>NC_133405.1:118446928-120852553 GCF_047511655.1 Castor canadensis
AATATATGACTATTAATGTTGCATTAAGCTGTGATTTTCTTTGAATTTTGTCACTTTACCTCATTTCATGTTTAATGGATGGAACAACTTAGACTTTTATATCTATATCTCTAGATATAAAGTGGTAACTCCTTTACAGTCCTGGTATGAACAATATATGATTTATATTTTTTCTATATCATCCTATCTGAATATTATTTATGTATTTAATTTACATTTTTGAAAGAGAAAATTTGGGGGTTTTTTATGCTTTTTAAATAATCATTAAATTTTTGTTGTTGAGACACATTGTGTGAATTTTATTATTTGTTTTCCTTTAGTTATTTCACTCTACATTACCATGCAAAATTCTTGTGATAAGAAATCTGATCCTAAATTTCCAACATTTTCCTTTTTGCCTTTAATATGGAAACTTTTACTTATATTCCTATTGAAAGGTTTATCCTGCCCAATTGAAAATAGATTTATTTAAGTATACTTGACTTAATAAATGTGTGAAACTTTAAAATGTGCAATGTGCAGCTGTTGAGCTCTAATTCTGAACTCATTCTGCCTATGGCCTAAGAAAACCCTGTGCCCTTCTACCACATTCTGAACTTAGATTACAAAGAAGGTGGTGAGTGTTCAGAGTGCAGTAAGTGAAAGCCTTCACTTCATTAGGGGGCTTTGTCACAGAGTGTCTATCCTGGGAGCTGCTCAGTGCAGCCACAGAGGAAAGAGATGTCCTATCTAGAAAGTGACAGCATGGTGCTCCCCTCAGGGAAGCAACAGCTAAGTAGTGCTCCATGGCATGGTGTGTGGATAGTGCTGACCCCAGTGGGGGAGGAGACTAGTGCAGTGGCACCTTTCAGCCTCAGGTGATCTTCAGTCCACTCACTTGAGGCACAGGTGAGGGTAGGTTCATTTTCTCACTTTTATATTTTCCTGTGTAATCAAGACAAAAATGGCTGTCCTTGCCAGGTTTTTAACCATTATCTAAGTTTTGCATTTATTACATGGCAGGTTGCTTATAAATGTGTGAATTTCTTAAAAATAAAATGTGGGTTATCATATGATAGTAATTGTACTTCAGTATAAATGGTAAATACATCCTGACCAAAAGCTATTGTGAACCTAAATATATAGGTTTTGGGGCTGGAGATATAGCTCAGTGGTAGAGCACTTGCCTACCATGTGGTTTTCATTCCCAGAACTGCAAAAATTTGTGTGTGTGTTTAAAGTGTATTATAAAAGCATTGGAAATTGTGCAAGATCCTTAGATAGTTAATGCTTTGTGTATCTTTGTGTCTATGGACTTATTGCAACGCAAGTTGAGAGCTGCCAATGTATAGAATCACTAAAAGGAAGTGTCTGTTTTAGAGTATTTCACCTTTAGAGGTAAAAGAAACAAACTTTATTAAAATGTGCAAGTAAAATCTGCTTTTTATATTAAAAAATAAAATGTACAGTGTGATACATTTTTTTCATATGTATACACTCATGAAATTACCACCACAATGAAAATAATGAGCATACCTGTTACTGATACTTTTTTCTAATACAGTATTATCATTAATATAGACTTTATTTTAAAATTACTTTTGTTAGCATATATTAATTGTGCAAAGTGAAGGATTTCATTGTGATATTTCTGTACATACGTATAATGAATTTATATATTGTTCTTTCTTATCCCTCCTCCCCAAACCCCCTTGTTAAATTTTGGTACAAATCATTTAAATGGGTTTAATTATGTCATTTTCATATGTATACACAGTTTTTCCATCATATTCTGTAGCACCCACTGCTCTGCCCATCCCCCCTCCACCACTACACCCCATTTCCACTTCTCACCTCCCACTGGTTCCCCTTCCAAATAATCCCTTTTTTTATGTTCATTTTTTAAAATTATTCATATGTGCATACAAGGCTTGGTTCATTTCTCCCCCTTGCCCCCACCCCCTCCCTTACCACCCACTCCGCCCCCTCCCTCTCCCCCCTCAATACCCAGCAGAAACTATTTTGCCCTTATCTCTAATTTTGTTGTAGAGAGAGTATAAGCAATAATAGGAAGGAACAAGGGTTTTTGCTGGTTGAGATAAGGATAGCTATACAGGGCATTGACTCACATTGATTTCCTGTGCGTGGGTGTTACCTTCTAGGTTAATTCTTTTAAAATAATTTTTTTGTTTCTTTTTTTTGTTACTGGGATTTGAACTTAGGACCTATTCCTCGAGCCATTCCACCAACCCTTTTTTGTAAAGGGTTTTATCGAGGTACAGTCTGGAGAATTATTTACCTGGGCTGGCTTTGAACCATGATCCTCCTGTTCTCTACTTCCTCAGTAGCTAAGATTACAGGTGTGAGTCACTGGTGCCTGGCTGTTTTTGTAAAAATAGTTTTTTAAAAGTTAGCTAGTTTGACATTTGCTTTCTAATTTTTTTTTTTTGGTTTTTCTCCCATTTTTGTTCATTGAGCTCTTTACTATTCAATTTAATATCCTCTTTTGATTTGTTTTTTTTTTTTTTGGTTCCCCCCCTTTTTGTTCATTGGACTTTTAATTATTCAATTTAATATCCTCTTTTGATTTTTTAATCTATAGCAGCTTAAAAACATAACCATAGATTTTTTTGATAGAATCACCACAATGCATGGGGTTTATGGCCCTTGTCTGGATTCCAGACTAATCTTACTGATTTTCCTATAATCAATACAATGTAGGTATTACGATGCTGTGTAAATTGCTAGGCTGAAATTCCAACCATTGAGAACTGCCACAACGACATCGCACAAGTTTGGCCTTCACACACCATGGTATTCCGGTATTCAAGAAATTTTCAGCTCATATGAAAAGACATTTTTCAGCTTGGTCAGACTGTAAAACTTACCGGCCCAACAACAATTACTTAGTTCTGAAATAAATTGACTTAAGTTTGGGTATGTGTATAAGTTTTATTTCATTTCATTATCAGTTTAGAAAGAAAATTTTGTTGAATATTGAATTCTTTGTCAGTTTGATTTTTCCTTTCAGAAAATATCCAGCTCCATTATTAACGGTTTTTTGTGGAACCCCGGGCTCATGCATTCTGGGCAAGAACTTATCATGGAGATACAACCTCAGCCATGAAATTTTAAAATGTCTTATTAGCTACAGGTAATTTTAAGAGCTCTTGCTAAAAATAATTGATTGATACTCATTTTACCTATAGCAAAATATTTTATATTTACAATATTGCATTTATATAATATACCATAACATTCTGCTTTGGAAAACATGCTCTATTGGTGAAAGGATTTCTATAAATAAAGTGTACCAATTCAGTGATGTTTTACAATGTAAGTGAAAATAACAAGTTTATGCATATACATATATATATACTTAAAGTGTAGCAATTATTGTATCCAAATAATTTTTAAAAGGCATACTCTTTAGCAAATTCTAAAAACGAAAATGCATATTAATATACAATAGGTATTAATTGACAATTGTTAAAAATCACTGACAGTGGAAATTAAATAATATTTTTATCTACATACCAGTTTGGACTGAATATAAGGTGATACTCTTTTTGGAAATTAATTTGGTGTTTTTGAACAATATTTTAAGGCCAGGCATGTCATAGAGTTAGGGAGACACTTATATGTGAAAAATAAACTAAAAACAAAACACTGGTGGTGTGGCTCAAGTAGTAGAGCACATGCAGGCATGAGGCCCTAAATTCAATCTCCAGTACTACAAAAGAAATTCCAAAAAGCAGTATTTTAAACTTGCTTCCCTTTTTTCCCAGGAATTGCCTTTTTATGACTGTGTCTGACAAAACGTATCAAACATATGCATAAAAGTATTGGATACAAAATGGTAAAATATCTATTTAAAATATATATATTGTTATCATACTATGAAGATTTTATACCCAATCAGGTAGATCTTTAATAATTGGTGATGACTCCAACAGATATTGTTAATAATAGGGAAGCAAATTAGAATTTATTCACATGAGTTTTTATTTATATAAAAATGTATATTTGCTAAATTACACAGTGTTAATAATAGTTGTTTCTTTGGAACAATATGTATATGTAGGTTTTGGAAATTTTTCACTGAATGAACATCTTATTTATAATTAATAAAAGAAAATAGAAGTCACATTACAGTCTGTTATTAATGAGTTTTAGGATGATTTTTGTTTTTGAACATTGAAGAGTACAGGTGATAAGTTATGTTTGAAACCAGAATTAGAGCAGATTTATAAAGGAAAGAAATAGTAAGAAAAATATAGAATGTGTCTTTAATGAAATAATTTAATTGTGAAACATTTATAAGAAGTTGACCTCTAATTAGTTAACAAAATCATGAAATTAGAGGTCATAAAAAATTGTCACAAAGAATGATCTTTTCATTGTTTCAGTAGGATTAAATGTCAAGTGTAAGTCAGAGTTTATCTACTATAATGATTCTCTTTTGTCATATTAGAAAAGTTACAATAATCAGGGTTAAAGTCCTCTCAATTTTAATCTTACCAGCATTTGAAAAAAAATACCCTTAAAATTATATCATCATTGTGTAGGATTCTCATGTCGCTTTTTATGAGTGTATAATATGTTTAGTGAGAATTACTATTCTTAGAAAAATATGTTTAGAGATTTAACTGTATGAGTCTGCAATCTTGCTAAATGCAGTTATTAATTCTAATTCATTACTTATAGTTTGCTTTTAGATATTGTGGAAACTGTGAATAAAGTTCAATTCATAGACTCCTTTCCAATCGTTATGCAGTTTTTCATTTCCTTACCTTATTGCCCTGGCTATCAACTCCATAAAATATTGAGTAGAAATGACAACAGTAAGCAAACTTCTCTCAGTTTTGGTCTTATGGTAAGGTTTTTCAGTATTGTGTACTATGATATCTGCTGTAGTTTTCTGTATTTTTTAAAAATCAAAACTAGATAAATTTGACAAATGGTTCTCTGTATTTGTTGTAATAGTGAAATGATTTTTGTCCATTACTTTGTTAAAACTTATTAGATTTCAGTATATTAAAACAATAGGAATTTCCCTTGGATTTAATCCAATTTGATCATAGGGGATTATAATTGAAAATGTCTCTAGATTCCAATTGTTCAAGCACAAGAATTTGTTCTCATTTTGTAAAGATGCATAACAACAAGTGATTTTCCTTTATTATAATATCCTATTAGTTTACTGTAAAGTTTATAGGGATCTCAACTCAACAATTTGTAGAGTATTTCTTCTCCTTTTCATTTTTTATTCTGTAGAATATATTGGGCATGTTTAGTATTATTTCTTGATAAAATTTATGAAAAATTTTTACAAAATCAGTCATTAAATAGTGGAAACTATAGGAAGGATTTCATTATGAACTCAATTTAATTAAAGCATTCAGAAAATTGAGATATTCTGAATTTCTTATTAGTGTGTATTTTCTGGAATTTTAATATTTTACTTAATCATTTCTAGAAATGAACTGATAATGTATGTCTTACCTTTTACTCTTTGATCCATTTTGCTGAGATTTATCATTTTTAATCTTTTCAAATTTAAAAATAAACAAACACACTTTTTTCCCTGAGTTTCAATAACTGATCCTAATTTTATTATTTTAGTTTGATTAGTCTTATGGTTTAAATTGACTCTTTTGTTCCCAAATGTTGAGGTGGGTTATATAATCTTAAATTTTTTTAAACTTCTTTTGCTTTTAATGCGTCTTAAATTTATACATATGTAGTTGTCAAAAACTAAACTTCCTAACTTTAAAATGAGTTTTGATATATCTATGTATTTGTGAAACCATTACCACAAGTAAGATAATGAATATATTCATCATCCACCCAATTTACCATATACAACTTTAGATTTCTCCTTCTAGTACTTCCTAAGCCCTTTCTCATTTTCTATGCTATGAATATTTTATACTATTCTTTGTATGTACACATACAATTTCATATTTCTTGATAAATATCAAGGAATGAAATGGTTGGGTTAAGTAGTATGCAAGTGTTTAAGATATTTTAGAAAATATCCACATATTGCAATGTGATTATTTTGTACCCTACTAAGATTGTATGAGTGGCATAATTGCTCTACATCTTTGCCTGCTGTCTGTAAAGTTTCTTTTTTTTTTTTTTGGCAGTACTGGGGTTGAAACTCAGGGCTTCAAGTCCAGGGCTAGTAGTTTTAATTGTAACCTTGTAACTGGTGTATAGTGCTATTCTAACTTGCATGAATATAATTAAGTCATTGTTCTTTCTGTTTCAGGAGTCCTCTGTAAATTGCACCTGTGATCTAATCCTTTCATTCCCATTCATCGTATGCATGTATGGTTATTTTTTATTGCAAACAGGAATTTATACGTGAAGTATACTATAAAAGTAATTGGAAGTTCTGGGTGATTTTTATTTTCCTCTGTGGAGCATTTTCTTTTGCTTCAGGAAGGCAGTTAGGGTAGGAACATTTCAACATGTTATAATCAGTCTTTGAATCTTTGAAGCAGGTTCTCAAGTTTGGTATTTCAGGTTCACATTGACAATTAGACAATAGACCTTTAAGGATGTCAAAATCATCCCTGTGTTGTTTTTCAGTGTCTCTCTGTCAGGTTGGGCCCTAAACCCAATGTGTGTCACCTGGCCTAGTAAGAATGTGGAAACCCTGATTCGCTGCATAGAAACTGCATTTTTTTTTCCTAAATATTTTCTTTTCTCAATCATCTTTGAATCAACAAAAGGCTTGCAATGGGAAAAGGAGTGCCAAATTTGGGTTTCACCACTTGGACTTCACATTCTAAAAATATTATTAACACATATTAATTGTACAAAATAATGGATTTCATTGTGAAATTTTTATACATGCATATAACATACTTTGGTTCAGATCCCTACTACCCTCTTTTATCCTCTCCGTCATTCCTCTGATTCCTTTCCTCTTCTCTGCTTCATGCTTGCTAGGCAGGCACTCTACCACTTGAGCCACTCCACCAGTCCCGGTTTTTTCCAACTATTTCATGTTGGGTCTTATGAATTCTTTGCCCTGGCTGGCTTCCAATCAAGATCCTCCTGATCACTGCCTCCTGAGTAGCTTGGATTACAAGCGTGCCCTGGCCCCTTCCTCTTCTCTAATATTCCCTCTTCTATTTTCTTTTATTTATTGATTGATTGATTGATTTAATTTCTCTGATCTCTTTATTAAAGAGAGGCATGGATTTGTTGGGCAGCAACTTTCTTTCTTTTATTGTTGTGCTGGGTGGGGGTACATTGTGGGATTAACAAAAGTTCTTTCAATGTATCAAATACATCATACTTGAAATCATTCCCTCCACTGTTCTCCTTTATCACCTCCTCATTCCTGGATTTTTTTTTGCTAAGGGTATTTTCAAGCTAGGGTCTCATGAACTGTATGCTCAGGCTGGCTTCAAACTGCAATACTCCTGATCTCTACCTCCTGAGTAGCTAGGATTACAGGCTTGAGCCACCAGCTCCTGGCTTCATTCCTGGAATAGTTTTAACAGGTATCATTTTTACATTTATATACATGTGTACACAGTATTTGCACCATATTCACCCTTTTGATCTGAGATAGAGTCTCTAAATGCTTGCTTCCTTGGCTTTGTGGTACCTTCAAACAATGTGTTTAATACCTACCAGCTTCCCTAGTTTTACTCAGCATGATGCTTGAGCTGAAATGGCTGCTCTAGCATTATTGGAGGCAGTCAGCTCTGTACATACTATGTTTTGACACATAGGGACCTAGATTCTAAAGCATGAGTTGTTGGGAGACTCACTCAAACAACATCTAAACCATAGCAAACCTAATATAAAACAAGTAAATATAGAATATATTAAAGAAATTATGTTTTATAATAAGCTTTTATGTTGTAATAACAATTAGAAAGTTACCATATATTTGTATTATGTTTACTGGCTACTCTAGTGTTTAGCATATGACTCTTTTACTTATTTTTGGTCTACATAGAGTTAATATGGTGTTACTTTATATATATGAAACCTCATAACAACAAATCCTGTTATTCCTATAATTTTCCCTCTTCTAGAATATTTTGTTTAAATATTCTTTCTTAAAAATAAAGTTGATTAAATCTAATTTATTTTCCCCATTAATTTAATTATCTTTTTTTTTGCAGTGTTAGGAAAGGAACCCAGAGCCATGTGCTTGCTGGGCAAACACTCTACCACTAAACTACATCCCCAACTGTTTTTTATTTTTTTGAGACAAGGTCTCAAGACCAGATCAGGCTGGTCTTGAACTTTCTATAATTTTGTTCAGATGACTGCAGAACCTGGAAAAGCTGTTGCTGCTATTGATGCATAACATACTGCTATTCTTGGTCTTTTTATATAAATATAAATATATATATATATACATATATATATAATTTGAATTTTTGGAAACTTTAGCTGTGCTGTCAACTTTGGAAAAAAGTATCCCAGTTTACTGTGTTGAGTTGGCATTGTACAGAAATTAATAGCCATATTGGTCTAGAAACGTTAAACTTAATTTTTTTTCCATTTGTACAGGGGTAATGCACTGTATTAAATATGTAAGGTCTTATCTACATGTGTTTGATTACAGGAACTAATAAAGTATTCTCTAAAAAAAAAAAAGACGAGATCAGGCTGGTCTTGAACTTTCTATGTAGCCCAATCTGGCCTCAAATTCATTATCCTCATACCTCTGCCTTTGGAGGCTGGGATTACAGGCATGTACTATCACACCTGACTGTACCCATTAATTTACCTTGAATTAAGTATATTTTTGTTCATAGAAGTGCACAAAATTAAGCTTAAGATTCAATAAATTTTTCAAATTTCATATTTTATATATAAAATAATATCAGTTTTAGTTCAAAGACTCAGCTTTTTCAAAGAAATGATAGGAAAAATAGTGTTTGTATTCATTCTATAATTTCCCCATTCAGTGCTCTTTTTAGGCAGTTTTCCATCAAGGGGGTTTTCCCTTCAGCCTGGTGAATTTCCTGTACCATTATGTATTGGACAGGGACAAATTGTCTTAAGTTTGTCTGTGTTTTATTTCAGTCTCAATTTGGAGGATTGTGTTGGTAGATAAAGATTTCTGTGTTGTTGTTTTCATTTTTTTTATTTTAGGATTGGACAGTTGGTGATCCATTTTTGTCCTTTCTACAAGGATTCTTTTGATGGCTTCTTTTGAAGTCATCAAATCATCATCCCTGGTTGGTAATGTATTTTATTTAGCCTAAGTTTTTGATAGCTATACAATTGTATACACATTAATACTTTATGTTACCCAGATGTATATGCTTGATTAAGGGTTATATTTGGTTTCCTCTGGTTTGTCCTATGTAAGAAGCAAGAGCAAAAATTAAGGATGCTGCCAGTTAGTGACCAGGTCTTCAGTGTTTGCAGCTAATTACTATAGAATTTTTGGTTTGACTTCACAGACTGATTGCTGCAGAAGCAGTAGTTATATATGGTCTGCTCATTGCTGGCTTATATTTGATCTCTTACAGTGTATACAAAAGAATCCTAAATATAAAATTAATATGTTAAATATGATTGATAATTATAACATTTAAAATAAACAATACTTTATATTGTTTTGATCTTAATACCAAGTTATTCAGGGAGAAAATATTTATATAAATATTTCACATAGTAAGTAAAAGTAAAAATGAAATAAATAAATATTTATGTGTATATGTGTTCATATAAACACTTCACTGCTAATCATGGCTACCTCTGAGAAGGAATATAATCTGAAGTTTTGGAAATTTTATAAAGTGTATATGCTAAATTTTTATAATCAGTAAAAGAAAATCAAAGAAATAGTCATTATTTAAAATTTTTTCCATTTTAAGTACAGGACAGATAAGATATTATGCTTAAAGACAGAACTAGAAATGAAAGATACAATAAGAAAATTATAAGAAGTTTTGTGGAAAGAAAATTTAGTCATGATCCACCCATCACAAAGAATTCTCTTTTTATTTTCCCTTGGAGAAATGCTAGCTAGTGCATTATCATGCTTATATTCTAGGAAATCTATAAGCATGACATCAGAAAATGACAATAATCAGGATTATAATGATTCTCAAAGATTATTTGATAAGTGTATTGAGTAAGCCTTAAACATATAAAATTGTGCATTTCTTAAAATGTACATAAAAAATTATTAAAAGTTGCTATTCATTAGTTTAAACATGATACCTATCTTGATAAATTCAATATTAATTGCAATTTATTACCTATGGATTGCTTTTAGATAGCTTCAAAACAAATATGCTCTATTTGAATAAAGGTCTATTGATTTCTTTCCAATATGTATGCATTTTCTTTCTTTTCCTTTTTTTTTGTGTGTGTGATGATTTTTTCGAGAGAGAGTCTCAAGGAACTATTTGACTGGGCTGGCTTCAAACTGGGATCCCCTTGATCTCTGTCTCCTGAGTAGCTAGGATTACAGGTGTGAGCTACCCATGCTTGGAAAAATATAAGTATTCTGCTGCTGTTGAAAGAAGTGTTGTACTAATGTACACTAAAACCTGCTAGTTGATAATATTCATTATATCTTATATATTATTACCAAATCTGTTAGTTCCATGAATTATTCTGAAAGAGGGGTTAAAATCTCCAGTTATAGATTCTTTTATTCCTCCCTTTAATATCTATCAGTTTAGTGTCATATATTTGCAGAAAGATTGTTTAAAAAATACACATTTAGGATTCCTATGTATGATTATTGGATTGAAACTTTTATTATTTTATGATGATCTTCTTTGTTTCTGAGAATTTTTTACTCTTTTACTTTATCTGATATAAAAATAGCCATCTTTTGCTTTCTTTTGGTTACTATTGCTACAGTATATATTTCCCCATCCTTTTACTTCCAGTCTGCCAATATCATTATATTTAAAGTACATGTCATGAACAGCAAATAATTGAATCTTTTTTTTCAGTACTGGGGATCGAATCCAGGTCTTTGCACATGCTAAGTAAGTGTTCTACCAGGTGCAACATCCCCAGCACTAAATCATGTCTTTTAAATATATTATATGTCTGTTATTAATTGTTGTATATAGACACCATTTACATTTATTGATACATTAAAGCTTAATTATACTATTTAATTTTTTCTATTTATCTTTCTTTCTGTTTCTGTTTTCCTTTTTCTCTCTTCTTTTGTGCTATGGTGAAAGTTATTACATTAGTTCAGGCTGCCACAACAGATGTAAACAACCTTAGTGTATTACTTCTGTCCACTTCTGGAGACAAGAAGTCAAAGTTTGTGTGCCAGTATGGTCAGATTCTGGAGAGGACTTTCTTTCTAACTTGCAAATGCATGCTATCTCACTGTTCCAGATTGGGTGGAAGGGAAAGAGGAAGATAGGGAGGGAGGAAGGGAGGCAGAGAGAGAGAGAGAATTAAATATACTATCATAGTGGGTGTATCAATTTGAGGGAGACAAAATTCAGTTCCAAGTAGTCATAAATTGCAACCAAGCTTCTCTTGAAACTATCCCAGACAGGAGGGAAGAAGGTTTTTATTACTTTTTAGGGGAGTAGAAGTCAAAGCTCCCCACGTCCTATCCAGCTACAGATCCATTAATCCAGTATTGGGAGAGGTGTTCTTTACCATCCATGGATTATCAAAGTACCATCTGTCTTTCAAGGCTTCTCTGACAATGGGCACAATTTGAGTTGACCTCTTGTAGTTGGGAAAAGGTGGAATTCTATATTTCCAATTGGCTTTTGCTTGCAAAAGTGAGGATGATGGTGACTGTTCATAGTTGTTTGGCTGCTCCATAAAAGTTTTCTGTATGATCAGAATGTCCCTTTCCTAGCATTTTGACAACAAAGAAAGTAGGTGTTTGTTATTTTTTGGAGCGTTTTATCAGTCAGCACCCTTTGCTGTTTCTAGATTTCCAGTTTCTCCAGTTACAGATGGAAATGTATAAGCCAAAATCAAATCAAAACAAAATAGGGATAAGAAAGAGAAATGGAATGGGTAAATATGATCAATTACATTATGCATATGTGTGGAAACCCTTATGTACAACTAATATATCTTAATGAAATATTTTAAAAATCAAAACAAAATGGAAAACAAAACAAAACAATAAACAGGGAAAACATTACTGTTTTGTCTGCTTGGTTCCTAAGGTTCCTTGGCAGTCTCTTATGTCTTTTATATGTTTATTTAATATCAAACATCAAGATGTTTGGTTTTACTTAGAGAGAGAAATAGTTTAGAATGATTTATCTAGTTTATCTTCTCAGAAATGGATATCCAATATGTTTTTGAATAATGATTTTATAAGCAATGAGTTTATTTTCCCATTTGCTTAATTTCCTTCAAATTATTTCATTCATCTATAAATGTTTACTCAGCTCTCAACATATACCAGGTGTGGGATATTTATAGCATTTATATTATTGAGATAGAGCCCAGTGGGAAAAAGTTAATTACATATGGAATATGTAATAGTAGGTAAATTTTGTGGTAATTTGTTGTGAGTAATATTATCAAGAATATTGCTATTTTTTTTTTATTTTTTAGTGATTTCTCAAGGGATTCATATTTAAATTGTTTACTTTTCATCTACTTAGTGTTATATAGTATTATTGGCTCTACTATACAATCCTATTTTGCTTTGGCAAAAATATTTTAAATACAAAATTTTTACACATATAATAATCAATTAGGTATCGTGTAACATATAGCACATAAGTGAAAGCAATGAGGGTTAATGTATCAATCTCTATCTCCATCTATCATATGTATATATAAATACATAGAGACTGAACACATTAGAATTTTATAATCATGTAATTATGAAATGATAGAGTAATAAACATTGGAATTAATACCATCCATCAAAGAATACAAAACAATATACATAAATAGGCAATTACCTACTAAGTAGGCTTTATGCTTAGTATAAATTATAGTATTTAAATAACCAGATTTTTATCTTGGTACCAGGTTATTGAAAGAGTATAAAATGTTAATGGCTTTTTCCAAAAACAATTTGGTTGTTTTTAGCAAAGTGATAAATTTACCTAAAATTTTACCCTATCGTTCGTCATTCAAAACTATATCTGGCACAGCTGTTTATACCTGTGCATTAAAATATAGGCACAAAAAATCAAAACAAATATTTTTAATAATCTGTGCTGTGAAGACACTATGAGTCCTATAGCGTGTTTAAAACCAATTAGGTATATAGTAAATATTTGTAAACTGTACCTTCAAAGTATATTACTAGTAAAAAAGGAAATTATAGTTTACATGCAGGTATGTGTAATTAAGTAAATATATTATTTGTGAAAATACATGTATGTTTTTTCATCTGTATATGTACATATTTCACAACTAATCACAATTACTTCAGAAGAGGTATGCATCACCATTTTTGAAACTTTAACATTCTATACATGCCATATATAAAATAAAATACCAAAAATTAAAAAAACACATAGTGATGACATATTTCTAACTTTTTAAAGATATTCACTTGACTTTTTTATGTTAAAGTAGTACTGGATGAGATACGAAGTTAGGTAGATATTAGACAATTTAGAGAAGGAGTAGAACAGATAAGCCGTAAGAAAATATAAATTAAGATGTGAGACAGAAATAATTTGAATTGTGAAGTTGAACTCCTAGTTAGCAAGATCATTAAACAAGAGGCCATTTGTAAGAAGGTCGCAAAGAAAAACCTAATTAAATGTCAAGTTTATAATACAGTTTCTCTTCTGTTTCAGGGTCTACATTATCATGGTATAAGGAAAATGACAACAATAATAAGGGCTAAAAATCTCTTAAGTTTTGTGTGTTCATTGTATGGAAAAAGTCATAAAAATATCACCTTGTAGCAGAGTTTTGTGCTATTTCTCATGAGGTATATAAAAAGTTTAGTAACAATCAATGTTCTTAAGTTTTTAAAAAATATTTAACAGTACAGAATGGAATACAGCAATCTTGCTTAATTTACTGTTTAATTTTAATCCATGATCTCCAAGAAGTTTTAAAATATTTCATCAGTAGGTGTACTTGTTGCCATTTTGGGGAAGTTTGTTTTTTGTTTGTTTGTTTGTTTGTTTTGTCCTTTCCAATTTTTCTTCCTTTCTTTCTTGTTTTAGACAGTACTGGGGTTTGAACTTAGGACCTCAGGCTTGCTAGGCAGGTGCTGTACCACTTGAGCCACTCCACCAGCCCATGAGAAGATTTTGTGGGGTTTTTTTATTGGATACTTATTTCCTTGTGGTTTTGGTGCCTTTAAACACATGCTTTTTAAAGTTCCCAGGTTTTCCTATTGTTCGCACTACCGTGGTTGTGCTATAAAGTCTATCTGCCATCATTGAAAACTTATGTCTCTACAAACACAATTTCTTGAAATATATTTAAATTTGTACTTTTTAAAATATCATTTTGTTTTAAGGAAAATGATCATACAACGACAGCATCTTTTCTTGTTTGTTCTTTTTTTCTTGGTGGCCTCACGTTCGCTAGGCAGATACACTACCATTTGAGTCACATCCTCAGCCTTTTCTGCTTTAGTTATTTTTTCAGATAGAGTATCGCATTTTTCCTGGGACCAGCCCATACCAGATTCTCCTACAAACATCTCCAGTGTAGCTAGGATTACAGGCATGAGGCATCACTTCCAGCTTTTATTCCTGAGATGGGCTCTTACTAACTTTGTGTACAGACTGCCTTCAAACTGTGGCTTTCCAATCTCCATCTCCCAACTAGCTAGGACTGGAAGTGTGAGCCAACACACACAGCTTTTCATTTTATTTAATGTTTTTCATTTAAATACTTCTTGACTCTATAAATATTTCTTTGACAGGGTACTAGTGGCTGATGCCTGTAATCATAGCTACTTGGGAGGCTGAGATCAGAAAGATCACACTTCAAGGCTAGCCCAGGCAAATAGTTTGCAAGGCCCTACCTCCAAAAGAACCAGAGCAAAATGCACTAGAGGTGTGACTCAAACAGTAGAGTGTGTGTTTTGCAAGCATGAAGAACTAAATTCAAATCCAAGTCCCACTAAAATAGATAAACAAATAAATAAAATTTCTTTAGCTCACAGAGTAGCCAGATATTGTCCATGTGATTTTGTTATTTTGTTGAGGCACAGCCTTGTTCTAAATATGGTTAAATTAGGAGTATATTATTAAAGATAAACTTTGGGGAAGTTTGTTATTTGGTCATAGTATCAGAAAGTATTTGCACCTTCTTGTGCCATATTTAACTGACACTGTTGGGACTGGCATATGAATTTTTATCTTATCCTGGTCTACTTTGAATTATGATAGTACCACCCCATGCAAATATAACCTCACAGTACTACATATCCATTAATCATTTATTGTCTTATCATAGGTTTTGCATCATAGAATCTCATGTGTCTCAAAAATAAAAAAGAGTTCTCTTTTATATTTATGGACATGTTTTGCCTCTCCTTTTTCCCTTTTCCTGTAGTTGTTAATTTCTTTGATGTGTCATTTTCTTTCATCTTGAAGACTGTGCTGTATTTCTCATATGGCATTATAGGTTGTCCAGCAACAAATTGCTTCAGCTTTGATTGTGTGTATGCCTCACTCCATTCTCACAGTGCAAACAATAATTTTGCTGGATATACAATTTGCTGTTCAAAGTTATATTATATTCTTTTTGTCTTGAAGAGATGCTGCCTCATATTTTCTAAGTTCCCTGGATTCTATTGAGAAGGAAGCCATCATTTAAATCATAAATTCAGATAGGCAATTCATCTGTCTTCTTCTGGAAATTTTAATTTTAAAACATCTTTGACTCTCAGCAGTTTAAGTATGATATACCCATGTGCACATCTTTTTATTGAACCTACTTTGATTTCACTGATCTTGGATCTCTAATTTAACATTACTTTTCAAAATTTGGGAGTGTTTGGCCACTTTTCTTTAAAACATATTTCTTCCACACTATTCCTTTCCCTTTTCATCTTACACCCCACATAAAGATCTGTTCAATGACTGGATATTTTGTTTACTCTGACTAGCCATAGTCCCATAGACTTTGGTCCCTTCAAGACTTCCTATATTTCTGTCCCTCTGTTAGGCTTACATCCAAGGCTACTGAGCCTTGACGAGTCTTGTGCGCATGCATATGTGCAGCCCACCCCTTGACATGGAATCTCCTGTTAACTCCTGCACAGTTCCCTTATCTGCAGTCCATCCTATGCAAAGCTCAGCTTCATTAGCAGCCTGGAATTGCATCCTCTATCTCATCAACTCAGTAACACTACCATGGCTTGCTTTATCTCAGACTCCCAGTCACAGGGGAATTGTCCCAACCACAGAGCCTGAGAAAATATGAGGCTTTCGCCCTGATGATAACCTGTGTCTGTGAAAAAATCTCAGACATAGCTTGTGGAAGTAGAGATTGAATTTAGAAATCTCTCAAGGTTTCAGCAGGTTCTATTGAGCTGAATCTAAACATACAATATTACTTAGTAATTATACTTATATAGATACACAAAAAATTCATTCTCTTTTCCCCTTCCCACCTCCCACTGATTCCCCTCAAATAGTCCTCCATTTATGTTCATGTCCCCTTTTTATAGATTTAGATTCTGCATATGAAAGAAAACATGTTGTATTTGTTTTTCTGTGTCCGGCTTATTTTCCTTAACACAATAATCTACAGTTCCATCTATTTTCCAACAAATGAGATAAATGAGATAATTTCATTCTTCTTTATTTTTAAATTAATATACCATCATAGAAAAGAGAATGGGAGGATGGGAGGGGGAATATAACTACAGTGCATTGTATGACATCTATATATGTATGTCTGTGTATGGAAATGTCACATGGAAACAGCCTGTATAGCTATCTTAAAAAACGTGAGTAGTTATTTTTCAAAAAGAGAGAATAGGAAAGCAAAGCAGGTCCTGTCTGGGGGTTTGGTAATAGTGAGAGCTGAGATGCTGGAGTCACACATGGTAGAAATAAAGGACCAAGAAAAATCAAAACTTCAACACCCTGAACCCCTAGCTTGTACAAAGCTTCTCTATGCCACATTATACTGAGAAAACGGGGGGGCTCCCATGCCATCAGATGCCAGCTCCACACCTGCTTGGGAGACATTTGGCAGACCAAAAAGGTGAATACCAAATGTCACATGGTATTCTCCCAGCTACCCCTGGGATAAACCAGCATAGGCCCCTGGGCAGACTGACCCTCCTCCCCACAAAAAAAAACTGAACAATAAACATGGAACTGAAAACTAACACACAGAAGAGGGGGCGGGGTGCTATAAGCACACTGGAGAAGGGGGGAGAAGCAAGGAGCTGATCTCTGTGTGAACTTTCAGTAAACAAAGGCTAGAAAGGCAAAAGGGCTGACAGTAGGCCAGTGATAAGTCACTGCCTGAAATAGGGCGGGTACCAGTCCACAAAGCTCATCTCCTGAGCCAGTGAGCAACATCCAAAGTTAAACAACACTGCAAAATTGAAAAACAATCAGCAAACCATCACAACACACTGACAACAGGGGCCAGCTGACAGATCACTGACCTTGCCACAGGGAAAGGGGGCAAGGCAAAGAAACAAGCCCCCAGTAAACCAACACAGTGAAAACCCAACTCCAAAGCAGGATAGCTGGTGAGCTACAGAGCTTATCTCCGGAACCTGAGATAAAAATACAAACTTAAACTGCCACACCTCACTGAGGGAGGAACTGACTAAGAACGTGCCACTGAAAGACAGAAGAAAGGAAAACTGGTGAGACTCCCCAAACACCTAGTAAGACTAAGACAGAGCCTCTGCTTAAATACCCACATAAGGACTGAATGCTGGAGGAGTAACACCAGAATTTAAACTAAGACAGAAATTCTATTGTTCTGGAATCTAGGGTTTTTTTTGTGTGTGTTTGTTTGTATGTTTGTTTTGTTTCTTGTTTGTTTGTTTTGTTTCTTGTTTGTTTGTGTTTGTTCATCTCTTCCCATTGATTTCTTTGGTTTTGTTTTGTTTCATTAGTTTTACTATTGTGAGTTAGTTTATACTAAATTACACCCAGACTAGGGACAGAAATAGCATACATACACTAACCTAAAATCCCAATACATCCACAAACAAAATTAAACCAAGGGAAAGAAAACAGGTGACTGAAAAGACCAATAGCCTATCAAGAACATAGTTACATGGCACTAAGTGGAGAGATGGGAAGACTAAAAAGGGATGGAAAACATTCTTCCCCCCCAAAAAAATAATTTAATAGAGGATTCAGAGGGAAATGAAGAAAATAAATACTCAGTGTCAGTTTCGAACAAAACAAAGATAAATGATGCCAAGGAACTCAACAATGCACCAGAACATTCTCAAAGAAGAAATCCTGCATGTAATCACTGAGAATTTCATGGAGATGCTACTAGACATGATCAACCAAAACATACAAGAGGCACAAAAGAAATTCCAAGACACCAAAAATAAAGAATAGTAGAAGACACGGAAGTAAATAAATGAACACATTGGAGACCTAAATAAACACCAAAGTAAAACAGAGAACACTATAAATAGAGAAATGAATTAAAGATGATACAGACAATATTAAAGAGGAAGTGACCCATGATATGGAAAACCCCAGAGAAAAGCATGAAACAGAAATACAAAACACAATAGAAGGCCACTCCAGCAGACTAGAACAAGTGGAAGACAGAATCTCAGAACTTGAAGATGAAATGGAAGTTAAAGGAAAAACTGAAGATCTACTAGTCAAACAACTCAAGACCTATGAAAGGAATATGCAAGAACTCACTGACTCCATCAAAAGACCAAACCTGAGAATCATGGGCATTGAAGAAGGAGAAGCGGTACAAGCAAAAGGGATTCATAATATATTCAACAAAATACTAACAGAAAATTTCCCAAATCTAGAGAAAGCTATGCCTATTCAGGTACAGGAAGCCTCCAGGACACCAAAGAGTCTTTACCAAAATAGAACTACCCCATGACATATTATCAGTAAAACAACAAGCACAGAGAATACAGAAAGAATACTGTAGGCTGTAAGAGAGAAAAAAGAAATAACATACAAGGGTAAACCCATCAAAATCATAGCAGATTTCACAACGGAAACCTTAAAAGCAAGAAGGGAATGGAGTAAAAGTATTCCAGGCACTGAATGAAAATAACTTCAACCCTAGGATACTCTACCCAGCAAAACTATCATTCAAAATAGATGGACCAATAAAAGCCTTCTATGATAACCAGAAGCTAAAACAATATATGACCATAAAGCCACCACTACAAAAGACTTTTCAAGGAATTCTGCACACAGAAAATGAAAGCAAAGAAAACCATGAGAAGACAGGCAGCACCAAACCATGGGAGAAGAAAAGACAAGGAATCAGAGAGTAATATTGATTTAGCTGCATGCAATCAAACCCTCAAAGAACAAAAACAATTAAACAACAGGAATCACAACATACCTATCAATACTAACAATGAATGTTAACTGACTTAATTCTCCCATCAAAAGACACCACGTGGCAAAGTGGATTAAAAAGGAAGATCCAACAATCTGTTCTTTACAGGAGACCAAAATTATTGACAGAAACAAGCACTGGATTAAGGTGAAAAGCTGGAAGATTTACCAGGACAATGGCCCCAAAAACATAAAGGAGTAGCAATACTTATCTCAGACAAAGTAGACTTCAAACTTACACTAATCAAATGAGATAAAGAAGGACACTCCATACTAATAAAAGGAGAAATACACCAAAAGGAAATAACAATTATCAACCTATATGCACCTAATGTCAGTGTTCCCAATTTCCTCAAACATACTCTGAAGGAACTAAAATCAAATATAGTATCCAACATAGTGGTAATGGGAGATTTTAATACTCCCCTATCACCAATAGATAGGTCATCCAAACAAAAAAATCAATACAGAAATTTTAGAACTAAATCGCACCATAGATCAAATGGACCTAGCTGATGTCTACAGAATATTTCATCCAACTTCTGTACAATATACATTCTTCTCAGCAACCCATGGAACCTTCTCCAAAAGTGATCATATCTTAGGGCACAAAGCAAGCCTCAGCAAATATAAGAAAGTAGAAATAATCCCATGCATTCTATCTGATCACAATGCATTAAAACTAGAAGTCAACAATAAAAACAACAGTGGAAAACATGCAAACAAGTGGAAGCTGAACAACACATTTCTCAATGATCAATGGATCATTGATGAAACAAAAAAGGAAATCAAAAGGTTCTTGGAAGTTAATGAAAATGAAAACATGACCTACCAGAACCTATGGGTCACAGCAAAGGCAGTCCTAAGAGGAAAGTTTATAGCCATGAGTGCACATATGAAAAGGACAGAAGATCTCAAATCAATACCTAATGATACATCTCAATGTCCTAGTAAAACAAGAACAAGCAAATCCCAAAATAAGCAGGAGAGAAATAATTAAAATAAGGACTGAAATTAATGAAACAGGAAAAAAAAACCTATACAAACAATCAACAAAACAAAAAGCAGGTTTTTTGAAAAAATAAACAAGATAGACAGACCCCTAGCAAACTTGACTAAAATAAGAAGAGAAAAAAACCCAAATCAGTAAAATCAGAAATGCAACAGGGGAGATAACAACAAACACTACAGAAATACCGGAAATCATCAGAGACTACTTTGACAACCTATATTCAAATAAATTTGAAAATCTTGAAGAAATGGACAAATTTCTAGATATTTATGACCATACAAAATTCAACCAAGAGGATATTAATCACCAGAATAGATTATAACACAAAATGAAATTGAAGTAGCAATAAACAGTCTCCCAAAGCACCAAAGTCTGGGACCTCATGGATTCTCTGCTTAATTCTATCAGCCTTTAAAGAAGAAGTTAGACCAACTCTCCTTAAACTTTTCCACAAAATAGAAAGGGAAGGAATACTGCCTAACTAATTTTATGAAGCCAGTGTTACACTCATCCCAAAGCAAGAAAGACACCTCCAAAAAGGAGAACTATAGGCCAATTTTCTTAATGAGCATTGATGCAAAAATCCTCAATGGCAAACAAAATCCAACAACATATCAGAAAGATCATTCACCATGACCAAGTCGGCTTCATCCCAGGTATTCAGGAGTGGTTCAACATATGCAAATCTATAAGTGTAATCAAATACCTAAGAGTAAACTTAACAAAGGATGTGAATGACCTCTACAAGGAGAACCACAAACCTCTGAAGAAAGAAATTGAGGAAGACTACAGAAGGTGGAGAGATCTCCCATGCTCATGGATTGGTAGAATCAACAAGGTAAAAATGACTATACTCCCAAAAGTAATCTACATGTTCAATGTAATGCCATCAAAAATCACAATGACATTCATCACAGAGATTGAAAAACTTACCCTAAAGTTCATTTGGAAACACAAGAGACTGGAAATAGCCAAGGCAATACTTAGCAAAAAGAGCAATGCTGGAGGTATCACAATGCCTGACTTCAAAGTATATTACAAAGCAATAGCAATAAAAACAGCATGGTACTGGCACAAAAACAGATATGAAGACCAGTGGAAAAGAAAAGAAGACGTGGATATGAATCCACACAGCTATGCAAACCTTAGTTTTGACAAAGGTGCCAAAGACATATGATGTAGCAAAGACAGCCTCTTCAACAAATATTGCTGGGAAAAGTGGTTATCTGTCTATAGACAACTGAAACTAGATCCATGTTTATCACCCTGTACTAGTATCAACTCAAAATGGATCAAGGACCTTAATATCAGACCCGAAACTCTGAAGTTAGTACAGGAAGGAGCAGGAAACACTTTGGAAGTAATAGTTCTAGGCAAGGACTTCCTCAATAGAACACCAGCAGCTCAGCAACTAAGAGAAAGGATGGACAAATGGGTCTTCATAAAATTAAAAAGCTTCTGCACAATGAAAGAAATGGTCTCTATACTGAAGAGACCACCCACAGAGTGGGAGAAAACATTTGCCAGCTATACATTAGACAAAGGACTGATAACCAGAATATACAGGGAATTTAAGAAACTAAACTCTCCTAAAATCAATGAACCAATTAAAAAATGGGCAACTGAACTTAATGGAACTTTCTCAAAAGAAGAAATTCAAATGGCCAAAAAACACATGAAAAAATGCTCACCATCTCTAGCCATAAAGGAAATGCAAATCAAAACCACACTAAGATTCCACCTCACTCCTGTTAGACTAGCCATCATCAAAAACACCACCAACAACAGGTGTTGGCAAGGATGTGGGGAAAAAGGAACCCTTATACACTGCTGGTGGGAATCCAAGCTAGTGCAACCACTGTGGAAAACAATATGGAGGCTTCTTAAAAAACTAAACATAGATCTGCCATATGATCCAGCAATCCCACTCCTAGAGATATACCCAAAGGAATGTGACACAAGTTACTCCAGAGGCTTTGCACACCCATGTTTATTGCAGTGCTATTCACAATAGTCAAGTTATGGAAACAGCCAAGATGCCCCAGTGAAATTTTACTCAGCCATGAAGAAGAATGAAGTTTTATCATTCCCAAGTAAATGGATGGAACTTGAGAACACCATCCTGATCAAGGTTAGCCAGGTTCAGAAGACCAAAAATTGTATGTTCTCCCTCATATGCGGACTTTAGATCTAGGGCAAATGCAGCAATGTTGTTGGACTTAGGTCACTCTCTAAGGGGAGAACACATATGGGAGGAATGTTGATAGGTAGGAAACCCAAAACATGTAAGTGTTTGATGTCCCCACCACAGAGAAGCTAATACAGTAACCTTAAAGTGACAGAGGTCAATATGGGAAGGTGACCAGGAAGTAGTGAAGATGTCAGGTAGACATGAATCAATTTGGGTTGTAATACACTTGTGTGTGGAAGCAGTGCTAGGAACCTCTCTGTATAGCTATCTTTATCTCAACTAGCAAAAATGCTTTGTCTTTCTTATTATTGCTTATGTCTTCTCTTCAACAAAATTGGAGAAAAGGGCAGAACAGTTTCTGCCTGGAAGTATGGGGAGTGGGAGGGAGAAAGAAGGGGCAGCGGGCAAGGGGGAGAAATGACCCAAACAATGTATATACATATGAATATATGAATAAAAAGAAAAAGAAAGATGTGTTTGGTTTCATAAGAAAATGTTAGTTATGATACTGAGCAATGTTTGTGAAGATATTATTGTTAAAAGGGAATCATTAATATTTTTGGTTCATTCCTTTTTGCACTCTTAATTCTACAATCCTTTTAATAGTGCTTTCCTTTATTCTCTGGCCAGCCATTTTGCGTAGATCTGTAACTTCCATGGTTGTTAGTAAACAACCTAGACAGACAATGTATGCCTTTGTAAAATAGTAATATCTATTAGTGTATTTACAAGAAAGTTCTATCAATGTCAGCACATTTACTCAGAAGTCATTTACTCTTATGAGGCATTCCAAGTAGGAAATAAATTGTTCAAGGACCACTCTTATTCCTTTCCTTCACAACAGGCAAAATTGGTTTAATACGTTGTTAGTCAGGGTAGTGGTTAACCATAGGGAAAGGGGACCAGGAACTAGAGAAAAGGTTAGATTAAAAAGAATTAACCTAGAAGGTAACACCCACGCACAGGAAATCAATGTGAGTCAATGCCCTGTATAGCTATCCTTATCTCAACCAGCAAAACCCCTTGTTCCTTCCTATTATTGCTTATACTCTCTCTACAACAAAATTAGAGATAAGGGCAAAATAGTTTCTGCTGGGTATTGAGGGGGGGAGCGGGAGGGGGTGGAGTGGGTGGTAAGGGAGGGGGTGGGGGCAGGGGGGAGAAATAAACCAAGCCTTGTATGCACATATGAATAATAAAAGAAAAATAAAAAAAAAAAAAGGAAGGAATGGTGATGGAAGATAGGAAAAAAAGATCCTTTATTCTTTTAGAAGTCTGAGAATTTGTCATTCCCAATCTGACTTGTGTTTATAAAGCAGTTTCTTCTTTGGTTAACTACATGGACCTCATCAGTTATTTATGCACTGTTCACTATTTGTTTTATGCTTTGAAGGATAGCTAAAAATAACACATAGATAAAATAAATATGACCTAGAAAAATCAAGGTAATGATCAACACCAAATTTTGTGTGTGTGTGTGTGTGTGTGTGTGTGTGTGTGTGTGTTTGCATATGCTTTCTTAGGAGAAGACTGAGTATTGTCATTGGAATAGTGCATATATGAAATCCTAGGGCTGGAGGAGTCGGTCAGATGGTAACGTACAGGCCTAGCAAGTCTAGGAAATGTAAAAGGATCTGAGTCAAAAAAGAAAAGCAAACAAACAAGAAAAGTGCATATATGCATTCTCAAAGGCATTGATCATATTGTTTCATTGGTGGACATGTGTTTGTATCTTTCATCAAAACTTTTATGTTTCATATATGTATATCACACTTATCAATTTCTAGTGAAATATTTTTAAAAATTCAAACTATTTTAATTAAAATAATTTCTTTTATGTAAGGCATAGGAGGATACTTATGAATGATAGTAAAAGCAAAACCAAGTAAAAGGAATAAAAGTTAAAATAAAGTACCACTTGTCCCCAAATCCAACTTTAACATATAATAACATAACCAGAAATGTCTGAGTAAATTAGAAGCATATTACTAAAGAAAATTTCCAAATAATGTGTTCTGATAATTGGTTATCTTAATCTAATGTTGACCTAGATGTGAAGTGACACAAGATTTGGCAAGATCTATTGCTATAAAATAATAAGTTGACACTTGTGGCACTATAGTAAAATACTTTATTTCTAAAGTAGTTATACAATTTACAACATTCAGTTTTCAAAAAGCATTTTATATGTATAATAATTTATTTTTAATGTTATTAATAATATTTTTAATAATACCCTTATTATTTAGTTAACATTAAAAGTTTTTTTCTATTTCTGGTACTAAATCTTGTAAGGAGTATAATGTATGCTGGTTTTTCAAATTCTTACCAAGATTTCAGACTATATTCCTTAGGAAATTTAATATTCTTTAGAAAAATATTAAATTACATAGCCTTTATGTATCAACTCCACTTCCAGGGTTGTACAGCCATGCAGGCAAGCATATAAAAACCACAGTTAATGCAAATGGGAACAAAGAAAATTTTAAATAAAATATGATGTATTCATACTATGATTACTATTCATCTTTTGCAATCAATAAGGATGTCTATGCTTATTTACAGAAAACATCTCCAAGATATATTGTTAAAGGAAAAGAAATGTAAGTTCATTTCAGTTAGTTATTTGCAAAAATATATGACTTTGTATACTTTACATATTTATGTTCAGACACCTACATAGATTTTACTTGTAGACAGTTATTTCTTGGAGGAAATACATATATACATTTTCCCAAAATTTACCCTGAACATATTGTATTTGCATGGGTTAAAAGAAATTCGTAGAAATAGCCACTGATGGCACATCACTAATGACTGCTTTAGAATGTCTACTCTGCTTTTCTTCTTTGTTTTAAGTAATGCAGAACAGTATAAAAATTTTTGTTAAAAGAAAAGAGAATTAGAATAGAGGAAGGAATGATATAGCAAAAATAAATACATAATTTATGTGGCGAACCACTTAAAAGAAGCTGACCTCTGTTGGCAGTGAGATAATTAAACAAGGAGTCAGAATTCAGTTGTTATAAGGAATAATCTTTCATTATTCTATTAGAATTAAATGTCATATGCATTATGAAAGTTATTTTACATTAAATATTCCAATTCTCATGATATTAGAAAAATGAAACTAATGATCTGTAATGACTTTCAAATTTTATATGACAAGTATATAGAAAGAACACAAAAGTGTAATTTTACCCTGCAAGGTGTGATGCCATTTCTTCTGATGTATATGAAAACCTTTTGAAGGATTGCACTTCTCAGAAAAATATGTATGTTTACTTTTTTGGCAATAAGCTTCAGGACATTATTCTGCAACATATAGGGACACAATATATATATATGTTTATTAATGAGACTTTGTCATTATATATACATATCTTATTTCATACATATGTATATATTTCAAATATGAAATATATTTTATATGTATAGTGGCATGGCCAAATCTAATTAACAAACATATGTATTTGAAATATATATAAAATATTTATTTTAAAACATGTTGCACATGATAAATGCATACAATTTTATCTCAATTAAAAATAAAATAACAATAAAGGAAAAATGCCTTTATGTTTACCTGTATGTTACAACCATGGTCAATACAGAAAACCATTTAAGGATTAATAAAATTAAATTGGATGGTTTAGTAAATTTCAAGAATGAAAACTATACTGTATAAGAATAAACAACTTCCAGAAATAATTTCTTAAAGCACAATACTTATCATTTATAGGAATTCACATATGGAATATAGAACTAGCATAGTGTAATTCTCTGAACTGGCTTTTCAGAAGGGGATTCTTAGGCTGGAATCTGCTATTCTCTTCATAAACTTGAGGAAATCTCTTTTCTTCTCTTACCTTGAATCTTTTTTTTAAATATGAAAAACAAAACTTAAGTGCTTCCATTCTATAGGATCTATATACTGAGAATATGGCACAAACTCAGGCATGGTCCACATTATTCCATAGAGATATGACTATTTAAATACGCAGTGAAATATACATCCCACCTTCTATATAATCAGGACATTTTAAAAGTAATAATAAAAATGAATAATGTATCTGTGGTTTAAAAGACTTTTTCTTCAATAGAGTATAAGAAAATTCAGTAGATAGGTTATCAGATACACTAATACTCTTAAACAATAGAATCATATAATCTCAGGTATTGAAATATAAAATGGAGCTGTCAATCTATCAAACTATCTTTACTTTCCCATAAAGTATCTTAACTAAAGTGAAACTTATTGCTTGTGGTTAAAGTCTAGAGGCAGGAAACTACAATTTTCATAACTACACTAGTTATTCAAGAAGATGTTTCTGCGTTCAATTTAACTGAAATATAATTTTCTACTTATTCTGTCCAAGAGCTTAAATTTTAAATTTCAGGGTTTATTGAATTGCTGCTGGGATTTGACTTGAGTTTGTAATGAATGAGATTGCATATGCTTTAAGAGGGAAGAGTTGGTCACCATAAAACACTAAATCTTCCATTTAATAAACATTGTTCACCATTCCAGTTGTGCATATCTTTATTAATTCCTGTAGTTTGATGTATAAAAATCTTGTCCAACTTTCATTAAAATTTTCCTAAGGGTCTGATATTTAAAGCTGTTTTAAACTATATTTTAATTAATTTAATCTTCACATTATCATGCAAGTATTTGAGTTATGATTACAGTTTGTTTTTTATTACTTATGTGTTCATTAATCCTCCTAAATGCACCTATTCTAATACAAAATATATAAATTAATGTTAATCTAGAAATAAACTTATTCAGTACGTGAATAATGACAGTTGCATTTATTCCTGTCTAATCATTGTCTTTTTTTTTCTTTTTCTTGTATTATTGTCCTGCATGAATGTTGAGAAGAGCTGGTGACGGTAGGAAAGCTATTCTCACTCCTGATTGCAAAGGAATATTTGAATTTGGCAGGGCTGAATATGATATTAGCTACAGTTTTAGGATTTTTCTAATCTTAAATCGATTGTTGTGTCAGTTTTGCCTCTGTTATAATGATCATAAAAGATTAACATTCCTATGTTTTACTGAGGTCATTTGATTTCAAAATGTTAATCCAAATGAGTTTATTCTGGAATATAAGACTTGATATGACTTTGTTATCAAATGTGTTAAGTATGCTTTCTTTTTTTCATCTTAGAAAGTCATACACTGGGTTATTTTTCTATGTGATATCTTGGTCAGTTTGGTATAGACTTTTTAATAGAACACTTAAGACATTTGGATGAGTTGCATACTATTTCAGTTGTCTTCAATATTTTAGAAAAGATTAATTTGCTTCTCACTTGGAGAAAATTCACCAATTTCATCACTGGAGCATGTAATGCATAGGAAGGTATTTCTTTATAAATGCAATTTGTTTAGAACACATAGGAGTAGGAAAATTTCATAGGTTTATTTTAAAGTTGGGTTTATATTTTAAATTGTTGCCATATAATTACTTATATTTTGTCTCTTCTTAATTACTTTATGAAGATGACATTTGTTGTATAAATAATGGGATTTATTTATTCCACCTGAATTAATACTTTAATCCTAAAAAAATCCTTCTTTATTTCAAGGTACCTTCACTTTCTGGAAGTCTCATTCCAGTTTTCTTATGCATACTTGTGCTTTGCATACAATTTTATTTTTGGTAGTGTAAATTATTTGTACAAAGAGATTGTCATATTTCAATACACAATGTATTGTACTTTGATGAAATTCACCTTCTTTAATACTGTTTCTTAAACTCAGACTTTCACACACACACACACACACACACACACACACATGCACACACACACACTTCTTTTACCTTCCTTGGAGTCTACATTGTTAGGAATTAATGTGCTCATTTCAGTTTTCTTTTGCGTAATTTTGCCTGGTGTATAATTTTCCATAATACTGCTTTGCAATCTTAATGTATCTTTTTTTGACAAAAGAAAATGCAAATATATTTGAAATGACATAGAGTTGGTTTACATTTTGTTCTTTTCTCAAATATTGTCCTTCACAGAATACAAAACTTGCTGATACACATTCACAAAGTATAAATGAATCAGAAATGCGCTATATATCACATTTCCATATACATGTATCATAGAGAAAGTGTTGAATCCTCCATATTAAAATATATATAAATTCATTAAAAGTCATGCTTTATTGACAGTTAAAATAGTATTAAATCTGTAAGTGTATGTATGCAATTCAATTAAAACTTTTACATATACTATAAACCATATACTTTTTTATGTTTTATTTATTTACTTATATTGTTGTATTAGGTTGGGTGTACATTGTGGCATTTACAAAAGTTCTCACAGTGTATCAAATGTACCATACTTGAATTCACCCATTCCACCACTCTCCTTTATTCCCCCTCCCCCTGATTCCTGGAAGAGTTTTAACAGGTATCATTTTTGCATTTAAATACATGTGTACACTGTATTCAACATTCTATCACCTTTCCTAAACACCCTCCCTCCCATTGGTGCCAATCAACCCCCACATTCTCCCACACCCCTGACAAGATCCGTTCTGTCCTCCTATGTTCCAGTTTTATAGAAGAAAAAAATAGCAGTTTTGCTTGTGTGCCATAAAAGTAGTATGCCCTGTGTATAGGGCATTTCCTTGTGACATTTCTATGTATATAAGTATTATAATCTCAATTGGTTCATTTCTATTTTTCTTCATTCTATCTTAGTCCCTTTCTTATGTTGGTTTCAGCCAGTTTAAGAACTGTATATTCATTCTTGTATAGAGAGTATATCAACCGTATTCGTTTTCTTAGTTTTCTTCTTCTACCTTACCCCTCTCATATGTCAACTTCCCTTAGTATGACCAGTTTTTCATAATGCTGTATTTGCATTAGGTCTATATTCCACATATGAGAGAAAACATGCAGATTTTGGTCTTCTGAGCCTGGCTAACTTCACTTAAGATGATCTTCTCCAGTTCCATCCATTTACCCAAAAATGACAAAATTTTCATTATTTGTGGCTGAGTAAAATTCCATTGCATATAAATATCACATTTTCTTAATCCATTTGTCAGTAGTGGGGCATCTTGGCTGTTTCCATAACTTGGCTATTGTGAATACTGCTGCAATAAACATGAGTATGAAGGTGTCTTGGTTGTAACCTGACTCACATTCCTCTGAGTATATCCCTAGGGGTGGTACTGCT
This sequence comes from Castor canadensis, assembly GCF_047511655.1. Taxonomy (NCBI): domain Eukaryota; kingdom Metazoa; phylum Chordata; class Mammalia; order Rodentia; family Castoridae; genus Castor; species Castor canadensis. Next base: position 118,476,789 of record NC_133405.1, read on the forward strand.
GGATCATATGGCAGTTTTATTTTCTATTTTTAGTTTTTTGAAGAGCCTCCATGCTGTTTTCCATAGTGTCAACGTTAATGTATCTTTGAAGTAAAATTTCCCATCATACAAGTTGGGGTTTGAATTTCCCTTGCGAGAAAAATTCTAGATTTAATTGAAATTTTTAGATTATAGAAAATTGATGTTATTATTAATATAGTCTGATTTAAAGTTGACCATCTTGCTATTGCTTATTTTTCCTGACTCTCTATTTTTCCAATTCCTCATTTCATATCTACTTTTGTGTGTGCATTTACGTAGGACTTGCTTTTTCAGCCTGAGAATTTCTGTTTATAATTTGAATTTTTTGAGTTTAAAAAGTTAATATTATTATTAATTTAGTTTGATTTAAAGGTGACTAAATGTCTTTTTCTGTTCTGACTCTTTCGGGTCCTCATTTCTTGCCTACTTTTGAGTGGGCTGAAGTATTTTTTTCAATTTAATTTCTTCCTGAGTATTTTCAATTCTGGCAATTGATTGACTTATTGATTGATTGAGATAGAGTCTTGCTGTTGTCTTGCCCAGGCTTCTGTGGCGCTCCAGGGCTTACGTCATCATTCTGTATCAGCCTTCCCTCCTGTGCTCTCACGCCGGGCTAGCGGGGCAATTTAAAGCAAGCCCGCACATTTTTACACCTGGTTCCTGCAAGGGAGGAGACTTACGGTCCCTGCCTCTCTTCTGGACGAAGCTTAGTGACTCTTTTTTAACCAATACTAGGCAGTAGTTGGGAAGGTGCCTAGTTCCTGGGCTCAAATTCCAGCCTAATTGCCATTACCAACCGTCACCAGGAGAGGGTGCCATCTTAAGCGTCGTACCTAGGGCTCTTCAAGCTCAAGACCTGAGGCTACCAAAGTCAATTACCCTTTGTCAAGTCATAAATTCTCTCAGGTTCGTTTACGTGGCTGTGTCTCATTTTATGCTAAGTTTGGGAGGGAATTTTTGCTGGGTATAGAATTCTGGGTTGACAATGGTATGTTTTCTTTCAGCGTTCCAAACATTCGGGTCAGTTTTCTCTGGGTCTCTGTGGATTCCATCAGAGGTCAAGTTGAAAACCTTAATTGTCAGATAGGTGATGTATCCTTATTTCTCAGAACGTTTCAATTGCTGTACATTTGTTTACATCACTGATGTTCTTTATATTCCATATCCAGGTTTATTATGTAGTCTAATATTAAATACTTCTAAACGCTGATGCCTGTATTCTAACTCTAAATATTCCATATATTTAAATAAAAATGTGGCTTCTTTGATTGACGGCACATATAAGTACTGCCAGAACGACAGAAAAGCTCCCACTGGAAAAATAGCTAACTTTTATTTAAATATGCAAGTATCCACAAATTGCATAGAAAAGAAAAATGTTTAAGCATATTTCCAAGCATAATATAAACATTCATTTAGTACTGGGGGTGTAGCTCAACAGATTGTGTATCTGCCTAGGAATTGGGAAGCCCTGATATCAAATCCCAGTACCAACAAAAAAGAGTTATTTCTTTCTATAATCACTCATTTGCTACTAATGCTGACATGAATCTGAAAAAAATTTGAAAACACATTTAATCAGTTTTTAGAGAATAATGAAGTTGCATTTGTATTACCTACTGTTAAATACTTTCTTTGCAAATCATGTTCCATATTGGAAATGGTTTCTGTAAATATGGTACCTACAGGAGTTGATTGAATGAGGGTAATGTACAGAGCACTGTAGAAGTAACAAACATATATGTGAAGGTTTGTTTATAAAATTATTGGTATTTAAAATATATTGTAAACTAACAAAGGGAGTAGTAAAACACACCCAACCATTTTCACAAACTAAACATCAAATTTCATAAAAAATTGAGCCTATACATTAAATATGCTTAATAATCAGTGCTAATTAAATAAATAAAATGCTTCTTTATCTTGATACCAGGTTATCAAGGGACCATAAAATGGTATTGGGGGTCTGTCTCAAAATTAATTTTATATTTTCCCATATGTTATTTCTACTATATATTAATAATAAAAGAGTAAACAAAGTATTATTTTATGTGTGCATATCTATATAAATACATTCTTTATGCAAATACAAATTCACGTGGTTGTCTGGTCTTAGACACACTTTACTGATAAAAATTGCTACTTCCGAGAGTTAAGGTGTATGTGTATATTTTGAAATTTTTACTTTTTTTCTTATAACTACTAGCAAATGAATTCATCTCATGAAAGCATAACAGTAGAGATTTTTTTAACATCTGTGATTTATCTTTGTTTTAGGTAGTACAGAAACAAATTATTCTGGAAGATGGAAGTAAAAATCAAAAATGAAATAAATGTAATAAATAAATTTTGTTTAAATATTAAAGATAGTTAATATTAATAAATATTAAGCATAATTAATATTTAATCATATTAAATATTAAATATAATTTAATTATATTAAACATTAAATATAATTTAATTATTATCTTTGTTGAAGTAGGTGATCTTTTACTCATCAATATGATCATTAAACAAGCACCAATAGTTAAAATTGAGCAGAGTGCTCTTCTTATTAATCCCCTTTGTTTGTAAGTGGCAAAAATGTTATGAAACATTATTACACATTCTGGGGTCACTGAATAACAGCATTGTTAAGTGTAATAATGACTCTCAAAATGTACCTCACAATTTAAATATAACTTTATCTAATAGAATTTTGTTTCATTTCTCATGATATATTTGAAAAGCTTATTAAGAATTGGTTTTCTCAGGAAAAGTTAATGTTTTACTTGATAAATTTGTTATTTGTAATATCTTACCCATAGTTCGTGTTTTAAATACTCTAGAAATATAGTTATTCATTCTTCAGATAAAGGCAGGGGTCATTTTATGGTTAACAAACTGTATGCTTTTTTCCCTTTTCTCTTGCATTATGGCAAGAAAAATCATCCTTAAATATTGAATATAAATGGTGATGACAGATTGCTATTTTAACGTGAAAAGTTTTTCTGTATTTCACTGATAATTATAAACTATCTGCTATGGTGCTGTGCATTTTTGAAAAGAACTCATAAGCTGGTGGTAAATCATGTCAGATATTTTTGGTTTATCTACTGCTATTACCACATTATTTTGTTCCTTTGTTTGTCAAGGTCGTTTGGTTTGAAAATGCTCAACTAACAAGAATTCATTCTTGGATTAAACCCAGTGTGGTGGTGATGCATTATAGTTTAAGTATTCTTGAATTTTATTTATGAAACATAAAGTTAGAATTTAATTATTTTTCTTTGTCATGTGGCATAAAAATCGTTGGTTCCCATTCTTACTTCCTTTTTGTCAGTTTAATATCAGGTTCATAGGTGTCTAGGATAAAGTGTTTACTGTTTTCTTCCTGTAGAAGTGGTTGTTCAAGATTGGTTTTATTTAATTACCAATTATATGGGAAAGATGAGGAATTCATGTGACAGGACAGTTAATTCATTAGTTGTAAGGTTTTTCTGCAGAGATGCAATTTATTGAGTAGATACAGAATCCTTGAGATTTCGTACTTTAACTGTCTTGTAATTTTTATTTCGTCATGTTATGAATTTCAAATTTATTGCCAAAAGTGTGCTTAATATTAAAATGCATGTGCCTGCAATATCCTAGTGATATTTCCTTTGTACATCCATGCTATTCATAATATTTGTGTTCTCTTTATTCCTTTCATGATTTATCATGATTTATTCTTTTCATGATTTCCAGTGATTTATCATGTTTTTTATCCTTTTGAAAAACTAAATATTTAGATTTGCCATTTCTTTAACTTAGATTTCATAAACTGTTGTGAATTTTGATTTTTATGCTTAAACTTATGGTTGTAATTCTTGATTTATTTTCTGATTTCATGAAGTGTTGAAGTGTGTTTTCAAATTTCAATTTTTCAGGATTTCATCATTTGTATTAATGATTAATGATCGAATTTCCTGTAGACTCACATTTAGATATAGCTAACACAGAAATTTTAAATTCAATAGAAGTATAATTGATTCGAAACAAACTGTACTATTTAAAATCAACTATATATTTTGCTCCCTGTTGAGGGGAGATTCATGTGTGTATGTGTGTGTGTGTGTGAGAGAGAGAGAGAGACAGAGAAAAAGAGAGAGAATATGAATACACCTATATACCTGTCCTAGAAATTTCCTTGTCCAACTTTAGATTTCTCTCTCCTAATACTACCCAAGCCCTTCCCACTGACCCATATTGTGGACATTCTTGTGTGAGTCTTTTTATGAATGTACGATTTCATATTTCTTAGCCAAACTCAAGGAGTGGAAAGACTATATATGGGAGAGTTTGTATTTCAAAGATTTTTCTAGAATATGTAATTTAATGAGCATTTGCTTTTGCTTTTTCTTCTGAGAGGCGGTTATCATGTGGGCAGTTCATCTCACAGCAGTCAGGGAATTAATCCTTGTGAAGCTGGATCTCAGGTTGTGTGGTATGATTTATTTCTGATTCATATTGCATTAGGGCATAGTCTTAAGAATGACCAAATGAGTCCCTGGGTTTCCTTTCCAGAGCCTTTCTCCTTTGTGCACGTTTAGGTCCCATCTGTGTCACCTGAACTTTTGAGACTACTGGATGGTCTGCTCAGCTGCTTAGTTTCTGATTTACAGCTTGTGCCTCATCTTTTGAGTTACTCTGTTTTGTAGGGACAACAGGAGCGAATTTTGGTGTTATCCCTTGTGTTTCTCTTCTTTGGGTTTACAGTGCTTCAAAATAATATATTTAATAATTTCCATCTTTCCTGTTTTTTTTCCTCAGTAAAATGATTGGCCTGATAGAGCTGTTGGTCACAGGTAAAGAAAGACAGAGAACTCCATATATATATATACGTATTTATATGTATACATATATATGTATATATATATTTTTTAATATGTAGTTAGCTTTTCCTCTTTATACCTCATTTTTAAGACAAATTTTTTCTTTAAAAGCAAATGATTGTCTGAACAGAGGATATTTTCCTTCTTACTTGCTTATTCCTGTTAATATTTTTTATTGATTGCCTTGATGTCTCCCCATTTCCCAACATGTACCCGGTGTAGATTATGTGGCAGTCAGCATAGTGGAAAAAACCAAGTAAACAAGACTTATCTTATAGTAAATAAATTTTGTGGTAATATGTAACATTATATTAGTAACTAAGGTGTTACCTATGTCTCTTTATGTTATGCTTATATGTTACTCTAAAGGTTGGCACATAAATTAGTTACATATGTTGGTCTCCTTAGTGTTTTAAAAGTATGTAAATGCAAACTTGCAACAGGAAAATTCCACTATTTCTCCTTTTCTTTGTAATCTTTTTTGTATTATATTTCACTTAAACAATTTATTGAAATTTTTTCTTTGACATATTGTTTGCATAGTATAATGTAGTTTAATTACCTTTTGTTGAACATATTCCTAATTTCTCTCTACTGTTGATTTCTAATTTCAGTTTGTTGTTTCAGAGAACATGCTTAGTTTTACTTCAGTTCTTTTAAACTATTGTGGCTTCTTCTAGTACATGGGTTATGCTGGAAGTGTATCAGGTATACATGCAAAGATGTATATTCTACAGTTTTTGGGTGGAATATTCTGTAAATGTCTGCTAGGTCTAGCTGTCTAATAATGGTGTTTATATCTTGCCTGTACTTACTTATTTTAATATTGTTGTACTTAAGTGTTCTATACATTTTAACATGTGAGATGATTTTTATGAGGCTTCAGGCATGTTAATTAGTGTGATATTCATCCCACAACATATATACCTATCAAATGTGTACACGTTGTACACTTTAAATATATATAATTTTTATTTTAAATTATACCTGAATAAAACTGGAAAAGATTTTAAAACTGAGTTATTGAAGTCTCCAAATTCTTTGAATTGTCTCTTTTTCGTTTCTATTCTATTAGCTTTTGCTTGATATATTTTGGGGCTCTATTGTTAGGACATATCTGTATAATTATATATATATATATATATGACATTTTTATCCATTCATCTGTTGATGAGCATGTAGAGTGGTTCCTCATAACATGGCTACTGTTAATAGTGTTACAGGAAACATGGGTGTGCAGGTATCTGTGTTGTATGCTGAATTACATCCCCTTGGATATATGCCAAGAAATGGTATAGGAGGATTATATGATGGTTGTATTTTTAGTTTTTTTGAGAAACCTCCATACCGATTTCTATAGTGCCTGCGCTAATTTACCTTCCTACCAACAGTATATAAAGGGTTCCTTTCCCCTTGTGTATTATCCAGCATTTTGGGCTTTTTTTTTTTGAATCATTGACATTCTGACTGTGGTGACATAGCATCTCAGTGTCTTTTTATTTGCATTCCCTTTTTGGCTGAGGATGTTGAGCATTTCTTCATGTGTGTATTGGTCCATTGTGCTTTTCCTTTTGAGAACCATTTGCTCAATTCATTTGCTCATTTATTAATAAGATTATTTGTTCTTTTGTTTTTAGTGTTTTGAGCTCTTTATATATTCTGGATATTAAACATCTGCTAAATGAATAGCTTGCAAAATTTTTATATCTACTCTAGATTGTTGGATGAACAGCTGCCAAAAACATTCTATAGGCTGTCTCTTCATTCTGGTAATTGTTTCATTTGATGTACAGAAACTTTTAAATTTGTCAATTCTTGCTCCTATTGAGAAATTCCTTGCATATGCCTGTATCTTCAAGTGTTTTCTCTGTTATTTCCTATAGCAATTTAAAAGTTTCACATCTTATATTAAATTACTTGATCCATTTTAAATTGATTTTTGTACACAGTGAGAGATAGGGATCTAGGTTCATTCTTGGACATGTGAATATCCAGTTTTCCCAAAACCATTTATTGAAGAGATTGTTTTCTCCAGGGTATGTTTTTGGCTCCTTTATCAAATATCAGATGGCTGTAGCTATTTGGATTTATTTCTGGGTGTTCTATCCTATCCCATTGGTCTACAAGTCTGTTTGTCTGCCTGTACCATGCCATTATTGTTACTGCTGCTCTGTAGTATAATTTGAGGTCAGATACTGTGATACATTCAGTATTGCTATTTTTGCTCAGAATTGCTTTGGGTTTTCAGGATCTTTTGTGCTTGTATATGAATTTTAGGATTGATTTTTCTATTTCTGTCATGAATGTCTTTGGAATTTTTATGTGGATTGTATTTACTCCATAAGTTGTTTTTTGGTACTATGACTCCTTTTGCAACGTAAATTCTGCTGATCCACGAACATGGGGGATCTTGCTATCTTGTGAAGTCTTCATTTCCTTCCATAGTATTTTGTAGTTTTTATTGTAGATGTTTTTCTTTTTCACAGTTAAGTTTATTCCTATGTAATCTTTATGACTATTTTATGTGGGATTGTTTTCCTGATTTCTGTCTCAGCATGTTCCTTACTGGTATATAGAAAAGCTACTGATTTTTGTATGTTCATTTTGTGTTCTGCTACTTTGCTGAAAGTTTAAACTTCTATTACTTATGTACTATTCATAATTTCATTTTTGTGTGTTTGTGTTACTTTATGATGTAAAGTCCTTACTCCAATATATCTTCATTCATAACTCCCTTCTTTTGATTTATTTTATATGACAAATTCAATTCTATCCATATTGTTTTGTGTAATTGTCTTTTAAATCAGTAAAGAGCAATAATATGTCAATCTGCTTTGTTTAATCATTACCTAATAGTTAATTTTACTAGAAAGCTTCATTTTTTTCAAAACAGCTTCTAATTATTTTCTGATGTCACTCTTTTCCTGATAAAATCAGCTTCATTTAACTTTCTATGTTGCAAGGTTTATAGCAACAGATTTTTTCAGTTTTTATTTATTTGGTACTATCTTAATTTTGCCTTCATTGTGGTGATAGTTTTCTTGGATATGGGAGTCTTGATTGACTATTTTTCTTTCAGCCTTTTGACTGTGTTATCATCCTTCATTTTAGCAGAGTTTCTCATAAAAAAATCAAATATTGTTCTTACTAACATCTAGTTGAACATGATGATTCAATTCCTTCTTCTTCCTTTCCCTATTTTCTCCTTTTCTTTGGCTTTTGCCTTTTTTTCATTTCTTCTTCTCCTTTTTTTTATTTCCAGTACTGGGGGTTTGAGCTCAGGGCCTCACACTTGCTAGGCAGGAGCTCTACCAACTGAGCCACTCCACCAGCACTGTTTTATGTTGAATACTTTCAAGACAGGGTCTGGCTTAGAACCCTAATCATTCTGATCTCTGCATCCTGAGTAGCTATGATTAGAGACGTGAGCCACAGGCATCCAGCCCGGTTTCACCATTTTGACTGTGATATTTGTTGATGTGAATATCCCTGCCAAATGCTTTTTCATGTATCCTTTTTCAGCTTCTTATATGTATATATAAGAAAACTTTACAGCTATTTTTTCCTTAAGTATATTTTCTGTGCTGTTCTTTCTTTCTGGTACTTTAATTATGTATATGCTGGTACTCCTGATAGTGTGTTACACGTTTCTCTGAGGCTGCATTCATTTTTCGCCATTCATTTTTTGTATCCATCTTATATAATCTCTATTAGTTTATATTCAAGCTTGCATATTTTTCTCCTCCCATCTTAAATCTACTTTTGAGTCTCCATTAGTGAATTTTTAAAATTTATTTTAACCATTTTTCCCTCTTGGGTTTCAACTTGGATCTTTAAAAAATACTTGATCTTTGTTGATATGCTTAACCAGGTATTCATTGTTTCCCCATTTTTTGCCCTCTCCTTCATCTTCACCAAGCCTCAGTCAGACTTCCCTTTTTTCTATTGTCCTCTGAAATCTGCCTGTCTACAAGCCTTAGCAAGAAAAGACACACACACACACACACACACACACACACACACACACACAATGGAATGTGTCCCCTTATGAGTATTAGCTCATCTTGCAAATCATCTGACCACAGCAAGAATCATTTATTTGCCAAACATCACTGGCCATTTTCCTTTCACTTATCCAGTATCCCACCCAAAATTTTGGTTTATCTCTGCTTACTATCTCACTTATCTTATATAATAAAACCAATTTCCTGTTTCATTTTGAGATAGCCCCAGATTTTTTATATGAAAAGGTTCTTCCTTATTTCAAGAGTCTTTCTTTCTAATTAAAGTCACTCACTGTCTAAATCTAGATGGGTTTTAATATGATAGTCACTATTTGATGAGTCATTGTTATATGTTTCTTTATTTCATATTTACTAAATTTTCTTTATTTTTTAAAGTTTTAACTGATTCATAAAAACACAAAATTGCACATAGTAATGGGTACCACATGATGTACACATATGTACATTATATGATGTTTAAATCAGGTTAAACTTAGCTATCTCCTCAGTCATCAATCATTTCTTCTTGTCATAAACATTCAACACTGTCTTTTAACTTTTTCACATATAAATCTGATTTTCTTTAGTTCTTTGAGTGTATTTATAATAGCTGTCTTGGAGTCTTTTTCTGCTAGTTGGAAACATGCTTAAAGAATGAAAGAAATATGTATTTTTCCCTCCAAGGCAGTCTCCACTTGCCTTTTATCCCATGTGTGTATTACAATTTCCTGTTTATTTACATGTCTCAGGTTTTACTTTTGTTGTTTATATTAGGTAATAAAAAGTACCAACTCTGGATACTGGGCCCTAAACAAGCTCGTTATTTGTTAGTTCCTTGACCTGACTAGTGTGTTCCACTGCTGTGTGAAGATTTTTATATCCTTGCTCAGATTTTCTCTATATTTCTTTTCTATTAACCTTCCTTCCTAGGGGTCCTCCTTTCATCAGCATAATAAATATATTGGCCAAATGAGATAGTTAAGCTCCTGCAGCTGAAAGATATTCACCCTTTACCTTTGATTCTGTTTGTGTCTTGGAAACTGCTTTTGTGGTTCTTGGTTCAAAGTTTTATCTTCAGCATTGGAAATAATACACTAGTTAGTGTGATTTTGTTTTAACTCTGGCTTCATAAGAGTCACTGAGTATCAGAATATCTTATGGTTCAGCAGGTGATTGCGCAGAGATTATATCTAAGGACCTTGAGCCATGAATGGTCTCTCTTCACCAATGGACCGGCTCGTGATTTGGAAATGCTATCAAGTCTTCCTCCACATCCTACTCAAAACATCTTGAATAGATGCAACCTAGTAAATGGAAACTGCATTCTGAAGCTTTTGGAATAAATATGATCTGAAAGCGGCTCTTCTTGGCTATCTCTTTCTCTAGTTTTCTCTTTTAAATTCATGGCAGTTCTGCCATCTCCTTGGTTGTTACTGTTTCCATAGACTACCAGCCCCCTTTAAATAGTTCATTATCAATGTCCTTATTGTTTTGAAGCCCTTTAGAAATGAAGTTTCCAAAATTTCTTACAAATAAAGTTAGTGTATGCAAACACAGCTGTGAGATACCAATACTTACAGCCTGCTTCATCCCCTAAACAAAACCTCACCACTACTATATCTAGAAAGGAGGCTACATCTCCCAGAGAGACACCTCTGCTGTATGGACACCAGCAGGATAAAATGATAACATCTGATCTTCTTAGCATTCCTTGCCAGCACACAACCTCTGTCCAAGCCAGAGAGGGAGAAGGAAGTCATCAGGACCTAGTATTAACAGTCTTTTGCTCTAGAGGTGGAGTCATTGTCCTACAAGTGGGGATTGGGTTAATGGAAATGTACCCATCATCTGGAATACAGATTCTTTAGCAGGGAGTTTTATAGAGGAGCTGGTGAATGAGATAGACAGCCAGCCTTCAGATTGTGAAATTGGAATCCCCCACTGGATACTGGGAGGAGAGGGAGCTATTATCTTCTTGGCCACACCTTCCTGCAGTGGAGATTCTGTAACAGAGCTAGATGAGTGCATGAGAACAGATCACAGCTCTTTTATACCAAGGTTTATCAGTTTTTTTCCTGAATATTTTCCAATTTTCTGTAGGTCCTTAGGTTAATTTCTACAAACGTTAAATCTATCTCATATAATATTCACCAGTAAAATAACTGTTTCATAGGGGTTATTGTCCACCCAGCTACTCATACATCCATACCTACAGTCGGCCTTTTCAGGTTTATTTAGAGTGAATAACTTAGATAGACAAGTTTTGCACTGATAGAACAGTGGTCACTACTGCCATGTTTACAAGGAGTTATTAATGTCATTAGCACTATTATAAGGTAGCTTTTAATCCTACCTCACATTCCAGTAAAAGTAGAAATAGTTACAGTAAAAGTGATGCACTTCCTTTCCTTTATAACAGGCAATATCAGACTAAAGTGTTAGGAGTCAGGACAATGGCTAACTGTGGGGAAAAGAGAAAGCATAGTGATAGATAGTAGGAAAAGAAATTTACCTCCATTATTCTTGTAGGAGTCTGACACTGTTTCATTTTCTACCTGAGTGGTGTTTATACAATAGATATCTCTTTGGCTAACTGTACAGCTCTAGCTATTTGGTATATTTTCACTGTTCTCTATTTGTATTATGTTTTGAGATATCTGTCATAAAAATATAGCAAATATTATCTGAAGAGTCAGGGAATGACATTGAAGTTTTGATGTGTCTGTGCATATGTGTGTATTTGTGTGTATTGAATGTGCGTGTGCATCTGTAGGAGGATATCATTGCAGAAATGTGTGTATAGATTCCCAAAAGCATTGGTAATGTTCTCTTTCCTGTGGGCATTCATTTGTTCCCTTCAGTAATAGTCTATATATTTTGTGTATTTGTCAAATTTATAGTTTGCTAATGAAATATTTTTAAAAGATGACTTCTTTTAACTGACCTTATATACTTTATTGTGTCCAGTTTGTTTTTGTAAGAGTAGTATTTTCATAGTTATTTGTAGAATCAGTTTACATTTTGTGCCCAGTATTCTATTGCATGACTATTCCATCATATGGATATTTAACCATTCTTTTGTTGCCTCACATTTGAATTATATCCTGTTTGGAGTTAATTTGGTTGCAGTTGTTGTGCACATCATGGTACATGTATCCTAAGAGTGGAGCTGCTGAGTTTCAGAGTAGACAGAGGAACTATAAATTTAAATAAATATTTGAATTTTAACCGTTATTAAGTACTTGGGTGTTTTAGTTACTAAAATGAATTTTTTTTCCTTTATTCATGTGTGCATACAATGACTGGGTCATTATCCCCCCTTCTCCCCACCCCCTCCCTCTCGACCCCATGCCCTCGCTTCCAAGCAGATACTGTTTTGCCCTTAACTCTAATTTTGTTGAAGAAAGAGTAACATTAATAAGGAGGACCAGGGGCTTTTGCTAGTTGAGGTAAGGATAGCTATATAGGGAGATTCCTAGTTTTGCTTCCATGTACATATGTGTTACTTTCTAAATTGATTCTTCTCGAACTAACCTTTTCTCTAGTTCCTAGTCCCCTTCTCCTATAAAATAAATCTTTTTGACAGTAAAAATGCACACAAAATGTTTTGTTTTATAAGTGAATGAAAAGTTGTGGAACATAAGTTGTGGAACATACTTAGTATTTTGTCGACAGAGTGCTGAGTGTAGAGAGTGAACAAATTTAAATGGCAATAGAAGGCCCAGTGAATACATATTTTTGTTCCATATTGAATATTGATTGTTATGTAAAAGTGCTACATTTCTATACAATGCCTTGGAATTAATTTACTTCATATAATATATTAACAGAGTAAGAGTTGGTGCTGAAATCTCTTTGCATTATATCTGTTATTTTGTTTTTTGAAACAAGGTCTTAATACATACCCTAGGCTGGCCTCAGCATTACTAACCTCCTTTCTAAGCCTCCTGAGTGTTATGGTCTGTGCCACCATACCCAGATTTATGATCTCTTTATTATTCTCTTTTGCAAACAAATTGGTTATCATACTCTTTATCTACCATTTACTGCATCAGCCTAAGATTTGTAAAAGTATGGTGTAACTGTCACCTATCATTTGATTAATGGTTCCAGGTTCCAGCATTTATAGAGACAAGAGAAGAAAAATAATTGCAATTAAAGAAAATGTATCTATCAAAAGAATTTCATATTTTGTTCTAAAAGGAAATGAACATGACCTACTCTTCACATCAAAGGGTAATCATGAAACAATTGTGTGATCAAAGTCCACATAGTTACAGGTTTACAGACATATTTGGTCTTTTAACTTTGCTAAAATGGATATCCAAATGAAGTAATGAAATCAAAACTGACAATATTGAGAGTACCATCACAAAAGATGGATTTTATTTAAAGGTGAATGGAACTAGTGATAATAAGAGGTAATAATTTCTTAGTGATTACTGTGTGCCAGGTGCCAAGAACTCGAAGGGAAACTTTAATTTTCACAGACATTAACATATGGGTATTATGTTTTAGTGATGCTACTGGTGCTTAAGAAGTACATAATTTGACGTAGAAACTGATGAATCTGAGAATTACATCTTGACACTTTCAACTCCAGAAGTTGCTTTCTTTATATCTTCATTGTAGAGAATGGATTTCAATTCCCAGATGGATTTTATTCTTATGAATTGAAATTTTGGTAAGAATGGTAAAGCATAAAAATGGTGATCATTGCGTAGAATTTTATTCTTCTTTTCTCTCCTTTTCCTTCTCCTCATTTTGTTTGCCTTTCTTTGTCCTTTTTTCTCTGCTAACATCTTAAAATCAGTATATATAAACAGTGAAATATGATTATTTTCTACACAATGAGGTTTGCCTACATAATCATTTAAAAATGACAATAAATAAAAATCAAATTAACTATTTGCTATTTTATTATATCAGTTGTAGCCTGGTTCTCTCTGACTGCACTGTAATGTGACCTAAAATCATTAAAGAATTCTATTGGGAAAAAAGCATTTCTCTTTAAACTTGAAGAAAGGCAACTGTGAGAAACTGTATGAAGAGAAGCAGGAAAAGTTTTCCTTTAAGATTATTGTTTTATTTAAATGCAGACATATTGTTTTGAAGTATTTTCTATAAATTCAATTTGTAAATTGTGGATACATGATTATTATATGTATATGGTAACATATTACTATAATACTGTATATAAAATTGTCTAGTAGCATATGTAATATTATATGCATGCTTGTCTATATGTCTGTGTGCACAAGATATGTGTGCACTTATATAGCAGTAGTCTTGAAAGCAGAGAAAAATGATAATAAAATTGAGAAAAATAATAATAAAAAACAACTTCTCAAATTGCCATCTGGAAATAACTAAAAATACATATTGGATAAAATGTTGTCATTACATATACTAATTAGATTATACAGTTATAGGTTAAAGTATTATATGCAAATATCTATAATTTCTTATTATTTAAAATTTTACTGTTGAAAATGTCTAAGTGTATTCTATGTTTTTATTTGCTGTACTCCTCAAATATCTCATTTATAGAATACCTATTCTTCTCCACATATTGTTTTATAAGGATAATAAAACATACTTTTTTCACTTCAGCTCACAATTTAGTGGGAGAGATGAAGAAGTAAACAGATAGTGTCCACAGACTAGGAAATGATATTAAGTAGTGACAAAAGGGTGCAAATGGTGCCTTGGAAGCACATAGAACATCTATGGCATGTTTTTGATACATAGCAGTGGTTATGTTGGTACACCTGAGGAGATATGTGACCTGATCCTTTAGAGTGGCAAGAAAATGTCAATATAAAATGTTCTTTAAGATTATAATACAGTAAAAATACAATTGAATACTTTGAAATTTAAAATTTTTCAAGATACTCTCACTGCCATCTAAGAGGCACTTGCACAACCCATGTTTATTGCAATGCTATTCACAATAGCCAAGTTATGGAAACAACCAAGATGCCCTACTATTGATGAATGGATCAAGAAAATGTGGTACTTGTACAGAATGGAATTTTACTCAGCCATGAAAAATGAAATCTTATCATTTGTAGGTAAATGGATGGAACTGGAGAACATCATTCTGAGCGAGGTCAGCCAGGCTCAGAAGACCAAATATCATATGTTCTCCTCATATGCGGACTTTAGATCTAGGGCAAATGCAGCAATGTGGTTGGACTTGGATCACATGACAAGGGGAGAGCACATACGGGAGATATAAGACTAGGTAGAAAACCCAAAACATGAAAGCATTTGATGTCCCCACTCCGAAGGAGCTAATACAGAAACCTGAAAGTGACAGAGGTTATCATGAGAAGGGGATCAGTAACCAGTGTAAAGATCAGTTAGAGATGAATCAACATGTGTAACACATGTGTACAAAAAGCAATGCTAGGAATATTTCTGTACAGCTATCCTTAACTCAACTAACAAAAACACTTTGTCTTCCTTATTATACTTGTCTCTGTTTTCAACAAAATTAGTGATAAAGGCAGAACAGGAACTGCCTGGAACTGAGGTGGGGGGCAGAGAGAGTAGGAGAGAGGGGTAGAGGGGAGAAATGACCCAAACAATGTATGCACATGTGAATAAATGAATAATTTTAAAAAAGAAAGTTTATATTTATTATTGCATATATTTGAATTTTTAAATTTTTCAGTTTTATAAATTATATTAAAATGCATTAAATAGAATCTTAAATGCAACCCTTATCGATGCATTTTAGGGTAAAATTACAATTTAATTCAATGATTTTAATTGCTTAATGTTAATATTATTGTTCACTGTTTTAGGCTAAATCAAACTGACCTGTGGAAGCTAAAGCGGCAAACACTTCACTGAGGAATGCTTGCTTAAAGGTATTCATTGTATCCATATTATAGATTGTTTTTTTCACAGCTAAATGAAAGTCTTTTGTTTATATAGAGATAGATATGAAATACACATAAAAATAAATGCATATATACATATAATATATGAGAAATTAAGGCACATTCTTCATCGGCTCTTTCTCCCATCTCGTCTGTCTTTACCCATTTCTTCTCCAGTGTCTCTTCCTTTTTTGTCTCTAAAAGCACCCAATCAGCCACAATACAACCAATCATTTTACTAGAACTTGTCATTTACTAGAACCCTTAGTAGATCACAGACTCATACTGTTCTATTATCTCCCTGTGGCCAATCAAAAGTGCAGTTACAGCTTCTCAGATGATCACATAGGATGAGTAAATGATGGCACAGTACAAATATGCCAATATAGTGGGCTTATTTCTTTGTCTCTTCTCAATTCATAAAGTTTGGCCTGAGAATTCTTCATTGTCTTGTTATCTTTTTGATACTTTAAAGCTTTTTAGAGTTACTTCCTTGATAGAGACAATGTATAAAGCACAATTCACCATTAGTAGTTCATATTTTTAACTTCTCCTAATTAAAGTTTCCACCCAAACTCCACCCTTTCCACCCCACCCTAAAACATACACACACACACACACACACACGTTTTTCTTCATGTTTTCTTAGCAATATTCTATATTTACAAAGCATATTAAAAATCCATGAATAACCATAGACTCCCTTCTCTACCTTGTGTTTTCATTCTTTCTAATCTAACTGGCTATTAAATTCTTAGGATTCTACCTTATAGTTGTCTTCCACAATTATTCCTCCTTCTCCATCCTCACTACAGTGCCCTTGGGTTTTTACTTCATGGCTTCTCTCTTTCAAGCAAGCATCATCTCTTATCATGTCTCCATAAATGATCTCAGTATTATTCTTTGCATGAAACAAGTTCCCCTCCCCTTTCCCTATTCTGCATATATTACACTTTTCTTATTCCTCATATGTTCTTAATCAAGACTCCAGGTCGCACTTATGAAACTGCACTCAATTTCAATTGTCAAATTGTCTCTGAGGTCTTTTCCTTCACTCTCCATACCTAGTATTACCAGGTATAAAGACTATGCCTGTTTATCATATTAAAGATTCTTCTGCTGAAATCAGATATGGAAAATCTGTATGATCTGAAAGACCCAATTCAAGTTTGATCTCACTGGGAGTGTCCTCCATTAGGGTATGTCATTGATTCTCTCATCATGATCCCCAGACAAGGAGCATAAATCCCTGTTAAAGTGATAGAAATGCAAATTCTCAAGTCACACAACAAAATTACTGACTCAGAAACTGAAGAGGTTTGTATTTCAACATGACTCTGAGGATATTCTGTTACAGGCTGAGTTTGAGAAACATGAATAGACAATGTTTCTCATTCTCTGTGCTTTTGTAGCAACTTCCACATATCTTAAATCGTACCTCTCAGGATGTTATGTTCTAATTTTTAGTTATTTTCTTAAATATTTTACTATTCCTTTTACACACATTTTTCATACACTGAACACAAAGGAATCCTCCATCCCACCAATAATCTTTGCAATCCCTTTATTTTCACCACCTTCAGCACCTTCTGGACAATGGTCACAATTAGCCTGCATTCACGTATTTCACTAGCCTTAGAAAAAATGAGTAGTTTATGAAGTGAGTGGAATTCTGATTTAAGTTTTCATCACAGGTCAGAAGAAGCATCACAAACATGAATCCGAATACCATGTGCTCAAAGCACATGAGTTCTCCTGTAAAGTCTGCTTCATGCATCCCAGCCTAATGGAAATGCTGCATCAGATTGTTTTTCACAAGATTCACTCACATTATGGTCAGATCCTTCAACACCTCGACAATGACCACATCTCAGCATGGATTCTCGTACTTGCCTTGACCTGCAAACAATGGCTGATCCATCATTTCATGGTAGCATTTGCTTCAATAATGCTCTGGCAACAATGTGATCCAGGAATCTGTTTTACTGGGTTTTTATTCTAAATAACTCCAAAATAATTTCATTTGGTCCTAAAAATTCCTCTGGGATGTAAACAGGACAGGAATGGAGGACAAGGGAACTTGAAGTCCAAGCAGAGCAGGTTTGCAATCACTTATGTTCTGCAGGCTAAGTAACTCTTTTTAAAAATTAAGAGAATGAATTTAATGCTAACTATATCCAAGTAAATAAAGGAAAACAAAGTTGCCGCTCTATGAAAATGAGCAATATGGATACCAGAAATGGCTGAATCTGTGATGATAAATCCGGTTTCTACAGAACTTAGACATAATTGGCATTAAATTCATTTTGTCCACTTCCCTGGGAGAAAAAGCTTGATCTACCAGGTCAAATTATGTCTGTGACAGGAACTGGTTTCCGACATGAAAAATGGAATGGCCATGAGGCTGATTATCTTCATTTAAACCCATTTATGAGCTCCTGTATAAGGTCCTATGGTATGATACATACCTGATGCCAACAAGTTGGACTTCTTACAGGATTATGCACAGGATCCTTCCAGGACTTCTACCCACTCCCAAGGTTACATAAGACTAACTTGTCTATCTGTTCAAAGTATTGGTTTCAGTGTTTTTCTCATTACTGAATGTATGTCATATTCAAAAACATCATTTTCTTCCTCTTCAGTACTACATTTACATTTTATGTTATTTCAGAAACATGGTGAAAACTAAGGATCTGCATAGAACTAATGACTGACACTCACTGAAATTATATAATTTGTATTGACTTACCCAGTTGGATTTATGGCCTAGGGTCCTGGTTCCCCAGTTACTTTATTCTTTTTTTGCATTTTATGTAGTTGGTCAAATTTGTCTCAAAGATAAGGTAGAATTTATCTCAAAGATAAAGAAAGGGTATTCCCTTTCATTGAATGACTTCTGAGCACACTCATTTTAATAACACTTCCTGTGATAGTTTATTTGAAACAAAACTTGACTTAAAAGCTTTGACAGAAAATTATGAAAAACTCACTTTAGCATTTATGGCCACCGCAAGCAGGATAGTAGTAACAGGTAGACTCTATGACTCTCAGCAGAAGATACACACTACCTAAACCCCAAAAGTTGTTCATATTCTGAAAATGAAAGTATAGTGCAAAACACACCAAAGAAAATACTAAGGTATGGGGATTGATTTTCATCTAATGGATTATTGCATAGGGAAATAACCAAACAGATAATCCCTTGGTTGCCACTAGAACACAGTGATTTTCCTGGAAGAATCTTTGTGATAACATCAGTGGGTGCCCCAGGTACAACTTCATCCTGGTCCACCAAGAAGCCTGGTTAAGTCTCTAGTTTGGGAGCTGTGGTGCTGTCCAAAGTTTTCCTTCTTTGTACCCTAAAGGCCAGGCTAGTTGGGACTGTATGCTCTTTTCTTTCAAAGTATTGTTTCAGTGCTCCTTTGGCTAAAACAACTGAAATCCATAGCAGACTGTTTTGTACTCTTGTCTAGACTCCTTAGTTTTTTCTGGGTTTGCTGAAAACAAAGGTTCTTGGAACCAGGGTGCATCATCGACATGAAGAAGAATGCTATAGGTGTATGTCAGGTCCATGGGGCATTTGGAGTCCCTGCTGTTTTAGCCTTTTGGCACCTAAGCCTGGACCCAGTGAAGGCCACACACTTGGTAGGCCATGGAAGGGGCTGGAGCTGCCCTTATGTCCTATGTAGACATCACTGGCACTTTAGAAGTGACCACAACCCATGTGTCACTGCAGCAGCTACATTAGCACTGTTGTTTATGAAGAACATAGGTTTCTTCATAAACAATAGTCAACACTCATGTGTAGGCCAATGTGGAACTCGGAAACAGGTTGCAATCCTTGGATGCCTCCATGCCTTTGTCCTGGATCAGGTTGATCCCCAATGCAAGCCAGAGGTGAAGCAGAAGTTCCTTTAGTAACAATAAGAAGTCCTCAAGTCCAAGCCAGTGTGGAAATAAGGAATGGGTTGTGATCCTTGGAGGCCTCTATTGGGTTGGCCTGGTGTAGGTTGAAACTCAAACCAGGGACTAGCAGTCTGATCTCAAGCTGGTACTGAAAACGTGACAGACAAGATTAGTCAGGCTTAGAATCCCTCAGAATCAATCTCGGTATTTCTATCTTTTCTATTCCTTGGAGAATGCACTAGGCTTCCTTTCTACATTCACTTTCAGCACTCTGAACCAAGTGCCAGGTGAGGTATGGGCAGTAGGCACCTCTTAGGATGTAGATGGGACAGTAAGTTAAAGTGTTCTAGTGAGATTTTTTATTGTCTCACAAGGAATATGCCACTCCTTTAACTCATGTGTGTTCCTGTGTCCTGGACCTCATGGGAATACTAGTTTGAGAAGTAATTGTATTGGCTCTCCTCCAAAGGCCCAAAAACCTGTGCAACCAATTCAGGGCCTCCCACAGCCAACCCAGTGGCAAGTTACTTAGATGGGGGCACATAGCCCCCACTTGATCCACTGGAGGCAATAGTAGAATCTAACTATTCCTAGGGCAAGCAAGATGACAACATCCCAGCAATGGTCACTGTCTTCTCTTCATGGGTCCAGGCCATGCCTGGTGGATCCCTTGCATCTGCTCCTGGGTTGTTGGAGAATACCCATGGCCAGAAGCCCATGCTGGGCCTCCTAGCTAATGTTTGCCTGAAGGGCCCACTTACATCTCAGTGCAGACAAGAGTGTCCAGCTCATGGGTGCAAGAGTCCTGGTTCCCTCAACCCAGGATTCCTCAGTTCTTTGTATCTGCCTATGAGCAGATGGCCATCTTGTCTCCAAATTAATGGTGTCTGCCTAGGAAGACTCTGCGACCATAGGGACCTTGTAGATATCACCCCTACACTGCCTTAGCTGCCATGCAGATATTTGGCTCCACTGATTGGGCTGATCCCTGGGGATCAGCCAGGCCTGAGAGCCTCTTTTGACCCTGAGAAGCAGTGTTGGAATTCAAGCAAGCAGGGCCCACATGTTGCCTGATCACCACTGACAAATTTTCAGATCGTTTTGACCCACTCTGGGCTGGCTGTTGTCATTTTCCAGTTATACTGTGCCACGGGACCAGATATCCAAGTCTTGCCTTGGTACACATTACAGTGCAGGTGTCACCATTGACGTTTTTGACTTTGCATTCTCCTGGTTAACTTCTCTGAACTTTGAAATGGGCCAGTAGGGCAATTCTCAAGCAAGGATTGTAAATGGTGGCAAAATTCCTCCTAAAACCTCAGATTTATTGGTTAGAGTCTTGGACTTCTGGTACTGTCCCTGAATACTATCTCATTCTGAACTGACACACCTCCAAACCTACTGCATGTCACTTTCTACCACTTACATGGATTCAGAAGAAAGCTTCACAGGGAAGTTCGCTAAGCAAGAAAACAGGGCACCAATTAGGGAATGTAACATACTGTGCCATCTAAGGGCTCTGCTCATCATAAGTGTGCTCATCTGGAGCTTCCTGTAGAACACTAGTGAAGAAAACTCTGGTGAGACATCCATTCCTCCCCTTCTCTTTGTGGTTTTGGTTCCTGACACTCATCCTGAGGCCTGCCCATAAGGTGATTGGGATCTCCAATCTGGGCCCAGTGTCTGACTGGATTTCCCCATCACCTAATTCCTGGTCTTTGGTCAACCCTCACAAGGCCCTTAAGGCACATAGGTGACTTAAACACACCTCTAGCAAGATACATCCCATACGAGTTCACCTAAAGCGTCCTTTTCTGACAGCAAGAGACCTTTGCCCTCTTAGCCCAGCATACTGTTTGACTCCTTGTGGTTTCTACTGACCTTACTCCAAATGGACCTGAAAACAGTCTTCATTTCCAGATGGGAAACTGTGGCACTAGAAGTCACATTTCTCCTGGGAGAAAGATCTGTATCCTGTCTTGAGTACAGTGCTGTGCCCATGAAACCAGTGTTTTTCCTCATAGACTGTTTGCGAGCTCTCCAATGATTGACCCTTTCACAAATTCATCCTGCTCCTCCAAGAAGCCTGAAAGGTCTCTACTTTGCCTGTTGTAAGCCGTCCAGAGTTATCATCCCTTGTGCCCCAAAGACCTAGCTATTGGGGACTGTCTGTTCTTTCAGGTCACAGTTTTGTTTTAGTGTTCTTTTGGCTATGAGAACAGAACTGCATAGGAGTTAGTGGATTGCCTTGAACTCAACATGCAGCTTTTGAAGTACTACTCACCTCCTTAGTTGGTTCTGAGTTTGCTGGCAACAAAGGTTCCTGCATCCAGGGTGCTTCATGGAGATAAAGGAGGATGCTACATTTGTGTTTCTGGCCTGTGTGGCATTTGGAGCCCCTGCTGTTTTTGCCTTTTGCCACCTAAATCTGGCTCTAGTGAGGGTCACACACCTGGTCAGCCACAGAAGATGTTGGCACTGTCCTTGTTTCCTGTGTTAGCCAGCATTCCATGTCTGGTACTTCAGTGAACATCCTTCCTCTTGTGGCACCACAGCAGCCACATTAGGGAGCTAAGGGCAGAGCCAATCATGGTGGGGGAGTAGAGGTTCCTTCAGGAACCATAGGGAGTCCTCACATGCAGGCCAATATGAACTTCTGGAAGTGTTTGCAGTCTTTGGACACCTCTAGTGAGTTGGCCTGGCATGTTTGAACCACAAACCAGGGGCTAACAGACTGATCTCAGGCTGGTGTTGAAAATGTGACAGGCATGATTGTCCTGGCTTAGAATCCCTCAGAATCGATCTTGACATTTCTATCTTTGTACTATGTTGGATGGTGCACTAGCCTTCTTTTTTACATTCAATTTCAGTGTTCTGAACCAAGGGCCAACTGAGGTGTAGGCAGTAGGCACTTCTTAGTATACACTTGGGAAAGAATGTCAAAGCATTCTGGTGTGATTTCTCAATTTTCCCACAGTGACCATGGTACTCTCCTTGACCCATGTGCTTTCCAATGTCCCTGGACCTGATGGTAATGACTCCTCTATGGGGAGTCATTTTATGGGTTCTCCTTCAAAGGCACAAATGCCTGTGCAATCCTTGTAGGACCTCCTACAACCATCCCAACAGATGGTTTCTAGATGGGTGTATAAGGGCCTGCATGATCTACTGCTTGTCAACAGGTGAATCCAGCTGTTCTGTGCTGGCAAGATAACAGTGATAGCCCAATGCTGCTCAATGTCCCCTCTTCTTGGCTCCAGTGCACCTCCTGGATGATTCCCTGCATCTGTTCTCAGTTGCTGGAGAAGACCCATGTCTCATCATTGAGAGAAGGGCACTCAAGTTGAAGTTTGGCTTAAGGGCACATCTACATCTCAGGGCAGATCAGAATGTCCAGCTGTTGGTGCAAGGGTCCTGGTTCCCTGGACCCAGGGTTCCTCCATTCCTTGGGTCCTCCTATGAGCAGATGGCCATCTTATCTCCAGGTTTATTGCTTCTGCATGGGAGGCCTCTATGACCACCCCACCACTACCACAGCTGTCATCCAGATGTTTTGCCTAACTTACTGGGCTGAGTCATGGGGATCCACTTGGCTTCAGAATATCTTTTGATCCAGGGTCGGCAGTGTTTGAATTTAAGCAGACAGGGCCCAAGCGTTACTGAAATCTGTTGTCTGACCCTAACTGAGAATTATGCAGATTCCCTTCACTAACTAACAGTTGGTGGTTGTCATTTTCCAGTTATACTATGGCATGGGACCAGGTACCTAGGGCTTACCTTGGGACCACATGAAAGTAAAAGTGTCAGCATTGATGTTGGTGGCATTGCATTTGTCTATTTGTCCTGTCTGAGACTGGAAATGGGGAAATAGGGCAATACTCTGGTACAGACTGTAATCTGTGTGAACTTCTCATCCTAAAATCTCAGATTTATTGGTTAAAGTCTTAGACTACTGGTATTGTTTCTCTGAATATGGTATGAATCTGCATTGCCAAACCTCATGACGCACTTGGAGTCACTTTTTTACCAGTTGGGGGATTCAGAAGAAGGGATCACAGGGAAGTTTACTGGGCAAGAAAACAGGGCGCCTATTAGGGAATGTAAGAAACTGTGTTCCAAAGGACTCTGGTCATTATTAAGTGTCCTCATCTGTTACATCCTGCAGAGCACTAGTGAAGAAGACTGGGGAGACACTACTCCTCCCCTTCCCTTTGTGGTTTATGATCTCCTGACACTCATCCTGTGACCCACCCCTAAGCAATTGTGATTTCCATTGCTGGACCTAGTATCTGAATGGATTTACCCACCACCAAGTACCTGGTCTTTGGTCAGCCCTCACAAGGCCCTTAAAACTCCTAGGTGACATAAACATGCCTCTAGCAAGAAACATCCCATGTGAGTTTGGGTGAGGGGCCCTTTTCTGATGGAAGATGTCCTTTGCCCTCAGAGCCCCTCACTTGGTTTGGACTCCCTGTAGTTTCTGCTGATGTTGCTCCAAATGGACCTGGATTCCACAGTCTAGAGCTCCAGGTGCAAACTTTGACATTTAATGTCATGATTTCCCAGAGAGCAAGATATGTATCTTGTAATGAATATAATGTTGTACCCATGAAGCCAGTGATTCTCTTGGAAGACTCTTTGTGAGCTATCCAGTAGGTGTCCACTACACAACTACACACTGGTCCACCTGGAAACCTGGTTAGGTCTCTAGTTTGCACATTGTAATGCTGTCAAGAGTTTTCATCCTATGTGTCTCAAAGGCCAAGCTAGTGAAGAATGTCTGCTCTTTACATTCAAAGTATTGTTTCAGTGCTCCTTTGACTAAGACAACAGAACTTATAGGAGGCTGTAGATTGTGTTGTTCTCAATGCACACCTTTTGCATTCCTCTCCAGGACCTCAGTTGGTACTGGGTTTACTGGAAACAAAGGTTCCTGGATACAGGGTACTTCATTCAGGTAAAGGAGGATGCTGCAGATGTGTCTCAAGTGACCTGGGCATATGTAACCCTTCTTGTTTTGGCCTTTTGGCACCTAAACCTGGCCTTAGTGAGGGACACACTCCTGGTGAGCCACAGAAGAGACTGACACTACCTGTGTGTCCAGCGAGTGCTAGCCTTCATTGTCTGGAACTTCAGGGATTTTGGTGATATGTGGCACCACAGCAACAGCATTTGGGAGCTAAGAACAGAGCCAGGCAGGGGGAAACAAAAGTGCCTTAGGAAAAATAGGGAAACCTCACACACAGGCCAATGTGGAACTCAGGCATGCGTTGCCATCCTTGGATGCCTGGATTGGGTTGGACTGGCGTGGGTTGCTCCGTATACCAAGGATGAGCAGGCTAATCTCAGGCAGATGTTTAAAATGTGACAGGGTGCGAATGGCCAGGCCCAGCATCCCTCAGAATCAATCTCCACATTTCTATCTTTGCTCTTCATTCAGTGCTCTGAACCAAGTGCCAGGTGAGGTAAAGGGAGTAGGCACCTCTTAGGATACACTTGGGAAAGAAAGTCAAGGTGTTCTGGTGAGATTTTTCGGTTGTCCCCCATGGACCATATTACCACTTCTTGATCCATGTGCTCTTCTATGTCCATGGACCTGATGGAATGCTGATTTGGACAGTCATTGTATGGGTTCTCTTCCAACCACCCAGATGCCTGTGCAACCATCAGGGGCTCCCACAACCATCCCAATGGGTCATTTCTTAATGGGGAGAAATAGCCACCACATGATCCACTGCTTGTCAACAGGAGACTCTAGCTGTTACTCTGTGCTGGCGAGATGACAATGACAGCCCAATGCTGCTCACTGTCCTCTATTCTTGAGTCCAGGGCACATTCTCAGTGCTCCCTTTGCATCTGTTCTTCAGTTGATTGAGAATACCCATGTCTCAGCAGCCCATACAGGGCACCCAAGTTGAAGTTTAGCTTAAGGTCATACTTACATATCAGGGCAGAGTGTCCAAATTATTGGTACAAAGGTTCTGCTTCCCTCTACCAAGAGTTTCTTGATCCCTTGGATCCTCCTATGACCATATGGCTATCTTATCTGTAGGTTTGTTGTTTCTGCCTTGGAAGCCTGTGCAACCACAGAGGTCTTTCAGATATCATCCCACCACAGCCTCAGCTATCATCCCTATGTTTGGATGAACTTATTGGACTGAATCATGGGGAGCAACCTGACCACAGAGCTCCTTTTGACCCTGGGTCATCAGTGTTGGAATTCAAGCATACAGGGGCCACAGGTTGCTGAGCTCTTTTGCCTGACCATCACTGAGAATTATGGTTAGTAATTAATTAACTAAGTGTTAGTTGTTCTCATTTTCCAGTTATGCTGTGGAATGGTATCAGGTACCTAGTTCTTTCCTGATAACCACATAACAATGGAGGTGCCAGCATTGGCATTGGTGGCCTTGTATTCACACGTTTGTCCTCTCTGAGATTAGAAATGGGCAAGAAGGGCAATTCTAAAGCCAAGGTTGTAAGCTGTGTGCAAGCTCCTTCTAAAATCTCAGATTTATTGGCTTGATTCTTGGACTGCTGGATTTGTTTCCCTGAATACTAATCTGCACTGACACACCTCAGGACTCACTCAGAGTCCCTTTTTAGCAGTTATGGTGGATTCTGAAGACAACTTCACAAGGAATTTTACTGGGCAAGAAAACAGGGCACAAATTAGGGAATGTAACATACTGTGCCCCACTAATGGCTCTGCTCATAAGTGTTCTCATATGTGTGTTCCTGCAGAGCACTAGTGAAGAAGGCTCTGAGGAAGCACCCACTCCACCCTTTCCCTTTGTGGTTTATGAGCTCCTGACACTCATCCCAAAGCCTGCCCCTGAGATGATCCCAATGCTGCTCAAGTCCTCTCTTCTTGGGTCCAGAGCATGTTCTGGGTGGTCCCTTTGCATCTACTCCTCAGTTGGTAGGGAGCACCTATGCCTTAGCAGTTCATGCAGGGCACCCTAGCTGAAGTTTAGCTCAGGAGCCCACCTACATCTCACAGCAGATCCAAGTGTCCATCTTCTTGATGTAGGGGTCCTGGTTCCATTGACTTAGTATTCCTTCTTCCCTGAGCCCTTCTGTGAGCAAATGGCCATCTTATCTCCATGTTCATTGCTTATGCCTGGGAAGCCTGTGCAACCCCAGAGACCTTTCAGATATCACCCCACAACAGCCTCAGCTGTCATCCAGATGTTTCACTGACTTTATTAGACTGAGTCATTGGGAACAACCTGGCCTCAGAGCCTCTTTTGACCCTAAGTCATCAGTGATAGAATTCAAACAGGCAGGTCCTATGATTTGCTGAAATCTTTTGCCTGTCAACCCCTGGGAATATGCAAATTCCCTTGACACACTAAGGGTTAAATGTTGTAATTTTCTAGTTATACTGTGGAATAAGATCAGGTACCCAGTGCTTGCCTTGGGACCACTTGAGAGTGAATATGCCAGCATTGGCATTGAAGGCATACATTCATCTGTTGATCATCTCCAAGAGTAGAAATGGACAAGGAGGGCAAGCCTTAAGCAAAGGTTGTAAGCTTTGTGGAAGCTCTTCCCAAACTCTCAGTTTTATTAGTTGGAGTCTTAGACTGCTGGTATTGTTTCCATGAATACTATCTCAATCAGAACTGACACACATCAAGAGCCACTCAGAGTCACTTTTTACCAGTTGGGGTGGATTATGAAGAACACTTCACAGGGAAGTACACTAGGCAGGAAAACAGAATATCAATTAGAGAATGTAACATGCTATAGCCCATTAAGGGTTCTGGTCATCAGAAGTGTCCTCATCTGCTGCTTCCTGCAGAGCACTAGTGAAGAAGACACTGGGGAGGCACTCACTCCTTCCCTTCCCTTTGTAGTTTTTGACCTCCTGACACTCATCCCAAGGCCTTCCCCAAAAGTGAATTGGGACCTCCAATGCTGGGCCTGGTGTCTGAAAGCATTTCCCCACCACCTAATGCCTGGCCATTGATCAGTCCTTATAAGGCATAGAAGCACCTAGGTGACATAAACATGCCACTAACAAAACACAACCCATGTGAGTTCATGTGAGGGGCCATTTTCTGATGGCAGAGAATCATTCCCCCAGATATTTGCACTTTGTTTTGACTCCCTGTGATTTCTGCAAACCAAATGGGCCTAAATTCCACATTCTTGAACTCTATGTGCAAAAGATTGCACATGAAGTCATATTTCCTCTGGGATCAAGATCTAGATCTTGTCCTGAATACAGTGCTGTGCCCATAAAGCCAGTGTTTCTCCTCATAGGCTGTTTGTGAGCTCTCCAATGTTGACCCCCTCACAACTTCATCCTAATCTGCAGACAAGAGTGTCAGCTTGTGGGTGCAAGGTACCTGGATTCTTCAACCCAGGGTTCCTAGGATCCTTGTGTCTTCATCTGGTCTCCAGGTTTATTTCTTCTGCCTGGGAGGCCTTTGTGACCTCAGAGGCCTTATAGATATCAACCAACTACCTCCTCTGCTGCCATCAAGATGTTTGATTCAACTGATTGCTCTATGTTATTAGAAGTGGAGATATCTCAGAGACTCTTTTGACTATGAGTCAGCAGTGCTGGATTTCAAGCAGGCAATGCCTACAGGTTGCTTAGAGCTCTTGCCTGACTACTACTGAAGTTCATTCACAAGTCTTGACCCACTCAGAGTTGTTTGTGGCCGTTTTGCAGTTGTATGATGGCATGGGACCTGGAACCTAAGGTTTCCCTGAGGACCACATGAGAGGAAAGATGTCAACATGGCTTTGGTGGCATCGTATTTGCCTGTGTATCATTTCTGAACCTGGAGATGGACCAGTAAGGCAAATCTCAAGCAAGGCATGTAAGCTGTGTGCACAGCTTTTCCTCAAAGCTCAGATATATTGGTTCAAGTCTTAGGCTGAGGGTATTGTTTCCGTCAATACTACCTCATTCTGCATTTACACATTTCAAGACCACTTAGAGTAATTTTCTACCAGTTTGGGTGATATCTGAAGAAAGGATCACAGGGAAGTTCAGTGTTCATGAAAACAGGGCACCAATTAGAGAATGTAGCATGCAATGTCCCTGTAAGGGCTCTGATCATCCTGAGTGTCCTCATCTGTGGTTCCTCCATCTCTATTGGAGACGATTCTGGGGAGGCAACCACTTCTTCCCTTCCCTTTGTGGTTTGTGACTTCCTGACACTCACGTGGAAACAGGCCTTTAAGGTGAATTGGGACCTCCAGTGCTGGGCCAAGAGTCCAATCAGATTTCCCCATCACCAAATTAATGTTCTTTGATCAGCCAACAGACAGCCTTAGTGCTCCTTTGTGCCAAAAACACATCTCTAACAAGACCCACCCCATGTACATTCTGGCCAGTACCTTTTTCTGATGGCAGAAAACCTTTGCTCTCAGAGTTCTGCACTGTTTTGACTCCCTGCACTTTCTGCTGACCTTGTTCCAAATGGGCTTGGATTACACAGTCTTGAGCTCCATGTTGGAATTTGTTGTGCTTCAAGTCATGTTTTCCCTGGTAGCAAGATCTGGATCCTGCCAGGAATACAGTGCTGTGCCCTTGATGTCTGTGCTTCTCCTGGAAAGCCTTTGTTAGTTCTCCACTGGTTTTCCCCCACCTGACTTCATCATGTTCCACAGGAATCCTGGCAGGACTCTGGTTTAGTTGGCATGATGTGGTGCTATCCAGAGTTTTCATGTCTGGTGCCCTGAAGGCCAATCTAGCAGGGACTGTCTGTTCTTGCAGTTCAAAGTCTTGCCTCAGTCCTCCTTTGGCTAAGACAATAGAACTGCATAAGACACAGTGGATACAGTTGTTCTCAACACTCAGCTTTTGCACTCTTGTCTTACCTCCATAGTTGATCCTGAGTTTGCAACTATCAAAGATTCCTAACCTAGGGTGCTTCATGAAGATGGTGCAGGATACCTAACGTTTGTCTGCCCCCTACATTGGTCCATACGCGGCTGATCTCTTTTTAGTTTTTGACACCTAAATCAGGGTCCTGTGTGGGCCACACACCTGGTTGGCCATGGCATGAGCTGGAAATTCCCCTGTGGCCCATCCAAGGCAACCATCCTACTCTGGGCCTTCAGGATGACCGGAACCTATCTGGTTCCTCAGTAGTCACTTTTTGGTGCCAACAACAAAGTCCAAGGGGGGGAATAGATGTTCTTTTCTGAACAATAGGGAATGTTCAAGGGAAGGCCAATATGTTCCAGGGAAACAGGTTGCATCCCTTCAATGCCTCCATGGCATTAGCATGTCCCAGATTCCACCCCCAAACTGGTGGTCAACAGCTTTATCAGGCCTGTGTTGATGTGAGAGGAGAGACACCCTAGGAATCACTGAGAATGAATCTCAGCACTTCTAAATGTGCTCTCCTTTGCAGAATTCACTAGACTTCCTATCTACTTTCACTTACAGGCCACAGATACCAATCATCAAGTGATTTATGGACAGTATGCGCCTATTAGGATACATTTTGGGCAAAATTCATTTGATTCTGGTGAGATTGTTCTATTTTAGAACTGAGGCTTAGTGACCACTTCTCATTGACTCACTTGAATTCCAGTATCAGTGGACCTTATGGTAATGCCACATTAGCTAGTCATCATATGGTTTCTTTTCCAAAGGTATAGACACCCTTGCAACATATTCAGGGTCTTCCAAAACCATCCAACTGGGTCATTTTTTAGATGTGGACACATATCCCCCATGTGATCCTTTGGTTGCCAGCAGGGGAAAACATGTTCCTCTGTACAAGCAAGATATAAATGAAATTCAAATCCTTTCCCTGTCCTAGCTTCTAGGGCCCAGGCAATGGCCTAGTAAGTCCCTTTCCTTCTACTCTTTGTGTGGTAGGAATACCCACGGTTCAGAAGCCCATGCAAGGATCCTTAGGATATATGTGGCTTAATATCTCAGCTACATATCAGAGCAGACATGAATTTCCAGCTTGGATGCAAAGGACCTTTATTCCTCACCACAAGGTTCCTGGGTTCCTTGTGTCTTCTTGTGAGTGAATGGTCTCCTGTCTGCTGGTTTGTTGCTCCTATCTGGGAGGCCTTGGCTACCACAGAGTCCTCGCAGATATCAACCCACCACCACCTCAGCTGCCATAGAGATAGTTGGATCAACTGATTAGGCTAAGTTCTTGGGAACAGAGATGCCTCAGCGACTCTTTAACTCTGAGTCGTCAGTGTTGGCATTTAAGTAGGTAGTGCCCATGGTTGCTTAGATCTCTTGCCATACCACTACTGAGATTTATTCAACCTGTTCCCTTAGGCTTACTTTGGATCTGCTTGACAGGGAAGATGCCAACACGGCATTGGTGATATGCATTTTTCCTGCATATCATTTCTGAACCTGGTAATGGACCATTATGACAGATGTCAAGTCAAGCATCAAAGCTATGTGCACAGGTCTTCCTCAAAGCACATATATAGGTTCCAAGTTTTTGACTGAGGGTATTTTTTCCATCAATACTATCTCATTCTACATTTACATACTTCAAGACCAGCTCAGAGTCATTTTCTACCAGTTGGGATGATATCTGAAGAAAGGATCACAGGGAAGTTCAGTGTTCAGGAACACAGCTCACCAATTTGAGAATGTAACATTCTGTGCCTCCATAAAGAGTCTGATCATCATGAGTGTCCTTATCTGTGGTTCCACCATGCTGTATTGGAGAAAACTCTGGACAGGCAACCACTCCTCCCATTCCCTTTGTGGTTTATGACCTGGCATTCATCTAGAGGATGGCTTAAAGGAGAATTGTGACTTCCAGTGCTTTGTCCAGAGTTCTATTGGATTTCCCTACCATTTCTTTGATTTTTCCTATTTGATTTCTTTACCTACTGATTTCTTTGATCAGTCCACAGAGGGGCCTTAAGTCTTCTCAGGGCAAAAACCACACCTCAACCAATATACAGCTCATGTAGGTTCAGCAGTTTCCCTTCTCTGATGGCAGAGAACCATTACACTCTAGACCCACATTCTGTTTTGACTCCTTGTGCTTTCTGGTGCCCTTGCTCAAAATGGGCCTGGACTCCACTGTCTTCAGCTCCAGCTTGGAACCTATTGGGCTTGAAGTCACATTTTCCCTGGTAGCAAGTTCTGGATCTTGTCAGGAATACAATGCTGTGCCTATGAAGCCTGTACTTCTCAAAAAGACTTTGTGAGCTCTCCAGTGGGTGTCCCCCACCTGGCTACATTCTAGTCTGCCAGAAATCCTTTCAGGTCTCTAGTTTAGTTGGTGTGATATGGAGCTATCCAGAGTTTTCATAACTTGTGACAAAAGCCAGTCTAACGGGGACTGTTATTGCAATTTTAAGTATTACCTCAATGCTCCTTTGGCTAAGACAATAGAACTGCATAGGACACAAAGGATAGAGTTGTTATCAACACTCATCTTTTGCATTCCTGTCTTACCTCTGTAGTTGATCCTGAGTTTGCAAAAATCAAAGACTCCTAGACCAGGGTGTTTCATGTAGATGGCATAAGATGCCTCACATTTACTCCCTCTATCCCCTTGTACCATTTGTGGCTGATAGCATTTTGTTTTTTGCAGCTAAATCAGGGTCCTGTGGGGGACACATGGCCTGGTTGGCCATGGCATGGGCTGCAGATACCCTATAGCCCATCTAAACCAACTTTCCTACTTTGGTATTTCAGGATGACTGTGACCTATTTGGTACCTCAGTAGTCATGTTTTGGTGCCAAAGACAGAGCACAATGAGTGGGGAAAAGATGTTTCTTCCTAAACAATAGGGAGTGTTCATGGTAAGGCCAATACAGTAAAGGGGAACAGGTTGTATTCCTTGGATGCCTACATGACATTGTCCTGTACCAGATTCCACCCCCAAATAGGTTGCCAACACCCTGGTCAGGCCTGTGTTAATAATGTGACAGGTGCCATATCCTAGGAATCACTGAGAATCATTCTTGGCATTTCTAAGTTTGATACCCATTGCAGAGTGCACTAGACTTTCTATCTAGTTTTACTTACAGAACTGTGATACCAATCTTCAGGTGATTTATGGACAGTATCCACCTATTAAGATAGATTTGGGGCACAATTTATAGCATTCTGGTGAGATTATGCTATTTTCCAACTGTGGCAGAGAAACCACTCCAAGTTGACTCACTTGCATTCTAGTACCACTGGACCAAATGGGAACACCAGGTTGGCTAGCCATCATATGGTTTCTCTACAAAGGCACAGACACCTGTAGAATGCATCAGGACCTTGCAATATATCCCACCAGGTGTTTTGTTAGATGAGGACATATAACCCCTACATGATCTACTGGTTGCCAAAGGGGAGTCCAGCTATTTCTCTGTACATGCAAGATGAAAATGAAAGCACAAAGCCGCTCACTATACTTTCCTCTATGGTCCAGGCAACAGCTTGGATGGTTCACTGTTTGGAAGAAAATGGCCATGGCTCAGCCCCCGCACCCCCATGCAGGGCACATTAAGTGATATTTGGCTTAATATCTCAGCTACGTTTCAGGCAGATAAGATTTTCCAGATCATGGTTGCAAGGGACCTGTATTCCTCAACCCAAGGGTCTTTAGGTAGGGCACGTAGCCCTCACATGATCCACTGATTACCAGTGGGGGAATCTAGCTGTTCCTCTGTACATGCAAGTTGAAAATGAAAGAAAGCCCAAAGCCATTCACTGTCCTCACTTCTAGGGTTTAGGCAATGGCCTGTGTGGTTCTCTGACTTCTAGTTGCTGGTGGGTAGAGAATACCGAATGGCTCAGCTGCCCATACAGTGCACACTATGGGATATTTGGCTCAGGATCTCAACTACATTTCAGGGCAGACGAGAGTTTCTGGCTTATGGGTACAAGGGACTGTAATCCTCAACTCAGGTTTCCTGGCTTCATGTGTCCTCTTGTGAGTGAATGTTCTTCTGCTCTCCAGATTTATTGCTTCTGCCTGACAGGCCTCTGCAACCACAGAGGCCTTGCAGATATCAATCCAACACTGCCTCTTTGTTATCTAGATATTTGGCTAAACTGATTGAACTATATTCTTGGGAGTAGTGATGTCTCAGTGATCCTTTTGATTCTTAGTCAGCCCTTCTGGCATTTGACAAGGAATTACCCACATGTTCCTTAGATCTCTGCCCTGACCACCATTAAGATTTATTCAGAAGCCTTGTCCCCATCGAGTTGGTTGTGTTCGTTTTCCACTAATAACATGGCATGGCACCAGGGACTCAAGGCTTGCCTTGGGGCTGCATGAGAGGAAAGACACCAATGTGTTGTTGGTGGCATTGTATTTGCCTGTATATCATTTTTGAACCAGGAAATGGACCAGTAAGGAAAACCTTAAGCAAGGTTTGTAATCTGTGTGCACAGCTCTTCTGCTAAGTTAAGATTTGTTGGTTGGAGTCTTACAATGGGAGTGGTGATGTTTCCCTCAATACTATCTCATCCTGCATTCACACACTTCATGACCTCTCAGAGTTATTTCTACCACTAGGGGTAATATCTGAAGAAAGGATCATGGGGAAGTTCAGTGTTCACGAAAACAGGTCCTCAATTAGAGAATGTAACATTTTGTGCTCCTGTAAGTGTTGTGAGGAGAATTAGGGTCCTCATCTGTGCTTTCATCCAGCACTCTCTTGAAGAAGAATCTGGGAAGGCAACCACTCCTTTCTCTTTCAGATAAATGACCTCCAAGCACTAATCATGAGGCAGGCCTCTAGGGGAATTAGAAACTCCAGTGCTGTGCACAGAGTCTGAATGAATTTTCCCACCACCAAATGCCAGATCTCTGATTAGCCCATAGAGGGACCTTAATGCTCCTCAGTGCAAAATACACACCTAGCACAGGGCACTGCCTGTTTGTGTCTGGGACTGTTCCCTTCTCTGATGGTGGAGAACCATTGCCCTGTAGACTCATACTCTGTTTTGACAACCTGTGCTTTCTGATGACTTGATGCAAATGGGCCTGGACTCCACTGTCTTCAGCTTCAGCTTGGAACCTGTTAAGCTTGAAGTCACGATTACCCTCTAGCAAGACTTGGATCCCATAAGAAATACAATGCTGTCCCTCTGAAGCCTGTGCTTCTCCTGGAAATGTCTTTGTGAGCTCTCTAGTGGGTGTCCCCCACCTGACTTCATTCTGTCCCACGAGAAATCCTTTCAGGTCTGTAGTTTTGCTGGTGTGATAATGGTGCTATCCAGAGTTTTCATACTTTGTGCCATGAAAGCCAGTCTAGTGGGGAGTTGTCTGTTCTTACGGTTTTAACTATTGCCTCAGTCCTCCTTTGGCTAGGACAATAGAACTGCATAGGACGCATTGCATTGAGTTGTTCTCAACATTCCTGTCTTACCTCCAGAGTGGATCCTGAGTTTGTAATAATCAAAGATTCCTTGACCAGGGTGTTTCATGGAGAAGGTGTAGGATGCTCCATGTTTTTCTCTCCCCTTCCATTCGACCATATACAATTGATACCACTTTGTTTTTTTGGCACCTAAATAAGTTTCTTGACTGAACTACAAACCTGGTTGAACATGTCATGGGCTGGCAATTCCCCTGTTGCCCATCCAAGCTAGTTTTCCTACTCTGGCACTTCAGGATAACTGTGATCTGTCTAGTACCTCAATAGTAACTTTTTGTTGCCAAAGTCAGAGCACAAAAACAAGGAATAGATGGTCCTCCTGAACAATAGTGAATGCTCACATGCAGGCCAATGTGGTACAGGGGAATAGGGTGCATTCCTTGGATGCTTCTATGGCATTAACTTGTCCCATATTCCACCCCAGATAGGTTTCCAGCAGCTTGATCAGGGCTGTGTCGACAATATGACAGGCTCAATTTCCTAGGAATCCCTGAGAATCAATCTCAGTATTTCTAACTTTGCTCTCCATTGCAGGATGCACTGAGCTTCCTCTTTAGTTTCACTGTAAGGCCTCTGATCCTGATCTTCAGGTGTTTTTTGGATAGTATGCACCTCTAAATGTACACTTTAGGCAGAATTCTTTGCATTCTGGTGAATCCAACTGTGGCAGGGTGACCACTCCTCATTGACCCACTTGCATTCTGCTATCAGTGGATCTAATAGGAATGCCAGGTTGTCTAGTCATCACATGGTTTCTTCTCCAAAGGTAAAGGCACATTCAGGGCTTTCCCAAACTATCCCATTGGGTATTTTCTTTGATGTGGACACATAGCCCCCACATGATCCATTGGATGCCAGTGGGAAAATCCAGCTCTTCCTCTGTGCAGGCAAGATGAAAGTAAAAGCACAAATACCCTCACTGTCCTCCCTTCTAAGATCCAGGCAACAGCCTTGGTGGTCACCTTGCTTCTACTCCCCAATTGGTAGAGAATAACCATGGTTCAACTGCCCATGCAGGGCTCATTAGGGCATATTCGGCTTAAGATCTCAGCTAAAATTCTGTCAGACAAGAGTTCACACTTCATGGGTGCAAGGCACCTGGATTCCTCAACCCAGGACTCCTCAGTTCCTTGTGTCTTCTTGTGAGCAAATTGTCTTCTGGTCTCCAGGTCTATTGCTTCTGCCTGGGAGGCCTTTGTAACTACAGAATCCTCATAGATAACAACCCACCACCACCTCAGCAGCCATCAAGCAATTTGGCTCAACTGATTGGGCTATACCCTTGAGAATAGAGGTGCCTCAGAGACTCTTTGGACTCTGAGTTAGCAGTGTTGGCATTCAATCAGGCAGTGCCCATAGATTGCTTAGGTCTCTGTCCTGAACACCAATGAGATTTATTTTGAAACCTGACCCACCCAGGGTCAGGTCAGGTTGTGGTCATTTTCCAATTGTACAATGGCATGGGACCCGGTACCCAATGTTTACCTCAGGGCCAAATGAGAGGAAAGATATCAATATGGCATTGGTGTCATTGCATTTGCTTGTGTATCTTTTCTAAACCTGGAAATGGACCAGTAAGGAAAATCTCAAGCAAGGCTTGTAAGCTGTGTGCACAGCTCTTCCTCCAACCTCAGATTTATTGATTTGAAATCTTAGAGTCAGAGTGGTAATGTTTCTCTCAATACTATCTAATTCTGCTTTCATATACTTCAAGACCACTCAGAGTCATTTTCTTCCAGTTAGGGTGATATCTGAAGAAAAGTTCACAGAGAAGTTCAGTGTTCACATAAACAGATCACCAATTAAAGAATGTAACATGCGGTGCTCCAGTAAGGGCTCTGAAGATCATGAGTGTCCTCATCTGTGGCTTTCTCCAGAGGTCTATTGAAGAAGAATCTGGGAAGGCAACCACTACTCAACTTCCCTTTGTGGTTTAAGACTTTCTCGTACTCATCGCAAGGCAGGCCCCTAACGTGAATTGGGACCTCCAGTGCTGAGTCCAGAGTCTTATTGGATTTCCCTACTGCTGAATGCCTGTTCTTTGATCAGCCCACAGAGGGTCCTTAAGGTCACTCAGTGCCAAAAACGTACATCTATTAAGATACACCCCCATGTGTGTTCATGCATGTACCCTTCTCTGTTGGCAGAGAACCTTTGCCCTCAGAACCCCATACTCTGGTTTAACTCCCTGTGGTTTGTGCTGATCTTGATCCAAATGGGCCTGGATTCCATGGCCTTCACCTCCATCTTGGAACCTGTTGGGCTTGAAGTCACATTTTCCCTGGCAGTAAGAACTGGATCCTGTCAAGAATACAGTGTGGTGCCCATTAAGCCTGTGCTTCTCCTAGAAAAATCTTTGTGAGTTTTCCAGTGGGTGTCCTCCCTTGATTTCATCCTGGTTCTCCAGAAATCCTCGAAGGACTTTAGTTTGCCCATTGTGGTGCTATCCACAGTCTTCATCCCTTGTGCACTGAAGGCCAGTCTAGTAGGGACTGTCAGTTCTTTTAGTTCAAAGTATTGTTTCAGTGTTCCTTTAGCTAAGACAACAGAATTGCATAGGACACAGTGGATAAAGTTGATCTTAATGCTCAGTTTTGCACTGGTGTCTTGCCTCCTTAGTTGGTCCTGGCCAAAATCAAAGGTTCATGAACTCAAGGTGCTTCCTGGAGGTGATGGAGGATGCCTCATGTTTCTCTGTCCCCCTACCTTGGACCATATGCAGCTCATCTCTTTTTGGTTTTTGGCACCTAATCCAGTGTCTTGCATGAACCACACACATGGTCAGCCGTGCCATGGGCTGGCAGTTCCCCTCTGGCCCATCCAAGCCAACCTTCCTACTATGGCACATCAGGATGACCGCAAACTATCTGGTACTTCAGCAGTCACTTTTTGTTTCCAAAGAGGGTACAACAAGTATTAGATAGTCCTTCCTGAACAATAGGTAGTCCTACGGTGTAGGCCAAAGTGGAACACAGGAACAGGTTGCATTTCTTGTATGACTCCATGGATTGGCCTTGGGCAGATTCCAACATGAAACAGATTCCAACATGAAGCAGCCTGATTAGGCTGGTGATGAAAACATTACAGACATCATAGGCCAGACATTCCTCAGAATCAATCTTGGCATTTTAAATTTTGCTCTCCATTGGAGAAAGCACTAGGTTTCCTTTCTACTTTCACTTCCAGGATTCTGATACTAATAGTCAGGTGACTTATGGGCAATAGACACCTCTTAGGATACACTGTGCAGAATTCATGGCATTCTGGTGAGATTGTTCTATTCTCCAACTGAGAAACTTGTTATGAGTCCTCATTGACCCCTTTGTGTTCCAGTGTCACTGGACATAATGGAAATTCAAGGTTGGGAAGTCATCCTGTTGGTTCTCTTCCAAAGGCACAGAAGCTCAAGCAACACACTCAGGGCCTTCCACAACAATTTTACTGGATGATTTCTTAGATGGGGATATGTAACCCTCACATGATCCACTAGTTACCAATGGGGGAATCTAGCTGTTCCTCTGTACATGCAAGTTAAAAATGAAAGAAATCCTAAAGCCATTCACTGTCCTCACTTCTAGAGTTCAGGCAATGGCCTGTGTGGTTCTCTGGCTTCTACTTGCTGGTAGGTAGAGAATACCTATGGCTCAGCTGCCCATGCAGGGCACATTAGGAGATATTTGGCTTAAGATCTCAGCTAATTTCAGGGCAGACAAGAGTTTCTGGCTCATAGGTGCAAGGGCCTATATTCCTCAACCCAGGTTTCCTGGGTTCCTTGTGTCTTCTTGTGAGTGGATGGTCATCTGGTCTCCAAGTTTATTGCTTCTGCCTGACAGGCCTCTGCAACCACAGAGGCCTTGCCAATATCAACCTATCACCACCTCACCTGCCTTTGAGATTTTGGCCCAACTGATTGGGCTAAGTTATTTGGAACCGAGATGCCTCAGAACTCTTTTAACTCTGAGTCAACAGTGTTGGCCTTCAAGCATGCAGTGCCCATGGGTTGCTTAGAGCTGTGCCTTGACCACCACTGAGATTTATTTAGAAGCCTTGACCCACTTAGTGTTGGTTGTGGTCATTTTGCAGTTATTTGATTGCATGGAACATGGTACCCAAGGTTTACCTCAGGACCTCATAAGATGGAAGATGCCAACATGGCATTGGTGGCCTTGTTTTTGCCTGTATATCATTTCTGAACCTGGAAATAGACAATTAGGGAAAATCTTAAGTTGTCTGCATAGCTCTTCCTCCAACCTCAGATACATTGGTTTGATTCTTAGACGGGGCATATTGTTTTTAACAATACTATCTCTTTCTGCATTTGTATACTTCAAGGCCACTTGGAGTCATTTTCAACCAGTTGGGGTGGTATCTGAAGAAAGGATCACAGGGAAGTTCAGTGTTCACAAAAACAGGGCACCAATTAGAGAATGTAACATACTGTGCCTCAGTAAGTGCTCTGATCATCATGATTATCCTAATCTGTGGCTTCCTCCAGCACTCTACTAAAGAAGATTCTGTAGAGGCAATCACTCCTCCCCTCCTGTTTCTGGTTTATGACCTCCTGGCCCTCATCTGAAGGACAGCCCCTAAGGTGAATTGGGGCCTCTAGTGCTGAGCCCAGAGTCTGATTTGACTTCCCCACCACTGAATGTCTGTTCTTTCATTAGCCCACAGAGGACCCTCAAGGACCATAGTTGCCAAAAGCACATGTTTAACAAGATATACCCCATGTGTATTTGGGAAGGTACACTACTCTAATGGTAGAGAAACTTTGTCCTCAGAGTCCACACTCTGTTTTGACTCCCCGTGGTTTCTGCTGACCTTGCTCCAAATGGGCCTGGATTCAGCAGTCTTGCGCTCCCAGTTCGAAAGTATTGTGCTTTAAGTCATGTTTCCCCTTTGATCAAGACCTGGATCCTATCCTGATTACAGTGCTGTGCCCATGATGCCGGTGTCTCACCTGGAAGAATCTTTGTGAGCGCTCCCATGGGTGTCCCTTTATGACTTCATTCTGGTTTTCCAGGAAGTGCATTAGGACTCTACTTTGTGTGTTGTGTGCTTTCCAGAGTTTTATTTGCTTTTCACCTGAATGCCAGTGTAGTATGGACTGTCTGATCTTTCTTTCAAGTCACTGCATTATTTCAGTGCTCCTTTGGCTAATCCAACAGAACTTCATAGGAGGACATGATCTCATTGTTGTCAACATGCAGCATTTGTTCTCCTGTTTTGTCTCCTTAATTCATCCTACGTTTATTGATAAAAATGGTTCTTGGATCCAAGGTCTTTCTTGTTGAAGATGGAGGATGCTTAAAGTGTGTCCTTCCTCCTCAGACCATATGGGGCATAACTCTTTTTACATTTTGGCCCATACACATGATCCCTGTGAGGGCCACACACCTTCTTGGCCATGGAATGGGCTGGTATTTTCCCTGTGTTGCAATATGGGTCAGCCTTCTGACTGGCATTTCCAGGAGACTGTGACCCATGTGTCACCATAGCAACCATATTCAGGAGTTAAGGACAGATCTTGTCAGGAGGGAACAGAGGTTCCTTCTGGAACAATATGAAGTCCTCACCTACAGAGAAATGTGGAACTACGTAACAGGTTGCATTCCTTGGATGCCTCCACAGGGTTGGCCTGGTGCAGATTCCACCCTCAAACCAGGGTCCAGCAGCCTATCTCATGCTGGTGTTCAAAACATGATGGGGATAATTGGCCAGGTCTGAAATCCCTCAGAATCTATCTCAGCATTTTTAACTTTGCTCTCCTTTGGCATATCCACTAGGCTTCCTTTCTGCTTTCATTTACAGGGCTCTAATACCATGGTCCAGGTTATATATTGGCAATAGGCA
Source organism: Castor canadensis (assembly GCF_047511655.1). Classification (NCBI taxonomy): domain Eukaryota; kingdom Metazoa; phylum Chordata; class Mammalia; order Rodentia; family Castoridae; genus Castor; species Castor canadensis. The sequence goes on from NC_133405.1 coordinate 118,517,674, forward strand.
TCTCTTAGAATATACATGGGGCAGAAGTCTCTGTGTTCTGGCGAAATTTTTCAGATTTCCTATCGGGACCATGGTGACCACTCCTCTTTGACCCAGGTGCTTCCTGGTGTCTCTGGATCTGATGAGAATGCTGTGTTGGGGAGTCATTTTATGGGTTGTCCTTAAAAGGCCCTGTGCAACTCATTCAGGTCCTCCCACAACCATCCTAACAGTTGGATATTTAGATGGGTTCATGTATCCTCCAAATTACCTATTTCTTGCTAACAGGGCAATCCAGCAGTTCCTTTGAGCAAGCAAGATGAGAATTATAGCCCAAAGCCACTCACTGTTCTCCTTTCTTGGGTTTAGGCAACGTCCTGTGTGGTCCTCTTGCATCTACTGCTTGGTTGGTGCAAAATAATCATGACTCAGCAGCCCCTGCAGGACACTTTAGCAGAAGTTTGGCTTAAGGCCCACCTACATTTCAGAGGGAAGAAGAGCTTCCAGCTCATGGGTGCAAGAGTCCTGTTTCCCCCAATCCAGGGTTCCTCTGTTTCTGTGTCCTTGTCTCCAAGTTTATTGTTTCTGCCTGCAAGGCTTCTGCATCCACAGAGGCCTTCCAGGTTTATCCCACCACCCCCTTCCTGTCATCCAGATGTTTGGCTCTACTGATTTCAGCTGAGTCCTTGGGAGCACCAGGCCTCAGAACCTCTTCCAGCCCTAGATCAGCAGTGTTGGAATAAAGCAAGCAGTGCCAGTGGTTGTATCAAGTTTTTTGGATTCCTTTCTATCACTTGCTATAGATTCTTTTGAGTGGATCAAAACAGTATTCTCTAGATTGTGAAAACTTAACAGAAACTACAGAATATCATATATTTTGCCCACTGTGTTGTCTGCTGAGCAGTTACTTTTACTTAGTGTTCATTCCATGCCATGTGTTGATTGTACTTTTATAAACCTGATTTACAGTACATCTCTTTTCTCCAGATGTTGTATTTGAAAAAGTATGCTGAATTTATGTTTGTTATGAATCAATTCAATAAGGGAGGAAGGAAGATCTTCACAATCCTCTTCCATGGTATTCTCCTAAATACCTAAATCCTCCAAGTAGAACCTACATCTTAAAGGTTCCATTACTTTCTAATAATTTAATGTCCAGGTTAACAATCCTTTTACAATGTTTGCCTTTTGCATGCATACCATATCCAAACTTCAGCAACTGGTTTTCAAACCAAATATCTGTATACCTATCAGTCTTTTTCTTTTCTGTCATGGGTATTGCTTAATACGGTGCTTCCTTGAAAGCACTGAAGTACCTTTTTCAGAATAATTTTTTGTGTATTACTACCAGAAATTTTTTAGCATGTGTGCACAGAGCTTTTCAGGCTATTGACTATTTTTTTCAGTTCACTGTACCAGTATTTTTCAGTACTTCATTATATTTATGATAGTAAGTCGTGGTAAGGAGATAGTCCTTTCTTCTCAAAATGTTTCACTTATTTTAAATTCTCCTTGTTTGCCAGTAGCATGGTGACAATTAGTAAATATGGCCAAATCCATTAGAAAGTCCTTACTGAGAATTACTCTATTCTTATTTACCCACAAGTGATGTTCCACTACCTAATTTTGCTGTAGGAAATGAGCACATGCTTAGTTTGTGCCACACATCTTGATGACCATACATAGTCTGGCTTAGCACTTTAGTCATAGTTTCCCATATTTTTTTGTATTCATCTCAATATGCTTTATAACTTCTCTACACTCACATTTTCTGTTCCTTTGCTGAATGGTACTTACTTGGCTGGATTGTCCACTCCCACTCATAACCATTCATGTTAATTATGTAGCATATGATGCAGGATATCAACATATAGCCAGCAAGATATCCCTTTTGTAAGGAAAATGAAAGTGCTAGTGTATATGAACTGAACAATAGTTTCCCCAGAACTATTCACTACCTTCTCGTTCTGCTGAACTTGTCCATGATTGGCATTCAGTTCATATACCTCACTAGTCCTGAGAAGATGGTTTGGTATATTAAGTCAAAGGATAGGTGCTTTGGTAATTATATTCTGGCCAGAAAATTTCTGGTGCTCAAAATGTAGATTATATCTGTAATGCTGGATGATGATCTCTCCTGTATGTTTCTATTGTATGGAACCTCCATGATGACAATGAAGTTATCATTGTTAACGTGAGTCATTTGGTTTTCACCAAACTCATTTATTTATGTTCAACCTTGAAGGTCACCTTTGACAGTTATCCAACAAATGTCATTGCTGTGTACAAACCTTTCATTGGATGACACGGGCTTGTTGGTATTATGTGTACAGTCTTAGATTTCACTGGGCTGTCTCGACATTACTTGCCCAAGTTTATTCCATTCATACCTGACTCCTAATGTTGTACAGCATGTAATATGGAATATATACATAATCGACAAGAACTTCCTCTTGCTATTACAATGGCGGCGCCATTGTAATAAGAGCAATGGCTTCCTCTTAATGACTTCTACAACACCCAACACTTTCTTTTTCCTGATGAAATTGATCATAATACACATTTAGTTATGGACATCACTAGTCCTAGAAAACAGAGTTGGTGTTTCAAATCTGTTATTGCTTATTTATGAGCATTATAGTCTATTTACATAGGGAATCATATTTTAAATTGTCTGCATTTCTCTCTGATAAGTCCCATTGAATGACTTCAGTCCTAATGGAAATTAAGTTTCCTGGCTTATAATGCAGCTGTTGTGTTAACTCCATATTTTTAGCCCTATGTTTACCCTATTCTAGGCTAATTTAGCCATTGTCCTATGTGTGATGTAGGAAAAGAATAAGCACAAAAACTGAATGACCCCTGGTGAACAATATAAAGGTGCAAGTCTTTAAGTGAAATTATTGGTATACCGTCTTTTAAGCATTGCTCAAATAAACAGACAATTATAGCTTATCTGCTTTACATACTTGTCAAACTACGCTCTGCATCTGCTCATCATAGATAAGATAAGCCCAAACCCACGGCTATGAATAGCCAAAGCTAATGTTACCTCCTTTGAGATCTCTGACCCAGAGACTCTTTACCTTGTAAATGTATAACATTACCTGAACATGTAAGCTCCTTTTGTGATTCTCCTTCCTTCTACAAGTTTCTTTGTACTCTCTACCTTCTGGAGGAAGGCCTCTCTGCGACAAAGCCTCTGGATAGTCTCAGGCTGTGAGGGACTTACCCCACATGCAAACCTGTCAAAGCGTTGTCCAAATAAATAAAACTTGTGGTTGCTACCTTGTTGTTGTCTTGTATTTTTCTTTAGTCAACCCCAAAATCCCTCAAACTTCTTTTGTAGGGGCATGAAGAAAGGAAAGGAAAGCAACAATGGTTTACTTCAGGCCTACTCCTACAAAGAACATATAGCATATTACCTGGCACACTAAAAACACTCAGCTACAATAAAAAGAATATAATAATAATTACCTGTATTAAGATGCAAAGATATAATTAACATATATTTGAAGTTTCTTGATATGAATTGAAAGTTTAGATTATAGCATGACCTGATTATTTCATTAGGCTCATTATCACAAGGATACTGGAAAGACTGCTACCATATGATTTAATTTGAGGTCAGTCAGACATATTTTCACTTTAATGTTACTGAAGAGAGAAATTTGATCTTTTTTAATGTCAGTAGGAAGAAAAGAAAACTAACTTTCCCGGAAAATTTTAAATGCTCTACAGAATTTAGTTTTATATTAAGCTTATCTCAATTTAAACCACTTTTGTTACTTTTAATTTTTAGTAGCTCAGTATTTCTTGCAGGGTAGCACAATAGTAAGAAAAAAGTATTTCTTAATAGTATACATATTGTAGACAACTATTTCTGGCATTGCTTAGAATCCTTAAGTCTGATTTCTAGCTAGTGTTTTGTTGGATTAATAAATTGCAGAAACTCTTTTATCTCTAATCAAACCTTACTTGCAGCCAGTATATGTAATAATTGGATTATACATAATCATTTTAGCTTTGATAGTTGCTTCTTTTACTAGAATGTATATTTTACTTAATTTTGGCATAGTTTATGAGCATTATTTATAAATACAATGTGATAAAATGCAACATGATGCATGTATTCTCTTTTTTTGGCAGTACTGTGATATGTACTCAGGGCCTCATGTTTGCTAGGCAGATGTTCTTGCCACTTATGCCACTCCACCAGTCCTTGTATTCTCTTAAATGTATACAAATAAGCCTTATTTATTTGATAAATATTAGCTGTGCTCCCAGATTAGGAAGTAGTTTATAGGAGAAATATTGGAAGAAATTGATTAATTCTCCTAACACTCAATGGGTATTAGGTATCCCCCTTTCACAGTGGTTACATGAAACCTACGGAGAGCAGAGAAGCTAGTGAGTAATGTCTCTCCTGTGTAATATGTGCTATTGTGTTCTAAATAACATACAGTGAGAGTATGATATTGGGAAATTGATTAGCTTACAATCTTTTGAACAGGAACAGTACTCAAATATATGAGTTTACAACAGAGGTTATCAATTCTTTTCTGTAAGGGTTAATTAATAAACATTTTAGACTTTAAGAATCATATGGTATCTACCTCAACTACTCATTTTGCCATTGTAATGTGAATACAGCAGTAGATCATTCAAAAGTGAAAGTGCATGACTATTCAAAAAATTTATTTACAAAATCAAGACCAAGTCCGATTTGGCTTGTAGGCTGTAATTTTTCAACCACTGCTTTAAAAGATAGATTTTCGTGCCCATATTTCCCAAGGCAAATTTCATTTGTGTGAAATAAGAGCAAAATGTTATGTAAAACCATTTCTGAGTTACTCAGTGATGTATAAAATTAAATGTTTATAAACTGAAAGTTGACAAATATTTGATATAAATTATATTATCCACGTATTAAGTAACGAATTCATTGAACACAGGATATATTGGACTAATGAATAGTGAAGGTTCAAATGGAGAAATACCTGTAGGAATTTATAGGTAATTTAAATGTTACACATTTATATTATATGAGATGACTGGCTGATTGCCAAATGCTGGTGACTCATGCCTGTAATACTAGCTACTTGGGATATATATAGGGAAGATCATGGTTTGAGACCAGCCTGGACCTTGATGGAAGACCCTATCTCCAAAATAACCACACTAAAATGGACTGAAGGTGTGGCTTAAGTGTTTCACGCTTTGCAAGCGTGAAACCCTGCATTCAAATCCCAGTCCCACCAAAAAACAAAGAGGATAATTGACTGAATTCATTCAGGTGTCACCTGTTACCTAAAACATATGTACTCAAATATGAATTTATATCTAATTCTCTAAGGAGTTTTAAGAATCACAAACGGAGCACTTCAGCTTGTCAATCATGGCAGCATAGCTGATAATAAAATTAGCCCCCTGCCATGAATAGTTAGAAAATGTGAAACATCTTTTCAGACTCAGACAACTACCAACTAAGGACCCTTGGCAAAAGGAAACGAACAAAAAGGAAAGGTAAGTCCAATGATAGCTCCAGATTTCTACCAAGAGGCAATTTCCAGACTCTGGCAGAGGGAGGATGGTCATAAACTGAGAACAATGGACTTTCCAGACATAAGAGACAAAGACAGAAGTTTAAAAGAAAAAAGTGGATGAGATTTGTGGGGTAGAGTAACAAAGGGTATTTTTCACTTAGTGTAGGTAATATGTTTGGAGTACTCACAAATATTTTAGTAAGTGTCACGTGACAAGACAACACAACGTCAGACAAGAAACAACTGCTTAGAAACTATAAACTGAACAATTCCCCAAATTCATATGAAATTGGGGGAATAACTCAAGTATTTTAATCTGATAAATAGCCCTGAGGATTTAGTAGAGACTCCAGACTCTCTTCCTTCACATTACAGGAGGAAGCTATGGTAGGACCTACATTAAAAGCTAACCTAGACCAATCCTAAGAAAATTTAGAAGAAAGTATCAATAAGAGAAAGTTGATAAAGTGAGTTCATAAATGTTCGAAATGAAAAGTCAACATTTTTTTAAGGAGAACAACAAAATCTAGGTACTTGATGACATTAGCATTCACAATTTCCAGCATTCAATTAAGAATTGCCAAATGTGCATATAGCAGGAAATTATGACTCATATTTAGGAAAAGAAATAACTTTTAAAGATCCAGAATAGACAGAGATGACAAATTTAACAAGTTGTTTAAAAATCATTACGAGAATATTTAATGAATTGAAGGAAACTTAATATAATGAAGAGAGAAATAGAAACCTTTTTCTTTTTTGGCTGTGCTTGGATTTGAACTCAGGGCCTCATGCTTATTAGGCAGGCACTCTGCTACTTGAGCCACTCCACCAGCCCAAAACTTTTTTTAAAAGAAGACAAAACATAGAAAAAGGAGGAAAAGGAAATTTATAGACCTGAAAATTACATTATCAAATATTTTGTTGTTACGACTGTGGCTGCATTCATTCTTTCTCTCTTTAGCTCACTTGTTCTTGATTTGTCAGTAATAAGGAAATAATTATAGCCAACTTTCAGTTACTAATAGTCCTTTATTTTTCAACACATATATTTAGATAAGATATCATTTATAGTATATATTTATATTCACTTTTACTGGAGATTATTCAAACCCATAAAACGTATACTTAATAGAATTAGTAATGCTGAGATTAAAGAATCTGAGCTAGTTTGACTATTAACATTTCTTAAATAAACTGCAGTATCAACTTGCTAAAGTTTCAATGAAAGAAAATAATCAAGTACTATCCAAAGTTAATTTTTGGAGTATACAGCTACACTACATACTTGCAAATTAAATCTGAATCTGATCAGAGGATCTTTCTCCTTAATTCACTTTCATTTTCCGTTTCAAAAAGATTTGCATACCTGTTTTAAATTTGATAATTGCTGGATGCTCCAAAGATATATCAGCAACCATCATATGCTCTCATAATTAATGCCAGAGTTGAGTCAGCATAGAGAAAATGTGGCCTTTGGATGGGAACTCTTGGCTGAATTCCTAATGTTCTGTTACAATTTCTGATGAAGTGATGAAGTGGAAAGCTTGTACAATGTATTTTTGCCATATGTTTCTTTTGGGACTTTTGAAAGAGGATCAACAGCTTAAAATCACCAGATGAAGCATTTTAGCTTTATAGAGAACAGAATGAAGAAGGTCAAAACTGATGCTTTTTCAATTCTACCTGAACTATTTGAATCCATTCCAATAAACCTAAGTACAGTGATAGTAATACATTTTAGGATTATATCACTATAGTACAAAATGTGAAATACAGAATAACTCATACACATTGTACTTAAAGATACACTCTTAATTTGTTTTCCAAATATCAGCATGATGCTGATACTTTTAAAGTGTATTTCAGTCTAAATAAACCCAACACATGTGACTCAATTAATAAATATAAATTTTAAAATCTTTTATGAAATATAAGTTATCTTTTAATAATCTCTGTAGTGATTCTCATATTTATCAAATGAATTTATTCTTAATAATCAGTGGTTAAGATTTGCTTAATATTTAGTTTTTACAATGCTTTCATAAAATGAGCATTAACTCTATAGAACACCTGTTTTTAATATTTAAAATTGGTTTGGTTTTAAAGTAGTTTTTTGATAAAGTCAATAACATATATATATATACATATATAGTATATTTCTTAGAAAAAAATATAAAATATTCTTATGCATCTCAATTTTTTATTTCACATGAAAAAGAGTTCATCCAATATTTTTCCTTCTGTATCTGGCTTATTTCATTGAGTATAATATTCTTTAGGTTTATCTATATTGCTGAAAGTGGCAAAGCTAATGTACAATGAGAGCTATAAGCAATACTATTGCATACTGAAAGTTTGCTTACAGTCTAGATTTTAGGTTCTTTCACCACACATAAAAAGTAGCTGTGTACAGTGATGCATATTTACTTGACTATAGTAAGCACTATACATGTATATGAAAAACATCTTGTGGTATAACTTAAATATGTACAACAAAATAAGAATATCCTGATAAACCAACCAAATAGTCAAATACTATATTTTGTAAGACATGGGTGTACATTTTAAAAGGCATTCTACCAATCCAACCAGAAGAAAGAGAATGAAAGTATTCCAAAGAAATTCCTTAATATATAAAAACTAGGACTACACTGAAGTCTCCTGAATTTTTGTTTTCCTTTTGTATTTCTGAATAGAAGATTCATATTTCATCTATAAACAATCAGTTGGCACTTTTTAATTTTTTTCAATGGGATGGTTTTATTCTAAAATAATTTGAGGGTACATGTCTTATCCCCCACCCCCACCATCAAGAGCATAAATTCATATTTAGTTCAGCTCAACTACAAAGTAATTATTTTGTATGAAATGTGTACCTTACAGCAAACCATCCTTGTTATTCATTATGTTATATAGCTATAGCCTTATCAACAAATACATGTTTACTATAAGTAAGTTCCCAAGATTGTGATGGAATTTGTTCCCTATTACAGAGGTATGACTTTTTTCAGAATTGTGTTTCTTTGAACTATTTTTAAAATTATTTCAAGGTCAAGGTGTAGCTCTTCTTACCATTTGCATAATATTTTATACACAATTTGATCTGGCCTATTTTTCCTCAACATTGAATATGAAAATTTCCAAGTATGTAGAAAATTTGAAATACTTGTATGGTTCATACACAGATATTGGATTAGGTTCTATAATTATTAACATCTTTCTATATTTAGTTTTTCACATGTCGTGTGTGTATACATCCCCATGTCCATCCATTTAGCAATCTATGTTACTTTTTGATGTATTACAACTCTAATTACATCATTTTCCTAGAGTCCAATATTTGTTTTCATGTCTTTAAGGTAAAATTCACACACTGAAATGAGCAAACTTAAGTACCATGTCATGAGTTTTGACAAAAACATATACATGTATATCACTCAAAGTCAAGGTATAAAACATGTGAACATCAAATATTGAAACATTTTCATCACCACCAGAGAACTCCTGCATGCCTTTTCCCTTGTTCTTATTTTTCCTCATATATTTTCTTTTAATTTTAGCGTTAGCAGAATATCTCTGACTCCAGTTTCTCCACACTCAAGTACTCCATTTTATATACTATGCTAGGACATCATATCACTTCTATAGTGAAAAACAAGCAAATTAACAAAAAATAATATAACCTAAATATAATTCACTTCCAATTAAACAAAGGACCATTATGACATTTGAAGTTCATTATAATTTGGTTCTGAACTTCCTTTCTGGCCTTACTTATAGTGTTCCCCATAATTTCCATTAATTCTATAAACAGACCAAAATAAATCTTATTCCCTGAATAAACTACAAATCGTATACTATTATCATAGTCATACAGTGCTTAGTAGATTCAATTGTCATGGTTTTAGCTACCTGAGCTTCCACAACATGTAGTAAATACAAGTAAAACTGAATGACAGATTTGAATTACTAGCGCTGCAAAATTGTTGTATGGAAGCAAGTCCTACAGGGAGTGAATAAGCATAGCCAGACACACGTATCTGACTCTCAATGTAATTACATTTGTTATACATCAAATATACATTCACTGTCACCAAGAATTTTAAGGGATCACTTAATTTTTTCCTTAGAGGAAAGTGTAACTGATAAGGAAACGCAAGTTACACAGCCTCAGGATTTATTTCTCATAATATAAATGTTCTGTCCTAGTTACTTCCCTGTGCTGCAAGAAAGGAAAATAAACTTTTATTCTTGCTCTAAATATATTAGTTTTATCATAGTCTTTTAGACCTCTTCTTAATTACCTACTTACAAGCTGATTTTTCCTTACAAATTAAAGAAAATCAGAAAGCATCCCACATACTTGTAATGCAGTAGATTGCTTTTTAGAATACATAATTGAACTATTTCTTTCTAAGCAATATGAAAAGGATTTTTGGAGATCATGATAAATTTGGTATCTATAGAAACTCTAATACCAATCTAATATACTGAAATGTATCATATATATATATATATATATATATATATATAATTCTTCATTTTCCTTTCATCCTTTTAAAATATTTTATTCCCTCATATTACCTCATGTACTACCTGCCCAAAAATTCAAGGACAAAAGGGAAGGATATCTTTCCTCATACAAACGATTATAGTTAATTGTATTAAAGGAATAAGTAAAAGATTGAGCTCAGGTCTTCAGATATCTTTCTTATCTATGAGGAAATTTCTCCCAATCAACTAAACACTACCCAGCTTTAAGAATTTCATATTGGAGTTAAAAAATGTACAAGACATAAGTGAAAATCAAAACAAACTATAAACTTACATTGAAAGTCAAGTCAATAATATTAATGGACAAACTACCAAAATCAAGCTAAATTTTTATATAAATAATATATTTTTAAATTATACACACAGTTCATTAGATGAACATCACAGCATGTACCATCCACAGACATCATATTATCCACAGATAATGCTTACTTCAATTTTGGAAATTTCAAGCTAGAATCTCAAAGTTTCAACATAATCAACCTTTATTTCCAACTACTGCATGAGTCAAATACAGTTTTACAGGGGCTGTATATATCAAATTCACAGGATTATAAAAGCTCCAAATTAAAATGCTTCTGTGATTTCTCAGCATGAGAAATTGTGCTGAATCATTCACTGGCTTATAAACATTCCACTTAAAAGGGAACACATCTGTTTCCCTGCTAGTTAGTTGGACAATGGAAGTCACCTAGCCATTTACAACTTTAAAAAGGTAAAGAACAGTACCAATCTAACATATGCCTGAAAAAAGATAACAATGTTAATAACCTTAATAGCCATTTAATAACCACCTAATAACCACTTTATTATTCTTGGCAGTTGATGATAAACTGGTTTTTGCAAAAGCCTTAGATTTTAAAATTTTTATTTATTTTTACATTTTTAGCTGGAGCATTTCATAACTACTGAAAATAGCAGTATAGTTATGTGTACTACATAAATGAATGGGTTTTCTTCATCCTTTTCAACATGTCAAGTAAACTTCCACCATTCACACTCACTGAGTGAGGACAGGATTCCTAATCTAAACACCTATCCCCTTTGAATAACAATAATAATGGATGATTGGTCATTTAATAGTGCCTCAAAAACTTGGGCTCTTCTTTCAATTTTGTGCCTTCTTTTATCAGTATTAGATACAAGATGCATCTATCAGGTCCACCTTGATGTCATGTTATATTTAAGCTTCTCTTTCTGTGCTCCTTGAGCTTTGATGGAAAAGTAGATTCACAGGTTACATTGAGGTCTGGTATCTCTTGATCCCTTTCTCCTCAAGTACACTTTACGATGCTGATCTTATGATTTAGATCCTAAAAGAAGAAACTATGTTTTATCCTCAAATTTATATGATATATTCTAATTTTAGAATGATCATGCAGTTTATCTATTATCTGTCTCTCTATATATATCTGTCATCCACATTATGAGCAATTTAAATGCATACATATACGTGTGTGTATGTGTGTGTGTGTGTGTGTGTGTGTGTGTGTGTGCATAACACATACAGGCTCTGGGAAGATGAAAAACTATACCAATAATGTCCAATGAAGGTTTTGGTAAAAGAAAATTATAAAATTGGAACAGAAATTAAAAGTTAAGGGGTCAAATTATGTTAAACTTGAAGGACATTCTAGAACAATAGGAGGTACTTGCATGTCTCAGACCAAAATACCACAAGCAATTCAGAATGATACAGAGATGCTCAAGAGATATAAGAATTAGATCATGACATGTCATACGTGATAGGCTAAGAATTTTGTATATTACCCCATTCCTATAAGTGAAACTTCTATAATACATTTTGAACAGAGTGAGTGTATCTGGTTGCAGAGTCACTGACCATCAGGCAGTTTGATATTTCAAATGAAGCTATGGATAGGTTGTTGCTGGAGAAAGATCCTTGAATGTGGTCTATATAAAGATGGTATATAATACTAGACCTTGAGGGGGGAAGAGAGAGAGGGAGAGAGAGAGAGAAAGAGAGACAGAGAGAGAGAGAGAGAGAGAGAGAGAGAGAGAGAGAGAGAGAGAGAGAGAACTGTAAGCAAAACATGAAACCACGGAATTTTAAATGTATTTTGTATATTTTTGTGCCAGTAATACAGGAAATTTGCTGACATCTTACTACAGAATCTACTGACTACAATTCTGGAAAATACTTTGAGAAGGAAAGTGTGTTATAAAAGCCATAATGTTGAGGGCAAGAAGTGTGGATAAGTGAACCAGGCCAGTCAAATAAAAAGGAAGTAATTACTAGTCAACAGCTTTTATGCAGTGCTCACTATGTGCTAGGTGCTGTTCTAGGCTGGATATCCTCATTTAATCCTTACAACAAACTGAAACAGATAAAGTTAAGTAACTTGGTAAGCTTCTATGGATTAAAGTAGGATTTTTAAAAAAAACAGAATTTTTACACAGAAAGTGCAGCTTCAGCATGTCTGTTCTCAACCATCACTACTTCACTCTGCTTAAATCCTATAACTTACAGAAATTAGTGAGATCTTGGTGATCTTTAAAATTTCTAAAACGTCACCTGTAGTATTCCTAGTTATGTCTTAGGAGGATCTGATATACATTTCCTTGATTCAGTTTTTAGTTGAGTGGGCTCTGGCCTCTAAGTGTTATAGTGATATTAATCATAGCAAATGGGATGGTGTTAAGTGTTCTTGCTTATTAAATTAACTTATTTATTGAAAAAGCAGCAGATATTTAACTGTTTTTATTTGAAAAATCCATAAAGAGTATAAATGTTCAGAAAATATAAAGATGTTTTATGATATAGATATCCAACTACTTTATTGTTCTGACATTAGCTTCCTCATTTGTAATATGGTATCTACATCAAATAATATTTGTAAAGTAATTTGTTAATGTGTGATACACTTTGTTTAAAAATGTACATGAAAGTTCAATTCAAATAAAACTTATTTTCTAACCACAAGAACTGCTATGAGAAACATTGTAGTTTAAGTAGAACATTAAATTATCTTAATATCATTAATTCCATAACATCCAGTCATTAACTCCCAGAAATCTAGTCAGGTATAAAATTTTAATGATTTCTTAGTGTGAGTATTATAGTACTTTGAATTTTTTTGTCTAAGTAGTCTAAAATTAGGCATTTAATTTTTCCCCTTCTTAAAGTATATGTATAAACCTGTTTCATACATCTAAGCTATGAAATATGGTTAATATGACTTTTAAAATATCATTTTATTGATATGTAAAGGGAAAACAAGTTTATGAAAAAGTCTCAGTAAGATAAGAATCAAATCATTGAAATGAAAATCCCTTCACATAATAGCCTGCTATCACTTATAAGCAAAAAAAACCTCATATAGGCTTTAAAATTCCAGAAAAATGTTGCCATTCAGACATAAGCTGCTTATGATGAGCTGGAAAACATGAAAGAGAAGGTTTTATTTTATTCCAATCATACATAATGTCTGCACATATGCTAACATTTTGAAGTTTGTATTAATACTGAAGTACTAACTTGAGTTGTGAAAACAGTTACTGAACCTTCTCTATATTTGACACTGTGTTAGCTTCCAAAGAGACAAAGGAGAAATGGTTCCTAACTGCTTGCAAATCATAACCTAGTGGGTTTACTCAATTATAACATCAATAACCTCAACAGCAATAAGAAGAAATTATTATGGAAACACAAAGGAATGAGTGCTATATTCTTATGGAAGAATTTAGAAAAAGCTTAATGAATGAAGTAATATTTTAAGCAGTGTTTATACGTTTTCAGTAGGAGGGAGATAGGTGCATAGCAATTTAATCATGTATAAGAGTAGAGGGGAAGAAAAAAGAGTACTATCCAGGTAATAACAGTAAATTATATTTTAGACAAAATATTCACAATACCTCTTTGTATTAGCTTTCAAAACTATTACTATAATAAATGCGTGAGATAATCAACTTAATATGAGAAAAGTTTTATTTGAGCTCAGAACTTTAGAGGTCCCATCTGTGATTTAATGACCCTGTTACTTTGAACCTATGGCAAGCCAGCACATCATAATGGAAGCACATTGTGGAACAAAACCACTCACCTTGTGGCTGAGAAACAAAAAGAGAGAGGAAGAGACCAGAGTCCCACAATGTCTTTCAAGTGCAAGCCCCTAATGACCTGAAACCTCCCACAATAACCTAACTCTCAAGAGGTTCCCAATCTGGAGACCAAGCCTTTAACACATTCATCTTTACAGAACATCAAACATCTAAACTGTGGCATTATTTCTTCATAATACATACTTATAACTATATTTTGAGAGTATTGAAAAATATTCCACTTATCAAACTTTATAATGTTTCCAAAGAATGTTGGTTTTGATTTAGCAAAATTATTTTAATGGTTTTATAAAATGTTAATTTGTTAATGTGCAGAAAATAAAAGGAGAAAAGCGAGGGAAAGTGAATATTTTATAACAGAATACTCTAAAATAGGATTGTGTCACTTCTTGATAGTTGGGTTGGTGTGTGTGTGTGTGTGTGTGTGTGTGTGTGTGTGTGTGTGTGTGTGAACAGAGTGTGCTGTGATGAAAACATGTTAAAACTGTATGATTAGAATTTCTAAGTACTATTCTCAATTTTTCCCACAAAAATATGAATATAGATTACACAATAATAGTCATGGAGAAACTATTTGAACAAAACCACCTGTTCTGAACCTTAACATAAAATTGAGAATTAGAATTTCTAATCTGATTTATTAGATTTAAGTTATAACATGCAATAAATAGTTTCTGGTAGCTAAGAACCTGGTAAGAAAGTAATTTGCTACATCAAGATTTGCATTTTAATTTTTAATCCATTTTGAATTGATTATTATGTATGGTATGATATGCAGATCTAATTTCATTCTTCTGCATTCTTCAAGCATCCTGTTTTCTCAACAGTATTCATTGAAGAGACTGTTTTTCATGTGGTGTGTTCTTGTCATCTTTGTTGAATATCAATTGACTGTAAATGGATTAATTTATTTCTGGATTCTCTATTCTGCTCCATTGGCCTGAGTGTCTGTTTTTATGTCAGTGTCCAGCTGTTTTGATTAATATAGCTTTGAAATGTATTTTGAAATCACATACCATGCTGCCTCAAGCTTACTTCTTTTTACTCAAGAATGCTTTGGAGTCTTTTGAAATTTCCTAGGAATTTTAAGATATTTTCCTTATTTTGAAAAATGTCATTGAAATTCTGACAGGGATTACATTGAATCCATGGGTCACTTTGGGTACTCTGGATATTTTAACAATACATTAATTTTCCAGTGCATGAACAAAGGATATCTTTGTATTTATTTGAGTCTTTTTCAGTTTATTTCATCAGTGCTTTATAGTTTTCAGTGTATATATAATACTCAGTATATATGTATATATATATTTCACTACCTTTGATAAATTTTATTCCTTTATCTGTTTTCCTATTTAGCTGTTATAAATAAGACTATTCTTTATTTTTTCCTTCAACTTTATTGAGTCCCTTTATTCATTCTTTAGGGATTTCCATTTATAAGATCATACCATCTGCAAACAGAGACAACTTAACTTCTTCCATTCTTATTTAGCTATATTTCATTTCTTTCTCCTGGGCCAATGTTCTGGCTAGGATTAGTACCAGCAGCAAACACAAAAGCAAACAAATAGGATTACATTAAATTAAAAAGTATCCACACAGTAGAGGAAAAATTAACAGAGAAGAAAGAAAACCTATGCATTGGGAGAAAATATTTGCAAACCAAACAAATATGCAAGAGGTCAATATGCAAAGTCTATAAGCAACTCAAACTGAAAACCACCAAATTAAAAAATGGACACATGATTATAAATAGAGATTTTTCAAAAGAAGACATAAAAAATGTCCAATAGGTATAAAAAATGGTCAGCATCACTAATCATCAAAGAAACGCAAATTAAAACCACAATGATATCTTACCTCACACTTGTTAGAATGACTATTTTCTTTTTTGTAGTATATTTTTTATTTTTTATTATTGTTATAATGGGGGTACATTGTGATATTTACAAAAGTTCTTGCAATATGTCATAGTGAAATTCACTCCCTCCTTCATTCTCCTTTATTCCTCCTCCCTCCATTCCTGGAATACTTTCCAGAGATCTCATTTTTCCATTTTCACACATGAGTACATAATATTTCTATCATATTCATCCTCCTACTCCCTTTCTTTATACCCTCCGCCCTCCCACTGGTGGAGGACCTCACACAGGACTTGTTTTACCTTCCTGTTTTTTGCTTTTGAAAAAATAAAGACATTTTTGTTTGTTTAAGATAGCTATACAGGGAGTTTCATTATGCATTTACATGCATATATGTATTATAACCCAAATTGGTTCATCTCCTTTATTTTTCCTCCTTTCTACCTTAGGAAGGGGACTAAGGCAGAATGGTATTTTCAAAATGATAGAAGTGTTGCCAAAGAAGTGAAGAAAAGACAACCCTTGAACACTGTTGGTGGGAATGTAAATAGTATAACAATGTATTCTATGCTTGGAAATTTCTGAGAGCGTATTTTAAGTATTCTTACCAAAAATTCAGATATGTATGAAAGATAATGCATACTTAAAATATTTTGATTTAGCCAATCCACACCAAATACATATTTTATAACATAATACCATAAATATATACACTTTCGTCTTTCAATTAAATATGAAAAACAATTGTGGAAAAGGAAGGAAACCAGTGAGAGTTGGAGAGGAGAGAAAAGAGAGTGTTGAGGAACCAATATTATCAAAGTACCTTATATACATGTATGAAAATGTCATAATGAAGCACATTATTTTGTGCAATTAATAAATAGTAATAAAAACTGAATGGAAAAATTTAAAGATACAATAATCAAATAAAAAGAGTAATTAAAACTTTCTAGCATATAGGAAATTTGGAACATATATTTTAGGGCTTTTGGCATTGTAATTTCAGAGAAATAATTGTTGTGTTTACTAAGCTACAAGCATGACTTTTTCCTACTCTTCTTCCTGTACTTTTCCTCCCTTTTCTCTTTTCTCCAGGAACTTATTTTCCAAATAGTTACCTAGAGTTGTCTAGAAACTTGACTCACATACTTTTCCATAGCCCCAAATCCATCCCTTGTATTGCTTGTATTGACAGGCATTTTTGGTGATGTAGATAGCGTTATTTACTTAATAATTTCTTATACAAAACCTGAGATACCGCTGAAGATAAATCAGGTTAAACTAAATGAAACAATATTCTTGTGAGGTTAAGTAGATTTATACTCAGAATAATCTAATAGAAAAGAGCTATGATAATCATAATGTGTGTGTAGTGTTTAATTTAACCTGAAAAATATAGACATGTAGAAATATGGAAGGCTCATTTCCAAACCATACATAAGATATCCTGTTACTGATTAATGGATTAATAAAATGTGGTATTCCATTATACACAATGGAATTTTATTCAGCCATAAAGAAAAATGAAATTTTGTTGTTTGCAGATAAAATGGATGGAACTGGAGAATATCACCTTAAGTGAAGTTAACCAGGTTCAGAAAGCCAAAACCCACATGTTCTCCTTCATATGTGGAATATAGACACAAAACAAATACAAGCAGTATTGCAAAGAACAGATCACACTGAGGGGAAGATGCATACAAGAGAGGGAGGATAAAAGAAGGAAATTAAGAAGGATGAATACAATTGATTGTAACACTGTTTACCAGTGGATCCTGGGTGACCGAAGCTGTAAAAAGATGAGGGGACTACTGAGTCCTGCTCAATAGCCACTTTAGTGAAGTATACATTGCTTTTTATAAACTCCTTTTACACAGAGAGCATTTGGTCAGAAAAAGCATGCCAAATATTATGTGTCAAGGTTACATTAGTACAGGGAAGCACAGTTAAAATTAACTCTTTGTAATGTCTCCTTTAAAATGGGAACAGAGAAGCAGGAGAAGCACACTGTCAACATAACTTTCTTATTTACATCTGAAGGACACGAAGCCATCTGGAAACCTTGAATACTGTTTTCTGGTCTGGTTTTCTCACAATGCCAGATACCAACTCACACAGGCAAGGTCTGGTCTGAGACTTTTGCCCCAGGTCCTTGGAGCTTTCTCACAAGGCCAGATGCCGACTCACACAGGCAAGGTCCCACTGCTGGCTCCAACAGTTCCCCATTTTTTTATTTTTTAAACATAGCAATCCCAATGTGACTGTGGCTTCAGAAGTTTTGTAAGATTTTAATTGTCATTGGAGACAGGAGTATCCTATACAAAAAAAATCACAAGACAAACAATAAAAGTAATGCTGGCTCCTAACAGACTATGCATAATGCTTTGAAGCCAAGACCTAAGATCCATACCTTGTTAAAGCATCTGCAATACCTTTTGCCAAGCCTTCATAAGAAATGCCAGGCAATTTACTTTTGAATCTGTTAAAAATGTCCCTTTTTAATTCTTTCACATCTAAGGTGATATTACCTCTAAGATCTTGTAAATGATATTTTATTTGTTCCCAATTATAACGGAAAGCATTATATTTTGCTGGAGTAACACAATACATAGTAACATTCCAATCACAAGAAAGCATTAATTGATATTGTATGCTAACTATCTGATCCCCTAGCCATGATACACCTTGTTGTAGGTCTCCTATTTTGCTTTCTATCTCTTCATTGATATTAGATTGGGTAGTCCATAGCATGTATGATTGATTTTGCCATTGTACAACAAACTCATGTGTTTGAATGGAAGTCTGTAATGCTACTCCTGCCATGGCAGCCGTAGTAGCAATGGCAATCAGACAAACCATAGCAAGAATAATCCATTCAATAAAACTTTTTGATCGTGTCAATAATTCAGACACTACTTTAGTCATTAAGCCTTCTGAGGAAGAGTGTTGCCATTCTCTTCTTAAGTTTACAGGCAACCAAACATCTTTTCTTGCCCTTAATATAAAGGTCTATTAATTGCTTGTGAGGACCAATTAATAGACAAAGAATTTTTAACACAGGTGTATAATCTACAATCAAAGCAGTCAACACATTTTAAAGCAAAATTAAAACTAAAAGTTCCAAGAGCTAAGACATATGGTAAGCTAACACATGTTTGCATATAAAAAGATGCATTATAATCAAAGACATAATCAGACCAGGAATATTTGCTTCCGGAAAAGTTTCCTTTCCAATAGGTCATCGGTGCAGACGCAAGAACTAATTTCCAGATCTCAGGTTGTTCTGGATAAGTAATATTTTGTATTAGCAATCAGGGCCTTGGGGATGACATTCCCCCATCATGCCATGCCTTTAGTCCTTTCATATGATATTCTGTATATAATGGACTATTTTGCCAAACAATTTTGTTAATATAATCACAGACCGTCCTATTTCAACCTTCAGGGCAATTGTGTACAAAGTGTCCATGAGGGCCCCAATCAATAAAAGAGAAATTATGAGTGGATACAAGTAACTTTCCAGCGCTGGCATGGCAACTGCTCCAATGAGGAGGGGAATATTTCCAATGTTTATAAGATATAGTCTTGCATCCTGGGAGATTGGGTTTTCCCATGTCAGTATTATTAATTTCTGTAAAATTTAAAGACAATGTCTCAAGTAGTCCAATTCCTGTACGGCTTTCCTGTGTAGGAGGCAGTATGTTAAACCATGTTTGAATGCTTACAGGAAGACAAGAAGCTGGATGACCAATGCATAAAGGCGGAATTTCATATCCTAAGGATATGTTCATAGCAGTCCCTTCCACCAAAGGATGATTTGGTCCAGTACTTTTCCAAGGGGGAGGAAGGTGGGCAGAATCATTAGTAAAAACAATAGGTCCCTTTTCAGACTATTCCACTAATCTTAATAGAGGAAGATGAGGTATAAAGGCCCAATACACTTGTCCACTTACCGCAAATGTACAGGTAAAGATAGCAACCATGGCCAAAAAAATATTCTCTGGAGTAATAGGGCTCCCAGTGGATCATAAGACATTTTCACTTTTTGCTGATAATACTTTAATTTGTCCCCAAGTAAGGATGGAACTTTTCACATAATATGGATGAGAATGTTTCTTCTTAAAAGTAAGAGCATGCATCTTGTATGTGGCCCTTTCCATTTGATTATCTTTAGAAGTCTCTCTCTGAGGGGCAGTCATCACTTTGTTGGACATGTTTATTGGTTTTCCTGGGCCTGATGCTCCAAAGAGGAGCCCATAATGTTTCAGGGGATCCATGGACATCTATAGAAACACATGCATAACTCTTGCCCTTTTTAAGTAAGAGCCCAGGCAACCAAGAGCTAAAAGACTTATACCAAATCGGGACTTGCATGTCTGGCAAAGAGGGAGGTTCACCAAAATGTTTATCTGCTGCAGTCAAAATATTACCCTGAGGTAAATTTAAAAAATTTAAAGTGAAAAGTGTTAATGCTAAGGTATCTCCAGGGGTTCCCCCTTTTGTATTTTTTAGCAATTGTGTTTTTAAAGTTCTATGTGCCCTTTCAATGATAGCTTGTCCTTGTGGAGTGTAAGGGAGGCCAGTGACATGAGCAATGTTCCACTCTTTACAAAATTGTTTAAATCGACGACCTGTATAAGCAGGTTCATTGTCTGTTTTAAGTTTAGAAGGCACTCCCATAGCTGTAAAACATTATAATAGAGAGGCAATGATGGCATGAGCATTTTCATTACATTGAGGAACAGCCCAAATGAATTTAGAATAAGTAGCAATAACAACATGTAAATATGGTTGCTGTGGAAAAAGGTTACGTGAGTCGCATCCATTTGCCATAATTCATTAGTACATAGACCTCAAGGATTAGCACCAGATGGGTGAGATCTACAATGTAAAGGAGCACATACAGGACAAGACTTAATTATATCATGAGCAGTATGAAGAGGAATTTTATAATGCACATGTAATTTGTTGGCATTAATATGTAAATGCTGATGTTCTTTTTCAGGGGATGAAAACACTATACATGTAAGTTTATCTGCAGTATCATTTCTTTGCACCAGAGAGCCAGGCAAATTAGAATGAGCCCTAATATGAGTAACACATAAGAGATAAGTGTGAGTTTGTATTAGATGTTGTAATGTCGATAATAATGTTTTCATGACTTTATGAGTAGTAGAAATAAAAGCAGTTTCAATAGCAGGAAACAGTCCTACTGCATAAGCTGAATCTGAGACAATATTTAATGGTTTATCTGTAATTTTTTGCAATAAATAAATCAGATCTGCTAATTCTACCTGTTGTGTAGAAGAATAATTAGTTTGAATAGTTTCATATAAATCAGGTCCATGTATGTCTCCTTCACCAAATGATGATCCATCTATATAATAAACTGAAGCATGAGATATAGGATTTAATTTTACTATAGTGTTAACAATAAAATGGAGTTCATTTAAAAAAATCCTACAACTTACCTGCTGGGTAATGATTACCTATATATCCATAATAATTTCTTATACTATTACTTAAATTATCATTAAGGGGTAACAGATTTTCAAACTATTTGTTAGTGAGGGATAAAATAATGAGTTGTGGATCAAACTCCTAAATCTGTAAGCATCTTGTTCTTTCCTATATAATTAAAGAGGATATTAGATCAATATATGAACTTAACACTTTAGTTTCTTTTTGTTTTAAATATAACCATTCTAAAGGAGAGTTCTCTTGGGCTAAAATTCCTGTAGGAGAATGTGGAGAAGGAAATATTAATAAGGAAATAGGTTTTAAAGGATCAAATCTTGTTAGAAAGGCAGTCTGTAGCTGCGACTCAAAAAATTGTAATTCATTTTCAGCAACAGGTGTTAAAGTCCGAGGGCTGTCCAGGGCGGTATCACCTTCTAAGATAGAAAACAAATTAGTAAGTTTATAATACAAAGCCAATTAATGTCTCCTAGTAACTTTTGAAAGTCATTTAGAGTTGTTAATGAGTCTCTTCATATGGCAGATTTTTGAGGACAAATGGTGAGTTGCTCAACTTCATGACCTAAATATTGAAAAGGAGTAGTAGTTTGTATTTTTTTCAGGAGCTATTACCAATCCTCCTACTTGTAAAACTTTTTGTGTGGTTTCAAAAGTTTTTTGTAATTGTTTAGAACATGTATGAGAAATTAAAATGTCACCCATATAGTGGATGATATATGCATAAAGAAATGTTACTCTAATAGGTTGTAATATTTTTCCTACAAAATACTGACACACAGTGGGGGAATTAGTCATACCCTGTGGCAGCACTGTCCATTAATATCTTTGTAAACGTTCTTGCTGATTTAAGCTAGGAATGGAAAATGCAAGCCTTTCCCTATTGGGATGTATGGATATAGTGTAAAAGCAATCCTGTAAATCTAAAACAATCAAAGGCCATTCTTTAGGAATACATGTAGGAGAAGGCAGCCCAGATTGTAAAGCTCCCATAGTTACCATAGATGCATTTACATTTCTTAAATCTATAAGAAGTCTCCATTTTCCAAATTTTTTCTTAATAACAAACACTGGGCAATTCCAAGGAGAAAAGGAAATTTCCTAGATGGCTTCGTGTCCTTCAAATGTAAAGAAAGTTATGTTGATAGTGTGCTTCTCCTGCATCTCTGTTCCCATTTTAAAGGAGACATTACAAAGAGTTAATTTTAACTGTGCTTCCCTATACTAATGTAATCTTGACACATAATATTTGGCATGCTTTTTCTGACCAAATGTTCTCTGTGTAAAAGTATTTTATGAAAAGCAATGTATACTTCATTAAAGTGGCTATTGAGCAAGACTCAGTAGTCCCCTCATCTTTTTACAGCTTCGGTCACCCAGGTTCCACCGGTAAACGGCATTACAGTTGATGTACTTCCTATACAAAAATGAATATAGAAGGCTGGAGATATGACTCAAGTGGTAGAGCCCCTGTCTCACAAGTTCAAAGCCCCAAGTTCAAACACCAAAACTGCCAGAAAAAAAAAGAAAAAATTGTTGAAGAATGAATATAGAATTTTTAAACTTGTTAAAATCACTAAAAGAAGGGGACTAAGGTAGAAAGGAGAAAAATAGAAGGGATGAACCAATTCAGGTTATAATACATATATACATGGAAATGTCACAATGAAACACCTTGAATAGCTATCTCAAACAAACAAAACTGTCATTTTTTTTACAAAAACAGAAAGCAAAACAGGTCCTGTCTGGGGATTTGGTACCACTGGGAGGGAAGAGGGTATACAGAATTGATTTACACAGATGTAAATGGAAAAATGAGACCTCTTGAAACTATTCCAGGAATAGAGGAAGAGGGGGTAAAGGAGAATGATGGAAGAGGTGAATTCAGCTATGATATATTTATTATAGGAACTTTTGTAAATGTCACAACATACCCTCACTAGGACATTAAAAAAGATGTTCCTTTTGAAATATACATATTTATTATATCACCCTTCTCAATAAATAAATGGAAAATAGAAAAACTTGAGAAATAGTTCTTACATGTGTAGATACTGAGTGTAAATTAATTCTATTAATTTCATTGAAATGTCTAAAACAAAGCATTTTGATGGAGGTTAATATATTAGCAAGAATCATAATTCATTTAAAACTGCACAAACATTAATTTATAATATCACTCATGTTTAATTCAAAGCTATTATCACAAGTCTATTTTATCTAAGCCATTGAACAAATTTGAGCAATCAAAATTTGTCTTCACCCTTTAATGAAGCAGATTATGCCTAGGATCTAGTAGTTTCCTTATTGACTGTCCATACTATACTATGTACTACAGAAGTTGGAACCCTGCAAACATTGTACAAACCCACATGTTATTTGCTGAATGATATTTCTCTATGGGTCTTTCCCACTTCTGTGTGTTTTGCAAGAGCAGTTACCTGCCCTTTGTATGAATTCTGTTTCCAAAGAAGTTTATATTCCAAAAAAGCCCTGAAAGTTAAAATCTAAAAGTTCATTGAGAGGAATATGCATCCTTATAAAAATAGCTTTATAATGAAGCTGATTGTATAGTAGAATTAGAGAAATTTTAATTAGTAAAATTATAAAGTAAAATATAATAATATACATCTTCAACAGTATTTTAACAGAGATTTCAATGAGCTATTGTATTATAGCTAAACTGAACTGCCTTTGTTCTTTTTTATATTGAAATTATGCATATCTACTTTTATGCATGATGTTCAAAGTTTGATTTGGCAAAGTTATGTTTCATTTAGTAATAAATTCAGGCAAAAAGAATATATAGTCAATAGCATAAGACCTGTGTTGCATTTTGCTTTTTCACGCCCTTATTAAATGCTTAATCAAAATTATCCGAATATCTTTGATGCCTACTTTCCTTTAAAAATGGCAATAAAAAGTCTACCATGACTACTTGTATCTCACATTGTTGTGGTTTGGATTAAGTAAGTAACATACTTTAAATATTATACATTTCCTTAAGAAAAGTAATTTTTATAATGTGACAATTGAACTTTTGCAAATCCCCTTTGATCCTCATATACTTCCACCATTCTAAATTCAAAGCACATAGAAATATTAAATGATATGTGCTGAAAATATATTCAAATATTTTATGATTTCCAGTCAATTTCAAAATAAAGAAAAAGCTACCCCAAAATATCAACAGAGCATAGAACAAAAATACAGTAATGAGGGAATGATTTTATGCCACACAAATTTAAATAACTAATTTTTGAATTTGAAGATAGAACTGTGAAGCAAATCCCTTCATAACAAGGTCTCTGGAACATACTAAAGCCCAAATCAAAAGGTTACATCTTAGGACCCTGGTTGCTCACAAAGTGGAGTGTATTCATTTTTCACTGTTCCTCTCTGGTAAGTACAACTAAAATCCTTGGGCAAAATAGAATAGAAGATCATAAAAGGAAAGAGGAGAGCAGACTGGCTAGCAAACCTCCAGTCTTAAGATATAACGTGATACTTAGTTCTCTGTTTTTCCTTATATATCTTTTTCTTTTGTATTTTTTATCATTTTTGCATTTATTTACATGTGTATACATTATATCTATCTTTTTCTTCCTTCCTATTTTTTAAAATATTGTGTACTCTAACTAGGCCCTGAATTATCAACAATGTGGAGTACCCCACATTGTTCACAGACCCCAAAAAAGTTCAAAGAAAAACCTTATTTCTCACCCAAAAGACTAGGAAAGAAGCCTGATTACAGAAAAGCCCAAGGTGACACTGCATCCCAGCCAAACACCAGGGATGACTCATCAACAATAAAGCACCCCCTTACCCAGAGTATCAGCAGAGACTGAGTGGGGTGTGTGAACTTCACATTCTCCTTCTAGTAATAACAAATGCAGCCCTCTAAAATGCTGGGAGAATCTCAGAGAAGAAGCAGGAAAAAGAGAATCTTTAAACTTGCACAGGAAGTCCTAAGCAGACCCTTGAGCAACCCACATGCCAAAGGGTTGATATTACCAAGTGTGGGATAATAGCTCAGCTTTTCAGAGTGCTGAGTAGTGTACTTCATAAATGAGCTACACTATAATAACACCACAAAAGTTCTGGAAATTAAATTGTCATGGTATCCAAAACCCTCAAAAATAGGTGTGTAGTTTTCCATTACTATACCAACTATCTGAAATAGTCAATTTATAAAGAGAAAAGGTTTATTTTGGCTCATGTTCTTAAAGGTTCCAGTTTATGGCTGGCTCTGTTGCTTTTATGCCTGAGATGACTCAGATGTTAGAATTATCTAACAAGGATTTTAAACCAGCCATCATAAAAATACTCCAATGAGTAATGCTTAAGGAAAATTTTAAAAAGAGAAAGAAATTCATCAGGGAAATAGAAGATTTATAAAAGACACAAAGTGAAAATTTTTAAGTGAAGAATTCAATAACTGAAATGAAAAACTCACTGGATGAATTCAAAAGCAAAGGGTAAGTGGAGAGGTGAAATCTCAACAGGAGAGGAGAAAGATAGTAGGACTGAAGTTTAATGAAGCCCAGACACTTAGAAACTCCCTTCCTCCATCCTAAGGAAGGATCCCACCAACAATAAATGATTCAATCCAGGGAAGATTTGATTACCTATATTATAAGAGATATATAAAATGTTAAGTACATCATCAATTTATACCAACAATTTTTAAATGTTCAAAATGAAATCTGTTTCTAAAATATGACATATGGAGTTTGACTTAGAAAGAGGATCAGAATAAAAATAGAAAAATATTGAAAGTGAATCAATAAAAATAAACCATTCAAACAATCACTGGGATTGTGTAATTTTACATTAGTTATCACTCAAAGAAACATAGCCTCTTTCTTATACAGAGTGCTTCAGAAAATAAAAACAGGAAAAATATCATTACTCTTAGGCAAAACTTTTGGTATAAAATCTTTAAAATCATGGTTAAAGAGATGTAGGGTGACAAACAATGGAGCATATTCCTGTTTTACTTTGGACACCGTTATGTTTCTTCAGAGGCAATAGCCACTAAACCATCACTCACAATAAACATGTTCTAATAATCATCAGTAACTGAAGATCTACACCATGTTGTTCAATACTGTTTTATTCAAAACCAATTCCTGCCTTTGGAAAGATATGCTGGGGAAATAGCAACAAAATGCCATTACTAGTGAGAATGTAAACTGTCATTGCCTTTCTGGAGGCAAATATACACAATAATGTTAAAATTTAAGTATGCATACAATTTGATCCAACACTCTTATTGTTTCAAAACAGAAATGAAAATTTCTTAGAGAGGTGGTTCTTAATGTCCTCATCACACACACAAAATGATAAACTTATGAACTATTGGACACATTAATTAACTTGATTTAGTCATTCTCCAAACCATACATATATAAAAACATCATGCTGTACACTGTAAATATTTCATTTTAACTTTTTTAAACTTGTTAATTAATTTTTTTAAAAAATAAGTAGTAGACAGCAGTTGTTAAGAGCACTAACCTTGGTGTTAGACAGGATGTGTAGAAATCTCAGGTCTACTGCTTACTCTCTTTGTGAACTTAGACAAGTCACTTTATTGCTTCTATGTGATGAAGATGTAGTAATAATACTTTTTAATAATACCTTTCTTACTAAACAAAACACATGGCACAGACTATCATAAAGAAATTGTTGCATAAGTACAGCATAGGAACATAAAAGAGTATTCCTTACAGAATATTTTCACAATATTGTACCCTATATATAAATAAGATAGATTTCATAATATAGAATGGCAAGAACTTCCATATAAATTAAATGAAAAAATTACAGATTTAAATACCACAAATTCCTTTGGGTATATCCCTAAGAATGGTATTATTGGATCATATGGCAATTCTATTTTTAGATTTTTGAGGAGCCTCCATAGTGTTTTCCATAGTGGCTATACTAATTAACATTCTCACCAGCAGTGTATGAGGGTTCCTTTTTCCCAACCTCCTTGCCAACATTTGTTTTTGTTTGTGTTCTTAATGGTAGCATTATAACAGGAGTGAGGTGGAATGTTAGTGTGGTTTTGATCTGCATTTCCTTTATGGTCAGGGATGTTGAGCATTTCTTCATGTGTTTTATGGCCATTTGGACTTCTTCCTTTGAAAAAGCTCTGTTCAGTTCATTTGCCCATTTCTTCATTGGGCCATTGATTTTTTTTGGAGTTTAGTTTTTTTAGCTCCCTGTATACTGTGGTTATTAATCCTTTGTCAGATGTATAGCTGGCAAAGATTTTCTCCTATTCTGTGGGCAGTCTCTTCAATTTGGTGACTATTTCTTTTGCTATGTCAAAACCATTTAATTTCATGCAGTCCCATTTATCATCCTTTCTCTTAGTTGCTGTGCCATTTTAGTTCTATTTAAGAAGTCATTGCCTATGCCTATTAATTCCAGTGTATTCCCTGCTCTTTCCTGCAATAGCTTCAAAGTTCCAGGTCTTATATTAAGGTCCTTCATCCACATTGAGAGGTACTGGCACCTGCACACCCATGTTTATTGTAGCATTATTCACAATATCTAAGCTATGGAAATAACCAAAATGTTCCACTAACACTGAATGGATTAAGAAAATATGGTATTTATACACAATGGAATTTTATTCAGTCTCAAAGAAAAATGTAATTTTGCTATTTGCAGGTAAGTGGATGGAACTGATGAATAGCATCATAAATGAAGTTGGCCATGTTCAGAAGGCCAAAAGCTGCATGTTTTCTCGCATATGTGGATTTTAGACCTAATACAAATACAGCAATATTATGTAAAACAGATCACACTAAGGGGAGGTCACATATGAGAGAGAAAGGATAAAAGAAGGAAGTTAAGAAGGTAAATATGGTTGATGTACTCGCTATACAAGAATGAATGTAGAAATTTTAAACTTGATGAAAATCACCATAAGAAGGGGACTAAGACAGAAAGGAGAAAAATAGAAGAGATGGACCAATTTGGGTTATAATACATATATACATGGAAATGGCACAAGGACACTCCCTGTATAGCTATCTTAAACAAAAGTGTCATTTTTTTCTTTTACAAAATTGAAGAACAGGAGAGCAGAACATGTCCTGTCACAGAGGTTGGTACCAGTGGGAATGGGGAAATGATGTGGGAGGGTGAATATAGTGCAAATACTATATAGACATGTATGTAAATGAAAAAATGAGACCTGTTGAAACTGTCCCAGGAATGGGGAGAGGAGCAATAAAGGAGAATGATGGAAGGAGTGAATTCAAATATGCTATATTTGATATATTGTAAGAATTTTTGTAAATGTTACAATATACTTCCAGCACAATAATAAAAAATAAAATTAAAAAAAGATATATACCAAATTACATAACTTGCCCATGAAATATTTTAAAGTTTGTGTCTTACAACTGTTTTAAGACATGTATATAAATCCCTAGAAAGTGATGTGGATGTGTAAATACAAAACTGATAACAATATATACTTTCAAGGAAGGATTGGAATGTCAGTGAAATCAAAGGGGACTTTTTTCATGTAAAGTTTTAATTTTTCTAGATATATGCATGAATCTCTTATCTATTTTTTTAAAAATAAAAATAACAAAAAAATTGTGCGTTATTTTTATACCATTGTAAAGGACTGTTGACCACAAACAACACTTGTTGCATTTTGAGAATAAATATTGAATATGTGTTTAAGTGGAATGCTTCCATATTAGAGCAATATGCCCATGTTTCAGGATGAAGAGAGAAACTGATTTTATAAAATAAGATAAATAACCCTTTTGGTCCAAACAACTTGAATCTTATCCACAGAGTTAATAAAAAAATAAAAAATTTGAAGAATAGAAAATCCTGACTGGATGTTTTGTGTAGTGTAAACTTCCAAATCAAATATATCATGTGAAGGAATGTTTTCATAGCCCAAGCAGAAGAAGCCCTTGGCGTATAAAGTTTAGTATATTTGTTTTCATTTATAGAATTTATCTTGCCAATATGTGAGACATTAACAATTAATATCTGGGCACCTAAGACCTCATTCACCAAAGTCACATGACCAAGAGCTAGTCCCACAACTTGCACTTATTTCTGGAATATGAGCCAGTATTTAGTTGCTGATAAGCAATTAAATTAAATTATAGTAAAGTATAAAAAGCTATATAAAATTGAACAAGTAGGACTAGCGGTGTAGTTCAAACAGTAGAGTGCCTATTCAAACATTGAAGCCCTGAGTACAAACCCCAGTCCCACCAAAAAAAGGCTGAATATTTTAGAATACATTAATTACTCAAAACAGGATAATGGAAAAATTGAGATAAATGTCTTACAATTTGTCAGCTATTCCACTTAAAGTGAAATTCAAGAATCATAGCTTAAAAGAAAAATCATGTGACTGGGAACGATCATAGTGCTAAGCTTTCTCTTTTTGTCTTCAGAATTAGATAGCCATTTTTGTCACCTTTCCTTTTCCAACAGGTCTAAGAAACAATCCAAAAATATCACAATACCATTAATACAAGGATCAGGAGTAAAGATCGATAAAATCATGATCTTCATGAACTTCCATTTTGATAAAATTAACATAATCTGAAGGCTTAGAATTAAAGTTTATGGAACGTTTTTGCAACAATAGTCTTAAAACAAATTAAGCCATAAAACCAAGAATAAGGATGCATAATAGAGTACTGCTTTGCCCTTTGATGACAAAGTTGTTCTTTTTTTGAAAATTCTTTTTGGTGGTATACTAGGATTTGAATTTAGGGCTTCATACTTGTTAGTCTGGCACTCTACTGCTTGAACCACACATCCAACACTTTTTGCTGTGGTTATTTTGGAGACAGGGTTTTGCTTTTGACTCAGGTAGGCCTGAGGGCTAGCCTGGAACTGCAACCCTCACAATCTCAGCCTACCAAGTAGCTAGGATTACCAGAGTGACCTATAGGCACCTTGCTTTTTATTGAAAATTCATAGCAAGTAACTAACCAAAACTGGTGTCTATATTTTTCTTATACTCTAAACATCATGAGTTTGTCTTTTGGGTAAACCAGTATGAACTTTTAGAAAGAAAGAGAAACTCTGTCTTTCATTAATAAAGAAATAAAATGAGCATATAGTAGTATATGTATAGTATAATTAGAAATTTCTGCAATCTCAATTATATTCTGGTACATAAGAAGGCATTATTTTTTAATCTCTGAGTTAAAACAATATTACTGCTTTAAATATTTGATCTTAACCCAAATTCATGTTATATATGTATTGTATCAAGTTTTTATTTACCAATTTCACTGAAGAGGAAATTGAAAGTATTACCAGTTTCACGGAGGAGGAAATTGAAAGTATTATGTCCCTAAAGATAAATGCAGCAGATGAATTAGTGAAAAAGGGAAGAATGTATAGGTGCATATATTGTCTTATTAATTAACAGTTATTTGTGAAGTTCTGAAAATAGACAATGTGTTCCATTGTTAACCAACTACTTGCAAAATTACATTAATTTATACATTTTTAACAATTTTAGTGCACAGCACATAAATTGACTTTCAAAATTTTTTCCTATTGTAAATATCTTAGTGATTAAACATAAAATTCAGAAAAACATCAGTGGAAAAATACAAGACTAGGTCAGGTATCTGTTGATAAGTTTAGAGATGCTGAGCAATTGAACTCATATGCCTTTATCCATAATTATCAAGATATTTTAAGACAACCTAAAATAGCCAAAATGTACTTCTTCATCTTATTTTCCTGGATAATTTGAATAAAGCACATTTGTAACCCTGAATTGCTGATGTAATAATGGTTATGTGCTGACCTAGGTAAGTGAGTAGTGATTTGGGGCTCCCATTACCTTGATATCTGTTGAGTTAATAAAATTCAGCCTGTTTCATATGTTTTTCTTGTTTTTGTCCTTGCACACCTGCAAATCCAACCATAGGAAAATCTTTATTCAGAGCTGTGAAAAGCTTATGAGAAATCAATAAGTACTAGTGACACCATTTTCATCATATGTAATAGATGTTTACTTGAATGTTATCAGACTCCTGGAAGTTGATGAAAAAGAAATGGTAGCAATATATATATATGTGTATATATATATGTATACATATATATATATATATATACACACAAATATATATGATATATATGATAAAGCTTTAAGGGAAAGTTTGGTTTCTCAGAAAATTTATTGTATGAACAATAAATGAAACAAAAATGATGCAAGTTGAAAATAAATCTAAATTTTATTTCAGTTCACGTGAGTCTTTAAATATTTGACAGCATCTCAAAGTCTGTGTTTTACTTTTGCATTACTGCATAGCAAACCATCCTAAATTTAATGATACAGTTGTACAACTATTTTATCATGCTCATAGATTCTGGGGTGCAGGAATTTAGAATGAGCACATCAAGTTCAGCATGTCTGTGGTTCCTTAATGTCTGGGCCTTAGCTTGCAAGATGAAGGCCTGGGATGAATTGCCTGCTGGAAGTTTATTCATTTACAAGTCTAGAGGTTGATTTTGACTTTTGTATGAGGCCTTAGAAGTAGCTCTTGGCCATAACACCTACATGCAGCTTCTCCACAAAGCTGCTTTTGTTTCCTTACTGGATGGTATCTGAATTCCAGGAGCAAGCATCCCAATCACCTTTTATGATCTATAATGACCTATCCTCAGAAGCTACAAGACTGGCCAAGTTCAAGGAACTGGAACATTCTTGATGGTTGGTGTTTTAAAAGCGCATTGTAAGAAAAGCATATGAGACAGGAGATCTTGTTAAGGATGTATGAGGAAAATGAAATCTGGTATAAGCAGATGGAGTACTTTACCAAAGAAGATATGCAAATGAACCCATCCCCAAAAACACATGAAAAGATGATTAGCATCATTAGTCATCATGAAAATAAAAGTGAAAACCACTATAAAATATTACTATACACCAACTACCATTGCTAATGGAAAATAAAATATACCTAGTGTTAGTACTTGGAATACTCACACACTACTGATAGGAATAAGAATGGTATAACTTCTTGGAAAATAATTTGACAGTTTCTTCCAAGGTAAAAAGTACCCTTAACATATATTCCAGAGATTTCACTAGAAGTTCTTTATCGAATAAGAATGAAGATATATACCCATCCAAATATACATACTTGGATGTTTAGAGTAGTATTATCTGTATTTTATATATAATAAACATTTATCCATATATAGATAGATGGAAAGATATCCATGCATAGCAAGTATCTGGAAACAACTCAATGCCCACTAATAGGTGAGCGAACAAGTTTTGTATATGCATGCATTTCTATTTAGTGATGAAAGGGAACAAATTACTATTACCTGCAATATCATAGAAAACATAAAACTATGGTGTGCAAAAGAAACCAGATGAAAAAGAATATATAATCTGTGATTTCATTTTATATGAAATTCTAGAAAAAAACAAAATAATTTATGATGACCAAGAATAGGCCAGTAGTTGCTCTACGCTGAGTGTGAGAAGGAGGAATATTCACTCTTACAACCTTCTGGAAATTCAAGTGTAAGCCTGTGTTTTAGGTTTAGCCAATCACACACACACACACACACACACACAGAGGAATTTTAATCTAAGGAAATGATGTGGATGTGTGGTATTTGTGAATTCAGTCATGCTTGTGGATATTGCCAGCATCTAAGTCCAGCAAAATGATGGCAGTTTCTTGTGTTTGTATTGCCCAGGATCCCTTTGTTTTCTACTCATCTCCTGACCTTGGTTCTTAAGACTTCTTATTGATTCTGTTAACTATAGCTGCTATTCTTCCAATAAATTGACATTCAGCTTAAGTTGCTTGGAGTCAGCTTCTGTTGCCTTAAAAAAAGAACCTTGGCAGAAACAGACTCCAAAGTGCTGAATAATGGAAATTTTCCTTTTTATGCAGCAAAAAAACTCTTCAGCAGAGAATTCAACAGAAATATGCTCATGTTCAATGTACCTAATGATACCATATTTTAATTTTTTCTTTCTCTTTTCATTTTATTTGCATATTTTCATTATACAGGGGTGATTTATCGTGCCAATTCTGAATAGCTTTACATTGTATATTGGTTAGATTGCACCCAACATCTCTTGCCTGCATTACCCCTCCCCACCCCATTTAAAGCAGTTACAAGAAGTTTCATTGTTCTAGTTCATATATGTATATGGATCACATCAACCATATTTCCTCACCTTCATCTCTTCCATTCATCCTCCCCCTCCCACAAGTAACCCCTCACATACTGTACCTATTTTACAGTCCTGTCTTTCTTTTTTTTAAATTATTCATTTATTCACATGTGCATGCATTTATTAACCTATATCCAATCATCTTCTAAGAATCATCATATTTCCCTTTAATTTTGCAAATGATGGTAATAAATTGCCTGGCTTCTTGATCCTTCATCAACGTTCCTATTTGAGAGCTGTATAATTTTAAAGTTTAGGTTCACCAATATCATCTTCTAAAATAAACTATATTCTAGGGGATTTTTTTCTTACTGTCCCAGTTGATTGCTCTGTCAATCAGTTTCAAGTCTCTTTTGATGGTGATTCTGCTCTTACTTCATTACTAGATTCTTAGTACAGGCCTTTCCTTCTTACTCTAATTAATTCTCCACATGCCTTTTATTTCCCCATCTCTGAGCAAATATCTTACTATTTGTTCCCTATAAGTGCCTTGGTACTACCTCAAGCCAAGACTCCATCACATTGTGAGCATTGCCTTTCAGTAATTCTATTGATTGCCGGTCAACAGATTTCCCTAACACCATTTTCCTGCCAGAACATCCCCTGGATGCCCTCCAGTGGACATTGCTGATTACATGGGCAGGCTGCTTGCTTGCTTATCTTTCTTCCTACTCCCTATTGGCAATTTCTCTAACACCACATTTGCCAGTCCAGACTCATTATCAATTGACAGAAACTTCTCAGACTATGTTTCCCATTGCTTGATGAAGTCTTTGGTCCCTAAGTCTCTTAGTTTGTCTCCTAAGTTTTGATGGATGATTCCACAAAATCCTAACTTTTGTTTTCATTTATAATGTAGTTAAAATCCATTATTGTTTCTATAATTGGCCTACTTGGATTTGATAAAGTTTCTTACCTTGTGTGCTGCCTTTCTCTTCCTTTCATCCTTTCCCCTCTCCCTCCCTCTTTTAAATGTTGTTAGAGAAACTTCCATTCTTATTCATGCCATCCAGGAAATTTCTGAAAACATTTTCCAAGTTTAAATTTATACAAGAAGATCTTCTCAGTAGTTTTTTAGTACTGTGAGTTTATGTCCTCTGTATGAAAAGAGGTGCATAATAGAGGATGAATTTTAGAAACAGAGAGAGTTTAGATTTTCTTCCTGTTTTACATATTTCCATTTCATTTATTGATTTATGATTTGATAACATCAATATTGTAGAATACTTTTAATCAAGATACATAATATAGATATTTGACAATTAAGATTCTCTACTTTTGCCTCACAAAATAATTATTTTTAAGGACCATCTTTTTAACGTATGTAAGTGTATGAGCAAAAGCTACCTAAACATTTTTTTCCTTTTATTTAGTTTTTTATTCATTTATTCACATGTGCATACATTGTTTGGGCCATTTCTTCCCCCTGCCTCTTTCCTCTACTCTCCACCCCCTTGCTTCCAGGCAGAATCTGTTCTGCCCTTTTCTCCAATTTTGTTGAAGAGAAGACATAAGCAATAATAAGAAAGACATAGCGTTTTTGCTAGCTTGAGATAAGGATAGCTATACAGAGAGATTCCTAGCATTACTTTCATGTACAAATGTGTTATATCCTAAGTTGATTTATCTCTAGCTTATATTTTTCAAAATGTAAAAGCACTTGAATCTGGAACCTTCCAGGTTTATAAGTGTATCTATGCTGTTGTAGACTGGTATCATAGGCTGTTTATCTAGACACACATACATTCTGTATGTCCTAATAAAAGGCAAATGTGGGGCTAAGTCATAAACATTTTATATATATGATTAGTATAAAGACATGGGTTTTGTTTTTGGCAGCATTAAGGATTGAACCCAGAGCTTTGCACATGCTAGAAAGGCATTCTACTACTAAGATACACCCCCAGTCCTAAATACATGTTTAAATATATCAGAGGCAAGCTTAAACATATTTTGTTCAAAGGGCATTTCCTTCTACTTATTTAGAATTTAACTCATAAGAAAAATATCAAATTAATATCGGGTATAGAGTTATGATTAGCTAACCTTGTACTTAAATAATTTACATTTTATTTTTCACGCCCTAAGGAAGGACATAATTATGAAAACCACTTAGCCATGAATATATATGAATATTTCTGCATTCCATGCTGTATTCAACTTTTTTTATTCTAAATATTTTCTGATCTTTATTTTCATTTTTTTACTTGATTAATGGGAATAGCCTAATTTTTCAAGAATGTCTAGATTAGATGCACATGTGACATATCAGTTCAATACTCTCTTTTCCTCCTTTGGAGGATCGTCTTATCCTATCTTACCCTAAACCCTCTAAGCACAATAACACTCAATGCTATATAAGCCCATTAAAGCTTGGTTGCTTTCACATTTTTTTCAATAGTGCCATTACTTTAGGTATATTTTCTTGAACACCTACTTACACTGCACAAGGTACAGAACTAAGTGTTGTATATCATTTTCACCTTAAATCCTCACAGCTACACGTAGAAGCAAAATACAGATTTAGATGTCAAATCACTGACATGACAAAAACGTAACTAATTTGTAGCATGATAAAAAATAACAAATTAGTTTTCTAACATCCACTCTAAGCAGGCTTTTCATTTTTCTGCAGTATCATATTGGCAAAATCAAATATCTGAATTTACTTTAAAATAAATTGAAAGTAAGGAAGATTGATGGATGGATAGAAATGTGGTAAAGCAAATAGAGAACAATATTACTGTAGCATCCAAGTGGTACACATAGGATGCCCATTGTATGAGTATATCAAAATGTAGGTATGCGTGAAACTTTCAATAAATAAAATTCTGGAAAAATATTTATTAATCTTATGGTTATGGGAAGATTTCCACATATCATGTTGGACTTTACCTATTCTGCCTCTGTGTGTCTGTTGTTCTGTGACTTGCTGGTATGTAAGGAAACAAAGAATAATGGCTAAAAATAGTCTGAAAGTTCTAACTTCTTATTTTTTGGCTCCTCCCTTTTCAATCATTAGAATTTCAGGATTCCTCATATGCATATGAGGGAAAAAACAGTGCCTACCTCATATGAAGTGAAGGTTAAATGGAAGGATAAATTGAAGACACTTAAAGACTAGCACATGTTAAGTATTTAATAATTAATGTCATTATTACTTATCTGACAATGCATATATTGTTTATTTTTTCTCTGTTGTTTCTTCTTAACAAAAAGCAGCATTCCAAAACTAATAAATATCTTAACCTCTGACTTTACCTCAAATAGGAAATGTTGATAAGGTCCATAGGTATCACATTTTGCATACTCTAACTTTTTGTTTCATAATCAATATTATAATCAATGTGAGTCTTTAATATGGTAATATTTATACTGTATGTTCTCTACTCAAGAAAGAAACATTTGTTATTAAGTTAAAGTCAACAATGTCTTGAAATAAAGTAAGGTGTGATTCACCCTCTCCAATTTCAAATGTTAGATGTAAGTTAACAATAATTTAATCAAATAAGTAAGGGAGTTAATTGCTAATTACTTTTTTAACACTAAAACTATTAGTTAGCATATGTTGCCTAGTAACCCAATTACCTATATTTTTACTAAAATCAGTTTTGCTCAAAATACATGAATTACAATGTATTTTAAACA
Organism: Castor canadensis; assembly: GCF_047511655.1. Lineage (NCBI taxonomy): Eukaryota > Metazoa > Chordata > Mammalia > Rodentia > Castoridae > Castor > Castor canadensis. The sequence goes on from NC_133405.1 coordinate 118,555,059, forward strand.
AATTTATCCTTTGCAAAGTGAAACTACAAATACAATTAATATGTGCTAATAATTACAATAATAAAAAAGAAATTTTACAGTTGAATCACTCTGTGGAATAATTTTAGGTCTAGAATTCATTCATGATCCAATTTTATGTATGTTGTTGTCATCTCCAACAATATGAGAACAAATATGTATATTAGTATTTCAAAAAGTGAAGTTATAATCCCTTTGTTATTTTTGTTATTTGCTTATATAGGGATCACACTTGGTAAAAATAATATGTGCTTATTAAGTAGGGTTGTGAGGTCTAAACCATAGCAGAACTAACTGAATTCTGAGTCGGGAAATATTAAAAAATTATGTGTCCTTAGGAAAACAAGCAAGTTTCTTATTTTTGTTATGTATTCCAAATCATATTCTATAGCTGACAATATCATCAAGTGAAAACATCTCACTGTTTTCATTTTTCCCAAATGCAAAACAGAGTGAAATGTCCAGTATAATGCCTGATTATTTTAAGCCATAGTTTTAAAAAGTCAGCTTTATTTGCCAAAGAATCATGGCTATGAAATATCTGAAACTCAATATAAATTATCATAAGAAGCAAAGGAACATTTTTAATTTTCTAAAATTATCAGATTTCTGATGAGCAAAATATTTTTAACATGCCCAGTGCTTAGACTCATAGCATATGACTGAAAAGGAAAGAAAGGAAAGTACAACAGGATGCTTTCTCTATTCCATAAAAATCCCCATTGTAACTTCTGAAACTAGTTTCCATACATGGAGTGCTCTATAAATATTTGTTGATGATGATGATGGATTGCACATTTTGTATGCACTAATGTCAGTGCATGAGGACATTGCTTGTGTTTCTTAAACCAAAGCAAGCAATAATGTTGACAAATGACTACATTCTCAGCTGCTTCTAAGTACCAGTAGTTCAGGGGCCCTCATCCATTTATCAAGACTGTAACTGAAATTCAACTACAATGTATTTGTCCAACTTGAGCATTTAAGCATAAATACCATTTATCTCGAGTTACTTCTATTCTTTTTAGATAGGTCTTGAGGTCAGATACTCTTCTAAAAGCATGTTGGACTCATTTAGAAGCTTTGGCTTCCATATAAAGTATGAGGTTTCTTTGCCCTAAAAAATGAAAACAATAATTTATAAGGGGAAAACCCTACTTTCCATTTTGTGAAGTTAAAGTAGTTTATAGTTGCAATTTAGCTCTCAGTTTTTGGAGTCAGAAGAGGTTGTATTAGAATCTCATTCCATCTAGTTCTAGTTTTATGTCTTTGAACACATAATTGAAGCAACTGTAAAATGTCCTATAAAGAACTCCCATTTTGGAGGACTTTTACATTTTTTTCTTTGTGAGACTGGAGTTTGAACTCAGGGCTTCATGCTTGCAAAGATGGCACTCTACGTCTTGAGCCACACTTCCCATCCATTTTGCTCTGGTTATTTTGGAGATCCATTGTCTCAACCTATTTGCTAGACTGGCCTTGAACTGTGATCCTCCGGATCTCAGCCTCACAAGTAGATAAGATTATAGGTGTGAGCTACTGGGGCCCAGGTTGGAGAGATTTGAGAGTATTAAATGGCATACTACATATTATACATTTGACAGAATATTTCATATATATTCACTATTCAAAAATTAGATAAAATACCAAGTTTGCAGGTATTTTAATTTTAAAAATCCACTCCAGATACCTATTTTTCTAACCATCACATTGTTGTATTTCCAATTACTCCTTATGATAATCGAGTCCCTTTATTGCCCAACACTTTGGAACCAAATGTATCCTTAGTTCTCCAAAATATTCATCTTCTACCAAGTAAACTCCTTAGATTTTATGAAAAAGAAGAATTTCAACATTGCCACTTTTGAATGTTTTCTTTTGTGGAGATTTTCTTTTTTGAGAATATTTTTTTTAATTTTTGTTTATCATACATTAATAATGGGAGGATATTGCATTATGATAACTCCATGCATACAGTGTACCTTGAACAATTTCACCTCCTTCATTCAAATTGCAACTCTAGAGAAAACTAAAAATTGGGGGAAGGGTGGGGGCAGAGGGGAGAAATGGCCCAAGCAGTGTATGCACATATGAATAAATGAATAAAGAAAAAATACAAAAAAAACAAAAAAGAAAGAAAAGAAAAAGAAGCAAAAACCGGCCTATCAAAGATTAAACGTCACTGCCTATATTTAGAATGCAATGCTTTAAATTAAAAACAATAAATCTTTTAACCCCCCCAAAAAACTGACTTTTTATACCGAATATGTACCTTTAATGGTTATCCACATTTTGTAAATCTTGCTTATTTCCTGAGTACTAACATCATCTAGTCAACGTGGCTTAATTACTCTCTTTTCTTTCTAGGAATGCTTTGTTATGGAAGTATAAAACTGTACACTAATAAATAACTTCATTGATTGCTTCAGAAAATTCTTGCAAATAAATGTATCAAAGACAATAGTACACTGATCTGAGCAAACATATCACTTATTAAATAATTTGCTTCTGAAGAGTTGCTGTAAAACTCTTGCTACCTCTCTGTGTCCACTAGTCCTGAATTGTAGTATGAACTTTGCCCAACCCCATTCAGTTCCATGCCTTAAATGATCAGTCAAGCCTGAGGCACTGCTTGGACTCTATCAAGATGGTGTTCTCTCTTACTGAGATAGCTTTGAACAAATTTAGTGTTGCTGTAAGTATGCGGTGATGCTTAGGGAGAATCAGTACAAATGTATGATTTGTGTTTGTATGTAAACAAAAGTTTTTGGAGAGGTTCAAAAGCAAAATAAAGGTATCATATCACTTCAACTACAAATATTTCAGCTGATGTATCTAACTGAGCAGATTGTTTTCAATAATACAATCATCATCATAGTCATACTGAACATAATTAACAATTATTCCTTAAAATCAACTATTGCTTGACTCATTTGAGTTTCAATGATTACCTTAAAAGTTGCTTTATAACTATCATTTTCTTTTGAGTTATGATTACAAAAAGTTCCACATATTACATTTGCTTGCTGAGTCTCTCTTTTACTCTGTAACAGAATGCTCAGTCCTTTTTCTTTTAATATTATTGATTTGTTGGATAAATCAGGTCACTTGTATAAAATTACCTCCATTCTAAATTTACCTGTTCTTTCTTCATGATATCCCTTTACTTTTTATCCTACATACCCCACACATATTTCTTGAAAACTTCAGCTAGATCTGTATTAAGGAGCAATATTCTGACAAGATATCTTATAGTGGTGCTTTGTATTTCTTTTCCTATTAACATTTATTGGAGGCACATAATGTCTAATTATTAGTTATGCAAAGACTGACCACTAGGTCCATGTGGTATCTAAGTCTAATCCCATTATAAATTTCTCCATCATCACTTTATCTAAAAGTTTGAATATCCATTGAAGTTAACTGGTCATGTCCATTATTTCATTAGGTAAAAAATTGAAAATTTAACGTTATCATTTCTTTTGTATTTATTAGTAAAAAATATTTTATGAAAAAGGGTATTCATCCCCAAGTACTTGGTTCTGTGGGAAATCAAGAAAAAAATTGCATTATTTCCTTTCATTTGTCAGTTTTCATGGATGACCACCAGGAATATTTCAATGATATCATGAACCCATTGATTTATTTATATTTGACACATTTGCAATTTAAACAAGTTTTTCCTTATAGACTAGTAGAAGTATTATTTTATACTAATTTTTAACTTAAGCACAAAATTCTTATAGAAACATTCATAGTTGCTGAAAATAGATATTATTGAATTGTCACAAAGTAATCATTCTCATGCTTAAATGAAATATTATTGACCACTGTAATCTGTAAATTCCTCCTTAACAAAAATACACTATGATTTCCTTTTTATCATATTATTATTGTATTGGGGGTACATTGTGGTATTTACAAAAGTTCTTGCAATATATAATAGTTGAATTCACCCCTTCCATCATTTTCCTTTGTCCCTTCTTCTATTGCTAAAATATTTTCAACAGTTCTCATTTTCCATTTTCATACATGCATACGTGTGTCCACACATTCACTCTCCTGCACCTTCCACTGGTACTAACCCCAAGACAGGACTTTTATTACCTTCCTGTTCTCCATTTCTGAAAGAATAAATGACATTTTGTTTGTTTATGATAGCTATACTGAAGTTTCATTGTGACACTCATGTATATATGTATGACAACCCAAATTGGTTCATCCACTCTATTTTCTCCTTTCTACCTTAGTCCCCTTCAGGTGATTTCAACAGATTTCAAATTTCTGTGTTCATTCTTGTATAGAAGGTACATCAACCATATTCACCTTCTTAACTTCTTTCTTGTATCCTCACTCTACTGTTAGTGACCTTCCCTTAGCATGACCTGTTTTTGATAATATTGCTTGTATTTGTATTGTGTCTATCTCCCAAATGTGAGAAAAAACATGCGGCCTTTTTCTTTCAGAGCCTGACTTACTTCACTCAACATGATGTCTTCCAATTTCATCCATTTACTTTCAAACCACTTGGTTTCATTCTTCCTTATGGCTGGATAAAGGTCCTTTGTATATAAATACCACATTTTCTTAATCCATTCATCAGTTGTAGGGCATTTGGGTTGTTTCCATAGCTTGGCTATTGTGACTAGCGTTACAATAAACATCCGTGTGCAGGTGCTTTTATTGTATCCTCACTTAATGCTATTTGGTTATATCCCTAGGAATGGTATTGCTGGATCATATAGCAGTTCTATTTTTAGTTTTGTGATGAGTCTCCATACAGTTTTCCATAGAAAACTATCATTTCTTAACAGATACTTTGGTTTTTCTTGAGGAATTGACACAAAGGGAATTGTCCCACATACATCTTCCTATGGATGTCTGATTTGGATTCTTCCTTGATGATGCAAGAAGCAGTTGTTTGCTCATCTTCATTGTATTTATCAGTTGTGTGAATATAATAAAATACGTTTGTTTATTCACTCACCAATACCATGTCATCATAAATATTTTAGCTCTACAAACCTCTTAATATTCTGTAAAATAAATTCCCCCAGTTTATTTTTAAGAATGATTTGGATTTTTCTTCCATATAAATTTTAGAATTAGCTGATTAATTTCCACACAAAAAAAGAAAAGCAAATTAAAACCTGCTGGGATTTTTATTGTAAATTTAATGAAGCTAGAGATCAATTTAGGGACTATTGACTTATTTAAAATTCTGGATAATCTAATACACAGACAACTATAGTTTACATAAAATCTCACGTTCCAATCCACACATCTTTGTTCATAAAAATTTTATGCATTTGTATGTGCTAAAGAGGATTTGTCCAATTTTTCTTTTCATAAACTGTGTTATAAATAAATTGATATTTATTTTTGCTTTTAAATATAGCAGTATGCTATAATAGTTAGCATTATTTTATACCTGCAGATTGCTTCTTTTTCTGTTATCCCCATTTATCCATGTTTACACCCCAGACTCTGGTGGATTCTGCCATTAAAATTAATGATGACAGATATGATACACTTAAAGTTTTAGGGAAATAGAATATACAATAACCAAAAGACTTCATTAAAATTTATGGTGTATCTATTAGATTAAGACACTGTACTGTATATACTTAGCTATTTTAGTGTGATGTTATTGTCTTTTTGTCTGTAACTATATCTATATGATTTTCAATGTTGTTTACTTTCTTTCACCAAATTATTTCTGATGCCATGCTGATTCTAAAATCGTATCCTTTTCCTTTCCTCAATATTTATTCTTTTTTTCTTTTCCTTTGGACTTGTTTTGCTCAGATTACTACTGATTCATTACAACTAATGCTTAAGGGAAGAGGAGGAAGAGAATTTTGGTTTGCCTCAAACTATTGTTAGTAAATCTATTTTAGTTATCAGCTAATAGTTTTAACCTAGATATCTTTTCATTACTTCATTAAAGAGATTTTATGCCTATTTATCCATAAAAGTCTAAGTATAATTTCTTAAATCTCAGTTGTTATAAAGGAACAAGTGCAAAGAACACTGCTTTTCCCCTCTCAGGTTAGCATGTCCAAGCTCAAATATTATCTGTCAGTTTTGAAATGTTTTCTACAGCCAAATGTCATTTCAATTATTTTAGAATATCCTACCTAATTTTCTGACACACTACTGAATTTTGTTAAAAAATAAAGTGACTTTTGATCTCTCAAGTCCTATCTTTGTTGAAGACTTCAATAAAGTATATGATCAAAAGGTCTTGACAGTCTTAAATGGACTGAAGTATTGTGAGAATCTGCACAATCCAGCTGAACATTTCCTAAGCAAAAATATTCTACATGCAATCTACAGTACTCCCAGACACACCAGACAGTGGTGCATAAGAGAAAAAAAAAGAATATTCTATGTGGGGCTTTAGTACTTACTCATGCACAACTATTTTAAATACCGCAAATTTCTCCTTAAAATAATTGAAGTAGGAAAGAGCAGTAAGCTCTAGAATAGGGTTTATTGCCCTCAGTACAACCAACATTTTGGGATAGATGATTTTTTGGTTATGGAGTTCTCTTCTGTACACTGTAGGACTTTCAGTAATTTCCTAGAACCTCACCTAGTAAGTGGCAGTAGCACATTTCTCTATCCTATCCTGACAGATGAAAATGTCTCTATGCATTGACAAATATTCCCCAGAGCACAAAATCACTACTGTGATTTTATGTTCTAAAGTACCACTACTTTAGAACATAACAGCCAGGACTGTTTTACTTCACTAAGTAGTTTTGATTTGTGAATTATACATGACCAAATATTATTAAAATATTTTGTTGTATGTTTGAAACTGTTTCAGTGTCAAGGTTTTTCATGCTTTTATGGTTTTGTTTCTTCTCTGAAATACTTATTTTAAAAAACAAAAGGTAATATAATGGGGGTGATAGTAAATGTTTATTAGCTATTACTTAAGACACCCAATTATTTGGTTTCAGTTCCCTGAAGACCATGTAGCTCTCAGATATTAGGGGTGAAATCAATAAAATTGAATGATGCAAAAGAAAGAATTGGTCTCCATGCTCTGGTTAGAGCCAGAGCTATAAATTTGATTGAACAGTAGTAGCTCAGTCTATCTAGAAGAGATTTTAGAAGAATTGAATATAAACTTATTGCTCCTAATCCAACCCATCTGTGTGAGAGAGCAAAGATAAATGGTCTTAAAATATTCTCCTTAAAGAGAAAAAATACTGAAAACTCAAAGATTAAGCATCATAGATGAAATAAAACTTTATCAATTTTAGATTTTTAGTTGAGACTCTTAAACCAAAAGGTTAAAAAGAAAAAAAACAAAGAATTTAATAACACATGCAGCTCCTGTCACATGGCATAAACCTCAACTAAAAGTTACTCAGAGCAGTGGCTTAGAATTCTTGCCTATCAGGAGCCCCTTCTTATCCTCAGTGGATACATTTCAAGACTGCCAGTGGATTATAAAACTGCATGTAGTTTCAAACCCTATAGTATATTCTGTGTTTTCCACTACACATGCATACATATATTAAAGTTTAACTTATGAATTAGTCACCATAAGAGATTAACAACAATAATTGATAATAAAATAATATGATTATAAGAATATACTGCAATAAAAGTTAATTGATATGGTCTTTATCATAAAATATCTTATAGTGTAGTCACGGTATTATTATGTGAGATGACACAATGCCTATAACTAAGTTAGGCAAATAACATGGGGATTGTGACATAACGTTAGGTTACTACAGGTTAACTGAACACAAGCACTTCAATACTATGACAGTTGATCTGATCACCCATAAACTTAATAAGTGATTAATGGGAAGGTAATATATGTAGCATGCATGCCCCAAAGGGTGATTCATGGTTCTGGGGTGAGTTCATCACGCAACTCAGAATGGTAAGTAAGGGTAACTGAAACCATGGAAAGTGAAATTGCATATAAGGGACTGTTGTATATCATCTTCAACAAAGAATAGATTCACAGAGAAAAGATAGGACAAAGGTAAACAGTTTTAGGGTTCCAAGGACAAGAAACTGTGGGAAGGTAATTATATGCAAGGAATTGAATGTAGCAAGATTTGTTTTCAGATTCCTCTAGTTGCCATCTCTAGGGTGGTAGTAGTCATCTCCAGTAAAGGAAAATTTATATCTTACCTTTAGGCAGAAAAAGGGACAGAGAGATTTTCCTGCATTTTCTGGGATTTAATTGCCTTCAGCTCAAAATAAGTTTTGTGCCAAAGAGGTATATTTTGAGGTGACATTCTGGTTTCCTTACACTGACATCTGGAAGAAATAGCATGCACTGATCAGACCAACATTTCAGAAATGATTGATATTCACCAAATATATAAGAAGACATATATGTATGTGTGTTATTTATTTATGTATATATTTATTTATTTATTGCAGTTTAGAGTTCAAGCTTAGAGGCTTACACTTGCTAGCCAAGCATTCTACTACTTAAGCCACACCCCCAGTCCTTTTTTGCTGTAGTTTGGGGTCAACCTCAGATGGCAATCCTCTTACCTATGTTTCTTGTGTAGGTGGGATGCCTAACCTAAGGATCAGATTTCTTTCAGTAATTTTTGGAGGGTGCAGTACTGGGAACTAAATTTAGGACCTTGAACTTGCTAGAAGAAGCTGGGATTATAGGTATGGGCCATTGTCCTTGACCAAGCAAATTATTTATACTAAAATGTAAGAAAGCAACAGCTCACTGGGCTCAATGGAAATGACAACAGGACTAATGGAAAGAAAAGGTGAGTCAAATGAAGTGAAATGATGAAATTAGAAATAAGAAAAGAATATATGGTAAATAAAATAAATAATATTATTCAAATCTATTTTGGTAAAAGTAAAGAACAGAAGAAATAATATTGTACATGCATGAAATATTCAGTGATAAGCTCCTTTATCTTATATTTGTTCTATTTAATTTGCCCAACAATTTATGAATTAGGCAATGTGAACCAAAGCAGTGCTAATAAGCAGTAAGGCTAGGTTTTCATTGCACAGCTTTATTATTGCTAAAGTGCTTGAAAAGTTGGAAAAAGTTGAGAAAAAGACAGGCATTACTATATACAAAGGTGCTGACAAGGATAGATAGTGTAAATACACAATGTGAAAATAAATGAGACAAAGACAAAGAAACAATTACCATTTGATCAGTTTCAATTAATGAAAAGTTAAATTTTGAACAACCAAAAAATCTGTCCTGAATGTGACATGAGCAAAAGTAATGTAAGAAAAGTTGCTTCCAGATATTTTGTCAAATGGGATATATTACAAAGTTTAATGTAAAAACATTTATGAACATCAAGGAAAAAAGAAGATTACCTAGAAAAGAGTGAGTTCATTAGTACATTTTTTCAATGTGAAGTACCACAAGACAATGAATTCATACTTTAGACTCCCTAGGACCAAAATGTGATGATGTAAGAATCTCATTGTTAAGTTAAATTGTTTTTTATTCATGGAGACAAATAATGTGATACTTAAAGGGTTAAGAGCTTAAAAAATATATAACCCATGAATCGTTCTTCAAAATACTGCTTGAAGACCTTTTCCAAAATTAAGTCACACTAAGGTCTAGAACAGTCAAATAATTATTTAAATTGCCTTTCCTTAACAGGCTGAATGCAATGTATCTTTGGATGATTTATTGCCAGGTGAATTTTGCAGCTCTTAGTGAAGATTTCTCAATGCTCTCCAAAGTTCTTTCCTTGTAATAATTATAAGATTAGTCTAGTACTAGAAGTTTTTTGGAATTTGTTTGCTTTATTTATTTGAATTTTTTCATGTGTCTCTCATCTCACAATTTAGTTGGAAAACCTTGCCATTTGTGAGGATGACACAAACTAATTACTTTGTCCTAATCAAGTGATTGGTAATAGTTACTAAACTCTTTTGGGAACTTTGCTAGATGAAATTAGATCCAAAATAATTTTTCACTCTATCCATAAGAGCATAGTTGAATATTACCCTGCTTTTATTCCTTAATAAAATGTAATGGATTTCTGAAATTTTAAATATTATGTTAGATGAGTTGAATCACTTTTGCTGTTGTTATTCCAGTCATTTAAAAGTCATCAATATAGTATTTATAAATATTCTTGTTAACTGTTTTTAAAATGCTAACATTAGGAATGATGTTAACTATACAAAAATACTCAATAATAAAAATAGTAAAGAACTGCACAGAAATGATAAGCCTTTGTATCTGGATGGTAGCATTTTGGAAGATGATTTTTATCATCATTATAGTTTCCTATTTTCTCATATTTTTAAAACAAATTTAATATGAAACAAAAATAAAATACACAATTAATCACAAATAGTGCTTACTAAAATTAACAAGAAAAATGTCTCAAGGAGCACTTTCTCAGGGTGGTGAAATTAATGGTGTTTCCCCATCATTTGATATTATGTATATTCCAATCATAACTCAATGATACACTTCCACCTTTTTAATATGAAATCTAGCAAATGAATGCCTTTGTCGGTGATACATGACAAAAATACATACAGTCATCTTGAACTGTCCTCTCTGTGAATGCTTTTATCCTGTGTGCACTGTTTTAATTCCTTCCTCTACTCCAATAATTGTGTGAAGTGCTGTGTATTCCCATAAAAGCAAATGCAAGACCAAGTGTAGAGAATACCTGACCTCTCTATACTGGTCTTCCCACATTTCTTTTTTTTCCCTTTATTGTTGTTATGGGTAGGGGTACATTGTGGCATTTACACAGGTTCTTACAATGTATCAAATATATCATACACAAATTCACCTCCTCAACCATTCTTCTTCATTCCCCCTCCCTGGATTCCTGGAGTAGTTTCAACAAAGTATCATTTTTGAATTTTTTCACATGTGTAAACATATTTTGCACTGAATTCACCCTCCTACCCACTTTCTCCAACATCTCCCTCCTGCTCTCCTGTTCTGCAATTTTGTAGAAGAAAAAAGAGAAAGAAAAAACAAAAAAACATGACATTTTAGGTTGCTTGAAGTAAAGGTAGCTACACCGGGAGTTTCCTTATATTTCCTCACATGTATGTATTAACAACCCCAATTGGTTTATCTCCTCTAATTTCCACATTTCTAAGACACGAAATTGTCCTATATCCTCCTAATTGGGGCAATTATTCTTGTCCAAGTGATGACTCTTTTCCCTGTCTGCCAGAAGGGTACAGACATTAATGTTAAATGAGTTTCTTAGGAAAGGGATGAGGAGGAGAAGAGGAGAGGGAAGGACAGGTGGGGAGAGCAGATAGTAGAAGATAGGAAGGAAAGTGGAAAGGAGAGATCTTTTTTCATAATAACCTCCTCTATCCCCTACCTTACTACCACCATGGTGGTAACAATAAAACAAAAATACATTCTCTAACAAAGGGTTTATGCAAAAAATAAATAATAACACCCTTAGAGACATTTAAATTTTGCAGACCAAAAAAATACATAGGAACAACTAATATCCAATCATTCCTTACTTTCAAATTAGTATGTGTGGGTATTAAAGAGGACAATAAACTTGAGGGGTTGAAAACCCATACACTAGTCATCCATCATTTGATATTCTGCATTTCAGAATTAGCATGTCAACATATTGTAAAATTTAGTTTAACTTAGTCTAGTTTTGCTGCTTTCCTTTAACTAAAATAGTTTGCTTAGGTTAGTTAATGAAAGTTGCCTGAGATTATTTGTCAATGCTATTGTTTTGTAAACATTTCCAGTTTTATCTGTGCAAAATCTATAGAAATGCTTTTCTTCTGTTATCTTTATATTGTTTGTTTACTCTCTAACAACCGAAAAGGAAAACTTATTATTTTTTAGTTTCTGTACAAACTGCACTTAAATATATAATAACATTTTTAAGTTATTGGTAACATAACCTGGATATTTACATTCTTGTATTATTTGGCTTATGATCTATCAAGAATTGTGAAATTGATGTAAAAACCACTTGAAATATTTCTATCAATTTTTGTTGTATTTATAGATACTTTATTTTGTAAATGTAATAGTAAGTGCACATAAGATCTTTTGCCATTGTAAAATAAATTCCTTGTTCCATCTAACAAAATATATCTTAAAATCATTGTTGGTGTTAATACTATGAGTATATCTTTTTGTTTCATTGTGTGCTGTGTCTTTATTGTTATCATTTACTGTCAATTTTTCAAGGTAATTGCTGAGACTATATAAATTTGCCTTTTAGTTTGTTGCTTGTTTTCCTTGACCTTGACAGTCATTAATTCTATATAAACTGTATCTCCTTTTTTATTGTTAAAACAAACATGACTGGTCATGCTTTTATTTTTTTGTCACTTTTAGTTTCCTTTGGTTTGATTTTCTATTGTTGTGCTCTAAATTTTGTGAATTTTGACTTTTATATTTTTATATCACAGATTTTTTTTCAAGAATTAGAGCACCTACAACCTGTTTGGTGTCTATGGTTTACAGATATTAAGAATAAATTCTTATCTAAATTAAGTCAGCCTTTCCTTCTTATCTATCAAATTGTTATCCATTGTATTTTGATTCTGGATCTTTCTTGAAAATTATCTCTGTGGTTCAAATGTGATTAATTGTTCAAATCCTTGACACTTAAGATTACTTTTCTATTTCTTTCATATGTGAAACACTAATCAGAATGGAACTTCCTGGTAAGAAAAATTTCCATTTAGCCTAGTCTCTTTATTAAACATAGTATTTTTCTATCATTCCTCCTCCACAAGTATTCACATTTTGTCCTCTTCTGCTGATTGATGCTATTCGATATTCTCTGGTGTATCTTAAATATTACTGATTTTCAATTTTTAAAAATAATTTGGTATTACTGATTTATGCTGTTAATTTAGTTTTAAATTTTGTAATAATACTTTCTTTTTAAAATGCTTTTCTTGATTTACTAGTTGTCTTGCTTTCTGATTTAATTATTAACTCATTATTGTCTATTTCAAGTCCAGAAATAAATATCAGAACTCTTCTTTCTGTATTTTTTTTCACTCCATGGTTTTTTGTTTTCCTGATCTGTTGGTTTATTAATTTCTATGGGACTGAGTAGGGTTAATAATTTCAGGTTTAATTCAACTGACTTGTTCTACACAAATGTGGGTACCATTCACTTGACTCCTCTTCCAGGTGATGTAAAGCATTTTCATGATCAATTCCTTCAAATTTGATTGCAGGGATTGGAAGCTGATTAGATCCTTTCCATGTTTAGCCACTAAGCTATTCAAGGTCAGTGAAAAGTTTGACTACCTGGAAGCTTCCTACTTAGGTCTTTGTCATTTTACATTTTCTCTCTGAATACTTTGCAACACCAGCTCTCTGTTGAATAACTATTTTAATAAAAAGTGTGTTGTGCTTTTTAATCTTCTCATTCTTCTAAGTTGGTTCAATTGACTTGCTACTTTGGTAAGAAGTCATATGAATATATACAATTATATATCAGTTTGTGGAATGTTTTTAGATGACATGAAGTTTTTTATTATATTAAATATTAATTATATATTATAATATTTATATATATAAATATATTGTGAAATTTTTCAAAGAATTTTCCAGTGAACTTTCAAATTCCTGACATCTAGGTTTTACTATTAAATACTGTACATTTTTTTATGGGATCAGGTTTGAACTCAGGTCCTTATGCTTACTAGGCAGGCACTCTACCACTTGAGCCACTCCACAGCCTTTACTATACTTTTTAATCACACATTTGTCCATCTATCCATTTACCTAATCATCCATTAATCCACCTTATTTTTAGCATTTCAGATATTAATACTCTTTGCTAAAATGTACCAACAGTAAGATAATTAACTGTAGTGAAATTTGTTTTTCATGTTTTATTATTTGATATACAATTTACATGTAAAGCAATGTATTAATCTTAAATATAAGGTTGCTCAGTTTTCACAGACACATACACCTGTGTGATCCAATCATCTATGGGGACATAAAACACTATATCACTCCAAGAAGTTCCTTTATGGTCCATCCTAGAAAATCCCTTCCCAAGGCAAAAAAAATGATCTGATACTGTTTTCTGTAAATTCCTCTAACCTGTTCTAAAATTTCATTAAGTACAATGAAGCAATAAATATTATTCACTTATGAATAGAATATAAATATGGTAAAGATTATGCTCTAGCTTTAGTAGAATGCCTCTTTTATGAGCATATTGATTTTGAGATCTATCAATCTTGTTAAGTGTTTCAGTAATTTGTCCATTCTTATTGGTGAGTGATATTATGTTACCTGAACATGCCAAGCTTTGTTCATTTTCCTATTAATAGCACTTGGGCTGTTTAGTGTTTTGGCTTTATGAATACAACTATTTCGAATGATTTTTCACATGTTTCATTGTAAACACACATTTCCACTTCTTTTGGTTAAAGAATGGCTATGTCATATGATGTATTGTTAACTTTATTAGAAATTTCCAGAACTTTTTCTGAAATGCTTATACTTCACCAAAAATGCATGAGAGTTCCAGTTCCTTATAATTCCATCAACATATAGTTTTGTCACTATTTTAATTTAAGCCATTCTCCTGTGTATGTAATAGAATTTTGTTGCGTGAGCTGGCATTTATTTTTACAGGAAATCCATCTCTGTTTTTTAAATGGGAAGTAGTTTTGCTTCTAGACTTCAGAAACTCATTCTGACCAGCCTTGTGTTTTCCACCTGCTATGCTGCTTTTTCTGTTGTGTGGTTGGTAAGCCATAAATAGCAAACAGCCTAAAGACTCCAGTATTGGAGATGCCCAGAAGAGTCCTTTAGAAAAAATTTTGCTAAGTGTTCTCAACAGAGTTTTCTGTCAGATCCAAATATCCTCTTCTAGCAAAAACCAAATTGCATTGTCTTGGGGATACATGCTTTCAACATGTTGATTGCAGTCTTTACCTATTTTAGTCATAAGTGATGCTTTGCCTTATTTGTCATTACTGTCAACTAATTTGAGGGGGATTAGAGAGGTATGTGGGCATTTACTTCATTAATTCTCCATATTATCCTAAGGAAATATTTCATAGGTAAAAAAACTCAACAGGTTATTCAGTTTGTAGATTATGAAGCAACATTTCAAAAGGCCCATTAATTCCTAAATACATTTTTATCATAATATGCTAGTAGTGAAAATGGAAATATCTGTAATCTGTTTTTGTCACTATATTAATGAATTTTGGATGATTTTGTTTTATTTTAATCTCTAATTGAAATTTCACCCCAAGCAAGGTTTTCTTATTGAAAATTATAACATTTTCCATGTTGTTGGTAGATTGGTTTCAAGGCTTTTTAAATTTTTTTCCAACAGAAACAATCAGTTTCTAAGCTGTAACATAACAAAAGCTCCTACCAATTCTAATGTACTGAGATAGAATTGAAGTAACTTTCTGGTCTGGAAAAAAACTAAATAAGTGTACATTATGATATTAAACTTTTATTTTTCAAGACAAAGATTAAAATTTATTCCTAAAAGTTAATGTTTTGTTGCTAAATATTCTGATACCTAGGCATTTTTCCAATCCTGAAAACCAACTGCTTGTCCTTGCTTATCCTTAAGAAGAACCGTCCAAGATCCAACAAACATCTATGCATAGGTACTAAAGATACTCTAATGGATGTTTGGAGAGAACATCTTTTTTTGGGGAGGAGATAGTACTGAGGTTTGAGGTCAGGCCTTCCAGCTTGCTAGACAGGCACTCTTATCACCTGAGCCATTCCACTAGTCCCTTTTTGTTATTTTTTTTTTCAGATAGGGTCTCAGGGGCTGTTTGCCCAGGGCTGGATTTGAACTGCAATCTTGCTGATCTCTGCCTCCTTAGTATCTAGGATTACAGGCATGAGTCACCAACTCCCAGCAGGAGAGAACATCTTGATTTAAAATAATAATATGGTGGTCTAGGAGTGGTGGATTATGATCTCCAGCGGCAGAGATCAGGTGGATTGTGGTTTGAGGCCAGCCAAGGCAAAAAGGTATCCAGACCCCATCACAACCAACAAGCTTCATATAGTAGCATGCATCTGTTATCCCAGCTATCTGGGAGACATAGGTAGAGGAATGCAGTCTGAGGCTGGCCACAGACCAAAAATGTGAAACCCTATCTGGAAAATAACTTAAAGCAAAGAGGGCTGGAGGCATGGTAAAACACCCAAGGTCCTGAATTCAAACCCCAGTAAATCATTACAATAATAATAACAATAATATAATCTGGTAGTGGATGGGCTGCCTTGACTTCCTGGTACACCTCACACACTAAGCAGACCTAGACATTCAGGTCCGTGCAAACCTGGTGGTAGAGTAGTTGATTAATCCATTCAAACTGTGGAAATAAATGCCAACTGAAAAATAACAATCAAAGGCAATTTACCGAGAGCTTGCTATAGCAAGAGAGTCATCCACCATAATTTGTGTTTTAAGTAAAGACTCGAAAGCAGGAAGAAGTGTGGGAAAGCTTTATGGTGAAATCAAGGAAAGGCTTCAGGTGTGTTCTCCCTGTCTGAAGGTTATTAGCTTGAGAAAGCTATAGGTGGGCTACCTGGAAAGTGGGCATCCTATATAATTGAGTAAAGGTACATAGTTGACCTTCTGTGATGTTTCCTAAATCGGAAGCTGGAACAAAAATGGTAAAAGTATTAGTTATTAAGTAGTATGCATTTTGTTACAGAGGTTATTGTTTGGTTTCCTGGACTGTTAACTAGAGATGATGGTCTGACTTCTCACAAATTTAATAGATAACAGGCTGTTTTCATAGGCCAGTTATTATACATAATGTGTTCATTAATGACCTGGATATAGTAGGTTGTGGGTCAGAAATCCTTTTTTATATATGATCTGGGCATTGTCCTGTTGCATGATTAGTCTTTCAAAACTTACAGATGAAAGGAAACTTTACATAGGAACCCAATATGAATGAAGCATTGCTGTTATTATGAAAATAATATAATCTCGAACAGACACTGCAAATAGACTTCATCTCAAAGACTTCATTGTTTATATTATGAAAACTTAGATGGTGAGAAGCAACTGATGAACAAAGCCTTTCAACCAGACTGTGACCTATTATTTTGTATTTACAATCAGATTGGATCATCTCCCATCCTAAGTACCCTCTCCAAGATTTTGAACAGTTCATCAACACTCTATGAAGAGATGCAGATGTTTATAAATACAGTACATGGGGACTTCTGGGGAACACAAAAATTATCAGAAAAGAATATGTTTCATAGTCTAAGAGCTGTTGTGAAGTGTTTTTCTATGATTCAACAGTAAAACTCCTAGAACATTTACCCCATTTGTGCAATTTGGTGTTACCTTAGATTTGATGACAGCACATATAACCTACAAATTCACACAGGGGACATACTTAAGTTCTTAAAAAAGAAAAAAAAAATGAGTTTCACCCTATGAGTGCAAAGGGAAGATAATCAAGAAAATATCTTCATGTGGCTATTCAATTTTGATAACTATTATATTTCTGAAATCACTACTATTTTTCTGCTTTGATCCTCTAAATCTTTTTAACCTGTGATATTGGGCATGTATTTGGATTATGACTTACTAGTGATCAGAAAGGCCTAAGCCACCTGAAAACCATTGACCATTGATCTTCATCCCATCTGTTTATGTAAGAGTGTGCTATTAACTTCAACATTGTATAATGATTCAAAGTACTGATGAACTAGATTAACAATGAATCCAACATATCTGAAGTAGTCTTGAAACATGACTGTGAGGATTATATGAATTTAATAAAACCTGTGGAAGCCTTTGATGAATAGAATGAGCATAGGATGAATACCTTGCTTCTCTCCAAGACAAGAATTTTCAAATAGCTGTCATTAAAATAAGACTTGCATATTAAAGATATAATGTGGTAATACCTGAAATAATAATTTATATGCAAAAGTTAACATTATTTGGTTCTTTTATTCAATAATCTTCTGACCTAGTTTGTTAGAGAATGAGAAACATTTGGCCAGAGACAAGTCAACTGTCACCCGAGGTCAGTTGATGGCCACCTTACCCCAGGAATATGAGGTAGCTCAGACAAATACACAGAAATGATCAATCAACATCCAGCTAAGCAAATGAGCAATAATGCTTACCGTTGTGTTCTCCTAATGTATTGCAGTTGTTTAATATGCAGCAAAAGGCAATTAGTATATTATAGTTCTTTCTCGTTTGGGAGTTCAAGATATTTTCTGAAGACACATTGAAAAGTTACTCTAGTATAAGTGGCAAACTTAAAATTGATTTCTTTAAAAAATGAAACAAAGTGATAAAAAAAGTATCCTGATTCTGTCAAGAAACCATAAAAAATAGAAATTCAAGGAGTATTTAGTGGTACAGAGTTTCTCTTTGAATCTATCTGTGTTTCTCCTTTACTATTTGACTCTAAAGCTGGAATCAGGCTATAGAGACACTATTGTTTATTAAATACAACATTTCCTTTTCCTGGATACAGAAGACTATTTTCCAGCTTCCTTTGCAGTTTGGCTAAGGTAATGTATTTAAATTTTTACAAATAAGTATATGAGAGAAATGCTGTGTTATTTACAGTGCCAGGTAGTTTAAGGATAGGTATGAAGTTTTTGTGCTTATGTGCAGCTGAATGTGAATCAATTTTAGTACTAGAGTTTATTACAACAAAGAAACCCAGGTCCACAATGTACTTTTGAGGGAAAGTCACCAAGCAGAATGACTAGATCTGAATTGAACTGTGACAAGAGCAAGATGTAAACCTTTGATCAATTTGTGTATTCTGGCAGTTAACATTAATTATCCTAAATAATGCATGGTTACATTCACAAAACCACTTTAAATATGTATGGGTAAACATTGTAGATACAATATTGTATTCATTATCTATCACCATATTAAAAATTCTACCCCAAAATATAGTGATTTCAAATAACAGCATTAATTATTTTACTAATAGCTAATTTAACTAATTAATTATAACTAATTTATTTTATTTTATTAATTAATTTAACTAGTTAAATTAGATTCTTGACTAATTGAGTCAGTAATTATCTAATTCAATAGTTTCTGTGAGTCAGGAATTAAGGATTGGCTTAAGTGCATGGTTCTGAATCAAGATCTCACATGAAGTTGCACACATGAAGTTGGATGGGGTACAGTCACTTGAAGTCAAGAGAGCCACTCTTAAGTTTACTTATAGAGTTGTTGACAGATTTCATGTGGGTCTGTCCATAGATAGATGCTTCCCCCACAGAAAAATATCCAAGAAACAATAATACTATCCCTTTATAATCTAAACTTAGAAGTTATACTACTAATTCTGTTGTATAATACATTCACACACAGCAGCTCTGAGAGAGTATAAACATTAATACCAGAAGAAGGGGTTATGGAGTCCATCTGAGAGTCTAGCTACCATGAACACAATAGAGAATATAGAAGCTTAAGATAAACTGGAGAGGGCATGCCCTACTGGAGTAATTCTATTTCAACTTTTACAACACTCTATGTGTCAGAAAAGCAAGTCTGCCAATATGATTACAATTGGATGGAAGCACTGCATAAAAACATTTCACTGCCCAGGCATAGTGGTTCATGTCTGTAATCCTAGCTACTTGAGAAGTGGAGATCAGGAGGATGCCAGTTTGTGGTCAGCCAGGACTGATCACATCTCAACCAATGGCTTGACACAGTGGCACATACCTGTCATCCCAACTACATGGAGGAGCCTAAATAAGAAGATCCTAGTCCATGCCAGCCCAGGCATAAAGTGAAACCCTACCCTATAAATAACCATAGCAAAAGGGGCTGGCTTCTTTGCTCAAGTAGTAGAGTGCCTGCCTAGTATTCTCAAGGCCTGAGTTCAACCTCCAGTATGGCTAAAACAACAACAGCAGCAAATACTATATGTACCAGGGGAAAAGCTAAGCATAAAGATACTCCAGTGAAGAGGAAAATGAAATGCTTTCGGAATATATGTTACTTTCGGGTTATATCAAGAGAGAAAAGAGAAAATGTCCTTTAATTGTATCTTTGTTTTGAAGTGATAAGATCTTTCTCAGTTAGTGTCCAGGGGCAGGTGGTATAATTGTCTGTTTCAAGCTAAGGTACTTAATACCTATCATTACATACATATTAAAATAATGTAAAAATGTGTAAAATGTCATCATAATAATTTTAAATCATTTTTCCCTTTCTGAAGAGGATCCCAAAGAAAGTCATCTGGATAAAATATTAATACTTACTACCCATTATCCAAATACTTACAAAATTTGTGGTCATACCTTGATTCTTGTGAATATATGTCTCCATTTTTATCATGTATTTCATTTTTGCAAAGAAAATGTGGGAGTTGGAAGAACATAACTACAAAAATAATTCCCATGTGGGTGGCTCACCAATTGAGAAAAAGGAGGTGGATTGAATACTAAAGAATATAGAAGGAAAACTTGTATGTATTACAAATTCTGGAACATGGAGAAAAATAATGGTGCATTTCTAACACATATTAAGTTAATGGTACCAAGTAATAGCATCTATAATTGATAGAAGCAAAAGGAATAATTCAGAATCTGAAAACAAAAGGAAAGAAAAGTGGATAATAGATTCTGTACTATTTGAAATGGCACTTTTTGTTTATCAAGTAGATCCTATGTCCTTATTACTGCTGACGTATGTATTCATATGATCATTAACCACACACTTAGTACACAAACATATTTTTGTTTATCAACTGTCATCTTTTGTAGAACAATTAAAAACTTCCATGTTGGAAAAATTCACATGGTACATGAAGAAAATGGAAATTCCCCTAAGAGTTTTTAGCTAAAATGAAAACAATGATAGGTAAGTCTGGATTACCTAAAAATAGTAAGTCATAAAAAGTGTTTTTCTCTTGTTATTTTGTTTTTGATTTCCATTTTTTATTTGGTATTATGAATAACTACTTCAATTTAAGTTATGATAAATTGTCTATTAGTACTGGGAGAAAAACTTTTCAATAAGAAATTTTTATATGTTAAAAATATACTTGTATGGACAAGTTAGAACAGATTTTTTTAGAACTCAATATGTGGCATGAATTTTATGCCCTTTGATCATATAGTATTGTCTCCACTTTCTTTTTTTCCACTTTTAATTTCCATAAAAATTTGTTAGTTAACATTAGGAGTAGTATAGTAATTGGGCAGAATACTAATCTTGGATTTTCAGCTAGACTTGCTGTTGTTATTATTGGTTATATAATAATATTTGTCAATCTGAGGCTCAATCATCGCTTGTGAAATGAGGATAGTAATATCTGCATCAAAGGACTTTTATGAGGCTTAAGTGAGCAAAAAATTTGCAAAAATCTATAAAACATTACACAAATGTTGGTTATTATCATTCATCTCAATTGTGTACTGGAATATAATTTCTTTTTTTTTTCGTGTTTTAGTCTCCTTCCTTTCTACTAGTCTGTCTACTTTCACTGCTCCTGCTGTTATAGTATTAATCTCTAAACAGTTTCTTCTTGGAGACTTCTTATGATTTGGTGTTCCTGATATGCTAGGCACTAAAAATAAAAATAAGGCAACAAAAATCTACATGTTTGCATTAAATGTATAAGGCTGTATTTTAATGATTTGGCAAGTGCTGTAGTGGTGAAGTGGTAGTCTTGATTGGAATGTTCTAAATCATCTACTTATGCATTTCCTGGTTCTTGGTTGAGTTCTAGACAGATGAAATCTTAGCATTGTGAAATTAGAGTAAATAAGTGTTACAATATTGTGGATATGTGCATATTATGTATACTTACATAAGTATATTTATATATTTTATTACTTATGTGTGTGTCCACAGCACTTCCCCAGATATTAATATGTCCACATGGAGCTGCTTACTATTTCTCAAATCTAGTGCCTTATCTAAAGTCATTCTCCTACTTGGAATGCTCTCAAGAGAAATAAAGCACGATTTTATTTGTTAAATAATTTCATGAACTGCTCTGGTTAAAGGCTCAGAAAAATATTAGTATGTCATTAATAATAGATTGATTACATAATATGTTTAATATCTCTTCATCCAGATAAGTGTAGGTATTTTTCAAAGTTATTCCATTATCTCATTTATCTCCTATGATAACAATATCAGAGAATATGACATACTGTTTCATACTTGCTTATTTTCTTGAATGTCTCCCACAGTAGTGTATAAATGTCTTTGGAGCATAAATCTTATCACTACTTTCTTTATATTCTAAAATAGCTAGCATAAGATTTACATAGTATTTATCAGTTGTCAATTGATGTTTTTGAATTGATGAAGCAAAGAAGAGAGATGATTAGCACAGCTAATGTAGTCAAGTGGAAAATTTACACAGCATTAACATTCAATCTCTCTCGCTCTTTCTTTCTCTCTCTCTTTCTCTCTCTCTCTCATACACACACACACAGTCACAGTCACAGTCACACACACACACATACTTTTGGGGAATGCTTTTTTAATTTTTTCCAACTTTATTTAGATATAATTTCCAGACTATTGAAATCACCCATTGTAAGTGCTCAATTCAATGATTTTTAGTAAATTTATATAGCTGTGAATCTATATAGTTTTCCACAATCCACTTCCACTATACTAGGACACCATAAAGTTTCTGTGTTCCCATTTGTAGCCAAATCAAACTCCCAGCCCCAGTCCCAGACAACCATTTATAATCTTCCTATATCTATACATTTTTTTCTAAAAAATTCATGTATTTTGAAAATGCACGATGGAGGCAGTGAATTCTACTTTGATATATTGTAAGCAATTTTGTAAATGTTACAGTGTGCCCTCAATACAGTAATTTAAAATAGAACAAAATGCAATGTGTGATCCTTTACGATTGATCTTTATCATTTGGCATCATGATTTCAAGCATCATCCACGCTATAGCTTGTGTCAGAATTCTGTTCCCTGTTTTGCTTAATAGTATTCTATTTTACGGATATACCACATTTTGTCTTTTAATCCTGACATTGCAAAACTATTCTTTTTTGGGTGTTTAACTTTTTTTTGCACTCTGTGAGATTTAGATGTAATTCCTGGGTCTGGCTGCCATCTTGCTGCATGAGAAAGCCTCTTTGTAAGCTACTTAGAAAGCTTTCTGGTTTTCATGTTTAGCTTTTAATTGTCATTTAGTTACTATAAGCCTTATTTTAACCTTCTCCCCAAGTGTCAATTATGTCTAACTTCCCCTACCTTATTCCACTGTCTTTATCGTAACCATTCTCCTCATTTTTCTCAAATGCCTGATACATCATCACATCTATTAGTACGTTTCCTTTCATTAAAATACTGTTCTATTTTACCTAGTTCACCATAGCATCAGTTTTAATAATTCTGCTGTTACCCTGTTCCAGGGTGTAAATGTGCTTTACCTACCATTAGTGTTAGAATACTCATTGCCAGCTTAACAGTTGAATATCCCATTTTATGTGCTCTCTCCCACCACTCTTGGTTGCAACTATCAAAGGAGAGGTTTTAAAAGAAGCAGACTCTGCATGAAAATTACTGGGTAGAAAGTTCTTCAGGGAGTGCTCCCAGTATCTATATTGTCAGAAGGAAGAGAAGGAAGCAGGACTTAATGGGGGGAGGCTGTATCAGTGTTAACAAAAGCCTCATGCAATTGAATGGGGGGCTCTAAAGTTGGGATGGCCCTACAGAACTATTCAGAATTGGAGAAAAGGAGACAGGTCTTTGTTCTCTTCTAGTGATCAGTGAGAATGACTTTGAGCAAACTAATTTTTCTACCTGAGGCAATACTTGAAGAAGACTGGTATATTAGGGCTATCTATTGATACCATTATAGCAGCTGGGAATAAATCCTTCAGATATGAAGGTAAACCTAGTGATACATCATAACATCCACGATGTAGAGACAAAAGGATTTTCTGACTAATGATATAAGGTGTGTGAGGCAAATTGAGGCATGAAGGATCACTTCAAGGATTTTAGCCTCAGAAGGATGGAATCATTAACTGAGATGGCAAAGGCCATAGGTGAAGCTTTTTTGAAGTAGAGTTCAAAATTTCAGCTGGGGTCATACTGTAAGTGAGATGTCGATTAAACATCTAAGTAGATAGGTCAAGTTGACAGTTGGAGATATATGACTGTCAAAGATTCAAGGTGATCCAGTATTTTTTTTACTGTACTTTCTAAACTGTTGTGTTGTTTTTGTTACTTGGTGACCTTTGAAAATATTTTCAATCAATTTTCTTAGCACAAATACCTGATCGTTCTATTTACTGAAATCTTGGAAAACTAGAAATAACTTTTTATTGGTTTCCATACTTGAATGCAACTTAAGTGTACATCAATTCCTGTGGAATGATAGTATTTTTTACTATCTTTTTTCAAGCTTATGTACTTAGACTCTCTCTTCATTTCAACTACAGTATATTCTCACAGAACCCGATTTAGTTATTGTGTGTTGACTCATCTTGAACATAATCAACTATTTGAAGACAATGAATTGATTGAATTTACCTATTTTCAATCTCAGACATTCAAGTACTTGTTTATTTTCTTAAGATGTGGCATCCACAGATACTTCAAAGCTTAATAGTACTCTTGGTCAATATTCTTTTTCCATCTATGTATATTTACTTTGAATACTTAATATGCAAACAGCTGTTAATATATTTTGTCCTAATTTCTGTTGTTATGAAAGGTCATACAAAAAATACTTTTTGTTTTAGAAAGCATTTTTCTTATTTTTGAATTTAGACTCCATTTTTGTTATACTTTTTGATATAAGATTAGCAAAGCTTTCAGTCACCCAAGTATCTCAATATTAACTTAAATTTTTTATTTGTATATTAAAGCTGAATAAAAGTTTATAACATAGATTCCATGTAATAAGGAGGAATATGTACAAAATAGTAATATCAGGTAATTAGAATGAGTTCATGGGCAGAAACCATGACCTCTTTTATACTAATTTCATATTTATAAAAATATATTTTTGAAGATATTTAGTTTTAGGTTCATGCAAATTCTTTATTCTTGCTCTATATCACTAGCAAAGGAAAAAGGATTCTTATATACTAGATGTGCTTTCATGCATATTTCTACTATTTAGTTTAGCAACAATAACAAAATCCCACAATTTAGTAGACAGAATCTAGGATTTTGAAAAATTGAAAGCAACAATTATAGCGAGTCTGTTTCTAGCCATTTAATCCCATGGTCTTCTCTTAGAAATGTGCATCCAATGAAACTTCAGTAGCAAGATCATGAATCAAATTTGGAAGAAAAACTAGCTCTTTAAAAACATATTGCTTTTTCAAAGTAAATCATAGTGGCTAAGTTAGACTAGAACCCTGATGCAAATAAGCACCACTCTGAAGATTTTTTTTGATCTCAGGAACAAAATTCAAGGATTCAACTTGACATTTATTTTCCATTATGAATATTGATTTCTGACGGAAAAATGAAATGTGCTGTTGTGGTCCTCTGTGCTTTATTGATCACATAAACTTTAATTGATTAAGAAGACTGGTGTACTACTCTTTATTTTATATTACTAAAAATTTATTTTCATAAAGCTTCTATAGTGATGGCTGATTTCAACTGCATATATTAGTAAACAGAACTACTAATGTACAGTTATTACAGATTTATCTGATTTATAGGCCTGCCTTGGCCCAAATAAAACCTCCAGTGAATTTTATAGTACTTCATGAGGAGCTTTATAATTAAGCACATATTTAAATGAGAACAGGCATGACAATACAACACAGTTTTATTGAATACCTCAACTTTTGATTGCATTGAACCTGAAGAAGGCAAAGGAAGTTACAGATATATTTATGACTAAGTTATAAATGTACTTATTGTTAAAATACTTCTTATAAAATATATATTGGTCAAGTTTAAAATCATTTTTTCCTACCAAGGAAATGGAAAATCTATTACATTTCACTTTCATATTGCTCATCACATTCATTTACTATTAACAGTTAATTTTTCCTGTGCACTGATTATAATCAGGAATTTGGGAATAATTAATTTTCTTTCAATATGCTAAACTTATCACTTTTGGATAAAAACAAAATTAATTAATTACAAGCACATTTTTGAGAGGGGTAATAATATTAATCACTAAATAGAGATAAAGATGAACTTCTTTATAATTTTCCTAGTTTATGCTAAAAAAGTAGAAAAACTTTATGGAAAAATTATTTGTTAACTTGTACAACCTTAACTATTGATTCTTATTTTATCGTCCCCATATCTGTATTATATACAGAAGTAGAGATAGGATAAGGAAGCAGCACAATAAACTATATGTTGGTATTACATGGTTCAAAGAAGAGACTAATATGACAACAATGGTAAGTTGCATTCCTATCATAAGTATCAGACTGCACATTGCAAACAAACCAATACACAAAATAAACTTTGCTAAATAATCTGCATTGTAAGGACACATACCAAATTATATGTTCCATGCATATCCATTTCATCAGACAATATCTTTTATTTATCAATGGGATATAATTAATATTTTGAGAACACTCCGGTCAACAGCAGAACATACATGTTTTCAAATCCTCAGGGAACATATACCAGGACAGGCCATATCCTAGGCATAAAACTAACCTAAAAATGTGAAAAGGATTTGAAATCATAAGTATGTTTTTAGATCATGATAAAGTCAAACTAGAAATCAATAATAGAAAGATAACAGAAAAATCACCAAAAGTTTACAAATTTAGTAGCACACTTCTCAATACTGTATAGATCAAAGAAGAAATCTCAAGAGAAGTAAAAAAATATACATCAAATGGAATGAGATGAAAATGCAAGATATCAAAATGTGTGATACACAGCTAAAGTAGTGTTGAGAGTGAAATTTATATCACTAAATGCTTGCATTATAAGAGAGGAAATCTTAAATCAATAATTTAAGCAACTACTTTGCTGGGTGCTGGTGGTAATCCTAGGGATTTGGGAGGCTAAAATCAAGAGGATTGCTATGGATTGAGACCAGTCATGGTAAAAAGTTCATAAGACCCTATCTTAAAAATAACCAGAGCAAAATGTACTGGAAGTGTGGCTCAGTGAGAGTGTGCTGAGTTTAAACACCAATTCCCTCCCCCACAAAAACAAAACAAAACAAAAAAAACACGTACTAGAAAAAAGTGAAAGAAAGCCAAAGCAAGCAGAAAGGATACAATAAACAAAAGAACAGAAATCAATTAAATTAAAAACACAATAGAGAAATGCAATGAAACCAGTGACTGGTTCTTTGAAAAGATCAATAAGATTTATAAACCTCTAGCAAGACTAACGACCATAACATGGAGACAACAAAATTTACTAATATGAGGAATGAAACTGTAGTTATCAGGATAAGGGAATACTATGAATAATGAAAAAAATCTAGGCAGGTCCTTTATGCGGGAAACTACGAGATCTGGATGAAAGAAATCAATGAAGATGTGAGCAAATGGAAAGACATACCATGTTCATGGATTTCAAGACTGACTATAACACTGTAAAAATGTCATATTCTAAATTGATCTATAGGTTTAACAAAATTAAGTCTGAAGTTATTTCAAACAACACAAAGTATCCTCTTCCTTCCAATCACCAGACACTATTACATTTTCCAGTGCCTTCCATATTGCCATATTTGATGGATTTTTTTCATTTTTATCTTTAATTAATTCAGCATAGTGATTAGTAAATTATCTGGTACAGTCAGTGACCAAATATGATTTCTCAAATGTACTCTTTTTTTTTTGAGCTTTTCTTTTAATTTCCTATTTTCTTGGTTCCTGACTTAGGTTTCATCATTAATTCGCCCAACGAATGTCTTCTCTATGCAGTTATTCTGTTATACAGTGAATGGACAAAGATTTGTAATATATTCTTAAGTTCCTCATTCTTCTGTAATTCATATATTTTTTAAAGTAAGAAGAAATTCATTAATGTATTTAGTCACATTTGTTTAAAAATATAGCAAGTTGTACAAGTTTTGTTTCATATCATTAAGGCCAATGGATTATGAATTTCACTGGCTAAAACCGTGTAATTTAATCATTTCTTCCATGAATGTGCATTGAAATAGAACTAGAGGTATAGCTCAATGGTAGACCACTTGCCTACTATAAGTGAGACTCTGAATTCAATCCTCAGTGTCATAAAAAATGTACTTGAGTAAGCCACTATGTGCCACAACGTTTGAAATGCCTAGAAAAGATTTACCTGTTTTGCTTTTTCATGGAGTTTAATATATGTTATGGTCCAAGTTTTCAAGGTTTTTTTTTGTCCTTGGTAGACATGAATGCTTTAAACATTTCTACAACCTAGACCAACAGTTTTAATAGTACAGCTGGCCCCAGAAGCCGTGTTAGTCTCAGATGACTTCATATGAACAAAAAAAATGAAAAATATGCTTAAGTAGTTTTATGTTATTTTTATTCTTCTGAATGTTAAAGAGCATGGACCAATGCTTACCATAAAAGGTAATTCTGTCAATCTTTTTCAGTTCTACAATGTGTTAATTTGTAAAGTTTTGGTATTTTAAGATTGTAATAATATTTTAATCAAATTATAGCAGAAAACATTCACAAAACCATATATTGGTTTAATCTGTAGCTAAAATTATTCCTTAATTGGAAGATCCATCAAAATAGCATGCTGATAAATCAGTATTATTTATCATTTCAACTAGGCAGGCCCATTTTGTCTGAACATGGGAGAGCAAAGTCATCTTTAAATCACCCTCTTAAAATTACAGAATGTAAACACATTTAAGAGACAAAAATGCCACAATATTGTATAACTATTAGAAATACATTTCTTTCTTTCTTTCTTTCTTTCTTTCTTTCTTTTTTGCTGCAACTATATATTTTTTGCTTTACCTTTTCTCTATCAGTTGTTTACTCAGGATAACATGTTCTAGGTAGAATCAGAGCCATGATTAATATTTGGCATCTATTAAAAGGTAGTTTTAAACTCTACTTTAAGGTCCCATTCAGTTCCACATCTTGCTAGCTTTATTCATGAGTAATAAATTTCTATTGTTGGTGTTTGAGTATGAGGACAGATTTCCCAGTTGTTTTTAGTCATAAGAAAAAACTGCTGATCAATAGTTTAAAGGCAGAACTTGGCCATAATAGTGATATTTAGCAATAGAGATAAAATGCAATTAAATACATTTTTTGAAATAAATCATATTGTAATTTATTATAATTAATTATATTGTAATTTATTATAGTGTGAACTATTTCTAATATTTGGAATTTTAATGAAATAAGAAGAACAAAGAATAGAAAAGTAAATGTGAAACATCTGTAATGTCCACAGCTTGCCTACTCCAAGTTACCTCCACAACTGCACAATGAAATCCCTGCATTTTTTGTACTCATTTTAGGGACTCATTTATATATCTCATTGAACAATTTTATCTCTCAATTACATATGCGCTTAAATATATATCTTAGTTGGATTCACCCCCTTCATCATTCTCCCTCTTCCTCCCTTCTTAGAACAATTTCAATAAGTTTCATTCGATTTTCATATATAGATACAAAATACATCCACCATATACACCCTCATTCTCCCTTCCCTTGTGCTCATCTGCTCCCACTGGCACACACCTCTAGAAGAAAATTATTTTTCCTTCCTGCCCTTCATTATTTTTTGATTAAGTGTATATTGGTAGTCCAAGGGAGTTTTGCTTTGGCACTTCAGGTCTGAATATATCATACTTTAATCAAATTAACCCCCCCATTACTTACTCATTCTTTATCATCATGCTTCCCTAATATAGGGCAGCTTACTTTACAGTGCATTATATTCATATACAAATGGGTTCTTTCAATATTTTTCATTCTTTAACATTTTCTTTAGTAGATGACTAATTTTCATCATTATCACAATATAACCTCAGTTACTACCCTTTCAAAAAGTTACCAAGGTAAATTTGATTTTGATACTCTAGAGTTAAATAAATTTGCAATTGTTTGTGTTATGGCAAAAATGATTACGTATAAATAATAGCTCCTGGGAATGATGCATTACTTTTATTTTATTCTCAATGCCAAGCAATATAAATATTCTTAAAGGAATGCATAGTTATATTTTTCTTATAATACATCATATTATATTTGGAGATCATCATCTGATCTCCAAAACTAACACATAAATATGTAGGTGGATATATATATATGTATATATATATAAAAGAATAAATGTGCATATTATAATGCATATAATAAAAGCATATGGAATTACAAATTTAAAACTCTAAATTTCTCTGTCATACATAACTACAAGGATCCTAAGCTTCTTTTCTCAAAGGTTTATTTGTTAACATTTTCTGTATAAAACTGTAATGGAGAACATTCCATCTTAGAATGTGAAATTCCTTGAGTCTTTTTTCTTTTTTAAAACAAAATTCATACTGTTCCATTTAATAAATGCACAAAATTTTTAATCATTCCTATGTTGTTAGAAAACTGGGTTGTTTTTGCTGTTAAAATCAATGCAAATTAAATAATAATGTATATTGGTCTTTCATAGTTTTTGAATAAAGCTATGGAGTAATTCTGAGTAAAATTTCCTGGGTCAAAGGGTTTCTGGAGGTCAAATTTTCTTGCATATTGAAAAACTGGCCACCAAAATGTTGAATTTATTTGGACACATCTTAGCGGTATAAATTGACTGTTTTCCTACATCTTTAGCACATCAATTTTACTTAACTGTATAAATGTTAATAATCTGATGGCTGGAAAATGTCATTTGCAATTCTTTAATTACAAGTTAAATACATATTTTGGCCATTTGTATTTATCTTTCTTTTAACTGCCTGATCATAACCTTGGCACACTTATTTCTATTTGTTATATTAGTCTCTCTCTCTCCCCCTCCCTCTCTCCCAGTCTCTTTTTTTTTATGCACACACACACCACTTATATATGAAATTTCCTGGACTTTTAGAACAAGTTGAATAAAAACATTGTTATTTGGAACTCTCTAGCTTCTCTAAATTTTCATGGAATTATTCTAGTGCTTTTCCATTAAGCTTGATGCTTTACTTGATTTTCACTATAAATATGGAGCATTATTTTTTAATCAAGACTGAATACTACTTGATGTGTTTTAATGTAATCTGGTAATCATAAATTTTCCTCTGATCTAGTTAAATTAGATGTTTGTGTGTATAAATGTATATAATTTAATGAAATAAATATATATGTCACTAAAATTGCCTTTTGAATCACCCTTAGATTCCTGTCATTATTCATTCATGCTTCCAATAGTTACTCTGTGGGTAAAATGTGGTACACACATTTCCAGGTGCTAGAGGCTTATAAATAAACGAAACACATACAATCCTTGCTCTTAAGTTATATAGTTATTTTAATATATTAATATCTTCTCTTTTCTGATTTCTTACTGAGGTTTTGATGTTAATAAATTATACTAGTTTGAGTTTTCTAATTAGTATTATTTTGAGTTCTCTAATTAGTATTACTTTGACATCATAAAATTTGTTTAAGTACTACCTTAGTTACTACTCTGGGAAATTTTAAATTTCACTGAAATTAAATTCTTGGTTTGAAAACACTTTCCTTGAAACTACCTGTGCCTTTTAACTTTTAGTGAAGTAGTCTCTCAATTTTTAGATATCAATTTACATGCTATCACTGGCTTTTTTCAGATTTTTGATCTCTTCTGAGATTAATTTTGGCAATTTATTTTATTTCTAGAATATAACACATTTAATTCTTTTTTTACATATTTAAACCATTTTATTTTTGTTGTTGTTGTCGTTTCTATGCATACTTGTACTACAAACTCAATTGGTTCATATCTTCCAGTCTTCTTCACTACTCCCTAGTCTACTTCCCTTGGTGGCCCTGGCCAGTTTAAAATTTTTATACTCATTCCTGTACCATGAGCACATCAACCACATTCAAGTTATTTGTTTTCTTCCCTGCCCTATCCTTCCCATGCATGGCCTCCCCTTAGTGTTATACTCATCCAATAATATTACTGCATTTTTAGGTCTATATTCCATATATGAGGGAGAACATGTGGCTTTTGGCCTTCTGAGCCTGGCTAACTTCACTTAAGATGATGTCCTCCATCCAGTTCCATCCATTTTCCTGTGACTGACAAAATTTCTTTCTTCTTTCTGGCTAATAAAATTCCATTGTGTATAAATACCACATTTTCTTTTTTTTTAATTTTTATTTTATTCATATGTGCAGATAATGTTTGGGTCATTTCTCCCCCCTTCTCTCCACCCCCTCCCTTACCCCCCCACTCCATTCCTTACCCCCCTTACCTCTCGCTACCTTGCAGAAACTATTTTGTCCTTATCTCTAATTTTGTTGAAGAGAGAATATAAGCAACAATAGGAAGGACCAAAGGTTTTTACTAGTTGAGAGAAGGATAGCTATACAGGGAGTTGACTCGCATTGATTTCCTGTGCATGTGTGTTACCTTCTAGGTTAATTCTTCTTGATCTAACCTTTTCTCTAGTTCCTGGTCCCCTTCTCCTATTGGCCTCAGTTGCTTTAAGGTATCTGCTTTAGTTTCTCTGCATTGAGGGCAACAAATGCTGTCTAGTTTTTTAGGTGTCTTATCTATCCTCAGACCTCCCTTGTGTGCTCTCGCTTTATCATGTGATCAAAGTCCAATCTCCTTGTTGTGTTTGTCCTTGATCTAATGTCCACATATGAGGGAGAACATATGATTTTTGGTCTTTGGGCCAGGCTAAACTCACTCAGAATGATGTTTTCCAGTTCCATCCATTTACTTGGGAATGATAACATTTCATTCTTCTTCATGGCTGCATAAAATTCCATTGTGTATAAATACCACATTTTCTTGATCCATTAGTCAGTAGTGGGGCATCTTGGCTGTTTCCATAGCTTAGCTATTGTGAATAGTGCTGCAATAAACATGGGTGTGCAAGTGCCTCTGGAGTAACCTGTGTCACATTCCTTCTGGTACATCCCTAGGTCTTGTATTGCTGGATCGTATGACAGATCTATTTTTAGTTTTTTAAGGAGCCTCCATATCGTTTCCACAGCTTACATCCCAATCAGCAGTGTATTAAGTTTCATTTTTCTTTTCATTCTCACCGACATTTGTTGGTGGTGGTTTTGATGATAGCTATTCTAACAGGAGTACGGTGGAATCTTATTGTGGTTTTGATTTGCATTTCCTTTATGGCAAGGGATGGTGAGCATTTATTTGTTATTATGTGTTTTTTTAGCCATTTAGACTTCTTGCTTTGAAAAAATTTAGTTCAATTGCCCATTTCTCTATTGGGTCATTGATTTTTGGAGATTTTAGTTTTTTTGATCTCCCTGTATATTCTGGTTATCAGTCCTTTGTCTGATGTATAGCTGGCAAATGTTTTCTCCCACTCTCTTCAGTTTAGAGACCATTTCTTTTGTTGTGCAGAAGCTTTTTAGTTTTATGAAGTCCCATTTGTCCATCCTTTCCCTTAATCGATGAGCCACTTGAGTTCTACTGAGGAAGTCCTTGCCTGTGCCTATTGCTTCCAGTGTAATACATTTAATTCTGATTTTCAAAGAATTTTGCACAAGTTATTCTAAATAGCTTTGACATGTCTTTTAATTTCCTTTTAACCTATTTATTCCTTTCCTCATTGATAATTTTGCTTAGCATAAGATCTTACCTTTTTCCTTCTATTAATCTAACACTATTTAAATATACTAAATAACTACTTAGATTTTTAATGATATTGATGTAAGCCTTTAAATTTTCTTCTTTGCTATTTCTGTGGCTATATTATGTTATTCTTCTAAAACTGTTAATGTTAAAATGCAACAGTTTTCAAAATATTTCCATTTAGGACTGTATGAGTTAGTTAGCATAGGTTTTTCACTATGAATAGCTTTAGCATTATCCATATATATATGGATATTTTATATAATTAACAGTTATTGTCTCTATGCATTCTGCAGTATTGATCTTTATTTCTCCCCTAATCTAAAGAATATATATCATGTTTACATTTTAAAAATATTTTGAGACAATTTTAGATTTTTCTTTCATCTTGGTTTTAAATATCACACCATAGTTCTCAGAAAATGTGACTTTTTTATATTCTGAAATTTATTATCATTTTAAATGTGATCTAATATTTGCTCAATTTTAGTGGTTGCTTCATTGTCACTTTAAATTTTTGATATCAGGTTGTACAGAATATTATATGACTATAGAAGGTGCCAGAAGTACCCAACTCATATCCTCGGATCCTACAGTTTTCAGTATGCTCCTTCAAACTTCTAGGTGCCATTATATGTATCTCTTTATAACAAAGCTCTAACTGATTTTTTTGGAAGGCATTTCTGTTCCCATGCAGCAGATCAGATGTTCTGGTGAATTAACACATGCCCAGAAACTCCCAATGAATCACTACTGGGGTGGGAAAATTTGATCATGTTTTATACCATTTCTCAGAGTTTTTTCATGTGATTAATTTGTGGTAGGTAGAATAAATATTCACCTTTCACTGAGAGATTTCCCTTTTATCCTCCTCTGCTTGTGTTTTTGTCTTCCTTAACAAACAAATTTTATTGGGATTCTTGTCTAAGGACCTGCTTCTGGGAGAATTCAAAATAAGATATCAATATTATTTAATAAATTTTTCTGGTAAATGATAGCTCCTTTTTTTTAAGTTGGAACCCTTCTAAATTGCTCAGACTGGCATTGAACTCACAATACTCCTGTCTTAGCCTCCAGAGTCTTTGGGATTATAAGCACACACTGTAAATCTGCTCTCTACAGTCAGTTCTCTTCACTGCCAGTGAGAGCATTGGTTCACAACTAGTGGTGATTTGTCCCCTAGAGGACATTTGACAAATGTCCAAAGGCATTTCTGGTTGTCACTTCTGGGATAGAAGATTTCTATTAGCCAAGACTGTAGCTCAACATCCTAAAATGAACAGGGCACACACACACACACACACACACAACAAAAAGGATCAACCAACTATGACCTTGCAAAACAAATCTAACCCACCACATTGTAAACAATGTAACTTAGGAAATTTATTTATGCATAATATACATGGAATGGACTGGAATTACTGTGGACAGTTTTAATAAAGATTGCTTTTTTTCAAAATATTAAATAAAAAGATCAGCATTTAAGACAATATTCCTTCAATATACAGAATGATAAAAGGGGGCAAGCTTATTTTTTTCTGCCCTGATTTTCTCAGATCTGATGATATTGTTTCCCTGACCAGCAGACTCTGAAGAAAAGATATGGTGCTATAGGATTTGAGTATTCTGCTATACTTCTCTATTCAGCTATTTCACTTACCTTTTGCAGATGTGCTATAAAAAAGTATGCCAGAAATAGCAATAGATCATCTTTATATGTGAATACTTCCAGAGAAAATATAACTTTCAGAAGGAAAAATGAAATTACATAGTAAAATACACATTATTTTTATTGGAATTATTACTTCTTCATTCATGTTTTCAATGCAATTTCCAACAGGGTACTTTAATAATACTTAATATATATGAAATGCTAACACATTACAAATTCCCAATAGATGATATTTGGGTAGTTTATCATTTTTTCTACTCAATATACATACTAATTACAAAGGAGAAAATAGAAACTTTAGAGCAGAGAAACACAACCAACATAGTCTTAACCATGTGATAAAGATTAATATCATTATTAATATGGCATAGTTGCATCATAAATTGTTGATATGATGTACTGAGAAGAACTCACCATTTCTATGGTGTTCTTGCCAAAAAATGCATAGCCATAATTCATTATTAGGAAATATCATACAAATTTGAATTGGTGGACATCGAATAAATAATTTACCAGTAATGTTCAAAAAGTGTTAGAATTATGACATGACACTTCCCCAGGTTGGAAGACATGACAACTAAATGCAATGTGGGTTCCTGGAGTGGATCTTGAAAGCTAAGGACACTAATGTGACAATTGCTAATATTTGAACTGTTTTTTGTAGATGAGTTGGTAGTATTTTATTAGTAATAATGCCATGGTTCTGGTAATAGTCCTATGATTATATAGGATGATGGTGATATTTAGGAAAGTTGAATAAAGATAAGGGAACTCTGTACTATTTTTACAATGTTTTTAGATTATATTTGTTGCTTTTTTGATCCCTCAAATCTAGCACAAAATAGCTGTTCTATAAAAGCTTGAATCACAAAATTCACCTTCACTAGCACTTGAGATCAAACTCAGGGTCTCATGTTTGCAAGGCAAATGCTCTACCACTTGAACCACGCCCCAAGGCCTTTTGCTTTTTAGATCATTTTTCAAATAAGGTCTCATGCTTTTTCCCAGGCCAGACTTGGATAGAAATCCTCTTACCTTTGCCTCTCAAGTAGCTGAAATTTTAGGTGTGTACCACCATGCCCAGCTTTTTTTCTTTGAGATAAGGTCTTGCTAGGTTTCTCCCAGACTGGCCTTGAACAGTGATCCACTATCTCTTCCTTCCATGCATTCATTAGTTTAATCTTAAGTTTTATTTGCCCATACTGTCTTTGAAATATTTGTTTCCTGATATTAGAGCGTATATGCATCTCCAATGAAACCAAATACTTTTCTCTTTTGTACATGGACCTGGAAAATCTTAATGCCAAACTGTGTAACATTGGGTCTGACATGGCACTGTGGTCTGCTGGGATGAGTCTATATCTTGAGTCTGCTAGGACAAGTCTGGACCCTAGGTCACCTGGAGCTGGGGGCCATGGAAATAAGACTTGGACCTGTGGATGGCCTGGTGCCAGGTCCACTGTGGAACTTGGCCTTGTAGTGGCTTGTTTTGTGCTAAGAATCTTGTGCACTAGCACGTTTTGGAGCCACTGGGTTTGGCCTGGAATCTGGGACTTTGGGGACTGATCTGGAGCCTATGTCAGCCGGTGTTAGCCTACAAGGTGGATATACAGATGTTGACTTTGAAGCTAGGCCCACATGGGTTGGCCAAGGTTGTGGAGCTATGGCAACTTGCTTGGATTCTGGGTATACCGAGGTAGTCCTTGAGACTGTGTCCATGAGGGCCATTATAGCACTGTACTCTACTAGGACAGGTCCGCACTCTGGATCTGGTAGTGTGTGGAGCTGCTGGGACTTACCTGGAACTGAAGATTCCTAGAACCTATTTCTGTAACTGCCTACCTGGTAATTGACGCTTTGGATGTCCACTTGGCTCTGGGTGGATCATGTGCCTTGGGGTAACAGGGACTCCTGAGATATGGTCAGGACCAGAATTTATATTGGCAGGAGCTGATTTGGAAGCTAATTCCATCACTACCAGTCTGATGATTAGGACTGTGAAGATTGCCCTGTTCTAGGGATAGTCCAAAGCCTGAGGCTACTGGAGCCTGCCAGGAGCTGAGTACATTCCAGGGCCTGGGGCCACTGGAGATGTCCTGGCTATTGGGCACTGTGGAGATTGAGTTTGTCTGTCTGGCAGTGGGTTTACTGGGGGTGGTCTGGTATTAAGATCTGAGGCAAAGTCCAAAGTCCTGTGCTCAGTTCCCTCTTCTTCCTGTATATAAAGGGTATCTATCCACACTATGCTGTCT
The DNA here is from genome assembly GCF_047511655.1 of Castor canadensis. Taxonomy (NCBI): domain Eukaryota; kingdom Metazoa; phylum Chordata; class Mammalia; order Rodentia; family Castoridae; genus Castor; species Castor canadensis. The sequence goes on from NC_133405.1 coordinate 118,592,705, forward strand.
GGGTTTGGGAGAGGTGGACGCCAGTGAAGTGCAACTGTCTTTTCTACCTGCTTCAATTCATCTTTTCTTAGTTCTGTGCTACACTCGGGTGCTATTATCTCTTATCTCGTTTCCTTAGCTTTGTGGAGGTATTTGTATTGTGGATAATTGCTTGAATTTATGCTTCTGTGAGAGGTAAAATTATTATTCCTTTATTTAGCTGACATCAGCCTTCGGCCAATTAATTTTATGTACTTATGCATATCCTACAAACTTTATAATTTCACTTAGTATTTCTAATTGTTTTCTTTGTATTTTCCTTCAGATTTTTTGTATACATGGTAATGCCATCTTTAAAGAGAACGATTATAATTGGTCTTTTCTAATCTGTATATATTTTATTTCCTTTTGTTTTCTTATTAAACTAACTAGGACCTCCATTTCAGTACTGTGTATGAGTGATAGGAACCAATACTCTTGGCTGGTTACCAAACCTATGGCAGATCATTCAGTCTTTTACTTTTTAATACTATAGTATCTGTGGATGTTTTATTGATTCACTTAAGGTGAAACATTCCCTTCTGTTGACATTTTGTCAAATCTCATAAACATAGCTGTATGTAAATTATCCTTCAAAGTACCAGATTTAAAGCAGAGGATTACCTTAAATATTCATTGGGAATATTCCTCAGGTATTTAGATAACACAATATATACACTGCATTAATTGGACAAAAAGATGACTTATAGTTGCTTTTTCATGTATGGCATTTTATCATCTTCACTCATATTTATACCACCCATGCTTATTATTACATGTACACATACATAAAATAGGAAATCAAATGTCATATCCATGGTTCAACAAACCAATATACCAATGTGTATATTTCTCTAATATTTCTGAGTATATTTGAGGCTTGGTTTGATTGTCATACTCAGTTCTTATTCGAGATGATAGCAATTTGGGAATAAGTACAGCATTTTCTTAGTTGTCAAAAAATAAGTTGAATAATGTTACTGAACATTATCACTAGAAATAAACAGGGCTTAGAGTAGAAAGAGATCAAGAAACAAAGAAAAGCCACTACATAGTACCCAAAAGTTACATCTAACCTCAGAAACAAATCATTATTTCCTTTAGAATCTTCAACAATGATGCATTTTATCTTCTCTAAATTTTACCTGTCTCTAATAGCTATCAATTTTTTCCTACGCAGTCATCCTTTATTGTTGCTAAGCAATGACTACAAGCTTTCTTCTTCTCATTTTACCATTTTCTACATAGAAATTCTTGCATAATTTTTTGCCAAAATATTGCTTTCCAGCCTAAATATTAATAAAGTGTGTTTATGTTATGTAGGAGTTAGTGTAATTTTTCCTGTATAATAAAGTCTTTAGAGAAAGAAAATGAAATTTTGGGGGTCAATGATTTACAGAATTTGCATAATTTGCAATCACTTTTTCAGTATGGAAATGTGCACACACATGTGCATACACACACACACACAACTGAACTAGATCTGTAAAAGAAAAGCAGACTATCACCACTATGACACATGTGCCATCTGATTTGATTCAGCTCAGTTCCCTGGAAGAGATGCTTACTGGGAAGTGGATCTTTTCTGCTTGCTTTCAACACACTAAAAGACCAATTATGGATAGTGGTACAGCATTTTCTAATTTTATTACTAGCTTCATTTTGTATTTTATAAACTTGCTATAGTTCATATTTTTGCAGATCAACTAAACCATCCAGATGTGTTGGCACAGTGGTAATGATACTAGCCTGCAATCACAATGAAAAGTGAAAGGATCCAAACCATGTATGGAAGCGTAATGAGTTCTTGAGCAAACAAATTTCTGCAAATCTCAACTAAACTTATTGAAAAATGTGAGTAATTTTCTCCTAAATGCAAGAACATGTAAAAATATTTGCAAGCCTCCAAAACACTTTGTTGTTATATCATCATCCACCATACTACGACCAAAGACTCCTTCTTAGAGCAAGATAACATATTTTTACCTTCTCTCCTCTTTTATTATTTTTTGGTATTTTTATTATACTATTATAGTATACTTGTACAGGGGTACATTGTGACATTTACATAAGTGCTTATAATCCACTTTAAATAGATTCACCCCTCTATCTTTCTCCCTCCTCCTCTCCTTCTTAGAACAATTTCAACAGGTTTCATTCTTCTATTTTCATACGTGAATACAAAATATTTCCACCTTATACACCCTCCTTCATCCTTTCCTTATACCCTCTCGCCTCTCACTGGTATTCATCTCTAGACAGCACCTGTTTTACCTTCCTGTCCTTCATTTATTAAAAATGACATTTGTTAATTTATGATAGCTATACAGGGTTTTATATTGTGGTTGTGACATTTCCATATATACATGCCTTATACTCCACATGGGTTCATCCAGGTGATGAACCCAGTCCCCTTCTTATGGTGACTCTAACAGATTTCAATGATCCATATTCATACTTGCATGGAAAGAACATTAACCATATTCACCCTCTTTACTTTCTTCATTTACCCTCCCCTTCCCACTAGTGCCCTTCCCTTAGCATGACCTGTTTTACATTTCTGTCCTTCATTGTTTAAGTGTCTGTTCATTGTTCAAAGAGAACAATATTTTTAAGCCATGCCAAGTCCTTTTGCTTTATGTTTGTTTTTTAGACGGGGCCTCATGCTTTTGTTTGGGCTGGTCTTGGACTGCAATCCTCCTACCTTTGTCTTCCTAGTAGCTGGGATTGTAGACATGAGCCACCACACTGGCCCCTGTTCCCAAGTCTTATATAATCCTTATTTTCACAGTGATAGGAAAATCTCCCATTAGTAGTTAGAAAAATTCCTGTGAATTTATTTAACTTTTTATTAGAAAGATGTTTTAAAATTAAATATGTATTTTAAAAGTTATCTCTCTACAGACTTTCTTATCACACATTCTGTGTATAACCAAACAAGTCCTCTCTTTGTCTTTGTAAATTGCACAATGAAATTCTGTAAGCTCCAAAACCAACTTAGAAGTTTTGAGGTACAAAATTTACTTTTATATACTCAAATTTTTAGTTTCCTCTTCATATTTGTTGCTCAAAAGTCTAAAATAGAACAAATAACCATTCACAGTTATGTTGTTATATTATTTACACTATACTTATACATGTATATGTATATATGGTGGCATCTTATGTTAAAAGTCAACAGTGTTTTTTGCCTATAGTTGACTATTTATTCAAATATTACTTAATAAATATTTTAACCCACAGAGTTAGAGGCTTTATACATCTTAAAATGTTTATACATACAGTAGAGCTTATTTCTGGGCTTACTTACTCTTTTGGTTTATGTACCTTTAGAGGCTTTATACATCTCAAAATGTTTATACATACAGTAGAGTTTATTTCTCGGCTTACTTACTCTTTTGGTTTATGTACCTTTACCATGCATATTTGTATCAAATAATAATTTTAGCATCTGTTACCAAGGTTCCTAGAAATCTTAATTTCCAAATTTCTGTTGTATTTTCTTTGTTCTTTATTCTTCCCCTGTGCATTTGAGAATCATTCAGGTTAATGAGAATGTAATCATGTTGTGACAAATCTGCCTATACTTCAAAACAAGTAATTGAGGATCAAATTAGGAAGTAGAGGGAGGAAAAGGCAGTGAATCACCACCCTTTGGAAAATATTATGTTCTTCATTTATATGGTAAGCCTCCTTCCATAGGAAAAAAATATACACTTTAAATAATAGAAATTTTCCCAACTACCCAAATAATTAAAATGTTGTACTTGCTAAGATCAGGTAAATTCAATACTGACATTACTTATTAATTAACATTATAAATGCTTTTTTAACAAGAAGACCAAAAAAGTAAGTTATGTTATAGTTTCGGCAATTGAATTGTGTCTAATAACTGCTTATTCACCTGAAGATCAATGCATGAAGATTTCTGGGTATGTGTTACATATCTATACTCAGCAAAGAAACACTGGTACTTATTAAAACAGAAAGAAATCATTGAATGATTTTCCCCCTTGAAGTTCAAGTGCTGCCTTTTGCTCTGTCAGCAAGACAATTATTTACACAATAGTCAGTGAGTAGACAGTATTAAGGGTATAAAAAGAAAAATGATAAACCAAAAGATAATTCTGCTTGAAGAATATTTTAAATTGTTGATATTTGCATAAATAATTTAATGCATATTAGAATAAGGTGAATGCCAAAATGGAGAATTACTAGGTATGGTGGAACTTTAGAGGAAGAAGAAAATAATGCTATATACAGCAATCTGGTATGACTTTATGGTTGACTCAGCTTCTTGGCTTCTTAACTACACCTTAAAAGATAGTTTAGATTTGGAGTTGATGAGATGGCATCACCGGAGGTGCTAATACAAAGCCACCGAGGTGCAAAGACTTGGTATATATATGTTCAGGGAAAAGTTGTAATTTATATGGGCTAGAACATAGAGTATGTGAGAAAAAAACAGTAGGAGACACTTTTAGAAAGATAATTGGGTACCAGATGGCAGAATATCTTGAATACTAGCTATTTGATTGGGGATTTTTTGTAATTTGGGGATCATAAAGTATATTTTAAAAGCATTGTTAGACTGATGCCATGCTTTAGAAAGGTTAAAAACAGATTATCTTCCCGGATTAATGAGTAGGATGAGTACTCATAGCTCCGGTAAGAACCTATGATTCTAAAATCTGAAATTACCAGATTCAGAAAGATCAAGCTAATGTTTTGTTAACCAATGATCAAAAAAGTTCATCCACTAAGCCATTGCTACCTTTGTGTTATAATGTTTGATGTCAAATTAATATTTTTTCATCTTTCCTTTATCTAAAAATATGTTGATATTCTTTGAAAAGAGTTAACCAAGGCATATAGCCTTTGCCTTCTAGATTATGTCATTTGAATGTAAATTTGAGCTAACTATGAATCAGTGTGACTTCAAAATACTTATGCTATCTTTAGATTAAGGAATTTAATTTGGTGTTTAGCTAATTTGATGGTTCACATTAGATTATTTGGTTTATTTAATTTTAAATATAACCCATGCTTACAAAACAATTCAGTTTTATTTATCATGGGCATTATTTATTAAACTATTGAGACATACAGTTTATATTCATTGGGACAAATGTTAAAAATGTAAATGAACTCAACCCAATAATTAACTTGAGTGCTCATGCATTAAAAGAAGTGACCAACAACACTGCAAATTCTAGTTGTAACTACTGGTAGTCCATTAAGGGAAACCAAATCTGTTCTTAGTGACATGTAATCTTGTTATATTGAAATAGTAATGGATAATTTTTAATAAAAGCCAACTATCCATAGCATCTTAATTACAAATTTTGTTTAGAAACTAACATAAATGCTGTATGAAAGCCTGTAACATAAAATTTTGGGAAACTAACAGCAATCAGGTTTAGTAATTCCTAGGATGTGAGGAACTTTTCAAAGTTTAATATTTATCTATGTTTTATGTATTAGGTTGTATATTCTATACTTGACCATTGCTATTTCCTCAGTTGAGATACTAACATATGGAAATATATGAGAATTATATAGGATTTTTTGATGAATTGGATACAATAGGTAAAAAGAAATATTAAGGTCAACCCCTAATTTTTGGCTTACAAAACATAATGACTAGCTGACTGCCATTCACAGAAATAATAGAAATGATAAGAAACAAATGACTAGAAAATTTTTAAATCTCAATTTGGCTATTTACATATTATTTTGAAATACCTTTCATCCAATTAGATAGAGATTATTCATGAAGAACAAGCAGAAATTTGTCAATTCAGAAATGCTTGAAGACGATCAAAGGTATTCTTTCTTCTGCACAAACACTTAAGGTTCTACTGAATGATAGAATGAAATGATACTGACTTCCCTGGAGCTACAAACTGGAGGTGTCAAGTAAGGATCCTTGAGTGACAAGACAGCATTGATTTGTACTTACTTGTGACATCACATACGGGATAGTGATTGGTTTTGACATTGTGTAAAAAAATTGCAATCCACTATTCTTTCAGGGAATTATGCTTCCTGAGATTTCAATTTAGGAAGTTTAAGTGAAGTTAATCTCATCCCCAGCTCCTCTGGGGATGCATAATCCAAGGAGATGAAAAAGAGTGCCATTTTCAACTACTCAATGGCTTGATTGACATTGGCTCCCTTGATGTATAAAACTATATTAGTATTAAAAAGTCTCTTCTAAATCTGCTCCCTTGCCATACTCCAGAAGGTTGATTCTTTGCTACTGCCCTGATCTGTGAAAATTAAAATGTTGTTCTTCTAAAAATATTATGGAATGTTGAAATCAGGAGAGTACCTTGGCAGGTTTTGTTCTGGATTCCAAGTGATCATCTGGATATTTTAAATAATTCTCATGTTATTTGAATTAGGAAAGTAGGTTCACATTTGGACATAACTCATCCCTTGGTATACTGGGATCCCCAAGACCACCCCCAGGATGGATGATTTGTTAGATGAATTTAAAGAACCCAGAAAAATTATTGTACTCAAAATTATAAAGGAAGCAAATTAAAACTAGCAAAGGGAGAAGGCACATGGGGAGAAATTTCAGGAGAAATCAGACAGAGGTACAAATTATCCTCTTCCTTTGGAATTACATGGACAGTGCTTAATATTTCCAGCAATGATGTATGACACAGCACATGCAAATTGTTGCCAGCCTTAGTCATGTATGTATAGGCTGTTCACATCACTGGCCTTTGCTATTCAATTTCAGCTCCACAGAGGTCAGAATGTTACAGTATGACCCAAAGCAGTAGGCATACAAAAATAGATGTTCTCCTTAAACCATGTTCTTTGTTATAAACTATCTAGTGTGATCCAAAGCATTGGGTGAACAAAGATATTCTTTCGAGCAGGATATTACAAGAGTTTAGAGGATACTTCCCAGGAACTGGACATGGACCTGTCCTAAAGACTTTCAGCATGTACAGACTTTGGCAATCCAGGCCTCTGAGATAAACCTTTACTAGAAAGTATATAAATTTTTGATTTTTACAATAAATATTTTATCTTAGATAATTGTAGTGATATTTATATATCAAAATGTTCTATATTTTTCATGCTTCCATTTTATGTAATATTTGTACCAATTCTAATAAATTTTAGTTACCCCACAGTGCCGATATCAAATATATTCACATATCTATACATTAGTAATCTTTGCACATTTTCTAATATAATTATGCCTTACTTTTTATTTTTATGTAGTTAAACTGATTTCAGATTCTGGAAAATATGTAAATGATTAGAGTAATAATTTTCTCATTAGTAACTTAAATAAGATAGTAGGTAAACATACAAATGTAACATGAAAAGAAAACAGAATAGCATAGCATTTGTATGAATTTAAAACTTACTGTGATCAGAGAAATATAAGAGAATAAAAAGTGTAAAAAGTCCTTATATACTTCTATTGCAGTAATTAAGAAAAAACAAAAAGAATATTTTTCTAGGGAAGGAACATGACAATAAAAATAAAGGCAGAATAATAGATTAATTGCATATCTGAAATTTTTTGCTCTTTTAACAATCTTATTCCTACTTTACTGATTTCACTTTTTCAAGCCACCCCCAAATTCAATGTAAGTTAAAGTAGGTCTGACTCTTCACTTTACATCATGGCTGAATGACACTCCATTGTGTGTGTGTGTGTGTGTGTGTGTGTGTGTACTGTATTTTTTTGTCCATTCATTGGTTTATTGACACCTAGGCTGATTCCATAGTTTTGCTATTCCAAATAGTGCTTCAATAAACATAGCAGGTTGTGGATTATATGTTGACTTACATTCCTTCCGATATACACCCAAGTGGTACAGCAGAATTACATAGGGGGTCTATTTTTAATTTTTGGAGGAATGTTCATACTGATTTCCATAGTGGCTACACTAATTTACATTACCACCAACAGGGTATGAAGGTCCCTTCCCCCACATCATGCCAACATTTGTTGTTTGTTTTCTTGATGATACTCATGCTGACTGGGGTGAGATGGAATCTCAATGCTGTTTTGATTTGCATTTGCTTTATGGATAAGGATGTTAAACATTTCTCTATGTGTTTATTAGCCATTTGTTCTTCTTCTGAAAATTATCTTCTGCTCAATTCACTTGCCAATTTATTAAGTGGATTATTTCTTCTTTTGGTAATTTTATATATTCTGAGTATAAATCCCTTGTCAGAGCAATAGTTTGCCAAGACTTTCTCCCATTCTGTAGGCTGTCTCTTCACTCTCATAATTGTTTACTTTTATGTGCAGAAGCTGTTTAATTGACCTGCTTGTCAATTCTTGCCCCTATTTCCTGAGCTATTGGATTCTTAGTTAGGAAACATTTGTCTGCACCTGTATCTTGTGTATTGAAGTGTTTTCCCTACATTTTCCTCCAACAGTATCAAAATTTCGGGTCTCTTAAGGTCTTTGGTCCATTTTGAATTAAATATTACACAGGGTGAGAAATAGTGTTCTACCTTCAATATTCTACATGTGGATATCCAGTTTTCCCACCACCATTTGTTGAAGAGTCTGTCTTTTTTCCAATGTGTGTTTTTAGCACCTTAGTTAAGAATCAGATGATTATAGTTGTATGAGCTTATTTCTGGATCTTCCATTCTATTCCATTGATACATGTGACATTTTTGTGCCATCATCACGTTGTCTGTGGGTCTGTAGTATAATTTGAGGTCAGGTACTATGAGTATCTCCAGAATTACTCTTGTTGGTCAAGATCACTTTAACTAATTGGGTCTTTTCATGCTTCAATATGAATTTTAGGAGTTTTTCCTATTTCTGTGAAAATGACATTGGAATTTTGATGGGAACTGGATAAATCTGTAGAGTGCTTTCAGGTAGTAGAATCGACAGTCTTTCCATTTTCTAGTGTCTTCTTCACTTTCTTTCTTCAGTTTTTATAATTTTCATTGTACAGTGCTTTCACTTCCTTGGTTAGATTTATTACTAGATATTTTTGAGGCAGTTGTGAGTGGGATTATTTTCCTGATTTCATTCTCAGCACATGCATTGTTTGTGTGTAGAAAAGTTAGAGATTTTTGTATGCTAATTTTGTACCTTGCTATTTGTTGAAAGTGCTTATCAAGTCTAAAACTTTTCTATTGGAGTCTTTAGGGTCTTTTAAATATAGGATCATATCATTAGCAAATAGGCACAAATTTGACTCCTTTATTTCTTATTTGTATTATTTTTATTTCAAAATTCTTGACTTGTTGCTCTAAGACTTACAACAGTATATTGCAAAAGAGTGGAGAGACACCTTGTTTTAATCATTAGGTGAAGTAATAATTTCCTCAAGCTATTGAAGCTTGGTGTATAATGTGAGCTGCCATAGATGGCAGAAATCCACACCCAGGGGGGTGAAATCATGCTTTAGCCTACAAAATTGCAACCTGTATTGTGGGCCCAGATGAAGCCCTGAGAATGTGCAGATCTTTATGCCTATGAGACTCAGGCAGGACCCAACTTAGCATCAGACTTGTTAGACAAGAGCCTGCCATTAACTCAACCCTGTTGCAGCACAGTGTGGAACAAGTTTCCATTAACTGAGACTAGGATAGTGTAGATAGCACAGGACACTGCATTGGAACACAGGGCTGTGCTGGTGAAACCAAATTGATGCAAAAAAAAAAAAAAGAGAGAAATGAAAACTATAGACTAATTTATTTGATGAAAATAGACATAAAATTCTTTTTAAAAACTTCAAACAATCAAGAATATATTGAAAATACCTTACACCGTGAACAAATTGTTTCATTCCAAGGATGCAAATGTGATAAAACATAAATGCAAGACAGTCCATGAACAGAATAAATGACAAAAATCACATGATCATTTTAATAGACGCAGAAAAGCCTTTCACAAAATTCAACATCCCTTCATGATCAAAGTTCTGAAGAAAATGGGAATAGAAGGAGTATACTCTGACATAATAACAGCTATATATAACTAACCTGTGGCCAAAAGTTTGGTAGATGAGAACAAAAATGAAAACATTTTCATTAAAGTCAGGAACTAGGAAAGGATATCTGCTCTCTACACTCCTAGTCAATATAATACTTGAATTCTTAGCCAGAAAAATAAGGCAAGAGAAATAAAAGGAATGAAAATAGGAAAGAAAGGAGTAAAATTATCCCTATTTGCAGACAATATGACCACTGAGTAGAGTCATGGTTTCCTGAGAGCTCTGATCCTTGCTATATTATGTCAACTGTCATTGAAGGAAAAAGTGTGTACTCCACTCTCACTAGTCTGGTTTTGTTTATGTCTGGCTTTCCAGAAATTCTAAGTAGGTTGCTTATCTTCTGGGTGCCTCTAGTCAGTTCTGATGCGTAACCACTAGACGGCGCCAAAGACCAGGAATTCCACAAAGCAGCAGTCGTTGTATTATCACAGTTTGACCACTAGAGGGTGATACAACATATGGAAATCAAAAAGTATAAGACAACCCCCAGTTAGATCTGAAATACGTGGTTAGTATGTTGAACAGCATGAGCTGGGAAGTACCTAAAATGCATAGTCCATTCCTCTGGGTAAGCCACTCCCTTGCCCAGAGATTTTCTGAGACACCTCATCCACAGTTACTTCCCTGAGGTCAGGTACTACAGTATTCTGCCTAGCTCTAGGCAGAATCACCATGGAGAGACCAGCTCTAGGATCCTATAAATTGCTTGTGTCCACCAATACCACAAATCCATACACTCTCTGTCACCACTTTCCAAGAGTACACAGGAGTAGTAATAAGGCCCATACTGCTGTGAATTGCCAACTGCAGAGGTGAACTAAGACTACTGCAATTATCCATAGATGATGCTTGTGATAATAGAAGTCTAATGAGTTGGTGCTTCCTGTCTCTGGCACTGGTGCTGCCACAGAAGTTCTGTCCATCAGCACTAACATACTTGTGATGGAATTAGATTTTCCCCATTGTTAGGTGTCACCAGACCAGCACAGATGACAAGGATGCAGGCTAAAGCATGAATCCATACCACCTAGTTGCAGAACTCTCCTGTGTGTTGGCATTAATCTAGAGCCCTGTCTACAAACACTCAACTGGTGGTCTCTATGCTGCATGAATGCGGGGGAAGGGAGGAGATTTCATTCACTTGACCACCAAGACTGATGCTTAAGCTTGATTTTAGCCTCACCACGCCATTATTTGTGTATAGAAAAGTTACACATGTTTGTATGTTGATTTCTAATCAACTACTTTACTGAAAAAGTTTCTAGTATAGGGTCATATCCTTCCTAAATAGTGATAATTTGACACCTTTCTTTCCTATTTGAATCCCCTTCATTTCTTTCTCTTGACTTATTGCTGTGTATACAAATTCAAGCATCATATTCAATAATAGTAGAGAGAGTAGACACCTTTCCTCATTCCTCATGTCAGAGTAAATGTCCTCAGTTTTTCCTCATCTAGTACAATGTTGGCTACAGGCTTGTTATATATAGACTTTATTACATTGTAAGGTACATTCTTTCTATTCCTAGTTTCACCACGGCATTACCATGAAAGGCTGTTAGATTTTGTCAAACACTTTTTCTGCATCTACTGGGATGATCATGTGGTTTTTATCATCAATTCTGTTGATGTACAGAATTATATTCACTGATTTGCACATGCTGAACCTCTTGCATCCCCGGAATGAAACAATTTTATCATAGTGTGTGTTCTTCTGATTGCTTTGAAAGTAGTTTATTAAGAATTTTTGTGTCTACTTTCACAAGGAAATTGGCTTAGTAAGGGGGATGGATTACCAGTTTATGCACTTCCCATTTCATGCTGTTCAATGTACTAACCATGCATTTGGGACAAACCTGGGCTTTGATCACCCATTAATGGTGAAGCAGGGATAATTCAATGACTGCTGCTTGTGACATTTCTGTCTTTTGTTCCCATCTAGTGGTTATGCACCCAAAGTAGCCAGAGGCTCAGAGATAATAAGTGACTGATTAGATTTTCTGCAAAGGCAGGCATAAATAAACCCAGATTATGAAGACTGGAATAAGCACCTAATCCCTCAATAGCAGTTGACAGATTACAAGTGTTAAGAGCTATAAAGGAAGCATGACTTCGCCAAACGTTCAAAACAAGGTTTGACACTCTGACAGTATCCCACATGGGCAAAATAGCAGATGGAGAATTTATTTATTTATTTATTTATTTTGGTGGCACTAGGGTTTAGAACTCAGGGCCTACGCACTTGCTAGATAGGTGTTCTTATCACTTGAGCCACTCTGGCAGGGTTTTTTCAAGATAGGTCTCGTGAAGTATTTGCCTGGGCCTGGCTTCCAACTGCCATCCTCCTGATCTCTGCCTCCTGAGGGTTAAGATGAACATAAGGGAAGCCATATTAGGATCAGACACCCCACCCCTTGCAGGCAGCTTACTGGAAACACCCCACCACTTACTGGAAGAACCACATCTGGTCTCAAAGAATGAAAAACTCTCACCTAGGAGGGGTCACAGGTGGAGCTGGTTAGGCAGCCATTCTACCTAATTACCACTTATCTTCTCTAGCTTCCTCTAGCAATTGTTTACTCTGGAAGAACTTTCCTGCCCAGCTAAATTGCCCCTTCAGACCCCTCCCCTTTATCTTCTCCAAGTCTATAAGTGGCAGAGGGATTCCAGCTTTGGCTATATTCTCCCCTCCACAAGGTTTCTTCCCAAATAAATCTTGTGCTGGCCTATCTCTTCTGTGCTTCTTTCAGTCTAACACTGAGTAGCCAGGGTTACAGGCATGAACTAATGGCACCTGGCCCAAGATGGAGTATTTAAAACTGCAGTTTCAGTTAAAGAAGCCAAAAATAAGCACTTTTGTGTCTATTTTCATAAGGAAGTTGGTCTATAGTTTACTTTTTTTATTTGTGTGACCTTATTAGGGTTTGGTATCAGGATAATACTTGCTTCATAAAAAGAGTTTGGTTACATTCCTTCCTTTACTCTTATAAAAGAGCATTAGTTTTGAGGGGTATTTGTGGTAGTTCTGTTTTTAGGGTCTGGTAGAACCCCATGGGGAATCTGTTCAGTCCTGGACTTTTCTTTGATGGGAATCCCTTTATTACTGCTTCAATCTTCTCAAGGTTTTGGAATGCCTTTGTTACTATTATTTTGGCTAAGCTTTCTAATTCATTGGCATTCTCACATACTTCTTGAACCACCATAACACAAATATTTGTTCTTCTAACACTGTTCTTAAATTCTAGTAAGCTTTTTTTCACTCCTTCCTCATTCTTTATTCTTCTCTAGCTGTGTACCTTCAAATAATTCTGTCTTCAAGCTCACTGATTCTCTCCTTCTTGGTCTGTCCTGCTATTGATGCCTTCTGTTGGGTTACTTTCAGAGTTTATTTTTCAGCTCAAGGAATTCTGTTTGATTTTCTTCTTTATTTTAATTTTGAGAAGGAGTCTCACTGTATAGCCCAAACTGTCCCTGAACTCTCAGTTCTCCTTCCTTGGCCTATACAGTGCTGAGATTACAGAACTGTACACATAGAACTGATATCTGTTTGACATCTTAAAATTGCTTCAATCTCCTTATTATGTTTTTCTCTTAGAGTATTTAACATATTCTCTATGTTTTTGTAGAATTTCTAGCTTCCTTAACACAGCAGTTTTAAATTCTCCACCTGTGAGTTTTCCCATACTGGTTACTGTCCCACTGGTTTTTGAATTTTGTTTTGACCATTACAAGAAGTCATGATTCCTGAGAGCTCTGACACTTTCTTTATATGTCAACTGCATTGAAGGATTAGGTATTTGTTCCAGAATTCCTAATCTGGTTTTGTGAAGTCTTAAGAAAGCTGCTTATTTTCTCAGTGCATCTGGTCAATTCAGGTGTGTAACCACTAGATAATACAAAAACCAGAAATGCTACAAGAAGCAATCATTGTATAATCATGGTTTCACCAGGAGAGGGCGATCAAAACCCAGGTTTGTCCCAAAATGGTGGTTAGAATATTGAGCAGCATGAGCTGGGAAGTTCTTAAAATGGGTAATTCATCCCCCTGACTAAGACAGTTTCCTTGTAAAAACAGACACAAAAATTCTTAATAAAATAGTGTCAAACCAAAGTCAACAATACATGGACTAGAACATACACCATGATCAAATTTTTTCATTCCAGGGATGCAAGTGTGGTTCAACATATGGAAATCAATAAATGTAATACAACACATAAACAGAATAAAGGATAAAAGTAATTTGATTACCTGGATACAGGCAGAAAAAGCATTTGACAAAATCCAAGAGCTCTTCATGTTAAAAGTCCTAATACAACTAGGAATAGAAGGAATATACATCAACAGAACAAAGGGTACATATGATAAACGTGTAGCCAACAATGTACTAAATATGGAAAGAGTGAAGTCATTTACACTGAAGTATGGAATGTCACAAGGGTGTTCACTCTCCAGTATTGTTGAATAAGGTGCTTCAAGTCATATCCACCACAATAAGGCAAGAGAAAGAAATGAAACAGAGATAAAGAGGAATGAAAGGAGTAAAATTATCTCCATTTGCAGACAATATGTCCCTCAGACCCCAATAGAAACCTTTTGTACTTGATAAACACGTTCAGCAACATAGCAGGATACAAAATCAATTTACAAAAATCTGTAACTTTTTGATACACAAACATTTGAAGTGCTGAGAATGAGATCAGGGAAACAAGCTTAAGCATCAGCCATAGTGGCTAAATGATGGATTCTACCCAGCTACCCCAAGCTCAGACAGCACAGCTAACACCATACCAGGGATTGCAGATGGGACTCTAGACTAAGGCCAGCACCAGGCAGAGATCTGCACCCAGGTAGGATGGACTCATGCTTTCGCCTGCATCATTGTCAGTTGTACTGTGGGCCCAGGTGCAACCTTCAGACTGTGCAGGTCTTTGTCCCTGTGAGCCTCAGGCAGGACCCAGCCTAGTCTTAGACTTGATGGCCAAGGACCTACTATTTACCCAACCTGTGGTGGCACAGTGTGGAGCAAGACTCCATTTAGTGAGTCTAGGACAAGGTAGTTATCTCTGTTTGCAACAAGGTGCTGGGTTGTAACACTAGACGTAGTATAATGGCATCACAAAGAGCCCAGTGCCCATGGACAGAGCCTCTATGACAGCACCAGTCCCATGCAGGGACAAGCAACACTAATCCAGTTGACTTCCATTAACACAAACATCATTTATGGATAGCTTAAGTGATCTGGGGTCAATAGTTCACCACTACAGTTGACAGGCCACAGAAGAGAGAGCCTTAGTCCTATTCCACTGCTCTGCTTGACTTGGCAAGATGTAACTCAGAGTGTGACATAGATTTCTGGCTGCAGACATGTTATATGATCCTGTAGCTGGTCCCTACAAGGTGATTGTACCCAGAACCAGGAAGAATATTATAGTACCACCTGACAACAAGATGGTAACTGTGGATGAAGTGTCTGAGGAAACCTCAGCCCCAGGGAGAGGTTTATCCAGATGGAGTAACCATTTTAGGTACATCCCAGTTTGTGTTATGTCACATACTGTGTATTTCAGGCAAACCTGGACTTTGATCGCCCTCCACTGGTGAAACGTGACAGGACAATGAGTACTGTTTGTAGCATTCTTGGTCTTTTGGCGCCATCTAGTGGGTACGCACCTGAACTGATCAGCATGGAGAAAATTAGCCGTCTCTTTAGAACATCCAAAAAACCAGGAATAAACATCGTAAAACCAGGAAGACTAGAACAAACATCTATTCCTTCAACAGCAGTTAACATAATACACCAAGCATCAAGGCTCTCAGGAAATTGTGACCTCAACTAATGATCATATTGTCTGCAAATAGGGAAAATGACTCCTTTCCCTTTCTTACTTTCATCCCTTTTATTTCCTTTACCTTATTTCTTCAGCTATGAATTCAAGCACTATATTGAATAAGACTGTAGAGAGTGGACACCTTTGTCTCATTCATGCCTTTAATGGAAATGCTTTCAGTTTTGCCCTATTTACTATAATGTTGGCTCTAGTTTGTCTTATAAAGCCTTTACTACATTTAGAACCAGTCCTACTCCTCGTTTCCTCAGGGATTTTATCAAGAAGCTATGTTAGATTTTGTCAAATGTTCTTTCTTTATCTATTGAGATGATCATGTTACTTTTTTTCTTTCAGTCTGTTTATGTCCTGTATTACATTTATTGATTGTATTTTTAAACCACGCTTGCATCACTAGAATGAAACAATTTGATCATTGTGTATGTTCTATGCCATGTATTGTTGAAATTGGTTTGAAAGTATTTTATTCAGTTGGATCTATTTTCACAAGGCAATTGCCTTAGGCACGGGGATGGATTATCCATTATGAATAATTCCTAAATCTTTCTATTTTATTTTATTTTATCATTTGTACATCTACTTACATGTGTATAAATTATTTGGGACAGTTCTGCCCCCCAGCCCCCACTTCCAGGCAGAACCTGTTCCACTCTCTTCTGCTCCCATTTTCTTGAAGAGAAAACGTAAAAGGTAATAAGATAACAAAGCATTTTTGCTAGTAAGAGACAAAAATAGCTATTCAGAGAGATTCCTGGCCTTTCTTCCATGCACTTGTGTATTTTTTATTTATTTATTTTTTATTATGTGCATACATTGTTTGGGTCATTTCTCCACCCTGCCCCCTTCCCCACCCTTCCCCCACTCCTCTCCTCAATTTCAGGCAGGTCCCATTCTGCCCTTGTGACTGATTTTGTTGAAGAAAAGACACAAGCATTATAAGAAAGACAAAGCGTTTTTGCTAGCTGAGTTAAGGATAGCTATACAGAAAGATTCCTACTATTGCTATCATGTACCCATGTGTTACGTCCCATGTTGATTAAACTCTAACTGATCTTTACATTGGTTCCCGATCTCCTGCTAGTGATAACCTGTTGTTGTAAGTTTTCTGTATTAGTTCCTCAGAGTGGGGATATCAAACACTTTCATGTTTTGTGTTTTCCACCTATTCCTATATCTCCTGTGTGTGCTCTCCCCTTGTCTTGTGATCCGAGTCCAACCACATTGCTGTATTTGCCCTAGATCTAAAGTCCGCATATGAGGGAGAACATACGATTTTTGGTCTTCTGAGCCTGGCTAACCTCACTCAGAATGATGTTCTCTAGTTCCATCCATTTACCTGCAAATGATAAGATTTCATTCTTCTTCATGGTTGAGTAAAAATACCACATTTTATTGATCCATTCATCAGAAGTGGGGCATCATATGGCAGGTCTATGTTTAGATTTTTAAGAATCCTCCAATTTTTTTTCCAGAGTGGTTGGCAACAGTTTGCATTCCCACCAGCAGTGGATTAGGGTTCCTTTTTCCCACATCCTTGCCAACACTTGTTGTTGGTGGTGTTTTTGATGATGGCTATTCTAACAGGGGTGAGGTGGAATCTTACTGTGGTTTTGTTGCTTAAGTTCCCTGTATATTCTGGTTATCAGTCCCTTGTCTGATGTATAGCTGGCAAATATTTTCTCCCACTCTGTGGGTGGTCTTTTCAGTTTAGAGACCATTTCTTTGGTTGTGCAGAAGCTTTTTAGTTTTATGAAGTCCCATTTATTCATCCTTTCTCTTAGTTGCTGGGCTGCTGGGGTTCTATTGAGGAAGTCCTTGCCTATACCTATTAGTTCCAGAGTGTTTCCTGGTTCTTCCTGTAGTAATTTCAGAGTTTCAGGTCTGATGTTTAGGTCCTTGATCCACTTTGAGTTGATACTTCCACAGGGTGATAGACATGGATCTAGTTTCAGTTTCTTGCAGAAGGGTAACCACTTTTCCCAGCAACATTTGTTGAAGAGGCTATCTCTTCTCCATTGCATATGTTTGGCACCTTTGTCAAAAATGAGGTGGGCATAGTTTTGTGGGTTCTTATCTGGGTCCTCTATTCTGTTCCACTGGTCTTCATGTCTGTTTTTCTGCCAGTACCATGCTGTTTTTATTGCTGTTGCTTTGTAATATAGTTTAAAGTCGGGTATTGGGGTACCTCCAGCATTGCTCTTTTTGCTGAGTATTGCCTTGGCTATTCGCAATCTCTTGTGTTTCCAACTGAACTTTAAGGTAGATTTTTCAATCTCTGTGATGAAAGTCATTGGGATTTTGATGGGAATTGCATTAAACATGTAGACTGCTTTCGGTAGTACAGCCATTTTTACTATGTTGATTCTACTGATTCATGAGCACGGTAGGTCTTTCCATCTTCTGTAGTCTTCCTCGATCTCTTTCTTCAGGTGTTTGTAATTTTCCTAGTAGAGGTCATTCACATCCTTTGTTAAATTTACTCCTAGGTATTTGATTTTTTTTTTTTTAGGCTATTGTGAATGGATTATTTCCATGTGTTCCTTCTCTGGTGTATAGAAAAGCTAATGATTTTTGTAGGTTGATTTTGTATCCTGCCACCTTGCTGTAGCTGTTTGTGGTATCTAGGAGTTTTTGGATAGAGTTTTTTGGGTCTTTAAGATATAGGATCATATTGTCTGCAAATAAGGATATTTTGATGGTTACTTTACCTATTTGTATTCCTTTTATTTCTTCTTCTTGCCTAATTGCTCTGGCTAGAAATTCCAGTACTATGTTGAGTAGGAGTGGGGATAGTGGGCATCCTTGTCTCGTTCCTGATTTTAGGGGGAATGGTTTCAGTTTTTACCGTTAAGTATGATGTTGGCTGTAAGTTTGTCATATATAGCCTTTACAATGTTGAGGTACATTCCTTCTATTCCTAGTTTTCTTAGAGCTTTTATCATGACGTGGTGTTGGATCTTGTCACAGGCTTTTTCTGCATCTATTGAGATGATCAAGTGGTTTTGGTCTTTGCTTCTATTGATGTGCTGTATTTCATGTATAGATTTGTGAATGTTGAACCACCCCTGCATCCCTGGGATGAAGCCACCTTAGTCGTGGTGAATGATCTTTCTGTTATGTTGTTAGATTAGGTTTGCCATTATTTTACTGAGGATTTTTGCATTGATGTTCATTAGGGAAATTGGCCTGTAGTTCTCCTTTTAGGAGGTGTCTTTGTCTGGTTTTCGGATGAGAGTAATATTGGCTTGATAAAATGTGTTAGGCGGTGTTACTTCCGGTTGTATTTCGTGGAAGTTTAAGGAGGGTTGGTATTAGTTCTTCTTTAAATGTCTGATAGAATTCAGCAGTGAATCCGTCAGGTCCTGGACTTTTCTTTTTTAGGAGGCTCTTGATGGCAGCTTCAATTTCTTTTTGTGTTATAGATCTATTCAGGTGATTAATATCCTCTTGGTTCAGTTTTGTGTGGTTGTAAGTTTTTAGAAATCTGTCCATTTCTTCAAGATTTTCAAATTTCTTAGAGTAGAGGCTCTCAAAGTAGTCTCTGATGATTTCCTGGATTTCCGTGGTGTTTGTTGTTATCTCTCCTTTTGAATTTCTGATTTGACTGATTTGGGTTTTTTCTCTCCTCATTTTAGTTAGGTTTGCCAGGGGTCTGTCAATCTCATTTATTTTTTCAAAGAACCAGCTTTTTGTTTCATTGAGTCTTTGTATGGTTTTTTTTGTTTCTATTTCATTGGTTCAGCCCTTATCTTAATATTTTCTTTCCTTCTGCCTTTTTTGGGTTTTTTTTGTTCTTGTTTTTCCAAAAGTTTCAGCTGTAGTGTTAGGTCATTGATTTGAGATCTTTTTGTCCTTTTAATATATGCACTGATAGCTATAAATTTTCCTCTTATGACTGCCTTTGCTGTGTCCCATAGGTTCCGGTAGGTCGTGTTTTCATTTTCATTAACTTCCAAGAACCTTTTAATTTCCTCTTTTATTTCGTTAGTGACCCATTCATAGTTGAGTAACGTGTTGCTCAGTTTCCAATTTTTTGCTTTTTTTACTGCTGTTTTTGTTGTTGATTTCTAGTTTTAATGCATTGTGGTCCAACAGAATGCATGGAATTATTTCTATTTTCTTATATTTGCTGAGGCTTACTTTGTGCCCTAAGAGATGATCAATATTGGAAAAGGTTCCATGGGCTGCTGAGAAGAATGTACATTGTGCAGAAGTTGGGTGAAATATTCTGTAGCCATCAGCTAGGTCCATTTGATCTATGGTATGATTTAGTTCTAGGATTTCTTTATTGATTTTTTGTTTGGATGACCTATCTATTGGTGATAGGGGGGTATTAAAGTCTCCTACAACCATTGTGTTGCAGTTAATATATGCTTTTAGGTCCTTCAGGTTATGTTTGATGAAATTGGGTGCATTGACGCTGGGTGCATATAGGTTGATAATTGTTATTTCCTTTTAGTGTTTTTCCCCTTTTATTAGTATGGAGTGTCCTTCTTTATCTCGTCTGATCAATGTAGGTTTGAAGTCTACTTTGTCTGAGATAAGTATTGCTACTCCTGCCTGTTTTCAGGGGCCATTGGCTTGGTAAATCTTCTTCCAGCCTTTCACTTTCAGGCAATGCTTATTTCTGTTGATGAGGTGGGTCTCCTGTAGGCAGCAGATTGTTGGATCTTCCTTTTTAATCCAGTTTGGCAATCGGTGTCTTTTGATGGGGGTATTTGGTCCATTAACATTTAGTGTTAGTATTGATAAGTACGTGGTGATCCCTGCCATGTAGTTGTCTTTGTTGATTAAGGATTTGATTGTGTGTAGCTGATTCAGTGTTACTCTTTACTTTCTTGTCTTTTCTTCTCCTGTGGTTTGGTACTGCCTGCCCTTTCATGGTTTTGTTTCCTTTCATTATCTGTGTGCAGAATTCCTTAGAGAACCTTTTGTAATGGTGGCTTGGTGTTCATATATTGTTTTAGTTTCTGCTTATCATGGAAGACTTTTATTGCTCTGTCTATTTTGAATGATAGTTTTGCTGGGTAGAGTACCCTAGGGTTCAAGTTATTTTCATTCAGTGCTTGGAAGACCTACTCCATGCACTTCTTGCTTTTAATGTTTCTGTTGAGAAGTCTGTGTGATTTTGATGGGTTTGCCTTTGTATGTTATTTGTTTTTTCTCTCTTACAGCCTTCAATATTCTTTCTCTAGTCTCTGTACTTGTTGTTTTAATGATAATATATTGTGGGGTAGTTCTATTTTGGTCTAGAGGCTTCCTGTACCTGAATGGGCAGAGTTTTCTCTAGATTTGGGAAATTTTCTGTTATTATTTTGTTGAATATATTATGCATTCCTTTTGCTTGCACCTCTTCTCCTTCTTCAATGCCCATGATTCCCAGGTTTGGTCTTTTGATGGAGTCAGTGAGTTTTTGCATTTTGTTTTCATAGGTTTTAAGTTGTTTAACTACTAGTTTCTCAGTTTTTCCTTTAGTTACCATTTCATCCTCAGGTTCTGAGATTATGCCTTGTGTTTGTTCTATTCTGCTGGAATGGCCTTCCATTTTGTTTTTTATTCCTGTTTCACTCTTTTTTCTGAGGTTTTCCATATGATGGTTTACTTCCTCTTTAATATTGTCAGTTTTTTACCTTAATTCGTTTATCTCTCTGTTTGTGGTAGTCTAATTTCAGTTTGGCATTTATTTAGGGCTTCTATGATTTCATTTAATTGTGTTTGTGTTTTCTCATATTCTTTATTTTTGTCCACTTGGAATTTCTTGAGTGCCTCCTGTACTTTTTGGTTGACCATGTCTAGTAACATTTCTATGAAATTCTCATTAATTACTTGTAGGATTTCTTCTTTCAGAATATTCTTGTGGGCTTCGTTGGGTTCCTTGGTATAGTTTATCTTTGTTTTGTTGGAGTCTGGATCTGGGTATCCATTTTCTTCAATTTGCTCTAAGTCCTGCACTACTTTATTTTTTTGGAGGGAATAGTTTCCTTCCCTTTTTCTTCTTCCCATATTTCCACTTGGTAACATTTCTATCCCTGAACTATGTGTAATTTAGTATTAGCTGGGTAGCAATAGTAATACTAACAAAACCGAGAGAGAAGGATAAAAAAGAGAGAGAGATGGAAAGATAAAAAGAATAGAGTAGAGAATAAAAGAGAAAAAAAATGGTAGAGATGGTGGATGATCATACAGTAAACCAGGCAGCAAATCCCTTAAAGAAGGGAAAAAAAAATTTTTTTTAAAAATCACCAGTTCTAGAGCAGTAGAATTGCAATCTTTGTTGTTCTGATGTTAGTTCTTTAGCATCTAGACCTGTCTGTGTGTGTCTCTTAGGTAGGTTTGGAGCCTGCCTGTGGCAAGTGGACAGTGGGTAGGGTCCTACGGGCCTTCAGGTGGAGTCCTTTAGATGAGGTGAAATAGCAGGCCTTTGGAGCATGGGCTTGGCATGCCTGAAGGGTGCAGGCTGGCATAGTGGAGTGGAGATCCTATGTGTCTGTGGATCCTTGGCTTGAAAGGTTTGGGGAGTGTGGTCAAGCAGAACAGAGATAGTGTGTGTGTGGGTGCCCGGCTTGGCAGGCCTTAGGGGCACAGCCTTGCAGAGTGAATATTGTGCAGGGCTGTGCAGGCTTTGGGGGTGTGGCAGGCAGAGCAGAGATTGTGCAGGGCTGAGGAGCGTGCATGGCTAGGGAGTATGCAGGGCTAGGGAGCACAGCCCAGCAAGATGGAGCTCCTGCAGGGCTGTGCCGGTTTTGGGAGCATGGCAGGCAGAGCAGAGATCGTTCTGGGCTGGGGACCACAGCCCAGCAAGACGGAGCTCCTGCAGGGCTTTGTAGGACTTGGGAGCCTTGGCGGTCAAGTGGAGATCGTGCAGGGCTGGGGACCACAGCCCAGCATGATGGAGATCCTGCAGGGCTGTGCAGGCCTTGCGGGGGGGGAGCTTGGCCTGGCAGAGAGCATAGGTGTCTGTGGAGCCCTGGCCTTAAGAGCTCTTCCACAGAGATCCTGCAGGTCTGAGGGGTGGGAGTTTGGGGTAGCACAGCCCTGGTGGGGCAAAGGAGCAGGGCCAGAAGATTGGAGATCCCACAGCGTATGGAGCAGCATCTCTGCAGGCCTATGGAGAGGGGCTTGGCATGCAGCGCCTGCTATTGTTTTAGTGTATGGTGGTATGGAGAGGCCTCCCACGAGCTAGGGGTTTGGAGTGCTGATGTTTCAGCTCTCCCTGGTGTTTTACCCCTTTCAAGCAAGTCTCAAGCTTCCTATCAAAGTCCCTGGATTACGGAGGTCAGAAGGTCTGTGGCCATGTTCTGGTCGCCATCTTGGATCCTCCCCTGCACTTGTGTATTGCAACCCACATTGGTTCATCTCTACCATAACTCTTCACTGCTTCCCGAGCTCCTTCCCACAGTGGCCTCTGCTAGATTAAGATTGCTTCATCTGCTCCTCTACAGTGAGCGTATTAACCACATTCAAGTTTTAGGTTTCCTTCTTTTTCCCTATTCCTCCTATGCACATTCTCCCCTTACTGTGTGACCCATGTCCAAAAATATTACTGCAAATGTTTGGGGTCTATAATAAGCATATGAGGGAGAACATGCAAATTTTGGCCTTCTGAGCCCTACTCACTTCACTTAAGATGATGTTCTCCAGCTCCATCCATTTACTTGCAAATGATGAGATTTCATTCTTCTTCATGGCTGAGTAAAATTCCATTGTGTATAAATACCACATTTTCTTAATCCATTCATCAGTAGTGGGGCATCTTTGTTGTTTCCATAACTTGGCTATTGTGAATAGTGCTGCAATAATCATGGGTGTGCAGGTGCCTCTGGAGTAACCTGAGTCACATTACTTTGGGTATATCCCTAGGAGTGGGATTTTTGGATCGTATGGCAGATCTAGGTTTAGTTTTTAAGAAGCCTCCATATTGTTTTCCATACTAGTTGTACTAGCTTACATTCCCACTAGCAGTGTAGGATGGTTCCTTTTTCCCTGGTTCCCTGCCAACATTTGATGTAGGTGGTGTTCTTCATGGTAGCAATTCTAACAGGCAGAAGGTGGAATCTTAGTGTGGTTTTGATTTGCATTTCCTTTATGGCCAGAGAGGGTGAGCATTTTTCATGTGTTTTTTGGTCATTTGGACTTCTTCTTTTGAAAAAGTTCTGTTTAGTTCAATTGTCCACTTCTTTATTGGTTCATTGATTTTTGGAACATTTAGTTTTTTGATCTCCCTGCACATTCTGTTTATCAGTCCCTGTGTAATGTATAGCTAGCAAATATTTTCTCCCATTCTGTGGGTGTTGTTTTCAATTTAGAGACCATTTCTTTTGTCATGCAGAAGCTTTTTTAATTCATGTAGTCCTATTTGTCCATCCTTTCTCTTAGTTGCTGGGCCACTTGAGTTCTTCTGAAGAAGTCCTTGCCTATACCTATTGTTTCCAGAGTATTCCCTGCTCTTTCCTGTACTAACTTCAGAGTTTAGGGTCTGATATTAAGGTTTTTAATCGACTTTTCATTGATACTAGTATAGGGTGATAGTCATGGATCTAGTTTCAGTATTTTGCAGGCAGATAACCTCTTTTCCCAGCAACATTCATTGAAGAGACTGTCTTTTCTCCATTGTGTGTTTTTTGGTGACTTTGTCAAAAATTAGTTGGGCATAAGCTATGTGGATTCATATCCAGGTCCTCTATTCTATTCTGCTGGACTTCATATCTGTTTTGTGCCAGTAACATGCTGTTTTTATTGTTATGGCTCTGTAATATAGTTTGAAGTCAGGTATTGTGATATCTCCAGCATTGCTCTTTTTGCTCAGTATTGCCTTGGCAATTCACAGTCTTTTCTGTTTCCAAATGAGGTTTAGGGTAGATTTTTTAATCTCTGTGATGAATGTCATTGGGGTTTTGATGGAAATTACATTGAACATGTAGATTGCTTTTGGTAGTATAGCCATTTTTACTATGTTGATTCTACCAATCCATGAGCATGGGAGATCTATGTACTTACTGCAGTTTTCTTTCAATCTGTTTCATCAATGGTTTAGTTCTCCTTGTAGAAGTCATTCACAGCCTTTGTTAAGTTTATTCCTAGGTAGTTGATTTTTTTTTGAGGCCATTGTAAATGGAATTGTTTTCCTATGTTCTTTCTCAATCTGTTCATTGTTGGTATATAGAAAGGCTACTGAGTTTTGTAAATTGATTTTGTATCCTTCTACATTACTGGAGCTGTTTATGGCGTCTAGGAGTTTTTGGGTAGAGATTTTGGGTCTTGGAAATATAGGATCATGTAGTCTGCAAATAGGGATACTTTGACTATTTCTTTACCTATTTGTATTCCTTTTATTTCTTTTTCTTGTCTTGATGTTCTGGCTAGGAATTCCAGAACTATGTTGAATAGGAGTGGGAAGAGTGGGCAACCTTGTCTCAATCCTGAGTTTATAGGGAATGGTTTCAGTTTTTCCCCTTTAAGTATGATGGTGGCTATAGGTTTGTCATCGGTAGCCTTTATTATGTTAAGTTACATTCCTTCTAATCTTTGTTTCATCAGAGATTTTATCATGAAGCGGTGTTGAATCTTATCAAAGGCTTTTCTGCATCTATTGAGATGATAATGTATTTTTTGTCTTTGCTGCTATTAATGTGCTGTACTACATTTATAGATTTGTGTATGTTGAACCATCCCTGCATCCCAGGGATGAAGCTGAGTTGGTAATGGTGAATAATCTTTCTGATATATTGTTGGGTTCAGTTTGCCATTATTTTATTGAGGATTTTTGCATCAATGTTCATTAAGAAAATTGGCCTGCAGTTCTTTTTAATATGTCCTTGTCTGGTTTTGGGATGAGTGTAATACTGGCTTCATAGAATGAATTAAGCCATGTTCCTTTCCTTTCTATTTTGTGGAAAAGTTTAAAGAGTGTTGGTAATAGTTCTTCTTTAAAGGTCTGAATTCAGCAGAATTTGAAATGTGGAATTCAGCAGAGAATTATCAGGTCCTGGACTTTTCTTTTTTGGGAGACTCATTATTGCTGCTTCAATTTCAGTATGTGTTTTAGATCTGTTTAGGTGGTTAATATCCTCTTGGTTCAGTTTGGGATGGCCATAAGTAACAAATTCGTCAATTTGTTCAAGATTTTCCAATTTATTGGAAAATAGGTTCTCAAAGCAGTCTTGATGGTTTTCTGGATTTCTGTGGTGTTTGTTATTATCTCCCTGCTTTCATTTCTGATTTTACTAAAGTAGGTTTTTGCCCTCCTCATTTTAGTCAGTTGTGCCAGGGGCTTGTCAATCTTGTTTATTGTTTCAAAGAAACAGCTTTTTATTTTGTTGATTCTTTGTTTTGGGTTTTTTTTTTTTTTTGCCTCTGTTTCATTGATTTTGGGCCTTTTTTTTCATTATTTCTCTCCTGCTTGGTTTGGGTTTATCATGTTCTTTGTTGTTCTAGGAGTTTGAGATGTACCATTAGGTCATTTATTTGAGATCTTTCTGTGTTTTTAATATATGCACTCATGGCTATAAACTTTCCTGTTAGGACTGCCTTTGCTGTGTCCCATAGGTTTGGATAAGTTGTGTTTTCATTTTCATTAATTTTCAGGAACTTTTTGATTTCCTCTGTTATTTCTTCAATGAACCACTGATTGTAGGTCAATTTGTTGTTCAACCTCCAATTGTTTGCATATTTTCTGTGCTGTTTTATTGTTGAGTTCTAATTTTATTGTATTGTATAGTGTTCATGGGGTTATTTCTATTTTCTTTTATTTGCTGAGGCTTGCTTTGCACCTAAGACATGATCTATTTTAGAGAAAGTTCCATGGGCTGCTGAGAAAAATGTATATTGTGCTGTTGTTAGGAGAAATAGTCTGTAGACATCAATTAGGTCCATTTGATTTATGGTGTCATTTAGTTCTAGGATTCTGTTGTTTTTTTTTATTAGATTACAAATCTATTGGTGATAGAAGGGTATTAAGTCTCCCACTAACAGTGTATTGGAGTCTATATGTGCTTTTAAGTCCTTGAGTGTATGTTTGATGAAACAGGGAGAAATGTCATGTCTCTTTTCTCAGCAAGGTGAGACATAGGGAGGCTTTCCATGGGTTGGGGGTCCAGGATGTCAGAGAGTTCAATTCTGATTGATGCTCTATCTTCTGCTTTGAAATTCCTAATTCTTGCTGTTCAACATACTAACCACATATTTGAGACGAATCTGGGTTGTGATCGCCCCCTAATAGTGAAAATGTGATCATACAATGACTGCTATTTATAGCATTACTGGTCTTTTGGCTCCTCCTTGTGGTTACACACCAAACTGACCAGAAGCTCTGAGAAAACATGCCACTTTCTTAAAATTTCTGGAAAGCCAGGCCTAAACAAAACCAAACTAGGAGGACCAGAATAAATACCTATTCCTTCAATGACAGTTGACATAATGCCTGAAGCACTATGACACATCAGAGTTGGAAACCATGACTTCTCTTAATGATCAAAAGAAGGTACCAAAAACCAGTTTGTCAATGACCAGTGTAGGCAAACTTGCAGATGGAATATTTCACATGGCTGTGTTCAGGAACCTAAAAGTAAGAATTTTAATGTGTATTTTCATCAAGTAAATTAGTCTGTAGTTTCTTTTTATTGTTGTATCCTTGCCAGATTTTGTTAGTGAGATAATACTGGCTTCATAGAATGGTACTGGTAGTGTTTGATGAAATTGGGTGCCCTGAGATTAAGTATTATTTCCTTTTAATGTATTGCCCCTTTTATTTGTATGAAGTGTCTTTCTTTGTCTAGTTTGATCAATGTAAGTTTGAAATCTACTTTGTCTGATATAAATATTCCTACTCCTGCCTGTTTTGGGAGGCCACTTGCTTGGTAAATCTTCTTCCAGCCTTTCACCCTAAGCCAGTGTTTATTTCTGTCAATAAGGTGGATCTCTTGTAAACAACAGATTTTTGGATTTTCCTTTTTAATCCAGTTTGCCAAATGGTGTCTTTTGATGGGGAAGTTGAGTCCATTGACATTCAGTGTTAATATTGATAAGTATGTGGGGAGTCCTGCCCTTTAGTTGTTTTTGTTATTTAAGGATTTGATTGTGTACAGCAAAATCAATGCTATTCTCTGGTTACTAGTGTTTTCTTCTCTTGTGGTTTGATACTTCCCATATTCTCTTGGTTTTGTTTGCTTTCATCCTCTGTGTGCAGAATTCCTTGTAGAATCTTCTGTAGTGGTGGCTTATTGGTTATATAATGTTTTAGTTTCTGTTTATTGTAGTAGATTTTTATTGTTCCATCAGTGTTGAATGATAGTTTTGCTGGGTAGAGTATCCTAGGGCTAAAATTATTTTCATTCAGTACCTGAAATACCTCATGCCATACCCTTCATGCTTTTAAAGTTTCCATTGAGAAATCTGTTGTAATTTTGATGGGTTCACCTTTATACACAGTTTTTTCTCTTACAGCCTTCAATATTCTTTCTCTGTTCTCTGTACTTGTTTTTAAAATGATAATATGCTGTGGAAAGTTTCTATTTTAGTGAAGTTTCTTTGGTACCCTGGATGTTTCCTGTACATGAATGGACAAATCTTTCTCCAGATTTGGGGAATTATCTGTTATTATTTTATTAAATATATTGTGTTTCCCTTTGTCTTGCACCCTTTTTCTTCAATGCCCATGATTCTCAGGTTTGGTCTTTTGATGGAATCACTGAATTCTTGCATATTTCTTTCATAGCTCTTGAGTTGTTTGACTAAGATTTCTTCAGTTTTTTTCTTTAATTCCTATTTTATCTTTGTGCCACTTGTTCTAGTCTGCTAGAGTGGGCTTCCACTGTGTTTTTTGTTGACTAAAGGGATTTTTTATTTCCAGAATTTCTGTTTGATTCTTTTTACTGAGGTTTTCCATATCTTTGTTCAACTCCTCTTTTATATTTTTTGTTGTTGTCTTTAATTCATGTATCTCTTTTTTTATAGTGTCCTTCGTTTCACTTTGGTGCTTGTCAAAGTCTTCTCTGAGTTCATTTATTTATTTTTGTTTCTTCTCATGTTCTTTTTTTTGGGGGTGTCTTGAAATTTCTTGAGTGCATTTTGTACATTTTGGTTAACTGTGTCTAATACCTTTCCTGTGAATTTCTCTGTGATTTCTTCCAAGATTTCCTTTTTAAGGGATTTTTTTGTAGGTGTCACTGGGTTCCTTAGTGACATTTATCATTCTTTTGCTGGCATCAGGAACTGGGTGTCCATTTTCTTCATTACCACTGAATCCTCTATTGAATTAGTTTTTTGAGGAGAGGGGTTTCTATCCCATCCTCTTGTTCCCACTTGGTGCTGTGCAACTATGTTCTTGATAGGCTATTTGGTGGTTTTAATTGCCTGTTTTCTTTACCTTGATTTAATTTTTGTATTGTCACTGACTTGGATGTTAGCTAGGTTGATGTGCTCTTTCTGTCCCTGGCCTGGAGGTGTAATTTAGCAATAACAAATTCATAGGTTCAATGTCAGACCAGTTGTTTACATATTATATAGAAAACCCCTGGATGATAATATCTATAAACAGTGGGAGCTGGGGTGGGGGGGAGGTAATGGCTATTAGGCTAGATGTAGAAACTTGGGTAATTGGTAAAGGTGGCACTAAAAAGAAGGTGTGGGAAAAGGGTGGGTGGGTGGGGGAAGAGATATGGGGGCTGTTGAGTTTTGTGGCCCTTGTGTGTGTTTGGGTATATTTCTGTTGTTGTAGTGGAGGGTGCTTTTGTCAGGGATTTCAGGGGGCTTGGGGTATGTACAGTTGGCACAGGTAGGCTAGTCAGTAGGTGGTGAGTATGTAGGAGGGAGGAGTAGTGTGATGACAGGTTAGAGAAGGATAGGAGGTGGAGGTGAAGACAGGGAAAGACTGGATGAGAAGGGGTAGAGAGAGTAATTGGGAGGGAGAACAATGGATTGTGGCATAGGAAAAGGAGAGAAAGTAAAGAGTGTCTATCTGTTGGTCAAAGGTCTGTAGTTATTCATTTGGCATTCAATCTTGGTATTGGTATACAAGCAGGAGCTCTGATGTGGTCTCACAAGGTGACTGGCTTGTAAGTGGTGTTTGGTTTCTTCTGTCCACAGGGCAAGTTGCAATTGGGAGCTGAGGTAACTCACTACCAGTTCCTGCAGGGTGGTCACAGCTGTTCTAGTTTTCACCAGGTGGCAGCTGCATTGCCCTACAGCTTCAACTCTGTTTGGTCAGCTCTTCCCCCAGCAAGGTGGGGCAATTCAGTTTTGAGTACTGCCCTCTGTCCCACAAGACCAGCTCCAGGATCCATTACCTGCCTTGATTTAGGAGGTTAGTTTGTCTTCCTCCTTCCACTCTCAGCCTTTGTTGCTTTCCCTGCAACTGAGAATTTGGCTCCTTGCCCCACCCCTGTTCTCTGGGGCAGGTTCAGCATTCCACCCACACCTCCACTGTTTATACTTTTCAGTTTTGTTGGGGGTATGGGATTCAATCTGCCCAGGGCTGCATTGTATTATGTTCCTGGGTGTTGGGTAGGAGAGTCACGCTTGGTGTGTGATGCTCACATGTTCATTCTGCAGATCCACACAAGCAGATTTGCAGCCACTCTGCAAGGAGAAATGTCATGTCTCTTTTCTCAGCAAGGTGAGACATTGGGTGGCTTTCCATGGGTTAGGGGTCCAGGATGTCAGAGAGTTCAATTCTGATTGATGCTCTATCTTCTGTTTTGGAATTCCTAATTCTTGCTGTTCAACATACTAACCACATATTTGAGACGAATCTGGGTTGTGATCGCCCCCTAATAGTGAAAATGTGATCATACAATGACTGCTATTTATAGCATTACTGGTCTTTTGGCTCCTCCTTGTGGTTACACACCAAACTGACCAGAGGCTCTGAGAAAACATGCCACTTAGAATTTCTGGAATGCCAGGACTAAACAAAACCAAACTAGGAGGACCAGAATAAATACCTATTCCTTCAATGACAGTTGACATAATGCCCGAAGCACTATGACACATCAGAGTTGGAAACCATGACTTCTCTTAATGATCAAAAGAAGGTACCAAAAACCAGTTTGTCAATGACCAGTATAGGCAAACTTGCAGATGGAATATTTCACATGGCTGTGTTCAGGCACCTTAAAGTAAAAATTTTAATGTGTATTTTCATCAAGTAAATTAGTTTGTAGTTTCTTTTTATTGTTGTATCCTTGCCAGATTTTGTCATTGAGATAATACTGGCTTCATAGAATGGCACTGGTAGTGTTCACTCCTTTCCTCTTTTATGGACTAGTTTGAGAAGCATTGGTAGTAGTTCTCTTTTAGGGTTTGTTAGAATTTAATAGTGAATTTCTCCAGTCCTGAACTTTTATTTGATGGGATTATCTTTATTATTGCTTCAATCTTATTTCTCCCCACAGCTATTTTAAAGTTATTTACATTCCTTGGTGCAATTTTTGTAGATTGTATGTATGTGGAAATGTTATCCATTTCTTCCAGAATTTCCATTTATTGAAATATAATTTTGCAAAATATTCCCTTTTGACTGTCTGCATTCCTTTTATATTATTTGTAACCTTTTTTTCATCTCTGATGTAAGTAATTTGAGTCTCCATTCTGTTGCATTTGATTAGTTTATCATTCTTGATGATTTTTTTCAAAGAACCAGTATTTTGATTCACTGACTCATTGTATTGTTCCTTAAATTCTGCCATGATTTTTTAATTTCTTTCCTGGGTTTCTTGGAATAGGGTGTCATTATATATGCTAGGATGGCCTCCAACACACTATGTAGCCCAGGCTGGAGTCCCACTCATGATCCTCTGCCTGAGCATCCCTAGTATTTGGATTACTGGTGTGAGGCACCATGTCTGGCAAATAATGTATTTTGATTGGAGAATGTCATCTATTTTCAGTTAAGCAAGTATTTATAGACAATATGTTACTATATCCAGTTCATAATTTTATATCAGTTTTATTGTAGTTTTTCTCACATTATTACAATCTAACTTTGTTGTTAAGTGATTTACTAGAGTAATGTGTTTTGATTCATTGCTTATTAATTTTGGATTGTCTATTAGAGATTTTTGACTTGTGGTGACTATTTGGCTCATGAAGCACCTTTTCATTATAATACACTCTTTAGAAGTTGTAGTGGCATAACAAGATTATAAAGATAAGAGCAAAAAAGGAAACTGAAGAAGAATACTAATTAATAACAAAAATTGCACATATTCCTTCCCAAATTTAAAATTTCTGTTTTCTCATATTCTGTTTCTTTATTGTTTATCATTTCACATACTAATGTATTTACACTTTTAATTATTTAGATTTTCAGTGTTCATACTAAACATATGAATGGTTTACACACCTGTTTATAATATTAGAACATTCTGAATTTGTCTACACAGGTAACCCTGCCATA
The DNA here is from genome assembly GCF_047511655.1 of Castor canadensis. Taxonomy (NCBI): domain Eukaryota; kingdom Metazoa; phylum Chordata; class Mammalia; order Rodentia; family Castoridae; genus Castor; species Castor canadensis. The sequence continues at coordinate 118,624,973 of NC_133405.1, forward strand.
AATATTAAACCTACCCATGTTTTCTTCTTACTTGTTAATGTCTCTTTCTTTTAGTTTGAGGAACTCCAGACAGCATTTCCTATAGGGCAGGTCTGGTGGAGATGTATTCCCTCAGCTTTTGTTTTTCCTGGAAAGTCTTTATCTCTTGTTTATTTTTAAAGGACAGCATGGCCATGTACAATATTCTTAGTTGGAATGTTTGTGACTTCAGTGCTGGGAAAATCTCATGCTACTCTACAGGTCTTTAAGGCTTCTGCTATGGAGTCTGCTGTCAGGCAAATTAGGACCCCCTAATGTTTTGTTTGTTTCTTTTTTATAGCCTTCATAATCTATCTATCACATTTGAAGGATCAATCATAAGATGTCTTGGTGACAAACATGGCTTTGTTAACAGATTGGTGACTTTTGATCTTCCTCTATCTGGATATTTGTAGCCTTCTCAGTGTTTAAAAATATTTCTCTTATAACTTCTTGACAAAGCTTTCTAAGTCCTTGACATTCCCATGTAGTTCTTGAACCAAAGTAACCCTAATATTTGCTCTTTCAACACTGTTCTGAAATACTAGGAGGCTTTCTTTGCTGTTCTTCATTCTTTTTTCTTTTTCCTCTTCTGATTCTGTATCTTCAAATGGTCTGTCTTCCAGCTCACTGATTCTCTCTTCTTTTTTGTCTGTTCTGCTACTGATGCCTTTTATAGGGTTTATTTCAGAGTATATTTTTCAGCTCAAAGATTTCTGTTTTGTTTTGTTCCATTTTTATTTTAAGACATGGTCTCATTGTGTATCCCAGACTGGCCCTGAACTCTCACTCCTCTAGATGTGTTTTCCTAGTGCTGGTATAAGAGGAATGCACACAACTTTAATTTCTGTTGGCTTTTTACATTTGCCTTCATCTGTCTCCTACATTTTCCATTAGAGTATGCAATCCTTCTGTGTGCTCATGGGGCTTTTGACTTCCTTAAAACAGCAGTTTTAAATTCTCATTCTGCAAGTTTGCTGATAGTGATTTATGTCAGACTGGTTTTTGACACCTTGTTTTTATCCTCTTTGAAGCCATGGTTTTTGAGTTCTTGATGCTTGGTGTATATGTTAACTGCCACTGAAGGATATAGGATTTATGCCAGTTTTCCTAGTCTGGTTTTGTTTATCACTGGCTTTCTAAAAATTCTAAGTAGGCTGCTCATTTTTTCTCTGCCTTTGTTCATTTCTGGTGTGCAACCAATAGATGGCGGCAAAAGACCAGGAATGCTACAGCAGCCATCCTTATATTTTCACCGTTTCACCACCAGATGGTGATCAAAGTCCAGGATTGGCCTAAACATGTGGTTAGTATGTTCAAGAGCATATACTGAGAAGTACCTAAAATGGGTCATCCATCCCTCTGGGTAAGTCTCTCCTTATGGCTTAGATTTTCCAAGACATTTCTTCCAAACCCTGTGGTCAGATACTAAAGTATTCTGGCTGGCTCTGAGCAGAATTGCCAAAGAGGGAATAGCTCTAGGACCCTATAACATGATGCCTGTGTCTACCAACACCACAAATCCATATCACACTCTAAACCACCACTTGCCATGATAAGCAGAGCAATGGGGGTAGGACTAAGGCCTATAGCATGGTGCCAACTGAAGAGGTAAACTATTGACCCAAGATGACTGAACTATCTATAGGTGATGCTTGTGATAAGTGAAGTCCACAAAATTGGTATTGTTTATCTCTTCTTGGCACTGGTGCTGCCACAGAATCTTTGTTCATAGGCACTAGCATGGTTGTGATGCCACTAGACTCTGCCCAGTGTTAGGTGTTACTAGCTCAGTTTCATGTTCCAAAACAGTGTCCTATGCTAACTACCATGTCCTAACTCAGTGAATGGAGTCTTGCTCTACACCATGCTGCCAGAGGTTGGGTAAGTGGCAGCTGCTTGGTCGCCCAGCTAAGGCTAAGTCTGAGTCTAAGTTGGGTCATACCTGAGTCTCACAGGCACAAAGCTGAACAGTTTCAGTGCTATACCTCAGTCCACATCTGGTAATGATGCAGGCAAAAACATGTGTCCCCCCCCACTTGAGCACAGATCTCTGCCTAGTGCTCACTTTAATCTAGAGCCTTGTCTGCAAGCTGTTAGTTGTACTGTTTGAGCCTGGGTTAAGGCAGAGAGTCATTCATTTGTCCTGCAAGTTCAATCCTAAACTCATTTTCCTAATTTCATTCTCAACACATTCATTATTTGTATATCAAAAAGTTACAGATTTTTGTATGTTGATTTTGTACCCTGCCATTTTTTTGAAAGTGTTTATTAGGTCTAAAACTTTTCTAATGGAGTCTTTAGGGTCATATTTTCTGTCAAAAGGGATAATTTTCCTCCTTTCTTTCCTATTTGTAAGCCTTTTTTTTCTTTCTCTTGCCTTATTACTGTGGCTATGCATTCAAGCACTATACTCAATAAGAATGGAGAGAGTGGACATCATTACCTTGTACTTCACTTCAGAAGAAATGCAATTTAGTTTTTCTCTGTTTAGTACCACATTGACTACATGCTTTACATATATAGCCTGCATCATATTGAGGTACAATCCTTCTATTCCTATTTTTTCAGGGATTTAAACATGAAAAAATGTTGCATTTCATCAAAGGCTTTTTTGTATCTATTGAGTTGAACATGTGATTATTATCCTTTATTCTGCTTGTGTGCTGTATCCTATTTATTGATTTGCATATGTTGTACCACACTCACCTTCCTGAAATGAAAAAATTTGATTATGGTGTATTATCTTTTCAATGTATTGTTGATTTTGGTTTTACAGTATTTTATTAAGAACCTTTGTGTCTATTTTTACAAGGCAATCATCTTAGTCAGGGGTATGGATTACCTACAAATACATATTTGAGATAAACCTGGGCCTTGACCACCCTCTAGTGCTCAGTCAGTGATAATCTAATGACTGCCTTTTCTGGCATTCCTGATCTTTTGGCACTGTCTAGTGGTAATGCACCAGAACAGAGGCACAGAGAAAATAATCACCCATTCTGTGAAGCCACTATTATCCTAATACCACATCCTGATTAAGACACAAGAAAATAAACTGTAGACCAATTTCCTTAATGAAAACAGACACAAAAATTCTTACTTTCAGCTTCCTTTAAACAGCAGTTTTAAATTCTCCATCTGTGAATTACCTATACTGATTCCTTATTCTAATAGTAAATTCATGCTTTCCTGAGAGCTCTGATGCTTCATGTATTATGTCAACTGCCATTGACGGATTGGGTATTTATTCCAGTTTTTGTAATCTGCTTTTGCTTATGCCTGAACTGGGGAGTACCTAAAATGGGTAATCCATCCCTCTGGGTAGGTCTCTCCCTGGTCCTGAGAGTTTTCCAGACATGTCATCCAAAACCCTGAGGGCAGGTATTAGTATTCTGCCTTGTCCTGGGTAAAATAACCATGGAGGGACCAGCTGTAGGACCCTGTTTTATGCCTGCATGTACCAACACCAGAAATCCATGTCAAACTCTGAACAAACTCTGCTTGTCAAGACAAGCAGATCACTGGGGTAGGTCTGAGTCCCATACTGCTGTGGGTTGCCAACTGCAGATGTTCAGTAGTGCCCAAACCACTGCAATTATCCATAGATTACATTTGTGATAAGAGAAGTCCAACTTATTGGCCATGTTTTTCTCTGCTTGGCCCTTATGTTGCCATGGTACATATGTCCATGGGCACTGTCCTCTTTGTGATGCCATTAGACTTTCCCAGTGTTAGGTGTCACGAGCATAGCTCTGTTTTTCAAAGCAGTGTCCTGTGCTAATTATCCTGTCATAGCCTCAGTGAATGGAGTATTGCTCCACACTGTGCCGCCACAGGTTTGGTAAATGGCAGCTCCTCTGACACCAAAACTGAAACTAAGTTGGGTCTTACCTGAAAATCATAGGAACAAAGACTTGTAGTCTCTGGCCTACTCATGGACTCACAGCACAGGTGGCAATGAAGTAGGCTAAAGCATGAGTCCATACCACCTGGGCTCTGATCTCTGCCTGGTGCTAATGTTATTCTAGAGCCCTGTATGCAAGCATGGCCTGGTGTTCGCTGTGCTGTCCACCTCAAAGCCAGCTCCATTGATAGTTGCTGATGTTGACTCCCCTGGAATTTTAAATTCCCTATTTTTAAAATTGGTAATTCACACTTTTTTTAGTACAGTTGAACTATCTTTTCTAAACACTATCTTGCTTTGTTCCCAAAGGTGGATTCCTTTCCACTGCCTTGCTCTGTGGAAACAAAAATACATACTTGAGTGTAGGATGGTCTGTTGGAGAAAGGAGCATGAGCTCCAGACTACCTCAGCAAACTTCTTTTGTAATGCAAGACAACTGTCTCAGAACTGTTGTGACAACTATTTACACGAATAATTAGTAATTTCTATGTTATTCAAATTGTGTAAAAGTGTATCCACCTGGAAAAACATTTATTCATTTGCATGTTTAGGTACTTCAAAACCAGTCACAGGTTTCCATATGCTTTAGAAGATTTCTACATAATTCAGAAGAGCTTTCTACTCATGATTACAATACAATATAGTACAAGAACACAGATGAAAATCAGCCCATGGAAAAGAAGCATAGGGAAGAGTCCTGTTGAAACCAGAACTGAGCTTGCAGCTGTCTTCCAGTAGAATCACCAGCACAGGGCTTACTCTCCCAGCACAGATGTGTGACTCAATGTGTCAGTGTTGCTTACCAGGCAAGCTCACCCAAACCTTTGTCATGTAAGCATGGGATGTCCCCATGTCTGACTTTAGCTTAAAACACTTGAGCCCATCTGGGAGTCAAATTGATACAGATAGACCAATAAAAGTGACGTTCTTCATAAATCTCATTGTATTCATGAAATTAGTGGTGTGACCACTATCTTTGTAACAAGAATACAAACATATTCTGATCAGACCCGATATTCTGAGTGCTACAAGTTACTGGCAGTTGTAGTCAAAGGTCAGTCTTCAACCTTGAAAGATTGGACCCTTTGAGCAACCATCATCTACTGAATTAGAAGCTTTCATAGCACAGATTGTAAATTCTTAATTTATGTGATCTTTTATCCATATATTTTCTTTAAGGATTTCATTAAAAATGAAAAGGAATTATAAATATTCAGTTTTTAATTTGACCACTTAATAAACTTTTAAAATTTTATTTTAATAAGATACTGTTCCTTACATTGCTTTTCAATGCATATATTCATACTTTTTTACAGGAAAAGAATAGTTATTGTGGATTTTTTTTAATTGAGATAAATTACATCTTAATTTGTGTAGCAAAATTAACTTGAACTAATTAAAACCTTTTAAATGTTAGATGTGATCATTTCCTCTTTATAAATTTAAATGAGAAAAGATTTGGTCCATTTGCATGTGTAAGAAATTTACAATGACAAACCATGCAGAATGATCATTTTTACTGTTTGAAGAGTTATTAAAATCAGAATATATAAGAAATTAAAACTCATGACAACTACAATAGAGTTCTTTATGTATTATTCCAAAACACCTAAGAGGGAGTTCTCTACAAAATGAATTAACAATTTTATTTCAAGAATGAGAAGAAAAGATGAATGCAACTATAATGCTTCCTGTATAAACAGGAAACAGATCAGATAATAGTAACAAGAAACAGGTCAACAAAAATTCTTCCCAAATAGTTCATTAATTAGATGGGTATTTTTTGCTCTGAACACTGTCCAATTCTTAAGTCTTTTATTCTCCCTTTAGGAAAGTTTTAATCCCAATTTCATTCCAAGTATCGTCATTGGATTTGGCCCCTCCTCATATATAAAGATTGTGAATGTAATGAACTTAATCAGTAGATCTCTCCTCCTAGGGAAAGTGTAGTTAGGGTGACATTTGACTGATGTTAGATCTTAGGGATTTTTTTCCTGCAATTTCTGAGAAGACAAGGTCTTTAGTCTTTTTCCACCACATTTGGTAATGTTGGGCAAGTTAGGCATAAAGAAGTGTTTCTCAAAGTGAATACTAGACTTGTTAAAAGATCTTGAAAACGTCTGCTACCCTGGTGATGCCTCATCTTAAAATTTCCAGAATCTAACATAAAAACCTTATTTCAGTTGTTTTTCAAGGCTCATCAGTTTTCCATTTTCTAACGATTGTTATCACCATTCTTTGAGAACACTGGGTTCCATGGACTTGTTATATTTGCTCTAAACCATCATCAAGTTTTGGATTATGTAAATAAGATTGAGGCTGAGAATTTGCATCTCTAATAAGTGCATAGGTAATGCTGTCACAGACATGTGGTCTATTGGGATGATGATCTGAGTGTGCCAATAAGAAACCCACTTTGCTTATGACTGGAGAGAATCATGAAAAGTTTTGGATTAGTGTTGTTTTGTTAAGAATAGAATTTCAAGATAACTGAGGCCTTACAGGTGTCTCCTGGTTTGTAGATAGGAGAGATTTTGCATTTCTACAAGGTTGACTATCACTGTTAATTCTTAGGGATGCCGTATTGAGAAGGACTTCTCTAGCCCACCTGTTGTCCTTTGAGTACTTCAGCATGAATCTGAACTTTGATTACTGTAACTGACAGTGAGAGCTAATAATGTTGAATACCAGGGGTTGTATTGTTTATACTCATCATTTCCTTTCAATTTCCTTCATGGAGAAGTTACTGAAATGTATGTTTTATTTCTAAAAAGATAAGAATAAAATAACTTCCAGAGTTCTCAGATGCAAGACAACAGAGCTCAGACTAAACCAAGAAGAGATGGACTCCAAAACTTGTGCTCTTAAGTAGGGTGATTTGGAGGTTTTAAGCAACACAAAAGTGCCAGTTCCTAAGTAGTTTTGGTTAGACCAACCTCCTTGACAGGGGATGTGAGACAAAAACTACATGCAGCCACTGATGCTTGCTGGTTGCTGCAGATCTATCTCCTCCCCTCCCAGGCAGAAGGTAACATGCAACCATAGTACCTATAGTTAAAGGTGTCATGAATGCAAGTACTGTGGTTCAGAAATATCCCTGAAAACCTGCATGGTACTACATGTTGTAAACCACATTTTATCTCACGTGAGAGTTCCAGCCAGAGGTTCCAAAAGGTAAAACCAAAATTGCCAAGAAGCCTCCTCCACAGCCCCCCTCCACATACTATAAACTGAGGTGATGGATGATCTTTCAGAGGCCCTAGACTCAAGTTGCTTCTATAGGTGTTGGCCACACCTGCTTTGAGTGATAGAAAAGAGTTGAGGTGGTAAAGGGAGGAAAACCTATTCTGAGTTTGCTATTACAGTAGGTATTTTTTCCACACCTTATAGGAGATGGAGAAAGATTGTTTTTTCCCCTGTTTCAAGCTAAGTACAAAAGGCTTAGAATTATTTTCCGTATCAAGTGTAGCATGAAAACAAGTCATTGTACATGCAGTGAGTGAACTTTGAATCTATAACATAACCTAGGCTCCCCGAGAACACCCATTTGTTCAAAGATCCGTGCACTGTGTTATTTCTGTGCATTAGTGATGAGAATAATATAATAATAATTATTATATTATTATAATATTATAATAATAATATAATATAATAATAATAATTAGTAATAATAATCACTAATGAGAATTAGTGATTCTCATTATTAAGATAGTCTTTGAGAACAACCAGATCACAAACTTAGCAAGAGATAATTGTTCTGCATGCATGCTCAAGTCATTCTGACTGCTGGGGAGCCCTCATGAACTTCAGTGGTCAACAGAGGATCCTCTCATCAATACTGCATGGTAAGTGTTGTCTAATTTGGAATTTTAGTGGTTCTCAAATAGTAACATGCATTATAATCACCTGCAAGCCTTATTAAAACATAGGTATCTCATAGGTATCTGGAATTCTCTTCTACTTTCAGGATTTCTGATCCAGTATCTTTGGGATAGGGCCTGGAAGTTTTCATTTCTAGCTAATGCATAAGGAATATGAATGCTGCTGATTCAGGAACTATGCTCTGAGAGTCACTGAGTAAGCATCTAAGGCTGCCTTTTAAACATTTAAATAGGAAACTTACAACTTCTTGATTGCATGATATGAGTTCCTGGTGTCAGGAATGTCAGAATATCAGTAAACTCAACATATTATTATTTTTTAACATTCAAATTAAATTGAGTTGAAATTAATAAATTGATCATCTAACTAAAAACATACTAAAGCTCTACTATTAATAGCAAACATCTATTCATTAGGAAATATTAAACTTTTGTTTTTTTCTGAAAAAATGATAAGAATGCATAGTTTGGCTAGAGTTTGCAGAGTGATTCAAAATTTTGTGAAAGTGCTGGGAGTGTAGCTCAGTGTTATAATGCTTGCTTAGCACCTGCAAGACTCTGGGATTTCATCTCCAGCATTCAAAGAACTGTGGGAGATAATGAATCTGCATATTAAGGATATGTCTTCCTGAACCCTGTGATTGATTTCTGAAAGTCAGTATTTATTGGTAGTGTGGACTTACAAGAGGCTTTAAAAATGAATTATTTTAACTAAAGATATGATATTTCAAATACAAAATGTTTAAAAAAGAAAATATATCAGAAATATGATTTGACAGAAGGGATGAATCTGATTGAAGCAATTATATGTATGCTAGAAGTACCATAATGAAACTTCTTTGTATAATTAATATATGCTAATAAAAATGACAAAGAAAAAGAAATAATTTGAAAGGGAAAAAAATACATATTGTGCTTGCTGTATTTTTATCATGGTGAAATGTTCTTTTCAAATATCCTTATCTCAACTAGCGAAAACGTTATGTGTTTCTTATTATTGCTTATGTCTTCTCTTCAGCAAAATTGGAGAAGAGGCCAGAACAGGCTCTGCCTGGAAGTGAGGGGGTGAGGAGAAGAGAGAGGGGGCAGGGAGCAGGGAGGAGAAATAGCCCAAACAATGTATGCACATGTGAATAATGAATAAAATATATATATGTATTTAATATTAAAAATGTTTTTCATCCTCAGATACCAATATTGGACATAAATATTCGTTTTACAACCATTTGCCTTTCTATTTGGTCATCGGTTTTATGGAACACAATAATATGGCAAAGCAAGTTTTTGGAAATTGGCCCTTCAGTTAATTATTCACTTTAAAAATTCAATTTCAGCACTTTGGTTTTCAGTAAGTTGAGTTAACAATGGACTCTAGTGGATGCCATTAGTTTTAACTGCTTAGAATCTTTCCCCTTGTTTGGTAATTTGCATAGCATTTTGTTTTGGAGAATTGCCCTTCTGGCAGCCTTAATTGGTGAGGTTTATGTGAAGATAATTCCATTCCTCACTCCATCAGAGCTGTATAAACTAAGCTGATCAAAAAAAGAGCCATATTCAAATACCAGGTGGATTGATTGATATTAGTGTTATTTGTATGTCAATCTTTATTTTATTTTAATTTGGAATACTATTAATATGGAATATCTCTTCTAAACTGGCACCTTGCTTTCTTTCAACAGTTCAATTTTTTGGTATAGCCTCAATTTGCGGAAATTCCATTACTTCCATTGGCATTGCATGAATTGTATTTTCTCAGCAAAAATGTATGAAGACATGTTTGTTTTAGTGAAGACAATCCTATCACCAGTTGCATTTTGTTGCATAAACTAAATTGGCCCCAAAGAGTGCTGGACTTATTGTTGTTGGCTTTGTTGGTATATAGCCTTCTATTCTTACATGTCTAATATACTATTTCTATAAATGTAGTTGAAATATCCTTCCTAAATCTCCTGTCTTGCTTTCTTCTAGAATGTTGATCTGTTACTGCCCTAATCAGTGGGATTTCTGATGCTATTCTTCTAAATAGCATGTTGTAGTAGAAATATGGAGACAAAGTTTCCAGGTGTCATGGATCTTCTTTTCTTGGTTCTCAGTGATTGTCTGGGGAATGTAAGCGAAGTCCCTTCCAACCACCAGTTAGCAAATCCATTATCTTACTTAGATTAAGAATGTTTTGGGTATATTCTGAAATTTGGTAAAACAGATTCCTGGAAAAATGTTATTTTGAATCCCCTATTATTTAGATTTTCAACTTTATATACCTCAACATAATCACAGTTAATGGAATCCTTACTATAAATAATAATTATTTCAATTGCCTATGTGGCTTTTTGACTTTAGTCAATCTTAACCTATTATTTATATCGGCAATTTTGTTTTATGTGAAACCAAATGCACATGTGAGAAAGGAAAATGGATAAATTGGAATTAATGAAATTAAAATCACTTGTTTCAAAGACATTATCAAGGGAAAGTGAAAAGACATCTCACAGACTGGAAAAAACATATTTGCAATATCCAACAGTTTTGAATTGCTTTTGATTAATCATAAAAAGAGTTGGTTTAACCCTGGACGTCATGGAGTGAATTGTTTACTTACCACCCCCCCTCCCATATGCTCAAGCCCTAATACCAATAAGAATATATTTGGAGATAAGACCTTTAAGGAGGTAATTCAGGTTAAAGGAGACCATGAGAGTGGGGCTCTAATTCCATAGCAAGGATTATGAAAAGTTTGGGACTGAGACCCCTCCCCAACATGCCTTAAGAGCTCCATTGTAAATCACAGTAAGTTAGAAAGAATGGGAACTTCCTCCCTCATGGGTGGGACACCTGAGAATTAACACAGGTGTATACAGGAGTCATGCCCAGCTCCTACCCCGGCTCAAAGGTCAATCTCTCCCTGCCTCCAAGTTTAAGGTGGAATAAAAATTACCTAAAATAAACCATGCTCTTTTTTTTTCTTTCTGCTTGTGCTGAACCCCTCCCTCCTGATAAAGCAGGCAATCCTTTTCCCCTTTCTGACAATAAAACTCTTCTTTCTTACAATATCCATACATCCTGCTTGGATTCTTCCACACCAGGGCACAAGCACAGAGGTCTTCTGAGAGCCACTTTCTGATGTTAACAATAGAACTGGTATCCTTATTGTAAGGTACTGCTGAATTAAGACCACACCACTTGTGGAAAGGAAAGATTTATTAGTCCAGAGCACAGGGCTATCCCCCTCTCCTCCCCCCACCCAGATCAGGGAGCAGCGACTTGGGTGAATTGGGTAGTGGGCTTTATAGGAGGGGCCAAGCCCTGGGGGAGGGAGAGAGTCTCTGGTCTCTGATTATCTGGATTATCTGTGATTACCAGATGGAACAGGTTGACATGCCTGGCTAGTTGAGTAACTGGAAGTTCCTGAGTTGTTTTGCAAGCCGAGAAACAATCAGGCAGGAAGAAACTAGCAGTCATAAATCAGGGAATCTGGTTTTAAGGTATAGCCTCAGGTCCTCCGCCCCAAGAATGCCAGGGACCTAACACTTATAAAAAGAAGAGACACCACTCCCCCCTCCATTTGTGCACAGAACAAAAACAATGTGAGGACATAGCAATGTGGCCTACAAACCAGGAAGAGAGACCTCACAAGGAACAAAACCTTTCATCATCTTGATTTTGGACTTCAACCTCAATTTCTGTTGTTTAGGTTATCCACTCTGTTGCATTTTATTATGGCAGCCTGAGCAAATGAATACATGTGATGATGCTTGATATGCCTGACAAAGCCAGAAATTCAAAGTCATTAATGATAACCCTACTAACATTAAACAAATTGTTAATGAATCTAGAATTTCTGTGAATCTTCCCTCCTAATCAGTAGTCCTTTCAACAACTCTAATAAGTCACCCTGGTATTTCCACAATAAAGGCCACCTTTGCCTCTCATCTGCATTATTAAGGCACAGTCATGTGTGCAATCCTCCACTGATTTTATCAGGTGTTGGGGCTGGCCTCAAGCCCGTGATCCTCCAAATCTCCCCCTCCCAGGTAGCTGGGATTAGATGAGTGAGTCATGGCAAGGAGTACATTCTTAATAATTTTTACTACATCATTTTATGTTCTGTGATCACAATCATGGACACATTTTTTGAGGAATGGATTGAATAGAGATTTACAATTTCTAGAGCAGACAAGAAATTAGTATCTAATTTATATAAGAAATTGCTGTGAATCAATAAGGAAAATGTAGATTCCAATAGATAAGTAAGCAATTTATGGAACAGGAAATTTAAAACGTGAGCATACCATTTGAGTTGCTCACAGTCACAAAGTTTTAACCCAAAGATGTTGGTTAAAACTTTGACAACTTAAAAATAATTTATGACAATTATAGATTGGCAACATTTAGAAAACTGAATAATGCCAGATTTTGGTGGGCAAGTGCAGATATCATTTCCTGTTGGTACAACCATTCTGGAGAACAATAAACACTACATTGCCAAATTCTATGTGACTTATGATACAGTCATTCAACTATTTCCCATAGGTCAAAAAATTGTTATGTAAGTCCATAAGTGAATATGCATGTTGATGAGCATTGCATCATTACTTGTACAGCATTGAAAGTTACCTGGATATGCCTTACTGGGAGACTGCTTAGTAAAAATATGCTTGAATTGATTTATATAATCACCCTTACCAGAAAGTTTTATCCTTCCTATGAACATCTCTTTCTTTCAGTTTGAGGAATTTTCTTTAACATTTCTCATAGAACAGGTCTAATAGAGATACATTCTTTTGTTTGGGAAAATCTTTTTCCCTCCATCCATTTCTAAAGGGTAGCTTTGCTGGGTATATTAATCTTGTTGGACTTTTTTTTTCCTTCATTACTGTGAAAGTCTCATGTCACTCTCTCCTGGCCTGTAAACTCTATTGAGAATTCTGATATCAGGTGAATTAGCACACCCCTGTGTATTATTGGTTCCTTTTCTCCTGCAGTCTTAAGAATCTTCTCTTTTAGCTTTTACTTATGAGAGCTTGATAAAGGTGTCTTGGGGGTAGACTTGGTTAAGTTTGACTGGTGGCTTTTGATCTTCCTGAAACTGGATATTTGTATCCTTTTCTAGGTTAGGGAATTTTTCCCTTATCACTTCAAATAGCTTTTTGCCATTTTGGCTACCTCAAGTCTTAGTTAAACCCAAATAACCTGAGAGTTTAGTCCTTTAACTCTCCCAAAGTTCCTGAAAGCCTTTTTTGTTCTTCTTCATTCCTTTTTTCTTTTTCAACTGAGTATTTCCAAATAGGCTTTCTTGGACTTCACTGATTCTTCTGTTTAATTTTTCCTCTTGTTGATGCCTTCTGTTGTGTTTTTAATTTCTCTATCTTTTTCAGCTAAAAATTTCTGTCTGGTTTTTTAAAATTGCTTCAATTTTTTTGTTAAATTTGTCTGTTTAAGTATTGAAAACATTATCTCCCTGTGTTTTCTTCAAGCTTATTGAATTTCCTTAAAATAGCTGTTTTAAATTCTCAGTCTACAGTTCTCCCATACTGATTATTGTCTGGCATTTTATATTGAGTACTAGGTGAAGTCATGATTTCTTGAAAAGTCTTGATGCTTGTTGGTATGCAATGTCATCTGGGCCTAAAAGGATTTGGTATTTATTCCAGTCTCCCTAATTTGATTTGTGTGTGTGTGTGTGTGTGTGTGTGTGTGCTGTATTTAGAAATTATAAGCAAGCCACATACTTTCTCTAAGCCTGTAATCACTTCCACTACTTCAGCATTAGATGGCACCCAGAACCAGATTTTCCAGGAGTCTGTTATTGGTGTGTTACCACCTTTTCAGTACCAGAGGTCAATCCAAGCCCAAGTTCCTCCTAACTACATTGTTAATGTATTGCTCAGAAAGAAATAAGAGAGTACTTAGAAAGAGTACTGTGTCCCTAAATGCCTTTCTCTGGGGCCATGGTAGGCCCAACTCCCTCATCCACAGTTCCTAGCCATTGGTCAAAACCTACAGAATTCTGCCTGGCTTTAGGCAGACTCCTAGAAGTACCAGCCCAGGATTGTGTTATACCTGTGGCCACCAATGCCACCAAACTCTATGCCCTGAGAACACCTCCTACCAAGACAACACTTAGTTAGAACCAAGGTCCATCCTACTATGAGCTGCTTATTGTTGAGATGGACCTATGGTCTGAGACCACTACAGATAACCACTGATGATGCTAACTATAATAGAAATTTCATGGATTTGGGCCATGTGGTCTTCCCTTAGAATCGTAACTCTTCAAGATGTTTTGTTCTCAGGCAGCCTTGAGTGTACAGGCCATTAGGATCTTCCCAGTATTAGGTTTCACCAGCCTAGCACTATGTTTCAGGGAAAAAACTTATGTCCTATCCAACCCCCAGTGAGTGGACTATTGCTCTATACTATGCTCCTGAAGGTTGGAGTAGCAGTGGTGAAGACAGTGCCTTGGATAGTCTACTTTACCTGATGCTAAGTTGGGTCACTCTTGAGTCTCACAGACCAAGAACCCACACAATGTTAGGATTCATCAGGACCCACGCTGCAGCTTTTGGTGACAGAAGCCAAAACACAAGTTAGTTTCACTGGGGCACAGGTATCTGCCTGGTGTTAGGGCAGCTGTAAATCCCCATCTGTGTTCACTGGCCTGAACATATTCAACATTGAACACATGTGATAGAGAGTTCCCCTGGTTACCTAAGAGAGTGTTAAGCTTGGTTGCATCTGAGTCTCACAGCATCAGGGATCTGCACAGTCTCAGGAGAAAGGCATGTGTGTATCCCAGGCTTATTCCCAGTTAGAACTGATGTGGCCAAAACTTATGCCTATCCCACCAGCACACAGGTCTTCACCTGATTCCAGGGCAGGTCTAGAAGCTCCATCTATGAACTCTGGCCTGTGTTTGGGGCCTTCAGTTTCTATAGGATGCTGGGTCTCACCATGGTAGTCCAGGCTCTGGGCTCTGAGACAAAGCCCTATACTAATTTTCATAATCTGCTCCCCAGTATATGGAGTCTTGCTACTTGTCCTGCTGTCCAAGTTTTGGGGAAGGTTATTGGAAGCAGTAAGCTACCTGTTCTAACCTGATTCTAGTGGTTCATCTTGTGGGTATTGGCTTGGCAGTAAAGGTTATGCAGCTTTGTCCACTGCTGTTTCACTCTGGATGGTCAAGTATGGGGTTTTAAGTCTAAGGTCTGTATTTAATTCTCTCTCCCTCTCCCAAGTGGAAATAGCCTCTCTACTGGTTGGGCTGCTTGTAGTTGGAGGGGTATGACAAGGGCAACTCTTCCTGTCTTCTTCAATGTGTCTTTTTGTTTTGTTATAGTAAAATCAGGCTCTTCAGTCTCTTGCCTGACTTCCTTAACTATTATGAAGGTAGTTTGTGAATGAATAGTTAACTGTTCAACTTGGTATGTTTTAGGGGAGAGATCACTGGAAGTTCTTAGCTGCCGTCTTTCTCCACCTCTTGATATGAGAGAATTTTTTTTAAAAATTACTGAATATTATTTCAAATGGATGTGTTTCAATAAGTATGCCAAAAATCTGTAACCTTTCGTACATATGTATCCAGAATGAATCAAGATTTTTTAATGGAATCTGTGAAGATTATGTATATGTAGTCATATACAGGCCATATCTCCTTTGTGATTTTGTTACACAGTAGCTTCTCAGTGTTATAGAATAGGTCTATCACCTAGAGGATTTTTTGGTTTTGTTCTTTGTGTTTTCTGGTTTTGTTTTTGATTTTTTTGACACAGGGTGTCACTATGTAGCCCAGGCTGGACTTGAACTTGGGATCTTCCTGCCTCAGCCTACTAAATACTGAGATTACAGATGTGCATCACCATGCCTGGCTATTTACCTAGAGTTTTCAAAACCATCTTTTGTGAAGTATTCAATTTATCAGTCCATATTTTGTCTCTGACCTTTCCAGGGTTGTATGGTTGAGTGAAGACTTCTGGCTCTGCTCAGAACATTTTCTGCAACTGTTTCCAGACCTAGAAAAGGACCTATTGTTGAATGGATGAATGAATGAATGAATGGATATATATTAACAAGATCCAGCCCAATGTACTGTAGTGGCCACTGCTGAACTTTAAATCTTATTTCTTGCTAGAGAAAATATATGCAGCAGAGTACAGGTGGAATAGCTAGAAAAATGAATATCATCTCATGACCAGGGAAACGATCTATCATGAGGCTCTTCCCCCTTGACCAAAGTCCAATCTATTATGTAGTGAGACAAAAGAATAAAATCAAAGAATTTATTCTTCACTTTGAGAGCCATGTAGATGATATCTGTGAAATTGAAGAAAAATCTACTTGTTCATTGTAAGTTATCTTAACCCCAAGCCCAAGTGGTACAAATTTGCTTTACAAGAAACATTTGGCAATGTTTTAAACTAGCTGTGGGATGCTACTGGTTTCTAGAAGGTAAGACCTAAGGTGCTGTTAACATACTCTAGTACACAGGATCATCCCCACAACAAAGAATTATCTGGCCTAATACGTCAATAGTGATGAAATTGAGAAACTGTCCTAAACTGGATGGTTAAGTTAATCAAATATTTCTTTAGTGCTCACACATCTCTAAATGGCAACCTTTACTTCTTTTGTACTTGCCTGAAATGCTCTTCTAATGATTCTCACATGGTTAGCTCCCTCTTCTCTTCCATATTTTAAATCAGAGTACATTCTCAGTGAGAAATTATTTGACCAACTTGATAATCCTTATTCTACCCTTCAAAAATCCCTGTCCATCTCCTTGCTTTCTTTTATTCTGTGTTTATTTATATATGGACTATGCTTTATTTCTTTAACTTTCTGCATAGCCCTATTATAATTTAAATATCATTTGTTATTTCTGAACTCCCAATGATGAGAGGAGTATTTGACACATAACAGGTGCTAGATACCTCCTTGGTTAGCAACAATGAACTTAATTCTAATGATCTCAGAGAAGAATACAAATACAAATGTAACAGCTTTTTTAGATCATAGTATGCAATTTCACTAAGTCTTGAGTAAGTACTGATCAAAGCATGAGAATGCCCCTACTTTCTTATTCCTTGCTCTGTATCAAGGACAGGGAAGAAGTAGAAAACTCCTCTAAGTTTCAGAAAAATATAGCCTTTGTTCAAGTGGCATATACTAATAAGTTTCTTTTCATTACTGCCACCTAAGAGAGCACCTAAAGTTAAATGGATTTAAAAAGCACCTGATTTTATTTTTTAGGAGTTTTCTTTTTCCAGAGAAAGTCAATGTCTGGCAAGCAGGGGTCTGTAATCATTTAAGAATTACAGTGATTTCTGTATCCCCGCTAGGCCATTCTCATGTGCCACTCTTTCAGGTACACTCATGGAAAGAATGGGACACAAGAGGACAAGAAAATTTCCCTTGCGAGACATAAGAACCCTGTCTACTTATGGCCATTACTATTCTTGTCCATAAACAAATGGTATGTGCTTAGAAATAATAACTACTATATGTTAATTCCTCTTCACTCTTTCAAAAAAAAAAACCTGCTTTTAAAAATTATAGTTATCCTGTTTTTCATGATTATATTTAGGATATATTAAGGGTTAAATTGATTATTTTTCATATAAGGCAAATCTCAGTAGTAAACAGTATTTATGGAATGGTGTAACTGGTCAAGTCTAAAATACAGCAGCAACTCTTTTTTAAGAACAATTTTTATTTGAATTAGTTTTTACACTGTTCTTATAAACTAAAGCACAGTTTTGTCACCTCTGAACATGTCTGTGTTGTTCAGAGACCTTCAGAAAATAGAATGCTAATGCAAAAAGATTTAACTGAATTTTGGTTTCTATAAGTAAGAACCTGATAAAGGGAGCCAAAAAGGAATGCTGGAATACTCAGAGAGTCATAGTAAGAATTTATTTACCATCCCTAATCCTTAGAAGGTCAGAGGAGGGAGAAGTCTTCCTAGAGCCCAGTGTGACTTAGAGCCATGGAAAAGTTGGTGGTGGGGAGGTTGTGGAGATTTAGAGGAACAAAAAGCAGATACTAGTAAAACTTCAATTGTACTACCCAGACTGCCAATAAGTCTTATGTGGAACTGGTTTTGCAGGCTTTCTCTCTACAAATATAGGACTAAATGTTGTCCTCAAGGTTCTGCCCACTGAGAAAAATGTTTACTGTAATCTATCAGTGCTACCACTCAGTGAGGATGAAATGCAGGAATTTAGAATATTAACAGAGAGTTAGTCTAAAACAATTTACCACTTTACCAATTCACCAAAATCTAGGCTTCATCAATGTTTTATCTTTATTTGGCAACCTAGGGATGTCCTTTCTTTCTTTGTGAGTCCTCTAATAATTAGCTACTTCAGTAGCATGAGAATTTGCATTATTTACTTTCATTGCTCAACTCAATGATTTCAATGTGAAGGAGGGGCAAGCACAATGTGATAATTTTATTACTGATTATTGACGTATTAATTCAGCAAATATTTATTAATCCTCTACTGTCATTGTTTGGATACAGCAGTGAGAAAATCAGGAAAAACATCTCTGCTCTGATATGCAGCTTGAATACTAGGGGGTAAAGACCAATATGTTCAAAATAAATAGGTAAAATATATTCTATGTTAGATGGCAATAAAACAGAGAAAAAGCACAAAAGAAGCAGAGAGATGGTAAGATTGGAGAATCGTTGATTGCATGATTGCAACTTAATATAGCCTGACCAGGTAAGTTGTTAGTGAGAACGTGACATTTGATTGAAGACCTGAAAGAGATAAAGAAGTGTGCAAGTGTCTGGGGTCAGAATTAGCAAGACAGAGAAAACAGTAACTGTGCACAGGGTAGGGGGTGCAGCATGGTAGGCATGTTTGATGAACAGAGAATACTAACAAATGATGCAGAAATAATCAAAACAACTTGTGTTTTTCATCATTATATGAAGTAAAATCAAATAAGTGAGTTTTCTATAATTATTAGAAAGCAGCAAGGGAATGCTCACAAAAAGAACTGAATATACAACTCTATATTATATGACATCAGATCTGTAAATTTATAGAAATAAATTTCATATTGAAATAATGTAAAGATGGAAGGGAATTTACCGAAAGATTTTTTCTGATTTGTGGGATTTAGGAAGCCTATATTTTCCTCCTTAATCTTTTCTATATTGTATACAATGTTTATAGTTTTGCTTCATTTTATTTTCTCTAAAGAAACTCTATAGCAGTTAAGGACTAAGGACTTGAATAGAAAAAGTTTGGTTGAAGTACTTAATATATCTACATATGGTGTTACTTTAGACAAAAAAATGACCTCAGTAGTATCTATATTCAAAATTTGAAAAAAATAATGGTCTTGTGGGGTTGTTTTATATCATTAAATGTGGTAATATTTATAAAGGTATTAATATAGTGCCTGATCAGTCATAAATTCTCAATAAATTGTAACTAGTCACTATTAATCAATAGTATAGCTTTTATAATCCTATCCTTTTTAAAAGACAGAAAGATAAAACTCAATAGCTCATCTACCTATCTATCTATCTATCTATCTATCATCTATCTATCTTTTATCTGTATGCATTTATCTACATATAGCTATCTGCATATATATAGGCACATATATATGTTAAATGATAATCACCTCTTATGTCTGAACCTCAAAACAGTGATTTCTGAGTCATTTTCTACATCCTTTGCAAATACTGCTTCTTCAACAGTTCAAAGAAGGTCCTTATTCTAGGTGATGAGGGTATAAATAAGAGAAAGTTCTTGTTATAGTTAAAATAAATCTGTTATTTCTCATTTTTAAAGTTCTATAAGATGGTTTTAAACATTTGGAGCTGGCAAATATAAGGAAAATAATGCCAATACTAACCAGATAAACATAATGATCTGTAAGTATTTCCTTCCAATATTTTTAAATATATGCAGTGCTCCCTCAGTATTGATGGGACACTCCTACAGATACCAAAGTTTGTGGATGTCCAAGTCCCTTATATAAATGGTGTAGTAGTTGCATAGAAACTACCCACACCCTTCTGTAATATTTAGAACACTTGGCTTGCAAGCACAGACCCTGGATTCAATCCCCAGTGCTTCAAAAAAAAAAAAAAAACTAAAGTAAGAAGAGACAGAAAAAGAAAGTACATATTCAGCATAGACATAGCATTTTTCAAATGTTTTGAGGCACAATAAATTCAATCTGTAGATGTAATATCTGCAGATGCAGAGGGCAACTTGTATTTTTTAAATCCGAAAAATGTTTAGATTATATACATGAATGTATGTGCTTACATATATAACATATTTATGCATTATTTGATCAGTGAAAAATAATGCTTCTGAAATGACTTGGTTTTTTGTAAATTAAATAATAATATGAATGTTTTCCTTAACGTAAGCATTTAAAGCACTAACTAAAAAATATATAAAGTTTAAGTTTTCAATAAAATTAGACAGCAGAAATAATAACATGACAGGTTATTAGAAAAATTATTCTTGTATCATCAGACTGAAATAATATTCAAGCCAAAGTTCATTGGAATAACCATAAATTGCTGCACAATGAATATTTTATTACATTTTCTTCTAAAAATTTTGAAATGGTAACTATAATAAGCAATGCATTAACCAAAAATAATGATAATCCTGCTTATTGTTTTAAAATGCTCATTCCTAGGCCATTCAAGCCAGTCTGCATATTTTTAATCTACTGTACTAAGGTCAAATGCACTCCAGATATTTCTTAGTGAAATTCCCAGGTAAGTGTGTGATATTGTAGACTAAAAATTTTGATGACAAGCACATTTAAAGTATATATTATGAATGTCAGAGAGGTTTGCAAATGTAAGAATATCTTTTAAATTCTAAATAAGTTCTCTGGTTTTCTATCTAAGGAAAAATTTAAAAATATAAATTTTTTCCCAGGGAGACAAAGCACAGACAAATTGCTACCTGTAAATTTAATTCTTTCAGCAATTACTTTCATAGGCTTAAAAGCATGTACAAAAACATTCAAATGAACAGTAAGGAAAACAAGATAGAATGTGTAAGAACTTGGCTGTCATTTATTTGTTAACAATTTTACATTCATTAACATTATTAAATGATGTTATGGAAGGCAAACTATCCAAACTTATGAATGTACATTAAAATGAAGTTTATTTATATTATTAAAATATATTAAAGCACTATATTTTAAATAATGTTGTCCTGAGCCAATTAAAAATTTTAGCAAGAATATTCCAGTTTTATCAAAATTAAGTTTAATGTAGAACAGTTATTATTATATCCTTAAAATAATTTCCTTCTTTTTATTTTATCATGCATATTTTCTCATATTTCCCCATTTTTTTAATCTATGCTTCTTTCTATACTACATTTTTGACTCTTCTCACTTCCCTAACACATTAATGGTGCTTTAAAAAAAAGAATTGTCTCTGTCTGCCCTGAGTCTCTCATTTGGATATTTTATCTTATCTTTTTATTTTATTTACTTAGTATCTGTAGATAATAAGTACATTTTAGTCTCTTATTCTAGACTCTTTCCAATGGCCCATTTCTAATTCAGGACTCTTAGTTCTTTGCCAGTTAGTACAACACTGAATTTCAAAAATCCATTTGAGGTATCTCACAAATCATTCCTCTCCAATATCTATTGCTGTGGCCATCAATAAAATAGGTAAAACCTATTGCTTTAGACAATAACATCTAAAACACTGTCCACAATATTAGAAATAGTCTATATTTCTGTTGTTAAATATAGTAGTCATTAGGTAGTTATTAAACACTTGAAATGTAGTTGTTTCATGGTTGAGAAACTAAAACTAGTTTATTTAGCTTTTATTAAGATTAATTTAAATTTGAGTAGCCACCTGTGACTGGAAAATACAGTATTAGACAGCATAGCTGTAAAATATTTTCTGTCTGAATTGCTATCAGAAGTTCCAGGATAAAGACCTTCCCATCAATCTTAAACACAATCTTTAAGCAGTTTGCTGCTTAAAGACCATCAACTCCTATGCTAATATTTAGTTCATATTTCATAGATGAACATGTAAGTTCCATTTTGATTTGGTTCCATCAGTTTCCCAAATTTTCCATAGTTTCAATCAAATTGAATTGTATTTGTTTTGGAGACCATAATTTATGCTTTCTTCACATTCATAATTTTACTTATATAGTATATATATTATGTATTGTTGTTTAATATGCCCTACAAAAAGTGATTTTTGCTTATATGTTGTTTGGATTTTTTTCTTTACTTTTTATTAGCATCCATTAATAGCACAGGAGATTCCATTGTGATAATTCCATACATGTGTGTGGTGTACTTTGAATAAGTTCACCCCCCCTCATTGTATTATATTCACTTAACCTTCTTCCTTTCTTTTTCAAACAATATTTGATGGGCTTCATTATGGTATCTTCATACATATGTGCATCTGTATACACATATATATGAAACATACTTTGATCCTCTTCACCTCTCAGTACCCTATCCTTTGGTGCAGGGGAAGAGGCTGTAGGTATCATGTGATTCAAAGGGTTTGGATTCTAAGCCTTGACCTACCTAGCCTCAACACACAGTCAAGAAGTAATCCCTGGAGGCTGAATACTAAGTCAGCCACAGGCTTAGTGCTTTGTTTCCATGACCCTCAGGGGATGAGTCTTCTCACCAGGGAGGGTGGAGCCTGGGGAATCTGTCTACTGCTTGAACTTTTCTGAAGGACCACTTCCAACCTTCTCTCTCCCCTAGACCACCTCCTGTGGCTGTCTCTCACCCAGACACTGTGGCAGGGTGTCCCAAGGCTCCCTGAGTCATGAAATTCCTTGCTTTCAGGCCCCTAGAGTATCTCATTCTCAAATAATTGGCCCTCTGTCAAGATGGCACCTTGGTATAGCTCTCAAAGGTAAGAGGAGTAACTGAAAGTCTTACTTCATCAAGGTTAGCCTATAGGAAGTATGGGCTTATTCTGTAGTTAGAATTGCCAGTCTGTCATCAGGGGCATCTGGCTTACTTTGTGATGACATCTTCAGCTTCCCCTGCAGAGGAGCCAGGGACAGGCTTGGAACTGTTTGCTGCTTTTCTCTGCTGTCTTGGTTTCTCCATGCTTTTCTGCTGTCTGTCACCTCTTTTCCCATTCCTGATGCTCTTACTCTATTTCTCTGGTCAGAATATAGTCTATTCTGTTTTACCTAACTCTTCTCATTCATAGGGTCAAAACAGTGGATACTTATAATCTACCATCTTGCCTTGCATTCCAATTTTTTAAAAAAATTTTATACATAGTAAACTATTTTCCTTTTGCTACATGTAAAGCAATCTTAAATATTATTATTATTATTATTTGCCACACATTGTGTGCAATATTCATTTTAGACCAGATATTTTGAGAAGAATTTTCCATCATGAGTGTTTGCCATTTGTATTTAATTTAAACAAACTGTTCATTGCTAAAAGGCTTGTTTAGTTCCAAATAGCAAATTGGTATGTTAGCAGCATAAATACAATCCAAAAATTTTGTGATACAATATTTTAATAATAATTTTTTATAGATGTCAATGATTGCACTGTAAATAGTATGAGATGACAAACTGTATTAAGGATGGTATTAGAGTTCAATTGCTAAAGACTCACTAGACCAACTATATCAAGGCTTACAGTCTACAGTTCATTGCATTAAAAGGCTGTAATAAGGCAAAGGTCTGGAGAAGCCAAGCATAAGCTCCTATTGTTTTCCTTTTGCAAATACTATACCAGTATGCACCTTTTCTTTAGGGCCAGGAACACAATTGTCTCATGTAATCAATTATTGTGTACAAAGAAGATCACAGACCTAGAAAGTCCAAGATGGAGTCTCAGCCAATATTTCTTATACACTGATTGTCACGTAGGTATATTCCTGCTGTATAAGCAACCTCAATAGCAGATTCCTCTAAGTTTCTCACCAAGACCAGCTACATGTTATCAGTCTCATTTAACCAATAAATTATAGTGATATCCAAATTACCCTAGAACTCCTCAGACACATAGTTACAAAGCAGCACTAGTAGTTAGTGGAATTTATATCTTAGGCAAGGTTAATGCTGTGCAAATACCTATTTTGTTTCTTCAGAACAACTCAGAACAATTCCAAATTTTTAGGAATTAACTCTCATATCACAGAAGCTAATAACAGAATATATTTCTTGTCACAAAAAGCAACTAATGTTGATTATTCAAAATATATAAGGCACTTGAAAATTAAAATACAAAGATAAGTAACTCAATGAAAAGGAGGTAACCCCATAAAATGAAGTTAAACCTCAAATATTCTCTCTCTCTCTCTCTACATATATATGTATATATTTGTGTGTGTGTGTGTGTGTGTGTGGGTGTATGTGTGTGTGCAGATAAGAATTCACTAATGAGGAATGGCATAAAAATACAACACTAATCAGATTGATAATTTTAAAAAGTAGTTTCATAGAGAATTTGGAAAAGCAAAAACCCTCATATGCTGCCCCAAGAGTTTAAAATTGAAATAATGAAAGGATGTTATACTTTAAGATTAACTATTCATTTGCAAAATATATTTTATAGAAACTAGAAAACAGGACATAGAGATATATTTGCATGATTATTTAATGCAGCATTATCATGAAAAATTAGAAACAACATACAATCTTTATAGAAGAATAGATCAGTAATATATATATTATATACATATGTACTTATACATTATATATGTATTATATGTATACATAATACATTATATATGTATTATGTATACATATAATATATATATTTATATGTAATATAATAAATATATATTTCTTCAGTAAAATACTCATCAGAGGTTAATATGAATGAATAGGATGAATGTATCAGGATTGCAATGTTAGCCAGCTCCTAAATTGTGTATATACTAGTAACATTAAAATCTAAAAACATATAGTTGACTTGCCTAGCAAGTATGAAGCCCTGAGTTTGATCTCTAAACTGCAAAGAAAGAAAGAAAGAAAGAAAGAAACATACAAACAAACAAAGAAAATTGAGAGAGAAGAAAGGCACATATGGTGTTGCACACATAATATAGCATCATGTATATGAAGCTTGAAAACACAAATACATATAGTGGTGTTTATCTTTCCTAACTTTACTATTCCACACAAAGTTAGGAAAGATAAACACCACTTTCTGGATAGTGGGTACTTCTGGGGAGGAAAAAAATGTTATCAGTAAGGGGTCGAAAATAATTTATTTCTTCTAAATGATTTGTAAATGTGGCAAATGCTAAACTCAACCATTTGGGGATAAAATTCAATGAATAGAACTTAGATTGTAGTGAGACAAGTGACAGATTTGCATATGAAAAATATTCTAACAAAATGTGAACCAGACTAGAAAGAAAAACTGAGAAGTATCCTAAATTGCCAGCCAGAGTCAACTTGAGAGTGATGAACTTGGGTGGCTCCAGCTCGAATATTTCTCAACAACACTCACACAGAACAAAAAAAAAAAGCATTAATAATATTTGATGTTAGGAATCTGCCATAGCTACATGGAAACATCAAGAAAATACATCTGTCATTCAAGTAAAATTTTTCTTTATTTATAGTCTTCCAATTTTTTTGTTAGGTAAGTGAGGAAAGAAAGATAAATTTAAAGTAGGGTAAAAATGATGAAGGTGAAGGACCAGATAATACCCCAAAAGTGGCAGGACTGAACTGAGTAAGAGACTATTATAACCAAATTCTAATTGAAGAAGGCTTTGGAATTTTAATAATGATAAAGAACTGGATATTTAATTATAAAAATGATACTATTATAATTAAGTGTGGCCAAAGATCTTTTCATTACCTAAGAGTGATTATAAATATTATAATGTCTGTCTTAAATTTCATCCTAGATAGGCAAAGAATGACTCCATAGATGATTTAAAGGGTTACTTAGAGAAACAAACATTTAATATTTGTGCCTAAAGAGTTTCAACTTGTACAGCAAACAAATTATATGATTATTTTATGTAAAACAAACCCAGGGCACTTGTATTTTCAATATAGCAGTTCAAATAGATCTTAATCTGCTCCTTGATGGTTTGCAAGTGTCATTATAACTGGAGGAGAGAGATTAAATTTGGTGAATAAATATACCATCAACTACTTGATAGCTCTGATATAATTAGAACTTTTAGAGTTTTCAACATATGTGTGTTAATTACCAATCAGAACATATTCCAATCCTATGTATTTATTTTGAAATAAATAGTCAGAAAATGACACTTTGGAAACATGACAAAATTGAGGGATCATTTACCTAACCATGGACCAAAATGTGTAAGCTCAGTAGTTTCGTTTGCCTGAATCATTTAGATAAACTCCATCACCAATGTTTGAAGCTCCTTATGTGAAAAGCTATAATACTTAATTGCATCATTTCTCAGTATAAACTTCCATGAGTCTCATACAATCTTAGAGCAGGGGCAAAGCTTGTTTGAGATATTTGGACACAATATTTATCACAAAACAGCTTTTGTATATCTAAGAAATCTTTGCAAAGTTTGGAAATATGAAAACTATACAGTCATAACATTGGTAACTAATATCATGATATTAACTGTCAACTGCTCAATAAACTCAGAACATATGTTCTACCCATAGGATTGAACGATTATCAGAATGATGATCTGTATCAAAACAGCAACATAAGTTCTCAAACTTGGGCCCAAATTTGCTGCATATATTGCACTATTTCTCCCCATTTAAAAATATGACCTGTACCTCTGAAGACATGTAATGGTTTATCCAGCATTTGAAGTAACTTTGAAATCCTTTTTCAGCAAAATTTTTCTGTATGCATCACACGTACACATACATTTTATTTATTTTTCAATTTTATTTTGTACTAATATTCCAGTTACTACCTTATTATTAAACATGTACATTAGAAATGTAAATTTTTAAATAAATATTGAACAATCAGTATTTCCACAAAGATAATTTATGAATGTTCAGTCAGACTATACCTGATTCTGGCTTTCCAATTCTTCTATTTTTTGGGGGGTAGGGTGAGATTTATACTAGGTACTTTAATGGAGGTAAGTCAATATATACAATAAAGATTTGTTTAGCAAACCATAGCATACAAACTTATTTTCAACATGATCATATTTTCTTCATTTGAAAATGACTAAATTTTCTTTGGCATACTATGTAAGAAAGCAAGGAAACATTTCATTTACTTTGAAAGTCATTTATCAGGGAGATCCAAGATGGCAGATAGCAGAGGGAAGCAGAAATCCTGAGCTACCATGATTTTAGAAAACACTTCAGAGTTGTGGTAGCTATGCTTAGGTAATTCTGATTGTTTTTAGCCAACTAAAATACTGCCAACACATAGGGTACACATAAAATTCAATGAGCAACCCTTAAAACAGCTTTTAATTGCACATAACAGCCAAGGAAATCCAAATGTGCACTGGGACTGGTATAGCCGCCTTGGGAAAAGCCATTAGCCATTTCTCCTGTTTTCGCTCTTCTTTTTCTTGGAAAAAGCAGAAGACTGTGGAACAAATTGAACTGAATTCTGCAACATACTGGATCCATATCATATGGACACAGCCTACATCCACCCGGCTGGCCTGGACCCAACTCTGGGGAAGTGAATCTGCAGCCTGCACAGGTGAGTGCCACACACCACTTGCCCTGGAGGGAACCATATAGTCCAGTGCAACTTGTGGGTAGATTGCACCATCCCCCAACAAAACTGAACACCATAGACAGAGAAAGTAATTCATCTTTGCTTAGCAGGGGCAGGGCAGAAGGGCAGAATGCTGAGCTGACCCCTGAGAGTGGGTGTGGAGCAAAGAGCAAACCTCCCAGGGCAGAGGTGGGGCAGAACACTGAACTTAACTCTTGGGATTGTGGGTAGGGCACAATTCTCAGCTGCCCTTCCTTATAGGAGAGGGGCTGACCTGCCAGACTCAAAAAGTCTGGAGTGATGCAGCTACCACTGTAACAACAGAAAAATATCTGACCACCTTGGAGAATCTGGTAGTGAGTGACCATAGAGCTCAATTGAAACTTTCCCTGTGGGCAAAAGGGAACAGCAGCTGCTCACAAACCAGCCTCCTGGTGAAAGCACTTCAGAGATTCCACTGCACCAGACAGCAAATCACACCAAGAAAACACTGGGCTCATTCACCATGAGTCAAATCCCCCAAAAGCTGTCCAACAAAGAGGGACAGCATCCACCACCACATAGCCCAGCATACCAACCTCAAGAAGGGACAAATACACAGAAAGCTCTAGTCAAAAGTGCCAGTACCTGGATTTGATGACAAAGGAATAAGTCCAGAGCTTTCAGTGAACTGATTTTCTTTTTTTATTTAGTATTTTTAATTTTATTACTACTATTTTCTTATCTTATTATTACTGTCTTCATTTTCTCTCCTTTTCTTGTGCTACAATCCATTGTTGTCTATCTCCCTCTTCCCCTGTGTCCAAATATCAACCTGCTTAGCCCTCTCTTGCCCCACTTTTGTTTCTCTCCCCCAACTATTCTTTCTACCTTTTTCTTCTATTCTTTTCTCCTGTCTTCACCTTCCCCTCCTCACTTCTCCCTACCTTTCATCCCACTGCCCCACCTCCTCAACATTCACCACTAGCTGAGTAGTCTACTGTACCAACTCTACATATTACCCCCATCAGAACTATCCTTCTGTAATTGTGACCCAAGCACATTCCCCCCAAACAACTGAAATATATCTTAACACACATTAGGGCCCTAAAACCATATAGCCCCCCTTCCCTCCTCACAGCATCCACCTGTTTCTCCCCCCTGCACCATCTTTTTAATTATCTATGTATCTAGATACATAGATACAAACAACTGTTATCCTCCCAATTTATACATTGACCCCTCAACTGTTTATAGATAATATAAGGGGTTCTTTATATATTATGTAAATAACTGGTCTGGCATTAAATCTGTGAATTTGTTATTGCTAATTTACCTCCAGATCAGGGAAAAGAAACAGCACATCAACCTACTTAACAGCTAAGCCAGTCACAGTATAGTAATTAAGTCAAGGGGAAGATAAAATGTGATTAAAAATCCCCAACTAGCCAAACAGTAACACAGGAGCATGGTACAAAATTGAAATGTGGGAAGAAGAAAAGGCAGGAAGATATAACCCCTCAAAAGACTAATAATTCAACAGAAGACTTAGAGGAAAATAAAGGAAATTAATACCCGGTTGCTGACCCCAGTAGAATGATAAGTATGTCCAAGAGCTTAATGAGATTTGCAAAGATATGCTCAAAATGGATCTCAACAAGCTTCAAGAGAAGCTTAAAGAGAACATACAAAAACAAATCAAAGAATAAAAAAACAACACAAATGAAAACTTGAGAAGACATGGAAACAACTAAATGTACTCAGAGAAGACTTCAACAAACTCCACAATGAAACTAAGGAGATTATAAAAAAAGAGATATGCTAAATAATGAAGACAGCACAACATATGAAAGTGGAGTTTAACAAAGCTATGGAAAAACTCAGAAAAAAGAATCAAGTAGAATCCTAAAAATAAAAAGTTCCTTAGTTCAAATAAAAAAACATAGTTGAAAGCCACTCCAGCAGACTAGAACAAATGGAAGACAGAATTTCAGGGCTCAAAGAGAAAATAGACATTCAAGAAAGAACGGAAAAATTCTTAGACAAAAGACACAAGAGCTGTGAAAGGAATACATAATAACTCAGAAATTATATCAAAAGACCAAACCTGTGAATCATGGGCATTGAAGAAGGAGAAGTGCACAGAAAAGGAATGCATAATATATTAAACAAAATAAATAATAGCTGAAAATTTCCCAACTCTTGAGAAGGAGATGCCCATTCAGGTGCAAGAATCTTCTAGAACACCAAAAAGACATGACCAAAATAAGACCTCTCCACAGCATATTATTGTTAAAATAACTAGCACAGAGAACAAGGAAAGAATATTGAAGGATGTAAGAGAGAAAAATCAAATAACATATAAAGGTAGACCCTTCAAAATAACAGCAGATTTCTCAACAGAAACCTTAAAAACAAGAATAGCATGGAATGAGGTATTTTGAGCACTGAAAGAAAACAATTTGAGTCCTAGGATACTTTACCTAACAAAGCTGTCATTCAAAATTGATGAAGGAATAAAAGTCTTCCATGATAAACAGAAACTAAAACAACATATGACCACCAAAACAGCACTACAGAAGATTCTGAAAGGAATCCTGCACACAGAAGATAAAACAAACATAACCATGAAATGTTGGGAAATATTAAACCTAAAGAGAAGAATAGACAAGTACTCAGAAAGATGCATAAATGTGGCAGCACACACTCAGATTTTTAAACAACAAAAACAAGTAAATGGCAGGACTCACCACATACCTCTCAATATTAACATTGAATGTTGATGGACTCAACTCCCCCATCAAAAGACACTGTTTGGAAACCTGGATTAAAAAGAAAGACCTGACAATCTGTTTATAATAAACCCACATTATTTACAGAAACACACTGTCTTAGGGTGAAAGGGTAGAAGAAGATACATCAAGCTAATGGCCTCTGAAAACAGGCAGAAGTGTCAATACTTATATCATATGATTAAGTGGACTTCAAGCCTAAATTGATCAGAAGAGTGAAGGAAGTTCACTTCATACTAATAAAAAGAACAACACATCAAGAGGGAATGACACTTATCAACGTATATGTGCCCAATATTGGTGTACCAACTTCATTAAACATACACTAATGAACTTAAAATCACAGATAGAGTCCAACACAGTGGTAGTGGAAGATTTTATTACTCCTCTATCACCAGTGGACAGGTCAGCCAGACAAAAAGTCAAAGAAATTCTAGGATTGAATGACACCATAGATCTATTGGACCTCACAGACGTTTATAGAGTATTTCATCCTGCACCAGCACAATATATATTGTTCTCAGCAGCCCAAGGAACTTTCTCCAAAGTAAACCATAACTTAGGGCCCAAGGCAAGTCTGAACAAATATAAGAAAATTGAAATAACCCCCTGCATACTATCTGAACACAATGCAATAAAGCTAGAACCCAACAACAAAAGAAGCAGCAGAAAAATACTCAAACAATTGGAGGCTGAACAACACATTGCTCGATGATCAGTAAGTCATAGAGGAAATCAAAAAGTGTCTGGAATTTAATGAAAATGAAAACACAGACCATTAGAACCTATGGGACACACCAAAGGCAGTCCCAAGATGAAAGTTTATAGCCATGAGTGCACAAATTAAAAACTCAAAAAGATCTTTAATAAATGACCTAATGCTTAATTTCAAACTCACAGAAAAACAAGAACAAGTCAAACCCAAAACAAGCAGAAAGAGAGAAATAATAAAAATAAGGGCTGATATCAATGAAATAGAGACCAAAAAAAAAAAAAAAAAAAATATATATATATATATATATATATATGTATATGTATACACAGAATCAATGAAACAAAAAGCTGGTTCTTTGAAAAAATACACAAGATTGACAAACCCCTGACAAATCTGACTAAACTGAGGAGGGAAAAGAACTGAATTAATAGTCAGAAATGAAAAGAGGGAAATAACAATAAACACCAAGGCAATCCTAGGAATCATCAGGGACTACTTTGAAAACTTATATTCAAATAAATTGGAAAATATAAAAGAAATGGAAAAATTTCTAGATACATATGACCATCCAAAATAGACCAAAAAAGATATCAATCACCTAATCAGATTGATAACACAAAATGAAATTGAAACAGCAATAAAGAATCCCTTGAAAAGAAAAAGCCCAAAACCTGACAGATTCTCTGCTGAATTCTATCAGCCCTTAAAAGAACTAATACCAACACTCCTTAAAATTTTCCATGACATAGAAAGGGATGGAAAAATGCCAAACTCATTTTATGAAGCCAGTATTACAATCATCCCAAAACCTGATCAGGAAAAAACAAAAAATGAGAATTACAGGGCAATCTCTTTAATGAACACAGATGCAAAAAATCCTCAATAAAATAAATGCAATGTGAATTCAACAGCATATCAATAAGATCATATAGCATGACCAAGTTTGCGCCATCCCAGAGATGCAGGGATGTTTCAACATATTCAAATCATATGTTGATAAGTATAAACGTAATATATATTTATAAATGTAATACATCATATTAACAGAAGCAATGACAAAAACTACTTGATCATCTCAATAGATGCAGAAAAAGACTGATAAAATTAAAAAACCTTTCTTGATGAAAGTAGGAATAGAAGGAAAGTACCTCAAGGTAATAAAGGCTATATATGACAAACCTATAGACAACATTATATTTAATGGGGAAAAGCTGAAACCATTTCCCTTAAGGTCAGGAACAAGACAAAGGTGCCTACTCTCCCCACTCCTATTCAGCATAGACTTGGAATTCCTAGTCAGAGCAATAAGATAGGAAGAAAAAAATAAAAGGATAGGTAAGGACGAAGTCAAACTAGTTCCTATTCACAGACAACATGATTTTATACCTCAAAGACCTTAAAAACTCCTAGACACCATAAACAGATTCAACAAAGTAGCAAGATGAAAAATCAATTTACAAAAATCAGTTTTCTGTACACCAACAATGAATAGACTGAGAAACAATACAGGAAAACAATTACATTTACAATATCCTCAAAAAAAGTCAAATACCTAGGAATAGACAAAGGATGTGAATGACCTCTACAAGGAAAACTACAAACCATTGAAGAAAAGAAATTGAAGAAGACTATGGAAGATGGAAAGATCTCTCATGCTGATGGATTGGTAGAATCAAATAGTAAAAATGACTATATTACCAAAAGCAATCTACATGTTCAACCCAATTCCCATCAAAATCCTAATGACATTCATCACAGAGTTTGAAAAATCAACCCTAAAGTTCATTTAGAAGCACAAAAGACTGGGAATAGCCAAGGCAATACTGAGCAAAAAGAGCAATGCTGGAGGTATCACAGTACCTGACTTCAAACTATGCTACAGCCATGGAAATAAAAACACTGTGGTACTTGCACAAAAACAGATATGAAGAGCAGTGGAACAGAATAGAAGACACAGATATGAATTTTTGACAAAGGTGCCCAAAACATATGATGGAGAAAAGATTGCCTCTTCAACAAATGTTAATGGGAAAAGTGGATATCTGCCTGCAAAAAACTGAAACTATGTTCCATGTTTGTCACCCTCTACAGGTATCAATTCAAAGTGGACTAATAACCTTAATATAAGACCTAAAATCTTGAAGCTAGTGCAGGAAAGAGCAAGGAATACACTAGAAGCAACAGGCATAGGCAATGACTTTCTCAGTAGAGCTCAGTTGGCTCAGGAACTAAGAGAAAGGATTGAGAAATAAGATTACATGAATTAAAAAGTCTACCCACAGAATGGGAGAAAAATTTTCCAGCTATACATCAGAGAAGGGACTGATTACCAGAATATGCACGGAGTTCAGATAACTAAACTTCTAAAAAAATCAGTGACCCAATGAAAAAAATGGGCAAATAAATTGAACAGTGCCTTTTCAAAAGAAGTCCAAATAGTTAAAACACACACACACACACACACACACACACACACACACACACACACACACACTCACATGAAAAAATACTCACCATCCCTGGCCCTAAAGGAAATGCAAATCAAAACCACATTAAGATTCTACCTCACTCATGTTGGCAAGGATGCAGGGACAAAGGAACCCTCATATACTGCTGGTTGGAATGTAAGCTAGTACAAACACTGTTGAAAACAGTATGGAGGATCCTCAAAAAACTAAAAAATAGATCTTCCATATGATCCAGGAATGCCACTCCTAGGGAGATACCCAAAGGAATGTGAGTCAGGTTACAAGAAAGGCACCTGCTTACCCATGTTTATTGCAGCACTATGCACAATAGCTAAGCTATGGAAACAGCCAAGATGCCCCACTACTGATGAATGGATTAAGAAAATGTGATTTGTATACACAATGGAATTTTACTCAGCCACAAAGAAGAATGAAATTTTGTCATTCACAGATAAATAGATGGAATTGGAGGACCTCATCTTAAGTGAAGTTAACCAAGCTCAGAAGCCCAAAAGCTGAATGTTTTTTCTCATATGTGGAATATAGACCGAATACAAATACAGCAATATTATGAAAAACTGGTCATGCTAAGGGGAGGTCATACATGAGAGGGTTAGGGAAACTAACAACTTGAGTAGGGTTGGTATACCCACTATACTAGAATGAATATAGAAATCTTAAACTGACTGAAACCACCGTAAGAAAGGGACTAAGGTGGAATGAAGAAAACTAGAGGAGATAAACTAATTGGGGTTATAATATATATATATATGGAAATATTGCAAGGAAACTCCCTATGTAGCTACCTTTATCTCAGACAAGAAAAAATACTATGTTTTTCCTTTTTTCTTCTACAAAGTCGGAGAACAAGTTGGTAGAACAGGTCCTGCCTGGGGCGTGGGTGGCTTTGTACCTGTGGGAAGGGGTAAGTGATGGGGAAAGGGAGTAGAAGGGTGAAAACAGTGCAAAAAATGTGTACACATGTATGTAAATGCAAAAATGATGCCTGTTGAAACTGTTCCAGGAATTGTGTTGGAGGGGAATAAATGACAGTGTTGGAAGGGGTGAATCCAAGTATGACATATTTGATATGCTGTAAGGACCTTTCTAAATGCCACAATATACCTCCACCCAGCACAACATAAAGGGAAAAAAAGTCATCTGCATTGTTTAGCACCTATAAGAATATTATGGGGCTCAAAAGTACAATCCAAAAATTATGATTCATACTAAGCCTATAAAAATCTAATTAAGAAATTATGAAAATTTTCTTTAGGCTTCTCACTGTTTCAATCTTAAATTCTTTCTTGACTTTTTTATTAGTGTATATTAATTGTACAAAGGGGTTCCATTGTGATATTTTCATACATGCATATGATGTATTTTGATCAATTCACTCCCTCTATTACTCTCTTATCTACCTTCCCCCATTTTTAAACAATTTTAATATGTTTCATTATTATATTTTTATACATGAATATTAAGCATTTTGATCATATTTACACCCATTCACTCTCCTTTTACCCTCCCCATCTCCCTCTGGTTCTCATTCCCAAGCAATCCCCCTCCCTCTTCCCCTCCCCCATTTTACACTCATGTCATTCTGGATTTTTATTTTAAGGTCTAGATTCCACAAGTGAGAAAGTGTGATATTTGTCTTTCTCAGTCTGGCTTATTTCACTTAACATGATGATATTCAGTTCTATCCATTTTCCTACAAATAAGTTACTTTCATTCTTATTTATGATTGAATTTTATGCAAACACACACACATAAATGCACATATACACACACCATGTTTTCTTTATCCATTCATCAGTTAATGGACACACCTAGGATAATTCCATAGCTTGGCTATTGTGAATAGTGCTGCTATAAACATGGGTGTGTCTCTATTGTATGCTGACTTACATTCTTATGGATAGATGCACAAGAGTGGTATAGCAGAATCATATGGTGGATGTATTTTTAGATTTTGAAGAATTTCCTTACTGATTTCCATAGTGGCTGCACTAATTTTCATTCCCACCAATAATATATAAGGGTTCCTTTTCCTCAAAATCTGCACCAGCATTGTTTCTTTTTCCTTTCCCCTTTCCTTTCTTTTTATTTCTGGTAGTATTGGGGGGTTGAACTCAGGTCCATAAGCTTGCTAGGCACAAGCTCTATCTCTTGAGTCATTCCATCAGCCCTTTTTGTGTTGGTTATTTTTGAGATAAGGTGTTATTTTATGCCTGGCCCAGCCTGAAAGTGATCCTACAATTTGTGTTTCCTGCTGTAGCTGTGATGACAGGTGTGACCCACTGTGCCCAGCCCTTGATTGAGATGAGGTCTCATGAACATTTTGACTGGGTTGACCTCCAACTGCAATTGTCCTGCTCCACCTCCCAGGTAGCTAGAATTACAGGCTTGAGCCATGGTGCTCTGCTGTTTTCTTGATGATTACCATTGTAAATGTGGTGAGATGGAATCTTAGTGAAGTTTTTATCTGCATTTCCTTTATGGCTAAGGATGCTTAATTTCTATTTGAAGTTAAGAAAATTAATAAGATGCCATTAGCACTTTAGTGTATTCTGCTTCTATGACTTTAAATTCAAAATGATTATATTTCATTCTGCAAATTATTTTAGTTTCTTATGAAAAAGATTTGATTATTGTCTTTGCTTCAAATGGAACACAAATGAGACCTGAGATCTTCAGTCACTTTTTTCACAGTTGATAACAGCATTGAGTATTAACACAGTCATTAATATTATATACAAGCTCTAATTCAGCCAGTTATTGATTTGCGTGGTACCACGATAAAGAAATAGAAACTATTTGAAAGAGCCTGTAACAGAACTGTGATAAAAACCACTATAGACTATTGGTTTGAACTAAGCACACTAGACATTTCTTTTCTTAACAATATAATCAGCAGGTATTAGTTTATGTAATTTGAGCTGCTTTATATGTTGCTATATGGATGGTTAGTAAAACATGTAGTTTAAATTATAATCAACATATACAATTTCATTATTCTCCTTGTTTGGATAAAGAAGTCAGGTGAATTCATGTCTGATATACTTGATACATTGTAGGAACCTGTATAAATGTCAAAATGCCAAACCCCCACCCAGCACAACAATAAAGGAAAAAAAGAGGCCAAATGAGATATCACTATATATAAATAAAATTCACTCCAAAAAAATAAATTTTACGTTAAAAAACTTAAAAGCCACCAAAAATCATAACAGGGAATTTAGAGAATATAGCCACATTAATCTATTTTATGCAAATTTAAACTGCTATTGTGATTTAGAACATAGATTTATTATTGTGAAAATGACAGTGTGTTTTGAAAAGATGACCTTTTAAAAACAAATATTACATATTGAAATGCAAATTTCAAGTTTTGTGAACAAATATTTATTTTTAATCTTTTTTTGAAACAGAGTCTCGCTACAGAGCCCATGCTGTCCTGGAGGTTATAATCCTCCTGCCTCCACTTCTAGGAAGCTGTGCTTACAGCTGGATTTATATTTATTTTGAATTAAGAAGATATATACTTGAATTCATAGTTTTATGAGTATACTCTCGGTCTCATTTCTATATACAGTCTGTCTTCCCATTATAATATAATGACACTATGTTTTTAATAGGTAAGATTGTAAAAATTGTTATGTTAATTATATCAAATGAGCAAATGTATACCTTTGAATTTCAAGTATCTGTGTTTTTAGTATGGAATATGGGTCCACTTTGAATACTGTGGACCAATGATTCTCAAATTGGAAAAATTCTGCCCTTACCGGATACTTGTCAGTATATGGATACACTTCTGGTTGTCACATTTTGGGGAGGAGACGTGTCCCTGGATCCTAGCAGGTAGAGGCCAGAGATTCTTTCAAATATTATATAATGTATAGGACATTCCCCTACAGCAACTAATTATCCAGCTTAAAATGTTATTAGTGTTGCTTTACTACTGTCAATACAAATAGAATATGAATCATAAATGATAGTCACATATATAATTAAAAACTTTCTAATAGCACATTAAAGGAGTAGGCAAGATTATTTTCATAATATGTTTATTTAATCTAATATAGCTAAAATATTATATCAACATATTTTTAATATAAAATATTGAAGAGATATCTTACATTTTTAATACTATCAGAATTCCAATATGTATTTTACATTTTTAGCACAACTGTATTCAAACTAGCCACATTGTAAGTGCTCAATAGCTACTTATAGCTAACATATACTGTACTGGGCAAGGAAGCCTGCCTATATTCTTACATTTCCCACTGTTTGTCCATATCTTACATATTAAAAAAATAATTATAATGGTCAAAACTAAGTTAAGCCACCAAGTATGATTATTGTGTTCTTTTGTGTACTCAACGATCTTAAAAATCACACTTTCATATTAATATTGAATTTTGTCTTTAGAGCTATCATTTTTCATGAAGTCTAGTTTTCATGAAGTCAGCAGAAATATCAAGAGAATGTAACACAACCTCCATTTTAATGCATTAATTTTTGTAACTTACAATGTCTTATCTGTTGGGATACATTTCTGTCATGGCTTAACATAGGTTTGACAATATTAAAAGATATGTTTTGCCTATTCTAAGAGGAATCCTAAATACCACTTTTTATTTATGCAAAACAATTCTGGTAAATTAAGATAGCTAAAATACTTAAGTAGATCTCTCTTTCTCTTTTTTTATTAGCATAGAGTTTTTGTATATGGGGGATCCATTGCAATATCTACATATGTGCTTACAATATATTTCTCATCCTCCTTCCCCTTCTTAGAACAATTTCAGTAGGTTTTTTGTTCCATTTTCTACATGAATGCAGAATACATAAACCATGTTCATCTTGTCTATTTACCCTCCTTGCTCCCATTGATACTCACCCTGTCCTTCATTTTTTAAGATATATATTGATTGTTCAAGAGATTTTTGTCTTGGCATTTCACACATGTGTATATCATAATCTGATTAACCCCTGCTATTTCTTACTCTTTCTCTATCCTCTATCACCCTGCTTCCTTATTATTCAACAGCTTCCCAGTGCATTATGTTACACTATCTTCATATATACATGTATTATGCTTTAATATTATTCAGTATCATTCTCTTTAGTGTATACATAACTACACATACATACATATACACAGAAACACGGACACACACAGATACACACACTCCCCCCACATACATAAAGAGATACATATCTATAGATATTATATATTACCTATATATAATATATATTTATATATTGTATATATAGTATATAAATATGAGAGAGAGAAAGAGAAAGCACATGACTGTATTAGTAGGTCTGTCTGAGGGGGCTATGGGGAGGTAAGAGAGGAAAAGAGAATGACTTCTCTCTTTTAATGTTAAAAACACTATTCCTGATTGGTGGTGATTTGCTCCAGTTTCACATGACATTGGATTATTAACTGGTGCTTTTCTCAGGACAAGAAGTCTGTGGTTATTTGCTTAGAAATAATGCAATTAGGTTGAAATACAGCCCCTTTTCTTTGACTATGGTTATTCGGCAATGAACTTTTCTCTGGGAAAATTTACAATAATATGCTAAATAATATGCTGATATTGTTGAATGAATGTATGAAAAATGTTAAGCAGAATCCTGACAAAAGATTATAAGAAGTTGGCAGCCCATTATTCCTTACCTTTTTTTCTCCTACAAAGTGTAGATTTACCATGAATATAATGTAAATAGAACAAGTATCATTTTATTTTCTACTTTAAAAGAGCAAACCAACTTCAGAATATTTATATAATATTATATTTTGTCCCAAAGAAAACAAGAAACAAATTGTTTAAGTGACTTAATCTATTGTTGAAAATTTTCATACTACTATATATATGGTTTCTTGGATGAATGTGATGAATATATATAATATAGTCTTTTAAGTAGCATCTTAATTTTGGCCCTTTTCCTTCCATGGAGTCACTCTTCAAATGGCCAGAAATGACGGAGAATCTGTTTCTGTTTTCAAAACACAGCATTAACACTTACAAATTTGAGATGTACTTGATGTAATAGTTAAGTCTTTCAAAAAAGAATGTGAAGTGTTTCAATTTCTTTGAAACACATTAAGAAAGTTCTCAATTCTCAGAAGATGGAAATCTTAGATTTGAGAACAGATTGTCAAATGAAACATCATGGTAGGTGGTAGAATTTGTTTAAATATAAATATCTAATCTTCAATAATTGTTGAAAATGTACCATCTGCTTTAAAAGAATAATCATTTGTGGAATATAATGTTAATACATTCATGAGAAGAAATGAGTTTAACTGGAGTCATTAATTAAATATATTTGACCAATCTATTAAGAAATTTCCAGTGAGGTAATGGTAAATTTTTTTGTCAGTTAGTCCTGTAAGATCTGGTTTGGGAATGACTACCTCAGTTCTGTTAGAGTTCTTTGGTGAAAACACTGAAAAATGTCTTGAAAATGAGGATACGTGAAAAGGGTGCATTATTGGCTAAATGGATGGCTAAAGTTTAGAATACTCTGGGGAAGTCAACTTTATAAGATATTCATTGTAAGAAGTTGCAAATGCCGCCCAAATCATCTGTGTGTTTTATAGTGTTCTTTACCACAAAAATAAAATGTTTTCTATTTTATAAGTATTTAATCAAGAACAATGGAACAGGTGATATTAAATAATTGCCTTATATTTTAAAAACTGGTATTAATAAAATATATTGTTTTTAGTTTACTAGAGGTATTATTATACTTTAAATCCTCTATTTTAAAATTTTATTTATTTATTTTTAAATGTTTTTATAGTATATCATAATTATACAGGGGGTTTCATTGTGGCATTTCCATTTATACAGTTTATACCCCAGCGTGGTTCATCCTCTCCATTGTCCTCCTTCTTCCTCCACCCTTCTTCTTAAAGTGACTTACTTGACTTATAACACTTATTAATTTTGATTTTCTATTTCATCATATCACCATTTTATAATAACAGCAATAATTATACATTGTATGTCATATATTCATTTTTCATAATATGTGAAACAAAATATGTTCAAGGCATATAATGATATTAAATAAATGCTAAATATTTTTCCCTGTTCTTCCAAAGTTCAACTAAATAGTTTCTCTTCTTGAAACATTTTTGACTCCTTCTCAATTAAATATGATTGATTTTCATTTTGTAATTCAGAAATTGTTAATTTTACCTTGATTTCTTTGGCATGCATTTTTTGTTTAATTCTACTCTTGCTACTCCACTCCCTTTAGCATATAAGCACGCTTAAGTGCAATGACTGTCTTTTACTGTTTAATATAATTTTCTCAAGTCTAACATATGTGATAAATGTAGTAGACAATCAATATTGGTTTAATTAAATCAAATATTATATGCTTCGATTTTGAGATTAATTGGCTGTCATGTATTGTGAAGGAATTTAATATACAACTCATTTTTCAAAGAGAAACCAGCCAGATGGATTTTTTTTCCATTTAAGTAGTTGACACTTTTATATTTAGTCCATGTAGCATGTGCTCTTTCTGTCACATCTCTCACTTTAATGAGTTGATAATGTCACCAAATGGTTTTTGGCTATATCAGAACAGGTATGTGTAGGAAGTAACTAGAATTCCTCTATGAACACCTACAAATGCCAAGTGAATTTCTAACACAGGCATTAGGGGAAAAGAAGAGAACATCTGAATTAATGAAAAAAGCAAAGACACACTCCTTGGGAGAGCTAAAAAGGAGTACCCAGGACAATACAATGTTCCCCTACAGAAATATAGTGTCTAGTTTAATATACATGAAATTTTATATTGTCTTGATTATTTTTTCTCACTTTAAATTTTTTTCTAATGCCAAGCGTGGTGACAAACACCTATAAACATAGCACTCAGGAAGATTGGGAATTTGAAGCTTACCTGGCCTACATAGCAAGTTCAAGGTCAGCGTGGGCTACACATTGAGACACTGTCTGAAAAACAATAACTAAATAAATAATAAAGTTTTTAGTTGTCCCAGTGTATTTGCTCACATCTGAAGAGTTAATTTTGCTACTGAAGACTGAAAAATTTTAAATATAGTTATATTATTTAAGCAATTTGTAGAAACTATAACTAGTCTCTAAGAATTAACTCAAAGATTAACTCTGCCTACTAAAACATAGCAAGCTTCCAAATGCTACCTTTCTATTCTCATCATAGTTCTTCACTTAGTACCTATATGACTTTTGAAGACATTTAACTTGTGTCTCAAGTTCCACATTATAATAATGTCAGAAATTCTGAAGTCATGTACTTTAATGCACTTTCACTCTGAATGTGTTAGTGTGTTTGTGAGGAAGACAGCATTGGTTAATACTCCCCTGTATAACTTATTAGCTCTGTTACCTTGTATAAGTAATATAATAAGTATAAGGCCATCTTATAATCTCCAAAATCAGTGTAATAATAGACATGTGTTATAAGGACTAGATAAAAACATGTATGTAATGTGCTTATGATACATAAAATCTCTCATGTTAATTATGAGGGTGTTTTAAACCAACAAATTTTTTTCATGTTTAGTTTTAGTATGAACTTAACTATTTACAATAAAAAAATGTAAATTCTTTGGATTCAACTTCCTTAGTCATACTCTAAAATTGGACATATAAAGGAGAATATATGGCATATTTTTATGACATATTCTTCAGGGTATGGAAAAGTGATTTCTAAAGATCTAGAATATAAACAGCTAAAATTATTAATTGAGCAAAACATGATTTGAACTTCCTTAACTGGTTAGTCAAAATGCTTTTGCATAGGGATTTTAAAGTAGATCAAATACTTGCTTTTAATAAGCTTATAATCTAGGCATCAAGGCAAGAAGCAAAATTGGCATAATTCAAAGTAATTCATGATAAGTACAGATATTAATAATTGTTGGATTTTGGTCCAGGGAGAGAAATGCATGTACTTTGATAACAGGAAAAAAGGAAACACCTCAGGCAAGTGTCACACCTTAAATTGAACACTCACCAAAGGATAGAATTACAACTAAATAGCAGTACATATGAAGTAAGAGAATTGCATGATTGTCACAAGGGCATGAAAAAACATGATGTTTATGGCACAATGGATGGATTAGTTTCAAGATAAAACTAAAATGATGAAATTGGGATCCTTAAATGTCAGTTTAAGAAATGAGATCCTCCTCTTCCACCAAAAGGGAACTAGAAACCATAAACTTTATGTAGTTATCGCCTATCTGGCAACAAAGCAACACAAAAGTTGCAGAAAAAAAGCTGAAGCTGTATTAATTAAAAGTGTTTTTAAAAGGCTCATATTATTGTACAAATAGTTATATGGCATTAAAATTTTACTACATTTTTGTTCTCAAGCCAATTTGATATTTAGATGCCTTAAAATTAAGAGTTGATAATGACAGAACCAATGTGTGGAATACACCTCATTGAGGAGTAAGTGACATGATATGTAATATTCATTGCCCACTACTCTTGAAAAATTTGAATTTTGTAAATCAATTAATTAAGAACGATGTTGGTGATGTTTCTTATATTTTGACATCATTGCTATTATTATCATAAAAATATTAAAAATACCTGGCTCAGACAAATTCAGTTAATTTATGCTTTACCACAGGGTAAATGCCAGAAAATAAGACAATTATAATTATTGAAAAATATCACTATGATTCCTTTTCATAAAATATAATTTGACCTTTCTTTCTCTATTAAAGTTGAAATGTTTACATTAATGAAATTATTTCTCACTTTAAGGCAAAAACTCATACATCTTGTAATTATTTTATGTGTATTTCTATTAGTACACCAATAGAGACATGTGGGCAAAGCACAGTTTCACAATGTTAAATAAATAAAGATGCAGTGTGTGTAGTTTCTAATAACATATTTTTATTTTTGGAATTATTGTGAAAAGTATATTAGAAAAATAAAAGAAGAAAATCATAAACAGAAAGAAAAAATACAAGTTTACTATATTTTACTTGGGTGGAGAACCATCTGACATACTAAGTTAAGGTTTCAGCAACACATGGCAAGTACTTATCTCTAAAAGAAACCAACTTGAGAGGATACAAGATGGCAACTGGGACACAGCCGCAGACTGTGTGAGCTCCATGAACCAAGGACTTTGCTGAGACACTGGAGACACACTTGGCTGAGGTAAAGCACCAGGGAGAGCTGAAACACCAACACTCTGAACCCCTAGTTTGTGGAAGGCTTCTCCATGCCACCATTTACTAAAAGAACAGCTAGCACTGCATGCCAAGTCCCACCCCATAGGTCCATGGAGCCACTGCTCCATAGGCCGTGGGATCTCTGATCCTTGGGCATGCTCCTAAGCCCCACCAGGGCAGTGCTCCTCCAAACTCCCAGCCCTCAGGCCAACACGATCTCTGCACAGCCATGTCCTTAAGGCCTGCCAAGTCAACAATCCACAGGCATTCCTGATCTCCGCCAGGCCTGTGCCCCTAAGGTCTGCTAAGCCAGGGATACACAGGTACACATGATCTCTGCTCCACTGGGCCACAGCCCTAAGGCCTGCACAGGCCTGCACAATCTCTGCCAGGCTGCGCCCTTAAGGCCTGCCAAGCCTGAGATCCACAGACACTCATGATCTCTTCCAGGCCATGCCCCTCAGGCCTGCCAGGCTGGCAATCCACAGGCACACATGATCTCCATGACGCTGTGCCTACACCCTTCAGGCATGCCAGGCCAATGCTTCAAAGGCCTGCTAGATCACCTCAACAACAGGCCTCTGCCCACAGGCCCATGGGACCCCACCCACCTGCCACCCACCACAAGAGGGCTCCAAACCTGCCTAGGAGACACAGATAGGTTTAGATACTAAAGGA
Organism: Castor canadensis; assembly: GCF_047511655.1. NCBI lineage: Eukaryota > Metazoa > Chordata > Mammalia > Rodentia > Castoridae > Castor > Castor canadensis. Next base: position 118,669,316 of record NC_133405.1, read on the forward strand.
GTAATAACAGAAGTATTAAGAATGAAATTCCACTGTTCCTGAAATGGTGACTTATTTTTATTTTTATTTTTTATTTATTTATTTTTTGTTTGTCTTCCATTAAAGGTTTAGTTGTCTGGTTTGCTCTTTGATCATCCACCATCTCTCCATGCTGTTTTCCTTGGTATTCTCTTTTTCTATTTTTTTCCTTCTGCTTCTCTTTCTTTCTCCATATTCTCTTTTTTCCTTGATTTTGTTAGTAACTCAGCTAACAATAAATTACACATAGCCCAGGGGCAGAAAGGCTACAAAGTGGAAGTATGGGAAGATGAAAAAGGGATGGAGACCATTCTCCCCCCAAAAATAAATTAGCACAGGATTCAGAGGGAAATGAAGAAAACAGATACCCAGATCCAGGCTCCAACAAAACAATGAAAAACTATGCCAAAGAACCCAAGGAAAGAAGAATCAAGTAATCACTGAGAATTTCATGGCCATGTGACTAGACATGGTCAACCAAAACTTACAAGAGGCACTAGGAAATTCCAAGAAGACAAAAATAAAGAATATGAGAAAACACAAAAACAAATAAATGAAATCATAGGAGCCTAAATAAAAACCAAAATGTAACAGAAAATACCATAAATAGAAAGATAAATGAATTAAGGATAAAAATTGACAACATTAAAGAGGAAGTGACCAACAACATGAAAAACCTCAGAAAAAAGAATGAAACAGAAATACAAAACAAAATGGAAGGGCATTCCAGCAGAGTAGAACAAACAGAAGACAGACTCTCAGAACTTGAAGATGAAATGGTAATTGAAGGAAAACCCAAAGAACTATTAGTCAAACAACACAAGTCCTGAGAAAGGAATATGCAAGAACTCACTGACTCCATTAAAAGACCAAACCTGAGAATCATGGGCATTGAAGAAAGAGAAGAGGTGCAAGCAAAAGGAATAAGTAATATATTCAACAAAATAATACCAGAAAATTTCCCAAATCTAGATAAAACTATGCCCATCTACACACAGGAAACCTCCAGAACACCAAACAGACTTGACCAAAATAGCACTACCCCATGACATATTATTATTAAAACCACAAGCACAAAGATCAAAGAATGAATATTGAAGGCTATAAGAGAGAAAAAAAATAACATACAAATGTAAACCCATCCAAATCACAGCAGATTTCTCCATGGAAACCTGCAAAGCAAGAAGAGCATGGAGTCAGGTCTTTCAGGCATTAAATGAAAATAACTTCAACCCTAGAATACTCTACCCAGCAAAACTGTCATTGAGATGGAGCAATAAAAGTCTTCCATGATAAGCAGAAACTAAAACAATATATGACCACCAAGCTACAACTACAAAAAATTCTCCAAGGAATTCTGAACACACAAAGTGAAAGCAAACAAAACCATGAAAGGGCAGGCAGCACCAAACTACAGGAGAAGAAAAAGCAAGAAAGTAGAGAGTGACATTGATTCAGTTACACACAATCAAACCCTTAAATAACAAAGACAACTAAATGACAGGGATCACCACATACCTATCAATACTAACACTAAACACTAATGGACTTAATTCCCCCATCAAAAGACACTGATTGGCAAACTGGATTAAAAAGGAAGATCCAACAATCTACTGCCTACAGGAGACCCATCTCATCAACAGAAGCAAGCACTGGCTGAGAGTGAAAGGCTGGAAGAAGAACTCCAAGTCAATGGCCCCCAAAAACAGGCAGTTGTAGCAATACTTATGTCCAATAAAGTAGACTTCAAACTTACATTGATCAAGTGAGATAAAGGAGGACACTCTATACTAATAAAAGGGAAATAAACCAAAAGGAAATAACAATTATCAACCTATATGTACCCAACATCAGTGCAACCAATTTCATCAAACATACTCTCAAGGACCTAAAAACATATATAAACTCCAACACAGTGATAGTGGGAAACCGTAATAACCCCCCATCTCCAATAGATAGGTCATCCAGACAAAAAATCAATAAAGAAATTCTAGAACTAAATGACACCACAGACCAAAGGGACCTAGCTGACATATACATAATATTTCACCCAACTGCTGTACAATATACCTTTTTCTCAGAAGCTCATGGAACCTTCTCCAAAATTGATCACATCATAGGGCACAGAGCAAGCCTCAGCAAACATAAAAAAATAGAAATAATCCCATGCATTCTATCTGACCACAATGCATTAAAGCTAGAAATCAACAATAAAAACAGCAGTAAAAAACATGCAACACATTGCTCAATGATCAATGGGTCATTGATGAAATAAAAGAGGAAATTAAAAGGTTCCTGGAATTTTATGAAAATGAAAACATAACCTACGAGAACCTATGGGACACAGTAAACACTGTCCTAAGAGGAAAGTTTATAGCCATGAGTGCATATACTAAAAGGTCAGAAAGATCTCAAAACAATGATGTAATACTACAGCTCAAACTCCTAGAAAAACAAGAACAAGCAAACCAAAACAAGCAGAAGGAGAGAAATAATTAAAGTAAAGGCTGATAGCAATGAAATAGAAACAAAAAAAACCATACAAACAATTAATGAAACAGAAAGCTGGTTCTTTGAAAAAATAAATAAGATTGACAGACTCCTTGGCAAACCTGACTAAAATGAGGAAAGAAAAAACTCAAATCAGTAAAATCAGAAACATAAAAGGGGATATAACAACAAACAGCATGGAAATCCAGGAAATCATCAAAGACTACTTTGGGAGCCTATACTGTAATAAATTTGAAAATTTTGAAGAAATCGACAGATTTCTAGATACTTACGACCATCCAAAACTGAACCAAGAAGACATTAATCACCTGAATAGATCTATAACACAAAACAAAATTGAAGCAGCAATTTAGAGTCTCCCAAAAAATAAAAGTCCAGGATCTGATGGATTCACTGCTGAATTCTATCAGACATTTAAAGAAGAACTAAGACCCACCCTCCTTAAAATGTTCCATGAAATAGAAAGGGAAGGAACAGTTCCTAACTTGTTTTATGCAGCCAACATCACTCTCATCCCAAAACCAGACAAAGGCACCTCCAAAAAGGAGAACTATAAGCCAATTTTCTTAATGAATATTAATGCAAAAATCCTCAGTAAAACAATGGCTAACCAAATCCAACAAAACATCAGAAAGATCATACACCATGATAAAGTTGGGATGCAGGGGTGGTTTAACATATGCAAATCTATAATGTAATACAGCACATTAATAGAAGCAAAGAAAAAAACCACTTGATCATCCTAATAGATGCAGAAAAAGCCTTTGACAAGATTCAACACCACTTCATGATAAAAGCCCTAAGAAAACAAGGAATAGAAGGAGTGTACCTCAACATTGTAAAGGCTATATATGACATACCTACAGCCAATGTCATAATTAATGGTGAAAATCTGAAACCATTTCCCCTAAATCAAGAAAGAGACAAGGGTGCCCACTATCCCCACTCCTTTTCAGCATACTACTGGAATTTCTAGCCAGAGCAATTTGGCAAGAAGAAGAAATAAAAGGAATACAAATAAATAAAGAAACTGTCTAAATATCCCTTTTTGCAGATGACATGATCCTATACCTTAAAGACCCAAAAAACTCTACCCGCAAACTCTTAGATACCATAAACAGGTATGACAAGGTGCCAGGATACAAAATCAACTTATAAAAATCATTAGCTTTTGTATACACCAACAATAAACAAACTGAGAAGGAATACATGGAAACAATTCCATTTACAATAGCCTCAAAAAAATCAAATACCTAGAAGTAAACTGAACAAAAGATGTGAATGACCTATACAAGGAGAATTACAAACCCCTGAAGAAAGAGATAGAGGAAGACGACAGAAGATGGAAAGATCTTCCATGCTCATAGATTGGAGGAATCAACATAGTTAAAATGCCTATACTATCAAAAGCAATCTATATGTTTAATGCAATTCCCATCAAAATCCCAATGATTTTCATCACAGAGATTGAAAAATCTACCCTTAAGTCCATAAGGATTCACAAGAGACCACGAATAGCCAAGGCAATACTCAGCAAAAAGAGCAATGCTGGCAGTATCACAATACCCGACTTCAAACTATAGTACAAAGCAGTAACAATAAAAACAGCATGGTACTGGCACAAAAACAGACATGAAGACCAGTGGAACAAATAGAGGACCCGGATATGAATTCACATAACTATACGTATCTTATTTTTCACAAAGGTGCCAAAAATATACATACAATGGAGAAAAGACAGCCTCTTCAACAAATGCTGTTGGGAAAATTGGTTATCTGCCAGAAAAAAACTAAAACTAGATCCATGTCTATCACCCTGTATTAGTGTCAACTCAAAATGGATCAAGGACCTTAATATCAGACCCGAAACTCTGAAGTTAGTACAGGGAGGAGCAGGAAACATTCTGGAAGTAATAGGTATAGGCAGAGACTTCCTCAATAGAACCCCAGCAGCCCAGCAACTAAGAGAAAGAATGCACAAATGGGACTTCATAAAATTAAAAAGTTTCTGCACAACAAAAGAAATGGTCTCTAAACTAAAGAGATCACCCATATAGGGGGAGAAAACATGTGCTAGCTATACATCAGACATGGACTGATAACCAGAATATACAGGGAACTTAAGAAACTAAACACTCCCAAAATCAGTGAACCAATTAAGAAATGGGCAACTGAACTAAATAGAACTTTCTCAAAAGAAGAAATTTAAATGGCCAAAAACACATGAAAAAATGCTCACCAGCTCTAGCCACAAAGGAAGTGCACATCAAAGCCACACTAAGATTCCACCTCACCCCTATTAGAATAGCTATCACCAAAAACACCACCACCAACATGTGCTGGCAAGGATGTGGGGAAAAAGGAACCCTCATACACTGCTGGTGGGAATGCAATCTGGTACAACCACTCTGGAAAAAAATTTGGAGGCTTCTTAAAAATCTAAAACATAGATCTGCCACCAGCAATCCCACTCCTGGAGATATACCCAAAGAATGCAACACAGATTACTCCAAAAGCATGTGCACACCCATGTTTATTGCAGCACTATTCACAAGAGCCAAGTTATGGAAACAACCAAGATGCCCCACTACTGATGAATGGATCAAGAAAATATGGTATTTATGCACAGTGGAATTTTACTCGGTCATGAGGAAGAATGAAATCTTATCATCTGCAAGTAAATGGATGGAAATGGAGAATATCATTTTTAGCAAGGTTAGCCAGGCTCAGAAGACCAAAAATCTTATGTTCTCCTTCATATGTGGTCTTTAGATCTAGAGCAGATACAGCAATGTTGTAGGACTTGGGTTACATGACAAGATGAGAACATATACAGAGGTACGGTGTTAGATAGAGAACCCAAAACATGAAAGCATTTGATGTCCCCACTCCAGAGGAATTAATATAGAAACCTGAAAGTGACAGAGGTCAACATGAGAAGGGGATCGGGAACCAGTGTAAAGATCAGTTAGAGATGAATCAACCTGGGTTTTAACACATTTGTACATGAAAGCAATGCTAGGAATATCTTTGTATAGCTGTCCTTATCTCAACTAGCAAAAATGCTATGTATTTCTTATTATTGCTTATTTCTACTCTTCAACCGAATTGGAGAAAAGCACAGAACAGGTTCTGCCTAGAAGAGAGGTGGTGGGGGGAGAGGGTGGGGTTGGGGGCAGGAGGCAGAAATGACCCAAACAATGTATGCACATGTTAATAAATGAATAATAAAAAAATAAAAATAAAAATAATAAAGGGAACCAACTTGAAAAAATATGAAAAATTCTTATACCCCTAGTAATAATTTGAATACACACTTTTTATTCTTCCAGTTATAGCTGCCTAATACTTCCCTTTATATAATTGATTTGCACATATTATTTTCATTATTGTTTGTCAATTATATAAACACCTTGAATTTTTTTAAAACATTATCTTAAAATATGTTGGTACATTATGGAATTACAATATTGTCTTGAGTATATATAATAGGTACTTTAAAGTACTTGTCAAAATACTACTGGCTGGCAAATGTTTTTTCATTGTATTAAAAGTAAGAAACTTGAAGCTACTATTCTATTGAGAGTTAGTAGAATTCTGGTGAAAAATAACGTGATTAAAGTATACTTTGATATCAACTATCACTTTGAAATATGTAACTTTGAATAAATTTTAAAATTTCTCAGTTTGAGTTTCCTCAGTTGAAAGGTAAAGTTTAGGAAGTTCAAAAGATTTTAAATATGCCTTTCATAATTGACATTTTCCACAAACATAACATTAACTATTATTCTAGTGATTTTTAATGTTAATGATCTTATTAATGATACATTTTAATTTATATTTATACAAATTATATTTTTTCTTTGTAAACACTTATAAAATACACAGTGTCATTTTTCTGTACCTAAATAATTTCTTAGAAAATACCCAAGAGTGCCTGCCCTGGGGGGGAAAAAAAACCCTGACCATTTTTCTCTTTTCTTTCATTTCTTATCTTTCTTTTCCAATAAGTAGAAGATAGAGCATCAATCAGATTTGATCTCTGTGATATTCTGGACTCCGAGACCATGGAAAGCCTACCTACATCTCACTCTGCTGAACCCAGTCCCAGTAAGTGTCTGCTTTGAGAAAAGTGGCAAGCCATTTCTCCCTGCAGGCAGGTTTCAAAGGTGCCTGATTGAACACTGCCCCCACCCCCCATGAACAAAACTGAGAAACATAATCAGTGAATTGTAATTGTAATCTGCCACCATCAGTAGGGATATGGTGGAATACTGGACCAGCCTTTGAGAACAGGGTTAGGGCAAGGAGTCGAACTTTCAGTGAGAAGGCTGGACAAGGAGGAAAGGTTGAGAGTAGGGATAGGACAATAAGTCTACCTCCCAGAAGAGCCAAACTACCAGAGAGCAGAAGCATGGTGAGGCACAAAGGCTGAGAATCAGGATGGCACTGAAGAAAGATATCAAAGTAGACTATACAAAGTGGAAATATTTCCTATACTCATGGATTGGCAGAATCAACATAGTAAAAATGGCTATACTATCAAAAGCAATCTACATGTTTCAACCCAATTCCTATCAAAATCCCAATGACATTCATCACAGAGATTGAAAAATCTACCAATATTAGTCTCATTTTAAACCTATAGTTATATAGAAGTTGTGTATTCTTCTATACACAGAATGAATTTTATACTCTGCATTTTTTCAATGTAAACTAGTGTGAGATTCAGACTGAGTTTTCCTTAGTAAACTATTTCATTAATAAACTAAAGTATTATTTATAATAGTAATGTCATGTCTGAAAAATCCACCAACATTTATCTCAAACTAACAAAAATGACATGTTTTTCTTATTGCCTTTTATATGTTTTTTCTTCTACAAAACTGGAGAACAAGAGAGCAGAACAGGTTCTGCCTGGAGATGGAAGGGGGAGGGGGCAGGTGGCCCAAATAATGTATACACGTGTAAATAAATGCAAAAATGTTAAAATAAAATAAAACAATAAAAAAAGAAAATACCTTAGAATACAAGCCCAAGATTAATCATTTTCTGAATTACCGGTGCTTGCCATCATACTGGTTTTACCTGGTTGCTATATCTAATTTTTTTTATTTTGGAATAGTAATTTCATTAATATATCATGATTTTTTATCTCTGAAAAGAAACAAGTTGAAAAATATGAAAAATTCTTATAGCCCTAATAATAATTTGAATAAATGTTGATTCTTCAAGTTTACAGGTATCTAATATTTCCCTTTATATAATGATATTACCTCAAAACACAGAAAAATTATCAATATCCGTGAAATGAAAAGAAATTCTTTTTACTTTCCATTTCATTAGTGATTAACTTTTTTTTCTCACCACTCCGGGCCTCCTGTATGTTAGATAAGCACTGTCCACTGAACTATATCCCCAGCAGTAGCCAATATTTTCAAACTTTCTGATCTCAATTCATTCATAGTTATAGTATTTTCATTTCTCCTTGTCTTGAATTGTGTTTGCTTTTCCTCATGAATTAGATATTTATATGTACTATGTGAAATGCAGATGTTTTATTTTGCTGAATGTCTCTATCAAGATATTAGGAAAAAAGAAGATTGAGGCATTTCTTCTATATAGATATACCCCATGATGTTGTAAACTATAATTCTAGTTCTTTTCATGCCATATTTTTTTTGACAAGCTGATGAGTTCTATGAATTTCTTTGGAGAAGAATATTTTTGAATTGATAAAGAGAAATGCATAAGATTATAAAGAAAGCTGGTTATATTAAGATAGAATTATTAAAATACTAAAATAAGTGATGCAATTATGTCATTAATTAGCTCATTACATAAGAAGATTTAGAGGAAGATTTAATAGCTATCATAGTTCAAACAGTAATAATCATTATGATATGAAAATACATGTGAACTCTAATATTAATATACTACTGGTACTACTAATATCATGGTGTGGGTCTACATTTCTAATTTAAGAAAATGAAAAAGTTAAAAATTGATTATATTTTTTTCTATAACCAAAGTAACAGACTCCTTGATTCTATCCTAAGATATCTGTCAATGCAGGGTAGAACTTTGTGTTTCACTTTAGGTCTTCATTGATGTCATATTTTTAGATTAGGTATGCAATCTCAAAATAATCATCAATTTTAGAATAAGAGTAATGATCCCATTGTAATTACCAATTTATTTTTGATTTTTCTAGGTGTCAGAGAAAAGGGGCCTTTTGTATCTTTTCGTGAATACTTTCCAGCTCTTAACGTACATAACACACATAACACAGAATACATGAATGAACAAATACATAGAAATTGGTGGCTCATTGACTGTTGGTTACTATTCACAGTGAAAGGTAGAATCAAAGACTCTGTTGCCTTGGTTATGGAAAAATACAGTAAATTTCTAACTTTTGCATTTTCTTAGATTAGAAATGTAGAAACACACCATGATATTAGCAGTATCAATAGTATATTAACATTACAGTTCACATATATTTTCATATCACATAATGACTATTACTGTTTTAACTATTTAGCTATTAAAGATGTTTTCTTTACCTGGCAATTCACTATCTTTTCTGTTCCCCATTTTCTGCATGAGTAGAATCATTAGAGATTAATGCTGGTGGATTTTTCAGACATGACATTACTATTATAAATAATACTTTAGTTTATTAATGAAATAGTTTACTAAGGAAAACTCAGTCTGAATCTCACACTAGTTTACATTGAAAAAATGCAGAGTATAAAATTCATTCTGTGTATAGAAGAATACACAACTTCTATATAACTATAGGTTTAAAATGAGACTAATATTGGCTCCATATTATTTTTTCCCAGATATTCTCTAATTTTATTGATATCAATTTATCAGTTCTTCTATCCTATTTCTACATAGGCTAGAAATACATAGACTTTGAACTTCCACTTAAGAGGTCAATGTCTATCTTACTGTCTCTTGTAGTCATAATATTTTGGGTCTTATTCTATATCTTCACTGCAGTCACTCATATATACAGGCAGTACTAAAAGTTAGTGGGTTTTGATCAAATAGAGAAGCACAACATCTACTACAAAGCAGGTGTTCAATAAAAAATTTATTTTCCTTTCCTTTTCCAGTGTTAGCCCTTCTACATTGTCTGCTTGTACTTTTCATTATATTTGTCAGAACTTTTATTGCAACTGTGATGTGTTCATTTATAATAATTAAAATGGTATATTCCCCTAAAAAAATAGTTTCTTTTCATTACTACTAGATTTCTTAACCTCTGTAAGTACTTATGAAGTAGTCCCTCTTTTTTTCTCCCATAATATACATTTGAAATCACTATTAAATTCATCTAAGATTTCAAAGCTTATGACTTTTATATGTTATTTTGTATTCTAGAAAAATATGTGCCATATGAATCAAATAGCATGTTAAATATAAAATAGATAATTGGTGGTTTAAATCAATTTTGTGCTCAATCAGATATTTGAATGAATGTGATTTATATAAGTTGATACTCTATTCTTTACTACCAAATCTTGTGTCTCCCTTTTGGAGGTTGGAGACACATTTGACTCTAGTATTTGGACCCATTATAAACTTTGTATGGTTAAATATGGGTATGATACTTTGGATTAAATGATCAATATATAGTGAAACTTAATTCCATTAAATAATGGAGGATTTCTAAATTAGCTGACAAGGTTGACAGCATACATTTCCATTACCCAGCATTTTTTCTACAACATACAGAGGGCAGGAAAAATGAAACTTTGTACTCTGCACTTCTTAATGTAATATATCACTTTAAATTTTTTTAACTTCATTTGTTTCTGTCTTTATTTCTTCATTTTGATTCTCATACCTGGCAGTAGTGTATTCTCTCTAGTCAGCAGTCTATTAATATAATTTTAAAAACTCTCAAATGATTTAATTACATTATATACATATATATTTCTTCTGTAATCTATAGCTTTATTGTATCATGATTTTTTCATACATATTAAGTAATTACATTATTTATTTGCTTTGACATTCAAATTTTCTTTCCCTGAGTACACGTCAGCCATATATCATATATTTTTAAAGCTTTTATTTTTATTTTCATTTTCTAGCCATAAAAAATTTTACCTTTGATATTTTTAGTTCCTCAATTGGGAAGTAATTAACTTTTACTTTAATTTAAAAATATAGGTGGTTGGTATTATTCATATATATTTTTTATCATTATTCTGTAGGTTTATTATAATGTAGTATCATGAGATTGAAGTATTTAAAACCTAATATTGTGGTTTTATTTTTGTTTCTTCTATTTCATATATTTTATGTTTAGAGAATTCTAGGTGAATTTTGTCCTATATTAAGATATATAAAAATATTTTTATGGTGGTTTGTGCTTTTTACCATTATAAAATATTTTTACTTATAATTGAATAGTCTGATTTTAATATCACAACTCTATGCTAATTGTATTATATGCCTGCTAAGTCCTTTATAAACATTTTACTTTTACTTATCTTGTTAACTTTGTTTTAGATGAATCTTTTTTTATATACTACATTGTTGGTCTATGAATTTTGATATTATCTAAGAATCCTTTCTTTCTAAAAGGTTAATTTTCATATTCATATTTATTGATATAATTAGAAGAGTTGATCTTTCTCTTTCCTCTTAGTCCATGTTATCACATTTGTTTCTAGTACTTCCCTTTTATTTTTTTGCTACAAGTATTTTATGTGATTCTGTTTCTGTAATTCAAAAGTGGTTATGCAAAATTCTTGAAGTAAAAATCCAAAGTAGACTAATCCTAAATAATTACAATGGCAGTTTAGGAGCTTATCACTAATGGCTTTTAGCATTTGTATTTATTTAACTTTTAAAATAAATGCAGAATCACAAATTCTCTTGATGGTACAGAGGAGGTTAAAATACGAAAAAGAGAAGAATGTTGATAACACTGAATTAAAAGTTGAATTATACATACGGTAATGATGCCTCTTAAAATCAATGACACTGTAATGATGATAATATATAATTACAAAAACCTTTAATGACCTCTCTGCCATAAAATATGAGTCTATAAGCACAACACTTCTTTCAGTCTCTACTGCCTTATAATTATTTTTATATTATATTTAACATTATAAGCTCTATAATATATACTTTATGCCTAATTATAATTTAAATTCTTGACTTTTTAAATTAAGACTTTATTCTTAAGTCCTTCTATGGAAAATGATAAAATTATCATTCTTATGCCCTTTATTATAAATTTTGCCTTATTAGGTGGTCCCATATGAAATTTCATATTTCCCTGGTCAAAAAAATTTTTTAAAACATCATATAGTCTGATCTAATATTTATTATTTTATATTCTTAAGATTTTATAATTTTTAACTTGCATAACCACATTTCTGACAGAGCCTGGAGACTTTATATACATACAGTAATTACCCCTCTGTAAGATTTACATCTATTTTCCATCTCATACTGTCTATGTGTATCTAGGACAAGTATTTTCGTCTTTAAATAGGAAGTGAGTCAGTGGTTTCTCATATAATTTTCTCCAGAACTTAATCATATGAGCACAACCACAACTAGGTTCAAAGAAGGTAAAGAAGTATGTTGCTTTTTTTAAATTTGTTTTTGCTAGTAACGGGGTTTGAACTCAGGACCTCACACTTGCTAGGCAAGCACTCTACCACTTGAACCACTCTGCCAGCCCTCTTTGTGTTGGGTATTTTGAAGATAGGGTCTTGCGAACTATTTGCCTGGCTGGCTTCGAACCTCCATCCTCCTGATCTCTGCCTCCTGAGTTGCTAGGATTAAAGGGGTAAGCCACTGACACACAGCAAGGAAGTCTATTCTTAAATTGAGTGGTAACATGCCTAGATTAAACTAAGGTATTTATTATTCAGATAAACATGGTGGCAAGAGATATTTGAGGACAATTGGCAGTCTCTGACACAGATCCTGCCTAATCATTGATGAACCTACAAAATTACATAACTATGGTAAATTCATATTGATTGCATAAGATTAAAATGAGTCTAGCTGGGCATGGTGGCACCTATCTGTAATTCCAGCACCTGTGAGGTTGAGGCTGGAGGATTTTGAGATTAAGGTGAGCCTTTGTTACATAGGGAGTTTGATGACAAACTCGGCCACATAAAAAAGTCTATAAATTCTAAGAAACTGGGGGAAAAAAAATCACAAACAGTAATAACAAAATATCTTGATAAATCAAATTAGAAATGAAGAAAATAAGGGCAAAAGAAAGTGTAAAATACAAATAACAAACAAAAAATACAACACTAGTAATTGAAACTTACTAAACATTCTTAAAAAGATGTAAAAAGATGAAAATCTGTAGAGTAACACTATAAGATTAAAAGTAGGAAGAATAAAAAAAAATTAGATTAAAAAAAAACCTAAAGTGATTATTAGTAGGTATAGTCAAAGTGGAATTTAAATTTAAAAATCATTCAATGATATAACTGGGATATGGCCCATCAAGTATGTGTGTGTGTATGTGTGTGTGTGTGTGTGTGTGTGTACATGTGTGTATTCAGAATAAGAATACATATAATTAATCAAGAATAAAGTAATATCAAGTTATAAAGTAAAATATTCTCTAAAAGTACTGAAAATGAATAAATCCAAGACCATAGACAGAGTCCATAATGTTTTTTCTCTCATAAATCTACAGAGCAAATGAACAAAATTAATTAAATTTAAATAGAAAACTTGAATAAGAATTAATAACTGAGGGCTGGAGGAATGACTCAAGTGGCAGAGCACCTGCCTAGCAAGCATGAGACCCAGAGTTCAAACCCCAGTACCACATAAATAAAATGATAACTGTAGTTAAATAGATGGAGAAAATTATATCCAAGGAAATGTTCTTGTTCTTGTCAAGTTGTTTGGGAACACATCTAAAAGCTGGCTATACTATCCCAAAAGAAAACTAAAGTTTATTTATTTTTCTTTGTATTTATTTATTTATTGGAAGTACAAGGGTTTGAACTCAAGGCCCCATGCTTCCTCAGGAAGCGCTCTACCATTTAAACCACTCTGCTAGCCCAATTTTTTACTTTTGGTGGCACTAGAGTTCAAATTCAGAGCTTTGTGCTTGCTAGGCAGGTGCTCTACCAGTTGAGCCACACCTCCAGTCACTAAAATTTGTTTAAAACAAAAAAATCACATGGGCCACAGTCTACAAATTCTTTTCTTTTTTTGACAGCACTGAGGTTTGAATTCAGAACCTTGTGCTTGCCAGACAGGAGCTCTACCATGGTCCATGCTAGCCATGCTCCAGCCCTTTCTGATTTAGTTGTTTTACAAATAGGGTCTCACTTTTATGCACAGTTCAGCTTGGACTACTATCCTCTTATTTATGCTTCTTATGTACCTGCGATAATTAGCACATGCCACTGCACCCAGCCTTTTATTGGTTGAAATGGAGTCTTAGGAACTTTTTGCCTAGGCTGGCCTGAAACTATGATCCTTCCAATCTCAGCCTCCTGAGTAGCTAGGATTATAGCTGTGATCCACTGTTGCCAATCCTCAGTTTTTAACTTCTTTACACTTAATTAAGAAGTGAAAAAAAATAGAAAACCTAATGATGAATTTTACTCCAAAAACATTATATTTGAAAAAATAAGGTAGAAATTGTTATGGGTATACCAAAATAATATTTAAAGAATTATATACAAAAACCTGTGTGAGGATAATCAGAATAGTGATGTCAAGCAAAGCACCAACATTGCCTTCACATTGACCTCTTATCTAGCAAAAGATCTCAGAAAAACGTGTAAAATGTGAATTTTTAAGTTTAGAAAAAAGCCTTTCAAACTTCAGGGCATAAATACCATAGAATTATACAGAGAGCTCCTGAATTTACTTTGCTTGTCATATTACCTCTGAGAGAAAAACTGGGCAAAAATAATACTAATAGAAAAAATTATTAATTTCACTTATCTCTCCTTCTTTATATATATATATATATATATTTCACCCCATTTGAATACTTCTACTCTAATGTAGTCAAGACATAATCATGCCTTTATTAATTGACCTCTGCCTCCACCCTCACATATCTGCTTTCTTTTTTAGCACTACAACCAGAGGACCTTTTAAAACTGAAATTGAGTTGCTTGCAACCTCTGATAGCTATCTTCTCACTCAGAGAAAAACCAAAGACATTACAGGACCCTCTATAACCATGTCTATCTTTATGTTTATGACCTCATTTTCTGAAACTATCTTCTTTGCTGACTTTTCTCCAGCTGCACTAGCCTCTCTCTTCTTTCTATAATATGCCAAACATGGTTTGATCTCAGGTGCTATTCCTTCATATGACTGGGATGTTCTAGTTATCTGTAAAGCTCATTCTGTCACCTCTTCCAGTTATTTACTTAAAGATCACCTTCTGAGTGAAGACTTTCCAGATCCATCCTATTTAGAGTTGTATTGCCTACTCTATGTTCCTTCATTTGTTTTCCCTTTAACACTCATCACCGTACTTCATATTTTACATTTTATTGATTCACCTGTTTATTCTGTCTCTCTTATAATAGGGATCTAATATTCTATAAGTTGAGAGCTGAACAACTTCAGTGGAAATATTCTCTTGAGTTGTATAACTCCCTACAGTTGTGTAATGTGCAATCCATATGATTATATTAGGTGGTCCTACTCTCACAATTGTTATTCTAGATTTTAAAAAGGCATGGATTTTTGCTAAGGTTTTTTTTTTTCATGTCACATAGAGAGTAAGGGTAACAGTAGTGAGGGATGAGGTAAAACAAATAATGGGATAAGATTTTGGTAGGGCTTTGAAGGTCATGGTGAGAATTCAGAATTGACTCAGTGATACTGGAAAACCACTGGAGAGTTATACTTAGAAGAGTGATATAACTCAATTTTTATTTAAAACACTACTTTTGCTACAAGTTGAGAATACATTTTATGTGGTGGGACACCAGCTAGGAGGCTATTGCAGTGGATCAAGCCAGAGATGATGATTTATGGCTTAGAGAAATAGGCAGGACATTGGAATTGGAGTGTTGTGCTCAAGTGTGTCTGTGTGTGTGTGTGTGTGTGTGTGTGTGTGTATGTGTGTGTGTGCTTGTATAAAAACCAATAGGAATAACTATTTGATTGAATGTGAGATATAGGAGAAATGGTAGAGTCATGGGTACCCAAGAAAGTTTTCTGCCTGACCAACTATAAGGTAATGGCATATTGTTGTAGAGCACATTGGAGGACTAGGAAGAGAAGTAGTTTTGTTTTGTATATATTACATTTCATATTTCCATAAGATATTTATTTGGATATATGGCATTGGAATTAATGAGATACAAACTGAAGATATAAATTATAAATTTGTGATTTATCAGACTGAAGCTTTTTTGGTTTTACACACAAATACGTACATACATGTATGTATATATACATATACATATATATGTTTGTGTTTTAAAACAAGGTCTTTCTTTGTAGCCCAGGCTGGCTTCAAACTCCATCCTCATATCTTAGCCTCCCAGTGATAGATAGTATTATAGATATGTGCAGTCATACCTGGCTCTTTGTTTTATTTTTAATAGTGGCAAAAAAAATCCCAAAACTTAACATCTTAACCATAAAAAGGTGAACAGTTCAGAAGCATTAAGTATTATAGTTGGTTTTCAAATCATGATTATGGAAGAAGTAGGTAAGAGACTAAGTATAAAGAGAAAATAGAAAATGTCCCAAGATTGATTCCTGATATAATCCAATGGTAAAAAGATGAGAAAAATGCAGCAAAGTATATATTGAAAGACAAGCCATTGAGAGGGAAAAGAAAAACCAAGAATATGGAATGAGCTAAAAGCCAAGGGAAAAACAGGTTTAAGGTGGCAGAAGTGAACAACTGTTGCCACATGCTGCCCAATATTCAAAGTAGTTGATCATTTAGATTTAACCATGTGATTTAGTGCTGTGAATTTCATTAGTGAGAGTGCAGATTAACATATTGTTCCCAATTTTTCACTGCTGTCCCTATCCATACCTTTTGCTTTGTAGCTTTTCTGCTTTTTCCCACTAGAGATAAAGTATATTCTTATCATTGAACTTACACTTAGCCATGTGACTTGCTTTGGATGATGGAATGCAAATGGGAGTTCTAAGGTCCTAATTCCTTAAGAGTATACATATCTCCATTTGTCTTGCCCCTCTATATGACCATAAGAAAGACATGGCTAGTCTGTTAGTCTAAGGAGGATGAGGCACTGGTGAGGCTGACCTAGAACTAATCTTCAGCATATAGTTGTCCAACCAAGCAGATGTTTCTATCAACTGACTCTTAGATGAACTGTCATTGATAGATGATAAAGATTAAGTGTTTGTTGTATAGTTGACTGATATGTTGACCTTCACTACAGTCTTGTTGTTGAAGTGATGCATGGAGAAGCTTACTGAAACAAGTTCAAGGGAGACTATGAAGAAAATAATTGGGTATAGTGAATATAGGCAACACATCTGTGCGGTTTTCACAATTTTCCCACAATAGAGATATAAGAAATGGGGACATATCTGAAGAGAGATGGAGTAAAAAATGATTTTCCTTTGGAATAACAGAAACGACAGCATGTTTTGAGTTGATGTAATAAGGACAAGAGTGAGTGTGTGTGTGAGTGTGGTGGTGTGACAAAGAAAGAACATGAAGAATCATTCCAGTCATTCTAGAGGATAGTATACAAGTAAAGATTTTGACTTAGGAAAGTTTCAAATTCAGGTTGCCTTTTTGTGAAAATCCACGCATTTTCTATTAAAATGTGCTGTCAACCTTCTCTCTCTCTCACAAAGCAACAAATATGGAAAGGGAGTGGGAAGATATGTAGTAAAGCCAATTTACCCAATTTACTGGAATGATAATTTAAAGTCCAAAGATCTTCCTGTGGTATGCCTTTAATTAGATGCATTTCAGGCAGGTCCTCTAGTTATTTGAATCACTTTGCTTCCATATCTATCCAGAAAAAGGTGAATAGAGAAATGCGGTCTAAATTTTCCTTATTTAACTTTAAAACAGTCTTATTCCAAGACTCAACATTTATGTTTCAAATGAAACCCTTTGAGAGCTGTTGCCATGATTATGTAATTACACAGCTTACTGGCATCCTTCTATAGAATAGATCTGAAAATGCCTTGTTCACAGTAACATTCCAAACTCACCTAAAGTCAGATATTTTAGAATATCTGACATCTGTTTAGTCTCCCAAGACTGGCAGAATGGATTGAATAATAGTTATTTTAGGATGTGATTTCTGCACTGTTAAAAACTAAGCCCCTCTGTTACTAAATAATGTCACATTTCTGAGCTACTTATGTAACCAAAATGATTTTTCCAAATAAAAGAACATAATTTGGGGAAACATTTAAAAAGTCATTGCAAATGATTTTCATTACTAGCCTGCTGTGCTGTAAAAGCGTGATTCTTCATAGTTTAGGTGGTAGTCGTGTAAACCAATGATGGTTTTCTATTATTAAATGTTAAGAAAGGTTAATAACAATAGAGAAAGTTAAGATATGGCATAAAGGAATATGAGTATGAAAGTACCTACAGAGCCCTGATTGCATTTGGGATCAAATAGAAGGCAGGGGTAAGCAAATGTGAAAGGTGATTAAAAAGGGGACCAGACCAGTTCCTACATAAATGATACAGGAATAGTTGACAACCCAGAGGAGTAATATAAATGGAAATGAGAGCCTAAGGGGAAGATGTTGAGAAGACAACAAAAGGAGGAAGTTTCTAGTAAACTTAACTTTGCATATTCAAGGTCAACTGAGACTAACTTGCAGTTTTAAAGAGTAACCACTGAGCCAGGCATTGGTGGTTATACAAATAATGATAGGTGAATTAGATACACCCATACTGATGAGAGAGACAAAGAGAGAGAAAAAAACACTGAACAAGTAGATAGATTTGTATCATCTGAGTATAGATAACTACACTATTTAAAATTCATGTAATTTCAAAGAATGCAAAGAAATAAAGATTAGTGTAATACACTAACCAGAGCCAGATCTTGCCAACACATATTAAAATCTCTACTACATAAATTAAGATTTACAATGCCCATATTATTTCAAGTTTCCTATGGGAGCTGTGGTGGGTGTATTTTTGTACGTGTTTGTAGAATATAAAGATTTTGGGGTACATTTCAAATAGAATAATTAAATTAAATTTAAGCAGAAATTGGGATCACAACTAATGAAATTTAACTCAATAATATTTTTTGTTGCTGATTTTGGAGAGAGAGTCTTACTATGTAACCCAAACTGGCCATGAATTTGCAATCCTCCCTGCCAAACAATGATTTTTAATATGTGAAATTGACTAGTCAGAGATATCATTTTGTTGTGGCAATATAGTCAGAGGAGAAACCAAGCGACACTCGGAAGAGTGGGGAACTCAGATTTTAATTTTACGCTAGTGGGCCCAGATGTGTACCTGTGTCTGAGCCCTGAACAAAGGATTCACAGGATATTTAAAAGGCAGTGCAAGGCATCAGGTTACAAGGAATGTGCTCTCCCATAAAGTAGGGCTAGTAGTGGGTTAGAGACCTAAGGTTTAGATAAGAACAGCAGGGGAGTCCTGCTTTGGAAAGTTTATTTACAAGTGGAGACAAAGAAAGGCAGGAGTGGGTGCTTATCTCTGCATGGTGCCTTTCATATGGGTCCTGAACTTTTGCGTGGCTCTAATGGGCAATTCCTTACAGCTCTGTCCGAGGTTACAGCTTTTAATTGATAGCTTATCATGTTTTACAACCCTGTTTCAAAGCTATCTTCTTCTTCAATTTCAGCTAATTTAGTAATTTGTTGCTGTTATATTGACAAAGAGCATGTTAAAAGATATATTCTCCAAAATATGATTGGATTTAAACAATTGATACACAGGAATTTTTGGGTGTTGATGGTTCTTGGTCTGTTCTGAGATAGAAAGCAAAGGCGGACTTGAGCAGCAGAGGTCAAAATGATTTTATTTGTAGAGAACAGAGGGAAAAGGCTACATGGGTGATGCAGCAGGACCCAGAAACTGATGGTCCTGTGGGTCAGGTTGGAAATTGGGTTTTATAGCCTTTTTTTTTTAAATTGCCTGAGGGTTGAGGAGTCTCTCTGGTACAAACAGATGTTTCCTGGGAAGGAGAAATGTCTCCCTGGCTAATTATCACTTTTTGGGACCTCTTGCAGTCCACCCTTTATAATGACTAATGTTGCAGTAGTTGTATAACAACAAACATAACTAAAGTAGAACACATACCATTTGCTTTAATTGCATCTTCCAAAGAAATAACAATAGTCAATCTCACTGAGATTCACATTGACCCAAGATTGAAATGTCAAACACATCATACAGTAGCCCTTTTCTTACTCATGGATTTGCTTTCATGCAGTCTTAATTATCCCAGGTCAACTGTGGTTCAAAAATATTAAATGGCAAATTTCAGAATTAAATAATTCTTAAGTTTTAAATTGCATGCTTTTCTGAGCAGCATGATGAAATCTTGTTCTCTCCTGCTAAAAATGAAGCAGATGATTCTGTTTTTGACATATCATCAGAAGGTCAGTAGTAGCCTAATGATATGTCGCAATGCTTCTATAATTCAGCTCAGTTCATCTCATCACATAGGCATTGTATCATCTTGCGTCATCCTAAGAAAGATTAGTACAGAACAATAACTTATTCTGACAGAGAAAGAACATTTGCATATCTTTTATTACAGCATATTGTTATAAATTACTATTATATTAGTTATTGTTGTTTTTCTCTTACTGTGCCTTATTAACAAATTAAACTTTATCATAGTATATATAGGAAAAATAGAAGCTGGAGGTATAACTCAGTGCATGCATGCTAGGTTCAATCCCTAGCACCAAAACCCAAACAAACAAATAAATGAAAACCCCAAAACAACAACAAAAAATCTCCAGGTATCTTTAATATTACACACCTACTGTATTCTGTGGTCTTCAATCATATCCCCCACAGGTAAAGGGGGACTACCATACTGGACAGTTTATCAGTTCTTTTTCAGATTCTCCAAACAAATGTTTAGAGAGGAAAATAACAATAATTGACAGAGAAATAAAGGACCAGTATTATGGTCTGTAAATAACTTTAGGAAAGCAAGAACCTCATTAAATCTCATTCTTGATTTCTTATTGCTTTGGCACCTCCTTCATTGGCTTATTTCTATAGATGTAGCCATAGTAAATCCATTAAAAATAACCAAAGGGTAAAATTTAGCCATTTTGTTGTTATTAAAAGAAGAATTAATATTAAGTAAATTAAATATTTGGAAACAAATTAGTTTATAATATCATCTGACTTAGTCTCTGTGTTTCTACAATAATGCACAATTGAATTTGACTTATTTTTTAAAAATTCATCGTTAAATTGTTGCAGTCCTTAGGCTAAATATTTGGGATATGCTACCTAATTTGATGTCTTTTTTCCCAATTTCATACCAAAAATGTGCTGACTAATAGAGGCAGGACTATTCAAACTTAGGTTATTTCCTATAAAATCACATTCTATTGCCACAGGCTCTCTTTCTCAATGTCTACTCTGGGGACAAAGACGGTGGTAAGGATATATTATTATAACTAGCCAAATGGATATAGAAATATAGATCAATTATTAGATAAATTGATGATAGTGAAATTTGTTGTATATTGTCTGTGGGTAATGATATGTTATTGACATTCTATATATTTTTAAATGTACCATTTGTCAGAGCAAAATTAACTGCCAAGGAGGTTTCACTATGTTTTTAAAATCACAAACATAATATATTCACCACATAGCATATTTACCACAGCTAGAGGAGTAAGCAATAGTCAAGCAGATCTGAATTCAAATCCATGCTCAGCTACTTATTGATTATGTGACCTTGGCAAGTAGCTTATCTCATATTTGTTTCAGTTTCCTCATCTATAAAATGGAGATTGCAAATATATTTTTTAAATATTCTTTTCAATATTAAATATAACACATATGCACAATGTGTATGATACAAGGTAGGTTTTCCATAAATTTTCATTAAAGGTAAACTGTGAATTAAAGTGATTCAATCATGTAGAATGTCAGCCTGAATGAATGCTCCCTTAATTCTTAGATAGTCCTTGGATCATCTTTTGAAGTTTTATTCATCCCGTGAAGACATTATAGTTTAATGTGTGAAATATTTAATATAACTAAAGAAAAGGAGCTGATACCAACTGGATAACTGTACCAACTACATGATTATATCAGTAGCCTCATGACTGCATTATTTCAGGTTTTTATGGGTTGAATATGGCCTGTCCCCTCCAAAAGCTCTTGGAGAAATTTAATCCCCATTATGAGGTATTAAGAAATTGGAAACTTAATCCAACCATGGTGTTGCCCAAACTGGCCTCAAACCTTGATCCTCCTGATCTCAGTCTCCCAAATACTTAGGATTATATGCATGAGCCACCAGCGCCCAATTTCTAAATTCATTCATCATGTTACAATGTGAATTATTATTTATTGGAAATTATAAATTACATTTGAAATTGAATTTTATATTGATTCAAAAACTAAGAATTTAGTTGATAGATAACTAAGTTAATAGAACAAATTTTAAAAAATAATACCAAATATAAGAGCCATATAATGTTATACATGACCACAAAATTATTTTTATTCTTTTAAAGCAGAAAATCTCTTAGATATTAGGCTCCAAAAAATGTGAGATAAAAATAGTAAAAGGAATTCTACCTAATCACAGAGAGAAAACAGGGTATAATGACATAAAGATAATATAATAAATATTTACAGTAGTTACCTGATTATGTGTTATGTAAAAGCTAATGTCACTGAAATTGTACATCAAATCTATTATTTGAAAGAACTATCATGGTTTTCATAATTGCAAAAAGAAGAATGGTTGAAGGAATTATAGTTTGTTACATACTAAAACAAAGGTTAACTATTTCTCAGAAGCAAGGCATAAGTCAAAATAGCTTTGCAAATAACACAATAATTACTTCATTGTCCCATTTGTCATAAAGGGAATAATTGTTTTTGTATATGAAAAAATTTATTGTACAAAATGAAGTGTTATTGATAGAAAAATAAAAGAACATTTAAAATTTGGATTGTATAGGATTTGCCCCTCCAACATAACTAAAATCCAATGGAGACATTGCAATATAGTCCATCTTGTTATTTGTAGAGGGTAGTATTTGCTAGCATTGCATAACACACTCCACCAAGGACTTTGTACCTTGAGATTGGTAAACAAGGCACATCATAAATTAGAGATTATGTGTAGATGTTGAAGTGAGTTTGAGAGTGCAATGGAGCAGGGAGGCATGAGATTTTGGAGGTAGATAAAGAGACTTCATATCATAGTGGAAGTGTGCACAAGGGACAGCAACAGCAGTCTGGATAATAGTGAGCAATAGAAGTATCTTCAGTGAACTAATTCTGGGACATGATGCTAACTTTTATCTTGTGTTCCTCAATTCATGTTCTCAGCTGCTCCTGTAGTTTTCCAAGGAGGGTCTGGGAACTTTTAGTTTCTCTTTGAATAAATTATTTTTCTGCTTAAGAGAGGCAGGGTAGGTTTCTGTTGTTTGTAAACAAGAATCCTGGCTAGTATTGCTTCTTTCTTTCTAAGTTTCCATTTCTTTCATTCTTATTGGTCATGAATATTTTATACTACTCTGATAAACTTGAGCAAATTTTTGGCATGTAGTAGCTAATCAGTGAATTTTGACCCTATCAAAACATTACTGAAGAAACAAAATAAATTATTTATGGATCTTGGGAAATAAAATTCAGTGACCAAAAGGCATATATTTTTCATTCTTAAATAAAAGAGTAACAAGTGATTTTAGGGAAAAAAGTGGGGGGGGGAACACTCAAGTGTTCTTTTGTTGTGCAGAAGCTTTTTATAGGTATCATCGAGAACAGCACCACCAACTGCTGGTGGGAATGCAAGCTAGTACAACCACTCCACCCCCTCCCTCTCGCTCCCACCCCCTCAATACCCAGCAGAAACTATTTTGCCCTTATCTCTAATTTTGTTGAAGAGAGAGTATAAGCAATAATAGGAAGGAACAAGGGTTTGGAGAACATCATCTTAAGTGAAGTTAGTCAGGCTCATAAGGCCAAAAATCACATGTTCTCCCTTATATGTGGCTTATAGACCTAAAACAAATGCAGTAATATTATTGGACATGGGTCACACACTAAGGGCAGAATGCGCATGGGAAGAATAGGAAAGGGAAGGAAACTTAAAACTTGAATGTGATTGATGTGCTCACTGTATAGGAATGAATACAGTAATCTTAAACTGCCAGAGGCCACTATGGGAAGGGGACTAGGAAGTAGTGAACAGGTCTAGTAGAGATCAACCAATGCGGGTTATAATACACATGTGCATGGAAGCAATGCTAGGAATCTCTCTGTATACCCATCTTCATCTCAAACTAGCAAAAACACTATGTCTTTTTTATTATCTCATGTCTTCCCTTCAACAAAATTGGAAAACAAGGGTGAGGAACAGGTTCTCCCTGGAAGCGGGCTGGGAGTGGGAGGGTGGTGAGAGAGGTGGACTAAACAATGTCTACACATGTGAGTAAATGTAAAAATGATAACATTTAT
This sequence comes from Castor canadensis, assembly GCF_047511655.1. Classification (NCBI taxonomy): domain Eukaryota; kingdom Metazoa; phylum Chordata; class Mammalia; order Rodentia; family Castoridae; genus Castor; species Castor canadensis. The sequence continues at coordinate 118,693,521 of NC_133405.1, forward strand.
TAAAAAAAAACACAATGTGAGGTGAAAAAGAAAATGAGAAACTACTTTCTGAGTCATTTGAGAAATCAACTTATTTTAAAGCTTTAAGTTATCTAAAATGGCCCAATGATCTTTCTCACCTATGCTTTCCTGTAGTTATACTCAATTGCCACTAACAATAGCCAAATATTTTGGGTCAAGACAATAAATGAATGAATAAATGCATAAATAAATGCATACTCAATCAGTACTTATGCCACAATATAAAAAATAACTTGTAAAAATGATCAATCTAAATAGTTATTAGTATTTTTTGTATTTTTAGAAACTCATCTCATGATAAATACACTGCATGTTCCAAAGAGTCATTAATGAAGTTTTATGGAAGTTTTGCTTTATCCATAGCTGATTACAGGCCTTGTTGCTCAGCAACTACTTGCCAGATCTCATTTCCAAGCAGTAATATAACTGACTCCCTGGAGAGCACTTCAAACAAATGGGAGCTTTCAGGCACTTAATTCAATGCCTTTTGCACAAGGATTGCTTTAGGAACATCAGACTTGGGGTTTAAAGTGCCCCAGGACCCTTGTTAAGTCTAGATTTTCCAAAGATGCCAGTTGCAAGTAAATCCCTAGTAGTTGAGAAGAAATACACACAAACACAACTGAAAGATACCCTGGCGGAGACTTAGTTTCTAGACAGGCTGGAAGTAAATGCGATATCTCATGTCCAGAATACTGAGAATGAAAAATAGGAGTCTGAGAACAGTCTTATAGTATCATTTTCTTGAATATGAAGATAAATACATAATAAAAATATAGAATGGATAAGTAGTTAGAAATTCAGGAAAATATATTGGGTCTAGATGAAAACGAATGACATAAACCACAGAATTGGAGGGTAAAGGTATGGATGAGACCGTAAAAACTGCTGTATCAATTGATTGTTTCCTATTAAACACTTTATCAACTCACTTTCAGATTGTCTGATGTATTTTTCCTTTATAAAACTTATGTTAATTTCTCACCTTCTCTGAGTATCTAAGACCACAATAAAACCACTAATAGGCTAGTTCACCTGTAAAAGAAAGTATTTCTAAGGAAAAGTGAAGGATGGTCAAACACAGAATCATTCTGCATCATTTGCATCAGGTCAGAATGAAAGAAATAAATCAGGAAGTCTATAATATAGTCAACAATAGAAGCTATAAAAGTAGCCACTGTCAAGTTAAGAGTAAAGAATGAGGATAGGAAAGGGCATGGGAAAAGTAGACATCCAAAAAATGAAAAAATTGTAGAGAATTCCAGGAGTTCTGTGATCTGTGCAGATTTCTTTGTATGCACAAACATGTCCAATTGATCACAGCTTGAAACCTGTGATAAAGGATGCAAGCTTGGCCCGAAAGTAAGTGGGAAAATACCAGCTTATTCTATGATATCTAAGACCCCAATTACCATTGAATTCTTTCTGTCTTTCTGTATCTTTCATGTGTGTGTGTGTGTGTGTGTGTGTGTGTGTATTAGGCATACATGTGGTTATAGAAGTGCACTAGATTTTATATGATATTAAATCATTGTAAATTGCCATCTGTAGTACTGGAACTTAAGTTTCTTCATGAAAAAAGAGGTCTCATGCAGTTTCTAGTACCAAGTTAGAGTGAATTACAAGTTGCATGGCTTATTATCGAGATGAAAAATTAACTTTAAATTAATAACATTTAAAATTGCTTCCAAACTGAAATGTATTCAGTCAAGATTATATTTCAAGAGAAACCTAGAGATATCCATAGATATCTATGAGTTCCCTACCTACCTTGCAGTCCTTTCAAATTGTTTATCCAATATTCATTCTCCTGTTTTGATAACTATCTTTCTCTTTGGAGTAGACACATGTCTAGATAAAAATACTCCCCTCCCTACAGGTCCTTTGTAGCTGGGGTGGCCATGTGAACCAAATAGCTGCTGATGAGATAAAAACAGAAATCAAGTGTGTTAGTCTTTCAACCAGTCTCCAATTTTTCTCATAAAAGAGGGGAGGATATTCAGCATTCCTTAAATTTGCTTTTCCTATTCACTCTTTAAACTTTTTTCATTATATATATTTACGGTGTACAACATGATTATATGTATATATGTGATCATATATATAAATATCAAATATATTCAAGTCAATTAACAAACCTATCTTTTTATAGCTCTCTCTCTCCTCTTTTTCTCTCTCTGTATGTGTGTATGTGTATTATGGTAGGAACATTTAAAATCTATTCTTGATGCAAATTTCAGGTGCACAAAACAACACCATTCATACTGTATCTTAGGTTTCTAGACTTATTCTTCCTACATAAATGCAGTTTTGTATCTGTATCCCTCCTTCTTTCCTCCAGCACCTCCACATGTAGTAACTGCTATTCAACACTGTTTCTATGTATTTCACTTTTTTAAAAATCTACAAATAAGAGTGATTTGTAGTATTTGTCTTTCTGTATCTGGTTTATTTCACTTAATGTCCTTGACTTTCATGAATGCTGTTGCAAATGGAAAGATTTCATTCTAGTTATGGCTAAATATTATTTCATTGCATATATATATATATATATATATATATACACACACACACCACATTTTCTTTTTTCATTCATCTGTCTATGGAGACTTAGGTTAGTTCTACATCTGGTCTATTGTGAATAGTTCTGCAGTGAACATGAGAGTGCAAATATTTCTATGAGGTGCTAATTTATTCCTTTGGGCATATACCCATAAGAGAGATTGGTAGATCATATGGTAGTTATATTTTTAATTTTTTGAGGAATTTTCATGTTGTTTTCCATAGCAGTTGCACAAATTGCATTTTCACTGTATGCAAGGGTTCCCTTTTCTCTGCTTCCTTGCTATTCTGATCCTTTGCCATCTTTCTGCCTTGAGCAAGGACTTAATGCCTGGTAGTGGAGTGGTCATTTTGCAATCATGTCTTAAAAAGTCATAATAGAAGGATAAAGGGGAAGGAAGAGAAAAATTTTGCAGATTTGATATCTTTCTCAAACACCTACATCATTCTTGAATTCCATTTTTTCAGTCTTCTTGTTATCTGAGAAAATAAAACCTCTATATTTATGAGATGTAGATAATTCTCAGACAGGTGATTTTTATCAACATTTTGTTTATACATTTGATCTTTTAAAAATTATGTGCAATCTATATTACACATGGATAATTTGTATCTATGTCAATATGTTTATATTTTTTATGAGCAAAGATCACTCACTATATGGCAGCTAAATTGTTTAGGTGGGAGGTTTTGTGTGTGTGTGTGTGGTACTGGGGATGGAGCCCAGGGCCTGGTGCTTGCTAGCTAGGCAAGTTCTGTACCAGTGAGCTACATTCCCAGCTCAATGTCTGTATATAGAGACAAGACACAATTAGGTTGGTTTTCCAAGTAATGTTATACATTATAACAGCACAAGATATCATCATGACTAATATTTCATATATAGTTAGGTGACAATATACTTTGAGAAAACATTAAATGTTAAAGTTGAGAATTTTTTTAAATGATTATAGACATAACAGAAATAAGAGAAAATTTACTATAGGAAACAAAACAACAGAACACTATATTTGATCTAATTAAAACTCAATATTAGGGAACCAGACAGATTTTATCAAATGTTTTCATGTAATCCACATGAAAAAGAAACTTGTGATTAAAGGCATGTTGAAATCTTGAATATTAAACCTATGATTTATGAACATCCTCAAACCAAAGAGTAAATAATTGTATTCAGACTAGTGCCCATCATTTCAAGACAGTTTTGTAAAATGCAATTCCTTCAAGGATTTGTTAAACATCATCTAACATAGCAAAAATATTGATTCCTGAGTTTAATAAATAGTAGAGGTGGGTGAAATGTCAAATGTCTAATGTGGGTACATCTCATAAAAGCACTGGCAACATACAACCATTTATCATTTTGTATTTTGTTTTGTGTGCATGTTTGCTTTTCATGATATATTTCATTTTTGTTTGGAGAGATTATGTGTTTGATCCCATCCTTTCGTGTAAAGTGCACACTGCATGAATACATTTGAAAACCAGAAATATCATACATTTGGGACCAAATAAGAAAGGCAAGATTTAAGTTAGTGAGGGATAAACAAATGTATGACTCTTTCTACATCAGATTACGAGAATGTAGGCTTGCTGAATAGCAAGCCTGATATACTTTCTCATTTATAAGTAGTAATGTTGTGTGAAATTATGAGCTGAGAGAGGAGTACCTGAGGCAGATTAGCAGAAAACAACATTTATTGTACTGGCACAGATCCAGCAGAATTGTGTTCAAAGGCTGATCCCCTAGAACAAAGGGGTTTCACCTCATATACCCTTGCAAGCAGGTTACAGAAGCAAAAAGCAAAGCTCAATCCACATATGGCTGCATGTGACTCCACTGGCTATTTCATTTTCCCAATGCTACGTGACCTTCATGTTTCAATTCTTTAAGTTTTATCTCTCTGCTTTGCCATCCTCTCCCCGTGTCTTGTGTCAGAACACCAGCATATCTGTTTCTTTCCTGGCCTCCCCTTTCTTGCTACAGTAAGAAATAACAAAGCAGTCAGGATATGAAGTAGAGATTATCTTTCTTCTATCAGTCTTCCTTTGTTCCCACTTTATCCCCTGTATCTCCCTTGAGGATTAGTGGATTGATATAGTATCATGCATAACAGTTTATTTTGAATGTAGATTTATAAACTAACTATACTAAGATGCTGTTTCAGATTATAATGTGTTGTTTCTTCCATTCTTCAATTTTGTCTAATAATGATTTTTGGATTTTGTAAATAACAGTATCTACCCACCAATTGCCATTTCCTTATACCTATGCACTGCTTTCTAACACAGGTCCATGGCTTACTTAGTTTAAGGCTTACCAATTGCACCACACACCCATAAAAGGAAAACTTTAAGACAGTCTTGAATCCTTTAAAGAAACCTCATTATTTCTGCCAAAACATTTCCTCACCTCGTCTCTGATAACTCCCCTCTGAGAAAGATTTTTGCTGACAAGGTTGTGCTACAACAACTTTTGTGGGCTATGAGGACTCACATTGACTTGAGTTTCGTGGGCAGAAACAAACGGTCTATGGATTTTTGGAGTGATTTTCCTCCTGCAGTAAATAAAGGAAGCCAGAAAGTCTTTACATTTCCATTGTGCTTGATGAATGGTTAACTTCAAACTTAGGTTAAATGATCTCAGACTTTAGCGAGTTCCTCAGCCCTCTTTGGAAAGTTTTTTTTGTTTGTTTTGAGTTACATTGTGTTCATTCATTCTGAAGGTACACCCATGTGAGGCTTTCTTGAAATTAGAGGAAATAATGAGACACCTAGAATAGCTGTGACTCCTAGAATTATGTCAAAATAATTTAAAAGCTGTGTGAGAGCATGTCTGTAATCCTAGCACTTAAGAGGTTTGCAAGTTTGAAGCTAGCTTAGGTTATATACCAGACCCTGTTCAAGAAACAAAATAAAACAAAAGTGTAGTTGTTGCCTCATTTTTCGATGTTACTCAGTTTTTACTTAACAGTTTTGGATCCAACTTTTTCTGTGGTCTGGGGTTTGAACTCAGGGCCTTGTGTTTGCCAGGCAGGTGCTCTACCACCTGAGCCTTTTATGTTTTATTTTTCTAATAGTATCTCACATTTCTGCTTTGGTCAGTCTGGGACACATGAGCTGGATCCAACTTTTAAGGATATGGATACAGGTAAGAATGTGGAAGAAACAAACTTTGTAAGGTGTAGCCAAGAACAAATTGAAATGATGTAAGAAGCCATGAGGTCACCCTTGAAAAATACTCTAATAATAGTACCAAGTTTTAGGTTTCAGAGGGAGTCACAAACTTCAGAGTTATAAAAAAAGATAAAACTGCACTTGGAATGAATTTAACTCTCTTATATTCTTTAATGACTCTATGAAGTACATAACAACTCTGTTGAATTTTCCATATGTCTATAATAAAGTGGCAACAAGACATGCTACTTAATACAAAACAAGTTTGGTGGTGACAACCTCCTAGTTTATGGAGCAGAATATTTACCATATATTTTCTAGGTAATGACAAACTTTTTTATTGTACTATGTCACTTCTCCCTTTTAAAAATATTTTGGCTTGGGCTGTTGACGTGGCTCACATGGTACAGCACCTGCCTAGCAAGCATAAGGCCCTGTCAAACTCAAGTATCACCAAAAAATAAAAAATATATATTTTGGCTTATGAGAGAATTATGCAACAAAAGATGTAGGAAACAGTTACAAAGTTGAATTTCCAAATGCCTACATTCTAGGGGAAGGTGTTTGAAAACACCAAGGTAAAACATTGAGACTAGATTTCCACATTATGGCAATGATGATTTCAAATGGCTGTTAATCTGAAAGGTATGTTCTTTCTAGGAAGATCAGGTATATAGGACCCTTTCTATTAGACTGAAACAAAAATACAATTGTCTCTATGCCTCTGTTATATAAACATATGAGAACTTAAACATTCAAAGTTCTATCATTTTGAGAAAGGAAGAATATTTTTGAGCATGTCTACTTGTATTTGATTCAAATGGTCCAACAGAATAGATATGATAAGACTCTGGCTCCAGAGGTTCATGAATTGAACTGAAAAGCATCTCTGACAAAGAAGAGAGTCAGGCTGACACAAATTTGAATCCTGACTTAGTCAAATAATAACAATGTGATCTTGGAAAAACATGTTTAATGTTCAACAATAGTTTACCACTGAGACAAACAGAATCATGTCATCAACCTTTTGGATAATCAAAAGTGTTGCCAGGAGCTGGTGGCTCACATCTGTAATCCTAGCTACTCAGGAGACAGAGATCAGGAAGATTGAAGTTCAAGCCAATCCCAGGCAAATAGTTCGTGAGACTCTATCTCACGGACAGGGAGAGATCAAACAAGTAGAGGTGAAAGGATAAATGCAATTCCTCAGAGTTCAATATCAGCTACAATATTGAGGCAAGAAGTCAGGGTGCAGAACTCATGCAGAAGACTCAGGGGGTCTCCAGCAGTGATAAGTGTCAATTTCAGCGAGGGCCTAGGTCACCAGGCACTTGGAGGTGATGTCTGTTGAGGTCTAAGAGCCCTGGGGGATGACACCAGAAGCTCCAAGATTCCTCTGGAGGCAGTTGTGCCAGGCGCATGAGGTTTCCTGAGAGAGGACATAGTACAGGGTCCTCATCGTTTCTGAGGTCTGTTGATGCTGACTCCTTAGATCTGAGCATGAAAACAGGTTTTTTTCTCTGGGACGTCTGATCATTTTGCACAAAACATTTAATAATTTTAGACCTAGAACACTCTGAAGGATGGGTTCCAGTTTTCTGGATGGTGGGGTAAAGCTGGTCACAGGCTTCTGCCCTGACTGGTCTTTTGTAACTGTAGGAATACTGTTCTCTCTTACTGTGTCTCCTTTTCTTTCTGCATTCTTCTCTCTCTTGTATTCCTGTATTTTCTCATCTTCTGTGTCCTTCCTACCTGTGTCTCCACCCTTCTCAGTGTCACCACATCTTTCTGTGAACTCCTGTCTGGCTGTGGTTCTCGCTTTCTGTGTCATAATATCCACCTGTGTCTTCCTGTCTGTGTCCTCTGTGCTACTTGTATTCTGTTTCCCTGGGTCCTCCTATTCACCTGCATCTTTTCAACTCCCTGTATTCTTCTTGCCTCTAGTTTTACTATACTCCTGGGTTTCTGTATCCATGGGCTTAATGATATCTTGACTTCTGGAGGTGCTGCAGTAAATGGAGGTTATATCACAGCTGCTAGTGGCAGATATAGTGGGAGCCATGGCTGCCTGGGACTGGAGTCCTGTAGCTTACTAACTCCTGCAAGGAGTCGTCCCAGGTACTGTGTCTCTAGCAAGCAGGGGGTGTTGTCACCTGAACAGAGGTCTGAGATGCATCTTTCTCAAAACTCTGGGCCCCACATTCCGGAGTTTGACTCAAGAAAGGAAGTGGTGCGCTCCCCTTTGGTTTTTGGTGAACCAAATCTCTTCCTGTTGAAAAGCCTAGTCAGCGGGGGGACCAAAGAGGGTGTGGGTTGACAAAGGGCAGTAAGTACTCCCTCACTTCTACCATTAATGGGTATCTTCTCTGAGGGACTCTTTCCAGGGTTTCTGACACGTGGGGACAGGGGCTGCTCCTCCATGAGTGGCCTGACTGCTAGAGTGTTCTCCATATACATTTCTTTCAGGAAAAATATACTTCTTGGTCTGAGTCTGGGCCTGAGCCTGAGACCAGGGTTTAGGCAGGGAATGGGGTGGAACAGGGGTTTCCTGATTCTTGTTTTGAGTGACCATAGCAGAGGTTTACTTCCTGGTACTTGCTATTCCAGAAAACCCAGGTCCCTGTGCTGCCCTACCTCTGGGCTGTGTCTGAACTTGTACATCCATTGGCCCTTGTATCTCACAGGAATTGGGCTTGTCTGAATTGGGGACACTGTTTTCTGAAGAGGACTGGATTTGGGTTGCCTTCTCTAACTTTGGTGTCCACAGATCTGGCTTCGATTCTTGATCTTTCTTTTTCTTCTTGAGCACCAGACTCCTTTTGGAGGGCTTTCAAAGGCCTATGCTCCATAGCCTCACAGATGTATGTCTACAAGCCATACACCTCATCCTTCTTATTCTCCCGTATAAACTCCCTGCTGGCGAGTGCCTCTCCAGGAGCTAAACTGTTCTTTAGGCCCAAACCTGGGTGCTGCCAATCTGCCAAAGTCACATGCTTAGTTTCCTTAGCCATAGCTGAGGGAACTGGCATATTGGTCTTGCTCAGTCGTTGGTTTTCCTTGAAAAGGAAAAGGTTGCTGGCTGAGCTTGTGCAGTTTTTCTGCTTTCCATGCAGCCTCCTAGCCTCATTTCCTGCTCTGCTCAATCTTCTGAATCTTGGCTGCAGCCCTGTGCTTCAGCTTGGTGAACCAGCACTGGTAGATATTCTATTGAGTTGTGGTACCCACCTATAGGACCCTTGAGTGGGATGCAATGTCCTTGGTGTTCTGGGCTGAGTCCTGGTAGATGGCAGCATCTTCTCAACATCTGTACATCTGCAGTGTGTGACAGTTGCCCTGATGAGTGATCTCGTATTTTGGCAAGCCACAGTAGCATTCCAGTTCCATGTAGTCCTTGTACCAGGTTACCTCTTGCTCCTAGCATACTGATCTCGGGTTGTGTGTTCAGTAGTGTGCTGCAGTTGGCTGGGCTGGGGGTCCACACATGCCCATCTTCCTCAACATCACCGCCCCTTGACAGGGCACCCAAGCCCCTGCCATGGCTGGGGGCTCTCCACAGCCCTGTGGAAACACCATCCTGAGCCTTCTACCACCCTGTTGTAGGCCCTCCAGCCTCAGCTTCCAGGCTTCTGCCTACAGGCTGTTGCTCCCTCTTTTTATTTTAATTTATTTGATACTTCTGAAATCGTACTATGATTTTCAGGGCTTAATTTTATATTTTCTCTTCACTGATAAGATGATTATCCCGTACACTACTTAGTGTTTTATGTATATTGTGTATTAGTTATTATAATATTTTTTACCTATTTATTTAAGGTAGTGGTGCTTATATTTGACATATAATTTATTTCAAACTCCATTGGCTTGTGTGATGTCTGTTAGGTTAAAACCTCCAGCTGAAAGAGAAACAACAATGAAAGTTGCCTCCAAACTTTAGGCTTCTAAATTAGAAGTGGGAAGGACAATCTGAACACAAACATCAGATTGGTTCACATTCACTTTCAAAATGAATGCTTAAGCTGGGGAAAAGGTTTTCATTAATAAGAAGCAAGAAAAACTTACAATGATGTTTAATTGCCTTAATGCGTAGAATCAGAAAATCTTTGTAAAATTGGAATATACTATTAGAAAGTAAATTACCTATTTATATTAGTTTAGGCAAAAATGGGTTAAAATTTAAAATTTTAAAAACAGTCAATATTTATTGATCAATTCCTATGAACCTAGGGACAAGGAATAGAAAAAAACTGAGATAAGCCGAATTTATTAAGAATAGACTCAAAGTCTAACAACTCTCATGCAATAAGAGATAACATAGATTCATTCAGTTTTATCAACAAACAGGTTTTAGAGTCTACTAATGTATACAGCACTATAAAATCACTTGAGGGTAACACACAAGTAAAATTAACTTAAGGGTCATTAAATACAGTAATATTGTACTCACCACTGGAAATCCGTAAAGTCTTTCTCTTAACGAGGTCAGTACTGGCCTGATAATTCAGGTAAAATGGAGCAGATTCATTTATAAAATTACCTTGAGAAATGTTTAGGACAGAAACTTAAAGTTTAAACATAGTGGCGCTGTTTTGGCATATTAAAAGATGTTTCTAAGTCTAACTCTAAGATTATGGCTAGAGAAAGAAATCATGCCCTCTGGAAGAAGGATAGTGGCCAAAACTTAGAAATTTGATTATTAAAAATCAATAAGGCATTACCTTGGTTATTGCTGTAGTTGCATAGAAATTTCAAGAGGTGTCTATTGATGAAATGAGTGGATGAAAGAGGGTTCTAACACTTGTTATGATAGTTTATGCACTGGCCTCGACACTAAACTTGTTCAGTCCCAATGGTGAGCATATCCCTCTTTTGGACTTATCTAAAACATTACCTTGGGTCTGATAGTTTCTTTTTGGTACAACATCATTATATGAACTCAAATAAGGAAAAAAAGGAAAACTTAAAGTGTACTAACTATAGAAGTAAAAGTGAAAATAATGGAGAGTTTGCTTAATTTTATATTCAATGAATAGGAATTTCCATTAGTTTTGCAAATTATTCTACAAATTCTAACAATTTTCACCATAGGTACTATTGTGGATATGATTAAAACTTTGTTTTGAATTATTTGAACTATCATTTTGTTTTAGTATTCACATGCACTATTAAACATATGCACTCATATCACTTTCTGGTTTTTGTTATCATTTACTTTGCTATGATTTTTATTTTCATATATTTAATTTGTTAAATGATCCTCAGCCCTAAATATATCAGTGAATACTAGCATTTCTTTGAAACTGGGAAGTGTTAAATTTTGTGCTATATTTCTAATTTAAAAGGGATATTACTGTTTTCTTTTATTAAAATGTTTTTATAAATCTCTTAGTGGTCCTGACTTGTATCATCTCTTAATTTCCTTTTTAATTTTCTGCCAATTTCACATAAGGATCTTTTGCAATGCTCACTCTACCCCAGTTTTGCCCACCAACAGATACACAGCAGATTATTTTCTCTAAGGTATTATTTTGCCTTTTTTGAGTCACATATCTGATAAAAGTGCTAAATTCTCCATTTCTGCTATACTATTTCCCCATTTGACTGAAAACATATATAAATGTATCTATGTATTGTTTGTGTCTTCTTCCTAATCACTAATGGTACTCAAAGAGTAGTCCATTACTACCAAACTTACTAGTTTACAGATTTCTTTTTGCTTCTAGAGTAAGTCTTTAGACCATGTATCAAAGTTTTTGCCAAGTTTAACTGAGAATTTTTGTTTTCAAAATACTAAACATTTTTGATTCATAAAGTTAGATACATACTGCCAGTTTACAATATATTTTGACAATTATTACTAATTTGCAAACTTCCTATTGCCAAGAATATGTTTAATTTTCTGAAGCAATTATATATAATTTTATCTTATAATTTTTTTTGGTAAGGCTGGGATTTGAATTCAGGGCTTCATGTTTGCAAAGCAGGCACTCTACTACTGGAGTTCTATCTAGTCCATTTGCCTTGGTCATATTGGAGATGGGGGGCCTTGTGAAGTATTTGCCTGGGCTGGCCTCAAATTGAGATTCACCAGATCTCAGCCTCTCAAGTAGCCAAGATTATAGGTATGAGCCTGTAAAAAAAAAAGCCTAGCTATTTTTCTTTTTGACTATACTGGGGTTTGAACTCAGGGCCTCATGATTGCTAGGCGGGCACTCTACCACTTGAGCAATTCTACCAGCCCTTTTTTTGTGTATTGGGTATTTTTTGCAATAGGGTCTCATGAACTATTTGCCTGGTTTGACTCCCACCTGAGATCCTCCTGATCTCTACCTCTTGAGTAGCTAAGATTAGAGGCATGAGTCATAGGCACCTGGCACGCTTGGCTATTTTATAAAATTTTATAATTATCTTTTTCCTCCTATACTTCCATGCTTATCAAATGAGTGTTTCACTTGATGATATGAAGGGGGTCTATTTAAGAGATATGGTTATGTAATGTCTTATTCATATGCTTTCTTCAAATGGAAATATCTTCATGGCTTTCTGGATGACAAATGTAACCTTGATAATAGTGTTTGCTAATTGCTAATTAGGTAAAATAGCTAATTTAAGAATGATTTATAACATTAATTTTAAGTACAATTATTTTTCTTCAAATCCAACTTCTAATTATGTCTTTATCCATGACTAATGTTACCTAATTATTACTGATATTGAGCCAAGAGCTTTAAAGTGACTTTTACTCATGTTTGGTAGGATTAGAACCAAGAAGATAGGCTGTTCAGGTCAAGGCTCTCTTGTTTTGTCTGGAAATATTCAGTGTCTAGTCTGTCTTTGAGAAAACCAAAATCTAGGGTATATGTACAACAGGGTTTTAAGTTCTGAATTGTTTATAAATGTATATAATGACTGATAATATAATTCTTGAGAGGCAAAGATGTACTTCCACTTATGGAAGCCCACAAGATATTTCATCTCCCCATCTACCAGTTAATATGCTTTTATATGGAAGTAGTATGATCTCTACCTCATATAGGTAAACATAGTATCTCAAATATCACAAAGCTGAGAGATAAGAGAGAGAATTTCAGTTAGGCATTTAAACAGTTCAGTGATGTATCAGGGATAGGCTTCTTTCAAACTCTTTTATATTCATTTATAAATTGGTTACTGTTTGAGACTGGTAGTTGTAGTAATCTAGGCAACATACTTCCTAGAAGAGATGGTCTTTCTGGTTTCTTAAAAGTGAGGAGAGCTTGGGGTATGACGCAAATGGTATATAGCACTTGCCTAGCTTGAGCAAGGCCCTTGGTTCAATACCCTATAAAGGAAAAAAAGGCCAAGAATGGTGATGGACACCTGTAATCCTAGCACTTCGGAGGCTGAGGCAAGTTCCAGGCCAATCTGAGCTACATAGTGACTTTGAGACCAGCCTGGATTACATGGCCAGACCCGGTCTCAAAAAATTGAGGAAATATTTTTATACTTGTAGCATGATTTCTCCCTATGTCTTAATGGCTGTACTAATTCTCTGATCCTTCCTGAGCCATTCAGCCCCAGTTTTCTATGAGTTGCATGGCTATGGGTAAAGGAGATATCTGAACAGAGCTGAAGGAGATCTGGGTACCCAGGTGTTCACTATATCTGGGTATCACATAGAGATCTCAATTCCATCCTCATTCACAATAAAGTTGAGATGTTGAAATGACAATATTCATGAATTTGAATATTTCAGATTATGGGAAATGCTGTAGTATTTTCAACATGTATAATCTACCTAACCACAGTTTGTAACTATTTCTCAGGAGGGACAAGAAGATATTCCTTTTATGAAGATTTTAAGAATTGTACTGGTGACAGAACAACTATAATTTTTGACAAATGCTTTGGTGGATGTTTTAGCTACTTCTGGATTACTTATTAAGGATTCTAAAGATGGAATAGCTCTTAATTCTCATAGAAATGGCAGATTTCTTGGGTATACTGTGGAAAAAGGGCCTGTAAACCGTAAGCAAAATAGCATGTTCATTTAAGCAACAAGATGAGCTATACTATTCTAAATTATGTGGTATACAGTGGGCTTTAGAAGTGATTCAGTAATCATAATATCCATACAGCCAATTCAGATGAAGAGTCCACTAAGGTCCTACTTTATTGGTCTAAACTAAAAAACCCAACTCTGGTGAGTGGACAGTGTCACTTCTCTCAATCATTTGCAGCTCCTAATTCCCTTGAATTGGAGGAGGAAAGACTGAATACCTCTTGTAGACCTTATAAGTGCTCCATTTGGATCCCCTTAGATACCTTCCAGTTTTTTGTTTCCATGTGTATCTGTTCCATCTTTGGTTTGCTAACTTTGAGCTACTGGAACCGCCTTGCCCATATAAACAAAATTAAATGTCTTCCCTCAAATAATCCTTAGCGATAACTAATGTTTGAAGGAGAAAATAAAATTCCAGCTCCATCGTCTCTGGTAAGAACATTTTTGAGGCATTATTTATAACCTAAATATTCCATGTTGAAATCAAAAACAGAAACAACAACAAAATAAAAGATTCCATGCTAAATCTTTTATTTTAAGCTTTTATTAAGCTGAAGCTACCCAAAATGTGCACATTTTTTCAGGTTCTTCCTCTTTCCTGGCCTGCTTTCTCAGTTCTTTAATACTTTCTCCTGGTGATACTTCCTTGATGGATCAGTTATACATTCGTCCTTGTCACTGGGTCTGGTTCTGAAGAATCCAAGTCTTGAAGAAGCAGGCTATAATAACATGGAAAACACCAATTTTTCCTAGTATTCCACCTTAGGACCTATGATGGTCTTTACTAGGTTAAATTTAGACTTGAGAAAGAAAAATGCCAGGGATTTAATGTTAAGTGATTTCTCTGAACTGACTTTCTAACACTACTTCATGTGAACTAAGAACATCAATTTATTCTGCCAGTCAGAATGTAGACTTAAAAGGACCCAATTACAACTTGAGTTATTTTCTAAGTGTATTTCCTGGTAAAACCACAGTGATCTCAAAACTCAGCCTGCATTCCTTTCATCAGCAGCTGTTTGTATGGTTTACAAATAGTCTCAGCCAATGGCAGTATCTTGCACTAGCTCTCTGACTTAAGGAATATTGGTTTTTCTATTGTAAAGAAGCAAGTGTATGTGTCTGAAACCATTTCTATGAATGACAACAACAAACAACATGGAATTCATCTTCAAAAGAATTTCAAAATTCTTCAAAACAACATGGAATTCATCTTCAAAAGAATTTCAAAAGAGTAAAAAATGTTAGGAATTGAGTTACTCATCTCTATTCAAGAATCCATATTGGCTCACAAAGTGGTGGGTGTGTTTTAGGAAATAAGAGTACATTATCATAGATGTGCTTAAGAAGTGGCTGTTCTATCTGGGATTGTCTTACTGGAATCAGTTTATACAGTTCTTGACATCTGTCCACAACTATCAGTCTTAAAACAGACAAAAACCACTGGCTATCATCTGAAAATGACAGACATCTTGCCTCACAGCCACAGAATCAAACCCAAAATTTAATCTTGAACATTTCATTGTCACACAGTTGAAGTGTGTTGTGTCATTATGTTAATAGAACCCAAGGAGTTAAAACTTTGCATACCTTTGTAAGACACATGCTAGCTTAAGTGAGAGACACACACAGAGAAAATCCCAATCAAAAGATTCTAATATTTTTTTGTGGCAGGCAGAAAAGTAGTTTATTAAAGTAAAGAAAGACAGAACACCCCCATAGGAGAGACTCAAAAAGACTGAGCCACTTTTGACTCGTTTGGATGAGGGTTTTTATGAAAAATCTTCCTCTTCAGATGAAGGGATGCCCACTGTATACCAATAGAGTTTGCCTGTTCAAATCACCTGCTATGTATGCTTTTTCTGTGTGTTTCAGATTGGTTCTGTTTCAATCATATGTGGTTTCCTGGAGTAGATTCAGTATTCTCCATGGCCTATTTATCTTGCTTCTGAGTACGTTCCACTAAGTTCACTTCCCCTAATTTAACCTGCCTACCAAGTCCCTGCCCCATACTTTGCACTCTCTATCCCCCTTCTTAAGAGGTAAACCTAACTGCTGTTAGGGGAAAAGCAGAGATGGCCAGACCAAATTAAACTAATTACTTCAAAGTAAAGGACAGATTAAAAGTTCTAATGCTAAGAAGAAAAAAACAAAATTTACTAATCCTCCTTTGATTTCATATTCAATAACAATCTAGACTGAGTTAATACAAAGGGTGCTTTGAGTTAACTCCAGAAAATGCTTTCCAGCTTGTAAGTAGACCCTTTATTTGGTCATTATATTTAATATATTATATTCAATATTACTGAAAATAATTTTGCTAGATATATGAAGATTATAGTAAGACTTCATAAGAAAATCATAGCATTTTCTAGAAAGGTCATACACTCTTCATGATTATAGGTATATATGTTATATATGAATATATGTATGTATTTATATACATAATTGTGAATAATATATATAATCATGAAGATGGTATGGCATTTCTTTATGAAATCTGTGTCCCCTGACAAAGGAATAACAAGTGACCATGTAAACTGATCTGCTCAATATAAACTAAATGTTTGCTTTTGAGTCAACAAAATCAGTTTTGAGGTTGGGTGTAGCCAAGAATACTCTAATATCTAATATTATGAATAGGATGATTTAAACACTGGAAATGCTGATTCCTACCATATTGCCAAACCTTTATAACCTATATTTTCATGAGAATTTTTCTTTGATTTCTTTTTTTTGTATGCTTTTAAAAATTTGTTCTATTGGGGTTTTCAACTGTCACCTTCCCACACTCTTTTTTTTTTCTCAGCCTACAAAAAGCAGCTCTCATCTTGGCTAATCTGAGAAATCTGGTATGAAACTCTTTAGCCTGCCATCTTGTTAAGGGACTCTTCTTAGAAAAAATTCAATGGTTATTGCATGAGTCTAGATGAACTCCATTGTCAGTTTCTTCAGATCCCAACTTCCTAGGCAGGGAGAAGTGGGAAAAAAACATTTCTCAATGCTCCTCCTTCAGTTTTTCAAAAATTGAGAATAGAAAAAAAACCCACTAGAAAAGAAGTCCTTGTACTGAATCCCTTTCTCCATCCGTGGTTAAAACTCTTTGCACATCAGGCCAGATGGACGCTCATCTGGCTGTTTTAAAGCACCATTATGCAGTTGGGTTGTACAGTAGTTAATAACAATATATACATATATATATATTCTATCATTCTATCATTCATACCCAGAGGTCTGGGACACACCCCCCAAGAGCCCATTGGATCTTCTGCTTATTCTGCACCTCAATGACCTTGACAGTGTTACTATCATCATTGTCATGGCAGGAGGGGAAGGTCTTCTGGCCATCTGCAGGACTTCATAAATTGCTTTTGTGTAGATGGCCTGGTGGAACACACTGCAGTAAGAGCTCAGGTGCATCAGCTTCTCAACACACACCACTGAGAACTTATTGTCTCAGAATTACATTAATGTGTTATCTCCAACAAGTCATCCAACATTTGTCCTGACCACCAGAAGAAGCCCCACAATTTCTTCTCTACTAGCTCTCCAATGCCAAAGACCTGATCATTCTCGTACTTAGGCTCATCATCAGCTGCTTTGGTGGCATTCTTGTCCCCAGTGTGAGCCCACACAGGCTCAGGCATGATGGCCATAGTCGGTGATACAGGGTCAATGGGCTGCTGCACAGCGGCAGGGCTGGGTTCATCCAAATTCTGAGACTCAGACTCCCTGCACCCCTGCAATTATCTTGGCTTTCTTCTTAGCTCATAAGGCCAAGTGCAGCCCTTCTTTTGTCATCTTTTTTTTTTCTTTTTGAGAAAGAGTTTTGCTATGTAGCTCAGCCTGGCCTTCAACTAATGATCCCATGATCCTCCTACCTCAGCCTCCTTAGTGCTGGCGTTATAGGCCTGAACCACACAGCAGGCTCATGTGGAGATTTCTACAATGAGTTACAGATGTTTCTGCATTATTTGCTGACCTCATGTCACAAGTTGACATGTTATATTTGATAGATTTGGACTTAAAGGATGCTATCAAAAGGTAATATCTTCACCAAGGGCAAAATTTCAAATGGCCATTTTCTATAAGAAAAGATGGCCTGAAGTAAGTCTCAAGATCAATTTAGAACAGACACTAATGGCATACTATTTAAGTGCATAATCAAGGAACTGAAAGGGATATGGCTGCATTGTCTTATAGAATGCCAAGTAAGATCTCAATAACTGAATAACAAAAGTCACTGATTGTCCCTGGCCAACATTGATGAGATAAATAATAAATAAGAGGAAATTAACATGGTGATTTTCATGATTAGATCTAGTGACTCAGTTTTACCTCAGATTTTCATACATCTAGACTCCCATTTGAGAATCCTAAAACACATGTTTCCACTGTGGAATATAATATTTATCTTAAACTATGAGTAATTTGACACATGGTTCTTAATGTTATTGGATAAACAGGCATGTAGGATAAGAGAAAAGAAAAAAATTGGAGACAGGAGGAGAAGGTACAATGCTATTTGTAGTAATTGATCTGAAATTATTAAGGAAAAATAAAGTTTCTGATGCACAACGAAGGTAAAAAAAGAAGCATTTATGAAACTCAAGTGATTCCCTGGAGTCATTCCTCATGCTACATTGTCTGGCAGTAAGTAATAATGAAAAACTACTGTAACTCTATGCAGGACAAACAGAGGCCTCAGAAATAGATACATATGCCTAGCCAACTCTTAGATGGATGTGGCTGCAGAAACAGAAAAATAGAATGGATAAAAAGAAACATTATAAATACTTAAAATCCTACAAAAATAGAGAATACACTCTTTTGCTTTAGTTTCCTACCCTACTTGCTGCGTCATGTACTGGAAGATATTTTAAATAATCAGCCTTTTTAATCTTCTCTTTGTAGTATAAATAGGATACATAATAATGGTGCACTTTAGAATACTATTACAAAATCATTGCCTAATACCGAGGCATCACCTAAAGATTGTGACTTACTATTATTTGAAGTAAATAAACATAGTCACTGGTTTTTGAAATTTAAATGAGAGGATGATAGATTTGTATATTTGCAAATTTATAGCATGAGTGTTATTATTTTTTGTACTTGACATCTGAACAACCATTTTTTTTGAGTGAGGGTGGCAATTTCCAACTGAGCAGAGGATTCTGTTTCCACTCTAAAAGTCAGGATGGTCAATATTGATTCTTTTTTCTTCAAATAAGCCATCAGGCAAGCACTAGACATAGGCTTGGTAATTAGGGTGTCCTGATCTGTCACTCTTAAACTGGAAGGCATAATAAAGAAGCCAGAGAAAGTCAAGAAATTATTTGATGTAAATGTAGCAGTATCCTAGTCAGATTTTTCATGTGTCTTGAATTTAGATTAATAAAAAACTGCCTATCTTTGTGCTTGTTATTTTACTAGTCTTATTTTTTGGCCTTCCTGTCAGCTGCGAGCTTCCTGATGTTCTTCCAATAGTTACATTTTTGCTTCTGATTGGTAGCTTGCCTATATTTCTTACAATATATATTCTTATCACATAGCAAGTAACATTCTCTACAGATCACTTCCTGTTCCTATAGAAGAGCATGAAGTAAACATTTTAAGATTCTTTCAAATTTAAGTTTAATTTGAAAAATATTATTTAATGGATAAAAGTTTAAGTTTTGGAAATTTAAGTTTTAAAAAAGTTAACATCATGGTTAAAAATAGTGTGCTATATTCCAAAAAAGTTCAGTATTTAAATTCACTTAAGTTATAAAATAAGAACATAAGTCACATATACCTTCTGTATCTGACAATTTTAACATCTGTATGTATTAATTTGTCAAATTAATTGCAGTCAATATTTGAATTGAGAACTGAAAATTATCTATTAAAATTCAGTGTGGTGAGGGATCTTTAAAACTTTCCCCCACCAAATGGTTAAATATTTCTAGTTTTAATAGGTTATTTTGTTGATCTGTTTATATAGTACCAGGATTTAGAAATATCACTTCTGAAGCTGGTAGTATATGACTCATGCTTGTTGAGAAATAGAATGAAAATATCCAGAATCCTCTATTCTGCAAAATATGAACAAAACATTCTTGTTTAAATCAGGAAACTAAACAAGAATACAAGAGAACCATTTTTATTATCCTAATATAAATATATCCTATTTGAGACTTGAGTTATAGATGGGAAAAATGTTTTGCACTGGTGGCTGAAACTAATTGCTTCTGATCTTAATTTTCCTATGAATTACTTTCAATATCTTGTACATACTGTTTAAATGTTTAATGAATGAAAAGAATCTTCTATAACAGTAATTACATAACAGATTTTTTTCCAGACTTGATTTAAAAATTGTTGAACACCATGAGATCTTTTCTACTGGAGTGATTACATATAATGATATGAAGCTGGTTTAATAAAAATATCTGTCAGTAAACTATTATTGCTAAATCTAAACAGATTTATTTAAAAATATAAATTAGAATGAATGCAGCCTTCTGTCTTTTTTAAATGCAAAGAAGTGGAAGCATACACTTAACATATACAAATGAAACAAAACAATAAAAGGCCTCCACTAGATAATTCTGTTAAAGTAATATGATATCTACAAGCAATATCTCTTTCTTCTTAATTGTAAACTGAAGTAAATGTGATTTTTTTCAAGTCAAATATAAATTTTTAAATTTATTTTTATCATTTTTGCATTTACTCACATGTGTGTACATTATTTGGGCCACCTCCTCCTGCCGCCCTGCCTACGGTCAGAACCTCTTCCATCCTCCTGTTCTCTGATTTTGTAGAAGAAAAAACAAAATATAATAAGAAAAACATGTCATTTTTGCTAGTTTGAGATAAAGATTGCTGTTCAGGGGGATTCCTTGTGTTGTTTCCATGCATATGTGTATTACACCCCAAATTGATTCATCTCTACCAGACCTCTTCATACTTCCCGGTCCCCTTCCCATAGTGACCTCTGCCAGTTTAAGATTACTTTATTCATTCCTATACAGTGAGCACATCAATCACATTCAAGTTTTTGGTTTTCCTTCCCTTTCCCTATGCCTCCAATATGCAGTCTCCCCTTAGTGTGTGACCCATGTCCAATAATATTACTGCGTTTGTTTTATGTCTATAATCTGCATATGAGGGAGAACATGCGATTAATGACCTTCTGTGCCTGACTAACTTCACTTAAGATCATGTTCTCCAGTTCCATCCATTTACCTGTGAATGACAAAGTTTCATTTTTCTTTGTGGCTGAAAAAAATTCCACTTTGTATAAGTACCACATTTTCCTTTTCTTTCTTTAGATTGTTCCTGTTTAAAAAATTTTTTAATTCATTTATTCACATGTGCATACATTGTTTGGGCTATTCCTCCCCCTTGCTCCCAGTCCCCTACCTTTCCCTCCACACTCCCTCCTTGCTTCCAGGCAGAACTTGTTCTGCCCTTATCTCTAATTTTGTTGAAGAGAAGACATAAGCAATAATAAGAAAAACAAAGTGTTTTTGCTAGTTGAGATAAGGATAGCTATACAGAGAGATTCTTAACATTGCTTCCATGTACAAATGTGTTACAACCAAAGTTGATTCATCTCTACCTGACCTTTTCACTGGTTCCTGATCCCCTTCCCATATTGACCTCTGTCACTTTAAGGTTTCTGTATTAGATCCTCTGTAGTGAGAACATCAAATACTTTCCTGTTTTGGGTTTCCTACCAATCCCCATACCTCCCGTATGTGCTGTCTCCTAGTACTATATTTTCTTAATCCATTTGTCAGTAGTGGGGCATCTTGGTTGTTTCCATACCTTGGCTATTGTGAATAGTGCTGCAATAAACATGGGTGTGTGTGCAGGTGCCTTTGTAACAACCTGAGTCAGATAACTTCCGTATATCCCTAGGAGTGTTATTGATGGATCATATGGCAGATCTATGTTTAGTTTTTAAGAAGCCTCCATATTGTTTACCAAAGTGGTTCTACTCCATTACATTCCCACCAGCAGTGTATGAGGGTTCCTATTTCCCACTCCCCGCATCCTTGCCAAAATTTGTTGTTAGTAAGTAGTCTTCTTGTGCAATGAGGTGGAATCTTAGTGTGGAGTGAGGTGGAATTTTAGTGTGGTTTTGATTTGCATTTCCTTTATGGCCAGGAATGGTGGGCATTTTTTCATGTATTTTTTAGCTATTTGGACTTCTTCCTTTGAAAAAATTCGGTTTAGTTCATTTGTCCATTTCATAATTAGGTTATTAACTTTTCTCTCCCCATATACATGCAATATTTTGTAATACAGTACACATATATAAAACACAGATATATAAGTAGAAGGTATGAAGGTACATTACATTATATATTAAAAACTATAATGAAGTTCTGGCAAACTCTCTTCCTGCCACACATGGACATACTTACACACACACTCACACCCTGAAACATGCCACCAAACAAAAAAAAATGTGTCATTTTTTAGGAAGACACATGTGATACTGAGAATTCTTTTTGGAACATATTTTTTGTTTGGTGGCAACATATTGTGCTATGGTGTAAAAATTTTTGTGTCATCAAAAACTAATGTTATTCCTGTACCTGGTTTTTTTGTTGTGGACTTTTTTATATTATTAACTTCACCATCACTATTTTTCCTTTCCTTGTCTTACCACCTTCATTTTCCTTCCTTTTCCTGTGCTATAATCCATTGCTCTCCCTCCCAACTACTCTCTCTGCCCCTTCTCATGCAAATCTCAGATCCATCTTCATCTCTCCCTACCATCCTCCCCCAACCACCACACTACCCTCCCTCCTAAACACTCACCACCTATTGACTAGTCTACTGTACCAATGGGACACAACCTTAGCCCCCTGCAATGGCTGACATAAGCACTCTCCATTACAACAGAAACACACCAAAACATGCACAAAACCCAGCAGCCCCCATACCTCTTCTCCCACACAGTAGCCCCCTTTCCTGACACCCTTTTTGTGTCACCTTTACAAATTAACCAAATTTCTATACCTAGCCAAATAATCATTACCACCCCCCCAATTCTCAGTTTATAGATATTATCACTAAGGGGTTTTCTATATAATATGTAAACAGCTGGATTAACACTGAATGTCAATGGACTCAACTCCCCCATCAAAAGACACCATTTGGCAAACTGGATTAAAAAGGAAGATACTACAATCTGTTTTTTACAAGAGCCCCATCTTATTGACAGAAATAAACACTGGCTTAAGGTGAAAGGCTAGAAAAAGATTTACTAAGCCAATGGCCCCTGAAAACAGGCAGGAGTAGCAATACATATATCAGACAAAGTAGACTTCAAACCTACATTGGCCAAACAAAATAAAGAAGGATGGTTCATATTTATAAAAGGGACAATACATCAAAAGGAAATAACAATTATCAAACTATGTTGATAATTTGACTAACTCTATCTGTTAGTCAAATATGAAGCTCAGTAAATAAGAAAATATAAACTCTGGATCACAGAAAGAAAGGTATCTTTTGTTTTCATGGAAGAATTATGAAACTAGAGCTAACAAATTATTATAAAAAGAGAAAATGAACTCAGGTACAATACTGACTTTAGAGATATGAGTTGAGGGAGCAGATATTTCCTTTTGAAGTCATAAATCAAAGAAACACTGATCTTGAAAATTGCCATATAAAATAAAAAATGACCAGAACAATGTGAATTTAAAATGAACAACAAATAATTTGGGACACAAACATTAAAAATATTGGTTGATATCTGAAATTCTAATTTAACTAGATTTTGTATTTTTATTTGCTAAATGTGCTAACTCTAATCCTGTGTCAATTACTAAGATATGTTGACATTTCAATGTCAATTCACCCAATTTCATCAAACACACACTGAAACACTTAAAAGCACACATAGACTCCAACACAGCAATAGTGAGAGACTTTAATACCCCTCTATCACCAATAGATAGGTCATCCAAGCAAAAAATCAACAAAGAAATCCTAGAACTAAATGACACCATAGATCAAAAGGACCTAACTGCTGTATACAGAATACTTCCTCCAACAACAGCACAATCAGCAGTCCATAGGACATTCTCCAAAATAAATCATATTTTAGGGCTCAAAACAAGCCTCAGCAAATATAAGAAAATAGAAATAACCCCCTGCATTCTACCTGATCACAATACAATACAACCAGAACTCAATAACAAAAACAACAGCAGAAAATATGCAAATAATCGGAGGGTGAATAACACATTGCTCAATGATCAATGGGTCATAGAAGAAATAAGAAAGGAAATCAAAAGGTTCTTGGAAGTTGATAAAAGTGAAAACACCACCTACCAGAACCTACGGGACAGAGCAAAGGCAATCCTAAGAGGAAAGTTTGTAGCCATGAGTGCATATATTAAAAGGACAGAAAAAACTCAAATAAATGACCTAATGCACATCTCAAACTCCTAGAAAAACAAGAACAAGCAAAACACCAAACATGCGGAAGGAGAAAAATAATAAAAATAAGGGCAAAATTAATGAAATAGAGATGAAAAAATCCATACAAAGAATCCATGAAACAAAATTCCAGTTCTTTGAAAAAATAAACAAGATTGACAAATGCCTGGTAAATCTGACTAAAATAATGAGGAAAAAGACCCGAATTAGTAAAATCACAAATGAAAAAGGTGAGACAACAACAAACTCCAAGGAAATCCAGGGAATCATCAGAGACTACTTTGAGAACCTATATTCCAATAAATTGCAAAATCTTAAAGAAATGGACAAATTGCTAGATACTTATGATGATCCAAAACTGAACCAAGAGGATATTAACCATGTAAACAGATCTATAACATGTAATGAAATTGAAGCAGCAATAGAGTCTCCCAAAGAGAAAAAGTACAGAACTTGATGGATTCTCTGCTGAATTCTACCAGACCTTTAAAGAAGAACTAATGCCAACACTCCTTAAACTTTTCCACAAAATAGAAAGGGAGGGAACACTGCCTATCTCATTCAATGGATCCAGTATTACACTCATCCCAAAACCAGACAAGGACACATCCAAAATGGACAACTACAGGCCAATCTCCTTAATGAACATTGATGCAAAAATCCTCAATAAAATAATTGCAGACTGAATCCAACAACATATCAGAAAGCTCATTCATCATGACCAAGTAGGCTTCATCCCAGGATGCAGGGACAGTTTAACATATACAAATCAATAAATGTAATACAGCATATAAATAGAAGCAAAGACAAAAACCACTTGATCATTTCAACAGCTGAGGAAAAAACCTTTGATAAGATCCAACACCTTTCATGATAAAAGCTCTAAGAAAACTAGGAGTAGAAGTAATATACCTCAACATTATAAAGGCTATATATGACAAACCTATAGCCAACATCATATTTAATAGGGAAAAACTGAAACCATTTCCCCCAAAATCAGGAATAAGACAAAGATGCCCATTCTCCCCACTCCTATTCAACATAGTCCTGAATTCCTAGCCAAAGTGATAAGGCAAGGAGAAGAAAGAAAGGAATACAAATAGGTAAAGAAATAGCCAAAGTATTCTTATTTGCAGATGACATGATCCTATACCTCAAAGACCAAAAAAACTCCATTCAAGAACTCCTAAACACCATAAACAGCTTTAGCAATGTAGTCAGATACCAAACCAACTTACAAAAATCAGTAGCCTGTGTATACAACAATGAACAAATTGAGAAAGAACATAGGAAAAGAATTCCATTTACAGTAGCCTCAAAAAATCAAATATCTAGCAATAAACTTAACAAAGAATGTAAATGACCTCTATAAGGAGAACTACAAACCACTGAATAAAGATACTGAAGAAGAATAAAGAAGGTTGGAAGATCTCCTGTGCTCATGGATTGGTAGAATCAACATAGTAAAAAAATGGCTATTCTACCAAAAGCAATCTACATGTTCAATACAATTCCCATCAAAGTACCAATGACCTTCATCACAGGATTGAAAAATGTGTTTTCACTTGGAAACACAAAGATGTAAATAGCCAAGGAAATACTAAGCAAAAAAAGCAACGCTGGAGGTATCACATTACGTGACTTCAAACTATACTACAGAGCCATAGCAATAAAAACAGTTTGGGACTGGCACAAAAACAGATAGAAGACCAGTGGAACAGAGTAGAGCACCTGGATATGAATTCACACAGCTATGCCCACCTTATTTTTGACAAAGTCGCCAAAAGCATACAATGGAGAAAAGACAGCTTTTTCAAAAAATACTGCTGGGAAAAAGAGTTATCTGCCTGCATAAAATTTGAACTAGATCCATGCCTATTACCCTGTACTAATATCAACTCAAAGTGGATTAAGGAACTTCACGTCAGCCCTGAAACCTTCAGTTAGTACAGGAAAGAGCAGGGAACACTCTGGAAGCAACTGGTATAGGGAAGGACTTCCTCAGTAGAACTCAAGCTGCCCAGCAACTAAGAGAAAGGATGGACAAACGGGAGTACATGAAATTAAAAAGCTTGTGCACAAAAAAAGAAATGGTCTCTAAATTAAAGAGACCAGCCACACAGGGAGAAAATATTTGCTAGTTATACATCAGACAAAAGACTAATAACCAGAGTATACAGGGAACTCAAAAAACCAAACTCCCCAAAACTCACTGAACCAATACAAAGTGGGCAGTTTAACTGAACTAAACAGAACTTTTTCAAAGAAAAAAGTCCAAATGGCCAAAAAACACATGAAAACATGCTCACCATCCATGGCCAAAAAGGAAATGAAAGTCAAAACCACACTAATATTCTACCTCACTCTTGTTAGAATAGCTATCATTAAGAACACCGCCAACAACAAATGATGGCAGAAAAAAGGGGAGGTTTTTCCAAGATTGCAACTAGAGGGAGGAAGCAGATATCATGTGTTCCTTAAAGTAAAAACTTTTCTGAGATGCTGGAGACAACTAGAGAGGAAAAACCACCAAGAAGAGGGAAAACTTTGACACCTCCACACCCACAGCCCTCACATGGCTGCCCCACATTATGGAATACAGAGAAACCAGGAGGGCTCCTGCACTGCCAGGCACTGGCTCCTAACCCACTTGGCAGACCCACAAGTGAGCAATAAGTGGCACGTGGTTCTCCCATAGCCACCCCTGAGAAAAATCAGCATAACCCCCTGGACAGACTAACCCCCACACCACAGACAAAAAACCTGAATAATAAACAAGGAACTGAAAAAAAGACATGTAGCAAAGAGGGTGGAGCACCTTGAGCTCTGTATAAGGGGGAGGGGCACTTCCCCATGTGGCACGCTCTGCTGGAGAGTGGGGGAGGATCACTTCCCCACGCAAACTCTAAGTAAACATGGCTGCAGAAGGTGGGGGTGGAGGCCCCCACAGAGAGCTTGCAGAGGGGAAGGCTTCCAACAAAGGCTGATGAGCGGCACACTCCGCCAGACAGAGGAGGAGGGGCACTTCCCCATGTGAACTCTAAATAAGCCAGCCAGAGAAGGCAGATATGGCAGAACCCCCCCCCACTGCCAAGTGCTTGGAGAGAAGGCTTCCAACAGTAGGTGCCAGGTGAGCCGCACCCTCAAACAGAGCAGATAAAGGTTCACCAAGCTGTCTCCAGATCCAATTACTTGTTGAGATAACCACAGGGCTACTGATTAAATACCAACACCAAGACTGGATGCCGAAGGAACAATACCACAATGACTAAGACTGAAACGGCATTGTTTCTGGACCCGAAACTTTTATTCTTTTATAGTTTTAGATACCTTTTCTGTTCTTTTTCCTTTGATGTGACAATGAAAGAACTACTACTCAAACACCAACTGGATGCTGAAGAAGTAACACCAGAAACAGAACTATTAAGGCCGAAACTATTGCATTTGAACCCGGGTTTTTTTTTTTTTTTTTTCCTCTTTCTCTGTCTCTCTAATGCCTGTTTAGCTCACTGCTGATTAGTACACTATCTCTCCCTGTTTATTTCTTTGGCTCTGTATCTTTTTTTCCTTCTCCTTTCTTTTTTTTCTTTGCTTTCTTTCTCCTCTTACCCTTCCACTCTAGATACCATGATTTTTACTATTACTAGCTACACAATACCAAATAGCACACAGTACAAGGACAATAACAGCAGCAAGTGGAATTATGGGAAGATGGAAAAAAGATAGAAACCATTTTCCCCCCACTAACAAATTAGTACAGGAAACAGAGGGAAATGAAAAAAACAGAGGCACAGATTCAGACTCCAATGAAACAAAGATAAGCTATGACAAGGAACCCAACAAAGACCACAAGAACAACGTGAAAGAAGAAATCCTACAAGTAATCAATGAGAATTTTATAGAAAGGATACTGGATATGGTCAACCAAAACAAACAGGATACACTCAAGAAATACCAAGACAACAAAAATAGAGAATTTGAGACAGCACAAGAACAAATAAAAGAAACTATAGAAGCACTGTATAAACACCAAAGCGAAACAAAGAACACCATAAATAGAGAGATAAATGAACTCAGGATGAAAACAGACAATATTAAAGAGGAAGTGACCCAGGGTATGGAAGATCTCAGAAAAAAGAACGAACCAGAAATGCAAAACAAAATGGAAGGCCAATCCAGCAGACTAAAACAAGCCAAAGACAGAATCTCAGAACTCAATGATTAAATGGTAATTAAAGGAAAAACTGAAGAAGTACTTAGACAGCTCAACACCTGTTAAAGGAACATGCAAGAATTCAACAACTCCGTCAAAATACCAAACCTGAGAAACATGGGCATTGAAGAAAGAAGACATGCAAACAAAAGGAATTCATAATATATTTAACAAAATAATAACAGAAAATTTCCAAAACCTAGAAAAAAATATGCCAACTCAGGTACAGGAAGCCTCCAGGACACCAAACAGACTTGACTAAAATAGAACTACTCCACAACATATTATCATTAAAACAACAAGCAAAGAAAATGGAAAAAGAATATTGAAGGCTGTAAGAGAGAAAAAACAAGTAACTTACAAAGGTAATCCCATAAAAATTACAGCAGATTTCTCAACAGAAACATTAAAAGGAAGAAGAGCATGGGGTGAGGTCTTCCATGCACTGAATGAAAATAACTTCAACCCTAGGATACTCAAACCAGCAAAACTATCATTCAAAATAGGTGGAGCAATAAAAACCTTCCATGATAAGCAGAAACTAAAACAATATATGACTACAAAGCCACCTTTACAAAAGATTCTTCAAGGGATTCTACATGTAGAAAGTGAAAGCCAACATAACCATGAAAGGACAGGCAGTACAAAACCACAGGAGAAGAAAAGGCAAGAGAGTAGAGAGTAACATTGATTTAGCTACACACAATCAAACCCTTAAACAACTGAGACAACTAAATGACAGGAATCACCATGTACCTATCAATACTAATAGTCAATGTTAACGGACTTAATTACCCCATTTGAGAAACTGGATTAAAAAGGAAGATCCAACAATTTGTTGCTTACAGGAGACCCATTTCATCAATAAAAATAAGCATAGGCTTAGGGTGAAAGGCTGGAAGAAGATTTACCAAGCCAGTGGTCCCTGAAAACAGGCAGGAGTAGCAATACTTATCTCAGACAAAATAGACTTCAAACCTACACTGATCAAACGAGACAAGGAAGGACATTCCATACTAATTAATGGGGAACTATATCAAAAGACAATAACAATTATCAACCTATATGTACCCAACATCAACACACCCAATTTCATCAAACATATCCTGAAGGACCTAAAAACAAATATGAACTCCAACACAGTGGTAGTGGCAGACTTTAATACCTCCCATCACCAATAGATAGGTCATCAAAACAAAAAAATCAATAAAGAAATCTTAGACCTAAAACATACCTAGAGCAAATGGACCTAGTTGATGTCTTTAGAACATTTCATCCAACTTCTACACAATATACATTTTTCTCAGCAGCCCATGGAACCTTCTCCAAAATTGATCATATCCTAGGGCACAAAGCAAACTTCAGCAAATATAAGAAAATAGAAATAATACCATGCTTTCTATCTGATCATAATGCATTAAAACTAGAGCTCAACAACAAAAATAATAACAAAAAAGTTCAAGCAGCTGGAAACTGAACAACACATTGCTCAATGACCAATGGGTCATTGATGAAATAAAATAGGAAATTAAAAGGTTCCTGGAATTTAATGAAAATGAAAGCACAACCTGCCAGAACCTATGGGACACAGCAAAGGCAGTCCTGAGAGGAAAGTTTATAGCCATGAATGCGTATATTAAAAAGACAGAAAGATCTCATATCAATGACGTAATGTTACATCTCAATATCCTAGAAAAACAAGAACAAGCAAATCCAAGAACAAACAGAAGGAGAGAAATAATAAAAATAAGAGCTGAAATCAATGAAATAGAAACAAAAAAAATACAAAGAATTAATGGAACAAAAAGTTGGTTCTTTGAAAAAATAAACAAGATGATTGACAGATCCTTGGCAAACCTGACTAAAATGAGAAGAGAAAAAAAACTCAAATCAGTAAAATCAGGAATGCAAAAGGGGAGATAACAATAAACACCATGGAAGTCCAGGAAATCATCAGAGACTACTTTGAGAACCTAAATTGCAATAAATATGAAATTCTTTTTTTTTCTTTTATTATTCATATGTGCATACAAGGCTTGGGTCATTTCTCCCCCGTGCCCCCACCCCCTCCCTTATCACCCACTTTGCCCCCTCCCTCTCCCCCCACCCCCTCAATACCCAGCAGAAACTATTTTGCCCTTATTTCTAATTTTGTTGTAGAGAGAGTATAAGCAATAATAGCAAGGAACAAGGGTTTTTGCTGGTTGAGATAAGGATAGCTATACAGGGCATTGACTCACATTGATTTCCTGTGAGTGTGTGTTACCTTCTAGGTTAATTCTTTTTGATCTAACCTTTTCTCTAGTTCCTGGTCCCTTTTCCTATTGGCCTCAGTTGCTTTTAAGGTATCTGCTTTAGTTTGTCTGCATTAAGGGCAACAAATGCTAGCTAGTTTTTTAGGTGTCTTAATATGAAAATCTTGAAGAAATGGAAAGATTTCTAGATACTTATAGTCATCCATAAATGAACCAAGAGGACATTAATTACCTGAATAGATCTATAGCACAAAATGAAGTTGAAGCAGCAATAAAAAGTCTCCCTAGAAAGAATAGTCCAGGACCTGATGGATTCTCTGCTGAATTATACAGACCTTTAAAGAAAGGGAAGGCAAACTGCCTAATACATTTTATGAAGCCAGTATTACACTTATCCCAAAACCAGGCAAAGGCACCTCCAAAAAGGAGAATTATAGGCCAATCTCCTTAATGAACATGATGCAAAAATACCCAATAAAATAATGGCAAGCTGAATCCAACAACACATCAAAAAGATCATTCATCACCACCAAGTTGGCTTCATCCGAGGAATGCAGGGATGGTTCAACATATGCAAATCAATAAATGTAACACAGCACATTAACAGAATCAAAGAAAAAAACAACTTGATCATCTCAATAGATGTAGAAAAAGCCTTTGATATGATCCAAGACCATTTCAAGAAAACTAGGAGTAGAAGGAATGTACCTCAACATTACTAAAGCTATATATGACAAACATACAGCAAACATTATACTTAATAGGGAAAAACTGAAAGCATTCCCTCAAAAATCAGGAACAAGACAAGGATGACCACTATCCCCACTTCTATTCAATATAGTACTGGAATTCCTACCCAGAGCAATAAGGCAAGAAGAAGAAATAAAAGGAATACAAATAGGTAAAGAAACTGTCAAAATATCCCTATTTGCAGATGATATGATCCTATACCTTAAATACCCAAAAAACTCTACCCAAAGACCCCTAGACACCATCAATAGCTATATCCAAGTGGCAGGATACAAAATTAACTTATAAAAATCATTAGCTTTTCTATACATTAATAATGAACAAAATGAGAAAGAATATATAAAAACAATTCTATTTACAATAGCTTCAAAAAAAGCCAAATACTTAGGAATTAAACTTAACAAAAGATGTGAATGACTTCTACAAGGAAAACTATAAACTTCTGAAGAAAGAGATTGAGGAAGACTACAGAAGGTGGAGAGATCTCCCATATTCATGGATAGGTAGAATCAACATAGTAAAAATGGCTATACTACCAAAAGCATTCAACATGTTTAATTCAATTCCCATGAAAATCCCAATGATATTCATCAAAGAGATTGAAAAATCTACCATTAAATTTATTTGGAGACACCAGAGGCCACGAGTAGCAAAGGCAATACTCAGCAAAAAGAACAATGCTGGAGGAACCACAATACTTGACTTCAAATTATATTACAAGGCAATAGCAATAAAAACAACATGGTACTGGCATAAAAACAGACATGAAGACCAGTGGAACAAAATAGAGGACCCAGATATGAATGCACACAACTATGCCCAACTTATTTTTGACAAAGGTGTTAAAAATACATGATTGAGAAAATACAGCCTCTTCAACAAAAACTGTTGGGAAAACTGGTTAGCAGTATGAAAAAACTGAAATTAGATATATGTTTATCACCCTGTTCTAGTATTAACTCAAAATGTATCAAGGACCTTAATATCATACCCCAAACTCTAAAGTTGATACAGGAAAGAGTAGGAAATACTTGGAAATAATAGATATAGGCAAGGACTTCCTCAATGGAATGCCAGCAGCTCAGCAACTAAGAGAAAACATAGACAAATGGGACCTTATAAAACTAAAAAGCTTCTGCTCAACCAAAGAAATGGTCTCTAAGCTGAAGAGAGCACCCAGTGAGTGGGAGAAAATATTTGCCAGCTACACATCAGACAAAGGACTGATAACCTAAATATACAGGGAACTCAAAAAATGAAACTCTTCCAAAACTAACGAACCAGTAAGAAATGGGCAAGTGAACTTAACAGAATTTTCTCAAAAAGACAAATTCAAACAGCCAAAAAACACATGAAAAAATGCTCACCATCTCTAGCCATAAAGGAAATGAAAATCAAAGCAACACTAAGATTCCCCCTCACCCCATTAGAATAGCCATAATTAGAAACACCACCAAAAGCAGGTGTTGGTGAGGAGGTGGAAAAAAAGGAACCCTTATACACTGCTGGTGGGAATGTAAACTAGTACAACCACTCTGGAAAAAAAATTTGGAGGCTTTTAAAAAATCTAAACATAGACCTCCCATTTGATCCAGCAACCACTCTTGGGGATATACCCAAAGGAATTACTCTAGAGGTACACCCATGTTTATTGCAGCACTATTCACAATAGCCAAGTTGAGGAAACAACAAAGATGCCCCACTACTGACTAATGGATTAAGAAAATGTGGTATTTATACACAATGGAAATTTACACAGCCATGAAAACAATGAAATCTTATCATTTGCAAGTAAATGGATGGAACTGGAGAACATCATCTTAAGCGAAGTGAGTCAGGCTCAGAAGGCCAAAATTTGCATGTTCTCCCTCATATGCTTATTATGGACCCCAAACATTTGCAGTAATATTTTTGGACATGGGTCACATAGAAAGGGGAGAATGTGCATAGGAGGAATAGGGAAAGAGAAGGAAACCTAAAACTTGAATGTGGTTAATATGCTCACTGTAGAGGAGCAAATGAAGCAATCTTAATCTAGTAGAGGCCACTGTGGGAAGGAGATCAGGAAGCAGTGAGAAGTTATGGTAGAGATGAACCAATGTGGGTTGCAATACACAAGTGCAGGGGAGGATCCAAGATGGTGACCAGAACACGGCCACAGACTTTCTGACTTCCATGATCCAGGAACTTTGATAGGAAGCTGGAGACTTGCTTGAATGAGGTAAAACACCAGGGAGAGCTGAAACATCAGCACTCCAAACCCCTAGCTCGTGGGAGGCCTCTCCATACCACCATACACTAAAAGAATAGCAGGCGCTGCATGCCAAGCCCCTCTCCATAGGCCTGCAGAGATGCTGCTCCATACACCATGGGATCTCCAATCTTCTGGCCCTGCTCCTTTGCCCCACCAGGGCTGTGCTACCCCAAACTCCCACCCCTCAGACCAGCAGGATCTCTGTGGATGAGCTCTTAAGGCCAGGGATCCACAGACACCTATGCTCTCTGCCAGGCCACGCCCCCCCCCAGGCCTGCACAGCCCTGCAGGAACTCCATCACACTGGGCTGTGGTCCCCAGCCCTGCACGATCTCCACTTGACTGCCAAGGCTCCCAAGTACTGCAAAGCCCTGCAGGAGCTCCGTCTTGCTGGGCTGTGGTCCCCAGCCCCGAACGATCTCTGCTCTGCCCACCATGCTTCTAATATCCGCTGGCACAGCCCAGCAGGAGCTCCATGTCTCTGGGCCAAACTCTCCAGAGCTGCACGATCTCTGCTTTGCCCACCAGGCTCCCAAGGCCTGCACAGCCCAGCAGGAGCTCCACCTCTCTGAGCCATGCTCCACATCCCTGCACGATCTCTGATCTGGCCACCATGCTCCAAAGACCAGCACAGCCCTGCAGGAGCTCCATCTCGCTGGGCTGTGCTCCCCAGCCCTGCAAACTCCCCAGCCATGCATGCTCCCCAGCTTTGCAAAATCTCTGCTCTGTCTGCCATGCTCCCAAGATCAGCACAGCCCTGCAGGAGCTCTGCTTCCCTGGGCTGTGCTCCCCAGCATGCACAATCTCTGCTCTGCCTGCCACACCCATAAAGCCAGCACAGCACTGCACAATATTCACTCTGCAACGCTGTGCCCCTAAGGCCTGCCAAGCCGGGCACCCACACACACACTATCTCTATTCTACTTGACCGCACTCCCCAAGCCTGTCAAGCCAAGGATCCAAAGACAAGCAGGATCTCTACTCCTGCCAGCCTGCACACTTCAGGCATGCCAAGCCCACACTCCAAAGGCCTGCCATTTCACCTCAGCTAGAGGCCTTCACCTGAAGGCCCGTGGGACCCCACGCACTGTCCACTTGCCACAGGAAGGCTCCAAACCTACCTAAGAGACACACACAGACAGGTCTAGATGCTAAAGAACTAACATCAGAACAACAAAGTTTGCAATTCTACTGCTCTAGAACTGGTGATTTTTTTTTTTAATTTTTATTTTTTTCCCTTCTAAAAAGGATTTGCTGCCTGGTTTACTGTATGATCATCCACCATCTCTACCATTTTTTTCACTTTTACTCTCTACTCTATTCCATTTATCTTTCCATCTCTCTCTCTTTTTAATCCTTCTCTCTCAGTTTTGTTAGTATTAATACTGCTACCCAGCTAATACTAAATTACACATAGTTCAGAGATAGAAATGTTACCAAATGGAAATATGGGAAGAAGAAAAAGAAAAGGAAACTATTCCTCCCCCAAAAATAAAGTAGTGTAGGACTTAGAGCAAAATGAAGAAAATGGATACCCAGATCCAGACTCCAACAGAACAAAGATAAACTATACCAAGGAACCCAACGAAGCCCACAAGAATATTCTGAAAGAAGAAATCCTACAAGTAATTAATGAGAATTTCATGGAGATGTTACTAGACATGGTCAACCAAAAAGTACAGGAGGCACTCAAGAAATTCCAAGTGGACAAAAATAAAGAATATGAGAAAACACAAAAACAATTAAATGAAATCATAGAGTCCTAAATAAATGCCAAACTGAAATTAGACCACCACAAGCAGAGAGATAAACGAATTAAGATCAAAAATTGACAATATTAAAGAGGAAGTAAACCATCATATGGAAAACTTCAGAAAAAAGAGTGAAACAGGAATAAAAAACAAAATGGAAGGCCATTCCAGCAGAATAGAACAAACACAAGGCATAATCTCAAAAGCTGAAGATGAAATGGTAACTAAAGGAAAAACTGAGGAACTAGTAGTTAAACAAATCACAACCTATGAAAACAAAATGCAAGAACTCACTGACTCCATCAAAAGACCAAACCTGAGAATCATGGGCATTGAAGAAGGAGAAGAGGTGCAAGCAAAAGGAATGCATAATATATTCAACAAAATAATAACAGAAAATTTCCCAAATCTAGAGAAAACTCTGCACATTCAGGTACAGGAAGCCTCCAGACCAAAATAGAGCTACCCCACAATATATTATCATTAAAACAACAAGTACAGAGACTAGAGAAAGAATATTGAAGGCTGTAAGAGAGAAAAAACAAGTAACATAAAAGGCAAACCCATTAAAATCACACAGACTTCTCAACAGAAGCATTAAAAGCAAGAAGTGCATGGAGTAGGTCTTCCAAGCACTGAATGAAAATAACTTGAACCCTAGGGTACTCTACCCAGCAAAACTATCATTCAAAATAGACGGAGCAATAAAAGTCTTCCATGATAAGCAGAAACTAAAACAATATATGAACACCAAGCCACCACTACAAAAGGTTCTCTAAGGAATTCTGCACACAGATAATGAAAGGAAACAAAACCATGAAAGGGCAGGCAGTACCAAACCACAGGAGAAGAAAAGACAAGAAAGTAAAGAGTAACACTGAATCAGCTACACACAATCAAACCCTGAATCAACAAAGACAACAACATGACAGGGATCACCACATACTTATCAATACTAACACTAAATGTTAATGGACCAAATACCCCCATCAAAAGACACTGATGGCCAAACTGGATTAAAAAGGAAGATCCAACAATCTGCTGCCTACAGGAGACCCACCTCATCAACAGAAATAAGCACTGCCTGAAAGTGAAAGGCTGGAAGAAGATTTACCAAGCCAATGGTCCCTGAAAATAGGCAGGAGTAGCAATACTTATCTCAGACAACGTAGACTTCAAACCTACATTGATCAAATGACATAAAGGACACTCCATACTAATAAAAGGGGAAAAACACTAAAAGGAAATTACAATTATCAACATATATGCACCCAGTGTCAATGTACCCAATTTCATCAAACATACCCTGAAGGACCTAAAAGCATATATTAACTCTAACACAGTGGTTGTAGGAGACTTTAATACCCCCCTATCACCAATAGATAGGTCATCCAAACAAAAAATTCAATAAAGAAATCCTAGAACTAAATCATACCATAGATCAAATGGACCTAGCTGATGGCTACAGAATATTTCATCCAACTTCTGCACAATGTACATTCTTCTCAGCAGCCCATGGAACCTTTTCCAATATTGATCATCTCTTAGGGCACAAAGTAAGCCTCAGCAAATATAAGAAAATAGAAATAATTCCATGTATTCTGTCGGACCACAATGCATTAAAACTAGAAATCAACAACAAAAACAGCAGTAAAAAAAGCAAAAAATTGGAAGCTGAGCAACACGTTACTCAATGATGATTGGGTCACTAATGAAATAAAAGAGGAAATTAAAAGGTTCTTGGAAGTTAATGAAAATGAAAACATGACCTACCAGAACCTATGGGACACAGCAAAGGCAGTCATAAGAGGAAAATTTATAGCTATCAGTGCATATATCAAAAGGACAAAAAGATCTCAAATCAATGACCTAACAACAGCTGAAACTTCTAGAAAAACAAGAACAAAAAAACCCTAAAAAAAGCAGAAGGAAAGAAAATATTAAGATAAGGGCTGAACCAATGAAATAGAAACAAAAAAAAACCATACAAAGACTCAATGAAACAAAAAGCTGGTTCTTTGAAAAAATAAATGAGATTGACAGACCCCTGGCAAACATAACTGAAATGAGGAGAGAAAACACTCAAATCAGTAAAATCAGAAATTCAAAAGGAGAGATAACAACAAACACCACGGACATCCAGGAAATCATCAGAGACTACTTTGAGAGCCTCTACTCTAAGAAATTTGAAAATCTTGAAGAAATGGACAGATTTCTAAAAACTTACAACCACACAAAACTGAACCAAGAGGATATTAATCACCTGAATAGATCTATAACACAAAAAGAAATTGAAGCTGCCATCAAGAGCCTCCTAAAAAAGAAAAGTCCAGGACCTGACGGATTCACTGCTGAATTCTATCAGACATTTAAAGAAGAACTAATACCAACCCTCCTTAAACTGTTCCACGAAATACAACCGGAAGTAACACCGCCTAACACATTTTTATCAAGCCAATATTACTCTCATCCGAAAACCAGACAAAGACACCTCCTAAAAGGAGAACTATAGGCCAATTTCCCTAATGAACATCAATGCAAAAATCCTCAGTAAAATAATGGCAAACCTAATCTAACAACATAACAGAAA
This sequence comes from Castor canadensis, assembly GCF_047511655.1. Classification (NCBI taxonomy): domain Eukaryota; kingdom Metazoa; phylum Chordata; class Mammalia; order Rodentia; family Castoridae; genus Castor; species Castor canadensis. Next base: position 118,731,584 of record NC_133405.1, read on the forward strand.
GATCATTCACCACGACTAAGGTGGCTTCATCCCAGGGATGCAGGGGTGGTTCAACATTCACAAATCTATACATGAAATACAGCACATCAATAGAAGCAAAGACCAAAACCACTTGATCATCTCAATAGATGCAGAAAAAGCCTGTGACAAGATCCAACACCACGTCATGATAAAAGCTCTAAGAAAACTAGGAATAGAAGGAATGTACCTCAACATTGTAAAGGCTATATATGACAAACTTACAGCCAACATCATACTTAACGGTAAAAACTGAAACCATTCCCCCTAAAATCAGGAACGAGACAAGGATGCCCACTATCCCCACTCCTACTCAACATAGTACTGGAATTTCTAGCCAGAGCAATTAGGCAAGGAGAAGAAATAAAAGGAATACAAATAGGTAAAGTAACCATCAAAATATCCTTATTTGCAGACAATATGATCCTATATCTTAAAGACCCAAAAAACTCTATCCAAAAACTCCTAGATACCATAAACAGCTACAGCAAGGTGGCAGGATACAAAATCAACCTACAAAAATCATTAGCTTTTCTATACACCAGAGAAGGAACACATGGAAATAATCCATTCACAATAGCCTAAAAAAAAAAAATCAAATACCTAGGAGTAAATTTAACAAAGGATGTGAATGACCTCTACTAGGAAAATTACAAACACCTGAAGAAAGAGATCGAGGAAGACTACAGAAGATGGAAAGACCTCCCGTGCTCATGAATCAGTAGAATCAACATAGTAAAAATGGCTGTACTACTGAAAGCAGTCTACATGTTTAATGCAATTCCCATCAAAATCCCAATGACTTTCATCACAGAGATTGAAAAATCTACCTTAAAGTTCAGTTGGAAACACAAGAGATTGCGAATAGCCAAGGCAATACTCAGCAAAAAGAGCAATGCTGGAGGTACCCCAATACCTGACTTTAAACTATATTACAAAGCAACAGCAATAAAAACAGCATGGTACTGGCAGAAAAACAGACATGAAGACCAGTGGAACAGAATAGAGGACCCAGATATGAACCCACAAAACTATGCCCACCTCATTTTTGACAAAGGTGCCAAACATATGCAATGGAGAAGAGATAGCCTCTTCAACAAATGTTGCTGGGAAAAGTGGTTACCCTTCTGCAAGAAACTGAAACTAGATCCATGTCTATCACCCTGTGGAAGTATCAACTCAAAGTGGATCAAGGACCTAAACATCAGACCTGAAACTCTGAAATTACTACAGGAAGAACCAGGAAACACTCTGGAACTAATAGGTATAGGCAAGGACTTCCTCAATAGAACCCCAGCAGCCCAGCAACTAAGAGAAAGGATGAATAAATGGGACTTCATAAAACTAAAAAGCTTCTGCACAACCAAAGAAATGGTCTCTAAACTGAAAAGACCACCCACAGAGTGGGAGAAAATATTTGCCAGCTATACATCAGACAAGGGACTGATAACCAGAATATACAGGGAACTTAAGCAACTAAACTCTCCTAAAATCAATGAACCAATTAAGAAATGGGCAACTGAACTAAACAGAACTTTCTCAAAAGAAGAAATTCAAATAGCCAAAAAACACATGAAAAAATACTCACCACCTCTGGCCATGAAGGAAATGCAAATCAAAACCACAGTAAGATTCCACCTCACCCCTGTTAGAACAGCCATCATCAAAAACACCACCAACAACAAGTGTTGGCAAGGATGTGGGAGAAAAGGAACCCTCGTACACTGCTGGTGGGAATGCAAACTGGTGCAACCATTCTGGATAAAAATTTGGAGGATTCTTAAAAATCTAAGCATAGATCTGCCATATGATCCCCCACTTCTGATGAATGGACCAATAAAATGTGGTATTTATACACAATGGAATTTTACTCAGCCACTAAGAAGAATGAAATCTTATCATTTGCAAGTAAATGAATCGAACTGGAGAACATCATCCTGAGCGAGATTAGCCAGGCTCAGAAGACCAAAAATAGTATGTTCTCCCTCATATGTGGACTTTTAATCAAGGGCAAACACAACAAGGGGATAGGACTTTGATTACATGATAAAGCGAGTGCACACAAGGGAGGTATGAGGATAGGTAGGCAACCCCTCCCAAAAACAGATAGCATTTAATGTCTGCAATGCAAAGGAACTAATGCAGAAACTTTAAAGCAACAGAGGCTAATAGGAAAAGGGGCTAGGAACTAGAGAAAAGGTTAGTTTGAGAAGAATCAATTTAGAAAGTAACACATATGTACATGGAAGCAAAACTAGGAATCTCCCTATATAGCTATCTTTACCTCAACTAGCAAAAACCCCTGGTCCTCTTTTTTAAAGTTTATACTCTCTCTTCAACAAAATTAGAGATAAAGGCAAAACAGTATCTGCTTGGATGCAAGGGGGTGGGAGAGAGAGGGAGGGGGTGGGGGGAAAAGGACAGGGCAGGGGGAAGGGGGGAGAAATGATCCAATCATTGTATGCATATATGAATAAAGGAAATTAAAAAAAAGAATAAAAGGGGAGCCAAAAAGAAACTAAAAAAAAAAAAACAACAACAACAAATGTTGGCAAAAATGGGGAAAAAGGAGCCCTCATACACTGCTGGTGGGAATGCAAACTAGTGCAACCATTCTGGAAAGAAATTTGGAGAGTTCTTAAAAAACTAAACATAGATCTGTATATGATCCAGCAATACCACTCCTAGGGATATACCCAAAGGAATGAGATTCAGGTTATTACAAAGGCACACGCACACCCGTTTATTGTAGCACTATTAACAATAACCAAGCTATGGAGGCAGCCAAGATGCCCTACTACCTATGAATAGATTAAGAAAATGTGGTATTTATACACAATGGAATTTCATTCAGCCACAAAAAAGCATGAAATTTTGTATTTGCAAGTAAATGGATTGAATTAGAGAACATCATCTTAATCAAAGTTAGCCAGCGTTAAAAGGCCATTAATCGCATGTTCTCCCTCATATGTGGTTATAACCCTAAAAGAAATGCAGTAATATTATTGGACATGGGTCACACACTAAGGGTAGAATTCATGTGGGAGGAATAAGGAAAGGGAAGGAAACCTAAAACTTGAATGTGGTTGATGTGCTCACTGTAGTGGAGCTAACATAGTAATCTTAAACTGGCAGAGGTCACTATGGGAAGGCGACCAGGAAATCAGTGAAAAGATCTGGTAGAGATGAACCAATGTGAGTTACAATACATGTGTGCATGGAAGCAACTCCAGGAATCTCTCTGTATAGCTATCTTTATCTCAAACTAGCAAAAATGCTATGTCTTTCTTATTATCTCTTATGTTTTCTCTTTAACAAAATCTGAGAACAAGAGGGTGGAACAGGTTCTGCTGGAAGTGGTCGGGGGGGACGGGGGGGTGGGGGGGACAGGGGGTGAGGGGGAAGGTCGTGGGAGAAGGTGGCCCAAACAATGTATACACATGTGAGTAAATGTAACAATGAAGAAATAAAAAAATGTATTGTAAAAGACACAACCATAAAGTACATAAAGTATAAAATAAGCAATTTAATGACTTATTATAATGCAAATCATCTGTACTATCACTGCTAATGTCATGAAATAGAACATTGGCAGCACCAGAATTGCCCTTACGAGCTTCTTCCTGAATATAACTCTCTCTCTCTCTCTTTCCCTCCCCTCTGTCCTTCTCTCCTTCTTACCCTCTATCATTGTGGGGAGAGAATATCACTGATTATTATGGTATTAAATATTTTTTCTTTGTATGTTATGATACCATTTACCATTATGCATTATTAAAGAATGTAACTGACTTATTTTACTTCAAACTATATTAGAAGATTCATCATATACCGCTGACTAATTTTATTCCTACATAGTTTCCTATTGCATAAATATTGAAAATGCTACAGTTCATTACCCATTCTACCTTTTATAAATGTTTGAGTTGTTATAAACAATAATAAACCTGAAATCCTTGCACATGTACATTTGTGCACACAAAGAATATTGAATATATGTGTTTTCTGGAGTTATATATTCAAAGCAAATGAATATATTTTATCGTAATTGATAATGCCCAGTTTTCCAAAAATGGTTATGCACACAAAGCCTGCCTGTGTGCCTATTGTTCCACATCTTGAACTATAGTTGAGGTTGTCCATCTTTTTAAATCTTTGCCAATATGAGTGGTATACAGTGGAACTTACTGTCATTTCAATTTAAATTTCCAAGGTAACTAAAGGGTAATGTAGGAATGTTCTATATACTCAGATTTTAATGGCATTTTGAAATTTTGTTTAGGCTTTGTTGTTGTATGCAATGTATTATTTTGGGGTTTAACTTACATTTTCTAGACAAATAATGAAACTAGACACTTTTAATAGTTTTTAACCTTTTGAATGTCCTCTGTAAAGTTCCTGATCAAGAACATTGCCAACTTTGTGAAACTTGGATTTTCTGTCTCTTATTCATTTGTAGGAGTACTTTGTATAGAAATAGAATCTTTAATTCAGAACTTTCCCACATGGAAAACTATAGGCATATATAGATAGCTTCAGGTGGAACTTGAAATTATATCATTATTATTTGAACACTTCCAGAAAAAAGAAAAAGAGAAATCTCTTCACAGCTTGTTTTATGAGACCGGAATTATTTTGATATCACAGTATCTGAGGATAACTTCACAAGAATGAAAAAATAAAGGCTATTCTCTAATGAAAATAATAGGCAAAATTCTTCAGTAAGGGTTGGGGGTGTAGCTCAGCATGCTTGAAACCCTGGGTTCAACCCCAAACATATACACACAAGTCCTGGATAAGATATTAAATGATTAAATCTAGCATTTTATAATAAATGAATTTTATCATCAAATTAGGTATATTTATAGAATGCAACATTAGAATAGCATGTTTATTAACCAGTATTATTCATGAGTTTAATAAAATAAAGGACAAAAAAACACATGATCGTTTCAAGTACAGAAAAATGATTTATTTCCTAAAAAAGTATGAATAGAAAACTTTGCCTAATTGATATTTGTAAAACACTTTACTCAATAAAATCAAATACACATTATTTTCAAATGCATGGGGAACTTTCACCAATGTAGATCACAAGCTGTACCGTATAATGAGTCTATAAAATTCAAATGATTAACTGTAATGAATATGTTCTTGTACTAATACAAAATTGAATTAGAATTCAATAAGATATGCATGTATAAAAAGTGAATAACGAAACCTGTTAAAAATTGCTGAAAAAAGGGAGAGGAATAAGGAATAGTAATAGAGTTGCAAATTTAAACAAAGTATATTATGTGCATATATGGCAATATCAAATTCCTTTGTCCAATTAAAAAATGCCAATAAATATCAAAATAATAAAAATCTATAAAATCATCAAATATATGGAAATTAAATAATCCATTTAAAATAATTTATTGATGGAAGAAGAAATTGTAAGATAAGCTTTAAAATATTGAAATGAATTAAAATAGTATAGCATATCAAAATTTGTGAAATGCATCGAGATAGATATCATATATGTATCACATATATGCTTACATAAAGCCTGCAGTCTATGATCCTCTTTCTTAAGAAATGTTTTAAAAGGAATAAAAATTTAAAAACTAAAAGTAAAACTAACATACAAGCAAATAACTACAATAAAAGTTGAAATTAAGGGTGTAGACAACACAAAAAAATTGAGAAATTTAATAAGACCAAAAGATACTTTTATTAAAGGAATAATAAAATCTAAGTAAGTTGATCAACAAAACCAGAAAGGCACAATCAACATTAGGAATTAAAAAGAAGACATGACTTCAGATCCTATAGACATTAAAAGGGAAAAAGGATCTGGGTACATAGGTACACATCTGTATTACCAGCACTCAGGAAGCTGAGGAAAGAGAATTGTGAGTTTGTGGCCAGCCTGGGCTGAATAGTGAGACCCTGTCTCAAAAATGATGGGAAAAGGAGATTATGATGAAAAAAACTTTATATCAATAAAAAAGAGGCACAATTAATGAAATATCTAATTCAGTATATACAGGGAAAACATCTGACAGAACTCAATGTCTACTAATTATAAAATGAATCAAACAAACTATGAATAACACAGAATTTACTTAATCTCTTAAGGGGTATTTTCAAACCTTATAGTTAATGATAAACTTAATGGTAAAGACTAAACTAACTAAAGAAAAAGTGAGACATCTTTTAGAATGATCTTTATTCAATTTCACATTTTATTTACAAAAAACATCAAAATCAATAAGTATTTAAGGATAAATTTAAGAAAATAAGTGGAAGACCTGTACACTTGTAAGTAGAAAATAGTGACAACAGAAATGAAGAGCTAAGATATGGACTGATATACATTACACATGGATTGGATGCTTCAATGATGTTCAAATTTCCGTCCTTCCAACACTGATCTAAATATTCAGTTTTTCCAATCTAAACAGATTTGTTTTCTCTCATGAATTGATAAACCGATTCTAAGCATTTATATGGAGAATTTAAGGGCCTAGATTTGTCAAAATGATATTTTAAGCCAGAACTGTGGTTTTAAGTCAGGACCTTGTACTTGACTTGAGCCATGTCCCCACTCCTTTTTATTACTTTAGTTTGTTTTCATATAGGGTCTCATGCTTTTGTCTGGACTGGCCTTAGACCACATCTTCCTATCTCTGCCTCCTGAGTAACTGGAATTATAGGTGTGTGTCAATGTGCCCTGCTAAACAATTTTGAATAACTAATTCAAAGAAAGAAGTTGAAAGACTTATACTATGCATTTCTAAACATAATAAAGCTGCAATACTTAAGACAGTGTCATATTGATGTAAGGGACAGACTTAGACAGACATACAGAATAATAGAATGTCCCAAAATAGATTCATACACATATATGTTCAGTTACTTAAAAAAAAGTACCACAATAATTCAGTGGGAAAAGAAATCTTTTAAACAAATGATGGCGATACTCTAGGATATACTTCATGGAAAATACAATGAGCCTTGACCAGATTCTCATGGGGTAAATTTAAATAAAATGGATCATAAACTTAAAGGTAAAAGCTAAACCTATGAATATTTGAAAGAAAACATACAAAAAAATCTTTTTAATATATGGATAAGCTAATATTTTTATGCATGAAGCTCTAATCATACACAAGATCATTGTATGCCATTATAGTTAAAACATCTAAAATTTTAAAGATACCATTAATACCACACAACCATAAAACAGATAAAATTTTAAAGGTGTCCAATTCCAAATGTTGACAAGTACATGGTTAAAGTGAAACTTTTAAGTATTGTTGTTATAAGTATAAGTTTGTGCAAGTGTTCAGCATTTTCTGATAAAATTATATGTAATATGAAGCCAAGCAACTCCATTTCAAGGTGGAGTAGAGAGAAAAGAAGCAATAAAAGTTTGCGCATGAATGCTCACAGAAACTTAATTCATAATTGCCAAATTGGAAGCTACTCTAGTATATATCAATAGATAACTGGATTACAAAAAGTTCAGTATTCTGTGGAATACTCATATATTGGGATTTTTTAAATAAAAATAAGCAAACTAATGATACATACAATATAAATGAATATGCAGAATAAAAGAAGGCAGACACAAATGAATATGAAATTATAGATGAAGTAAAACTGATGTGACCAAAAGTAGGTTGTTGGTTGTCTGAGGCCATGGATGCACGGGGAACATGAAAGGTTTTGGGTTATGAAAATATCTTGTATCTTGGTTACGTTGGTTTCTAGCTGAGTGTTTACATTTGTGAAAACTCACTAGCTATAAACTTAAACAGTTTTTAAAAATTTTTAAAATATAAAATATATAGAAAACAAAACATATTTACCTATGAACTTTAACATTAACCTGGGCTAGAGGGTATGTAGAATGACTGAAGCACACACCATTGAAATATATAGAAAATTGGTAGTTTAATTAAGTTTGGAAAACATTTTGACAGTATTTACTAAGAATGATGGACATTCTTAGTTATGATGGCCTGTCTGAACTATATACCCAAGATAAATGCAAATGTATGTTCACCTGTGAACGTATGTGAATTTGTCCAAGAATATTCATATCTGTATTATGTCATTTATCTCCCAAATGGATTCAATTTAGATGCCAATCAGTAGCAGGGAAGAAAAATAAGTTGTGAACATACTAGTGCATGCAACAGCATGGATGAATGTTACAGATATAATGTTGAACAAAGAAGTTAAACATAAATATTATTCCCTTTTAAAAAGTTCAAAAGTAAACTGAATATGTTAGTACATGCCTGTGATCCCTGCAAGTTCAAGATCAGCCTGGGCTACATAAGGAGACCCAGTTTCAAAGAAAGAAAAAGTTCAAAAAAGACAAAACTAATGCATGATGATAGAAGGTGAACCTTAGTTACTTCTGGGATGTTGATAATGTTCTATCCTTTTTTGGTAGTACTGGAGTTTTGAATTCAAGGCCTTTCCACTTAAGCCATGCTCCCAGCTCCTTTTGCTTTATTTTTCAGATAGCGTCTCCTGCTTTATGCCTGGTCCTCAGACCTCAATTCTCCTACCTCTGGCTTCCACGTAGCTGAGATTACAGACATGAGCCACTGCATTCAGCCCCTATTCTTTGTTCTGATTATATATTGCTAAGGTATGTTTATTTAAAAAATCAATTTGAATAATTGTAATTCATGCATTTTTCTGCATATATACTACTGTAAATATTTTTGCTGTTCCTAAAACTCCAATGGCTTCTCACTGTATTTCTAGTTAAATTCCAAATCCTTATCATACCTATAGCCACTCATCTTTCCTTTTCTTGATTTACTCCCTAAGCTCTAGGCTCACTGGCCTCTTCTGTCGTCCTTGAACAGAGAACAAAGCAAATTTTTTCTTGCACCTTTCCACATGTAGTTCTCTACCTATAATGCTATTTTGTAAAATCTTTGACTATCCTTTTTTTATTGGCATTCAAGTTTATGCTTTTCCTCTGTCACTTTAATTAGAAATCTGTTTTTTATCTCAGTGTAATTCCCAAACCTAAAATTACCTTATCTATTTATTTCATGACTTAATTTCTTGTTTCCTTAATTAAAATACAATACCTACATGATTGTAGTGACTTGGAATGTCTTATATTTTGCTGTATCTTCATTGACTAGAATCCTGCTAGGCAGGTAGATATATGTTAAATAAGTAAATGGGGCACAGACAAATTTATAGATGAATGAATGAATGGATGTTAGTAAATGTGTTACATAGAAATGAATGAAAATTGATTAAATATGAAATGTTTTTATGGAATTATATTAGGTAGAGCAAAATATTATCAAGTGACGTCTTTCTTCTGATCCTTGAATGAAATTGAGATAAAGCCCTGGGAAAGGGCCTTGAGAATGGTAGTTTCAGTAGCTTGCACAATTTTTTATTCTAAATAATATAACATTAAATTATTATTTCTGTACTGATGTTTAAGTTCCTGCTATCCTACAGTGTTATTGCTGAGACTTCAAAGGTAAATAATTTTGCTTAATGACTATATGCTACATTGAAAACCTGAATAGTATAAACATGTATTTTTTCTCAATATATGTTCTAAACAAATTATTCACAAAACATATAAACATATATTTTTATACCAAATGTAGCATATCATCCAATTTGCTTTGTTCATTTTCTAAAAATTTCCAGGTGCAAGTGGGCACTTAAGTGCTTTTTGATGATGATAATTACTGAAATTTCTTATACAATAACATTTTCCTTGTAGAGTCTCAGCACACATGTTCTCTTTTATTCCTGCTACATTTTGCCATTTGTAATGTTACATTTTCCCAGTTTGAACTATTATATGGTTTATAATTCATAAGAAAATTTCAAATTTTAACCTTACAATAAGGTGATCTAATACTTATGTTCCCTCAACACCTAGTATTATAATCAGTAAATGGTGGCTGGCAGCACCCTAAATATAGAAATGAGCAAATTTCATGAAAGGTCAATGAATGGAAGTAATCTATTATGAATAAAATTAGGCCTTTTGGGCAGAACATATTCTTAATAGCTTATTATACTGGTAATTAAGACAGAATTCCAATCACATAACCCAAGGAATATTCTCAGGAAGTTACATGTGGAATAGAATTAATATGAAATGAAGTTATAATTATCTTAGTCTCATTTTACTCTGCAAATTTGAAATAATTATTTCTGAGACTGGTATTCCACATAACTTCAAAAACATCAGTAGTTATTGACTACAGTTTGCAGTGTTTTTCTAGCAATATCTAAGTGGAAAGAAACGTTTGAGTATTTTTTTTAATTTTTATTTTAATTTTTTATTGTTGTGCTGGGTACAAGTACCTTGTAGCATTTACGAAGGTTCTTACAATGTATCAAATATATCATACTTGAATTCATTCCCTCCACTGCTCTCTTTCATTCCCCCTCCCCCAATTATTTGTGCATACATTATTTCACTTAATTCTTATACAACACTGGGTGGTATTTAACATACTGTGTGTATTTTGAGATCATTGCTAGATCTCTCTCAGGAATTGATTCCATCTGTACATTTCAAATACTTTTCCTGCTTCCTTTATGTGTATTCATTTACTTTTATCAAACGTTAGATGATATAGAAGGTTTTAGAAGCTCTTGATCATATTATCTTCCTCATGTTATGTCGTATTGGATCTCCTATGGAGACTTAGTTTCAACTTAAGAGTTAGTCTGCTTTTGTTTTGCTTCCATTCTGAAGGTATCACCTTTAGTTCTAGGGCATGGCTTTTCTGTTGTGTCAACAAATAATCTGGTGTGTTCATGAAAGTCTCTCCCTTTGAATGAACCCAAATTCCAAGGTCTTCTCATCTGTGACCTTTGAAATCTCTGTCAACTTCTTCAGTCCCTGCTATTATTTGCTTGACATCCTAGAATCTCACACTATACATATTTAATTTAGGAGCTGGCCAAGGACCTAAGGAGGAATTTATATGTAGATTTTTAGCATTCTTTTCCTAAAGTTCTCTCTTCTTTAGTTCTGTCTACCTTGACCTTGGTGCTTTGGTAGCCCCAAATGCTTTTCTTGTCTCTTCCATCCAGTGAGTCCACTCTTTTGCTTGAACTTCATGAATCTGTTATGATTTGTAAAATACCATCATATGCATGACTAACCAACCACCTCCTCTTTTGATTTATATATGGTCTCACCTGCTGTTTTGTTACCCTAATCTTCTAATATACTTTTCATTACCTAAAGAGGCAAGGTCTGCTTAACTACATCGGTAGTTCTAGACCTATTTGCTGTGAATTTCTTATTAACGAGCCCATTCCTACATTACAGGACTATACAGTATCCACTTTATACATCATAAGACCTTAAAACTTTCCTGGCCTCAGATCTCAATATTGCTGTAGATGTCTTATTCCCAAACCAACTGTTTTGTATAATACCCTCGCCAAACAGATGATATTCATTCATCCAGACTCCTTTAATTTGTATGGATCTGTGTTTTCATATGGTCCTAGCTTCTAAAATATCAGTATTACTCATTTTGATTGAAGTTAGTTGGACTAAGACAAAATCAAATTTTCTTCTGTTAGAAGGTGTCAAGATGTTTTCAAACTCAGAGTTTCTCTCTCATCAGGCAGAAATATTTTTTACTGAGCATCAATTAATTTCAACATTTCTCCTGAAACTAAGAAAAGATTAAAAGAACTTCAGAGCTTCTCACTGAAGACAGGTAATATAAGCCTTTTATCTCCATTTATCCCATTTCTATTTTTTTAATTCTTTTTTTTAATTTCCTTTATTCATATGTGCATATAATGATTGGGTCATTACTCTCCCCCTTCCCCCACCCCCTCCCTTTCCCCCATCCTGTCCCTCTCCCCCCTACCCCCTCGCTTCCAAGCAGAAACTGTTTTTCTCTTATTTCATTTTTGTTGAAAAGAGAGTATAAACATTAATAAGGAGAACCAGGGGTTTTTGCTAGTTGAGGTAAGGATAGCTATATAGGGAGATTCCTAGTATTGCTTCCATGTATATATGTGTTACTTTCTAAATTGATTCTTCTTGAACTAACCTGTTCTCTAGTTCCTAGTCCCCTTCTCCTATTGGCCTCTAAAATGGTCAATTTTATAAATGGTTGTATTAAAATTTGTCCAATATATTGTTCAAAATGGAATGAAAAGAAAGAAGAATTGGTACACAATAAAGTGTGAAGACTCTCAGCAACTTAGTTTTAAAAGTAAATGAGGAATTGGTTTATTTTCAATGTTTGAAATATTTCCCTTTATCAGTTTGGTGAGTTGGATTTTGTCAGTTCCTATTAAATTGTGTTGTCATACGTACCTCTGCATCTTATAGAGTAGAGAAAGATGTTATTTTAACTTTTATAAGCCTGTGTTAATGGGGGAGGGAAGGTTGGCATTAAATCTCTAATTTTAGTGATACTATTCAATTTCTTGTTTGTTTTCTTTATTAAGCAATCCTTATAGCAAGAGGTCATACTCTTGGTATATAGGCATTTAAAAAATCTCAAGGGATTTTTCAGTATATGTAAGTAATCTATTTTTTTCTATCATATGTGAAATAAAAATTTAATTATTTTGTGAATGTTTGATAAAGTTTTAATGTCTACACAATACAGTATTCATCTAATCAAGAATATACATTCAGTATATTTGTTTATATGTGTGTGTTGTTTTTTTCCCACTCTGTTGAAATATACACAAATGGTCTTTTAACTTATATGACCTTAGCTACAATACATGATGATATTTCATTGGTAAATTATTTTCAAAGAAAAATAAACTGAGATTGGGACTAAAGAAACTACCTCATTGGTACTTATGAAAGGATATAATAGTTCATAACACAGTTCTCAGGGGTTGATAGTAAAAATGTAAGTCTTTATAAATGAGACCAGTGTTGGGAAGAGCCTGTTTTCAGAACTATATAAACAGTCACAGTGTACATAGTCAAGTGAATAACAATATTTAAAGAAGTTGCAACTGTTTTGTACCTAAATCTGACAAAGTTTTAGGGACTTAAGAAGAGAAGGTTGGGAAGACTAGGTCTATTATGAAGGTCCATGTTAAGCAAATTTATGTTTAGTTATATTTCTAAGGCCATAGGAAAAACAATATATTATTCACAAAATAGAAGTTCAAATGTACTAAAAGGTCAACCCTGATTTACAAATAAAGGAGTCAAATTGGTGATATAGAAATATCTAGTATTATTGTATCATATTTTCAGCAAGTGTCTGATGATAAACTTGGTTTGTCATCATAAACCAAGTTTGGTTTATCATTAGATAAACAAGTTTGGTCTGGCCTTGTGTATGAGTAATTATTCTCACATATCCAATATACACAGGAGCGTGGAAGAGTAAATTATATCTAGAATTAATTGTGACTTATAAGAGGCAAAATAAAAAATATTTTTAAAATAATCAGAAGAGCCTTCATTTTCCTCAGGACTGACTCAGGGAAGTACTACAGTGGCCTTTTTGGACCAACTTGGTGCTATTTAAATACTCCCACATGTAGAAAATTTGGAAATTGCCACTCCCATCTTTACAACAAGAAAACGCTAAACAACCTAGAAAATCAATGACTTTTCTTAGACCCATAAAATCACAGGATCACAAACTACTATAGATCACAGGAAAATCTAATACCCTTAAACTGAAAGAGACAGATAGATCCAAATTAACAGCCAAGATTTTCTAGTGGACGTACTAAAATCATAAACACACAAATGGTAATTTTGGTAACAAAGAATATGAACAAATAAGAAAGTAAAAAATTCTGCTTCACAATTTTAGAAAGGCTTATACACTTTAATGGATTTTACCTTTAGGTTTTCATGATGAAGAATCAGGAAAGATTCCCTAGTGGCTCTTTTCCCTTCCCATGGAGAGGGAAAGAGCATTCATTGAGAAATATGCTGAGTGTTCTCTATAACAAAGTCCTACTCTACAGGGAGAATTACTTTATCAGAGCCTTACTCTAGCTGGAAGAAGGAATTTCCCCAATCCCAGCTCACTTTAGCTTTCCTGTCTCACTTAAGTGGGGATAAATAAGAAATAATTTTGAAGGTCACAACCCAGGGACAAATGCCTGCTAAAAGTCTATGAGCTAAACATAAGATTAGAAAACTAGAAAACTAGAGAAAGAGGAGCCTTTTAAGTCTTAAGCAAATCGAAGAAAAGATATAAAAAAATTAGAACAGAAATCATTCATCTTAAAAACTTGAAAACAACAGAGAAATCAATGAAAAAAGCTGGTTCTCTGAAAAAAATGAATTTAATTGATAAAGCTTTATCAAGGCTAACTAAAAAAAGAGAAGATACAAATTATCAGTATTGGGCTGGGGGTGTAGCTCAGTGGTGCTTGCACAGTTTGTGCAAGGCCCTGGGTTCAATCCCTAACAGCCCCCCCAAATTTACTGGTATCAGAGATAAAAGTAACAATAATCACACTGATGATCCCATGGACTTAAAAGCATAATAAAGGAATACTATGTCTACAATTTTGATAAGTTAGTGGAAGAGGACCAATTACTTGAAAGGTACAAAGTACCAAAATTGACAACTTTGGAAATTAGTGGGGTCTGATAGACTAAAGGCAAAAGAAACTGTATATAAGCATTACACTTCAGTTGATATATGTAGGGTTATGGGTTAACAATTAAGGTACTGCTATACATATGTACTGAGATTGAAAAGTTAATTAAATGGATGGTTAATGTTGAAGTGAGAGCAGAATTATAGACAAGGGCAATAGGTAAAAGTTGGGGAGGTTAGAATGTGTAACATGGTGAAGTTGGAGTCATCAGTATAAATGCATGTTTAGCTTCATATAAATAGAGATCATTACATAGAGAAACATTTATAGATATATGTATGTACAGGGGTTACTAGATATACAAATATTTTCTTGCCCTGTTGGTTGAGAGGGCCTAGAAGCAATGACATTTCCAGTAGCAATTAGCATACCTAATGTTCAGATCTTGGTTTCTAAAGTAGGTCTCCTTTACAGGTACCAAGGCTGCTCGAAGAAATAGCTGTTTCTAGGAAAACTACAAGGTGATCATGAAGCAACTTGAAGTGAAATGAAGCACTCAAAAAGGAAAATTGGTTGGCATATGTCAAACAGACAGGAGCCAGATGAAGGTGGTCCAGATAGCCAAATCTGGGACAATTTGAGAAACAGAATAAATAAAGTATCACTAAATTATAAAAGATGACAAAATGAGCACTATAAACATTCAGATTTTCATCCTAATACAAAAAATTGTTTTAAAAATAAATAAATGAAGTGGGGACAACTCTCCTGTTCAAAATAATTTTCAATAATTTATGTGGATATTCTATCCTCAAGAACATGAAATAAAACTTCTCTAAGTATTGGCTGCTCAAAGTGACCTATTTCCAAAGAGTGCAAATATGGAAGAGGGCCAAAAAAGACTTAGTTTACATGGGAGAACTGTGATAAACACTACCTTAGCCAGGTGACCAACATCAACAGGGAAAATTCATATCAAATTATATTTGTTTAATATGAGGTGATTATAACTCTGTAATACCCCCCCACAAGCTCATAACTGTAATCTAGTCATGTTAAAAACAGGCAAATTCTAACTGAGGAGCATTCTAAAATGCTACTGAGTGCACTCCTCAAAACTGGCAAGGTTATCAATAAACGTGGAAAGCCTGAGTGTCAGACCATTGAAGTAATGACAATCGTAGTGACTACATGTAATGTAGTATCCTTAGTGGGATCTTGGAACTGAGAAAGGACATTAAGTAAAAAGGAAACTTGATGAACCAATTTGGTTTATAATACATATATACATGGAAATGTCACAATGAAACACTTTGTCTAGCTATCTTAAGCATACAAACATGTCTTTTTTTTTTTCCAAAACAGAGTATAGGAAAGCAAAACAGGTCCTGTCTAAGAGGTTGGTACCAGTGGGAGGGGAGAAAATATAAGGAAAGAGTGTAGGAGGGTGAATGTGGTAGAACTATTATGTAACCATGTATGAAAGGGTGCATGTGGTGGAAATATTATGTACCCATGTATGAAAATGGAAAAATGAGACCTGTTGAAACTATTCCAGCAGTGGGGGAGGGGGGTAAAGGAGAATGATGGAAAGGGTGAATTCAACTGTGATATATTGTAAGAACTTTTGTAAATGTTGCAGTGTACCCCAGTACAATAATAATATAATAAAAATGTAAAAATATAAATAAAAAGGAAATCTTACCAAACTATGGACTTTAAAATGAAATGTTAATATTGGCTCATTAATTGTTATAAATAGATCATACTTATGTAAGATTTTAATAATAGAAAACGTGAGCATAGGGAAAATGGGAACTTTTTGTACTATATAATTTGTCTATGAACTTTCAACTGTTCTAAAATAAAAGTTTATTTGAAAGAGAAAGCAGAATTAGATATATAATGAATAAATTTATATATTTATACATAGGGAGAAAGTTTAAGTCGCTCAATAAAGATTTACAACTATTCTTCATTTGCTTGATTTTTAAATTATTTATCCTCTGTTATTAAGCAAAAGAAAAATATTTAATATTTTATATTAAATATTCTAATACACAAAATACTATCTTGATTGAATGACATCAGACTAAGGTTTCAATAGAATTAATTGAAGGTTTACTATTTACCAGTAAATTTAATAAGCAATATGTGAAAATAATATATACATTTATTAATGCTATATGTATATGAAATTTATTATCATAGATTTATTCTAAAAATTTTTGATACATGGTTCTCATTAGTAATTCACATAGCTAACAAAAGTATCAAAAGTGGTATTTTACCTCTAACAATTCTAATTTCTTTTTAAAATAATTTTTTATTCGGACATATTAATTATATGGGGGATTCATAGTGACAATTCTGATTAGACTTATATTATCCATTATTTACATTGCCCCCATTGTCTCTCCCTCTC
This sequence comes from Castor canadensis, assembly GCF_047511655.1. Lineage (NCBI taxonomy): Eukaryota > Metazoa > Chordata > Mammalia > Rodentia > Castoridae > Castor > Castor canadensis. The sequence continues at coordinate 118,748,601 of NC_133405.1, forward strand.
AACTCCCTCCCCACCCCACTTAAACCAATTGCAAGAGGTTTCTTACTACTGTTTCATATAGGTATATGAAGTCCATCAACCATATACCATCACCTTAATCTCCTTCATTCACCTTCCCCTCTCCTACTAGTTACCCCACCCCTGCACACACTGTACCTACTTTACAGTTCTGTTTTTTGTTATTATTTAAGTTGATGTTCAAAGGGGTGTCTCAATGTATGCCCACCAAAGTGAGTGTGCCTTACTTTAGTTCATTTAACTCCTTCCATTACTCTCCCTTACCCCTTTACTTCCCACCCCCCATTCTTCAATAGCTATTTTCTGTGTGCCTATTTGTGTGTTTTTGTATATTTGTGAATGATATATAATAATTATGTTTATAAATCTTATTAAGGATACAAAAGTCTCTATAGCACTTATTATCATTGGTTCAAAACTTTTTTTTAAAAAAAAGCATGTTCGATGACTAATATTTCATACATCATTTTCCCTCCTTTTTGTTACAAGAGTACCAAGATAACATAATACCATTTCTATCTCTGATTAACAGAACAATTTACTGAATGAAAGGAAAAAAGGAACATTTTGTTACTAATACATTTTTAGAGTTGTGTAATACTTACTTAAAATTGCTGAAAACCAATTATTTGTTTTCAATTCATTGTTAAAGGCATGGCAAACTGGAATGTAATTTTGTTTGCAGACAATGAAAGCTTTTGCTTTATAAAGAATTACTTTTGTCTGGCTAAACAGAAAGAACTTCAAGATTACCTTTTCTTCAATGCAGATCTTTTTAAGTAAATGTCTTTTAGGTTGATAACTCTTAAATTATCATGATTAATTGATCAGAGTAAGGGATATTTCGCTCGGCCAAAGATAATTGAAATTATACCTTCTCCAAGGCCATATAGACAATCATTTCCTCAAGAAAACACCTGGCCTATGCCTTGTAATTATCTTGCAGAATGCATTATTGGAACAATCAAACTCCTTGAGAATATTAAAGACTAGGAAGATTTCTGTATCCTCAAGCTTCTTCTGCAAGAAAATAAACATTCCTATTTATTTTCATTAAAGCAGTAACAGATAATGATACAAATTTTTCTAGACTTATAAAACTGATGAAGTAAGAGATTAATATATATTTTTGAAAAGAAAAGGATCAGTTAATATTTAAATTAAACACAATATTTCAACTGCAAAGATAAATTTTTCAATGTGTGTATATAATTTTTGTATCTTCTCACCATGTAGTGCAATATGAATGCATCTCTTTTAGGCAGTACTTCAGCTATTTTTGTACTATTGTGACCATAAGTTGAGTTTTGTTCTCCTTGGAGTCCTTGATTTTGAGGCCTTTGTTCTCCTCTCTTAAAGTAGATTACCCTCCACAGAATATCCACAACCACCCACCCTAGTGAAATACTTCTATGTCACCCTAGGAATTTAAATTACTGCCCCTGTGGTTTGGATCTCCTATTGGAATGGCAATGATTTACTTGATATTGGACCTCCCAAATCAATACTTTGTTTTTCTTATGTTTTTCTACACTGTATTTGACTTTTAAATATTTTATACTACCCAGTTTTTATTTACTGTATCTTTTACCACTTGTACTGTATGGTTTATTCTAACTGCACAATTTTGATTTCTAAGAACTATTTCTTATTCTCGAGTTATTCTTTATAGACACAATAACTTTCTTTACCCTTCTGAGTACATTAACTTGTTTTACTTCGATGTTTTCTTCGCTAGTTCTTCAGAAAATCTGTTTCCTTTAGTTCTTGTTATCTTCATACTTAAAAAATTAGTATAATGTTTTACTTCTTTTCATATTTTATTTCTGTTAAAAGTAGTCACCACATATGTGATGTGCCTTTCTCTTTGTTCATATTTAATCTCTCTTTCTCTCCTCTTTCCTTTTCTTTGAGGGATGAGGGGAGTCTCACTATGTAGCCCAAGCTGGCCTCAAACTTGAAATACTCCCAACTCATCCTTCCAAGTAACTGGGGTTCAAACACCAATACTATCCAATTTTTGTTTCTATACCAAGTAGCCATGACTACCAAAGGTGAGCACTCATATTTGAACTTCTGTTGCTAAAAATTGATTGATATTCTTATTTGTATAAAGACTTATAGGTTTATCAGGCAGTGAGGAATAACTTTAGTGAGGATAGTCCTCAATAGAGTAGTATTTTTCTTAAGGACTGAATAGTTTATACAGTGAAAATGTGAACCAGCTTTTGCAACATCCATGCGGGTAATAATTCAATAATCTCCCACAACTGAGAGATTGGAATTCAAACTTTGTACCAGGGCTCTCAAAATCCTGTATGATTTAGTTTCTATCTCTTAAATTACATTTATATCAGTCTCCAAATCACATAATTTAGTTCTGCTGGCTTGGACATTACGAGTATTTTGCTCTGTGGGGGTCTTTGTTTTTAATATTTCCTCTGCCAAGAATACTTTTTTCTCCCAAATCTCTTCATTTGTCCATACATGCATATAATGTTCTTTGATCAAGTTTACCCCCTCTGTTACTATTCCTTATCCCCATGCTCTTTTTAAACCATTTTAATGGGTTGGGTTTCATTATTCTATTTTCATACATGCATATGAAATACTTTGATCATATACACCCCACTTCACGCTCTCCTTTTACAATCCTCCCCTCCCTCTGGTTCCTAGCCCCAAGTAGTCCCCATTTTATACTCATGTCATTCATTTTTAAGTCTAGATTCTGCACATGAGACAGAACATGTGATAATTGTCTTTCCTAGTATGGCTTTGCTTATCATGACGATCTCCAGTTCCATCCATTTTCCTGGCTGAAAGTATTCCACTTTGTATATATACCACATTTTTTTAACCATTCATCAGTTGGTGGACACCTAGTCTGATTCTATAGTTCAGTTGTTGTGAATACAGCTGCTGTAAACATGGGTGTGACTGAGCTTAGAACCAGCCTTGGTTGCCAAGAGACTATGTCCACCATTTATCCCCCAACCACAGGCAGCAAAGTTATCACCAGACCAGTGATTGCAGATGAAGCTCAAGACATGTCTGATTCTGTACAGAGACTTGAGCCTCAGTGAGACAAACTCATGTCTTGGCCTGCATCACTGTAAGGTGTGGTGTGGGCCCTGGTGCACTCCTGAGACTGTGAAGTTCCTTGTAGTTATGGCACTCAGGCATGACGCAGTCTAGTGTCACCCTAGCTGATAAGGGGCTGCCTTCACCAGCACTGCCCTAATATTGGACTGAATAGCATGGTGTTAAATCTCCATTTACTGGTGATAGGATAGTATAGCTGTATGCACAAGACTTTTGCCCTGGAACTTAGTGCTAGGCTGGTGAAAACTAACACTGGGCAGTCTCCATCCATAGGCCTGCCCATGGGAATAGCCCTTGGAACAGCTCCAGATAAGGGAGTACACACAACACCCATCTATCAGACTTTTTTTCTAGCTAACATCACCAATATGACTGGTGCATCTGTCTTGGTCTAACAAACCACCTCAGCAATAGTCATCCCATGGCAGTACATGTCTTGATCATATCCCCATGTTGCACTGGTTGTGGTGGGTTGTGGGCTGAGGATGTTACATAGATTGACAGTATTGGTGACTACAGGTATATGGAGCCTAAAGCTGGTTGGTCCACAGTGACTCTGCCCAGGGCCAGCCATAATCCTACAGTGCCTGACCATAGGCCCATAACTGTGCACAAGTCATCCAGGTCTACCTCAGCTCCAAGGAGAGACTTGTGGGGACAGACTACTTTCTAGATACTCTCCTGTTTCTTTCTGAACAACACACCAAGAGGGTATTTGGAGCAAACATGGACTTAGATTGTCTTCTAGTATCAAAACAGTGTTTATTTGACTGATTTAATTATAAAAGGATCATTTGTACCATAGATTCAGGGAGATGAATAAAATAATGTTAGGGAGAAGTTTGTGATTCCCATTCACACCTATGGAGTCATCTTATTTATAAGCTTATTGGAAAAATAAGCTTCAGGCAGAAATTGAAGAAGATACTTTCTTAAAAGATGGTGTGTAATAGGGGACTGTATCTTACCCAGGATTGTGACAAAGTGGCACAGGATGCCGAAAGCTAGGTATTTTGTCCCCAATTCTAATGCACTTGTAGATCAAGATGGACTATCAGCATAATACTCTGAGTGCCCTAGTGCATTGGAGATTATGTAAATAGAATAGTGATGAAACAGTAAGAATATTCTGACTCTCATGATATAATAAATAGCTGGTAGGTATATAACTTAACATGTCCAGGGAAGAAATAGGTCATCTCTAGCTATTGTTAAATTGTGAGTGCACAGGAAAAAGTGTTTAATGAGTCATTTAAATAATTCCATCACAATTTACTTTAAAGGAACATACGGAGGTAGGGACATGAAAAATCAAAACTTGAATATTATTCTTACTGTAGTCTTATTCACATCATTGTATTATGGAGAGGTAAAAAATTTGGGTTATGTATATACACACACACATACACACCCCTACCCAAATGTATATGTAGCTAATCCAGCTATGATCATTACTTTTAACCAAGAATTCTCATTTACATGACAGAGTTAACAACATGTTCTTCAAAACATCGATTTAGCCTTTCCTTTCGCACAAAATATGGCTTAGTCACGAATAATACCTAGCAAGAGAAATTCTACAAACATTTAAAGAAAAATGAAACCATGTAAACAATGGAATCATTAATAGTAGATCATGTTGAGCAATGTTAAGAGTTTTCTTGATAGCTTATAAAATAAGCATACGAAGGAATAGCTATGGATAATAAATGTCTAATCTTCAATAAAGTGTTTATTATAGTGGTTCAAGTAATTATATAAAAATTGTCAAATAAGATTTGATAAGAACACAATAAAGTAGATTAAAAACAAACTAAGAGATCATTAATGTAGAGAATGACCAATGAAAGTGAGCCCTTTGAAGTACCAGAAAATGATTCTGGCTCTACTAACTGTGTTTCTGACCACAAATAGAGAGCATATACAGTTTGAATTACATTGGCAGATTATATCAGATTGGAAGGTGCTGTAAAATTGACTTGGACAGAGACATGATATAACTGGTTGTACATAAGTGTGTGGGCAGAAAAGAACAAATGAGATTCAATTTGTAAAATAGCAAGCAGGAAAATATTACTAAGCTGTACAACAATATCACTTTTTAGTAATAGGATTATAGAGTATATAGCATGTCTAATAAATTTTTATTTTATGAGTTTATTGTATAACAAAGGCAAGTGAACAGATTAGTTTCTGGAATCGAATTGATTTTTCAAGGAAAGTCACTGAGTTTTCTTCAGACTACACAAATGTTAGTGTGTTTGGCAGATGGGCCAGATGCATTATCTTGATCCCATTTCCATCTGGTTCCTTCTGGTTTTTGGAGCCTTTTATTCATGTTAGGAAACAGGCCGCAAATATTTTCTTTTAGTACAGCAACATATCTTCTGATGTTCAGTCAGATACTCCATTCTATGTTGCATCTCAGTACATATTCCATATATAATTTCTTCTAATGTAGTTTTCTTATCTCTCAGATATGATTTCATATAATATATAAATAATTCCATCCACTAAATGAAAAAGATAAGACAAACAAAACTTCTATTTGTGGTTTGGTGTATCATTAGTGCTATAAGTAAGAGAGTGCTATTAGAGGGAGATGCAAAATTTTCTCCAAGTAATACCATATAATTTGTCTTCAATTTTTAAAATTTAAATTCAAGCAAGAAAACATAATATTATACATGCACCAAAGGAAGGAAATTATGAGTTATGTTGGAAGTTAAGTTGCAAACTACCCAAGATGTAAAAGCATGACTTTATATACAGAAAACATAAATCGAAATAAAGAAAATTTATGATTTTGCACAGTTAAAATATGATTTGTTTGTTAGCCAGAAATACTTTGGGGTTAAGCTTTTTTATAGTTTTAGTAATTTTTCCATAACAAGAATTAGGACACAGCACATCACCTTACAGAAATATGTATGCAATAAAATGCTGTCAAAATAATAATTAATACTCTTCTCCCAATTACTTCCCTTCTTGTCTTTGAAAGGAAAATAGTAGTTATTAATACTTAGAAAACAAATTTGTATAAACAAAGATGATGAGCAAACCTCAGAGAAAGAAAACTTCACGAAAAAAGCTATGAAATAATAACCTTTTCTAAGTATGAGCCTATTATTATTTATTAGAGGGTAATTATTATGATAAATTTGAAAGCATTCACATTTGTTTTCTTAAATAAGAGAGCATTTCAATATTTTCAGAAGTTGTGGATGATTGACATTAGTCATGGAAATTGTGTTAAGAGAAGACTCTGGAGGCCTCATAATTGAGAAAATCAGTGTTGGAAAGAAATCTGAATCAAGAATTCCAATGTCAGTTATGTTTAAAAAAAAGGATCAGCATTCTCAAATAGGATATCTTATTTTCTGACAAAGTTTTATTTGCAGGCAAAATATAAAGGATAATCAAAAATTAAGCATCAAGTTTGAGAGCTTACAAATTTGAATGGGAATTGTTATGATATCAAAAGAAAAAACAAGAAAACCTGAAAGACATAACTTCTGCTTCGACCATTCAAATATTTTATATTGCTACCAAAAATTGGAACCCACCTTGAAAAGATTTCTTTTAAATGACTAGTCATAGGTTTTCCCTAAATAACACAGAGAATAAATTATATTTTTATGCATGCTATCTTTCTTGTTAAACTGCAAATTGCTGATGTTTGGAAAATATTGGGATTGTAGATGATGCTAAAACTTAAAATAAAATTTAAGGATTACGTGAAAATAAGAGGAAAATTTTTAAATGCATTACAGTTGTAGCTCAATGGTTATTGTTGAGCAGTTTTCAGTTTTTTGTTTTGTTTTATGACAAGGTCCACTGAGACCTCAAACTTGTGGTCTTCCTCCTTCTTCATCCCAAGTGCTGGGATTATGGATGTGTACTACCACACATGTTTTGCTGGCCTCCTTTCTTGTAAAAATCAGTGTGAAGCATACTGTAAAAGATGTAAAGTTGGTTAAGCTGTATCTCAAACTCTCAAGAAATGTGCAACGTAATGGTAGGCAATGAAGTTCAAAACTAACTCCAAACAAGACGAAGACTATTAGGGAGAAACAAGCTACAACAGCCAAACAGAAAAAAAATCATTCAGATCATAAATATTTCCAAAATAATTCCAGCCTTGTTTGTAAAGAGAATTCCTTGAACTGACAACAGATGAAGATTAAGAGATGAAACAAGCTACCTCACCAAGCCCAAACAGAGGGCTCATTTTTTTTAGTAAAAGTTTTGTTTTGTTTTCATTACTTTTTTCAACTTATCTTTTTCTTTATAACCTGAGGATAAGAACAGGATAGTACTCCTTCAAACATGAATCAAGAATATATTACTAATCTCTCCATTTCATTTGTTGTATTCTCTTTCCAGTACTACTCGCTGACATCTACTACAGAATGCTCAAAGTTCAAATTTAACATGGAGTACAACATGAGGGAAATTGAGATTATTAATATTACATGCCTGAATATAGTTCTTATCTCTCAAACCTGGATGATGCCATCAAGCCCTGATTTCTGAGAGAAGCAAATATTTTCTGTTGGGTCCATTCTATTTCTACTTTAACTTTCTTGGGATTCACTTGACATATGGACCTCCTTGAGATATAATTTGACTGATATCATGGACAACCCTATTGTTTGTTAAATCATTTCTTTTTATTATTGATGAGATGAGAATTCTTTCATTCTGTGTTCTACTTAAATATACCAAGTACTTTTTATGTATTTGATGTTCTTAGAATGAAGTATATAGTTTTGAATGAATCCAACAAAATGTCTATTTTCCAGAATTATTAATCTAAGCAGAAGGCTTAGATAAAAAAATTAATAGATGTGCTTAGCATACATAAGACCCTGGGTTCCATCACTAGCACCAAAAAAAATTAACAGATGAATAGAAGTCTAGGAGGTAATAAATAGTCTGAATTAAAATACAGAAGAATATGGAGATATAGCTTTGTAATCTTCTGGAAGGAAAAATAGCAAATAAAAGTCCCTATTAAGGAGGAAGTATTTGACATGCTCAATAAGTAGCTAAAGTGCAGCGAATGAGGCAGAAAGAGTAAGAGATGATGACAAGTCAAGGAATAAACCTCATGAGGTTTTTTTTTCATAAGCTGAAATCATCATTTTTATCAACATTAACAGAATCTCATTATGCTATCCATCTATACCTCTTCTCTCAGGCTTTCACCAGCTTTGCTTTACTTGTCCTTTGTTTTTATGGGTAACTGAATATTTGTGGCCCCCTTCACATAATGAATTCTTGACCCTCAATTTGATGATACTTGGAAATAAGACCTTAGGTGGGTAATTAGATTTACATGAGGTCATAACAGTGGAGTCTTAATGATGGACTACAACAAGAAGAAGAAATCAGAGCCAGCTCTCCTTCAGCCTTCTGAGGTTACAACAAGAAAGTGGCAGTCTGCAAACCAGGAAAAAAGCACTTAGCAGGCAGACACAAAATCTGGGGACACCTTGATCTTGAACTTCCCTGCCTCCAGATCTATGAGAAATATGTTTTCTTTGTAAGTGACACAATCTACAATATATTTTTATAACAGTCCAAAATAACTGAGACATGTTCTCTAGCCTTTGCTGTGTAGGTACTTATAATCACACCCCTCTCTTTTCAGCTTGCTTAGTTGTGATTTATTGGGCTTGTAACAATAATTAGGAATAAATGTATTTGTATTTCTCAGGAAATTTTTCATATAGTTTATAGATACATTGATCTTTATAGCAGCAAATTGTTTATGGTAAAAACATGGAAGAATGTTATAATAAATTAGGAGTTGACATAATGTACAAAGAATAACCAATATCTAATACCAAGTACCAAACTGAAAATGAAAATATGCTTCATTGTAAGGGTGTTAAAATACACAGAAAGTGATCAGGCAGTTTTGCCAAAGGTTGAGTAAGACAGCAAACCACTTTGATCTGTTTCCCTGCAGATATGACAGATGGTGATCACTTCACACATCAAATCACACTCAATGAAGGAACAACAGCATTGATGCAGCCAATTCCAAGTAAAGAAGATTTAAAAATCACTTCCATATCATGATTTCTTGAAGATCCCTTGTCTTTTCCAGTCATCTACATCTGAGGAATGGTAAACAACTCTAATATTTATCCTTTGATCAGGAGCCAGATGAAAAACATATGTCTAACACTACCATCTTAGTTTATCTGTTTTATTGCTTCTGTTCTCTAGGTAAATAGGGTGGAAAAGCAATACAGGGTTTTTAAAATTCAAGCTGAACATATTATTTTACTTATTTTTATGTGCAATAGGAAGCTTTAATTCACAGGAAACAGTTCTGTTTGTAGCCTGTTCTCATGACGAAGGAGGTCAAGCCACATTTATCCTCCAGTTTAACAAAGGTTTATATTAATTTCAACTATATATCCCAGTCTATCTCTGGTTGGAATATTCACTTACAAATTGTTCTTCATGGCACTATTTTTTTTTACCTGTAGTTCCTCTGGGATCTAAATTTGTCTTATCCTGATGTACTTGAGAAAAAAAAGACCTATCCAGAAATACTCTAGGTAAGCAAATTGATCTAAATTTTAATATCATTCTTTTATGAATTCCCTGGTAGTTCATTAACCTCTATTTACATTTGCTTTCCTTTGTTTCTTGGCCTTACAAAGCATTGTTCAATTGCATGGTTTGGATGTAGATTGTACACCCAGGGTTTGTATGTTGGGAGCTTGGTCCCCAATTTGCTGATACTGAGGTGGTTGAAGTTTTAAGAGGTAGGGATTAGCACAAGGTAATTAGGTCATTTAATGGTGGTGTTCTTGGAAAGAATTAGTGTGGTTCTCATGAGACCTCAGTTAGTTCTCCTGACAGTAGGTTGTTATTCAAAGAGTAAGATTGGCGTTTCCCTAGTTTTTGATCTAACTCACTGTTATCTTTCATTTTTTAAAAAATGTACATATAGTCATCAGTTTACTGATTCTGTCCTGTGAGTGAGTCCCATTGGGAAACACATTTTTTATAGGAAGTGAATGCTGACCTAAGATGTTTGAGGACACTGGGCCTGTGCTGAATTGCTGAGATAAGCCACTACCACAGCTGTACCAATCCCTCCCCATCTCTGCTGATTTTCATGTACCCACAATACAGATTCCTGCCCTGAGGACCTCTTTTTTATATTATTATTATTGGCAAGTAATAGTCATATGGGAATACATTGTAGTATTTACATATGCATTTGTGCTTATGATATACCTCAGTTAGATTTACCCCCTCCATCATTCTCCCACCTTCTCCTCTCTTAAAACAATTTCAACAAGTTTCCTTCTTCTATTTTCATATATGAATACAAAATACATTCACCATATTCACCTTCATTCACCCTTTTCTTATGCCTTGCCCCCTACCATTGCTATCCAACTATATTGGAAAAGACCTGCTTTACCCTCCTGTCCTTCATTTAAAAAAATGTATATTGACAGTCCACAGGGGTTTTGCCTTGGCATTTCCATCTCTCCTTTTTGTATGCATTCCTACAACTGTGATGTAATCCACCATGAGGCCTTCACCAGAGACAAGCAGAAGTCACAACTGATCTGTTGGACCTCCAAAACTGTAAGCTAAATGAACCTCTTTTCTTTTTAAGAACCTTGCATCAGGATTTTTGTTACATCAGAAAATGGACTAATACATCAAACTCAAAAACTTCTGTCTGGATAGCCTATCCAAAGATCCCTCAATGAATAGTTCGGCTAAACATCACCTCTTCTGGTAGGCTTTCCATTATCAAGAAATATAAATAATGCCCTCCAGCCCAATTCTTTCTACCACATCATTGTTCTATTATATTTCTTTCATAGTGTCACTACTGTGAATTATCATGTTCACGTTTCCTGTTTTTATGTTTTCATTCCCTAGAACCATGATTTTAGATATTCTCTTCTCTTTTTTTTTTTTTTGAGACAGTGTCTTTTTATGAAGCCCTGGTTGGTCTTGAGCTCACAATCTTCGGCCTCCACATCTAAGTGTTGGGATTACAGGTGTGAGCCACCACACATGTTAAAAAAAGAAAGCTTTTTTCGTAGTTCTGGGGATAGGACCCAGGGCCTTGCATATGCTAGGAAAGCACTCTACCACTGAGCTACATTCCCAGCACCTATATGTTATTTTCTTACTCACCTAATAACAGTACCTGCTACATGCACTCACTGTTTAGTAACAATTGTATACTTATCTTTTTACATGATTTCAAAATTATAAAAAGTTACAAGAAAGAAAACCAACAGATGTCCATATATCCTTCAGCCAAATTCAACATTTGTTAGCATTTTGCTATATTGATTGTATATTTCCTAAATATTTATGTATGCTTATTTATCTATATTTATGTCTACTACACATATTTATTTCTCAAGAATATACTCATCCTTAGTGAAAATAGCAACAACAAAAAAGTTACAATTTTACCAGTACTACTAGCTAATCTAATGTCCATAAATTTTATAATTATCCTCAAGGTTTTTTTTATAATAATTTTTAAGGGGTTGGCAGAGTGACACAATTGGCAGAGCACCTACCTACCAAGCATGAGGCCCTGAGTTCAAACCCCAGTACTGCCTCCCGCCATACAGAATAGAATAATTTTGTGGTATGATACACAATTCATAATCATTCATTTCATTTTGCCGGTAGATGTTGTCACTATGTTTTAATCTGGATTAGTTTATCTGCTTTCATTTGTCTTGAACATGAACTATTTTAGAAGCTTATACCAAGTGTTTTGTAGAATGCTAAAAATGCTTTTTAGGATTTTTAATGCATTAATAGTACTATTATCTAGAATTATTTTGTCCTTATATGAATCTAAATTAAAAATTGAAAATAATTTTATATGAATATTTAATGCTTCACTCAGTATATTTAGATATCTATAAAATGAATATTAAATAGTATGGGAGAGTTTTAAGTTCCCATTTTCCAAAGTTCTCAAGTTTGCTAAATAATCTCAATTACTTTCCTGAAGTTTTCTACTAAATATTAAAATACATTTAGGTAAGTTATTATTATTTTTTTTTTTTTTTTTCATTTTTCTTTTATTATTCATGTGTGCATACAAGGCTTGGTTCATTTCTCCCCCCTGCCCCCACCCCCTCCCTTACCACCCACTCCGCCCCCTCCCGCTCCCCCCCTCAATACCCAGCAGAAACTATTTTGCCCTTATCTCTAATTTTGTTGTAGAGAGAGTAGAAGCAATAATAGGAAGGAACAAGGGGTTTAGGTAAGTTATTAGAATGTTTTTGTGTGGGTTCCCTTTACAAAGCATACATCAATAAATAGGTAAACCTTATTAAATCAAGATTCCTGGCTATATTTTCCAGTTTTTTGTTTTGCAAATACCTTTGATCAGAAAAACAAATGAGATATTTCTGACTTTAGAATTATTTTCAAAATAGTTTTCAGGATGGATTCTGCTATGTACCAACATACCACTCTAATTGAAAGAATTTAAATGTTTTGTCAACCAAAAGTAAATTAATAATCTCATACTTTAGTATTTTCAGAGTCACAATACAAGTATGTCATGTTCTTGCAATTTTAACTACTTGTCTTCTAAGAAGTTGGCTGAGTAATTAGTTTAAATAAATCCATCAAAACAACTGGGAGCTAAGAATTATCACCTCATTTTATAATTATTAATAGCCTCACCACTGAAAATTCCTAAAAACAATCTTGTATCTCTGTCCAAAATTTTCCTTATCTGATGGAAAACCTGTCTTGTGTTTTTAGTCTATTCAGTAGCTCGCAATTCTGGGTACACATTGGAATAACCTTGGAAATTTTGAATAAATAACTATTCTTTTCTTCTTTCTTCCTTATTTTATTTATTTTTTAAATTTTATCATTTTTACTTTTACTCACATGTGTGTACACCTCACCAGCACCCTTCCCTGCCCTGCTTCTAGGCAGAACCTGTTTTGCCTCTTGTTCTCCAGTTTTGTAGAAGAGAAAACATAAGAGATAATAAGAAAGACATAGAGTTTTTGCTAGTTTGAGATAAAGATATCTATACGGAGAGATTCCTGGCAATCCCTGGCATTCTATCTGATCAAAATACAATAAAAGTAGAACTCAACAACAAAAACAACAGCAGAAAATATGCAAATAATTAGAGGCTAAATAACACATTGCTCAATGATCAATGGGTCATTGATGAAATAAAAGAGGAAATTAAAAGTTTCCTGGAAGTTAATGAAAATGAAAACATGACCCACCAGAACCTATGGGACACAGCAAAGGCAGTCCTAAGAGGAAAGTTTATAGTCATGAGTGCGTGTATTAAAAGGACAGAAGGATCTCCAGTAAATGACCTGACCTAATGGCTATATCTCAAACTCCTAGAAAAACAAGGATAAGCAAAACACCAAACATGCAGGACAGAAATAATAAAAATAAGGGCTGAAATTAATGAAACAGAGGCCAACAAGAAAAAAAAGCTATACAAAGTATCAACTAAACAAAAAGCTGGTTCTTTGAAAAAAAATAGTTATTCTTGAGCTATTGTGATTCTGATGTAATTGATTTGGAATGGGACCTACTAATTGGTGTCATTTTCAAAGAACCCAAAGGCTCCTAAAATGAAACCAGAGTTGAGAATCACTGATCTGGACCAAGGAAATTCCTATCACCCAGTAATAATAGTCAAGTACAATGCTGAAACATCTTCCAATCTGACAACCCTGCTCCTTATACACTACACTTTCTGTCCTTCCTCTCATTGATAAATTAATGTCTTTAGCTTATTCTAGTCTTACTTTTTATTGTTATTTAGATGCAATGCATTAAGATCTTGAGTAGAATAGACTGGATTATTGTGTGTCATGAATACATGATGAAAGAAACTAGAAACCATGCAGACTAACTTTGTAAATGTCAAATTACATTAAACTGTGGAGTTGATCACATGCTTTGCATTTCTTTATTATGTTCAGTTTTGATAATTTACTTGATTTATTCTTTATGAATAGTCATAGTTCTTTATTGTCATGATGTCTTATTTAAGTAAAAGAATTTAAAATATACAGAAAACAAAAGCATTTGATTTATCAAAAGTGATGAAAGATCATTATATATTATAAAATATTTCAAGAAACCATTATGCAGTTAAATCACTTATAACTCTTCTTTATATTTGAACCCTGCAAATATGGACATTATTATGTAAAAATTTCCTTAACATGTCAGCTTTATTTGAACTCTTTCACCCTAATCTTACCTGGACATTTTGACTACCCATTTCTGAGCTCATCAATGATTCCTGAATGTCAAATGTACTCTACCTAATCAATAACTAAGCCTTCATTAGGCAAAATGAGCTGCTGATATGAACCTTTACATATTCAAAGTTTGTCCCTCAGTATAGATACTAACTGGATCTTTATTGAATGAAAAGGTCAAGTAAGGCTCCCTTTTAGCAATGATGTCAGTTCCCTCAAATTCCCATTAACTGAACAATGTACTCGTTCTACAAAGAATGCTTTTGGGGAGAAGAGTATTGACCTCAGTACATCTATTATATTATGTTCTCTAAAACTATTTTAAAATAGGCATTAGTTATAGGAGAAAGGGATACTGATGCTCATTGACTATGTAAATACATTCTCTGTACTCTTTTAAAATTAAACATTGCAAGTGTTGCCAAACTTTTTCTTAAAGGGTCAGATAGTTAACATTTAGGCTTTGCTGGCCATATGGCCTGCCACAACTATTTAACTCTGCTGTTGTAATGGGAAAGCAGCAGATAATACATTAAGCAGATAATACATTAAAGAATGGGTATGGCTGTGTTCCAATTAAACTCTATAAAAACAGATGGTAGAACAATAGGTTGTAGTTTGTTGATCTCTGAATTAATGATAAAATATGTTCTCTATATAATACACATATGCATATTTGTATATATCTTTAGCTTACAAAGTAGAATTGAATTTCTCTATCAGCAAATCAAGCACTCTGAAGTAAACCTGCAAGGGATGAAAGAATTTTGCATATGTTTGAAGACACCAAGTTTTTTCTTGCAATCAGTATGGAAGACAAAATAGAGAAACTCTTTATCTACCTATTTACAGAAGTAAACTCTTCTGAAGGTATGTGGTGTAGATTTCTTATAAGAAGCCGACCAGTTAAAAGAATAAGGCATTCATTAACTCAACACATTTTAAATGAATAGGCAAATTGATAAATAACTTCTGTTAAATCATTTGGCTGGGTTATTGAATGTGAAATATGTCATGCTGTCCCAACAGAATTTATTATGTACGAGAAGTCATACATGGTCAGGTTTCAAGAGGAATTCTAATCATTCCCTATGGTGAGGATTGAACTCGGTAAATAAAGTCTAAGTGAACTTAATTTGGAATAAACAGAAAATAGATAGTGAATTGAAAGTTCTTCAAGTGGTCTAGATAGATGAACCTTGGAATCAATTTCTTCTTTTTTAAGGCTTGCAGCCCCAGAGATTTCTGGTGTGCTTTTTCGTCATGACTTCCCCTGGCACCTGATAATAGGAAAAGACACATCAGAAAAAAAGAAGTGGTATGTTACACTGACTTACCCTCAAAATAGCATTCAAGGTGACCACTTTTCCAATAATTTGTAAACTGTTTCCCCTTTTTATTTTGAAACGTATACTCCACATACCCCAAACGGACTGTTGCCCGCATATTCCAGTGGCCCGTATGTCCTCTGAGATTAAGGCAGATATTCTTCATAGACCACTCAACTTTATTGGTACAGAGGAGAAATGCAAGATGCCAGGTTCATAGCAACAGAAAGAGCAGCATTTCATTCATTACTGAAGTATTCCAGAAGTTGTGCTACAATGTATGTGCCTTCAGCACTAAATAGCTGGGCTTGCACCTTTTATGTGTGTCTGGCTAAATAATCTCTGTGAATTTGAAATCAACTCAGGACATTACTATACATTTTAAAGCAACTGAATAATGTATATATTTAAAAGAAAACATTATTTGTACAAATGTTTCTTCTAAGAGCTTTGGAACACATCTAGCAGCAATCACATGTGAGACTGTAATATACATTTCTATGACTATGCTATGAATAAAAAAAGCCAATCAATTAAATAGTTTCCACATGAAAAGAAAACTCTAATGCAGAACGAAAACCTATCAATGGTCCTGAGTAAATTAATCTGACAATGAATAAGTTTTGTGAAATACATTGAGCATAATCCTCAAATTTGTCAGGCCTACACAAACCATTTACCTAAGCAGACCCATTGTTATTTTGTGATAAATTTTGAAAACTGGCTACCTAGAGTAAAGTAAAAGGAAATTTTATTAGCTTTTTGCAAAAAGTTTTTAAATAGTTTCAGTACTTCTTTAAAAAAAATAACATTTGAGACTGTTATAGAAATAAGATTATTATAAGAGTTCCTTGAAAGTATGTATGCTTTATTTGCTATTATAAAAGCTTTTAATAAAAATATGCATGTATTTCTGTCCCAAATATTTGATGATATGTTCGTTTATTTTGCAAACAAGCAATAGCCATTTCTAAAACTGATTTTATTTGAACTATTAGGAAAACTATACAAGAACAAACACTGAAGACAAATAAAAACATTTGTTTAAAATTAACTTTTCACAATTATACTTTAAATAATCAACAATGGACATACTTCCACAGGAAGACAAATAAACCAAGAAGAAAACAATTGGATGATAAAAGCAATGTCAAGGGGAAAATGGTTAAAAGTAAACATCACTATAATCTTAAAAATTATAGAGAAGTCTGAGATTATTTAAAAAGCAAACTTTAATGAAAACAGTACATGGATGATTGGTAGAAGATACTCAATTTTTGAGGTGATACTGGAGTGTGAAATCTAGGCCTCATGATTACTAGGCAGGCACTCTAACACTTAAGCCATTTCACCAGCCATCAAATAAAGTTTGTTTTTTCTTGTGACCAAAGTAGTTTTATTTAATGTAGCATATACATGAAAACTCATGTCTTGAGATCAGCCTTTCTGAGATCCCTCCCCTGCAGGAGGCTATTCTTCTCTGCTTAATAAACCCTTGCTCTTTCACTCAAAAAGAAAAAAATAAAGCTCAAGTCTTTAGAATACACAGACTGAGCATGTTCAGTGGGGTGGAACAATCTTGGGGTCTACACGCCTGGGTTCTGAGCATGCTCAGGGACGTCAGGCATCCAAGATTAGGAGCATGCTCAATGAGGTCAGCAATCCTGGGGACTGAGCATGCTTGGTACAGTCACCCATCCTTGCCAAGAGCAAGTTTGGAAGTACTTTGTCTTCTATACCAATGCTGAAGGATGCATTCTGCAGAGGAAGAAAATTTATTGTTGAATCTGAATGACCCACATTGCTTATTCAGGAAACACCTCCATCCTCTCCTACCACTTGAAGAAGAATCACTCCGAGGTTTCCACTAACTCTCAAGAGCAACATAGAGCAAATAAGGGATGCCTTTGCCACAAGTTTCTCCAAACTCAAGCCCGAGTCCTCATCATCTCAGAAGCCCAAGCGAAAGAAGCTCACTATGAAATCTGGCCATGGCTACAAGAGCAAGAAGTAACAGGAACTCTTGCTCACCATTCTGGATCTCATTTGTTAGGGATTCTATCTAGCTTCCATTGTGGATAAATCCACCTCAATTAAATATGCATGAACTCAGAAAAGGGCGCTTTACAAATTCCAGATAATTGGTTGATACATTTATTAATTGGCTGAAAAGTAGGTTAAGTTTCTATGAATACAACACAGAATGCTACTGAGAAGTTAGGATGATTGAACTTAGTCTATACCACATGAATAGATGATGAAAATATACTGTTGGGAGATCAAAACAAGTTGTAGACTATTTGTACAATATAATTCTATTCACAATTATTTGGAAAACTCAAAATCTTTTTTTTTGTTGTTGATTTTGGGGTTTGAACCCTTGGGTTTGTGATTGGCAGGCAGGTGTTCTACAACTTGAGCCATGCCTCAAGCCGTGGAGCACTCCAATCTAAAACTACACAAATATATGAAATACATGATGCAATGAGAAACTCTGGTATGAAGGAAGAGTAGCAAATGGCAGTGGAATGATTCTGACATTTTCTCTAACTATAAATCATACATTTCCTTTTGCTAAAACATTTTTGTAGCATAGGAAATAATTTTAGAGGTGGGGGAAAGTGACTGCCTCAAGGGTTTTTTCTCATTTGTAGATCTTGTGAAATTCATTAGCAATTGTGTAATAAATAATTTTTCTTGGTTAAATTCTTGAATCACGTTTTCTAATTGAAACTACCTATCATTTAAATAAAAAAGATTACCGGATGCCTTGATTTGGGTCTCTTGGAAGATACTCTGCTGACTATAGAGCTGAGTGTTTTGGTACAATGATTTTTATATTTCAAAGTCTTAATGATATGTAGCCTTCTACTAGTAACTGAAGTGGCGGTCTGTCACCCTGCTGCTTCTACTCACTGTCTGCCTGACAGCTCGGAGAGAAAAGAGCTATCTGCTATGCCACTGTTGCTCCCAGGAGTCCACAGCTATGCCACCTAATCTGAATGTTGTGCTTCAGTAACTCCTTAAGAGGGTTGTTCTGCCCACTCAATTTATGTTCCCTAACCACATGGCAGCTGCTTGGGAAACTGGCTACCATCAGTTCTCTACTCAGAGCCCTCTCGATACAGTTGCTCTGCAGCAAATACAGATTCAGTAATGGAAGGATTCTACCTTACTGGTACGTAAGCCATCACACCAGTCAAAGATAAATAGGAGTCACTGATAGCACTTAGAGAGTGATACATACTAGCTTGCCTGACCTTTTCATATCAAAAGACACCCTGTAGATTCAGAATACAGGAGTGTTTGAGGAAGAAGAATGTGCCCAGTTCATTTTTGTGTGTGATACTGAAAGAAATAGTAGCTTCAGAAGAGCCTTGCTTCAGTGTTAATCTTTAAATGCATTATCCTTTTCATTCATTCACTTCAGTATATTTGTTCTTAGAAGTATTTTCATCATTGTAAAAGGAACTTAAATCTTTATCACATTAGCCTTTGATTCTGTGATGATTAAACAACAAATAAGTTAAAATAACAAAATGTACTAATACTGATAATGTATTTTCTTTTTAATTTTTACTTATTTGTTTCAGTTGGGATTGATGGCAGCTGTTTTATGACAAAGCTAAAACTCCCCCAAAGACATCCTATTTACATCCTATGAGTTAATACTATTTTAAACATACCAAATGTTAAAAAAAACATGTAACAAAGAATTTGTAATATGTACTAGTATTCATATTTGTGTTTGAATACCTTGTTTTGGAGTTACACTAATTTGAGATCATTTCAATATTTCAGAGTGATTGACTATATGTACTACTGGAAAAGACTAGCTAACAGTGAGACAGTGATATTTCATAATTTTGTTTTTGCAGATCTTTAAAACATATTTACATTATTGCTTTAAATTATTTCTTTTTTGCCATTTTACTTTGAAATGGAACTTTTATAGTCTCCAAAAATGCATATGACTGCTTCACCGTTTTCATGTATTCTAACTATATGTAGAATTTAAAATGAAGACCTGTCTTTTTGATGGATTGATAAAGTATCAAAAATGCTTATTTTCAGGCTCATGTTAATAATGTTTGTTTCTAGGCAATTTTTCATGAGGTAAATGCTAAGGCATTAAAGATTTATTATAAAAAGAATTTAATGTAGCTAAAATAGAATTAAAGTGTGAGTAGTGATTATTCTCAAAGTCTCAGTGGTAGAATGTAGAAATAACAGAATAAGAAATTAATGTGGAGTACAGTAAACCTTCTTATTCCTTTTTCCGTGTCAATTTAGAGTCAGAGTCATAGAAATTACTCAAAACACTATGAACAGCACAAGGACAAATCCACAGTTCCAAGTGCTTTTAGTACCATTCCTCACTTTGATTCTGAAACTGCCAATTTTAGAGTCTGAACCAGGAACGAACAGAGTTCTAGGCTCCTAGGCAAGAGCTTCTTTTTCATATGCTTCCCCCACTTTAATATCCTGACCACTACAACTTGCAAAGAGATTATCCATTTCAGTCCAATCATGGACAAGCTCTTTTTTGTCTCAATTTACAGGTTCATCAGTTATTACCTAGACTCCCGCCTTCATCCCACAGCTGACTAAAACTTCTAGCTCTCCTTAATTCACCAAACTATTTTACTCTTTATTCTGGAATTTTGTATATTCCCTATGTCCTTGTTACTCAAAGTGTTGGCATCACCTAGGAACTTCTTAGTGTAGGAGTGTGTGTGTGTACTATGTATATAATACATTATATATATGTGTGTTTATATATATATAACATATGATAAATATATTTACATGACTGTCTTAAGTATTCAAATATATAAATCCCTCATAAGATTATGGAGGCTTAGAAGTCCCAAAGAGAGTCATTGGTATAGTCCCAGACTAAGTCTGAAGGCCTGAGAACTTTGAGAGCCAATGGTATAAGTTGTAGTTTGAGTTCTTATCCAAAGGCAACTGAAACCTGATGTCCCAGTCAGGGAGAAGGAGAGGGACAGGGAGAGAGAGGGAGAGAGGAAGCAAGGGAAGGAGGGAGTGGGAGAGAGAAGAAGAAGAAGAGGAGGGATGGAGAGAGAGAGTTTTCTTCTTATTCAATCTTTTATTCTAGTCAGGTCTTTAGCAGATAGGATGAGGCCCACCCATATCTGCTTTACTCATGCTACAGATCCAAATGTAAATCTCATCCAAAACACCCACACAGGCACACCTTCAATGAATGTTAAATCAAATATCCAGGCATGCCATGACTCAGTCAACTTAACATATAAAATTAACCATCACTCTACTCAGTCAGCTTTTCATCCCCAATACACCACCAAAACCATTTCTTAAAAGTTGCTGCTATCATGTTGCCAACAGAGTGATTCTTAGTTTTTATCTTCCTCAAACAAATCATAATATATGTTACTCATACTTTCTTGAAACACTCTTAAATTCACTCCAGGAATTCAAAATTCCTGGAATTTTTCTACATAATTTGGTGTTCTACATAATTTGTCAAGAATCAGCTGTAGCCACATAGGCTTATTTCTAGATCTTCTATTCTATTTCATTGATCTGTTTTTGTGTCACTACCATGGTGTTTTTGTTACTATTGTTCTGTAATAAAGGCCAGGTATTGTGACACCTCCAGCAATGCTCTTTTTGTTTGGGATTTCTTTGCATATTTTATGCATTCCTATAAAATTTTAAGATTTTTTTCTATTTCTGTGAAGAATGTCATTAGAATTTTGATAGGCATTGTATTGAATCTGTAGATTTTTTCAGCTATACGTATATATGTATATGTAATATTTTCCTTATGCATATGTATATGTAATATTATCCTTGTTGGACACCTCAGCTGATTTTACAGCTTGGATATTGTGAACAGAGGTGCAATAAACATAAGTATGCAGGTTATCTCATTTGTGTATTGATTTGTACTCCTTCAGATATATGCTTAAGAGCAGTATAGCAAGGTCATAAAGTAAGTCTATTTGTAGTCGTTTGAGGAACTGCCATACTGATTTATTGTGTTTGCACTAATTTACATTCCCACTAACAATGTGTGAGGGTTCCTTTTTTTCCCACATCTTTCCCAGTATTTGTTATTGTTTGTTTGCATGATGTTTCCCATTTTGACTGAGGTGAGGTAGAATCAGTGTAGTTTTGGTTTGCCTTTCCTTTATGGCTAATGATGTTGAAAATTTCTTCACGTATTTACTAGCCATTTGTACTTTTTCTGGGAACTGATTGTTCAATTCATTTCCCCATTTATAACTTGGGTTATTTGTTCTTTTGCCATTCAACTTTTTGAGCTCTTCATATAATCAGATATTAATCGCTTATCCATTGAGTAGCTGGTGAGGATTTTCTCCCATTCTGTCAGTTCTCTTCATTCTGGTAATTGTTTCCTTTGACATGCAGAAACTTAAATTTGATGCAGTCCCATTTGTCAATTCTTGTTCTTACTTCCTGCAAGACTGACATCATATTCAGAAAATAGTTATATGCCTATATCACCCAGAGTTTTCCCAAGTCTACATATTTTCACTTTTTTAATGGTGGTTTCTGACCTTTGAAAGTTTAGAACTTTAAATATATCTAATTCATAAAGATTTTTTCTTTCATGAGCTATAGATTTTGTGTTATACCTTAGAAATATTTGCCTAACATGAGATCTCCAACATCTTCATAAGTTTCCTTCTAAAAGTTTTGTTGATTTAGGTTTTATATTTAACTCTGTGATCCATTTTAAATTAATTTTTCTTTGTTGTATGAAGTACTCTTCTTCCATCTTTACTCACCTACATTCTGCAATCAATGCTAGGTAAAGAGGTCATTTAAAATGTTAAGTCAGATCATATTACTTTTCCTTTTAAGATCTTCCAATGATTATCATTCATCATTCTTAGTGAGTTTCAAAGTGCTATGATAGCCTGAATATTCTACCTTTTGTTGTCATCTTTTTCTTACTTGCATGATCCAATCTAGAATTACAGGGTTTTATGATGTTTCTCAAATGAACCTAAAGACATCTCCACTTGAAGGCTTGCTACATAGTCTGTTTCCACTGCCAGAACAGTTTTATCACCTCCTCATCGACATCTTCCAAACTACTCTCCATAAACACGTGCCCCATATCATGTTCTCTATCCTGCTACAGTTTTGTATTTTTCATGCCCCTTAGCATCTCCCAACCCAATGTATGTGTATTTATTTATGTTTGCTTGTTTATACACTGTCTGCTTCCCCATTACAATTAAAGCTCTTTAAGACTAGAGATACTTTTTTGGTGTTGTTGACCACACCTTTACCTAGAAAAGTGTCTGACATGTAGTAAGAGCTCATTCCTTTGAATAAAAAAACACAAATAACGTGTGGTTCATATCTATGCTTCCAAGAAAAATCCAGGACAGGCATGTGAATTTAAGTATGCTTTTACTCTTGAAGAAAAGTAAGAGTGGAGTAACATAGAAACTGGTTTGTTTCTATAGATAAATATGTTATTAGAACATGAAAAAGGTTCAAATATTAATCTAAATGGTTTTGCTAAAATAAAATCCCCTTTTGAACCACTTAAGATCACATTGGTTACAAATTTGAATTATTCAATAGTAAAATGATTTAAAAATAACTTAAATAGAAATGTAGAATGTAATGGGGGGTATGCACATTTCTTAAACGATGTAATCCTTATCCAACAACCACATTGATAAATAATCTTTTTTTTTTTTGGCGGTACTACTGCTTAAACTCAGGACCTCATGCTTGCTAGGATTGCTAGGAAGGTGCTCTGTCATCTGAGTCATTCCACCAGCCCTGAGAAATAATCTTTATTTTTCTTCCTATTTATACTAGTTATCAATCTCTACTTGAATTCAAGGCATCTCTTCCACTTTGCTACAAATCTATATGAATGTGTTGTAAACTCTTAGGAGGAAAGATCCATTTTTATCTATATTTGTGCTTTCTAGAAGCACTTTATACAAAGTTCACACATAAATTTTTTGTTCAATAAATAGTAAGAAATTTTGACCAATACTTCAAAACTTGAAAAAGGAATATTGTCAAGTTATATTGACTGAACAGTCTGTAATAAAATACTAACTTGTATTTATAAATTCACAGAGCATATGCAATATCTCTGAAATGTTTGAACTAGGCAACTAAAAATATGACAATCTTTTGGTCTTAGAACTAAGAAATGGTGGTAATATATTACATGGATATTTACATGGCTATATCCAAAACAAATATTTTTCAGGAAAGCACTTGATACATACCATTTTGAATGATATTCTGTTTTTACTACTATGGAATTATTATGATTGCATCAGGTATGTATATGAATTAAGTACGAATGTATATTTGTATGTGTTTATATATATATTTATGTGTATATAATGGGGTTAGATAACATGAAATGTTAATTTTATTTAAGTGAAACTTGTGTTTCACAAACGTGAAGATACTGACAGGGTAGTGAAGGGGAATTCACTTATGGAACCCAACTAGTAAGTTATGACACTAGCATTTTAACACAAAGAACCTGAGTACAGCTATATGTCCCAAAGCACAAAAATGTACTGTTTTCTTTGTGAAAAGCACTTATCACGTAACCCCTGTCTCTCAGTTTAATCATTTAAAAATATGCATATTAAACTACAGGCATATTAATTTCATATACCTCATGTATGTATGAAGAATACATTGTAGTTCATATATTTATGCAATATATAAATATATATATATGTGTATATCATATAACATAGAGACTGGTATTACCATTTTCAGATTTGAAAGAATATTACTTTTCTAATAGAAAAAATAAAAAATTGTGGATAAGACAAAATTTAACAGAAGAAAGTGAAACTTTAAAGAAATAAAAGATGTTAAAGGAAGTTAGGAAGTATAAACCTTCCTTGACTCAATGTCCAAGTGATTCTTAAATAAAAGGTAGACACACATGTAGAAAAGATCTAGGACTGGTGATGTGGATACTGGTAGACACCAGATTTTAACTTTAATGTTATTTTGTGTCAGGTATAACCCAATTTTAATGTGTCTAGAATTTACAGAAGGACAGATAGGGTCAAAGAGGAAAATGTATTTAGTATTTTATCCTAGATCCAGGAAACTTAAGTGAGATTGTTGCTTTAATTAAGCTCCTTAAGATATTGTGCAGTACTATAAGTATTATATACAGAGAGAATAACAGCATGTTTTTTGTGTTGCCTTTATTGAGAATTTGCACTTGTAACTTACCAGAAATTAGAGTCAGAAAAAAACTACTGCTACTATTCTATATCATACATGACCCAAAACATTCCATGAAGATTTTGATCATCCAAAGTTTAATATGAATGGTTTTAACATCTTCACAATTATACTATTATGTGTACCAAAGTCTCACATATCACATGAAGAAGCTTAAGTGATTTTGGATAAAACTACAACTTGAAACAGAAGATTGAATTTTTTCCCCAAGTGTTTTCATGCTGCCACAGAAAGGATATTTTATTGTCATTAAGAGGAAAATAAAATAACTACACAGTTATAAATGTTGGCATGTCTAGTCCATTTAGCAAGTGTGCCATGCAAATTCATACATCATAGTATCATTTACAAACTTGACATCATCAACATATGTAACTATGGATTTTAAAGAAAATTATTTATCTATCCTAGTTGCTAATCGAGTATGTTTTCAATGTCAAAAGAGGAAACCCCATAAATACATGATTTAATGGATGAAGGAAGTAAAGAGATGAATACAGTGTGCACAGGAATATTGACAATAATTCCAAGAAGGTATCATTTGTTGGTTGGTTGGTCCTAATGATCATAGTCTTTTAAGTATATTTATAAGAATCAGAAAGAAATTAATAAAGATGAAAACTGGACTCGTAAGAGATATGCAGCTTAATTTTATGGCCTTTGAGAGATAAAAAGTTAGTGGAGTCAGGAGTATATAAAGGAGATATATAATTGGCATCAGTAGCAATTTTTTCTCTAAAAAGGAAGCATATTAAAATAGACATAAACTTTATGAGGGCAGGAAGGAAAATTGAAAGAATTCACATCTTATGACCTCTGTCTTCCCATTGATGAAGAAAATGAATTTACCTATTAACTAGGATCTGACTCTGGATAAAGTCATACAGGGAAGCTTTGAAAACTCAACAATTGGAGCTGGGTACATAGCTCAAGTAGTAGAGCAATTGCCTAGCATAATCAAGGCCTTTAGTTCAATCCCCATTTCTGAAATAAATAACTCAACAGTAAAGTGAGTATTTGACTGAAGATTTTAAATGTTAAAGTCTTTTTACATGGCCAGACATTATGTACTTGCAAATTGCCTTGATTTGGGTTTCTAATGATCATTCCATGGATATGAAGTTTTGGCCAGTTAGACTGAATTGACCTACATTTATTGATACACACATTCAGTTCTCCAAATCCTATATTTCTTTTAATGTTACCACAGTTTCTGTTTTGTCCCTACATTTTAATCGTCTTTAATACATACACAGATGTGCATTAAAAATGAAGTTTCTTTACTAGAATAACACCTATAAATTTAGAATTGCACTGCCTAAAAAAGTAGCCACTAGGTACACATCATTATTAAAAGTTTAAGGTTAAAGTTAAAAATTTACTTCCTCAAGTGCACTAAGCTACATTTTAAATATTCAGTAGCCCTATTTGGGTGGTGATTAGTATACTTAATATTATTGATACATTTCCATCATTAGGGCTGGGAATGTGATTTGAGCAGCAGAATGCCTGCCTAGCAAGCATGAGGCCCTGTGCTCAAACCTCATTACCATCTCCCAAAATATCTCTATTATCAAAGAAAGTTCTTTTGGATAATGGTAGTCTAGAATCATCCCATTCTTACCTGGATATTTTTTATTTTTATTTAAGTGAAATAAAGATGACCTGATAAAACATGTTCATTGATGATTTTAAATTGAGTATATTTCTGGCAAAGTAGTTTTTTATTCTCAAGCTATTCCTAAATCCATAAATGGAGTGAGAAGATTCTGCCTCAAGAGTCTTAACATTTACAAAGCCATAGTCTTTGACATACAGTAATACTTTAATCTCAATCCTAACTTAATTTTGGAAAAATTTAAGTAACTTATCATAAAGCACATTCTTGATCTTGTACCGTAACTAGAATAAATGAGCTTCCAAATTGTTCACAAAGCTTCAGCTATAACTTTTCAACTCCATACCAGGTTAATAAATGCAGAAAGTTTTATTTTTTTATTTTGTTACCAGGAAGTGTCATGATGTTGCAGAAAAAGAGTGTTAAGTATTTTACCTTAGACTTGGGTTTTTTCCAACTATCATAAAAGTTATTTGATTCTACTGATACTCACTTTCTATATTTATTAAATTCAGTTAAAATTCTGTTTTTAGTCTAAAATGAGAAAAACATATTTAATGCAAAACTACATTATTACTATCCAAATCACATGTAGTATTACCTATATGTAAAAAGCATGCCAAGAGATTATAAGAATGCTTTAACTAAGTTCTCAAAGTAACTCAGTCATGATCTCTTATGATGACCTCTTGTGGTCATTCTAGTTTCTTTATGAAGACCGTATGCCATAGTGACTAAAAAGATTGTATTACTGTATGTAAAGATATCTATCTTTAGATATACATATCTATCTCTAGAGCCATAGATGCTCTAACTGATACTGCTCAAATTTTGATGATTGACACAATGGATATTTATTCCTTCCTCCTACAACAATTAATATGAAAATTCAAGGGTAGCTTTCCACCTGATGATGAGTGAGACTATATTTTTTCCATCTCTTGGTTCCACCATAGGCTACAGCATTGGGAATATTCGCTTACAGTCAGTACATGAGAAAAGGGAGGATGCCTCAAGAGGGCACACTTATTCCTTAAACACCTTTAGCTATATGAGACACAAATTACTTCCATTCAACATGCTATTTGTGAGAACTAGTCACATGAACTCACTTAGACACAGTGGTACCTGGGAAGTATGGCCTCTAGCTAGGCAGTCATTTCTCAAAGTCAACCTTTCAATGTGGAAGAGAAATTTGGATCTAATTCTAACACTTTCTTATTATATGACATCAACTTTAATTTTTTTTTTATTTTATTATTCACATGTGCATACAAGGCTTGGGTCATTTCTCCCCCCTGCCCCCACCCCCTCCCTTACCACCCACTCAGCCCCCTCCCTCTCCCCCCCACCCCCTCAATACCCAGCAGAAACTATTTTGCCCTTTGTTGTAGAGAGAGTATAAGCAATAATAGCAAGGAACAAGGAGGTTTGCTGGTTGAGATAAGGATAGCTATACAGGGAGTTGACCCACACTAATTTCCTGTGCGTGTGTGTTAACTTCTAGGTTAATTCTTTTTGATCTCACCTTTTCTCTAGTTCCTGGTCCCCTTTTCCTATTTGCCTCAGTTTCTTTTAAGGTATCTGCTTTAGTTTCTCTGCATTAAGGGCAACAAATGCTAACTAATTTTTTAGGTGTCTTACCTATCCTCACCCCTCCTTTGTGTGCTCTCGCTTTTATCATGTACTCAAAGTCCAATCCCATTGTTGTGTTTGCCCTTGATCTAATGTCCACATATGAAGGAGAACATACGATTTTTGGTCTTTTGGGCCAGGCTAACCTCACTCAGAATGATGGTGTCCAATTCCATCCATTTACCAGCGAATGATAACATTTCGTTCTTCTTCATGGCTGCATAAAATTCCATTGTGTATAGATACCACATTTTCTTAATTCATTCGTCAGTGGTGGGGCATCTTGGCTGTTTCCATAACTTGGCTATTGTGAATAGTGCAGCAATAAACATGGGTGTGCAAGTGCCTCTGGAGTCACCTGTGTCACAGTCTTTTGGGTATATCCCCAAGAGTGGTATTGCTGGATCATATGGTAGATCAATGTTTAGCTTTTTAAGTAGCCTCCAATTTTTTTTCAAGAGTGGTTGTACTAGTTTACATTCCCACCAACAGTGTAAGAGGGTTCCTTATTCCCTGCATCCTCTCCAACACCTGTTGTTCGTGGTGTTGCTAATGATGGGTATTCTAACAGGGGTGAGGTGGAATCTTAGTGTGGCTTTAATTTGCATTTCCTTTATTGCTAGAGATGGTGAGCACTTTTTCATGTGTTTTTTGGCCATTTGAATTTCTTCTTTTGAGAAAGTTCTGTTTAGTTCACTTGCCCATTTCTTTATTGGTTCATTAGTTTTGGGAGAATTTAGTTTTTTAAGTTCCCTATATAGTCTGGTTATCAGTACTTTGTCTGATGTATAGCTGGCAAATATTTTCTCCTACTCTGTGGGTGTTCTCTTCAGTTTAGATACCATTTCTTTTGATGAACAGAAGCTTTTTAGTTTTATGAGGTCCCATTTATCTATGCTATCTCTTAGTTGCTGTGCTGCTGGGGTTCCGTTGAGAAAGTTCTTGCCTATACCTACTAATTCCAGAGTATTTCCTACTCTTTCCTGTATCAACTTTAGAGTTTGGGGTCTGATATTTAGATCCTTGATCCATTTTGAGTTAATATTGGTATAGGGTGATATACATGGATCTAGTTTCAGTTTTTTGCAGACTGCTAACCAGTTTTCCCAGCAGTTTTTGTTGAAGAGGCTGCTATTTCTCCATCATATATTTTTAGTGCCTTTGTCAAAGACAAGTTGGTTATAGTTGTGTGGCTTCATATCTGGGTCCTCTATTCTGTTCCACTGGTCTTCATGTCTGTTTTTGTGCCAGTACCATGTTGTTTTTATTGTTATTGCTTTGTGATATAGTTTGAAGTCAGGTATCGTGATACCTCCTGCATTGTTCTTTTGACTGAGTATTGCCTTGGCTATTCGTGGCTTCCTGTGTTTCCATATAAATTTAACAGTAGATTTTTCAATCTCTTTAATGAATATCATTGGAATTTTGATGGGAATTGCATTAAACATGTAGATTACCTTTGGAAGTATAGACATTTTTACTATGTTGATTCTACCAATCCATGAGCATGGGAGATCTGTCCACTTTCTATAGTCTTCCTCAATCTCTTTCTTCAGAAGTTTATAGTTTTCCTTGTAGAGTCATTCACATTTTTTTTTTAGGTTTACACCTAGGTATTTGATTTTGTTTGAGGCTATTGTAAATGGAATTGTTTTCATACATTCTTTTTCAGTTTCCTCGTTGCTAGTGTATAGAAATGATTTTTCTATGTTGATTTTATATCCTGCTACCTTGCTATAGCTATTGATGATGTCCAGAAGCTTCTGAGTAGAGTTTTTTGGGTCTTTAAGGTATAGGATCATGTCGTCTGCAAATAGGGATATTTTGACAGTTTCTTTACCTATTTGTATTCTTTTTATTCCTTCTTCTTGCCTAATTGCTCTGGCTAGGAATTCCAGTACTACGTTGAATAGGAGTGGAGATAGCGGGCATCCTTGTCTGGCTCCTGATTTTAGAGGGAATGATTTCAGTTTTTCTCCGTTAAGTATAATGCTGGCTATATGTTTGTCATATATAGCTTTTATAATGTTGAGGTACTTTCCTTCTATTCCTAGTTTTCTTAGAGCTTTTATCATGAAATGGTGTTGGATCTTATCAAAGGCTTTTTCTGCATCTATTGAGATGATCAAGTGGTTTTTGTCTTTGCTTCTGTTAATGTGGTTTATTATGTTTATTGATTTTCATATGTTGAACCACCCCTGCATCCCTGGGATGAAGCCTACTTGGTCGTGGTGAATGATCTTTTTGATGTGTTGTTGAATTTGGTTTGCCATTATTTTGTTGAGTATTTTTGTGTCAATGTTCATTAAGGAGATTGGCCTATAGTTCTCCTTTTTGGAGGTGTCTTTGCCTGGTTTTGGGATAAGTATAATACTTTCTTCATAAAATGTGTTTGGCAGTTTTCCTTCCCTTTCTATTTTGTGGAACAGTTTAAGGAGGGTTGGTATCAGTTCTTCTTTAAAGGTCTGATAGATTTCAGCAGAGAATCCATCAAGTCCTGGACTTTTCTTTTTGGGGAGACTCTTGATTGCTGCTTCAATTTCATTTTGTGTTATACATCTACTCAGGTGATTAATTTCCTCTTGGCTCAGTTTTGGATGGTCATATGTATCTAGAAATCTGTCCATTTCTTTAAGATTTTCAAATTTATTTGAATATAGGTTCTCAAAGTAGTCTCTGATGATTTACTGGACTTCCATGGTGTTTGTTGTTATCTCCCCTTTTGCATTCCTGATTCTACTAATTTGGGTTTTTTCTCACCTCATTTTAGTCGGGTTTGCCAGGGGTCTATCGATCTTGTTTATTTTTTCAAAGAACCAACTTTTTGTTTCATTAATTCTTTGTATGGTTTTTTTGGTTTCTATTTCATTGATTTAAGCTCTTATTTTTATTATTTCTCTCCTATTTGTTTTGGGATTTGCTTGTTCTTGTTTTTCTAGGAGTTGAAATGTATCATTCATTAGGTCATTGATTTGGGATCTTTCAGTCTTTTTAATATATGCACTCATGGCTATGAACTATCCTTGCAGGACTGCTTTAGCTGTGTCCCATAGGTTCCGGTAGGTTGTGTTTTCATTTTCATTGAGTTCCAGGAACTTTTTAATTTCCTCTTTTATTTCATCGATGATCCATTCTTCATTAAGTAATGAGTTATTTAGTTTCCAGCTGTTTGCATGTTTTTTGTTTTTACTTTTGTTGTTGAGTTCTACTTGTACTGCATTGTGATCAGATAGTATGCATGGTATAATTTCTATTTTCTTATATTTGCTGAGGCTTGCTTTGTGTCCTAGGATATGATCTATTTTGGAGAAGGTTCCATGGGCTGCTGAGAAGAATGTATATTGTGTAGAAGTTGGATGAAATGTTCTGTAGACATCAATTGTATATACATCTATTGTATATTTTAGATCTTGGATTTCTTTATTGATTTTTTGTGTGGATGACCTATCTATTGATGATAATGGGGTGTTAAAGTCTCCTACAACCACTGCGTTGGCATTAATATATGCTTTTAGGTCTTTCAGGTATGTTTGATGAAATTGGGTACGTTGACATCTGGTGCATATAGTTTGATGATTATTATTTCCTTTTGGTCTATTTCCCCTTTTATTAGTATGGAATGGCCTTCTTTATCTCTTTTGATCAATGTAGGTTTGAAGTCTACTTTGTCAGAGATAACTATTGCTACTCCTGACTGTTTTCGGGGACCATTGGCTTGGTAAATCTTCTTCCAGCCTTTCATCCTAAGCCTATGCTTATTTCTGTCAGTGAGATGGGTCTCCTGTAAGCAACAAATTGTTGGATATTCCTTTTTAATCCATTTTGCCTTTTGATGGGTGAATTAAGTCCATTAACATTAAGTGTTAGTACTGATAGGTATGTGGTGATTCCTATCATTTAGTTGTCTTAGTTGTTTGAAGGTTTGATTGTGTGTACCTAAGTTGAGGTTACTCTCTGCTGTCTTGCTTTTTCTTTTCATGTAGTTTGGTGCTGTCTGTCTTTTCATGGTTAAGTTGGGTTTCACTTTCTGCGTGCAGAATCCCTTGAAGAATCTTTTGTAGTGGTGGCTTTGTGGTCACATATTGTTTTAGTTTCTGCTTATCATGGAAGACTTTTATTGCTCCATCTATTTTGAATAATAGTTTTGCTGGGTAGAGTATCCTGGGGTTGAAGTTATTTTCATTCAGTGCCTGGAAGATCTCACCCCATGCTCTTCTTGCTTTTAATGTTTCTGTTGAGAAGTCTGCTGTGATTTTGATGGGTTTACCTTTGTATGTTACTTGTTTTTTCTCTCTTACAGCCTTCAATATTCTTTCCTTAGTTTCTGAACTTGTTGTTTTAATGATGATATGTCATGGGGTAGTTCTATTTTGTTCTGGTCTGTTTGGCGTCCTGGAGGCCTCTTGCATCTGTATAGGAATATCTTTCTCTAGATATGGGAAATTTTCCATTATTATTTTGTTAAATATATTATGCATACCCTTCGCTTGCACCTCTTCTCCTTCTTCGATGCCCATGATTCTCATGTTTGGTCTTTTGATGGAGTCGGTGAGTTCTTGCATTTTCTTTTCACAGGTCTTGAGTTGTTTAAATAATAGTTCTTCAGTTTTTCCTTTAATTAGCATTTCATCTTCAAGTTCTGAGATTCTGTCTTCTGTTTGTTCTGTTCTGCTGGATTGGCCTTCCGTTTTGTTTAGCAGTTCTGTTTCGTTCTTTTTTCTGAGGTTTTCCATATCCTGAGTGGTTTCCTCTTTAATGTTGTCTATTTTTGTCCTGAGTTCATTTATCTGTTTATTCATCATGTTCTCTCTTTCACTTTGTTGTTTGTACAGTGCTTCTATGGTTTCTTTTATTTCTTCTTTTGCTTTTTCAAATTCTCTATTTTTTTGTCTTGGAATTTCTTGAATGTCTCCTGTACATTTTGGATGACCCTATCCAGTATCATCCCTATAAAATTCTCATTGAGTACCTGTACTATGTCTTTCTTGTGGGCTTCATTGGGTCCTTTGGCATAATTTATCTTCATTTTGTTGGAGTCTGGATCTGAGTATCTGTTTTCTTCATTCCTCTCTGGTTCCTGTACTAGTTTTTTGCTGTGGGGAAACTGGTTTCCCTGTTTTTTCTGTCTTCCCGTCATTGTCTTTGGTGTTGTTACTGTCCCTGTACTGTGTGCAATTAAGTATTTTCTAGCTTGTAATAATAACAATGGTAATATTTAGAATGGAAGGGTGAGTGGAGATGGAAAGCAAGAAGTTAAAGGAAAGGGAAAAGCAAATAAACAGACAAGGAGGAGAAAACAGAACAAGGAATCAGACAAGAAAGTTTTAAAGGTATAAACAGGGAGTGTTAGTGTACTAATTGACAGTAAGCTGAACAGGCTTTAGAGAGACAGAGAGAGGACTGAAAATAAAAAATAAAAAAAAGATAAAAATAAAAAATAGGTAAATGAAAGAAATATCTATATATAAAAATAAAATAAAATAAAATAAAATGAAAAATAGAAAAATTTAAAAAAAAAACAAAAAACCAAAAAACCAAAAAACTTCCAAGTTCAAATGCAATGAAGTTTCAGTCTTAATAATTAGGGTGTCCGTCTCAGTCTCCTGGAGATGGTGCCTCAGATGTTTTTCTGTGGTTGTCTTATCAAAGGGGACGCATAAAGTAGAACAAAACTACACACACACACACACACACACACACACACAAAAACCCCACCAAGTGTCCCACGTTCAAATGCAATGCAGTTTCAGTAAGTTTTTCAGCATGCGGGTGTAATTCGGTTGTTCTCTCATCAAAGGTAGAGAGAAAAAGAGAAAAAAAGAAAAAAAACAGAAAAAAGAGTCTGGAGACAGTTCTGAGAATGGTCTGCAGCTGTGACTTGCCTGCCCGCTGCTGTCAGCCTGCTGTTGCTGGAGGCGTTATTTATGCAGATCTCTGGGGTGAGCTTAGCACTCACCTGGCCCTGCAGGCATTGTTTACTGAGTTTTCCTGTGAGTCTCTGCTACAAGCTTTCCCCTTTCCAAGCACTGGGAAAGGTGACACTGCACCCGCGTTCTCAGGCCTGCATGTTTATTTACAGTTCATGTGGGAAGTGGGTCTTCCCCCTTCTCCTGTGCAGTTTTCCTCCCACCGCCACTTTTACAGGCTTTCCTGCTCCTGATTACTGGACGGTGCTGCTGCTCCTGCCAGCCACCATGTTTGTTTACAGCTCACATGAGAAGTGGGTCTTCCCTCCTCTCCTGTGGAGTTTTCCTCCCTCCGCCATTCTCACAAGCTTTCCTGCTCCTGGTTGCTGGGCGCGCGCTCCCGCTCCCACCGGAGCCTCTCCAGCCCACCTGGCTTGTTTATTTACAGTCCCAGGAAGGATTCCCTTCCCCCAATCTTTGGCACTCAGTGCGCCCCACCCTCTTTCCTGCGTGTCTTTATTATTCTTATTGCTTATTACTCAGTTTCTCTTTTTTCCCTGGGTGGGGGCCAGTCTGTCCAGGGGTTATGCTGCTCTGGCCCAGGCTTGTCTGTGGGAGTACCGCAGTACCATAAAGCTCACCTTGTCCACGTCTTCCCAAGCCATCTGGGCATGGGCAACTGGTGGCCTGGGGGCCCTCCTTGTTTCTCCCTTTAATGTGAAGTGGAGATTCTCAGCGCCAGCTGGAGGTGTGAAGGGGTCAAAGTTTTGCCTCTTCTCAGTGATTTTGCCTGCAAAGTGTGTCTCCAGCATCTCTCCACGATTTCACTATAGGAGGCTTGCTTTCTGCTTCCTCCCTCTAGCTGCCATCTTGGAATCCTCCAACTTTAACTTATGTAAACTTTGGTTTCCTACTTTCTAAAGTAGATTTAATATCCTTATTTCACAAGTGCTGTGGTTTTGATATGAAATTTCCCCAGAAAGTTCATGTATTGAAGGCTTGGTCTCCAATCCAGCGGTGTTCATAAGTGGGGCCTTTGGGAAGTGATTACATCATGAGGACTCTGATCTCATCAATGGATTAACCTATTAATGGATTCATTACTTAATAGGCTACTGGGAGGCGGTAGCAACTTTAGGGAGTATGGCCTAGTTGGAAGAAGCAAGTCACTGAAGGTATGCCCTTGAAGGATATATTTTTTCCTTGGCTCCTTCCTATCTTTCCCTTTCTTTGCTTCTTAGCCAACGTGAAGTAAGCAACTTTTCTCTACTATGTACTTTTGGACATAATATTCTTTCATCACAGGCCCAGAAGCAATGATGTCAAGTGACCATAAACTGAAAATCTGAAAACGTGAGCCAAAATAAATCTTTCCTCCTTTAATTTGATTTTCTCAGGTATTTTATGACAGTGAAAGAAAGCTGACTCTCATAGAAAGCATTAAATAAATTTAAACTATGAAGTTCAGGGCTCACATATAGTAAGCACTCAATAGGCATTAACTCATTAATTCATTATCACACCCTTTAACAAGTTACCAAACATTTTGGTCTATATGCATTGAAACCTCTTTTTGGGATTTTTTTAACCTATTCCAATAACCAACTTAATTAGGAGGATTCTATATCATGACTGCTAGCCTTCTATGAGAGTAGGTCCTAGAATATTATTTTGCTTTTAATTATCTGCCACTCATTCAACTTTGTTTATAGAAACTTCCCTCTTTTGTGTTTTGTTTATGTTGGTTTCATCTTGGGCTCTTGATGCCAATTGTAAGCATTTTTCACTTATACATTGGATATTGTGCTTTTCCTATAAATGTGTGGTGTTTCTGTGACTGAATACTAGTACGTTTGTTTTCAGCCTCATCCAGCTTGCAAGTTTAATTTTAGCCTACAATAAGATTTTTCCATGTTGCTGTATGTGAAATCAAAGTCCAGCTAAAGATGGAGTAAATGAAGCCATATAATATGTGCAGAAAAAATGAAATGCATAGAAATCTAATTTCTTTTGCATTCATTTTATTTTCCTTTAATATGTGTATGTGCATGTGCATACAAGTTATATAAGGAATGTGTGTGTGTGTGTGTGTGTGTTTGTGTAGTTGGTTCTGGGTAGGATGGTAAGGAGGAAGAAATTTAGTTCATTTAAGCAAAATTTTTTCTTTAGGAGACCATGTTAAGGAAGAGGAGTTACTGAGAAATACTTCAGTTGCAATATTAAAGGTAAATGTCATTTTTATTGACATTTCTACTGGAAAATGAGGTATTCATACTTATTTTCCAGAGTCTGGAATATTGTGTGTTCAAGAAATATAGTGAAATACATGGAAGTGTATTGGTTGAAACACATTATAGAATAATTCATTAGACCAATATGTGAAAATGTTCAAAGTAACAGAAACAGTCAGAAGAATTTTAGTCTTCTTAATCATATAAGAAATATTAAATTGTGGGTTTCAAGGAGAAAGATTGAGAGGAGCACTATCTTCTGTGGCAACTGTACTTTGAGAACCCACTTCTTCTCAAAGTGGGAAGTATGAAATGACACCCCTTAACTTCAAATAGAGTCATAGTAACTTCACAGAGTTTAGTTGATAATTCTTTTAGATTTATTCATTATTTGTAGTTAATAATGTGAGTTCATTCTCCAAAAAGAAGAATGTGTCATTTACTCCAAATTCCACTTCAAAAGAAAAAGGATTTTCTTGCACACTAGAAACTGGTATTTAACTCAAACTAGCAGCAAGAACTGTGTACTAATTAGGTTGCACCCCAAATGTTCATTTGGACAAAAATTATATGACTATATCCTATGGTCCAGATACGGACCATGAATAAGAGAAAGTAAAATATGGTTTACAAAGACTTGTTGAATGGAACTCTTGGAAATGTTCTGTCATAGAATTCGTAACCTGGAAATTTTTCCAAATGTCTAGGGAATGGAGAATAAAAGGGTAACTAATCAATATAGAAGCACAAATGACTATATTTATTGATGAAAAAACATATGGGCAATTTTCCTATAATTGGAGATTTACCAAAGGAAATAGTGTGCCTATATCAGTTACCTATTGTCATAATAGCATTACATAAAAATAACAAAAAACTCTTTCACAAAGAACAATAACTTTGCAGTTTGTGTATCTAAGTTTTTCAGTCAGATGTCTCTACTCATCTTGGCGTGGCTTGTATAAACTTTTAGGAATCGATTGTCTTTCAACTTTATCTGGGTAGAGATCAAGTAAGATCTTATGTGTCTTTCATCCTATAGCAAGCTAAGACAAGCATGTTTCATTGTAATGGCAGAGATACAAACCTGATCAAAGCCCATTCAAATATGCATGTTTTAAGCCTGTATTTATATCATACTTATTTATGTTCCATTGACCCAAACAAGTCATATGATGAACTCTAGAGTCAGAATGAAGGCATATTTTCAAATTACAGGGCAAAAGTGATAGATAAGGGAGGCATGAGGATTTGGTGAGAATTTTTGCAATTGATCATAGCATCCATTTTAAAATTTCAGATTTAATTATGCCTAAGATCTAAAGAGTACTGGATCTAGGTCACCATGCTATTAAAAAATAAATAGAAAATTTCCTGCTCACTCTACTTCTTTTCTCTCTCTGAAATTCAACCATGTTGTAATCACTCAGAATGATTGGTGAGATGGGGGATGGGATATTGAAAAGACTAGGTAGCAGTAATCCAACTTCCATCTGAAGCAGACTAAAACTTAGGCAGGTGAGACCAAATATTGGAGCAAAATGAGACATTTTAAAAAAGCATTTTATGGGACTGGATGTCAGTTAATGGAATGAGGCTGTGTTTCGGGACTAAAAGAAACAGTTGAGCATATATGACATTTTCATGAGTAGGAAAGCCATGAGGTTTGCTTTCAAATTTTTCATGAGCCTGGGGAAGAATTATTCCTACTTGGTAAATTTAGAAAGACAGTGAAAGACAAAAGTAAAGTTGCTTTATGATTAAATTCAATTACTGACTAGTACTGAAGTAATTGCATTCCTTCATACATGGTGGGTAATGTTTAAGAATGAGCATCCAGGAGCCAAACTGCGGAGTTCTTAGATTTAAATCTCTGATCTGCTGTTGTTTGACTTTTGCATATTTTTCAGTTCATTTAACTTTTTATATTATGTGTCAGTTTTCTAACGTAAACAACTGGGAAAATATTATTACCAACCTCAAAGTGTTGTTGACCCTTAGATGAATTGAGTTAATGTATTTAAAGCATTTCAGATGGTACCTGGTACACAGTAAATACTTAACTGTCACTACAATTTACTATTTCTGTGTGAAAATAAGTCTACAATTATCTGTGAAATGAAATAACCTGTTCGGATATCAAACTGGCACATGACACATGTTGCATAAGCTTTCAAAAGTGAATCAATTACATTGTATGTAGAGAGGAAAAATGCTTTTATGAAGAAGCATTGTAGGCAGTCCATTCTTTCCAAGCACAAGTTCTTGCTTTGTCAAGCTTGTCTTGGCATGGTTTTCTCTTGGAAATTTTCTTGAAATTTTTGTCACTAGTGACATTCTCTAGGTTATCATGTGTGATAAATTACCATGTATTTATTGCTTATTATTGAGTCCTTACCATGCAAAGTGATGGCTCTAACTTCTAAAAAGAAAACTATTAAAATATGTTTACATATTTGACTTTTAAGTATTCAAGTGTTTCTTTAGAA
This sequence comes from Castor canadensis, assembly GCF_047511655.1. NCBI lineage: Eukaryota > Metazoa > Chordata > Mammalia > Rodentia > Castoridae > Castor > Castor canadensis. Next base: position 118,787,489 of record NC_133405.1, read on the forward strand.
AACAGAAGTTCTAGCTCTCAGTATAAAATATAGAGTCATGAGTTTAGGGCTAGAAGAAAAAGTAGAGATAATTTGTTCAACCTCCTCATTTCGCATTTGAGAAAACCAAGGCCTAAATACATAAAGTTTTGTATCCAGAATTGTACACTGTTTTCAGAGTCAGACTAATAAATAATGCCTTCATAACTGCAAGCTCTTTCCCAATACCTCATAGCTTCCAACATGAACTCAATCTCAATAGGGAAAGAAGAATTTGAATAAGATGCATAAGCAGGGCTCAATTGCAGAAAAGGAGTACAGATTCAAGGCAGGTAAAAGAAAACACTTTTTTTAATTTTGGTGGTACTTGGGGTTTGAACTTAGGGTCTTGCACTTACCAGGAAGGTGCTGTAGCACTTGGGCCATGCCTTCATCTCTTCTTGCCCTGATTATTTTGGAGGTAGAGTCTCACTTTTTGCTCAGACCTGGACTACATCCTCCTGTTTTTCACTTACTGGTGTTTCTGGGATGACAATTGTGTGCCAGTTTTTTTTCCATTGAGACGAATTCTTGCAAACCATTTTTTCCCCAGGCTAGCCCTGAACCATGATCCTCCTCATATAATAATACCATACATCTTGTGATGACAGATGCATGCCACTGTGTCCAGCTACTGGTTGAGATGGGATGTCATGAACTTTTTGCATAGGCTGGCCTCTGATTGTTATCCTCTCAGTCTCAGACTCCCAAGTAGCTAGAGTAACAGATGTGAGACAGTGCCTAGCTGACCACTGTAAGTGTATAGCTCAGTGATATTAAGAAACTTTACATTGTACAACCAACTGAATCATTCATATTGCAGACTCTTTCTATCCTACAAAGCTGAAACTTTGTATCTATTAAGGAACTCCCCATCCCCAGTTTCCCAGACCCTGACAATCTTTGTTCTTTCTATCTGTCCCTATGAATTTGATTAATTTATGTACTTCATATAAATGAAATCATATGCTAATTTCTTCTTCTGATTGACTTATTTCACTTAGCATAATGTGCTCATCCACTCATGTTGTAGCATATGCTAAGATTTCCCTCATTTTTAAGGCTGAATAATATTTTATTGTGCCACATTCTGCTTATTCATTGCTCCACTGGTAGAAAATTGAATTTCTTCCACCTTTTGGCTGTTTCAATGGGTAATGCTAATTTGAACACAGGTGTACAAATAAATCTTTGAGTCCTTACTTTCAATTCTTTTAGGGTATATACACAAAAATGGAATTACTTGATAATGTATTAATTACATTTTAAATTTCTTGAAGGGAAAAAAATTTTTAAGATGTAAATTGATTATACTGATGGAGTCTTAAATGGTTTTTTGTAGAAAAGTGCTGTGAGAGATAATAGGAGGGTATGAGGGAAAGGAGGAGGACCCTGTACAACTTTCCTTCATGTTAAAACAATAGTTATTTCAGTCACATCCCCTCTTTCACAATGATGAATTACCACTTTGATTGGTTCACTGTCTATGTCAGTGTCATGCATCAGAATCACCTGGAGGGGTGACAGAAATTCCTGAATCTTTCCCCCAGAGTTTCTGATAAGCAAGCCTGGGGATGGTAATGATAGCAGTGCTTGTGCTGAGAATGCATTCTGTCAAGTTTTCAGATGACCCCGAATCTGCTGTGTGCTGTATTAAAAATGCCACACATTGAATGTGCATACGTATAACATTCAGAACAAAATACCTTCCTGTTTCAAGTGAGGAAAAACAAAATACTTATACTAATGTAACATGAGGTTTGTGCATATGTTTTATCTTAACAGTGTATGTGATTGATTGGAAAATTTACTACAGTACTTTAGCTATTTCAACAGATATATTTCAGGAATGTTTTAGCTCTGGCTTTATAGCTACTGCAAACTATTCTAAGATCTTTTTTTACTTCTCCCCCCTGTCCCTCTCCCCAACCCTCTCCCACCTCCCCTTTGCTTTCAGGCAGAACCTGTTCTGACCTTATCTCTAATTTTGTTGAAGAGTAGACATAAGCATAATAACAAAGACAAAGTGTTTTTGCTAGTTGAGTTAAGGAGAACTATACAGAGAGATTCCTAGCACTGCTTTCATGTACAAATATGTTACAACCCAAGTTGATTTATCTCTAACTGATCTTTACACTGGTTCCTGATCCCCTTCTCATGTTGACCTCTGTGGCTTTAAGGTTTCTGTATTAGTTCCTCAGGAATGGGGACATCAAATACTTTCATGTTTTGGGTTTTCTACTATCCCCATACCTTCCGTTTGTGCTCTCCTCTTGTCATGTGATCCAAGTCCAACAACATTGCTGTATTTGCCCTAGAACTAAAGTCCGCATATGAGGAAGAACATAGGAGTTTTGGTCTCCTGAGCCTGGCTAACCTTGCTCAGAATGATGTTCTCCAGTTCTATCCATTTACTTGTGAATGATAAGATTTCATTCTTCCTGGCTGAGTAAAATTCCATTGTGTATAAATATCACAATTTCTTGATCCATTCTCAGCAGTGGAGCATATTGGCTGTTTCCATAATTTGGCTGTTGTGAATAGTGCTACAATAAACATGGGTGTGCAGGTGCCTTTGGAGTAACCTGTGCTGATTCCTTTGGGTATATCCCCAGGCGTGGGATTGCTGGGTCATATGGCAGATCGATTATGTTTAGATTTTTAAGAAGCCTCCATATATTTTTCCAGAGTGATTGTACTAGTTTGCATTCCCACCAGCAGTGTACAAGGGTTCCTTTTTTCCCACATCCTCCCCAACACCTGTTGGTGGTGGTGTTTTTGATGACAGCTATTCTAACAGGGGTGAGGTGGACCCTTAGTGTGATTTTGATTTGCATTTCCTTTATGGCTAGAGATGGTGAGCATTTTTTCATGTGTTTTTTGGCCATTTGAATTTCTTCTTTTAAGAAAGTTCTGTTTAGTTCAGTTGCCCATTTCTTTATTGGTTCATTGATTTTGAGAGAGTTTAGTTTCTTAAGTTCCCTATATATTCTGGTTATCAGTCCCTTGTCTTATGTATAGCTGGCAAATATTTTCTCCCACTCTGTGGGTGGTCTTTTCAGTTTAGAGACCATTTCTTTTGTTGCGCAGAAACTTTTTAATTTTATGAAGTCCCACTGGACCATACTTTCTCTTAGTTGCTGTTTTGCTGGAGTTCTATTGAGGAAGTCTTTGCCTATACCTATTAGTGCCAGAGTGTTTCCTGCTCCTTCTTGTGGTAACTTCAGAGTTTCAGGTCTGATATTTAGGTCCTTGATCCATTTTGAACATTTTGAATTGATACTAGTACGGGGTGATAAACATGGATCTAGTTTCAGTTTCTTGAAGACAGATAACCACTTTTCCCAGCAACATTTTTTGAAGAAGCTGTCTTTTCTCCATTGTATTTTTTGGCACCTTTGTAAAAAATAAGGTGAGTATAGTTGTGTGGATTCATATCCAGGTCCTCTGTTCTGTTCTACTGGTCTTCATGTCTGTCTTTCACCTGTAAAACTCTTCATTTTTTTATTTAAATAAGAATGGGCCAGTACAATCTTTCTTGAGTATTCTCTCCTAATTTAACATTTTTTCTTTCACAATCTGTTTACTGGTACAATCTTGTAATCCCCCTTCTTTCCTCAACTTTATTTAGATATGATTGACAAATTAAAAATGTATATATGTAAGGCTGGATGTGGTAGTACGTGCCAATATTCCCAACTACTTATAAGTCAGAGGCAAGAGTATCCCATGTTCAAGGCCAGCCCTGAAAAAGTTAGAGAGAGTCCCAATCTCAAAATCTAAATACATGCAAACGTTTAGGGCACATGGCTAAAGTGGTACAGTTCTTGCCTCATATGCAAAAGGCCCTGAGTTCAATCCCCAGGACTGCAAAAAAAGCATTTAAGGTGGAGAACATAATGTTTTGATAGAATACCCATAGTGCAATGACTGATTTCAGGCTGTTACAAACATAGCTCTGGTGGTTCCTCTTTAATTTCTAGTTTTCAAATGATATATTTGTATCAAAATATTTCTAGGTGCTATTTGAGAAGTTCAAAATACCTCACATTCTTAGAAAAAACTTTCTCATTTTGTTTTGTGATTCCAAAGCAACCTCAAATATGGGAAGCATTTAATTAGAGATGCCTAATCAAAAGTGTAAGAAATATGGCACAAGCAGATCGTGTCAAGAACATAAATAAAGAGAAATGGTTTTTCAGAAACAATGATTTTAAACTGTAAACATGTCCAAATGTTTATCTTCTTTCATCTTATCTGTCTCTACCAAAACTCAAGTCGAAATTTTCTCTTCAATGCAGCAGTGTTGGAAGCTACATCCTAGTGGGAATTGTTTGAGTCCTGGGATGGATTCTTTTCTTGTGTGATTTCTCACTCCCTTGGGACTAGATTTGTTACTGCAAAACTGAGTTGTTATAAAATGTGTTTGCCTCTCATGTTTGCTCTTCCACACAGACTTTCTTGCTCTTCTAAATTTTTGCCAAGAAATAAAGCAGTATGAGACCCTGATGAGATGTCAGCACCATGTTCTTGAACTTTCTAGTCTCCAAAATAGTGAGAACAATACCCTATATTGTTTATAAATTATCAGTATGAAATATTCCACTTTACCAACAGAAAATATACAAGCATATTATTCTCTTCAACTCTTGTTCAGCTCTGTGCCCCTGGGAGTCTTAGCCCACCTTCCAAGCATAAGCATCTAGCACCATGAAATTCTTTCAGACATTCTCTTTCCTTTCCCTGTTTCTCACTCCTTTGTTATATCTTCTGAGAAAATCCCTAAATTGGAATTCTTGGAATATAAAAGGATAATCAAATAATTCTCTAGCCAGTCAACTCCCAAACTAAATTTTTATTTTTTAACAAGAGCCTTGTAGATGTAAAATGGTCTCAATATGAAATTAAGAGTTTCAGAGAACCTGAAAAATAAAAATATATGAGAAAAATAAATGAGTGTGAACAATGTATTCAGTTTTCCTTAAAATGACATCATGTGTTCAGCTGCTTCCTTGCCTATACAGATAAATAGTCCTAAAGAGAAAAAGGGAGGAAAAAACAAAATAAAAAAAATGTGCTAAGGTTTGTTGATTTCTATCATTCCATATTTGAAACTTAGAAGTATAATTAAAAGTTAGTAAGATAAACATGTTTATTGCCAGAAATATAATTATTTAATGTTATATATTTTCTCTTTCTGTAGTATAAGTTCTGAATGATGAAGGCCATGACTTTTTCAACTTCCATCATAATATTTTCACATGGCAACCATCACTTCTAAATATCAACTATAGTGCTAATAATAACACTAAAAATTACCACAGTCATTGAAGAGAACAGCATAAGATAAAATACCAGAACAATAATAAAATAACCAAAATAAGAGATGTTATTTAAAGGAAAGAAATGTATATCACAAAGAGAAAGGGTATTTTGAGAACACATTGATGATTCTCAAGATTCATCTGTAAGTTACCCCAGAAGATTCCATGTCTGAATTTCAGAGAGACATGGATTTTGCAAAGGGGAATCTGAACAGTACTAGACATGTGACTCTGAGATATTGACAAGGGATCTCACCACCTTTGTGACACAGGGTGCTTAGTGATGAGAATAAATGGAATTTCATTCAGGGTACAAAGGTCAGCATTAGTCCAGTGTAGTCTGGATGAAACTTCTTTGAATCCCTGAAAAGGCAGGAGGAAAATAATGTCATGGTAGTGACCACTCCCTATGTCATGGATTTTATGCTCTCCAGTATCAGAAGGAAAAAGAGATAAAGATAATACAAAAATAAAATATGTTTCAAAATATTGGACAAAACTTTCAGGAGTATCATTCAGATAACTTCTGTGGATATAAAAATGATTTGAGGAATTTTTATCTCAATATTGTGTGACAGGAAATTAATTCTTAATTTTTAAAATTTGAAATAATTTGTATTTAAATTTAAATGACCAACAGTGGCTATTTGCTACCAAATCTGACAGCACAGATTTTCATCCTCAGGAGAAATTGAAGACTATGTTTAAATGTGGAAACAAAGTAAAAAAGATTAACACAATTAAACTCACAACTAGAATGTAAGTACATAACATTTTAGACTGAAAATATATACTATTTTGTAAATATTGCATGTTTTTATATAGATTTTTTGAATTTCCAGTAATCTGACCTCTCTCAATTTAAAACTAAGTATCATGTGTACTTATAACTACCAAAAGACATCTGCTAGAATGCATCATTGTAATAGCTCCATACTGAAAGCTATTTAGGTGACCAACAAGTGAGAGGGATAAATAGTGATATATTCACATGATAGAATATCATGCAGCAATAACGATGAAGTATCTTCAACTCTTTGCAACAATTTGGATGAACCTGATGAACAACATTGTTGAGGTCAAGAAGCTAAAACCAAAAGAGCACATGCTATATATGATGGTTACATTTATATAAAGTACTTGAACAGACAGAACTAATATATATTGTTAAGAGCCAGGGAAGCCAGACATGGTGACTCATGCCTGTAGTCCCAGCTAATTAGGAAGGTAAACTTGATCACTTGAACCCAGTAGTTTGAGGCCAGACTGGGAAGCCCAGTGAGACTCTGCCACAAAAAAAGGTATACAAGTCAGAGAAATTGCTACTTCTGTGGGCAGAGGTAGAGAATTGGTAAGTGGTGAGTAAGATATCCATGAGGCTATCTTCCATGATGTTATACTACTTATTGCTCCAATGCTGGTTATAATTTGTGAAAATTCATTCAATTCTACTACACTTATTGTACAGGTTTTGTATTAGTTTTCTGTTACTACAGAATACACTATCAGAAAACTCATGGCTTAAAACAACACAAATTTCTTATCTTGCACTTTCTGTAGGGAAAAGTCCAGGCATGGCATGGATGGATTCTCTACTAAGGGATTCATGAGACTGACATCAAGGTGTCCACTGAAGACTATATTTCTTATCTTGGGGTTTAGATGGGTCATCATTCAACCTCACTTATTGTTAGAATTAGTTTCCTTATGGTTATAGGACTGCAGTCCTCTGTTTCTTGCTAGCTAGAGCTCAAGGATTGCTCTTAGGATGGAGAGGCCATCTGTAGCTTCTTGTCATGGAGACCCATCGCAGTTACATATACATTTGCTTTCTAACCCAACTAGGACATATTTCTCTCTATTCTTCTTCTATGACCAACTGGAGAAAACTCTGGTTTTAAAGAACATGTGTTATGAAGTTATAAAACCACCATAATTGAAGGTGAAATGATTTGAGATCTTAATTATACTCACAAAATCAATTTTCATCAGTACCTGGATTAGTGTTTGAGGGAATACCTAGGATATGGTGTGTACATAACAGGGAGTGGAAACAGAATGGCACAATCTAAGAATTTGACCTACTCTCAGTTTTCATGTGTAGAATATAGTTGAACAAAAATTTTTAAAAATCCTTAATATCACTTGTGAAGGACGAGAGATAAGCTCCATCAAGCTACTACTGTCCTTCACTCACTAGCACTGCTTTAGAAGAATTGGTATAAGAAAGAAAGTTATAAAGATGGAATTATGGTAACAGATAATAGAAATGATACAGCTAATACTTACTTTGATTTTGCAGTCTCTGTCTTTTTCTTTTCCCAAATATTGTCTGCAGGATATCTAAGCCTCCAAAATTACCATGCTCTTAAATATGAATTCAAGTTTCCAGGTCCAAATAAAGTATCTGGGTCCAAAGTATCCCTAATCATATTGAGAAATGTTTTGCATTAGCCATTGACTTTGACATTCTTAAAATGTTATGTTTTTGTATCAAGGTTAGTTTTGTTCATTAAAAAGAGATAGGTTTTCTGCATGTTGGCATAAATCTATAATTTCAAAACATGAGAGCCTAAGTCAGGAGGATAGTTAATTTGAGGCCAGCCCTGGCTCCATAGTGAGATTCTTTTACCCCCAGAATAAGAAAGGAAAGAGAGAGAGAGAGAGAGAGAGGAGGGGAGGGAAGTGGAAGGGAGGGGAGGGGAGGGGAGGGGAGATGAATGACCTGTATTCTGTCTGGATGGAACAACATTTTCTCATGGCATCCCTAGATCGTGAAGGATTTATAGATTGTAAAACGTTCCTACTCTAGATTACTGCAGTGAGGCAACATTCAAGAATAGAAAATCTCACTTCCAAAAGAACTTTCTTTTTTTTTGTGATGTTTTTTTTTTTATTCATATATGCATACAATCTTTGGGTCATTTCTCCCCCCTTCCCCCCACCCCCTTCCTTACCCCCCTCACCTGCTCCCTCCCATACCCCCCCACCCCCTCGCTACCAGGCAGAAACTATTTTGCCCTTATCTCTAATTTTGTTGAAGAGAGAGTATAAGCAGTAATAGGAAGGACCAAGGGTTTTTACTAGTTGAGATAAAGATAACTATACAGGGAATTGACTCGCATTGATTTCCTGTACGTGTGTGTTACCTTCTAGGTTAATTCTTTTTGATCTAACCTTTTCTCTAGTTCCTGGTCCCCTTCTCCTATTGTCCTCTGTCGCTTTAAAGTATCTGCATTAGTTTCTCTGCATTGAGGGCAACAAATGCTATCTAGTTTTTTAGGTTTCTTACCTATCCTCATACCTCCCTTGTGTGCTCTCGCTTTATCATGTGATCAAAGTCCAATCCCCTTGTTGTGTTTGCCCTTGATCTAATGTCTGCATATGAGGGAGAACATACGATTTTTGGTCTTTTAGGCCAGGCTAACCTCACTCAGAATGATGTTCTCCAGTTCCATCCATTTACCTGGGAATGATAACACTTCTTTCTTCTTCATGGCTGCATAAAATTCAATTGTGTATAAATACCACATTTTCTTAATCCATTCGTCAGTGGTGAGGCATCATGGCTGCTTCCATAACTTGGCTATTGTGAATAGTGCTGCAATAAACATGGGTGTGCAGGTGCCTCTGGAGTAACCTGAGTCACATTCCTTTGGGTATATCCCCAAGAGTGGTATTGCTGGATCATATGGCAGGTCTATGTTTAGATTTTTAAGAAACCTCCAAATTTTTTCCAGAATGGTTGCACCAGCTTGCATTTTCACCAGCAGTGGATTAGGGTTCCTTTTTCCCTACATCCTCCCTAACACCTGTTGGTGGTGGTATTTTTAATAATAACTATTCTAACAAGGGTGAGGTGGAATCTTAGTGTGGTTTTGATTTGCATTTCCTTTATTGCCAGAGATGGTGAGCATTTTTTTATGTGTTTTTCGGCCATTTGGATTTCATCTTTTGAAAAAAATTTGCTTAGTTCAGATGCCCATTTCTTTATTGGTTCATTGATTTGGGGGGAGTTTAGTTTTTTGAGCTTCCTTCATATTCTGGTTATCAGTCCTTTGTCTGATGTATAGCTAGCAAATATTTTCTCCCATTTTGTGGGTGGTCTCCTAAGTTTAGAGACCATTTCTTTTGTTGTGCAGAAGTTTTTAGTTTTATGGAGTCCCATTTGTCCACCCTTTCTCTTAGTTGCTGAGCTGCTAGGGTTCTATTGAGGAAGTCCCTCCCTATACCTATTGCTTCCAGAGTATTCCCTGCTCTTCTCTCTACTAGCTTTAGAGTTTCAGGTCTGATATTAAAGTCCTTGATCCATTTTGAGTTGATACTAGTACAGGGTGACAAACATGGATCTAGTTTCCATTTTCTGCAGGCAGATAACCACTTTTCCCAGCAACATTTGTTGAAGAGGCTGTCTTTTCTTCATCATATGTTCTTGGCACGTTTATCAAAAATAATGTGTGCATAGCTGTGTAGATTCTTATCTGGGTTCTCTATTGGGTTCCACTGGACTTCATATTTGTTTTTGTGCCAGTACCATGCTGTTTTTATTGCTATTGCTTTGGAATATAGTATAAAATCAGGTATTGTGATACCTGCAGCATTGCTCTTTTTGCTGAGTATTGCCTGGGCTATTCGTGGTCTCTTGGGTTTCCAAATGAACTTTAGGGTAGATTTTTCAATCTCTGTGATGAATGTCATTGGGATTTTGATGAGAATTGCATTGAACATGTAGATTGCTTTTGGTAGTTTAGCTGTGTTTACTATGTTGATTTTATCAATCCATGAGCATGGGAGATCTTTCCACCTTCTGTAGTCTTCCTCAGTCTCTTTCTTCAGAGGTTTGTAGTTCTCCTTGTAGAGGTCTTTTGCATCCTTTTTTAAGTTTACTCCCAGGTGTTTGATTTTTTTTTTAAGGCTATTGTAAATGGAAATGTTATATTCTTTCTCAATTTGCTCATTGTTGGTGTATAGAAAAGCTAATGATTTTTGTAATTTGATTTTGTATCCTGCCACCTTTTTGAAGCTGTTTATGATGCCTAGGAGTTCTTGGGTAGGGTATTTTGGGTCTTTAAGATATAGGATCATGTCATCAGCAAATAGGGATATTTTGACAGTTTCTTTACCTATTTGTATTATTTGTTTTCTTCTTCTTACTTAATTGCTCTGGCCAGGAATTCCAGGACTATGTCAAATACCAGTAGGGATAGCAGGCACTCTTGTTTTCTTCCTGATTTTAGGAGAAATTATGTCAGTTTTTCCCCATTAGGTATGATGTTGGCTCTAGGTTTGTCATATATAGACTCTATAATGTTGAGGTATGTTTCTTCTATTCCTAGTTTTCTTACAGCTTTTATCAAGAAGTGGTTCTGTATCTTCTCAAAGGCTTTTTCTGCATCTATTGAGATGATCAAGTGGTTTTTGTCTTTGCTTCTTTTAATGTGCTGTATTACATTTATTGATTTGCATTTGTCAATCCACCCTTGCATTCCTGGGATGAAGCCAACTTGGTCATGGTGAATGATCTTTCTGATGTGTTGTTGGATTTGTTTTGCCATTATTTTATTGAGGACTTTTGCATCAATGTTCATTAGGGAAATTGGCCTGTAGTTCTCCTTTTTGGATGTGTCTTTGTCTGCTTTTGGGATGAGTGTAATACTGGCTTCATAGATTGAGTTAGGCAGTATTCCCTCCCTTTGTATTTCATGGAACATTTTAAGGAGTGTTGATATTAGTTCTACTTTAAAGGTCTGATAGAATTCAGCAGAGAATCCATGAGGTCCTGGAGTTTTCTTTTTCAGGAGACTGTTTATTGTTGCTTCAATTTCACTTCATGTTATAGTTCTATTTAGGTGGTTAATATCCTCTTGGTTCAATTTCAGATGGTCATAAGTATCTAGAAATTTGTCCGTTTCTTCAACATTTTCAAATTTATTGGAATATAGGTTCTCAAAGTAATCTCTGATGATTTTCTGGATTTCTTTGGTGTCTGTTGTTATCTCCCCTTTTGCATTTCTGATTTTACTGATTTGGGGTTTTTTTCTCTCCTTTTAGTCAGATTTGCCAGAGGTCTGTCAATCTTTTTAATTCTTTCAAAGAACCAGCTTTTTGTTTAATTGATTCTTTGTATAGTTTTTTTTCTCTATTTCATTAATTTTGGCCCTCATTTTTATTATTTCTTTCCTTCTGATGTTTTGGGTTTTGCTTATTCTTGTTTTTCTAGGAGTTTGAGATGTAGCATTAGGTCATTGATTTGAGATCTTTCTGTCCTTTTAATATATGTACTCACGGCTATGAACTTTGTCCCATAGGTTCTGGTAGGTCGTGTTTTCATTTTCATTGACTTCCAGGAACCTTTTAATTTCCTCTTTTATTTCATCAATGATCCACTGATCATTGAACAATGTGTTGTTCAGCTTCCAATCGTTTGCACGTTTTTTACTGCTGTTTTTGTTGTTGAGTCCTAGTTTCAATGCATTGTGATCAGATACAATGCATGGGATTATTTCTATTTCCTTATATTTGCTGCTGCTTGCTTTGTGCCCTAAGATATGATCAATTTTGGAGAAAGATCCATGGGCTGCTGAGAAGAATGTATATTGTGCAGAAGTTGGATGAAGTATTCTGTAGACATCAACTAGGTCCATTTGATCTATGGTGTGATTTAGTTCTAGAATTTCTTTATTGATTTTTTTGTTTGGATGACCTGTGTATTGGTGATAGGGAGGTATTAAAGTCTCCCACTACCACTGTGTTGGAGTTTATATATGTTTTTAGATCCTTCAGAGTATGTTTGATGAAATTGGGTTCACTGACATTGGGTGCATAGGTTGATAATTATTATTTCCTTTTGGTGTATTTCTCCTTTTATTAGTATGGAGTATCCTTCTTTATCTTATTTGATAATATAAGTTTGAAGTCTACTTTGTCTGAGATAAGTATTGCTACTCCTGCCTGTTTTGGGGGGACATTGACATTGGCTTGATAAATCTTCTTCCAGCCTGTCACCCTAAGCCAGCAAAGCAAAGTTTTAAAGAAAGACTTTAGAAGTAAGGTTTTAAAGAAAGAGAAAAGAAACAAATTAAAAGAATAGTTATTAGAGTTAAAAAGCAATGAGACTGTTGTGCATCTCCATCTGAGCACCCAGCACACCTGGCCCCAGCTTCATTTTCTATCATTTGTCTTTTCTGCATCTCTACTCTCCTCCAGATAGGTCAGTAGAATCAGCGCTCATGAGAAAGGTCACTACACCTAAAATTGGAATTCAGTCACTAGACTAAGCAAATATACTTGTGAAAAAACACAAAAATTGTTATTTTTTTCTTTTGGCAATACTGAGGTTTGAACTCAGGGCCTCCCACTTGTTAGGCAGGCTCTTTTTCCCTTTAGCCATTTCACTAGTCCTTTTTCATGTTGGATATTTTCCAACATGAAAATATCCATGGGTCTCACAATTTGCCTCAGGTTACTTTGAACAATGATCCTTCTGCCTCTTGAGAAACTAGAATTACACGTGTGAGCCACCATTGCCAAGATATAAAGCCTTAAGGAAATATTTTCAAACCAGTTTCAACAATATGTGGAATAGAACACATACTGCAAGTGTGGTTCAACATATGCAAATCAATAAATGTAATATGGCACTTACACAGAAAAAAGAACAAAACTCATGTGATGATCTTAATAGATGCAGAAAAAGCTTTTGACAACAATCAACATAGCTTCATGATAAAATCCCTGAAGAAACTAGGAATAGAATGAATGTACCTAAGCATAATAAAGAATTTATATGGCAAACTTACAGCAAAAATTATAGTAAATGTGGAAACACTGCAACCATTTCCATTAAAGTTGTGAGCAAGCCAATGGCACTCTACACTCTTATTAAATACAGTGTTGAATTCATAGCCATAGCAATAAGGCAAGAGAAAGAAACAAAAGACATAAAATAAGCAAGAAAAGAGTCAAATTATCCCAACTGGTAGAGCTATGACTCTAAAGACTGCACTAGAAAACTTTCAGACTTCATAAATACTTTCAGAAAAGTAACAGGATTCAAAATCAGCATTCAAAAATCTGTAAGTTTTTGATAAGCAATGAAAGAAGTTGATGAGAATGAAATCAGAAAAACAAGCTTAAACATCACCCTTAGTGGTCAACTGACTTATCCTACCCTGCAACCCCAAGTTCAGACAGCACAACTAATGCCAGGTTAGTACTTTCAGACAAGGCTCTAGACTAAGGTCAGCACCAGACAGAGTTATGCATGCAGGTGATATGGACTCATACTTTAGCTTGCATTATTGTCAGTTTTGCTGTGAGTCCAAGCACAGCCTTGTGATTGTGTAGATCTTTGTGCCTGTGAGACTCAGGCAGGACTCAACTTACTGTCAGTCTTGGAAACCAAGGAGCTGGCATTCACCCAACCTGTGACAGCATAGTATGGCACAAACTATATTTGCTAAGGTTAGAACAGGGTAGTTAGAACAATGAGACCATGTCTTAAAATAAAAATGGAACAAAACAAAACAGAAATCTTTGAGCTGAAAAATATACTCTGAAATAAACCCTATAAAAGGCATCAGTAGCAGAACAGACAAAAAAGAAGAGAGAATCAGTGAGCTGGAAGACAGACCATTTGAAGATACAGAATCAGAAGAGGAAAAAGAAAAAAGAATGAAGAACAGCAAAGAAAGCCTCCTAGTATTTCAGAACAGTGTTGAAAGAGCAAATATTAGGGTTACTTTGGTTCAAGAACTACATGGGAATGTCAAGGACTTAGAAAGCTTTGTCAAGAAGTTATAAGAGAAATATTTTTAAACACTGAGAAGGCTACAAATATCCAGATAGAGGAAGATCAAAAGTCACCAATCTGTTAACAAAGCCATGTTTGTCACCAAGACATCTTATGATTGATCCTTCAAATGTGATAGATAGATTATGAAGGCTATAAAAAAGAAACAAACAAAACATTAGGGGGTCCTAATTTGCCTGACAGCAGACTCCATAGCAGAAGCCTTAAAGACCTGTAGAGTAGCATGAGATTTTCCCAGCACTGAAGTCACAAACATTCCAACTAAGAATATTGTACATGGCCATGCTGTCCTTTAAAAATAAACAAGAGATAAAGACTTTCCAGGAAAAACAAAAGCTGAGGGAATACATCTCCACCAGACCTGCCCTATAGGAAATGCTGTCTGGAGTTCCTCAAACTAAAAGAAAGAGACATTAACAAGTAAGAAGAAAACATGGGTAGGTTTAATATTTATGGCAGGGTTACCTGTGTAGACAAATTCAGAATGTTCTAATATTATAAACAGGTGTGTAAACCATTCATATGTTTAGTATGAACACTGAAAATCTAAATAATTAAAAGTGTAAATACATTAGTATGTGAAATGATAAACAATAAAGAAACAGAATATGAGAAAACAGAAATTTTAAATTTGGGAAGGAATATGTGCAATTTTTGTTATTAATTAGTATTCTTCTTCAGTTTCCTTTTTTGCTCTTATCTTTATAATCTTGTTATGCCACTACAACTTCTAAAGAGTGTATTATAATGAAAAGGTGCTTCATGAGCCAAATAGTCACCACAAGTCAAAAATCTCTAATAGACAATCCAAAATTAATAAGCAATGAATCAAAACACATTACTCTAGTAAATCACTTAACAACAAAGTTAGATTGTAATAATGTGAGAAAAACTACAATAAAACTGATATAAAATTATGAACTGGATATAGTAACATATTGTCTATAAATACTTGCTTAACTGAAAATAGATGACATTCTCCAATCAAAATACATTATTTGCCAGACATGGTGCCTCACACCAGTAATCCAAATACTAGGGATGCTCAGGCAGAGGATCATGAGTGGGACTCCAGCCTGGGCTACATAGTGTGTTGGAGGCCATCCTAGCATATATAATGACACCCTATTCCAAGAAACCCAGGAAAGAAATTAAAAAATCATGGCAGAATTTAAGGAACAATACAATGAGTCAGTGAATCAAAATACTGGTTCTTTGAAAAAAATCATCAAGAATGATAAACTAATCAAATGCAACAGAATGGAGACTCAAATTACTTACATCAGAGATGAAAAAAAGGTTACAAATAATATAAAAGGAATGCAGACAGTCAAAAGGGAATATTTTGCAAAATTATATTTCAATAAATGGAAATTCTGGAAGAAATGGATAACATTTCCACATACATACAATCTACAAAAATTGCACCAAGGAATGTAAATAACTTTAAAATAGCTGTGGGGAGAAATAAGATTGAAGCAATAATAAAGATAATCCCATCAAATAAAAGTTCAGGACTGGAGAAATTCACTATTAAATTCTAACAAACCCTAAAAGAGAACTACTACCAATGCTTCTCAAACTAGTCCATAAAAGAGGAAAGGAGTGAACACTACCAGTGCCATTCTATGAAGCCAGTATTATCTCAATGACAAAATCTGGCAAGGATACAACAATAAAAAGAAACTACAAACTAATTTACTTGATGAAAATACACATTAAAATTTTTACTTTAAGGTGCCTGAACACAGCCATGTGAAATATTCCATCTGCAAGTTTGCCTATACTGGTCATTGACAAACTGGTTTTTGGTACCTTCTTTTGATCATTAAGAGAAGTCATGGTTTCCAACTCTGATGTGTCATAGTGCTTCGGGCATTATATCAACTGTCATTGAAGGAATAGGTATTTATTCTGGTCCTCCTAGTTTGGTTTTGTTTAGTCCTGGCATTCCAGAAATTCTAAGTGGCATGTTTTCTCAGAGCCTCTGGTCAGTTTGGTGTGTAACCACAAGGAGGAGCCAAAAGACCAGTAATGCTATAAATAGCAGTCATTGTATGATCACATTTTCACTATTAGGGGGCGATCACAACCCAGATTCGTCTCAAATATGTGGTTAGTATGTTGAACAGCAAGAATTAGGAATTCCAAAACAGAAGATAGAGCATCAATCAGAATTGAACTCTCTGACATCCTGGACCCCTAACCCATGGAAAGCCACCCAATGTCTCACCTTGCTGAGAAAAGAGACATGACATTTCTCCCTGCAGAGTGGCTGCAAATCTGCTTGTGTGGATCTGCAGAATGAACATGTGAGCATCACACACCAAGCGTGACTCTCCTACCCAACACCCAGGAACATAATACAATGCAGCCCTGGGCAGATTGAATCCCATACCCCCAACAAAACTGAAAAGTATAAACAGTGGAGGTGTGGGTGGAATGCTGAACCTGCCCCAGAGAACAGGGGTGGGGCAAGGAGCCAAATTCTCAGTTGCAGGGAAAGCAACAAAGGCTGAGAGTGGAAGGAGGAAGACAAACTAACCTCCTAAATCAAGGCAGGTAATGGATCCTGGAGCTGGTCTTGTGGGACAGAGGGCAGTACTCAAAACTGAATTGCCCCACCTTGCTGGGGGAAGAGCTGACCAAACAGAGTTGAAGCTGTAGGGCAATGCAGCTGCCACCTGGTGAAAACTAGAACAGCTGTGACCACCCTGCAGGAACTGGTAGTGAGTTACCTCAGCTCCCAATTGCAACTTGCCCTGTGGACAGAAGAAACCAAACACCACTTACAAGCCAGTCACCTTGTGAGACCACATCAGAGCTCCTGCTTGTATACCAATACCAAGATTGAATGCCAAATGAATAACTACAGACCTTTGACCAACAGATAGACACTCTTTACTTTCTCTCCTTTTCCTATGCCACAATCCATTGTTCTCCCTCCCAATTACTCTCTCTACCCCTTCTCATCCAGTCTTTCCCTGTCTTCACCTCCACCTCCTATCCTTCCCTAACCTGTCATCACACTACTCCTCCCTCCTACATACTCACCACCTACTGACTAGCCTACCTGTGCCAACTGTACATACCCCAAGCCCCCTGAAATCCCTGACAAAAGCACCCTCCACTACAACAACAGAAATATACCCAAACACACACAAGGGCCACAAAACTCAACAGCCCCCATATCTCTTCCCCCACCCACCCACCCTTTTCCCACACCTTCTTTTTAGTGCCACCTTTACCAATTACCCAAGTTTCTACATCTAGCCTAATAGCCATTACCTCCCCCCCACCCCAGCTCCCACTGTTTATAGATATTATCATCCAGGGGTTTTCTATATAATATGTAAACAACTGGTCTGACATTGAACCTATGAATTTGTTATTGCTAAATTACACCTCCAGGCCAGGGACAGAAAGAGCACATCAACCTAGCTAACATCCAAGTCAGTGACAATACAAAAATTAAATCAAGGTAAAGAAAACAGGCAATTAAAACCACCAAATAGCCTATCAAGAACATAGTTGCACAGCACCAAGTGGGAACAAGAGGATGGGATAGAAACCCCTCTCCTCAAAAAACTAATTCAATAGAGGATTCAGTGGTAATGAAGAAAATGGACACCCAGTTCCTGATGCCAGCAAAAGAATGATAAATGTCACTAAGGAACCCAGTGACACCTACAAAAAAATCCCTTAAAAAGGAAATCTTGGAAGAAATCACAGAGAAATTCACAGGAAAGGTATTAGACACAGTTAACCAAAATGTACAAAATGCACTCAAGAAATTTCAAGACACCCCCAAAAAAAAGAACATGAGAAGAAACAAAAATAAATAAATGAACTCAGAGAAGACTTTGACAAGCACCAAAGTGAAACGAAGGACACTATAAAAAAAGAGATACATGAATTAAAGACAACAACAAAAAATATAAAAGAGGAGTTGAACAAAGATATGGAAAACCTCAGTAAAAAGAATCAAACAGAAATTCTGGAAATAAAAAATCCCTTTAGTCAACAAAAAACACAGTGGAAGCCCACTCTAGCAGACTAGAACAAGTGGCACAAAGATAAAATAGGAATTAAAGAAAAAAACTGAAGAAATCTTAGTCAAACAACTCAAGAGCTATGAAAGAAATATGCAAGAATTCAGTGATTCCATCAAAAGACCAAACCTGAGAATCATGGGCATTGAAGAAAAAGGGTGCAAGACAAAGGGAAACACAATATATTTAATAAAATAATAACAGATAATTCCCCAAATCTGGAGAAAGATTTGTCCATTCATGTACAGGAAACATCCAGGGTACCAAAGAAACTTCACTAAAATAGAAACTTTCCACAGCATATTATCATTTTAAAAACAAGTACAGAGAACAGAGAAAGAATATTGAAGGCTGTAAGAGAAAAAACTGTGTATAAAGGTGAACCCATCAAAATTACAACAGATTTCTCAACGGAAACTTTAAAAGCATGAAGGGTATGGCATGAGGTATTTCAGGTACTGAATGAAAATAATTTTAGCCCTAGGATACTCTACCCAGCAAAACTATCATTCAACACTGATGGAACAATAAAAATCTACTACAATAAACAGAAACTAAAACATTATATAACCACCAAGCCACCACTACAGAAGATTCTACAAGGAATTCTGCACACAGAGGATGAAAGCAAACAAAACCAAGAGAATATGGGAAGTATCAAACCACAAGAGAAGAAAACACTAGTAACCAGAGAATAGCATTGATTTTGCTGTACACAATCAAATCCTTAAATAACAAAAACAACTAAATGGCAGGACTCCCCACATACTTATCAATATTAACACTGAATGTCAATGGACTCAACTTCCCCATCAAAAGACACCATTTGGCAAACTGGATTAAAAAGGAAAATCCAAAAATCTGTTGTTTACAAGAGATCCACCTTATTGACAGAAATAAACACTGGCTTAGGGTGAAAGGCTGGAAGAAGATTTACCAAGCAAGTGGCCTCCCAAAACAGGCAGGAGTAGGAATATTTATATCAGACAAAGTAGATTTCAAACTTACATTGATCAAACTAGACAAAGAAAGACACTTCATACAAATAAAAGGGGCAATACATTAAAAGGAAATAATACTTAATCTCAGGGCACCCAATTTCATCAAACACTACCAGTACCATTCTATGAAGCCAGTATTATCTCACTAACAAAATCTGGCAAGGATACAACAATAAAAAGAAACTACAGACTAATTTACTTGATGAAAATACACATTAAAATTCTTACTTTTAGGTTCCTGAACACAGCCATGTGAAATATTCCATCTGCAAGTTTGCCTACACTGGTCATTGACAAACTGGTTTTTGGTACCTTCTTTTGATCATTAAGAGAAGTCATGGTTTCCAACTCTGATGTGTCATAGTGCTTCGGGCATTATGTCAACTGTCATTGAAGGAATAGGTATTTATTCTGGTCCTCCTAGTTTGGTTTTGTTTAGGCCTGGCTTTCCAGAAATTTTAAGAAAGTGGCATGTTTTCTCAGAGCTTCTGGTCAGTTTGGTGTGTAACCACAAGGAGGAGCCAAAAGACCAGTAATGCTATAAATAGCAGTCATTGTATGATCACATTTTCACTATTAGGGGGCGATCACAACCCAGATTCGTCTCAAATATGTGGTTAGTATGTTGAACAGCAAGAATTAGGAATTTCAAAGCAGAAGATAGAGCATCAATCAGAATTGAACTCTCTGACATCCTGGACCCCCAACCCATGGAAAGCCTCCCTATGTCTCACCTTGCTGAGAAAAGAGACATGACATTTCTCCCTGTTTCATCAAATATACACTCAAGGACTTAAAAGCACATATAGACTCCAATACACTGTTAGTGGGAGACTTAATACCCTTCTATCACCAATAGATTTGTAATCTAATAAAAAAAAACAACAGAATCCTAGAACTAAATGACACCATAAATCAAATGGACCTAATTGATGTCTACAGACTATTTCTCCTAACAGCACAATATACATTTTTCTCAGCAGCCCATGGAACTTTCTCTAAAATAGATCATGTCTTAGGTGCAAAGCAAGCCTCAGCAAATATAAGAAAATAGAAATAACCCCATGAACACTATACAATACAATAAAATTAGAACTCAACAATAAAACAGCACAGAAAATATGCAAACAATTGGAGGTTGAACAACAAATTGACCTACAATCAGTGGTTCATTGAAGAAATAACAGAGGAAATCAAAAAGTTCCTGAAAATTAATGAAAATGAAAACACAACTTATCCAAACCTATGGGACACAGCAAAGGCAGTCCTAACAGGAAAGTTTATAGCCATGAGTGCATATATTAAAAACACAGAAAGATCTCAAATAAATGACCTAATGGTACATCTCAAACTCCTAGAACAACAAAGAACATGATAAACCCAAACCAAGCAGGAGAGAAATAATGAAAAAAAAGGCCCAAAATCAATGAAACAGAGGCAAAAAAAAAAAAAACCCAAAACAAAGAATCAACAAAATAAAAAGCTGTTTCTTTGAAACAATAAACAAGATTGACAAGCCCCTGGCACAACTGACTAAAATGAGGAGGGCAAAAACCTACTTTAGTAAAATCAGAAATGAAAGCAGGGAGATAATAACAAACACCACAGAAATCCAGAAAACCATCAAGACTGCTTTGAGAACCTATTTTCCAATAAATTGGAAAATCTTGAACAAATTGACGAATTTGTTACTTATGGCCATCCCAAACTGAACCAAGAGGATATTAACCACCTAACCAGATCTAAAACACATACTGAAATTGAAGCAGCAATAATGAGTCTCCCAAAAAAGAAAAGTCCAGGACCTGATAATTCTCTGCTGAATTCCACATTTCAAATTCTGCTGAATTCAGACCTTTAAAGAAGAACTAATACCAACACTCTTTAAACTTTTCCACAAAATAGAAAGGAAAGGAACATGGCTTAATTCATTCTATGAAGCCAGTATTACACTCATCCCAAAACCAGACAAGGACATATTAAAAAGAACTGCAGGCCAATTTTCTTAATGAACATTGATGCAAAAATCCTCAATAAAATAATGGCAAACTGAACCCAACAATATATCAGAAAGATTATTCACCATTACCAACTCAGCTTCATCCCTGGGATGCAGGGATGGTTCAACATACACAAATCTATAAATGTAGTACAGCACATTAATAGCAGCAAAGACAAAAAATACATTATCATCTCAATAGATGCAGAAAAGCCTTTGATAAGATTCAACACCGCTTCATGATAAAATCTCTGATGAAACAAAGATTAGAAGGAATGTAACTTAACATAATAAAGGCTACCGATGACAAACCTATAGCCACCATCATACTTAAAGGGGAAAAACTGAAACCATTCCCTATAAACTCAGGATTGAGACAAGGTTGCCCACTCTTCCCACTCCTATTCAACATAGTTCTGGAATTCCTAGCCAGAACATCAAGACAAGAAAAAGAAATAAAAGGAATACAAATAGGTAAAGAAATAGTCAAAGTATCCCTATTTGCAGACTACATGATCCTATATTTCCAAGACCCAAAATCTCTACCCAAAAACTCCTAGATGCCATAAACAGCTCCAGTAATGTAGAAGGATACAAAATCAATTTACAAAACTCAGTAGCCTTTCTATATACCAACAATGAACAGATTGAGAAAGAACATAGGAAAACAATTCCATTTACAATGGCCTCAAAAAAAAATCAACTACCTAGGAATAAACTTAACAAAGGCTGTGAATGACTTCTACAAGGAGAACTAAACCATTGATGAAACAGATTGAAAGAAAACTGCAGTAAGTACATAGATCTCCCATGCTCATGGATTGGTAGAATCAACATAGTAAAAATGGCTATACTACCAAAAGCAATCTACATGTTCAATGTAATTTCCATCAAAACCCCAATGACATTCATCACAGAGATTAAAAAATCTACCCTAAACCTCATTTGGAAACAGAAAAGACTGTGAATTGCCAAGGCAATACTGAGCAAAAAGAGCAATGCTGGAGATATCACAATACCTGACTTCAAACTATATTACAGAGCCATAACAATAAAAACAGCATGTTACTGGCACAAAACAGATATGAAGTCCAGCAGAATAGAATAGAGGACCTGGATATGAATCCACATAGCTTATGCCCAACTAATTTTTGACAAAGTCACCAAAAAACACACAATGGAGAAAAGACAGTCTCTTCAATGAATGTTGCTGGGAAAAGAGGTTATCTGCCTGCAAAATACTGAAACTAGATCCATGACTATCACCCTATACTAGTATCAATGAAAAGTCGATTAAAAACCTTAATATCAGACCCTAAACTCTGAAGTTAGTACAGGAAAGAGCAGGGAATACTCTGGAAACAATAGGTATAGGCAAGGACTTCTTCAGAAGAACTCAAGTGGCCCAGCAACTAAGAGAAAGGATGGACAAATAGGACTACATGAATTAAAAAAGCTTCTGCATGACAAAAGAAATGGTCTCTAAATTGAAAACAACACCCACAGAATGGGAGAAAATATTTGCTAGCTATACATTACACAGGGACTGATAAACAGAATGTGCAGGGAGATCAAAAAACTAAATGTTCCAAAAATCAATGAACCAATAAAGAAGTGGACAATTGAACTAAACAGAACTTTTTCAAAAGAAGAAGTCCAAATGACCAAAAAACACATGAAAAATGCTCACCCTCTCTGGCCATAAAGGAAATGCAAATCAAAACCACACTAAGATTCCACCTTCTGCCTGTTAGAATTGCTACCATGAAGAACACCACCTACATCAAATGTTGGCAGGGAACCAGGGAAAAAGGAACCATCCTACACTGCTAGTGGGAATGTAAGCTAGTACAACTAGTATGGAAAACAATATGGAGGCTTCTTAAAAACTAAACCTAGATCTGCCATACGATCCAAAAATCCCACTCCTAGGGATATACCCAAAGTAATGTGACTCAGGTTACTCCAGAGGCACCTGCACACCCATGATTATTGCAGCAGTATTCACAATAGCCAAGTTATGGAAACAACAAAGATGCCCCACTACTGATGAATGGATTAAGAAAATGTGGTATTTATACACAATGGAATTTTACTCAGCCATGAAGAAGAATGAAATCTCATTATTTGCAAGTAAATGGATGGAGCTGGAGAACATCATCTTAAGTGAAGTGAGTAGGGCTCAGAAGGCCAAAATTTGCATGTTCTCCCTCATATGCTTATTATAGACCCCAAACATTTGCAGTAATATTTTTGGACATGGGTCACACAGTAAGGGGAGAATGTGCATAGGAGGAATAGGGAAAAAGAAGGAAACCTAAAACTTGAATGTGGTTAATACGCTCACTGTAGAGGAGCAGATGAAGCAATCTTAATCTAGCAGAGGCCACTGTGGGAAGGAGCTCGGGAAGCAGTGAAGAGTTATGGTAGAGATGAACCAATGTGGGTTGCAATACACAAGTGCAGGGGAGGATCCAAGATGGCGACCAGAACATGGCTACAGACCTTCTGACCTCCGTAATCCAGGGACTTTGATAGGAAGCTTGAGACTTGCTTGAAAGGGGTAAAACACCAGGGAGAGCTGAAACATCAGCACTCCAAACCCCTAGCTCGTGGGAGGCCTCTCCATACCACCATACACTAAAACAATAGCAGGCGCTGCATGCCAAGCCCCTCTCCATAGGCCTGCAGAGATGCTGCTCCATACGCTGTGGGATCTCCAATCTTCTGGCCCTGCTCCTTTGCCCCACCAGGGCTGTGCTACCCCAAACTCCCACCCCTCAGACCTGCAGGATCTCTGTGGAAGAGCTCTTAAGGCCAGGGCTCCACAGACACCTATGCTCTCTGCCAGGCCAAGCTCCCCCCCCGCAAGGCCTGCACAGCCCTGCAGGATCTCCATCATGCTGGGCTGTGGTCCCCAGCCCTGCACGATCTCCACTTGACCGCCAAGGCTCCCAAGTCCTACAAAGCCCTGCAGGAGCTCCGTCTTGCTGGGCTGTGGTCCCCAGCCCAGAACGATCTCTGCTCTGCCTGCCATGCTCCCAAAACCGGCACAGCCCTGCAGGAGCTCCATCTTGCTGGGCTGTGCTCCCTAGCCCTGCATACTCCCTAGCCATGCACGCTCCTCAGCCCTGCACAATCTCTGCTCTGCCTGCCACACCCCCAAAGCCTGCACAGCCCTGCACAATATTCACTCTGCAAGGCTGTGCCCCTAAGGCCTGCCAAGCCGGGCACCCACACACACACTATCTCTGTTCTGCTTGACCACACTCCCCAAACCTTTCAAGCCAAGGATCCACAGACACATAGGATCTCCACTCCACTATGCCAGCCTGCACCCTTCAGGCATGCCAAGCCCATGCTCCAAAGGCCTGCTATTTCACCTCATCTAAAGGACTCCACCTGAAGGCCCGTAGGACCCTACCCACTGTCCACTTGCCACAGGCAGGCTCCAAACCTACCTAAGAGACACACACAGACAGGTCTAGATGCTAAAGAACTAACATCAGAACAACAAAGATTGCAATTCTACTGCTCTAGAACTGGTGATTTTTAAAAAAAATTTTTTTTTCCCTTCTTTAAGGGATTTGCTGCCTGGTTTACTGTATGATCATCCACCATCTCTACCATTTTTTTTCTCTTTTATTCTCTACTCTATTCTTTTTATCTTTCCATCTCTCTCTCTTTTTTATCCTTCTCTCTCGGTTTTGTTAGTATTACTATTGCTACCCAGCTAATACTAAATTACACATAGTTCAGGGATAGAAATGTTACCAAGTGGAAATATGGGAAGAAGAAAAAGGGAAGGAAACTATTCCCTCCAAAAAAATAAAGTAGTGCAGGACTTAGAGCAAATTGAAGAAAATGGATACCCAGATCCAGACTCCAACAAAACAAAGATAAACTATACCAAGGAACCCAACGAAGCCCACAAGAATATTCTGAAAGAAGAAATCCTACAAGTAATTAATGAGAATTTCATAGAAATGTTACTAGACATGGTCAACCAAAAAGTACAGGAGGCACTCAAGAAATTCCAAGTGGACAAAAATAAAGAATATGAGAAAACACAAACACAATTAAATGAAATCATAGAAGCCCTAAATAAATGCCAAACTGAAATTAGACTACCACAAACAGAGAGATAAACGAATTAAGGTAAAAAACTGACAATATTAAAGAGGAAGTAAACCATCATATGGAAAACCTCAGAAAAAAGAGTGAAACAGGAATAAAAAACAAAATGGAAGGCCATTCCAGCAGAATAGAACAAACACAAGGCATAATCTCAGAACCTGAGGATGAAATGGTAACTAAAGGAAAAACTGAGAAACTAGTAGTTAAACAACTTAAAACCTATGAAAACAAAATGCAAAAACTCACTGACTCCATCAAAAGACCAAACCTGGGAATCATGGGCATTGAAGAAGGAGAAGAGGTGCAAGCAAAAGGAATGCATAATATATTCAACAAAATAATAACAGAAAATTTCCCAAATCTAGAGAAAACTCTGCCCATTCAGGTACAGGAAGCCTCTAGACCAAAATAGAACTACCCCACAATATATTATCATTAAAACAACAAGTACAGAGACTAGAGAAAGAATATTGAAGGCTGTAAGAGAGAAAAAACAAATAACATACAAAGGCAAACCCATCAAAATCACACAGACTTCTCAACAGAAACATTAAAAGCAAGAAGTGCATGGAGTAGGTCTTCCAAGCACTGAATGAAAATAACTTGAACCCTAGGGTACTCTACCCAGCAAAACTATCATTCAAAATAGACAGAGCAATAAAAGTCTTCCATGATAAGCAGAAACTAAAACAATATATGAACACCAAGCCACCATTACAAAAGGTTCTCTAAGGAATTCTGCACACAGATAATGAAAGGAAACAAAACCATGAAAGGGCAGGCAGTACCAAACCACAGGAGAAGAAAAGACAAGAAAGTAAAGAGTAACACTGAATCAGCTACACACAATCAAATCCTTAATCAACAAAGACAACTACATGGCAGGGATCACCACGTACTTATCAATACTAACACTAAATGTTAATGGACCAAATACCCCCATCAAAAGACACCGATTGCCAAACTGGATTAAAAAGGAAGATCCAACAATCTGCTGCCTACAGGAGACCCACCTCATCAACAGAAATAAGTATTGCCTGAAAGTGAAAGGCTGGAAGAAGATTTACCAAGCCAATGGCCCCTGAAAACAGGCAGGAGTAGCAATACTTATCTCAGACAAAGTAGACTTCAAACCTACATTGATCAGACGAGATAAAGAAGGACACTCCATACTAATAAAAGGGGAAAAACACTAAAAGGAAATAACAATTATCAACCTATATGCACCCAGCGTCAATGCACCCAATTTCATCAAACATAACCTGAAGGACCTAAAAGCATATATTAACTGCAACACAATGGTTGTAGGAGACTTTAATACCCCCCTATCACCAATAGATAGGTCATCCAAACAAAAAATCAATAAAGAAATCCTAGAACTAAATCATACCATAGATCAAATGGACCTAGCTGATGGCTACAGAATATTTCACCCAACTTCTGCACAATGTACATTCTTCTCAGCAGCCCATGGAACCTTTTCCAATATTGATCATCTCTTAGGGCACAAAGTAAGCCTCAGCAAATATAAGAAAATAGAAATAATTCCATGCATTCTGTTGGACCACAATGCATTAAAACTAGAAATCAACAACAAAAACAGCAGTAAAAAAAGCAAAAAATTGGAAACTGAGCAACACGTTACTCAACTATGAATGGGTCACTAACGAAATAAAAGAGGAAATTAAAAGGTTCTTGGAAGTTAATGAAAATGAAAACACGACCTACCGGAACCTATGGGACACAGCAAAGGCAGTCATAAGAGGAAAATTTATAGCTATCAGTGCATATATTAAAAGGACAAAAAGATCTCAAATCAATGACCTAACACTACAGCTGAAACTTTTGGAAAAACAAGAACAAAAAAAACCCAAAAAAGGCAGAAGGAAAGAAAATATTAAGATAAGGGCTGAACCAATGAAATAGAAACAAAAAAAACCATACAAAGACTCAATGAAACAAAAAGCTGGTTCTTTGAAAAAATAAATGAGATTGACAGACCCCTGGCAAACCTAACTAAAATGAGGAGAGAAAAAACCCAAATCAGTCAAATCAGAAATTCAAAAGGAGAGATAACAACAAACACCACGGAAATCCAGGAAATCATCAGAGACTACTTTGAGAGCCTCTACTCTAAGAAATTTGAAAATCTTGAAGAAATGGACAGATTTCTAAAAACTTACAACCACACAAAACTGAACCAAGAGGATATTAATCACCTGAATAGATCTATAACACAAAAAGAAATTGAAGCTGCCATCAAGAGCCTCCTAAAAAAGAAAAGTCCAGGACCTGACGGATTCACTGCTGAATTCTATCAGACATTTAAAGAAGAACTAATACCAACCCTCCTTAAACTTCCACGAAATACAACCGGAAGTAACACCGCCTAACACATTTTATCAAGCCAATATTACTCTCATCCGAAAACCAGACAAAGACACCTCCTAAAAGGAGAACTACAGGCCAATTTCCCTAATGAACATCAATGCAAAAATCCTCAGTAAAATAATGGCAAACCTAATCTAACAACATAACAGAAAGATCATTCACCACGACTAAGGTGGCTTCATCCCAGGGATGCAGGGGTGGTTCAACATTCACAAATCTATACATGAAATACAGCACATCAATAGAAGCAAAGACCAAAACCACTTGATCATCTCAATAGATGCAAAAAAAGCCTGTGACAAGATCCAACACCACGTCATGATAAAAGCTCTAAGAAAACTAGGAATAGAAGGAATGTACCTCAACATTGTAAAGGCTATATATGACAAACTTACAGCCAACATCATACTTAACGGTAAAAACTGAAACCATTCCCCCTAAAATCAGGAACGAGACAAGGATGCCCACTATCCCCACTCCTACTCAACATAGTACTGGAATTTCTAGCCAGAGCAATTAGGCAAGAAGAAGAAATAAAAGGAATACAAATAGGTAAAGTAACCATCAAAATATCCTTATTTGCAGACAATATGATCCTATATCTTAAAGACCCAAAAAACTCTATCCAAAAACTCCTAGATACCACAAACAGCTACAGCAAGGTGGCAGGATACAAAATCAACCTACAAAAATCATTAGCTTTTCTATACACCAGAGAAGGAACACATGGAAATAATCCATTCACAATAGCCTAAAAAAAAAAAAATCAAATACCTAGGAGTAAATTTAACAAAGGATGTGAATGACCTCTACTAGGAAAATTACAAACACCTGAAGAAAGAGATCGAGGAAGACTACAGAAGATGGAAAGACCTACCGTGCTCATGAATCAGTAGAATCAACATAGTAAAAATGGCTGTACTACCGAAAGCAGTCTACATGTTTAATGCAATTCCCATCAAAATCCCAATGACTTTCATCACAGAGATTGAAAAATCTACCTTAAAGTTCAGTTGGAAACACAAGAGATTGCGAATAGCCAAGGCAATACTCAGCAAAAAGAGCAATGCTGGAGGTACCCCAATACCCGACTTTAAACTATATTACAAAGCAACAGCAATAAAAACAGCATGGTACTGGCAGAAAAACAGACATGAAGACCAGTGGAACAGAATAGAGGACCCAGATAAGAACCCACAAAACTATGCCCACCTCATTTTTGACAAAGGTGCCAAACATATGCAATGGAGAAGAGATAGCCTCTTCAACAAATGTTGCTGGGAAAAGTGGTTACCCTTCTGCAAGAAACTGAAACTAGATCCATGTCTATCACCCTGTGGAAGTATCAACTCAAAGTGGATCAAGGACCTAAACATCAGACCTGAAACTCTGAAATTACTACAGGAAGAACCAGGAAACACTCTGGAACTAATAGGTATAGGCAAGGACTTCCTCAATAGAACCCCAGCAGCCCAGCAACTAAGAGAAAGGATGAATAAATGGGACTTCATAAAACTAAAAAGCTTCTGCACAACCAAAGAAATGGTCTCTAAACTGAAAAGACCACCCACAGAGTGGGAGAAAATATTTGCCAGCTATACATCAGACAAGGGACTGATAACCAGAATATACAGGGAACTTAAGCAACAAAACCACAGTAAGATTCCACCTCACCCCTGTTAGAATAGCCATCATCAAAAACACCACCAACAACAAGTGTTGGCAAGGATGTGGGAAAAAGGAACCCTAATCCACTGCTGGTGGGAATGCAAACTGTTGCCAACCACTCTGGAAAAAAAATTGGAGGATTCTTAAAAATCTAAACATAGACCTGCTATATGATGCCCCACTTCTGATGAATGGATCAATAAAATGTGGTATTTTTACTCAACCATGAAGAAGAATGAAATCTTATCATTTGCAGGTAAATGGATGGAACTAGAGAACATCATTCTGAGTGAGGTTAGCCAGGCTCAGAAGACCAAAAATCGTATGTTCTCCCTCATATGCGGACTTTAGATCTAGGGCAAATACAGCAATGTGGTTGGACTCGGATCACAAGACAAGGGGAGAGCACACACAGGAGATATAGGAATAGGTGGAAAACACAAAACATGAAAGTGTTTGATATCCCCACTCTGAGGAACTAATACAGAAAACTTACAACAACAGGTTATCACTAGCAGGAGATCGGGAACCAATGTAAAGATCAGTTAGAGTTTAATCAACATGGGACGTAACACATGGGTACATGATAGCAATAGTAGGAATCTTTCTGTATAGCTATCCTTAACTCAGCTAGCAAAAACGCTTTGTCTTTCTTATAATGCTTGTGTCTTTTCTTCAACAAAATCAGTCACAAGGGCAGAATGGGACCTGCCTGAAATTGAGGAGAGGAGTGGGGGAAGGGTGGGGAAGGGGGCAGGGTGGAGAAATGACCCAAACAATGTATGCACATAATAAAAAATAAATAAATAAAAAATACACAAGTGCATGGAAGAAAGGCCAGGAATCTCTCTGAATAGCTATTTTTGTCTCTTACTAGCAAAAATGCTTTGTTATCTTATTACCTTTTACGTTTTCTCTTCAAGAAAATGGGAGCAGAAGAGAGTGGAACAGGTTCTGCCTGGAAGTGGGGGCTGGGGGGCAGAACTGTCCCAAATAATTTATACACATGTAAGTAGATGTACAAATGATAAAATAAAATAAAATAGAAAGATTTAGGAATTATTCATAATGGATAATCCATCCCCGTGCCTAAGGCAATTGCCTTGTGAAAATAGATCCAACTGAATAAAATACTTTCAAACCAATTTCAACAATACATGGCATAGAACATACACAATGATCAAATTGTTTCATTCTAGTGATGCAAGCGTGGTTTAAAAATACAATCAATAAATGTAATACAGGACATAAACAGACTGAAAGAAAAAAAGTAACATGATCATCTCAATAGATAAAGAAAGAACATTTGACAAAATCTAACATAGCTTCTTGATAAAATCCCTGAGGAAACGAGGAGTAGGACTGGTTCTAAATGTAGTAAAGGCTTTATAAGACAAACTAGAGCCAACATTATAGTAAATAGGGCAAAACTGAAAGCATTTCCATTAAAGGCATGAATGAGACAAAGGTGTCCACTCTCTACAGTCTTATTCAATATAGTGCTTGAATTCATAGCTGAAGAAATAAGGTAAAGGAAATAAAAGGGATGAAAGTAAGAAAGGGAAAGGAGTCATTTTCCCTATTTGCAGACAATATGATCATTAGTTGAGGTCACAATTTCCTGAGAGCCTTGATGCTTGGTGTATTATGTCAACTGCTGTTGAAGGAATAGATGTTTGTTCTAGTCTTCCTGGTTTTACGATGTTTATTCCTGGTTTTTTGGATGTTCTAAAGAGACGGCTAATTTTCTCCATGCTGATCAGTTCAGGTGCGTACCCACTAGATGGCGCCAAAAGACCAAGAATGCTACAAACAGTACTCATTGTCCTGTCACGTTTCACCAGTGGAGGGCGATCAAAGTCCAGGTTTGCCTGAAATACACAGTATGTGACATAACACAAACTGGGATGTACCTAAAATGGTTACTCCATCTGGATAAACCTCTCCCTGGGGCTGAGGTTTCCTCAGACACTTCATCCACAGTTACCATCTTGTTGTCAGGTGGTACTATAATATTCTTCCTGGTTCTGGGTACAATCACCTTGTAGGGACCAGCTACAGGATCATATAACATGTCTGCAGCCAGAAATCTATGTCACACTCTGAGTTACATCTTGCCAAGTCAAGCAGAGCAGTGGAATAGGACTAAGGCTCTCTCTTCTGTGGCCTGTCAACTGTAGTGGTGAACTATTGACCCCAGATCACTTAAGCTATCCATAAATGATGTTTGTGTTAATGGAAGTCAACTGGATTAGTGTTGCTTGTCCCTGCATGGGACTGGTGCTGTCATAGAGGCTCTGTCCATGGGCACTGGGCTCTTTGTGATGCCATTATACTACGTCTAGTGTTACAACCCAGCACCTTGTTGCAAACAGAGATAACTACCTTGTCCTAGACTCACTAAATGGAGTCTTGCTCCACACTGTGCCACCACAGGTTGGGTAAATAGTAGGTCCTTGGCCATCAAGTCTAAGACTAGGCTGGGTCCTGCCTGAGGCTCACAGGGACAAAGACCTGCACAGTCTGAAGGTTGCACCTGGGCCCACAGTACAACTGACAATGATGCAGGCGAAAGCATGAGTCCATCCTACCTGGGTGCAGATCTCTGCCTGGTGCTGGCCTTAGTCTAGAGTCCCATCTGCAATCCCTGGTATGGTGTTAGCTGTGCTGTCTGAGCTTGGGGTAGCTGGGTAGAATCCATCATTTAGCCACTATGGCTGATGCTTAAGCTTGTTTCCCTGATCTCATTCTCAGCACTTCAAATGTTTGTGTATCAAAAAGTTACAGATTTTTGTAAATTGATTTTGTATCCTGCTATGTTGCTGAACGTGTTTATCAAGTACAAAAGGTTTCTATTGGGGTCTGAGGGACATATTGTCTGCAAATGGAGATAATTTTACTCCTTTCATTCCTCTTTATCTCTGTTTCATTTCTTTCTCTTGCCTTATTGTGGTGGATATGACTTGAAGCACCTTATTCAACAATACTGGAGAGTGAACACCCTTGTGACATTCCATACTTCAGTGTAAATGACTTCACTCTTTCCATATTTAGTACATTGTTGGCTACACGTTTATCATATGTACCCTTTGTTCTGTTGATGTATATTCCTTCTATTCCTAGTTGCATTAGGACTTTTAACATGAAGAGCTCTTGGATTTTGTCAAATGCTTTTTCTGCCTGTATCCAGGTAATCAAATTACTTTTATCCTTTATTCTGTTTATGTGTTGTATTACATTTATTGATTTCCATATGTTGAACCACACTTGCATCCCTGGAATGAAAAAATTTGATCATGGTGTATGTTCTAGTCCATGTATTGTTGACTTTGGTTTGACACTATTTTATTAAGAATTTTTGTGTCTGTTTTTACAAGGAAACTGTCTTAGTCAGGGGGATGAATTACCCATTTTAAGAACTTCCCAGCTCATGCTGCTCAATATTCTAACCACCATTTTGGGACAAACCTGGGTTTTGATCGCCCTCTCCTGGTGAAACCATGATTATACAATGATTGCTTCTTGTAGCATTTCTGGTTTTTGTATTATCTAGTGGTTACACACCTGAATTGACCAGATGCACTGAGAAAATAAGCAGCTTTCTTAAGACTTCACAAAACCAGATTAGGAATTCTGGAACAAATACCTAATCCTTCAATGCAGTTGACATATAAAGAAAGTGTCAGAGCTCTCAGGAATCATGACTTCTTGTAATGGTCAAAACAAAATTCAAAAACCAGTGGGACAGTAACCAGTATGGGAAAACTCACAGGTGGAGAATTTAAAACTGCTGTGTTAAGGAAGCTAGAAATTCTACAAAAACATAGAGAATATGTTAAATACTCTAAGAGAAAAACATAATAAGGAGATTGAAGCAATTTTAAGATGTCAAACAGATATCAGTTCTATGTGTACAGTTCTGTAATCTCAGCACTGTATAGGCCAAGGAAGGAGAACTGAGAGTTCAGGGACAGTTTGGGCTATACAGTGAGACTCCTTCTCAAAATTAAAATAAAGAAGAAAATCAAACAGAATTCCTTGAGCTGAAAAATAAACTCTGAAAGTAACCCAACAGAAGGCATCAATAGCAGGACAGACCAAGAAGGAGAGAATCAGTGAGCTTGAAGACAGAATTATTTGAAGGTACACAGCTAGAGAAGAATAAAGAATGAGGAAGGAGTGAAAAAAAGCTTACTAGAATTTAAGAACAGTGTTAGAAGAACAAATATTTGTGTTATGGTGGTTCAAGAAGTATGTGAGAATGCCAATGAATTAGAAAGCTTAGCCAAAATAATAGTAACAAAGGCATTCCAAAACCTTGAGAAGATTGAAGCAGTAATAAAGGGATTCCCATCAAAGAAAAGTCCAGGACTGAACAGATTCCCCATGGGGTTCTACCAGACCCTAAAAACAGAACTACCACAAATACCCCTCAAAACTAATGCTCTTTTATAAGAGTAAAGGAAGGAATGTAACCAAACTCTTTTTATGAAGCAAGTATTATCCTGATACCAAACCCTAATAAGGTCACACAAATAAAAAAAGTAAACTATAGACCAACTTCCTTATGAAAATAGACACAAAAGTGCTTATTTTTGGCTTCTTTAACTGAAACTGCAGTTTTAAATACTCCATCTTGGGCCAGGTGCCATTAGTTCATGCCTGTAACCCTGGCTACTCAGTGTTAGACTGAAAGAAGCACAGAAGAGATAGGCCAGCACAAGATTTATTTGGGAAGAAACCTTGTGGAGGGGAGAATATAGCCAAAGCTGGAATCCCTCTGCCACTTATAGACTTGGAGAAGATAAAGGGGAGGGGTCTGAAGGGGCAATTTAGCTGGGCAGGAAAGTTCTTCCAGAGTAAACAATTGCTAGAGGAAGCTAGAGAAGATAAGTGGTAATTAGGTAGAATGGCTGCCTAACCAGCTCCACCTGTGACCCCTCCTAGGTGAGAGTTTTTCATTCTTTGAGACCAGATGTGGTTCTTCCAGTAAGTGGTGGGGTGTTTCCAGTAAGCTGCCTGCAAGGGGTGGGGTGTCTGATCCTAATATGGCTTCCCTTATGTTCATCTTAACCCTCAGGAGGCAGAGATCAGGAGGATGGCAGTTGGAAGCCAGGCCCAGGCAAATACTTCACGAGACCTATCTTGAAAAAACCCTGCCAGAGTGGCTCAAGTGATAAGAACACCTATCTAGCAAGTGCGTAGGCCCTGAGTTCTAAACCCTAGTGCCACCAAAATAAATAAATAAATAAATAAATTCTCCATCTGCTATTTTGCCCATGTGGGATACTGTCAGAGTGTCAAACCTTGTTTTGAACGTTTGGCGAAGTCATGCTTCCTTTATAGCTCTTAACACTTGTAATCTGTCAACTGCTATTGAGGGATTAGGTGCTTATTCCAGTCTTCATAATCTGGGTTTATTTATGCCTGCCTTTGCAGAAAATCTAATCAGTCACTTATTATCTCTGAGCCTCTGGCTACTTTGGGTGCATAACCACTAGATGGGAACAAAAGACAGAAATGTCACAAGCAGCAGTCATTGAATTATCCCTGCTTCACCATTAATGGGTGATCAAAGCCCAGGTTTGTCCCAAATGCATGGTTAGTACATTGAACAGCATGAAATGGGAAGTGCATAAACTGGTAATCCATCCCCCTTACTAAGCCAATTTCCTTGTGAAAGTAGACACAAAAATTCTTAATAAACTACTTTCAAAGCAATCAGAAGAACACACACTATGATAAAATTGTTTCATTCCGGGGATGCAAGAGGTTCAGCATGTGCAAATCAGTGAATATAATTCTGTACATCAACAGAATTGATGATAAAAACCACATGATCATCCCAGTAGATGCAGAAAAAGTGTTTGACAAAATCTAACAGCCTTTCATGGTAATGCCGTGGTGAAACTAGGAATAGAAAGAATGTACCTTACAATGTAATAAAGTCTATATATAACAAGCCTGTAGCCAACATTGTACTAGATGAGGAAAAACTGAGGACATTTACTCTGACATGAGGAATGAGGAAAGGTGTCTACTCTCTCTACTATTATTGAATATGATGCTTGAATTTGTATACACAGCAATAAGTCAAGAGAAAGAAATGAAGGGGATTCAAATAGGAAAGAAAGGTGTCAAATTATCCCTATTTAGGAAGGATATGACCCTATACTAGAAACTTTTTCAGTAAAGTAGTTGATTAGAAATCAACATACAAACATGTGTAACTTTTCTATACACAAATAATGGCGTGGTGAGGCTAAAATCAAGCTTAAGCATCAGTCTTGGTGGTCAAGTGAATGAAATCTCCTCCCTTCCCCCGCATTCATGCAGCATAGAGACCACCAGTTGAGTGTTTGTAGACAGGGCTCTAGATTAATGCCAACACACAGGAGAGTTCTGCAACTAGGTGGTATGGATTCATGCTTTAGCCTGCATCCTTGTCATCTGTGCTGGTCTGGTGACACCTAACAATGGGGAAAATCTAATTCCATCACAAGTATGTTAGTGCTGATGGACAGAACTTCTGTGGCAGCACCAGTGCCAGAGACAGGAAGCACCAACTCATTAGACTTCTATTATCACAAGCATCATCTATGGATAATTGCAGTAGTCTTAGTTCACCTCTGCAGTTGGCAATTCACAGCAGTATGGGCCTTATTACTACTCCTGTGTACTCTTGGAAAGTGGTGACAGAGAGTGTATGGATTTGTGGTATTGGTGGACACAAGCAATTTATAGGATCCTAGAGCTGGTCTCTCCATGGTGATT
Organism: Castor canadensis; assembly: GCF_047511655.1. NCBI lineage: Eukaryota > Metazoa > Chordata > Mammalia > Rodentia > Castoridae > Castor > Castor canadensis. The sequence continues at coordinate 118,823,665 of NC_133405.1, forward strand.
CTGCCTAGAGCTAGGCAGAATACTGTAGTACCTGACCTCAGGGAAGTAACTGTGGATGAGGTGTCTCAGAAAATCTCTGGGCAAGGGAGTGGCTTACCCAGAGGAATGGACTATGCATTTTAGGTACTTCCCAGCTCATGCTGTTCAACATACTAACCACGTATTTCAGATCTAACTGGGGGTTGTCTTATACTTTTTGATTTCCATATGTTGTATCACCCTCTAGTGGTCAAACTGTGATAATACAACGACTGCTGCTTTGTGGAATTCCTGGTCTTTGGCGCCGTCTAGTGGTTACGCATCAGAACTGACTAGAGGCACCCAGAAGATAAGCAACCTACTTAGAATTTCTGGAAAGCCAGACATAAACAAAACCAGACTAGTGAGAGTGGAGTACACACTTTTTCCTTCAATGACAGTTGACATAATATAGCAAGGATCAGAGCTCTCAGGAAACCATGACTCTACTCAGTGGTCATATTGTCTGCAAATAGGGATAATTTTACTCCTTTCTTTCCTATTTTCATTCCTTTTATTTCTCTTGCCTTATTTTTCTGGCTAAGAATTCAAGTATTATATTGACTAGGAGTGTAGAGAGCAGATATCCTTTCCTAGTTCCTGACTTTAATGAAAATGTTTTCATTTTTGTTCTCATCTACCAAACTTTTGGCCACAGGTTAGTTATATATAGCTGTTATTATGTCAGAGTATACTCCTTCTATTCCCATTTTCTTCAGAACTTTGATCATGAAGGGATGTTGAATTTTGTGAAAGGCTTTTCTGCGTCTATTAAAATGATCATGTGATTTTTGTCATTTATTCTGTTCATGGACTGTCTTGCATTTATGTTTTATCACATTTGCATCCTTGGAATGAAACAATTTGTTCACGGTGTAAGGTATTTTCAATATATTCTTGATTGTTTGAAGTTTTTAAAAAGAATTTTATGTCTATTTTCATCAAATAAATTAGTCTATAGTTTTCATTTCTCTCTTTTTTTTTTTTTTGCATCAATTTGGTTTCACCAGCACAGCCCTGTGTTCCAATGCAGTGTCCTGTGCTATCTACACTATCCTAGTCTCAGTTAATGGAAACTTGTTCCACACTGTGCTGCAACAGGGTTGAGTTAATGGCAGGCTCTTGTCTAACAAGTCTGATGCTAAGTTGGGTCCTGCCTGAGTCTCATAGGCATAAAGATCTGCACATTCTCAGGGCTTCATCTGGGCCCACAATACAGGTTGCAATTTTGTAGGCTAAAGCATGATTTCACCCCCCTGGGTGTGGATTTCTGCCATCTATGGCAGCTCACATTATACACCAAGCTTCAATAGCTTGAGGAAATTATTACTTCACCTAATGATTAAAACAAGGTGTCTCTCCACTCTTTTGCAATATACTGTTGTAAGTCTTAGAGCAACAAGTCAAGAATTTTGAAATAAAAATAATACAAATAAGAAATAAAGGAGTCAAATTTGTGCCTATTTGCTAATGATATGATCCTATATTTAAAAGACCCTAAAGACTCCAATAGAAAAGTTTTAGACTTGATAAGCACTTTCAACAAATAGCAAGGTACAAAATTAGCATACAAAAATCTCTAACTTTTCTACACACAAACAATGCATGTGCTGAGAATGAAATCAGGAAAATAATCCCACTCACAACTGCCTCAAAAATATCTAGTAATAAATCTAACCAAGGAAGTGAAAGCACTGTACAATGAAAATTATAAAAACTGAAGAAAGAAAGTGAAGAAGACACTAGAAAATGGAAAGACTGTCGATTCTACTACCTGAAAGCACTCTACAGATTTATCCAGTTCCCATCAAAATTCCAATGTCATTTTCACAGAAATAGGAAAAACTCCTAAAATTCATATTGAAGCATGAAAAGACCCAATTAGTTAAAGTGATCTTGACCAACAAGAGTAATTCTGGAGATACTCATAGTACCTGACCTCAAATTATACTACAGACCCACAGACAACGTGATGATGGCACAAAAATGTCACATGTATCAATGGAATAGAATGGAAGATCCAGAAATAAGCTCATACAACTATAATCATCTGATTCTTAACTAAGGTGCTAAAAACACACATTGGAAAAAAGACAGACTCTTCAACAAATGGTGGTGGGAAAACTGGATATCCACATGTAGAATATTGAAGGTAGAACACTATTTCTCACCCTGTGTAATATTTAATTCAAAATGGACCAAAGACCTTAAGAGACCCGAAATTTTGATACTGTTGGAGGAAAATGTAGGGAAAACACTTCAATACACAAGATACAGGTGCAGACAAATGTTTCCTAACTAAGAATCCAATAGCTCAGGAAATAGGGGCAAGAATTGACAAGCAGGTCAATTAAACAGCTTCTGCACATAAAAGTAAACAATTATGAGAGTGAAGAGACAGCCTACAGAATGGGAGAAAGTCTTGGCAAACTATTGCTCTGACAAGGGATTTATACTCAGAATATATAAAATTACCAAAAGAAGAAATAATCCACTTAATAAATTGGCAAGTGAATTGAGCAGAAGATAATTTTCAGAAGAAGAACAAATGGCTAATAAACACATAGAGAAATGTTTAACATCCTTATCCATAAAGCAAATGCAAATCAAAACAGCATTGAGATTCCATCTCACCCCAGTCAGCATGAGTATCATCAAGAAAACAAACAACAAATGTTGGCATGATGTGGGGGAAGGGACCTTCATACCCTGTTGGTGGTAATGTAAATTAGTGTAGCCACTATGGAAATCAGTATGAACATTCCTCCAAAAATTAAAAATAGACCCCCTATGTAATTCTGCTGTACCACTTGGGTGTATATCGGAAGGAATGTAAGTCAACATATAATCCACAACCTGCTATGTTTATTGAAGCACTATTTGGAATAGCAAAACTATGGAATCAGCCTAGGTGTCAATAAACCAATGAATGGACAAAAAAATACAGTACACACACACACACACACACACACACACACACAATGGAGTGTCATTCAGCCATGATGTAAAGTGAAGAGTCAGACCTACTTTAACTTACATTGAATTTGGGGGTGGCTTGAAAAAGTGAAATCAGTAAAGTAGGAATAAGATTGTTAAAAGAGCAAAAAATTTCAGATATGCAATTAATCTATTATTCTGCCTTTATTTTTATTGTCATGTTCCTTCCCTAGAAAAATATTCTTTTTGTTTTTTCTTAATTACTGCAATAGAAGTATATAAGGACTTTTTACACTTTTTATTCTCTTATATTTCTCTGATCACAGTAAGTTTTAAATTCATACAAATGCTATGCTATTCTGTTTTCTTTTCATGTTACATTTGTATGTTTACCTACTATCTTATTTAAGTTACTAATGAGAAAATTATTACTCTAATCATTTACATATTTTCCAGAATCTGAAATCAGTTTAACTACATAAAAATAAAAAGTAAGGCATAATTATATTAGAAAATGTGCAAAGATTACTAATGTATAGATATGTGAATATATTTGATATCGGCACTGTGGGGTAACTAAAATTTATTAGAATTGGTACAAATATTACATAAAATGGAAGCATGAAAAATATAGAACATTTTGATATATAAATATCACTACAATTATCTAAGATAAAATATTTATTGTAAAAATCAAAAATTTATATACTTTCTAGTAAAGGTTTATCTCAGAGGCCTGGATTGCCAAAGTCTGTACATGCTGAAAGTCTTTAGGACAGGTCCATGTCCAGTTCCTGGGAAGTATCCTCTAAACTCTTGTAATATCCTGCTCGAAAGAATATCTTTGTTCACCCAATGCTTTGGATCACACTAGATAGTTTATAACAAAGAACATGGTTTAAGGAGAACATCTATTTTTGTATGCCTACTGCTTTGGGTCATACTGTAACATTCTGACCTCTGTGGAGCTGAAATTGAATAGCAAAGGCCAGTGATGTGAACAGCCTATACATACATGACTAAGGCTGGCAACAATTTGCATGTGCTGTGTCATACATCATTGCTGGAAATATTAAGCACTGTCCATGTAATTCCAAAGGAAGAGGATAATTTGTACCTCTGTCTGATTTCTCCTGAAATTTCTCCCCATGTGCCTTCTCCCTTTGCTAGTTTTAATTTGCTTCCTTTATAATTTTGAGTACAATAATTTTTCTGGGTTCTTTAAATTCATCTAACAAATCATCCATCCTGGGGGTGGTCTTGGGGATCCCAGTATACCAAGGGATGAGTTATGTCCAAATGTGAACCTACTTTCCTAATTCAAATAACATGAGAATTATTTAAAATATCCAGATGATCACTTGGAATCCAGAACAAAACCTGCCAAGGTACTCTCCTGATTTCAACATTCCATAATATTTTTAGAAGAACAACATTTTAATTTTCACAGATCAGGGCAGTAGCAAAGAATCAACCTTCTGGAGTATGGCAAGGGAGCAGATTTAGAAGAGACTTTTTAATACTAATATAGTTTTATACATCAAGGGAGCCAATGTCAATCAAGCCATTGAGTAGTTGAAAATGGCACTCTTTTTCATCTCCTTGGATTATGCATCCCCAGAGGAGCTGGGGATGAGATTAACTTCACTTAAACTTCCTAAATTGAAATCTCAGGAAGCATAATTCCCTGAAAGAATAGTGGATTGCAATTTTTTTACACAATGTCAAAACCAATCACTATCCCGTATGTGATGTCACAAGTAAGTACAAATCAATGCTGTCTTGTCACTCAAGGATCCTTACTTGACACCTCCAGTTTGTAGCTCCAGGGAAGTCAGTATCATTTCATTCTATCATTCAGTAGAACCTTAAGTGTTTGTGCAGAAGAAAGAATACCTTTGATCGTCTTCAAGCATTTCTGAATTGACAAATTTCTGCTTGTTCTTCATGAATAATCTCTATCTAATTGGATGAAAGGTATTTCAAAATAATATGTAAATAGCCAAATTGAGATTTAAAAATTTTCTAGTCATTTGTTTCTTATCATTTCTATTATTTCTGTGAATGGCAGTCAGCTAGTCATTATGTTTTGTAAGCCAAAAATTAGGGGTTGACCTTAATATTTCTTTTTACCTATTGTATCCAATTCATCAAAAAATCCTATATAATTCTCATATATTTCCATATGTTAGTATCTCAACTGAGGAAATAGCAATGGTCAAGTATAGAATATACAACCTAATACATAAAACATAGATAAATATTAAACTTTGAAAAGTTCCTCACATCCTAGGAATTACTAAACCTGATTGCTGTTAGTTTCCCAAAATTTTATGTTACAGGCTTTCATACAGCATTTATGTTAGTTTCTAAACAAAATTTGTAATTAAGATGCTATGGATAGTTGGCTTTTATTAAAAATTATCCATTACTATTTCAATATAACAAGATTACATGTCACTAAGAACAGATTTGGTTTCCCTTAATGGACTACCAGTAGTTACAACTAGAATTTGCAGTGTTGTTGGTCACTTCTTTTAATGCATGAGCACTCAAGTTAATTATTGGGTTGAGTTCATTTACATTTTTAACATTTGTCCCAATGAATATAAACTGTATGTCTCAATAGTTTAATAAATAATGCCCATGATAAATAAAACTGAATTGTTTTGTAAGCATGGGTTATATTTAAAATTAAATAAACCAAATAATCTAATGTGAACCATCAAATTAGCTAAACACCAAATTAAATTCCTTAATCTAAAGATAGCATAAGTATTTTGAAGTCACACTGATTCATAGTTAGCTCAAATTTACATTCAAATGACATAATCTAGAAGGCAAAGGCTATATGCCTTGGTTAACTCTTTTCAAAGAATATCAACATATTTTTAGATAAAGGAAAGATGAAAAAATATTAATTTGACATCAAACATTATAACACAAAGGTAGCAATGGCTTAGTGGATGAACTTTTTTGATCATTGGTTAACAAAACATTAGCTTGATCTTTCTGAATCTGGTAATTTCAGATTTTAGAATCATAGGTTCTTACCGGAGCTATGAGTACTCATCCTACTCATTAATCCGGGAAGATAATCTGTTTTTAACCTTTCTAAAGCATGGCATCAGTCTAACAATGCTTTTAAAATATACTTTATGATCCCCAAATTACAAAAAATCCCCAATCAAATAGCTAGTATTCAAGATATTCTGCCATCTGGTACCCAATTATCTTTCTAAAAGTGTCTCCTACTGTTTTTTTCTCACATACTCTATGTTCTAGCCCATATAAATTACAACTTTTCCCTGAACATATATATACCAAGTCTTTGCACCTCGGTGGCTTTGTATTAGCACCTCCGGTGATGCCATCTCATCAACTCCAAATCTAAACTATCTTTTAAGGTGTAGTTAAGAAGCCAAGAAGCTGAGTCAACCATAAAGTCATACCAGATTGCTGTATATAGCATTATTTTCTTCTTCCTCTAAAGTTCCACCATACCTAGTAATTCTCCATTTTGGCATTCACCTTATTCTAATATGCATTAAATTATTTATGCAAATATCAACAATTTAAAATATTCTTCAAGCAGAATTATCTTTTGGTTTATCATTTTTCTTTTTATACCCTTAATACTGTCTACTCACTGACTATTGTGTAAATAATTGTCTTGCTGACAGAGCAAAAGGCAGCACTTGAACTTCAAGGGGGAAAATCATTCAATGATTTCTTTCTGTTTTAATAAGTACCAGTGTTTCTTTGCTGAGTATAGATATGTAACACATACCCAGAAATCTTCATGCATTGATCTTCAGGTGAATAAGCAGTTATTAGACACAATTCAATTGCCGAAACTATAACATAACTTACTTTTTTGGTCTTCTTGTTAAAAAAGCATTTATAATGTTAATTAATAAGTAATGTCAGTATTGAATTTACCTGATCTTAGCAAGTACAACATTTTAATTATTTGGGTAGTTGGGAAAATTTCTATTATTTAAAGTGTATATTTTTTTCCTATGGAAGGAGGCTTACCATATAAATGAAGAACATAATATTTTCCAAAGGGTGGTGATTCACTGCCTTTTCCTCCCTCTACTTCCTAATTTGATCCTCAATTACTTGTTTTGAAGTATAGGCAGATTTGTCACAACATGATTACATTCTCATTAACCTGAATGATTCTCAAATGCACAGGGGAAGAATAAAGAACAAAGAAAATACAACAGAAATTTGGAAATTAAGATTTCTAGGAACCTTGGTAACAGATGCTAAAATTATTATTTGATACAAATATGCATGGTAAAGGTACATAAACCAAAAGAGTAAGTAAGCCGAGAAATAAACTCTACTGTATGTATAAACATTTTGAGATGTATAAAGCCTCTAAAGGTACATAAACCAAAAGAGTAAGTAAGCCCAGAAATAAGCTCTACTGTATGTATAAACATTTTAAGATGTATAAAGCCTCTAACTCTGTGGGTTAAAATATTTATTAAGTAATATTTGAATAAATAGTCAACTATAGGCAAAAAACACTGTTGACTTTTAACATAAGATGCCACCATATATACATATACATGTATAAGTATAGTGTAAATAATATAACAACATAACTGTGAATGGTTATTTGTTCTATTTTAGACTTTTGAGCAACAAATATGAAGAGGAAACTAAAAATTTGAGTATATAAAAGTAAATTTTGTACCTCAAAACTTCTAAGTTGGTTTTGGAGCTTACAGAATTTCATTGTGCAATTTACAAAGACAAAGAGAGGACTTGTTTGGTTATACACAGAATGTGTGATAAGAAAGTCTGTAGAGAGATAACTTTTAAAATACATATTTAATTTTAAAACATCTTTCTAATAAAAAGTTAAATAAATTCACAGGAATTTTTCTAACTACTAATGGGAGATTTTCCTATCACTGTGAAAATAAGGATTATATAAGACTTGGGAACAGGGGCCAGTGTGGTGGCTCATGTCTACAATCCCAGCTACTAGGAAGACAAAGGTAGGAGGATTGCAGTCCAAGACCAGCCCAAACAAAAGCATGAGGCCCCGTCTAAAAAACAAACATAAAGCAAAAGGACTTGGCATGGCTTAAAAATATTGTTCTCTTTGAACAATGAACAGACACTTAAACAATGAAGGACAGAAATGTAAAACAGGTCATGCTAAGGGAAGGGCACTAGTGGGAAGGGGAGGGTAAATGAAGAAAGTAAAGAGGGTGAATATGGTTAATGTTCTTTCCATGCAAGTATGAATATGGATCATTGAAATCTGTTAGAGTCACCATAAGAAGGGGACTGGGTTCATCACCTGGATGAACCCATGTGGAGTATAAGGCATGTATATATGGAAATGTCACAACCACAATATAAAACCCTGTATAGCTATCATAAATTAACAAATGTCATTTTTAATAAATGAAGGACAGGAAGGTAAAACAGGTGCTGTCTAGAGATGAATACCAGTGAGAGGCGAGAGGGTATAAGGAAAGGATGAAGGAGGGTGTATAAGGTGGAAATATTTTGTATTCACGTATGAAAATAGAAGAATGAAACCTGTTGAAATTGTTCTAAGAAGGAGAGGAGGAGGGAGAAAGATAGAGGGGTGAATCTATTTAAAGTGGATTATAAGCACTTATGTAAATGTCACAATGTACCCCTGTACAAGTATACTATAATAGTATAATAAAAATACCAAAAAATAATAAAAGAGGAGAGAAGGTAAAAATATGTTATCTTGCTCTAAGAAGGAGTCTTTGGTCGTAGTATGGTGGATGATGATATAACAACAAAGTGTTTTGGAGGCTTGCAAATATTTTTACATGTTCTTGCATTTAGGAGAAAATTACTCACATTTTTCAATAAGTTTAGTTGAGATTTGCAGAAATTTGTTTGCTCAAGAACTCATTACGCTTCCATACATGGTTTGGATCCTTTCACTTTTCATTGTGATTGCAGGCTAGTATCATTACCACTGTGCCAACACATCTGGATGGTTTAGTTGATCTGCAAAAATATGAACTATAGCAAGTTTATAAAATACAAAATGAAGCTAGTAATAAAATTAGAAAATGCTGTACCACTATCCATAATTGGTCTTTTAGTGTGTTGAAAGCAAGCAGAAAAGATCCACTTCCCAGTAAGCATCTCTTCCAGGGAACTGAGCTGAATCAAATCAGATGGCACATGTGTCATAGTGGTGATAGTCTGCTTTTCTTTTACAGATCTAGTTCAGTTGTGTGTGTGTGTGTATGCACATGTGTGTGCACATTTCCATACTGAAAAAGTGATTGCAAATTATGCAAATTCTGTAAATCATTGACCCCCAAAATTTCATTTTCTTTCTCTAAAGACTTTATTATACAGGAAAAATTACACTAACTCCTACATAACATAAACACACTTTATTAATATTTAGGCTGGAAAGCAATATTTTGGCAAAAAATTATGCAAGAATTTCTATGTAGAAAATGGTAAAATGAGAAGAAGAAAGCTTGTAGTCATTGCTTAGCAACAATAAAGGATGACTGCGTAGGAAAAAATTGATAGCTATTAGAGACAGGTAAAATTTAGAGAAGATAAAATGCATCATTGTTGAAGATTCTAAAGGAAATAATGATTTGTTTCTGAGGTTAGATGTAACTTTTGGGTACTATGTAGTGGCTTTTCTTTGTTTCTTGATCTCTTTCTACTCTAAGCCCTGTTTATTTCTAGTGATAATGTTCAGTAACATTATTCAACTTATTTTTTGACAACTAAGAAAATGCTGTACTTATTCCCAAATTGCTATCATCTCGAATAAGAACTGAGTATGACAATCAAACCAAGCCTCAAATATACTCAGAAATATTAGAGAAATATACACATTGGTATATTGGTTTGTTGAACCATGGATATGACATTTGATTTCCTATTTTATGTATGTGTACATGTAATAATAAGCATGGGTGGTATAAATATGAGTGAAGATGATAAAATGCCATACATGAAAAAGCAACTATAAGTCATCTTTTTGTCCAATTAATGCAGTGTATATATTGTGTTATCTAAATACCTGAGGAATATTCCCAATGAATATTTAAGGTAATCCTCTGCTTTAAATCTGGTACTTTGAAGGATAATTTACATACAGCTATGTTTATGAGATTTGACAAAATGTCAACAGAAGGGAATGTTTCACCTTAAGTGAATCAATAAAACATCCACAGATACTATAGTATTAAAAAGTAAAAGACTGAATGATCTGCCATAGGTTTGGTAACCAGCCAAGAGTATTGGTTCCTATCACTCATACACAGTACTGAAATGGAGGTCCTAGTTAGTTTAATAAGAAAACAAAAGGAAATAAAATATATACAGATTAGAAAAGACCAATTATAATCGTTCTCTTTAAAGATGGCATTACCATGTATACAAAAAATCTGAAGGAAAATACAAAGAAAACAATTAGAAATACTAAGTGAAATTATAAAGTTTGTAGGATATGCATAAGTACATAAAATTAATTGGCCGAAGGCTGATGTCAGCTAAATAAAGGAATAATAATTTTACCTCTCACAGAAGCATAAATTCAAGCAATTATCCACAATACAAATACCTCCACAAAGCTAAGGAAACGAGATAAGAGATAATAGCACCCGAGTGTAGCACAGAACTAAGAAAAGATGAATTGAAGCAGGTAGAAAAGACAGTTGCACTTCACTGGCGTCCACCTCTCCCAAACCCAGACAGCATAGTGTGGATAGATACCCTTTATATACAGGAAGAAGAGGGAACTGAGCACAGGACTTTGGACTTTGCCTCAGATCTTAATACCAGACCACCCCCAGTAAACCCACTGCCAGACAGACAAACTCAATCTCCACAGTGCCCAATAGCCAGGACATCTCCAGTGGCCCCAGGCCCTGGAATGTACTCAGCTCCTGGCAGGCTCCAGTAGCCTCAGGCTTTGGACTATCCCTAGAACAGGGCAATCTTCACAGTCCTAATCATCAGACTGGTAGTGATGGAATTAGCTTCCAAATCAGCTCCTGCCAATATAAATTCTGGTCCTGACCATATCTCAGGAGTCCCTGTTACCCCAAGGCACATGATCCACCCAGAGCCAAGTGGACATCCAAAGCGTCAATTACCAGGTAGGCAGTTACAGAAATAGGTTCTAGGAATCTTCAGTTCCAGGTAAGTCCCAGCAGCTCCACACACTACCAGATCCAGAGTGCGGACCTGTCCTAGTAGAGTACAGTGCTATAATGGCCCTCATGGACACAGTCTCAAGGACTACCTCGGTATACCCAGAATCCAAGCAAGTTGCCATAGCTCCACAACCTTGGCCAACCCATGTGGGCCTAGCTTCAAAGTCAACATCTGTATATCCACCTTGTAGGCTAACACCGGCTGACATAGGCTCCAGATCAGTCCCCAAAGTCCCAGATTCCAGGCCAAACCCAGTGGCTCCAAAACGTGCTAGTGCACAAGATTCTTAGCACAAAACAAGCCACTACAAGGCCAAGTTCCACAGTGGACCTGGCACCAGGCCATCCACAGGTCCAAGTCTTATTTCCATGGCCCCCAGCTCCAGGTGACCTAGGGTCCAGACTTGTCCTAGCAGACTCAAGATATAGACTCATCCCAGCAGACCACAGTGCCATGTCAGACCCAATGTTACACAGTTTGGCATTAAGATTTTCCAGGTCCATGTACAAAAGAGAAAAGTATTTGGTTTCATTGGAGATGCATATACGCTCTAATATCAGGAAACAAATATTTCAAAGACAGTATGGGCAAATAAAACTTAAGATTAAACTAATGAATGCATGGAAGGAAGAGATAGTGGATCACTGTTCAAGGCCAGTCTGGGAGAAACCTAGCAAGACCTTATCTCAAAGAAAAAAAGCTGGGCATGGTGGTACACACCTAAAATTTCAGCTACTTGAGAGGCAAAGGTAAGAGGATTTCTATCCAAGTCTGGCCTGGGAAAAAGCATGAGACCTTATTTGAAAAATGATCTAAAAAGCAAAAGGCCTTGGGGCGTGGTTCAAGTGGTAGAGCATTTGCCTTGCAAACATGAGACCCTGAGTTTGATCTCAAGTGCTAGTGAAGGTGAATTTTGTGATTCAAGCTTTTATAGAACAGCTATTTTGTGCTAGATTTGAGGGATCAAAAAAGCAACAAATATAATCTAAAAACATTGTAAAAATAGTACAGAGTTCCCTTATCTTTATTCAACTTTCCTAAATATCACCATCATCCTATATAATCATAGGACTATTACCAGAACCATGGCATTATTACTAATAAAATACTACCAACTCATCTACAAAAAACAGTTCAAATATTAGCAATTGTCACATTAGTGTCCTTAGCTTTCAAGATCCACTCCAGGAACCCACATTGCATTTAGTTGTCATGTCTTCCAACCTGGGGAAGTGTCATGTCATAATTCTAACACTTTTTGAACATTACTGGTAAATTATTTATTCGATGTCCACCAATTCAAATTTGTATGATATTTCCTAATAATGAATTATGGCTATGCATTTTTTGGCAAGAACACCATAGAAATGGTGAGTTCTTCTCAGTACATCATATCAACAATTTATGATGCAACTATGCCATATTAATAATGATATTAATCTTTATCACATGGTTAAGACTATGTTGGTTGTGTTTCTCTGCTCTAAAGTTTCTATTTTCTCCTTTGTAATTAGTATGTATATTGAGTAGAAAAAATGATAAACTACCCAAATATCATCTATTGGGAATTTGTAATGTGTTAGCATTTCATATATATTAAGTATTATTAAAGTACCCTGTTGGAAATTGCATTGAAAACATGAATGAAGAAGTAATAATTCCAATAAAAATAATGTGTATTTTACTATGTAATTTCATTTTTCCTTCTGAAAGTTATATTTTCTCTGGAAGTATTCACATATAAAGATGATCTATTGCTATTTCTGGCATACTTTTTTATAGCACATCTGCAAAAGGTAAGTGAAATAGCTGAATAGAGAAGTATAGCAGAATACTCAAATCCTATAGCACCATATCTTTTCTTCAGAGTCTGCTGGTCAGGGAAACAATATCATCAGATCTGAGAAAATCAGGGCAGAAAAAAATAAGCTTGCCCCCTTTTATCATTCTGTATATTGAAGGAATATTGTCTTAAATGCTGATCTTTTTATTTAATATTTTGAAAAAAAGCAATCTTTATTAAAACTGTCCACAGTAATTCCAGTCCATTCCATGTATATTATGCATAAATAAATTTCCTAAGTTACATTGTTTACAATGTGGTGGGTTAGATTTGTTTTGCAAGGTCATAGTTGGTTGATCCTTTTTGTTGTGTGTGTGTGTGTGTGTGTGTGCCCTGTTCATTTTAGGATGTTGAGCTACAGTCTTGGCTAATAGAAATCTTCTATCCCAGAAGTGACAACCAGAAATGCCTTTGGACATTTGTCAAATGTCCTCTAGGGGACAAATCACCACTAGTTGTGAACCAATGCTCTCACTGGCAGTGAAGAGAACTGACTGTAGAGAGCAGATTTACAGTGTGTGCTTATAATCCCAAAGACTCTGGAGGCTAAGACAGGAGTATTGTGAGTTCAATGCCAGTCTGAGCAATTTAGAAGGGTTCCAACTTAAAAAAAAGGAGCTATCATTTACCAGAAAAATTTATTAAATAATATTGATATCTTATTTTGAATTCTCCCAGAAGCAGGTCCTTAGACAAGAATCCCAATAAAATTTGTTTGTTAAGGAAGACAAAAACACAAGCAGAGGAGGATAAAAGGGAAATCTCTCAGTGAAAGGTGAATATTTATTCTACCTACCACAAATTAATCACATGAAAAAACTCTGAGAAATGGTATAAAACATGATCAAATTTTCCCACCCCAGTAGTGATTCATTGGGAGTTTCTGGGCATGTGTTAATTCACCAGAACATCTGATCTGCTGCATGGGAACAGAAATGCCTTCCAAAAAAATCAGTTAGAGCTTTGTTATAAAGAGATACATATAATGGCACCTAGAAGTTTGAAGGAGCATACTGAAAACTGTAGGATCCGAGGATATGAGTTGGGTACTTCTGGCACCTTCTATAGTCATATAATATTCTGTACAACCTGATATCAAAAATTTAAAGTGACAATGAAGCAACCACTAAAATTGAGCAAATATTAGATCACATTTAAAATGATAATAAATTTCAGAATATAAAAAAGTCACATTTTCTGAGAACTATGGTGTGATATTTAAAACCAAGATGAAAGAAAAATCTAAAATTGTCTCAAAATATTTTTAAAATGTAAACATGATATATATTCTTTAGATTAGGGGAGAAATAAAGATCAATACTGCAGAATGCATAGAGACAATAACTGTTAATTATATAAAATATCCATATATATATGGATAATGCTAAAGCTATTCATAGTGAAAAACCTATGCTAACTAACTCATACAGTCCTAAATGGAAATATTTTGAAAACTGTTGCATTTTAACATTAACAGTTTTAGAAGAATAACATAATATAGCCACAGAAATAGCAAAGAAGAAAATTTAAAGGCTTACATCAATATCATTAAAAATCTAAGTAGTTATTTAGTATATTTAAATAGTGTTAGATTAATAGAAGGAAAAAGGTAAGATCTTATGCTAAGCAAAATTATCAATGAGGAAAGGAATAAATAGGTTAAAAGGAAATTAAAAGACATGTCAAAGCTATTTAGAATAACTTGTGCAAAATTCTTTGAAAATCAGAATTAAATGTATTACACTGGAAGCAATAGGCACAGGCAAGGACTTCCTCAGTAGAACTCAAGTGGCTCATCGATTAAGGGAAAGGATGGACAAATGGGACTTCATAAAACTAAAAAGCTTCTGCACAACAAAAGAAATGGTCTCTAAACTGAAGAGAGTGGGAGAAAACATTTGCCAGCTATACATCAGACAAAGGACTGATAACCAGAATATACAGGGAGATCAAAAAAACTAAAATCTCCAAAAATCAATGACCCAATAGAGAAATGGGCAATTGAACTAAATTTTTTCAAAGCAAGAAGTCTAAATGGCTAAAAAAACACATAATAACAAATAAATGCTCACCATCCCTTGCCATAAAGGAAATGCAAATCAAAACCACAATAAGATTCCACCGTACTCCTGTTAGAATAGCTATCATCAAAACCACCACCAACAAATGTCGGTGAGAATGAAAAGAAAAATGAAACTTAATACACTGCTGATTGGGATGTAAGCTGTGGAAACGATATGGAGGCTCCTTAAAAAACTAAAAATAGATCTGTCATACGATCCAGCAATACAAGACCTAGGGATGTACCAGAAGGAATGTGACACAGGTTACTCCAGAGGCACTTGCACACCCATGTTTATTGCAGCACTATTCACAATAGCTAAGCTATGGAAACAGCCAAGATGCCCCACTACTGACTAATGGATCAAGAAAATGTGGTATTTATACACAATGGAATTTTATGCAGCCATGAAGAAGAATGAAATGTTATCATTCCCAAGTAAATGGATGGAACTGGAAAACATCATTCTGAGTGAGTTTAGCCTGGCCCAAAGACCAAAAATCATATGTTCTCCCTCATATGTGGACATTAGATCAAGGACAAACACAACAAGGAGATTGGACTTTGATCACATGATAAAGCGAGAGCACACAAGGGAGGTCTGAGGATAGATAAGACACCTAAAAAACTAGACAGCATTTGTTGCCCTCAATGCAGAGAAACTAAAGCAGATACCTTAAAGCAACTGAGGCCAATAGGAGAAGGGGACCAGGAACTAGAGAAAAGGTTAGATCAAGAAGAATTAACCTAGAAGGTAACACACATGCACAGGAAATCAATGCGAGTCAACTCCCTGTATAGCTATCCTTCTCTCAACTAGTAAAAACCTTTGGTCCTTCCTATTGTTGCTTATATTCTCTCTTCAACAAAATTAGAGATAAGGACAAAATAGTTTCTGCAAGGTAGCGAGAGGTAAGGGGGGTAAGGAATGGAGTGGGGGGGTAAGGGAGGGGGTGGAGAGAAGGGGGGAGAAATGACCCAAACATTATCTGCACATATGAATAAAATAAAAATTAAAAAAAAAGAAAATGTGGTATTTATACACAATGGAATTTTATTAGCCAGAAAGAAGAAAGAAATTTTGTCAGTCACAGGAAAATGGATGGAACTGGATGGAGGACATCATCTTAAGTGAAGTTAGCCAGGCTCAGAAGGCCAAAAGCCACATGTTCTCCCTCATATATGGAATATAGACCTAAAAATGCAGTAATATTATTGGATGAGTATAACACTAAGGGGAGGCCATGCATGGGAAGGATAGGGCAGGGAAGAAAACAAATAACTTGAATGTGGTTGATGTGCTCATGGTACAGGAATGAGTATAAAAATTTTAAACTGGCCAGGGCCACCAAGGGAAGTAGACTAGGGAGTAGTGAAGAAGACTGGAAGATATGAACCAATTGAGTTTGTAGTACAAGTATGCATAGAAACGACAACAACAACAAAAATAAAATGGTTTAAATATGTAAAAAAAGAATTAAATGTGTTATATTCTAGAAATAAAATAAATTGCCAAAATTAATCTCAGAAGAGATCAAAAATCTGAAAAAAGCCAGTGATAGCATGTAAATTGATATCTAAAAATTGAGAGACTACTTCACTAAAAGTTAAAAGGCACAGGTAGTTTCAAGGAAAGTGTTTTCAAACCAAGAATTTAATTTCGGTGAAATTTAAAATTTCCCAGAGTAGTAACTAAGGTAGTACTTAAACAAATTTTATGATGTCAAAGTAATACTAATTAGAGAACTCAAAATAATACTAATTAGAAAACTCAAACTAGTATAATTTATTAACATCAAAACCTCAGTAAGAAATCAGAAAAGAGAAGATATTAATATATTAAAATAACTATATAACTTAAGAGCAAGGATTGTATGTGTTTCGTTTATTTATAAGCCTCTAGCACCTGGAAATGTGTGTACCACATTTTACCCACAGAGTAACTATTGGAAGCATGAATGAATAATGACAGGAATCTAAGGGTGATTCAAAAGGCAATTTTAGTGACATATATATTTATTTCATTAAATTATATACATTTATACACACAAACATCTAATTTAACTAGATCAGAGGAAAATTTATGATTACCAGATTACATTAAAACACATCAAGTAGTATTCAGTCTTGATTAAAAAATAATGCTCCATATTTATAGTGAAAATCAAGTAAAGCATCAAGCTTAATGGAAAAGCACTAGAATAATTCCATGAAAATTTAGAGAAGCTAGAGAGTTCCAAATAACAATGTTTTTATTCAACTTGTTCTAAAAGTCCAGGAAATTTCATATATAAGTGGTGTGTGTGTGCGTAAAAAAAAAGAGACTGGGAGAGAGGGAGGGGGAGAGAGAGAGACTAATATAACAAATAGAAATAAGTGTGCCAAGGTTATGATCAGGCAGTTAAAAGAAAGATAAATACAAATGGCCAAAATATGTATTTAACTTGTAATTAAAGAATTGCAAATGACATTTTCCAGCCATCAGATTATTAACATTTATACAGTTAAGTAAAATTGATGTGCTAAAGATGTAGGAAAACAGTCAATTTATACCGCTAAGATGTGTCCAAATAAATTCAACATTTTGGTGGCCAGTTTTTCAATATGCAAGAAAATTTGACCTCCAGAAACCCTTTGACCCAGGAAATTTTACTCAGAATTACTCCATAGCTTTATTCAAAAACTATGAAAGACCAATATACATTATTATTTAATTTGCATTGATTTTAACAGCAAAAACAACCCAGTTTTCTAACAACATAGGAATGATTAAAAATTTTGTGCATTTATTAAATGGAACAGTATGAATTTTGTTTTAAAAAAGAAAAAAGACTCAAGGAATTTCACATTCTAAGATGGAATGTTCTCCATTACAGTTTTATACAGAAAATGTTAACAAATAAACCTTTGAGAAAAGAAGCTTAGGATCCTTGTAGTTATGTATGACAGAGAAATTTAGAGTTTTAAATTTGTAATTCCATATGCTTTTATTATATGCATTATAATATGCACATTTATTCTTTTATATATATATACATATATATATATCCACCTACATATTTATGTGTTAGTTTTGGAGATCAGATGATGATCTCCAAATATAATATGATGTATTATAAGAAAAATATAACTATGCATTCCTTTAAGAATATTTATATTGCTTGGCATTGAGAATAAAATAAAAGTAATGCATCATTCCCAGGAGCTATTATTTATACGTAATCATTTTTGCCATAACACAAACAATTGCAAATTTATTTAACTCTAGAGTATCAAAATCAAATTTACCTTGGTAACTTTTTGAAAGGGTAGTAACTGAGGTTATATTGTGATAATGATGAAAATTAGTCATCTACTAAAGAAAATGTTAAAGAATGAAAAATATTGAAAGAACCCATTTGTATATGAATATAATGCACTGTAAAGTAAGCTGCCCTATATTAGGGAAGCATGATGATAAAGAATGAGTAAGTAATGGGGGGGTTAATTTGATTAAAGTATGATATATTCAGACCTGAAGTGCCAAAGCAAAACTCCCTTGGACTACCAATATACACTTAATCAAAAAATAATGAAGGGCAGGAAGGAAAAATAATTTTCTTCTAGAGGTGTGTGCCAGTGGGAGCAGATGAGCACAAGGGAAGGGAGAATGAGGGTGTATATGGTGGATGTATTTTGTATCTATATATGAAAATCGAATGAAACTTATTGAAATTGTTCTAAGAAGGGAGGAAGAGGGAGAATGATGAAGGGGGTGAATCCAACTAAGATATATATTTAAGCGCATATGTAATTGAGAGATAAAATTGTTCAATGAGATATATAAATGAGTCCCTAAAATGAGTACAAAAAATGCAGGGATTTCATTGTGCAGTTGTGGAGGTAACTTGGAGTAGGCAAGCTGTGGACATTACAGATGTTTCACATTTACTTTTCTATTCTTTGTTCTTCTTATTTCATTAAAATTCCAAATATTAGAAATAGTTCACACTATAATAAATTACAATATAATTAATTATAATAAATTACAATATGATTTATTTCAAAAAATGTATTTAATTGCATTTTATCTCTATTGCTAAATATCACTATTATGGCCAAGTTCTGCCTTTAAACTATTGATCAGCAGTTTTTTCTTATGACTAAAAACAACTGGGAAATCTGTCCTCATACTCAAACACCAACAATAGAAATTTATTACTCATGAATAAAGCTAGCAAGATGTGGAACTGAATGGGACCTTAAAGTAGAGTTTAAAACTACCTTTTAATAGATGCCAAATATTAATCATGGCTCTGATTCTACCTAGAACATGTTATCCTGAGTAAACAACTGATAGAGAAAAGGTAAAGCAAAAAATATATAGTTGCAGCAAAAAAGAAAGAAAGAAAGAAAGAAAGAAAGAAAGAAAGAAATGTATTTCTAACAGTTATACAATATTGTGGCATTTTTGTCTCTTAAATGTGTTTACATTCTGTAATTTTAAGAGGGTGATTTAAAGATGACTTTGCTCTCCCATGTTCAGACAAAATGGGCCTGCCTAGTTGAAATGATAAATAATACTGATTTATCAGCATGCTATTTTGATGGATCTTCCAATTAAGGAATAATTTTAGCTACAGATTAAACCAATATATGGTTTTGTGAATGTTTTCTGCTATAATTTGATTAAAATATTATTACAATCTTAAAATACCAAAACTTTACAAATTAACACATTGTAGAACTGAAAAAGATTGACAGAATTACCTTTTATGGTAAGCATTGGTCCATACTCTTTAACATTCAGAAGAATAAAAATAACATAAAACTACTTAAGCATATTTTTCATTTTTTTTGTTCATATGAAGTCATCTGAGACTAACACGGCTTCTGGGGCCAGCTGTACTATTAAAACTGTTGGTCTAGGTTGTAGAAATGTTTAAAGCATTCATGTCTACCAAGGACAAAAAAAAACCTTGAAAACTTGGACCATAACATATATTAAACTCCATGAAAAAGCAAAACAGGTAAATCTTTTCTAGGCATTTCAAACGTTGTGGCACATAGTGGCTTACTCAAGTACATTTTTTATGACACTGAGGATTGAATTCAGAGTCTCACTTATAGTAGGCAAGTGGTCTACCATTGAGCTATACCTCTAGTTCTATTTCAATGCACATTCATGGAAGAAATGATTAAATTACATGGTTTTAGCCAGTGAAATTCATAATCCATTGGCCTTAATGATATGAAACAAAACTTGTACAACTTGCTATATTTTTAAACAAATGTGACCAAATACATTAATGAATTTCTTCTTACTTTAAAAAATATATGAATTACAGAAGAATGAGGAACTTAAGAATATATTACAAATCTTTGTCCATTCACTGTATAACAGAATAACTGCATAGAGAAGACATTCGTTGGGCGAATTAATGATGAAACCTAAGTCAGGACCCAAGAAAATAGGAAATTAAAAGAAAAGCTCAAAAAAAAAAGAGCACATTTGAGAAATCATATTTGGTCACTGACTGTACCAGATAATTTACTAATCACTATGCTGAATTAATTAAAGATAAAAATGAAAAAAATCCATCAAATATGGCAATATGGAAGGCACTGGAAAATGTAATAGTGTCTGGTGATTGGAAGGAAGAGGATACTTTGTGTTGTTTGAAATAACTTCAGACTTAATTTTGTTAAACCTATAGATCAATTTAGAATATGACATTTTTACTGTGTTATAGTCAGTCTTGAAATCCATGAACATGGTATGTCTTTCCATTTGCTCACATCTTCATTGATTTCTTTCATCCAGATCTCGTAGTTTCCCGCATAAAGGACCTGCCTAGATTTTTTTCATTATTCATAGTATTCCCTTATCCTGATAACTACAGTTTCATTCCTCATATTAGTAAATTTTGTTGTCTCCATGTTATGGTCGTTAGTCTTGCTAGAGGTTTATAAATCTTATTGATCTTTTCAAAGAACCAGTCACTGGTTTAATTGCATTTCTCTATTGTGTTTTTAATTTAATTGATTTCTGTTCTTTTGTTTATTGTATCCTTTCTGCTTGCTTTGGCTTTCTTTCACTTTTTTCTAGTACGTGTTTTTTTTTTTTTGTTTTGTTTTTGTGGGGGAGGGAATTGGTGTTTAAACTCAGCACACTCTCACTGAGCCACACTTCCAGTACATTTTGCTCTGGTTATTTTTAAGATAGGGTCTTATGAACTTTTTACCATGACTGGTTTCAATCCTATAATATTCTTCCTGGTTCTGGGTACAATCACCTTGTAGGGACCAGCTACAGGATCATATAACATGTTTGCAGCCAGAAATCTATGTCACACTCTGAGTTACATCTTGCCAAGTCAAGCAGAGCAGTGGAATAGGACTAAGGCTCTCTCTTCTGTGGCTTGTCAACTGTAGTGGTGAACTATTGACCCCAGATCACTTAAGCTATCCATAAATGATGTTTGTGTTAATGGAAGTCAACTGGATTAGTGTTGCTTGTCTCTGCATGGGACTGGTGCTGTCATAGAGGCTCTGTCCATGGGCACTGGGCTCTTTGTGATGCCATTATACTACGTCTAGTGTTACAACCCAGCACCTTTTTGTAAACAGAGATAACTACCTTGTCCTAGACTCATTAAATGGAGTCTTGCTCCACACTGTGCCACCACAGGTTGGGTAAATAGTAGGTCCTTGGCCATCAAGTCTAAGACTAGGCTGGGTCCTGCCTGAGGCTCACAGGGACAAAGACCTGCACAGTCTGAAGGTTGCACCTGGGCCCACAGTACAACTGACAATGATGCAGGCGAAAGCATGAGTCCATCCTACCTGGGTGCAGATCTCTGCCTGGTGCTGGCCTTAGTCTAGAGTCCCATCTGCAATCCCTGGTATGGTGTTAGCTGTGCTGTCTGAGCTTGGGGTAGCTGGGTAGAATCCATCATTTGGCCACTATGGCTGATGCTTAAGCTTGTTTCCCTGATCTCATTCTCAGCACTTCAAATGTTTGTGTATCAAAAAGTTACAGATTTTTGTAAATTGATTTTGTATCCTGCTATGTTGCTGAACGTGTTTATCAAGTACAAAAGGTTTCTATTGGGGTCTGAGGGACATATTGTCTGCAAATGGAGATAATTTTACTCCTTTCATTCCTCTTTATCTCTGTTTCATTTCTTTCTCTTGCCTTATTGTGGTGGATATGACTTGAAGCACCTTATTCAACAATACTGGAGAGTGAACACCCTTGTGACATTGCATACTTCAGTGTAAATGACTTCACTCTTTCCATATTTAGTACATTGTTGGCTACACATTTATCATATGTACCCTTTGTTCTGTTGATGTATATTCCTTCTATTCCTAGTTGCATTAGGACTTTTAACATGAAGAGCTCTTGGATTTTGTCAAATGCTTTTTCTGCCTGTATCCAGGTAATCAAATTACTTTTATCCTTTATTCTGTTTATGTGTTGTATTACATTTATTGATTTCCATATGTTGAACCACACTTGCACCCCTGGAATGAAAAAATGTGATCCTGGTGTATGTTCTAGTCCATGTATTGTTGACTTTGGTTTAACACTATTTTATTAAGAATTTTTGTGTCTGTTTTTACAAGGAAACTGTCTTAGTCAGGGGGATGAATTACCCACTTACCAGCTCATGCTGCTCTCCCATTCCGCCCCCACCCCATCCCCTCCCTTTCCCCCACCTCCTCCATCTCCTCCCACTCCCTTGCTACCAGGTGGAAACTATTTTGCCTTTATTTCTATTTTTGTTGAGGAGAGAATATAAGCAATAATAAGAAGGACCAAGGGTTTTTGCTAGTTGAGATAAGGGTAGCCATACAGGGAGTTGACTCGCATTGATTTCCTGTACATGTGTGTTAACTTCTAAGTTAATTCTTCTAGAACTAACCTTTTCTCTAGTTCCTGGTCCCCTTCTCCTATTGGCCTCAGTTGCTTTTAAGTATCTGCTTTAGTTTCTCTGAGCTGAGGTCAACAAATGCTTTCTAGTTCAAAAGAACTTTCAAATAAGAATGACTAGACAGAGTTCAGAAGAACAAGACATGTCAAATCTAAACCACCTTTATTTCATGACACCTCGTTAGGCTAGGAGAGCAGGCAACTGCATATATCTGGACTTCAGCAAAACATGTGACATTGTCTCCTATGATATTTCTATGAAAACCTAGACACAAATTAAGAAAAATTTTATGTGGCTTACTAAACACATAAAAGGAAGCTTTGTTCTACTTAATATTGTCAATCATTGCAGTCAAGTTCTGAAAGGCATGATTATCAAAATTAGAGATGACATAAAAGCAGAAAGAGTGAATTTCCTGGATAACAGAATCTGGATAAAAAAAATGTCAATAGGCTGGAATGGTAAGTCAAATCGAACAAGGGAAAATTTGATAGGAAACTTGTAATGACCTTGCTTATGTGTTCCCAAATTGTAATGCCCATAGCTGTCTATTTGTAAACACCACATTAATTTATGCATTTAACATGTGCTAGGCCTAACACTGAATATTTAACTTATATTATCTGATTACCCTGTTAGGTGGTTGAATTTTCCTTGATAATGTAGTAGTGGAAATTCAGAGTTTAAATTATTTTGAGCAGGCCAGAGTTAGTGTATGTAACTATAATACTGGAAGCACACACATAATGGATTGCAGGAGCTTCTAGTTTAGGGATTGCACTTTTAGAATAGATTGTAAATTTAAACTTATTAAACTCAATATATGAGTAACAAGATGTGGGCAGAAAATAGTTGCTATGAAACACTTAATTCCTTATAAATACATTGTTTAGAATTCCAAAGATGAAAATAATGCTTTCTTTTAACCCACTGAGATCCAGAGTATTGGGTTCAGCATTTAACAAGGTAGTTTTTAAATAAATATAGACAAACTAGAGTCAATTAAAAATACAGTAATCAATATTTTGAAAAAAGTTTGATATTACATCAAAAGAAGAGAGGGCAAATGAAATTTATTTTTACTTCTGAGGAAAAGATTTATAAGACTCCTTACATCTACAAATACTAGAATGATTTTCTAATAAATTCTGGTGAAAGACAAATCAGACTTATAAAGAGGGTAAGACACTCAGCAGAAGTTATTCTGTTTATTTCTATAAAAAGAAAATATATTTAGTAATAGTTACTATACAATTTAGCAGCATTTTATAGTGCTCTAACCACTAATTATTTATTTAACACAATAAATTATTAGTTATGGCCAGCTTGATTCATAATAAAAAAATTCTGACTGGCACACACAAAATCTTCTGTTTAACATGGAACTTGAGCTTTGCTGCGAATGTGAATAATTGTTCTTGTTAAAGTCAAAGCTTAGTTTTCTCATATATTCAGGTTTATAAAGTCTATCTTACATTTTTCTCTTATATATACATATGCATATATGCATATGTGTGTTTATTTATATATCTATCAATTGATATTTCATGACACATTTAAACTATCATATTAAGTATATTATCAATTAAATTTGATAATTTCAGTGCATGTATTTTTAAAGTTTTGGAACTAAAATATAAAAAATGTATATGTGCTGTAGCCAAGTAAAATTTTGAAGATTGTGCACATTAACCTAATCTTTTGGTGAGAATTTTATTTTAATGTTTTAGAGTTAATATCAATATTTAGTGTCATGAGTACAAAAATGATTTTCATTTGCATGGAATTCCACTCCCAAATTTCTTCCCCTTTCCCATAAGGAAAACTTTACAGAGAAGATCTGTAGTTTGTGTTGTTTCCTTTTCTTAGAAACATGTAATTGTGGTTTAAAAGAGGAGAGAAAAAGAAGTGGAATAAAACCATTTTTTATAGTTTCCAATTAGAGACTTTTTCATGACAACCCTTCTCCCTTGCTCAGATTCTTCCTCAGATATTTTTCTGGAATAAGTTAGAAGTTACTGTAGGATAATGGCAATATCACCTGTCGTGTGCTTATTAAATTGAAGTAGCTGTACTCCTTATAGAATAATTGTTAAGACAAAAATAAACTTATCTATCTGTATTTAGGTTTTGTGCTATAGTGGAAAAAGTATTGAAAAGGGAAGAGAAATCAGACAATTCATATATAATGCTCTATTTCTTTCAGGTTGTTATGATTAGTAATTGATGTTTTAATTTGTATGTTGGCTTACATAACCAAGTTTCTAGTACCACTGAAAACTTAAGGATCAGGATATGAACACAAAAAAGGTACATAATGTTGGCCAAGTATGATGGTACATGCCTGTAATTCTAGCAACTCAAGAGGCAGAGATAGAAAAATTAAAGTCCAAGTTCAGCCCGGACAAAAGTGCAAGACCCTCTCTAAAAAGTACTGGGGATGTGGCTCGAGTGGTAGAGTGCCTGCATAGCAAGCATGAGGCCCTTAGTTCAAAACCCAGTACTGCAAAAAAAAAAATGAAAATCATACATTGACAAAACATAGATAAATTATCTGCTATAGTATGTAGATGGTGATATATAAATAAAATGAAATCCAATACAGATCAAAGTAAATATCAGTAAATTCTAAAATATGTAAGTGGCAATCTTTCAGGTTTTTAGTTTAACAAGGGTTCAGTTTAACAAGGGTTCATATTAAAATGTAGACTTAAAAAAGAAAATGTTAAAGCGTAAACTTCAATGAGTCATTAAACTAGCTGTTTTTAGTGTCATTTTCAATTACATAAGTCACTGATTCCATTATTTATGAGTTTTACATAAACTTTAATACGATAAGCTAACTTCATGGATTGTGATGTCAAAACAGGTAAAGCGATCTTGAATGATGGAAACTGTATACATTGAGCAACAAGATAAGAAAGCTCTAGAGATTCATTGTACAGCAATTGTGATAATAGTTAATAATATTGTACACTTAAATTTTTGTCAAGAGGGTACAACCATGTTGCATGATTTTTCCACAATATTAAAAAAGATAAATAAGGCAATAGTTTTAATCTCCTTTGAATGGTTAAGCATATATAAAATCTGTGTTTAAGAAATTAACATTTTTAGAAAGAAATTGATAGACCATAAAGAATTTGATAGAGTGACAAGAATGCGAAGAGAATTTTGAAACTATTCCATTTGCAGAAAAGTAAGGGCACAGAACTCTTTTCCCTAATAAAGAGAAAGTCTTGTCCTGTGCATAATAAAGAGAAAGTCTTGTCTTGTATGTGTGCAGATGGGTTTTTGTACAGGTATATTTAAATGGCAGGCAGGTGTACAGGGACATAAGGGATTTTCACTTATTATGAAAAGACCATTAAATATATTCAGAGATTGTTCCCTGAGTATCGGTTTAGAGAAACAGCTGGAAGAAATAGGGGGTCACGGCAGCTCAATTAATAAAGTCATGCTTGCAAAGCCTAAGAAAGAATTTTGGAACAATTAGTGATGTCTTTATGAAATTTAATTCCTTGTATAAACTTGATGGAAATTTACTTACACTAGTAACCAAGGAGTTTTATTAACCATAAATGTAAGGAAGATAAGGCAGTTGAAAGTGTGGTCTAATACATCAATACAGGATATTCAAAGATTATATATTTAAAGAAAGTAGACTTAAAAATACTCAGCAGCAAAAAGAAACGAGGAAGCTCACCTGCATCTGATTTACCTCTGGAGGAATAAACAAAAATATCTGAGAAATCAAAAGCATAATCTTGTCTCACACATGCTTTAGTCTCAATTTTACTTTTTCTCTAGACTAATAAATTCCAGGCTAAAAAATTCACTCAAAAAGTGATTCCAAGTTATAAATGCCCATGTGACATTTTGGAAGAGCCAATTCAGCATTTGTATTCTATAATTCGAAAAAAGGACAAAAAAGACATTTTCAGATAGACAGAAAGTGAGGGAGATACTGTCATTAAAAGAACTTTCAAAAACACACTTCAATATGAAAATTAAAGCAATCAGAAAGATAGATCAGAAGGAATAATGAACAAAAATACTAGTAAGCAAATAATAAATATATCAAATAAACATAAATAATGGACAATGCTTTGTAATATATAATGTAAAATAATAGATAGTAGATTTTTTTTGAGACAGGGTCTCATTATGTAGACAAGGCTGGCTTTGAACTAGTGATCCTCCTGCCTCAGGCTCTTAAGTGCTGGAATTAAAGCTATGAGCCACCATGCCTGACATTGGAGTTAACTGTTGAAGTCATTACATTGTTTCAAAAAAAGAGAGTGATGATATCTTTAAAATTTCTTTCTTCAAATATGGTATTAAAATCACAAGTTTATTCAGTGAAAGAATACATATAGAAGATACAATAAAGGGTAAAGTATGTCTTAAACCTTATGAAATAAATGAAGACCAGAAAAAAGAAAAACAAGTCCAGAAAATCAGGACAAGTAGAATAATGAATATCATGGGTTAAAAATATTCAACATGTCAGTAATTATTATGAATACAAAGGATGAAATCTTTTCAAAAAATTTTTATCATATTATTTTACTCGAGGTATATTGTGACATTTACAAAAGTGCTTACAATTTATCTTAGTTAAATTCATTCCCTCCATCATTTTCATTTATCCTCCTTTCCTCCCATTCTTAGAATAGTTTTGACAGTTCTCATTTTTCCATTTTCATAAATAAGTGCATATTTCAAGTATATTCACTTTCCTAACCATTTCCATACATCCCCCCTAACCACTGGTACAAACCATCAGACAGGACCTGTGTTACCTTCCTGTCCTCCATTTTTAAAAAAGGTATGAAATCTTTATAGAAAGTATGTATACATGGATAAATAGATAGGGATATGGAGATATAGCTATATTTACATAATAGATTAAAAACTACTTATTTGATTATCTAATATGTGAAGAAGATAAAAATGATACAAGGAACATCTAAATGTTATTAGAAACTAATGATTAGTCACAGAAATAAAATGTATAAAAGAGAATATCATAACCAACTTGATGGCCTTATTATGTGTAAAAATACAAAAATTCACAATATCTTTACATAAACTATGCTATTTTTAATTATGAATCTAAAATCTATCATAAATATTTAGAAGCCAACGTGGAATAATGGAATTTTTGTGATTTTTCTGTGGATTTTATGATTTTGAAAAAACTTTAAATATTTTCATTATTATCAGTGTTTCTTTATGAAGTATCAGTGACCTAGAGTATTTAGTGTAAAGTTAATGGCTTCTGTGCCTCTACTGGAACTCCTGTTATTCTTCTATAAGTATTGGGATTACAATAACCATTTTTCTGGTTGCATTTATAAACATTTTTTGTCTATATGTTCTTTTTAGTCAGTGCTAGTATGAGCCACTTGCCTGGGTTGAATAATTTTAGATGCCTACTCATATTTGAAGCCATTCAATGTACTAACTGTGACCATTCTCCTACATAATGTATAAAAGGCCAAATAAAAATGAGTTGCTAATGTTAAGGCATTTCTCAAATTTGGTGGCTTAACAAACAATGAATAAAAATTCTTGAAGACTGGATGTAGTCTTAAAAGTGTAAAATGACTCGAAGAAGAATTTTTGATTACTGAGTACCATCAAATGTATTGTCTCAAACTTAAAATGTTTAAATGCAACCTACCTTCCCCTGTCCACAAAACCTGCTCCCCCTGAATCTGGCAAATAACAAAATTGTAATTTTTCAACAAATGGCTTTTACATTTTAATTTTTCACTGTGGTCCCACAAATTTTATGGTCAGTACTGACTGCACCTTCTAGTTGCTTAGTCAAAATTGTTTACTGTTATGTGCCATATTCAAGCTATTAACACTTTCTGTTTTCTGTGTCATTTAGACAACATCCACCTCTCATCACTTTCACTACTACCACAAATATTCAAGTCATCATCATCCATCCACATCCTCCTATCTACCTTCATTCCTAATTTCTTGATTACCTCTCCATGTCTTTTCTCAGTAGGGCAGTTGAAGATATCTTTATAAAAACAGAAGTCAAATAATGTCATTCTTGTGCTCAAATCCCTCCAATTATTTGATTCATATGAATAAAGGCCTAAGTTCTTAGAAAGACATACTAGGTTCCACATGATCCAACTTCTGCAATATCCATCTTCTCATCCTTTGATATTTCCTTTCTTATCCACTCAAATTTATCAGTACTCATATCATTGCTGTTCTTACAATCTCCCAGTTAAGGATCTCTAAATTTTGCTCATTGTTTCTAACTCTGGCTGGATTCTTCTTCTATTTATATACATATTTTTCCTTGTAAGTTTTTGAAAATATTTAATAGCTGCTTTAAACTCCTTGTTACATAATTGCAACATCTGTGTAATCTTAGGGTTGGTTTGTTCACTATATATTTTTCTTAAGTATTGATATTTTCTATTTCCTTTTGTCTAAAGATTTTTTTATTGAATACTGGATATGAATGTTATGTGAGGAGACTCCAGATTCTGTTCCTCTGAAGAAACTTTCAGTTATTTCAGTTTATGTCTGCTAAGGTGTTACTGGGCTTCTTGGGCTCTTTGTCATCATTGGATCAGCCAAGGAGTTGGGTAAAATCTATGCACAAATATTAAAGACAAATATTTGCCTCTTCTGCTACTCTCTCATTTCTAGAGTTACTAATTTTCTTTACTGTCCCAAATTCTGTTCTTTGATATTTCAAGCCTTTTAGGGTACAGTTGTTTGTTTCTCTATACTGTGTAGAAAATGGAAATTCTGTAAGGCAAAACAATTAACTGACAAATTTCTTTTGGGATAGTTTTCTCTTGTTTCAGCCTATGATTGTTCTTTGTTCTTCTAAGCATTGAAATCATTATCATAATTATGGTTTTGAACTACTTTAGAGTTATTGTTGACATTTACATATTACTCATTTGATGTATATAGCTCAATAAATTTGGGGACAAATATACACTTGTGAGACTATCATCACTACCAAGGCTGTAAACATATACATTGCCTCTCCAACTTTTCTCCTGTCTCCTGTATTGTTTCTATCGTGTGTGTGTGTGTGTGTGTGTGTGTGTGTGTGTGTGTGTGTGTTTGGTAAGAACACCTAAGATCTATTCTGTTAGTAAGTTTTAAGTATACAATCCAGTATTATTAACTATAGACACCATATTTTAGTACACTTTAGAGCTTATTTTCCTTGCATAATTGATATTGTATCCTTTAATTATCACCTCCCTATTCCTCCTCCCTCAAAGCCCCTGGCAACCACCATGCTATTGTCTGCTTCTATATCAAAAATAGTCTATTTTAGATTTCATTTATAAACGAGAACATACAGTATTTTTCTTTCTATGTCTGGTTCATTTCACTTGCTATAATGCTTTCCAGGTCCATCCTCATTGTCCTAAAATGTAGAATTTCTTCCTTTAATAAGATGGTAATACATTCAGCCCTCAGTATTTATGACTTCCCCATCCTTGATTTCAATCAACATTGAATTATATGTTCAAAAACTGATTCCTGAAAGGTCCAAAAAGTAAAATTTAGATTTGCCAAGTGTTAAGGGCTATGCTTAATTTGTGAGGATGAAGTGATATGTAGACATACATATGGTTTCTTATCATTTCACATATTCTCAGTCTCAGTCTCTCACCACAAACATTGTTTAAACATTATATGCCTTGTGTCTTGTTTCTGTACTGTGTAGTTGGGCCTATGATAGCTGTATTTGTACTGAACTTGTATATATTTTTCTTGTCAGTATTCCCTCAAAAATATAGTATAACAGTTATTCATATAACACTCACATTGTAATAGATATTATAAGTAATCTAGTAAGGATTTATAGTAGATGAGAGGATTGTCATGAATTTTAAGACAAAGAAAAGACTCCACTGCATAGTAAACTTCATTTTTATTTTGTATGCTAATTTTTAAATTTTTTCCCATAGGCTTGAATCTATTTAGCATTTTTCTTTCATTTTTAATTTAATTTTCAGTTATGCATCTTCTAACTAGAAGTTTGCACCCTTCTACTAATATCTTCCCTTTTTCCTTATCCTCTATCTCCTGTTAACAATTCTACTATCCATTACTATGAGCATTACTTTTTACAATATTCCACAAATAAGTGAGATCTTGTAGCATTTGCCTTTTTGTGCCTACCTGATTTTACTTAGCATAATGTCCTCCACATTCAATCCTGTTGTCATAAGTGGCAAAAATGTTTTCTAAGAAAAATTTATTTAATGTATTAGGTGGTGCAAAGGTTTTAGATTCAGACTAAACAATTTTATATTCAAACTCTTTGTTTCTAAAGCAACATGAATTTTATTATTAAGTATATTATTCCTTGTATATTTGTGTCTGAATAGGCTATTAATTACCAAAGAATGTCTGGTGGAGAACATTTTTTAATTAATTCAGGAATTATGTTCATATAGGTATAGCATTATGTGAGAAGTCTAGACAAATTTTTAAGAACATGGTTTGAATTAATAAAATAAAATGTACTTTTGCTTCAATGCTGATATTTAACGAGGTTTTTAAAAAAAATATGCTTTCAGACATTTGACAAATTGCACAAGGTAATCAATCAAACAATTTAAGCAAAGACAGCTGGAAGATAATCTGTCTTATTCTAGGCACTGCACAAGTGAAGAACAAAACAAATGCTCTCAAAAATATATTCAGAGGAAATACTTTGAATTTTAAATGATACTGAGGAGTAAGTAGTTTACCATATAGTTACTGGGGAGTCATACATAATAGCAACAATTGCCTTGGTCATAGCAGCATTCTACCATGATCAATCTGACAGTTGTGCGGTAGACTAAATCCAAGAGACAAAATTTCAGGCAGATAGTTCACTTCCTACACAATAGTGGAAACAAGAAATTTTAAAGTGTAAATATAAGAGAAACTAGTAGCAAATATATGTGACTTCAGCGGTAAAATAATTGCATAGAAAAATGTTTATACTTAGTGATTGATTGGATATGGTTCTTAAGGAACTAGTTCAAAATTATTTGGTGTTGTGAGGTAAAATATTTAATATATGAATAAAGATTTGGAGGGAAGAGAATGACTTAAATTGGTAAGCTGATTTGGGGAATTTTTTGGCATTTATAGATGTTGCCCAATAGATACTGCCTTCTCTTTGAGAGAGAAATTATAACAGATACTGTACATTTAGGAATCTTTAGTTGCAAAGTTGAAAAATAAAGCTGCACTGTGAGTATATTAGCCAAACAGGATACAGAATGAGAAAAAAGTAGCTTTGAATTTAAAATCACATTAAAACCAACACTTAAAGTAAACCTTGAAGTGGTGTGTGGAGTTTATCAGTTATCAGTTGCTCTGAGAAAACTACTGAAACTCTTCTCCCAAGCTAATTTAAATGTTGATATTCATAATAGGGCTTTGGAATGAGCTGCTGCTGTGTTCTGCATCTCAACCAAGCCTAGCACAATGGATATAGGATCCTACATACATGTGTGTAGGATTCTAGTGGTGGTTGTGATGGGTTGTTTAACTCACATGTAGTCTAATGAGGACTTAATTGTCCCCTACAGGTAGAGAAAATGGTAGATGAATGTCAGACTCCAGCTTCTGAAGTAGAAACAAAATAATAGGACATAGGTAAAGAGAACATATTTGGCACAAAAATCAGACTTGTTTGTTGCTTGAAGATTGGCCTCCATTTCTGGAGTATTAGCAGGTTAAGTGATTGTTTCTTGTAGAATACACGTTCAAAAGATACCTGGTTAGGATTATTCTTAAACTTCTGTCCAACACTTTGACAGTGATTGAAGTTAACAGAATCAACAAGGGGTCAACTGGATTTTGTGTGCCTGCAGTTAAGAAACCCTGGGAAGAATATATCATCATCTCTGTAATATTATGGCTAGAAATATTTAACCTAATATAATAATGAAGGAATGCAAGGTAAATCCAAATTGAGGAATGTCCTATAAATACCTGGCCTGTCATTAATGACAAAGGAAAACTGAGGAATTGTTACAGATAAAAAGTGTCACAAGAGTCTGGTAGAGATGAATCAATTCGGGTTGTAATACACATGTGCCTGGACACAATGCTAAGAATCTGTCTGTATAGCTATCCTTATCTCAACTAGCAAAAACGCTATGTCTTTCTTATTATTGCTTATGTCTTCTCTTCAACCAAATTGGAGAAGAGGCCAGAACAGGTTTTGCCTGGAAGCAAGGAGGGTGGGAGAGAGAGGGAGGGGCAGAGGAGGGGCCGGGGTTATTGGGGAGAAATGGCACAAACAATGTATGCATGCACATGTAAATAAATTTTAAAAAGTGTCACAAAAACTAAATACTATATGTGATGCTAGACAGGATTCAGTTTTGGAGAGAAAAAAATGCTATAAAATAGGTCACTATTGGATCATTTGGAATGTGGATAGTAAATTAAAGTCTCATATAGAGGTTAAATTTCCTGAACTTGATAGCAACATTTTTATTATAAAAGAGTAACTTTATTCTCAAGAATGCATGAAGTATGAAGAATTAAGTAGGCATAAAGTGTGCAACATACACTCATGGTACTCATAATAAATCGTGGAAGGGGGGCAAATTATGAAAATTACTCAATGGAGGAAGTTATATGTTTTTATAACTTTTCTGTGCATTTGAAGTTGTTTCATGATAAAAGTTAAAAGCAGTCATTTTCTCAGCAGTGAGTTCTGCATGTAGCATTTCCATGCTACCCTATATTTATAACACAATAATATCAATGCAACCATCAATTTACTTCTCTGTCGTTTCCATTAAATGGTACATCTTTCTGTGTCAATTTCTAATTGATACTTTATTCCTTGATATTTTATTCATTGAATTAATAAAATAAGAATGACTTTCTTGCATTGATTATTAGGAGGCATTTCAAGAGAGAGTAGTAACTTAGAAATCAAAGTATTTTTAAAAAATAGGTATTAAAATCATTAAATACCATGAAGAACAGAAGTCAGATATGAATAGTAAGGTGTTTATTGAATGTTCGAGAATTTGTTATTATGGTATTTTTAGTGTGTCAGTTCTATTCTTGAAATAACATCATCATATTTGAAGTATTTTTCTTGTCACTGCATAATGCATATGTGTATTAAATCATCACACTGTCCATCTTAAATATATTTCATGTGTGACAGAGGTTAACATGAGAAGGGGATTGGGAACCAGTGTAAAGATCAGTTAGAGATGAATCAACATGGGTTGTAACACATGTGTACAAGAAAGCAATGCTAGGAATCTTTCTGTATAGCTGTCCTTATCTCAACTAGCAAAAACTCTATGTCTTCCTTATTATGCTTATGTCTTTTCTTCAACAAAATTAGTGATAAGGGCAGAACAAGACTTGCCTGGAACTGAGGAGGGGAGGGGGTATAGGGTGGGGGAGGAGGGCAGGGGGGAGAAATGACCCAAACAATGTATGCACATGTGAAAAATTGAACAATTTAAAAAATAAAATAAATATATAAAATGAATTTTTAAATTTTTTCAGGCTTTAGTTATTGCAGTGAGCATCTTTCTTTTGGTCAACCCAGGAAAACTGAATCTTCATCTTGTGTTGGAGGCAGAACTATTCTCTTGAGGCAAACTCTGCCTCTTATTACAAAAGAAAAATATAAATAATTTCAGTCTTCCCTACAGTTGAGGAGTGGGCAAAGGCCGGTTTACACCCCCTTAATGCTTCAGGTACATTGGCTCAAGACTTGGATCTGGGGATGCCATCAAACTATCAATCAAATAAATGGTCATGATAAGCAGTTCTCAGTTATTTTAAACATGGTCATCTTGCTATGTATTAATTGTCATTCTTTTGATTTTCCTTTTTCCATTCACTTTTATGTTAACAAAAGGAAGACAAAGTTCCTACTTATTAAATTTATTCATAACTTAAAGTAATGGTTAAAATGAGATATTTTGATAAATGATATATTTGATATCTTTAATTTTCCTGTTTTGTATTTCTATAAATTACTGAAAGGACTTAACTCTGTGTTTGCATATATAAATTACCTGTATATATACCCATTTTAGTCCATTAGTCACACTAATTATAAATTTTGTCTCTAGATATTTATTATAAGAAATATTTTATGTATTCATTGGCCTTAATCCTTTAAAGTGCCAATTATGGTTGATGGTGACAACGTAGCTCTCAGTCTTAATTTTAAGTAAGTAAGTTCATATAACAATTGGCATCTCACACATTTCAGTGTTGCCATAAAAACATTGTGAATCAATGACCTTGGGCTTCTGAGAATGTACTTATGTTAAGTAAGTTAAACACAACAGTTTTGGGCTATTAAGTATGACTCAATCTTGGTCATTACTTTGGGCAAGTTTACAGGTAAACCTAAACCTAAAATATTTTTTAAAAAAGGAAGTCAGAAAAAAAAAAAGAAAACAAGGTCTTAAAAACACTTAGGAGCTACAAACAAATATTCTAATTAATACATTGTAAGTAATTAATAAAATAGATAAATAATCATTTAATTTTACACTTTTAATGAATCAGAATTAGACCATAAGGAGGAGGGGGAAATATATTGAAAAATATATTAAGTACATATAATTAAATTCTACCAGAGATGGGTATAATAACCTAATGATATTGCACCTATGAATGTCTTTATCAATTCCTTTAAGAACTAATCAGCAAGTATTCCATTTATTTAACAAGTTGAGGGATGTATTTGTAGAATTAAATCAATTATAATACCGGATGTGTTTATTCCTACTACAGGCGGTATCAGTATTTTTTCTCTTTACACTGATTTGTTTTCAAAATGCACATGTTGCAAGCCAAATACAATGAATAACACTTTATATCACATGTTTCATGTCTTAAAATGTTTAGAAATACTTGTATATTTTAGAATGGCTAATATTGATAACATAAAAATATAATTTAAAATGGCTAGATTTTAAAAATAAAAGTTGAAAATATAAACATAAGAAATTGCTGAACTGTTGCCTGGCTATTCTAGTCATTTCCTCCTCCATGAAACAATTTTAATCTATCTTAATCTTATTCTGATGAATGCTGTTCCTGATCTGCCCTGCTCCATTATTCAGGTATAATTGTAGTCTGCTGGCCTGGTTCTACTTGCTTAGCTTTAACTTCCAGAAAGCAATTATACCTGATCATTTGTGATAGTTATTGCTGCTATTATCACTTTCCTGCATAGAACCTGCCAAGATTTTCTCAAATACCATGAAAATTTTGTGTAAGGGATTAAAAAAAAAGAGGGCCATTTCATTCCCATATTTGCATCTCTCTTGGAAACCAAAACTGTGATATTGGTTTCTTTGTGACATTTCTTTTTGTTAATTTTCATACTAAATTTCAGGGGTGTAATATCAGAACTAAGGATTAAGCCCTCCCAATTTTCAGTTTGCAGGGTTTCTATAAGACTCAGTTCTCTAGCAGGGTCCTGCTAAACCAGCTGTTTTTCCTCAGCTATTGTCCATTTCCAATCTGAAATCAAACTTTTATTATGCAGGTTGCAAAATGTATAAATGTTATTAGAGTATGCTGTCTGTTTCACATTGCCTCCTCCTTGTTCTCATAGCAAGTAGACCTGACGGTCAATACTTCCTCTACTTTTGCAGATGCTATTTGATTATTTAGTCTATCATTTTAACGACTACATTGGTCTTTCATAGTGCTTTGGAAGGGAAAATGTTTAATTTAAGCTAAAGAATACTCAAAAATGATGTTAATAGTTCCAAATTACACCTAAAGCAATAGATGTATGGGATAGTTTTGTGAAACTCACTCAGTCTTCATTGGAATGAGACAATAATAGACATTTCCTACTGTCTCATCTTTTGGATTATTTGCATATATATTGGAAGGTCATTTTTGATCTAGTTATTTTGGTTATATACTTCTTACAGATAAGTGAATTGTTTTTTCTTTATTAATGCTACATTTAGCTAAGAATACACCTTGAAAGAAAAATAACTTTTTGTTTTTTAAAAAGCTTAGATTCTAATTTATCAAAAAAAATGTGCTTAGTCAGCCAAACTCAAAATCCTATTGGTTTGAGATAAAACATTTAAAATCCAACACTTGCCTTCCAAGAACTTAGTCAATTTGTGGAGAAAGACTTACTTTGTTTCCATTATAAACACAGGTGTAAAAAGTTAATGATGGTAAAGCAGGATATAATAGTTGTGAAAGTGTCTTTGAACTTTTTTGCATCACACATGGCTTCTAGGCCCACAGTATTCCCTGGGTCACCAGATCTAGTGGGATCCTGCCTAGTTATAGAACACAGGTTTTCTTTGAACCAGCAATGTTGGAATTTGGAAGTAATTTTCTGATGCCCTGTGTTATATTTCCTCCTTTCTTCCTATTTGACCCTTTTTCTACCTGCTCCATATCCCAGAGTTGTTCCTAACTTCTGACCCTGAACTTGGCATCATTCTCACTTGCTTTCTTCTTACTAGTTCATCCTGTACTTTCTCTTAGTGAGCCATATGGTCAGTGTTGCCCAAGATTTAATGTTATTCCTTCTATGACTGTAAGTACCAAATCAGTGCTCCAGCTTATAAATTCTACAGAAATATTAAAAAGTGAAAGATTACTCTGTATAAAGTTGTAGAGGCTCTTAGTCTGCATAGAAACCAGTAGGTATAAAGAAAGGGGGAGGGTTTTCCTGGTTAGAGAAAACAATGAGCAAAGTCAAAGATCAGAGAAAGTTTAAACACGGAATGATAATACAAATTTTCTTAGACAACGGGTCTGATAGAAATATAGATGAAACTATAGTTTGAAGCTGAATTATAAATGAGTTTAAAGCTAAGATATGCAGAATAATATGTAATGATTATTTTCTGAAGGTTCTGAAGCATGGCAATTTGCTAATGTAAATGTCTTTAAGATTACTTATTTGCCTTGCTTTCTTGAACAAATATGGTAATCATCAAAATGATATAACTGTGGTTAATATTCAGCTACTTTAAAATTTTGAATTATAAATAATATCCAAATAAAATATTAATGGATCTTCAAACACTTGGTATTTACCTGCTTTGTACCTGCTTTGTATTTATATGATTTGTCACCTTCTTGCCCTAAAGGTAAAGTTAGCCAGTCATTGATGTTGTACTTATCCATGTGAATTGCCTTGAGCAATTACATGTGTATGGATATGACAGTAAGGAAGTACTCAGCCTAAGCCTTAAGAGGCCCTGAGTATTTTTACACTGTAGAAAATATACTTGTACTTCTATAGTTTGAACTGTTTCTATGGTCAAGGGAGAATAAAAAACATGTGCAGCAGATTCAAACCTAGCCTGTAACTTGAATCCAAGCCCAGCTGAGCTTAACCTAAATAGATTAACTCCAGTTGACAAAATTAAACGAGGTGTATTATAAGTTTGTTTATGTGTGATAGTGTTAAACTGTGGAAATGGCTGACCAATATACTTTTTTAAGTAATAGAAGTATATGATCCAGACACAAAAGTGACTCAGTGCTGGAAGTACTAGACCTAGATATTATAATCATTTCTAGGAATCATATGAGGAATAATGCCAGCAAACCAGGATTGTGGGGGAAAATTAATATTATGCCAAATCAGGACATATTGAAGGAACTAAGGGGGCAATAGGCTATAGAAGCAAACATTAAGGCAGAAGGAAGGGCATATAATTCAACCATATGGATGTATATAAGTTAGAGAGTAATTACAATCTGTCTCAAATTTACTCAACAAATAATTCATGTATCTGATCATTCAGAATTCTAGGTTTTTTTCAAATTTGATTTTTTTTATTTTATTATAATTATTTTTTGTTCATTTATTCACATGTGCATACATTGTTTGGGTCATTTCTCAACCCTGCCCCTTGCCCTCACCCTCTACCCACTCCCTCCCTCACTTCCAGGCAGAAACTGTTCTGCCCTTATCTCTAATTTTGTTGAAGAGCAGACATAAGCATAATAAGAAAGAGAAAGCATTTTTGTTAGTTCAGTTAAGAATAACTATACAGAGAGATTCCTAGCATTGTTTCCATCTACAAATGTGTTACAACACAAGTTTATTCATCTCTAACTGATCTTTACACTGGTTCCTGACCCCCTTCTCCTGTTCACCTCTGTCGCTTTAAGGTTTCTGTATCAGTTCATCTGGAGTGGGGACATCAAACGCTTTCATGTTTTGGGTTTCCTACCTATCCCCATACCTCCGTTATGTGCTCTCCCCTTAGCATGTGACCCAAGTCCAATCACATTGCTGTATTTGCCCTAGATCTAAAGTCCACATATGAGGGAGAACATATGATTTTTTGGTCTTCTGAGCCTGGCTAACCTCACTCAGGATGATGTTATCCAGTTCCATCCATTTTCTTGCAAATGATAAGATTTCACTCTTATTCATGGTTGAGTAAAATTCCATTTTGTATAAATAGCACAGTTTCTTGATAATTAGTCAGTAGTGGGGCATCTTGGCTGTTTCCATAACTTGGCTATTGTGAATAGTGTTGCAATAAACATGGGTGTGCAGGTGCCTTTGGAGTAACCTGAGTCGCATTCCTTCAGGTATATCTCCAGGAGTGGGGTTGCTGGATCATATGATAGATCTACGTTTAGATTTTTAAGAAGCCTCCAAATTTTTTCCACCAGCAGTGTACAAGGGTTCCTTTTCATCCACATCCTTGCCAACACCTGTTGTTGGTGGTGTTTTTGATGATGGCTATTCTAACAGGGGTGAGGTGGAATCTTAGTGTGGTTTTGATTTGCATTTCCTTTATGGCTAGAGATGGTGAACATTTTTTCATGTGTTTTTTGGCCATTTGAATTTCTTCTGAAAAAGTTCTGTTTAGTTCACTTGCCCATTTCTTTATTGGTTCATTGATTTTGGGAGAATTTAGTTTTTTAAGTTCCTTGTATATTCTGGTTATCAGTCATTTGTCTGATGTATAGCTGGCAAATGTTTTCTCCCACTCTGTGGGTGGTCTCTTTAGTTTAGAGACCATTTCTTTTGTTGTGCAGAAGCTTTTTAATTTTATGAAGTCCCATTGGTCCATCCTTTCTCTTAGTTACTGAGCTGCTAGGGTTGTATTGAGGAAGTTTTTGCCTATACCTATTACTTCCAGAGTGTTTCCTGTTCCTTCCTGTTCTAACTTCAGAGTTTCGGGTCTGAAATTAAGGTCCTTGATCCATTTTGAGTTGACACTAGTACAGGGTGATAAAGACGGATCTAGTTTCAGTTTCTTGCAGATGGAGAAATAATTTTCCCAGCAACATTTGTTGAAGAGGCTGTCTTTTCTCCATCATATATTTTTGGCACCTTTGTCAAAAATGAGGTGGGTATAGCTGTGTGCATTCACATCTGGGTCCTCTATTCTGTTCCACTGGTCTTCATGTCTGTTTTTGTGCCAGTACCATGCTGCTTTTATTGCTATAGCTTTGTAATATAGTTTGAAGTCGGGTATTGTGATACGTCCAGCATTGCTCTTTTTGCTGAGTATTTCCTTGGCTATTTGCAGTCTCTTGTGTTTCTAAATGAACTTTAGGGTAGATTTTTCAATCTCTGTGATGAATGTCATTGGGATTTTGATGGGAATTGCATTAAACATGTAGATTGCTTTTGGTAGTATAACAATTTTTACTATGTTGATTCTTGTAATCTATGAGCACGGGAGATCTTTCCATCTTTTGTAGTCTTCCTCGATCTCTTTCTTCAGGAGTTTGTAGTTCCTCTTGTAGAGGTCATTCACATCCTTTGTTAAATTTACTCCTAGGTATTTGATATTTTTGAGGCTATTGTGAATGGAATTGTTTCCATACAGTCCTTCTCAGTTTGTTCGTTGTTGGTGTACAGAAAAGCTAATGATTCTTGTAAGTTGATTTTGTGTCTTGCCACCTTGCTGTAGCTGTTTATGGTGTCCAGGAGTTTTGGGTAGAGTTTTTTGGGTCTTTAAAGTATAGGACCATATCATCTGCAAATAGAGATATTTTGACAGTTACTTTACCTGTTCGTATTCCTTTTATTTCTTCTTCTTGCCTAATTGCTCTGGCTAGAAATTCCAGTACTATGTTGAATAAGAGTGGGGATAGTGGGCACCCTTGTCTCATTCCTGATTTTAGGGAAGATAGTTTCAGTTTTTCACCATTAAGTATGATGTTGGCTGTAGGTTTGTCATATTATAATGTTGAGGTACATTCCTTCTATTCCTAGTTTTCTGAGAATTTTTATCATGAAATGGTGTTGGATCCTGTTGAAGGCTTTTTCTGTATCTATTGAGATGATCAAGTGGTTTTTGTCTTTGCTTCTATTAATGTGCTGTATTACATTTATAGATTTGCATATGTTGAACCAACCCTGCATCCCTGGCATGAAGCCAACTTGGTCATGGTGGATGATCTTTCTGATATGTTGTTGAATTGGTTTGCCATTATTTTATTGAGGATTTTTGCATCAAAGTTCTTTACGGAAATTGGCCTATAGTTCTCTTTTTTGGAGGTGTCTTTGTCTGGTTTTGGGATGAGGGTAATATTGGCTTCATAAAATGAGTTAGGCAGTGTTCCTTCCCTTTCTATTTCATGGAAGTTTAAGGAGGGTTAGTATTAGTTCTTCTTTAAATGTCTGATAGAATTCAGCAGAGAATCCATCAGGTCCTGGACTTTTCTGTTTTTGGAGACTCTTTATTGCTGCTTCAATTTCATTTTGTGTTATAGATCTATTCAGGTGATTAATATCCTCTTGGTTCAGTTTTGGATTGTCGTAAGTATCTAGACTTATGTCCATTTCTTCAAGATTTTCAAATTTGTTAGAATATATGTTCTTAAAGTAGTCTCTGCTGATATCTTGGATTTCCATGGTGTTTGTTGTTATCTCCCCTTTTGCATTTCTGATTTTACTGATTTGAGTTTTTTCTCTCCTCATTTTAGTCAGGTTTGCCAGGGGTCTGCCAATCTTATTTATTTTTTCAAAGAACCAGCTTTTTATATCATTGATACTTTGTATTTTGTTTGTTTGTTTGTTTCTATTTCATTGATTACAGCCCTTATTTTTATTATTTCTCTCCTTCTGCTTGTTTTGGGATTTGCTTGTTCTTGTTTTTCTAGGAGTTTGAGATGTAGCATAAGGTCATTGATTTGAGATCTTTCTGACCTTTTAATATATGTACTCATGGTTATAAACTTTTCTCTTAGGACTGTCTTTACTGTGTCCCACAGGTTCTGGTAGGTCATGTTTTCATTTTCATTAACTTCCAGGAACCTTTTAATTTCCTCAGTGATCCATTGATCATTGAACAATGTGTTGTTCAGCTTCCAATTGTTTGCATGTTTTCTACTGCTGTTTTAGTTATTGATTTCTAGTGCTAATGCATTATGATCAGATAGAATGCATGGAATTATTTCTATTTTTTTATATTTGCTGAGGCTTG
Source organism: Castor canadensis (assembly GCF_047511655.1). Lineage (NCBI taxonomy): Eukaryota > Metazoa > Chordata > Mammalia > Rodentia > Castoridae > Castor > Castor canadensis. The sequence continues at coordinate 118,866,121 of NC_133405.1, forward strand.
CTTTGTGCCCTAAAATATGATCAATTTTGGAGAAGGTTCCATGAGCTGCTGAGAAGAAAGTATATTGTGCAGAAGTTGGATGAAATATTCTCTAGACATCACCTAGGTCCATTTAATCTATGGTGTGATTTAGTTCAAGAATTGCTTTATTGATTTTTTGTTTGGATGACTTATCCATTGGTTATGGGGGGTATTAAAGTCTCCCACTACTACTGCATTGGAGTCTATATATTTTTTTTGTCCTTCAGTGTATGTTTGATGATATTGGGTGCAGTAATGTTTGGTGTGTATAAGTTGATAATTGTTATTTCTTTTTGGTGTATTTCCCCTTTTATTAGTATGGCATGTCCTTTTTTGTCTTGTTTGATCAATGTAAGTTTGAAGTCTATTTTGTCAGAGATAAGTATTGCTACCTGCTTGTTTTTTGGAGCCATTGGCTTGGTAAATCTTCTAGCCTTTCACCCTCAGCCAGTGCTTGTTTCTGTCAATGAGGTGAGTCTGCTGTAGGCATCAGATTGTTGGATCTTCCTTTTTAATCCAGTTTGCCAAGAGGTGTCTTTTGATGGGGGAATTTAGTCCTTTAACATTCAGTGTTAGTATTGATAAGTACGTGGTGATCCCTGTCATTTAGTTGTCTTTGTTTTTAAGTTGTCTTTGTTGTGTACAGCTTAATCAATGTTTCTGTCTATTTTCTTGCCTTTTCTTCTCCTGTGCTTTGGTACTGCCTCCCCTTTCATGGTTTCATTTGCTTTCATTTTCTGTGTACAGAATGCCTTGAAAAGTCTTTTGTAGTGGTGGCTCGGTGGTCATATATTGTTTTTATTTCTGCTTATCATGGAAGACTTTTATTGTTCTTTCTATTTTGAATGATAGTTTTTCTGGGTAGAGCATCCTAGGGTTGAAGTTATTTTCATTCAGTACCCGAAAGACCTCACTCCTTGCTCTTCTTGCTTTTAAGGTTTCTGTTGAGAAGTCTGCTGTGATTTTGATGGGTTTACCTTTGTATGTTATTTTTTCTTCGCTTTTACTGCCTTCAGTATTTTTTCTCTCATCTCTGTGCTTGTTGGTTTAATGATAATATGTCGTGTGGTAGTTCTAGCTTGGTGAAGTCAGTTTTTCTGTCCTGCAGACTTCCTGTATGTGAATGGGCATAGTTTTGTTTAGATTTGGGAAATTTTCTGTTATTATTTTGTTGAATATATTACTAATTCCTTTTGCTTGCACCTCTTCTTCTTCAATGCCCATGATTCTCACGTTTGGTCTTTTGATGGATTTGGTGAGCTCTTGCATATTTCTTTCTCAGGACTTGAGTTGTCTGATTAATAGTTATTCAATTTTTCCTTTAATTACCATTTCATCTTCAAGTTCTGAGACTCTGTCTTCTGCTTGTTCTAGTCTGCTGGAGTGGCATTCCATTTTCATTTGTATTTCTGTTTCATTAGTTTTTTCTGAGATTTTCCATATCATGGGTCACTTCTTCTTTTATATTGTCAGTTTTCATCCTTAATTCACTTATCCTTCCATTTATGGTGTTTTCTGTATCACTTTGGTGTTTATTTAGGGCTCCTATGATTTCTTTTACTTTTGTGTTTTCTCATATTCTTTATTTTTGTTGTCTTGGAATTTCTTTAGTATCTCCTGTACATTTTAGTTGACCATGTCTAGTAACATCTCTATGAAATTCTCATTGATTATTTGCAGAATTTCTTCTTTCAGGTTGTTCTGGTGGGATTCTTTGGGTTCCTTGGTATAGTTTGTCTTTGTTTTGTTGGAGTCTGAATCTGGGTATCCATTTTCTTCATTTCCCTCTGAATCCTGTACTAATTTATTTTGGGGGGGAGAATGGTTTCCATCCCTCTTTTGTCTTCCCATCATTCCACTTGGTATTGTTTCTCTGCCTGGTCTGTGTGTAATTTAGTAATAGCTAATTTACAATAGTAAAACTAAGAAAAGCAAGAAAGGAGAAAAAAGAAAAAGAAAAAGAAAGAAAAAAATACACAGAACCAAAGAAATCAACAGGGAAAGATGGCGTACAATCAAACAGTGAACAAGACAAACAAACACTTAAAGAAAATTAAATAAAAGAAAAAATAAAAATAAAAAAATCCCCAGTTCAAGAACAGTAGAATTTCAGTCTTAGTAGTTCTGGTGTTACTTCTTTAGCATCCAGTCCTGTGTGTCTGCATCTCCTAGGCAGGTTTGGAGCCAACATCTGGTGGTGCTGGAGCCCTCCTGTTGTGGGCAGAAGGCAGCAGTCTGGCCAGCCTGTGGATTGGCAGCCAGGTGGGCCAGTGGGCTGCAGTCTGGCAGGCCTGTGGGTCCAAGGCCTGGTGGGCTGGCCTGTGGCAGCCTAGAGGGCCTGTGGGGCTGAGGCCTTGTGGGACAGCAGGTGGGTGGCCTGCCTCTTCTTTCAATGTATCCTGATGTGGAGAAGCCTTCCACGTCTAGGGGTTCTGGGTGCTAAAGTTTCAGCTCTCCCTGGTGCTCTACCTCAGCCAAGTGTGTCTCCGGAGTCTCAGCAAGGTCCCTGATTCCTGGAGCTCATGAAGTCTGCGTCTGTGTCCCAGTCGCCATTTTGGATCCTTTTTCCAGAATTGTAGTTTCAGATTAAGTTCACCTCTCTGCAATTATGTATGTGCCAGCTTTGTATTCATTATATTTTTTGAAGCATAGGATTTCTATAAGCAACCAGGTAAACAAGAGTATGTACTCATATCTAGGTGAAAGAAACATTTGAATTATGTTTCAGCTCTCTTTTAAGAGTAAGAAAACAATTTCAGAGATTTCTTTTCATCTAATTGGTCAGTATTTGGATGATAGTTCCAATAAACATTTTAAAAATCCAGCCATGTTAAATTATATTCTCATTTTATGTGTGGTAGTAAAAATTTTTGTGTGGAAGCAGAAACCCTCATGCACTCCAGTCATTCTGCAGAGCAAGTGACAGAACTCACTGCAACCATGCATTTATAGAGAAATCTTCAGCATCTCTTGCAGAGAATTCTTACACAAGTCCATTAAGTCAAATGCATGAGACTATTTTTATAGCGTTTTGTGATACTGAGAAAATTTTGGTAACCTCATGATGAGAGTATATAGGTTAAATATGATAGGCATTTATACAAAATTTTTATGTAACTTTTTTATTGTGCTAGGCTAGGGTACTTTGTGGCATTTACAAAAGTTCTTACAATACATTAAATATAAAAATAAATGAAATATAATAGAAACTTTGGTTTATATTCAAAATTTATTTTTAAGTAGTTTAAAAGTCAGTATAACTGACTTATCTCAACCAGCAAAAACACTTGTCCCTTCCTATTATGGCTTATACTCTCTCTTCAACAAAATTAGAGATAAGGGCAAAATAGTTTCTGCTGGGTATTGAGGGGGTGGAGGGGAGAAGGAAGGGGTGAAGTGAGTGGTAAGGGAGGGGGTGGGGGCAGGGCGGAGAAATGACCCAAACATTGTATGCACATATGAATAGTAAAACAATAAAAAAAGTCAGTATAACATAGTTAAATGCCATTTTATACATAAAGAATTATACCACACATAAGAATTCTATCTTTTGTAAGGGACATTAATGTTTATGAAAACAGACAAAGTACATTGGTATATAAGGAATGACAGACATGAATGTTGTAATAAGAAGTGAAGGAAAATGACAGAAAAATAAAAGAGAGCTATGATAGGGAAGGAAATAAGATCAACATTTGTAAAGTTCTTTGGGTAAATGTTCACATGATCGATAGTTTTAAGCTACCAGTACTATATTACTGAACATAGAATAGGGAAGATATTAACAGAATCATCTCATAAGCCTGTTCTAGTGTAACAATAGATATATGTCCATGCATGCAAAAAATCTTTGCCCTTCCTGTTAATAGACTGAATTTCTAAGTTTTCTATTACCAAACTATCACTTTTTAAAATATTAAAATATTACATTAAAAGTAAGATTGTCATTATAAAATATTTATTGAAAAGTCAATAAGCATCAGTTGTATTTCTTCATTGGACTGTAGCATTTGTATAGAGTACTTCAGAAACATTGTGAGCATTATTCTACTATATTGAGTCATAGTAATTATGAAAACATTTAGAATTATTCTCATGAGAAATCAATACTTTCTTTGATATTTATTACATTCCTACTATGTTCTAGATACATGTCCTAGAAATAAAAAAAGATATATGAGATTATCCCTGCTATCAAGTAAAGTTGATGAAAGAACTCGACAGTTATGCCAAAGATTACCATAGAGCAATGGATGGCAAACTGTGGTTAATGATCCATATTTAGGTTGTCACTATTTTTTATAGACAAAGTTTTACTGGAACACATCCAGGCCCATTTGTAATGTATTTTCCATGGCTATTATCATACAACAAAGATAGACTTGAATAGTTATAACAGACACCAAACGAACCACAAAGCTGAAAATATTTACTGTCTGGCTCTTTTATAATGCTTGTTGACTTGACATAGGAAATGACAATTGCTGAGATGGAAGTATGCCACCCATGAATTGAGAACACTAATGAGTAGTATGTCAATCAGTTTGATTCACTGAAAGAATTTCCAAAGCAAAAGCTAATAGAAATTCTGTATCAGTGCAATAATTGCCGCAAATTGAATGGCTGCTTGTACATGGATGGACCATTTTGAAGGTATAAAAACCTATGAGACATTTTAGTGTCTTGTAGATGCAACATGACAAAAAGTGCTAAGCACAGCTGTATTCATTATTATCTGTGACTTATTATTTGATTCTGTCAAACATAGCATGATTAAATCATTTACTTTTTAAGACAGTCATATTTAGAGTAAAACTATATAAGTGTGATTTTACACAATTTTATTGTCTAAAACACCATCACTCTGTGTGTTGAATTATTTTTAATGTCATAAATAATACATATTAAATTCCTATCTTTTTTTGCTTGTTTATCATAATAAATTCTTCTTGTTTAAATTACTACATAAATTAAATCATTTGATATTAAATAATTTTATCATTGAATCTAAATTTTCTCACACTTTTTTTGTGGTACTGGGGTTTGAACTCAGGGCCTCATGCTTACTAGGCAGGCACTCTACTACTTGAGGCACTCCACCAGCACTCTATATTTTATTTGTTAAACTTTTGTTTGTTTATTTTTTGAAATAGGATCATGCTATGCAGCCCATGCTGGCCTTGAACTCATTATTCTTCTCATCTCTCAGCTTCCTGAGTGGTGGGATTACAGATATGCACACCATGCCCAACACTGTTTTTTAATATTTATGGTTGTATGTGCATTTGTGTATGTGCACATGTGTGTAGTTGAGGTTTTTATTTTCATCTATTTTTTATTAACACTGGCTTCCATTATTTTATTGTGGCCTATTTTTCTGTTCTATATGCATAGATGGAGGAATAGGTTAATTAATTAAGGCACCTAGTATTAAACTTCTCTGAAGTTATGCAGAATAATTTCTTCATTTTTTCTTGATGTAGACTGTTGACTGCAAAGTCTAGAAGACACCTTATTTTGGAAATGAATGAGATAGTATTTTTTACCCCTGTCTTCAAGAGCTTGTACTTAGCTCCACACCCCTGAACTTTCCCACCACAATGTGGTCTTTTGTAAAAATGCTGGACATATATTAACTTCACTGTGGTTCTCTTGCAGGTTCATATATAAAGAGTAGAATCTCTTCTTTGAGTGACTGTTCACATTCTTCAAGTACTAACTCCTTGGATCAAGAACATATTTAGTTGTAATCATATACTCGAGAAGGGAGTAGTGGACAATATCCTAGTTCTTCAGAACACTAATTGTTAATGAATTGCTGAGGCCAATAGGTAATATAGCTATAATAGGTAATCTTAAATATCCTGTGGTGAATCATGCATGTCTCCTGGTATTCAAATCTTTGTATCCCCTTACACAGTGAAACTGAAACTGGGCTGGCTCTGTTACTCACATTGTCCAGTGGAATACAATCAAGGGGTGCTGTGCCAGTTAAAGCCCTAAACTTTAAGAAAGCCTGGCAACTTCATGCTTTTATGCTTTGGGAACTCTGATCTACCATGTAAAGGAATTTGACTGCCATACTGGAGAGATGTTGTATAGAAATTACATGGAGAAGTCACAAGAGAGTCTCTGAAACTCTGGGTGGTATTTGGTTTCTTACATAACAATATACCTTTACTTTGAAGTGTCTCCAAAATCTTGTGAGGAGATTTTACATTATCAACTAACTTTTCACTACTCTTTTCTCACCAATCTATTGTCAGGTCCTGTGTCACAGAATTTTTTTAATTGTCTTGTCACTTCTGTTTTTCCCAAACTACAACATAAGTTTCTCTAATTTTATTAGTACTTTAAGAAGAAGCTAAAGTCTTAAATGTTCTCTGTTCATTACCACAAATTGGAGGCCAATAGGTATCTTACTCTCTTTGGTTATATTGATGAGTATACTAACAGTTTGGAAGTTTAAATGGCTTACTTAAGCATTTAGGATTCAAATTACTCACATATTATTATAAATATTATATCCAAAGGAAATGAAAGTATAAAGAAACTATGTATTTGAAAACCACATTACATTAATTACACACATGCATATATTATAACCCCCACACATACAGGCCACCTACCTCATCCCAGATGTGACACATATCATGTCTGTTCACGTTCAATCATTGTAACAAGCCATGAGGTGCCAAAATAACTGCAAGAAAGAGTAGGAAAACTTTAGGAAACTCATGAAATACCTGTGGAGTACTAACTACTGCACTGCTTGGTGAAGTGATCCACTTGTGTCTTCTTTAAAAGGCTCTACCAGCTGGATACAGGAAGATCCAGCTGGATACAGGAAGATCCAGCTGGATACAGGAAGATCCAGCTTGAAATCTTGAAGATTTTCATTTTTAAGAAGATGAAAATCCTTACTTAGAAGCATACATATATCTTCAATTTACCTATAGATCTCTAGCTTTTCGTGTTTAAGTGGTAGGGCTGCTTCTAGAAAAGTATCACCCTTCATACATTTTTCAAAGTATTTTTATCCTCCAATATAGACACATCCTTTATGTGCATGAATGAATGGAGATGCAAAGGTCACAAAAAAGAATGTTGCTCAGATCAGAAAATATACCTCATCCCACTCTTACCCTAGATGACACATGAACTGTGTTCAGGCGGCATAGTTTCAGGATAAAGGACAGCTAGTTGGCTACCTGACCCACAAAAGACTACAAAAATAATAAGAAATTCTTATTCTTTTAAGTCACAAAACAATTTGGGATTGACCTCAAAAATACAAGCATTCACTTGGCCAACATGAAAGGTCATACAGTCTTACTGTATCAAATTATGCAAATCAATTGGCTTAATGGTTCTTTCCTTCATGTGCAGCATTACTCTTACTCTTGTCTTCATACTTTTTGAAGCATATTCATGGATTTTCACAGACACCTGGGAACATGTCAGTTTTGTTCAAGAACTATTTAGTGTTTTACTTCATTAGTGTTCAAACAAAGAGCCTACCAAACTCTGCAACTCAGTAAGAATATAGCAAGAATGAAACAAAATTTCCATGAGTCGGTGTCTTGATGACCCTAAAAAAAGGACTGAGGAATTGAATGAAATGTGCTTTTCACTCCTACCAAATTTTCCAAAAATAACCCTTCATTAAGGAATTTTTGGTTTTCTCTCATGTACAGTAGGAATGAATGATGGTCATGAAACTCGTTTGGCTACTGGTTTTTGTTTGTTTGTTTTGTTTTGTTTTTTATGCATTGATGTGTTCAGGGTATCCCTTTAGACTATTTGGGTTCTTGTTTTCCATTGTCATCAATTTTGAGTCTCAGAAATCTAAAGAACATTTTTGTCATTCTGTCACAAGTAATTGAGTAAGCAGTCAAATAGGATTTATTTCCTTAGCATTTTTATTATATAATCCCAATCTTAGAGCAGATACAATACATCATAAAAGTATCCTTTTCAGTTTTTTCTTTCTTATTCTCTTTCTTTGTTTTTCCCAAAACTCAAGCTGATATATGTACAGTAGTTAACTTGTTTTTTGGTATACATTTATGGGAACAAGTCCAGCTCTATTTCTCACATGTCAAACCCTGGTCATTACTCAGTGACTGCTAAGAAACGACTTTCAAAGTCTGTACAGAAAGAAAATCAGTTTCAGATCCTGATTTTAATCTAATGTCAATGGAAAAATGAGTTTTAGACATAAATAAAGGTTAGGAGGACATTCAATGAAGAAAAAGAGATTTAAGAGGTAAGCAGTGCAATGTTTTTCTGAAGCAGTCCTACTACCTAAATTCTAAATGTTGGGTTGTATTTTAAGAAATTACTATTTATAATTTAAGAGCTTGTTGAAAAGCCATTTAAGTTCTGCAGTAAGGAATTATTTTATCTCTTGATTGAAATATATTAAATAATCAACAATCCACGTGCTCATCAAAATGTTAAGAGAACTACTCGTCAGTATGGTCACTATGGTAGAATAATGGCCTCTTAAAGACGTCTGTGACATAATCTTCAAAATCTGAGACTATGTTGTGTTGCATGATACATGAGACTTTACAAATATAATTAAGGTTAAGGATATTGAGATACAGAGGTTATCCTAGGGAGACCAAATTTAATCATATGAATCTTTAAAAGTAGAAGAGACAGACAACAGAGGAAGTCAGAGAGATGGCAGTATGTGAAGTACTCAGTGCCCCAGGTTATGAAATACCAGGGTGTGCAAGGACCAGAGAAAAGTCTCTAGAATCTAAGGAAGGCTTTCAGATGGTAGTCAAAAGGAAAGAGAGACCTGTTTCCTGAGATTGTGAAACTGAATTCTGCTAATACCTGGATGATTTTTCCTTTAAGCCATCAGAAAGTAATGCACCCCTACCAACACTTTAGTTATTTATTTTTTGCAGTGTTAGGGATCCAAACCAGGGCTTTTTGCATGCTAAGCAGGTGCTCCATCACTACATCCCCAGCCCCATTTCTTTAATTTAATCTAGTGAGGCTTGCATTGGACATTTGGCTTACCGTATTCTAACATAATAAATTTGTGTTCTTTAAAGCCACAGTATTTCTAATATGTTACAGCAGCAATGGAAAATTTATAGAGTGACCAGAAAATAATAATGGTTTCCCTAACATGACAATGTAAACATCATATTCATCTACAGGTAATCTCATTATTATAACTCAATGGTGGCTCCTCCTAGTAAGAAATAGTGGCATTTAATTTAGATCTGTTGCGTCTTCTATCTACAGTAAGGAATCTCCTTTGCTATTTCAATCATGGGTTTTCCATTATTGGGGGTACCAAGGGCAACTGCAATATTAAACTGTTACTCTTCCTAGTACATTTAATGAGTAGTCAGATATTGTTGCTGGTGTAATATTTATGCAGCCTATTCAAGATGTCTTAATTGTTAGACATGCTGTTTATTGGCTGTGAAGCCTGGGTAATTAAACTCACAGTTCTGAGCCTCATTTTTCTCTTCTGTTAAAAATAATACTCATATTTCCACATTAAGGACTATCTAAGGATTTACTAAGATGGTATATTGTGAAGTGCTCATAAAGTTGCCTACATCTGATAAACATGATATTCTACCTTCATCTAACAAATGTATAATGAAAATCTACTGCATGTTAAACATTCTCCAATGCCCTTGAGACTTTTAGTGTACAAAAGACAAAAATTCCTTTTCTAATGAAATTTATAGTCTAGTGTGACCTCCATTGATTTTCTAAGGCATTCTATATGGTTTAAGAAAAGTAATATAATGAGCTATAGTTAATCTTGTATTTCTTCACAGGGACTCAAGAACTCCTTGAGGATTTAGAACTATATTTATTCTCTATAAGATTCACTCATACATTGCTTTGGAGAATCCCTCATCCATACCTTTTAACAATTTAAAATAGAAATATCTAAAACTCAGAATGATCAAAATAATAATCATGTATTTTGGGTGATCAATAACAAACTCAAGACCTTTAAGCATAGGAAATATTTTAAAAACATAAGTTTTAAATAAGTTATTTTAAAAAAAATCAAAGAAATCTAAACAAATCATCAAAACTTCAATAAAGTCCTCAGCAAAACATCAGAATCTAAGGTATAAAATAACTCATGAATATTCTTAAAGGAGAACCAATTTAGGGATGGGATATCCAGAACAATTGTTAGTTATACTTAGTAACAATTTCAAAATGATGTTTTCAAGTTGAACAGATGCTTATTTCAGCAGCTTTACCATTAAATATGCAATATAATAGGTCTTGTTTTCTTATGCTTAAGTGCCAATTATGTTTTTATTCACATTATTCAATTTTAATGGCTTATTTTTTTCTAGGCATACATTTTCTAAAAGAAAAAGTAAACAATATGTCTGTTAGGCAAATGATGGTTTACATCTTTTTGTCATTCAAAATTTCCTGTTGAGTTTTTTTTCTTGTATTTCATATCAAAAAATTTCCCTTCAGACAATTGAAAATTTTTACTCTTTGAATTTCTGCAGAATCTGGTAAAATCTGGGGTATGAAAAAACTATGTTATCTTCGATAGGCCTAGCGTTTCCTTTAAACAAAGCCTTCCTTTTACATAGTTTAGAAAACATCTGAGAAAGTAAAATTTTTTAAAATTAGTTGTACAAATTTAATCTGTATATGTTTCATATACATATCCATGGTTAAATGATTATGACACAAAAGCAAAATTCAACATCTTCCATATTTAGTGTTCCTTTTCCTCACTCATCCTCTTCCTTTTGTTCCTCCTCTCTACCTCCCCCAACTCACCTGCTTCTCCTTCTTCTTTTTCTTCTTCCACCTAAAATCTGCTCTTATCACAATTTCAGTATACAATACAGTATTATTTAGTATAATCTTTCTGCTGTATGTTAGAGTTCTAGACTTATTTATTCTTAGAAGAGAGGTCAACATTTATAGTTGGAAATGAATCCATACAAATTTGATTCCATTACCCTATGAGCTGCCCAAATGCCTTGCAGTGGCAAGTGGTTTCCAAGGTAAAACTTCAGTCTAATTTGAGCTGCCACTGAAAATAGACTAAGAGAGTTCTTTCAACAGCAAATGAAAGAAGTGAGTTTGGTCAAGCAGAAAGCTCCCAGGGAGTTAGGATCTGGGAGGAGGATGGGCTAGTAAAACTAAGTGGAAAATTTGGGGTATTAAAAAGGATTTGATGCTGTTGTTGTGGTTGTGGTTCTTTTTCCAGACATGGGAGCAAATTTACAAAAGAATAGAAGGTGAGTGCTCCAGTGAAAAAATAGCACAATGTTATAGCTATAGTCAAGGACTGTAAGCAGGACTTCTAGACAATGTCTCTTGCTCACTCAGCCAAGTTTCACCTTAGATCTCTCCCTGTTTAGTCTGTCTGCTAGTACAAATAGTCAGGTACAGAAAGCTCTATTTCTTTGCTTCTCCTTGTATAATCTAAACAGATCACTTCTATGGAATCTCCTTCAGCATGGTCAATGCATTATGATCTTTATATTCTCTTTGGACCTCCTTTTCTCCTCCTTACATAATGCTCACTAATCTTTTGGATTTCAAAAACAATGTCTCTTCCTCTAGAAATACTTTGATCAATATTTCAATTTTTGTATGGTATCATTCCACTGCCAAGGTTCCTTATCTAGGAAAATGGTCATAGCACCTGGTTTAGTGTGTGTACTGCATATATTAAAGACATAGTCTTTGAGACAGTATCTACCATTGTTATCATTGAATCCTAAGCATTTAATGAGCAATATCATATGTACGATTTGTGAAATAAATGAATTAAGACTTGAGAGCAAATTAAACTATTTAGATCAATGTATGAATACAGGCCATGTTTCTCCTAGATCCCCTCAGATCACCTTTATCCTTTCTATGTAATGATGCTTTCACAGTTCATTTGGTTAGATAAAATGCTGTTATATTTTACCATTGCTTTGTAGAGCAATAAGTAAACTGTGGCTGGGTCAAACTGATATAAGCCATCAGCAGTGGCTTACAGTTTTATAGCTACCTAAAAGTTAGAATTATATCAAACACGGACTTTAGAAAAGTAAGTCCAACTACTTGAATTTGAAATATAAATCCAACATACAGAGATTGAAGAATTGAGATTTATAGTATAAAAACCACTGAAGCTTTTTATGATTTCACTCATCAAAAATATCTTTGAACATCAAGTTGACATAATAAGCCTATAAATCAGTAATGTAAATAATACTGTAAAATTAAGTATTTCTTAAAAATAATAGTCTTAACCTTAAAACTTATTAGCAGCTGAATAGATGTTCACAAAATCCTTTTCTTTTTTTCCTAATCAAAATAACTACTACTCTTGACTCTAACACATTGAAATGAAATGGCTAAAATCATGTTATTTTATGATAACAATTTTACAGCTGCTAAGATGGAGACATTTTTAACCTCCCATATCTACTATAAATGACACTGAAATTATCATCCTTTGGTTGAAAAAGAGGGTAAAATATTTGTCACAATATACTCTCTCTACCCCACCATCCTAAGAAGAATGCTCTGACTAAAATTAGAGAGTGCATGCAGCATTACTTAATTTCAGTGTTTTGCAGAAGGAGGAGAGAATTGCCTTGAGGAGATAAATAGAGATCAGAACAAAGAGAAGCTAGTCAGTTCATCCTAGTCCCTCAACACCCTGGGGTGGTAAACTCACAGTCATCCAAGAAATAGATGCTATGCTTAAAACTCAATTTAGGGGTGTCTTTGAATTGCGTTGAAGCTTATATTTTGCTGTTCTCATGAAGAAAAAAGAAAACACAGTTCATTTATCAAACACAAGCCTGCTTTTTTTTAAGGTTTCACTTTAATTTCACATTCCATAATGTGTACAAATAGTGTTTAAAAATGGTGTCAACCTAATTTTAAGGCAATAAATTAATTTACAGCTCACATGAAGAATCTCATCAGTGTAATTAATCTGGCCTATCTCAAAATGTTTGAGTTGAAAAATCAAATTGGAGTGTAGACCACACATTCAATGGTTCAAATATTTCTCTTATTTTAAAACCAATCTTGGGTTAGAGGAAAATAGAAAGGTAGTAAAGTGAGCAAGGTACATTAGTAACAAAACTATGAAGAAATATTTAATTATTTATAAAAAAAGCTTGGAATGGTTTCACATATTACACAGCCACTTCTTACTCTATTGTTGCAGCCTTGAAAAAAATAGACCAATACATGGATTGGGTATTATGATTAATTAAAGAACAAGAGTTAGCCTTTATTGAGTATTTCTAAGGAAAATGCTATCACTTGGAGACATCAGTTTTTTACACAACTATAAACAACCTGGCATTATTATCACAATTTTCTTATCTAAGTATATGTTTATATATAATTAAATACTTCAAATACAGAAAGACTTTGTGAAAGAAAGCATAGCTATATTATATACCCTAATGCAAAGAATTAGGATTTATATTGTCTTGGGTATCACAATGATTTTATAAATCTGTCTTGTACTTTGTGCCATTCACTGTTACCACCTTTACTCTCCTAGGTAGGGATGATGTATATCATATGTAGTGATTTATTTTCAGGTCCTCTGGCTTTCATTTGGATAACTTGAACTCCTGGACATAATTGTTTAATGACGTTTAAACTTAGTCTTAACAAAAAAATTGATAGGGCATTTTGTATCTTTATATGAAATAATTATATCCTTCCATTTTATAAAAGTGGTCATGGTAAAAAGAGATTCAAAACAGATCATTCTTTATACAGTGTACACATTTTTTTCCAAAAGATATAGTTAACAAAGAAAAATAATATAAAAGAGGTAAAAATAGGAGAAGCCACAATAATATGGAATCCCAGTATTAAGATCTCCAGGTTTGACATTACTGAAAATAATTAACCTGTGTGTATATTTATCTGATCAACATTTAATGGGTTGTATATGAATAATTGTGAGAAGGAATTTTTAAGTAACCTTCTCCTAAACTCTGAATAAAAAAGGAAGATGGTGCTCTGTTCTTTTTCAATAGAGAGTTTCCTGGCTTTCCTCTTTCACATTTCTATCTATCTATATCTATCTATCTATCTATCTATCTATCTATCTATCTATCTATCTATCATCTTTAGGAGCAAGTGTTATATTGCTTGAGTCATAAGGCAAGGAGCAGAGACAAGTAGAAAACAACAACAAAAAGTCTCCTAATAATGCATAATGATAGAGATCATGACAGTTTTACCATGCTAGAAGTCTCATATTTTAAAATCAGGGCATAGTGTATCTGGAACATAAATAAGACAAATCAAAGTTTAAGCAAAGAAAATTGTATCTTCTCAGATATCAATGTTGTTGGTATTTATGTGAATGGCAATAAATTGATATCAAATAGCAGTGGAGTTAAAAAGATATAGTTTCTACTTGTGTGTTATTTGTAGTTTCAGAATTCAAGATGCCTTATAGTAAGTTTAAACACTTTATTAGCAAGCTCGTGTAATGATAAATTAAGCAAAAGGAATAATAATGTGACAGGAGTGTAAAAGGAGGACTATCTGTTAGGGGGAACCAGCAAGAGGACCAGAGGGGGAAAAGGAGAGGGTTCTGGTTATGGACAAGAGAGAGTTTTAAGAGAGTATATTAGAGGGGGTAAAATTGATAAAAGTACATTGTACACATACATAAAAATATCACAATGAAACTCCTTTGTATAATTATGCTAATAAAAATTTAATACTGTTGTAGATATATTAAAGTACAAAATTAAATACTTATTATTAGCCTATTGCTTTAAATTCAGAAATTTTATTTCTATTCTCAAAACTAGGACACAGAAAAATGTGGGACTCAATAAAGCTTTCAAATACAAAATAAGCATTTTCCTTTAAACTGAATAATTGACATAATGAAATGTCCTCTTGATAGTTTGTGTATGACTTACATATGCCAGATGTTGGCCAAGCCCCTGGCTTGGATTAGGAAAAAGACACTAGATTATGAATTACCTAATGAAGATAAAAATGGAGCCCCTCATCTACACATTGATTTCCCTTCTGGGAACAGGGAGATCCCTGAGGAATTCTTAGTCAAATGCTAAGTCATATTCCTTCCATGTCTTTTATGAGCCTAGCCAAACACACTGAGGAAGTGGTGATATTTCCCAAGCATAAAAGAACGAAAAATCACATTAATGAATAGAATCTACTATTTATCATGCAATTTATGTCTAAAATAGTAATTCCCAGTATCGAATCAGTAAATTAAGGAAACTCTATAAAGAGTAATGAGGGTCTCTGAGATTTGTCTGTTTAAAATAAATAATTTGCCTTTCTGTGAGTCTCCAAGAAAGGAAAAGGAAAGTTTTCCCAAATTTATCTTTTGGCCATAAGATTTTTATTTCAGAGAATCTGGCAGAATGAAAGCTTCATTGAATTTACTTTGAATAATGCTTACTTAGATGATGGAGCCAACCAAAACAGCCATATCTGAAGATAAAACCACTCAGCTGTCCTTAGATTCTGTTAGAACATTTTTTTTCACTCTGGTGGAATAGTCTTTCTGTCTTAGAATTCATTGCTTGAAGTTTGCTTTGTGACTTCCTCCACAAACAAAGTTTTGCTTTGTCTAACTTTTCATAACACAGATTCAGAAGGTAAAAACTTGACCTTTTTTCCTCAACCATCAGAGAGGTTTATATCGTGATTTAACTAAACTGTAACTATTGAGTGCCAGACATTTCAGCATAGGAAACATAATTCAGGATTGCTGTGTAATTAGGGATAATTGGAAAATGTAAGAAGAATGAGGTAGACCAGGAAGGTACTCAGGGCAGCTACCCACAGGTTACTCATACAAAGTTTGGCATTTTGGAAAGCCACAGGATTTTCTAGCAAAATGACAGGAGACCGGGGCATGGTGGGCAGGCCTGGGATCCTAGCACTCAGGAGGCTGAGACAGGAGGATTTCGAGTTCAAGGCCAGCCTAAGCTACATACTGAGACCTTGTCTGAAAAGAGTAAAAAAGGAAAAAAAGGACTGGAGATTTGTAACTGTGAATTTTGGTAATTTGTGGATCTTTTCTAAATCTCTGTTTCCTAGTTGTAGCAAACAAGCAACAATGTCAACCTTAAATACTTGAGAAGATTAAATAAAATTATTTCACAGAGAAGATTCTGATATGTATTTGGCATTAAACAAATGGTATTGCTATTACTGAAATAGAATGTAAACAATATCGTTTAAATTCTTTTGCCATTACCATGGTCCTTTGAACCTATTTTTTCCCACCCTTTTCTCTCCTTTTGCATTTCCCCCTAACAATTAGACCATAGAAAATGATTCATAGCATGTTTCTTCTTCTACAGCAGCTTTCATTCAGTGGAGGATGTCTGATGATCAAAAACACAGATGGAAATAAATTAATTTCTCAAGATGGATTTTTAAATAATGTGAAATAATATTAGAAGAGCTATTTCTAGTTGTACTTGTCTCCCCCAGCATTCAATTTGTACACTAAGTCCTCACAAAGCCAAGCATGGCCAAATCCATACTCAACCCTTGCATTTCTAGGAAACCCTTGAACCATTTAATCCAATACTTTTGAAAATATCGCAATTTTTTTCTGGCAAATTTTTATTATTTTCTCATGCTGGGCAAGCATGAGAATATATGCTTTCAATGATTACATTCAGTTTTTAAATTTAAATTTTATTTTCTATTTTGTATCTTCATTCTATTGTTTATTATGACAATATAAAATAAAATTAATCACTTGATGTTAGCACTAATTGTGAATAGGGGAAATGTATGTGCAATTCAGTTCTTCCATCAAACTTACAAGGTGATTGCTCACAATGAAATTTTAGATAAATGTAAATTTAAGAAAATAAGATAATTTAGTTCCATTTAAATATTGTACATTGCAAAATTGCTAAGATTAAGTGCCCTTTCTTGTGTGAAGTTATTTAGTTGCTATGAAATACTTTAATGATTTTCTCTTATTGCCCAAGCTTTAAGTCATATGTATTTTACTAATAGCTCTACCCAGAGACAACTTCACTCACCTGTTTTCTTAATGTTTGCTATTAATTGGCTCATGTTCTGTTCATGAGCATTGGCGTTTTGCTTATTTTTCTCCTAAACAAGCTGTGTAACCTTACATTGTGGAACCTTTATTCATGCTGTTCCCTCTGACTGTTAGGCTTCCTCTTTAGTTTCTTTTCTCTGTGTGGCTAAATTAACTACTACTTGACTTACAATACCTCCTCCAGGAAGCTTTCCATGATACAGCCAAACTGGGTTAGATGCCTTCTCATGTACTTTCCTACCATTTGATGCTCACTTGCCTTAGGGCTCTTACACTGTTCTGGGAATCTCTTTTTGCTCACCTACCCTCTCATCTCTAAACACTTTAAATGCAAAAATTGTGATCTATTCATTCCTGTCTTCTCAATGTCTAGCAGAGCATCTGGCTCTTCATAAATACTTAACAAATGTTTAGTCCATGAGTGGATGTACAAAAGTATAAATTACATGGACAGTAATATCCTTGGTGATAAAATATATAATCTCCAACAGAATAGTTCTAGTAATTTTAACATTATTATAAACCTCATTTCTAAAGTTTCAGATTATTAAGAAACTTGGTGTACCCTTACCCAGACCAATAATAAAAAATTGAAGAAATGAAAAAGAAACTGGGTTTGTTTTGCTAATCTAAAATCTATGTATTAGCTATCACTATGATAAAATAACTGAGAAAATCAGAGTAGGAAACAATTATTTTGGTTCATGGTTTCAGACATTTTAGTCCATGGTCATTTGGCTCTGTTGTTTCTGAGGCCATTATGTGGGCCAGGGTGTGGTGGACCTAAAATGTCACCCTCATAGCAGCCAGGAAGCAAAAAGATGGCAATAGGAGAAAAGGGCCAGGGCAAAATATACACTTTAAGGGCATGCCTGTAAATGACCTGCTTCCTTTAACTAGCCCCTGCTCTCTGAAGTTTCCACTGCATCCCAGTAGCCCATTAAGCAATGAATCCATCAGTGGATTACTCCTTTGATGAGGTCAGAGTCCTTGTGATCCAGTCATCTCCCAAATATCCCACCTCTGAACACTGCTTGCACTGGGTACTAAGCATTTAACGCATGAGCCTTTGGAGTCATTTAAAATCCAAACCATAACAGACTACCTTGTTGATCTTTACAAATGTCATTCTCTACTCTGTCTTCTGCTAAAGTGAAAAGTAAATATATTCTTAATCTATCAAGTTAGGACTTTGTTGTATCTATCCAGAGTAATTAACTTCTGATATTTTATCTTGTTTTACACTTAGCATCATCAGATATTTAAATAGACCTTGCATGAAATGTTGTAAGGCCCTATATCAACATTTTTTGGCTTGAATTCTAGCCCATTTATTTAGAAGAGTTCCAGATAATAAAAACTTCAGAAATTATAAGAATAAAATTACATCCAGAATCTTGTCAAATCTCCTGTCTGTTGTCATAGGAAAAAAATGAATAATCACGAAACACAGAAGATTCAACCTTATCACCATTTAACAGAGACCAGAGAAAACCTGCTTCCAGAACTACTGAACAGAAGTCAAACGCAGAGAGTATTAGGTGAGAAAACTGAGGCTACTGATCAAAAATTGACTGGGAAAAAATACTGTATAAGAAATATAATTCTCAATTTGCTACTTTTGAAAGCCTATAAGTTATCTTTTCTCTTGAGAATTTATTCTTGTTCTAACATGTTTGTAAAAATCTGATCTCCTCAAATTTCCCAATAGAAAAATATGCATGTGATAAAAGAAGTTTGGTCTTCAGCTTGTGTTAATACATTCTAGTCTGCCTATTGATTAGATCCTGCTTATATTACCCTTCCCTGTTTATAATCATTATGTAAGTTTATGTGACACCATGCACATATACATAAAATTTCTTTCACAGTACACTTGAATCAAATACATATATATACATATATGCATATATATTAAAATCCAAATCCTAAGAAAATGCATTCCTGTCATTTTTACCAATGCCCAAAAATACGAACATTTCTCTAATAATTGAGAAACAAAACTTAAACTGCTAAGGCCTACAAATAGGCCCCCAAACATATATGAAGTATATAGCACTCTATAAATGTGCAATAACAGGAGCAAGCAATTACCATATAATACAATAGATAGAGTTATATCAATTTCAAGAGCCACATATTTTTATAGAGTCTAATTTTTAGATAATTTTATTTTGTCAAATTTGATCTTTGTATAAAATTCATGAAAACAATTTGGAAAGACTGTTTGTTGAGTTAATCTATTCGATGAGTCATACTGAATTAATTTCCCTGGCAGGCATTTTCATTGATGCTTCAAATCTATAGACACATTAGCATTGGGATTTTTTTTAATTGGGTAAGAAATTTCATAGCTAATGAGGTTTACATTTTAAACTGCAACAGGTTTTCATATTAAAAAGCCTAATGTTTCAGCAGATGATAAAGACAACATATGAGTAAGAAAACGTGTGCTCTTCTTTGTCTCTCAAAAATATTTTTACATATTTTGGAGGCAGTAATTGAAATTACTCATTTGGCTTCTTAATGAGTTAGGCCCTGGATGACCGATAGAAGTTAAAATAATTCTGAATACTTTTTAAGGCACTAAAATGAGCAAAGAAATTATTTCTTATATCTTAACAATTATATAGTAGGAGTTTTTCAATTACAAAACAGTAGTTGGCCTAAATTATAAACATACAACAAAACTTTACTCATACTTAGGACATAATTGAGGCAATTGCTTACTTAGTGAAAGAATAAAATATAGGGAAAAAGTCCACGCAGCACAGGGGAATCATGGTTTTGGCATGCATCTTTTTTTATATCCAGTGACACATTACTGGTGAATGTTCTTTACTTAGTTCAACCTGACTTCCTACCAACAAACAACATGTAATTGGGATGTTCATAGATTGATACTAGATGAGCTTAATAAAGGGTTCTACTTCTGTAGCACATCTCTGGAATTAAAACAAAAGGCACAAAACCCATAATTAACAACCAGAGATAACATACAATTTTCCAGAGCCCAATAGCAGTTTTTATGTTCTTTCTTTGTACTTCATATATTGGCCTATTTGCTGTAGATTCTACCCTGGGTAGCTGGGAGTTTGCACATGCTGAATTGAGATGTCATTTTCTGTGACCTCTGAGTGTTAGTGATAAAAGCTGTATTGTTGGGGAAACATAGGCACCATGTTGCTTATTTTTACTGTTAGAGATGTTGTCATTTACTTCTCACAACAGAAATGACTGTGGGTTGTACCACAGCGGAGACAGTTTGTCAAATATCCTTAATCAGAAAACACATCGGAGAATATAGTCTGAAGCATCTTTTCCAATACTGTGAATCACATGTTATTTAGTAAAACATTCTGCCAAAGACATCATTGAAATAAATCAAAGGGATAAAAGAACAATACTACATAAATTAAAGGAATGAGCAACAAACATTTAAATTTATGTTTGGCAGCCTACTGTACATAGTAACTTGCATGTGCAATTTTCTTTTAAAATGAAGACATATCATAATTGAAATTATTCATTGAATTTTATATACCACAATTTAATAGTGTGAAGCAAATATATTTAGAGCCAAAAGCATAAGCCATAATGTTATAAAAGTACAAAAATGCTTATCTCTAGCATCTGAAAATAGCTCATACAGAAATGCAGAGTGGAAATGTATAGCAAAGAAGATTTTTGATACTAACTTTAAAAATTTATGTAAAAATCACAGAAAATAAGCATTCATTAATCCATTCTAATTATTGGGCAATGAATTACAAAAATGTTAGGAAAAAGTAGAGAAGATAAAACATAATATTGAAAAATCCCTTGAAAAGAATTCAAGTGATGTAATCTTAGTAGGTTAAAATTTTGAGGCAGAAAATTTTCACTACATATAAGATCACTTTTAAATTTTTTTCTAAGTTTCTGTTGAGTTTTTGTTTTGGATTTTGGGCTTTTTGCATTTACTTTTTTATTTTATAAGCTGTATATAGTGGTGCACAACAAAAAAGTGATACATAAAATGTAAGTACATAGGTATATATTTTTATAAACACATACATGAAACATGGGAAAGAATTACATATGTAGTGAAATACTATAAAAGAATATTAAATTTACTCTAGGAAAAATGCATATGATAATATCTTTGATAAGTTCAAATTCAGCTGCAAATTTGGTTCTGAAATTTCTGCAGATTAAAACAAAAGTCAAAATGTGCTGTGTTACAAATGTACATCATGTGTTGTCTAAATCTTATACCACAGATGCATAACAATGAGCCATAAAAATAATATGAGAAAAGAAATCCCAAATATTGAAAATATCAGCATATGCAAATGTTTAATCTCATTATGGTACACTCACTTGAAATATGAAGGATATTTTTGAAGTTGATGAAAAAATTTGTGTATGCAGTCCATGAAATGATGTATCAATAATGATGAGCTAAAATTCAAGTATTGGCATAAATATATGATTTTAAATATGTAATGTGTTTTACTAATTGAGATTGCATACTACATACTCCTTTTTGACTTTTACAATAAGCCTATATGATTCTCTGAAACAGGAGAATGAGAAGTTATTCTGGGAAGTATATTTTAGATTGATAGTAAAATGTATTCAGTTTAGAAAACTGACTGAGTTTTTAATGTTTTCTCATGAATCAAAATTAAATTTAGAAGTTTATTTTCTAAATTAATTTTCATTTTCCCTAAATTTTGGTGGGCATATCCTTTAAAAATATGAAAATGTATTTTCTGTGACTTTCAAATATTTTTTCCTTTTGGTAGATTGTCTCTTCACTGTTGATTGCTTCCTTTCTTGTACTGAAACTTTTTATTTTGATGCCTTTGGTTTTGGTTGCCTATGTTTTTGATTTCATATCCTAAAACATTTGCCACGGCTAATGCAAAAAAGCTTTTTCCTAAATTCTTTTCTAGTAGATCTGTAACTTCAGCTCTTATATTTAATCTGTTTAGAGTTGAATTTTTCTTTCCTTTTCTTTCTTTTTTTTTTGGTGAAGGAGTATTGGGTTGAACTCAGGGCCTGCAGTAGGCAAGCGCTCTACCACTTCCACTTGAGCCACTATGCCAGCCGTTTTTTGTTTCGAGTATTTGTGAGATAGGGTTTTGTGAACTATTTTCCTGGACTGGTCTCAAACTGCGATCCTCCAGATATCTACTTCCCAAGTAGCTAGGGTTGTAGATGTGAGCAACTGGTGCCCAGTTGCTTTGGTTATTTTTGAGATAGGGTTTTGCTTTACGCCTGGGTTGGCCTGGATCACAGTCCTCCTGTTTCTGGCTTCCCTGCATAATTGGGACGACTATTCACCCTTTAAAAAGGACATTGTGTCATTTGTGATAACATGGAAGAATGTAGACATTATGTTAAATGAAATAAGCCAGGCAGAGAATGACTGATTTTTATAGTCAAGAATGATGGTTATATGAATGAAATCAAAACAATTCAAAAATCTTTAAACAAATGAGGATGCAATATGCCAAAATTAGCTCATTTATTTAAATTCTCTCCTTCTTAGAGGTCATAATATAATTATGCTGATTTTTGAGTCAGCAGTTTCATGAATCAATCTGTCAGCTTCTCCACTAGATTTCTGGAAATTCTGATTTAGTCCAGTGGTATGGTCTCAGTTATTTAAGCAGTTCCTCAGAAGTCTGAGC
The DNA here is from genome assembly GCF_047511655.1 of Castor canadensis. Taxonomy (NCBI): domain Eukaryota; kingdom Metazoa; phylum Chordata; class Mammalia; order Rodentia; family Castoridae; genus Castor; species Castor canadensis. Next base: position 118,888,918 of record NC_133405.1, read on the forward strand.
TCTAGAGTACCTGGCTTGGTCTTTTCCATGAGTCTCTGAAATAGTCCTTTTTTGTTAAAGACAAAGTACTCTGGGCCTACAGTTGAACACAAGCACATTTGGAGAAGCATCACATTAAAACAAAACTATCTGCAATGACAAGTACTTATCATAGCCATAATTAAAAAGAATGCAATCACCATGGAAATTTGGTTGTTTCTGCCACGTACATTTTTAAATTAACTGAAAATGACAAATAACACTGTACTATTGTCTAATACCAGGCAAAATAGCCGGAAGATATATCATGGACAGCAAGAGCATTGACAAATTTCTAAGAACTTCATACTATATTCCAAATATCAACACTGATAATATTTTGCCTAGACAAATTTAAACTAGGAAAGGTTAAGTGTCTCATCTTATTCAATTGCACTTCCTATGATAATAATTACATACTGACTATACCTTTCTAGCCTCTCTCTTTACAAAGTGAAAGATCACTTGTGATTTTCCAGGGACCCGCTGTGAAATCTCAAAGTTTGAGATTAAAAAAAATTGTTTATGATTTGATTTCTGGAAAGCAAATGTCAAAAGTTGTCAGGAGGTTTGAGTACTTGGTGAATAAAGCTCATAGGTCACTGAGAAACAATATTTAGTCAATAATTTAACCAAACGACTATAAAAATTTCAAAAGTAATTACAGGAGGTATCATGACTTAATAAAACCTTAGTTCTCAAAATAGTGGAAACTCTGTTCTCTTAAGTAATCAAGGGCCCAATAAAGTGAACATAAAGCACATTATTCTAAGATAGGATCTTTGTTTTTTGGCAAATTATTAAGAAAGTAAAGAAAACCCATTTTTAAAACCTTTTACCAAGAGCAAATCAGTATTCCAAGAAAATTCTTTCATTTTATAAAGGATAAACTAATGCACGTTAGTATAATATTTGGCATGAAGTCTATTTTTATAAATCATATAAGTAAATAAACTCATATAATCTTAGCTACCTTTGAATACAAAAAATGCAATGCCTTTTCAACAAACCTTGTACAACTTTCCACTTCTATTTTATTCTACTCCATTTTCCCTTTCCATTTAGGGTTTCCTTTTTCTAATTCTGTAAAATTAGTGATTTTATTTTTAGAACAATGTGATTTCCTTCATAATAAGAAAACATTCTATATATCCTGCATTGTTAATTTAGCAAAAGTACCAAACAATCTCGAAGGCTAACTTAAAGCTCACATACTATTAAAAAGGTTTGTTAGATTTTTGCCAAAATAAGCTTACTTTAGGGGGAAAGAAGAAGGTGATGGCTGGTGAATATGATAGAAGTACATTATATATGTATGAAAAATAGCATAATGAAACACATTAAAACTGTTAAAATAGGGGATTTAGGATAAGAGTTAAGAAAGAGTAATATAAACAGGGTGAATTTGATCAAAATATATCATATGCATTTATGTAAAAATCATAATGAAACCCTTTTGTACAACATACACCAATAAAATAAATAAAGTGCTACAATATATGCTATATATTGCATACATAAATTACAGATGAAAAAATTATACATATTTAATGCATTCCCTAAAATACAATAAAAAACCTTTTGTTTCCCCTTTGGATTATAATAACCTGATTCAAGTGTCACATGGAAAATTTAAGGTTGCAAGTGAAGCCAGGGCAATTTTATAAATAAATACTAAAAGTGAAGAACTATTCATTCCAAACCAATTTTAGCACAATTGGATATTTATTTGGAAAAGGTAATTTGGATTCAGGCCTCATTCTAATAAGAAGGTAAATTTCCATTGGAACAACATTTTTGGTAAAACAATAAACAATATATGACAAAATTTTATATTGTTGAAAACAGGAAGACTTTTCTACATAATAGATATGATTCATTAATAATAATAGCAAAATTGATGAACTTGCCTATTTAAAATTAACATTTTCTTCACAGCCAAAGTTTAAATAAAAGTTAAAAGACGTGTTTGTTGCAGCATAATTTGTAAGAGAAAAGCATGAAAAATTATAATTATCCAACAGTGGGGAACTAATTAAATATATTACATCTTGATATTGTACAGATATGAATAAGAATCAAGTGCATTTATTGTTAAGATAAATATCCAAAATACAAAAAAAGAGAAAATGTTTTCATGTGTATATACTGCAAGAGGCAAAAATACATTTGGATTACCAAAAACCTTGGTTTTAACCTAAAACGTTAGTTCCAGAAAATAGAACTGTGGGTTTAATGCACTACTAAGGAATTAGACATTAATTTTTCATTGACATTGTGATGTTTATTGAAATTTTGTCTCCTGCATTTTCTAATTTAATATGTGCATGCCATTTAAAGAAGAAAAATGAAATAGTGCTCTAGTCATATTACTTGGTATAATGGAAATAAGATAGAGCATTTAAAAAATAACTACTAGCTTTAAATATTTGATTTACATAGTGGTCAATAGTAAGAACAGAGCAGATTATTTCATTAATCTTCCTACGTTAGGTAAATTTAAAATCCCATATATATGATTAGCTAATTTATTTTTTAATCAAGAAGAAAATATCAAACAACGTACTGTCTACATTTGAAAGAATAGAGTGAAATGATCTCAAAAAGAAGGAAATTAGGAAAATATGTGTTATGGGGAAATTGGAAATCACTACCAAATTTAAAATGAATCTACCAAACCTAGACAAAGCAATCATCGACTAATTTTAGTGTTTACTTCCTGTTTTCTAAACTTAATTCCAATACAATGATCTCATATTTTATTTTGTTGCATAAATCATTGGAAAATTAAAACTTTATTCTTAAATCAATTGAAATATCCTTTTATTACCTATTAAATGAGGCATTTCACTGTTACGGAAACTTAAATCTCTATATATATTTCATGAAATCTCTGTCCTCAAATTTATTATTATCAATGAGATTGTTAAATGTATTCTACTGCTCATTTCAATAAATAGTGTTAACTGTGTCACATCCTTATTTTGTAATATATATTTATCTTTTATTCTTTTAAAAATAAATACATTCACTTTTCTATGTGCTCATTTTTACAAATTTTTTAACTGAAATTAACTGTTTATGATGTTTCTTTTAAGTACATAAGCAAAATATACTTTTTTTCCTTTCAGATATTGAATTTTGCTTGATATTTCTTTTTTTTTTTTTTGGCAGTACTAGCGTTTGAACTCAGAGCCTCATGCCTGCTAAGCAGGTGCTCTACCACTCAAGCCACTCCACCATCCCTTGATCTTTCTTTAGTATATTTTTATGAGATTTTCTGTATTCCACTGCTTCTTCAGATTAACTCTAAATATTTACTTCTGATGAAGATTACAAATACTAGAAAATACTTGGGGTCCTAGAAAAGTAAACTTCTTATTCTGGTTGTGACTTATTTTCATATAATTTTTCAAACATTTCAAGCAAATACAGGATTTTTCCTTTGAGAAAAATTTCTCTGTGAATGCTTAAAAATGGGCATTAACCAGACTCTGGTGCAATTATACATTTGAATTGTTTTAATACTTACCTATTGTATTACCTGATTTTTCAAGTGAAAAATCTAAGAAATACTACTCTTTTTCCGAAGAAAGTCAAATATGAAGGCTAAAAGAACTGCTATGAAAAGGAATATAGTAGAAATTGGTTTTGCCCTCTGAAGCTCAAAGGTGACATACCACTATTGGAATGACAATCCTGTACATGATGTGAAACCTTGGTGACACTCAGGTTTTAGTTTAAAAAACAAGCTACCATCCATTCATAGTTATAAATTAAAACCATTAAAATTTGGCATTGAATAGACATTTAATTTTTTAAAATCTTAACGTGTCTAAATGCTCTTAACTGATAGCACCAATCAAACTCACAGAATAACTGAGGGGTCATCACCAAAAAAATGGACATTCACATTTGTTGTTTCATATTTTCTCTGACGGTATATAGAGAAGACCTTACAGACAGGTGATACAAGGTCAGATAATAAGAAATCTTTTGCAATACTGAATACTGTTCCCCAAGTGACTATTAAGACAATTATAGCTTAAGCTGTTTTTGCTTAAGAATTCTCTTCCTTCTCTATTGATTTTCTCAGAAATATAGAGTTGTAAGAAAAATTATGGATTTTCTTCTTTTTTACAGCATTGGATTAATGAAACTAATTCATTCACATTTCCTAATTGTTAATTCAGTTGAAAATTACATTAATAAAAATAACCTACTGAAAAACAAGCTCATTTAATTTTAAAAGGACAAAAGATAAAATATCTTTTAAAATAAGGGAGAAAGTGGCACCATTAATAAAACCTGCTTATAGAAATATGCAATGTGGTATGTTGAACTGTCCATTGGATACCAATAATTCTAAGACAGGGACTTAATGCAGTATGTACAGCTTTAAGCTTTCATAACAATGATGACGTTAAGGAGGAGAGAGGAAAAATTTTGTACTAATATCTTGAAGGGCTCTAAAAGAAAATAATTGTCTAAGTTAGTCAACCTGTGCTCAGACTTGGGGTCAAATAAAAATAATATCACCAAAATAGACTATGTTGATAAGAGAATGGACAAATCATTTGTGTTGTATTTACATAGCCAACCACATAATTCAAGGTTATTGATTCATAATAATGACAACCATGGGCTAGAGGCACTGTTCAAGTGGTAGAATGCCTGACTAGCAAGCTCATAGCCCTGAGTTCAACCAAAAAAAAAAAAAAAACAGAAGAGAAAGAAGAAGAAGAAGAAGAAGAAGAAGAAGAAGAAGAAGAAGAAGAAGAAGAAAGAAAGAGAAAGAAAGAAAGAAAGAAAGAAAGAAAGAAAGAAAGAAAGAAAGAAAGAAAGAAAGAAAGAAAGAAAGAACAAAGTGGCTATACTACAATGATTTACTTATTTGCAAATAAAGGGATAACATTCACACTAGGATTTAAGCTTTCACATACTCAAAATCTTGCTGTTAATAGTAATATGATTAAGAATAAAGGATAGTTAGCTTTATGCCAAGTTTGACTGTTCATCCTGCATCGTCCTTCCTCCCTCCTTCTCTCCCTCGGTCACCTCCCTTCTTCATTCCTTCCTTCCTTCCTTCCTTCCTTCCTCCATCTCTTTCCCTCCTTCCTTTCTTTCTTCCTTCCTTCCTTCCTTCCACTTAATCTATACTATCGACTCTATCACAAAACCCAGTTTATCCTTAACTTCCTCTATTTCTTCCAAAGAGTTTGGTCTGTTTTTTTTTGTACACAGACACATTTTGGTAAATTATATTTCCTAGTGAATCATCCATTTGACAAAAAAGTTCAAATTTACTTACATAACTTTGAAAATGAAGGTTTTTTGTTTTCATTGCTATTTCACATTTGTCACTGTGAACTATACTTTTGTATATTCTGCAGATATATATTTCTTTAGTTTTTCACAGAAATAAGATTTTAATTTATATTTATATTTCTTTTCTGTTTTCTGGTTCATTAATTTCTGTTGTAATCCTTGCTATTCTCTTCCTATTCCTTTCAGTGTTATTGTTCATTTTCTGGCTTTTCAAGTTGGATATTTAATTCATGTATTTCCTACTGTGTACAAATCTATGTAAATGGAAAAATGGTATCAGTTGGAACTATTCCAAAAATGCAGGATAAAGGAGAATGATGGAGGGGGGTGAATTCAAATATATTTAATATATTCTAAGAACTTTTGTAAATGTCACAATGTACCCCTGCCCAGCACAACAATAAAACAAAAAACAATTCATATATTTCCTAATTTTCACTTATGGTGGTATGAGTATTTAAAGGTATAAATATTCTAACATTGCTGTAATTGTGTCCTAAAGAATGTAAAAAGTAGCACTGAGATTTAATTTCCAGATGGGTCTTTTTGAAAATACTGATTTCTAACTTAATGAATTGTGAGCTAAGAAGATTGTTCCTACTATTTATACATATTGAGGTTTTCTTTTGATCCAATTAATTTCATAAATATCCAATATAGACTTGAACTAAGAGTGCTGGTTTAAATACTCATATATGTTATACATATATATATGTATATATATATATTTCTAGCATCAAATGTAATTTCTGCTTTATGCAGATATGATATTTAGTGCATAGGCATCATAACTATTGTCTGTGCTATGAGTTTGACTTGTGAGAATGTTTTATTTCTTTATTTGTGTTTCTCTTTTTTGACCTGGATTGTTTCCTGCCTAATATAAAGATTACAGCAATTGCTATCTTTATTTGCAGTCTCCTGACAAATTTTTCTTATCCTTTCATATTTAGTGTTTTTGAGTCATATTTCAAACATAATATCTCTTGATTTCAACATAAATTTAGGTTTTTTCTTGTAAGCTATTCTGAAAATAATGTTCATTTAAAAGGTGAGTCTTCACCACTTGCTTTTATTGGTGTAAGTGATATGACTGATATGATTAGACTCAGTTCTTTTAAATTATTTTATATTATGTTTGGTGGGCATTATGTCCTATGTATGATATTTCACTCTATGGTCTCCTCATTTGAATTTAATTATTTTTGGAGATAGAATGATTGAGATTTTTCCTTGTACTTACATTTAAAATACTCAAATAAAATACTATTATATTTCCTTTCCTTATTTGGTCATATTTTGGTTTGTAGACTTTGACTATGATTGTTTTGCACCACATAGTATCTATAAGACAAACAAGAAGCATCTTCATTATTTTCAATTTTAAATTCTATTACATCTACTTGGCAGAACAAAATATTTATAATCCAGTCTCCAAATTTTGTCCTTAATGTAGTTCTTTATCTAATCTAACTATCCACTCAGTGTTCACTATTAGTCATTTTCTTAAAGTTTCTTCTGACATCACTGGGTCTTATGATCTTATACTCTGATTAAATGAGTATGGTCAGTTTGTAAGGGTTTATGAGAACAGTATTCTCTGAGGTCAGGCATGCTAATTGGTGTATTTCTTTGGCTCTGTATTTGAAGGACACATAGGCAAGATATAAAATCTTTGATTCTCACTTTATCTTCCTGTATTTCTTGAAAATATTGCTTCTTTCTTGCTTTGCTTTCTGTTTCTATCAAGAAGTCAGATTTAAATGTGATTTTTTTCCTTTGCAATTGACTTATTCTTTTCATTTCAGACATGTATCGATTCAAATATTTATCATTTCTTTGTGGTAAGGGTAAGAACATTTAAAAAATTTTTTAGTTATTTTCAAATATATAATGCAATATTATTAAGTATAGCCACTGTACTACATAATAGAACACCAGAATCTATTTCTATTATTTAATGGAAATTTTATCTTTATTGAACAACTTTCCTCACTCACCTCCCTAAGAGTCTTTCCTCTATGTTTAAAATTTAATGATTTTAATATCAGATGTTTCAGCACTGTCCAATCTGTGTTTTCTTGCTGATGTCCCTGTTTCCTACATTCTTTTGTGTAATTGCCTTCTATTTGTCCCTTTGAACCACCTTCTGTATATTTTATTTTAATATAGATTTCTGTTTGTATATTCCCTCATACTGAATATAACCCTCTCTATATTGTATGCCTTATTATATTTTATTTAATGGTAAACACTACATATGAAATAATATGGAAATAATTTGAACGCATAGCTAATGAGGCCTTCTTCTAAAGGCTATCACATTAGTTAGCTTCCTTTACAAGCTACAGCCTGTGTCTATTTGTAGCCCCTTTGAATGTTTTTTGGAGCCCCTCTTTTGTGGTGATTCCTGAATTCCATTTTAGTTTTGCAATTCTTATGCATCTGAAATCACTCAACTTCCCAGATTCTTTGCCTGATTTTTCAAATGGTTTCATGTATCATATAAAGGGCTAATATCCAAAATATATAAGGAACTCAAACTACTCAATAACAAGGAAACAAAAAAACTTTACAAAAATGGGAAAATTATGGTAATAGATATTTCTATAAAGAAGATATATGAATGGACAACAAATATATGAAAAGTCTCTAATCATTAGATTAAATAAGAACTTATTAGAGATAGGAACTCTAATCATTAGAGAAACACAAACACAATGAGATATAACCTCACACTTGTTAGATTTACTATTATCAAAAATATGAAAAATAAGTGTTGTAAGGATGTAGAGAAAAAGGAATTCTTGCACACTATTTGTGCTAATTTAAGCACAGCTATTTAGGAAAACAATATGGTGGCTGTTAAAAAATTGAAAATAGAACTGTATTATGATTCAGCAATCCTACTTCTAAGTATGTATCCAAAGGAACTAAATCACTGTGTCTGTACACCCATGTTCATTGCAGCGTTATTAACAATGGCCAAGATATGTAAACAACCTAGATGTCAATCAACACATTGACAGTAAATAAATAATGCAGTTTTATATGTACACTGTAGAATACTTTTTAGCCTTAAAAGAATAGGGCCCTCTTCCTGGTTTGTCATAGCTACCTCCTTGCTGAGTCTTCACATGATAGAGAGTGAACTCTGTTTCTCTCCTCCTCCTCTTCCTTCTCCCTCTCTTCCTCTTTCTTTTTTGAAACAGTGAGCCCAAGCAGGCCTCAAACTTGAAATCCTCTTGTCTTAGCTTCCCAAGTGTTGGGATTTAGCCTCTCAATCACTGAAATTACAGGTATGTGCCACCACACCCACTCATCTCTTCCTTTTCTTGTAAGGACACTAATAATTTTATGAAGCCCCACTGTTGTGACCTCTCTAAACCAAATTACATCTTATAACCTCACCACCTACCAGTGCTTCACATTGTAGGACAGCACTTGAATTTGAGAGGTCACAAACTTTCAGTTTCTAACAGTTGCCTGTGTTTTCAATAATTTACAACTATTGCAAGTCTTCTTTAAAATAATACTATACTCTTTCCAGGTCATTACAGTACCTTATCATAACAAGGTGTTCCTAATTCATCTTTTCTGTCCCTTCTATCATTGCTCTTGTTCATTTCACTGATTTTTAAGCTATAATTCTCAAATATATTATTATTGGAATTGTTTTAAACAAACTGTTCCCTATTAAATCAGTTAATAAAAAATAAAAATAAAAGTTTATTTTACTCTTACTTATTCCTTTGGTGATGCTCTTTCTTTCATTTAGATACAAGTTTCTGGTCTATAATATGTTTCTTCTCTTGAAGAACTACTTTTAACATTTCTTTCAAATAAGATTTACTGGCAACAAATTCCCTTTCAAGATGAAAATATTTTCCTACCATTACTGTTCTTCATATGTATGAAAGTTAATCAGAATAAGACATGATATCAGTAGAATGCTATTCAGCCAGAGTCAGCTGTCCATTCTGAGAACAAAATTTCTGAGCTGGATATTTGAAAAGAGTTCTATTAGGTATACCCATTTCTACTATCTACTTAAACAATTTTAATTCAAATCATTTTTGTGTCAGAGTTCTCTTAACAATCACAAGTTTGGTTTCAACTCTGACATTTAAAGAGCTTGGGAGTTGTCATTCTTGTCCTTATAACAAGGAAAAACTAGTGACTTACCTCTGTGGTTTTTCTCCCTGAAACCACAAAGCTGTCTAATTGTGAGAAAACACATCAGATAAATTTCATTTGAAAGACATTCTACAAAATGTCTGGCTAGTGCTCATCAGCGTTTTCAATGTCATCAAAAACAAAGAAAGTCCATGAAACTGTCATAACCAAAGGAGGCTCAGAAAAAAGATTAAATATGATATGTTATTCCATATGGGATCCTGGAAGAGAAAAAAAAGGACATTAGTAAAAATGAAAGGAATCCTGAATACATTCTGGATTTTACTAACCAATAGTGCATCAAAGTTGGTTTATTGATTGTGTCACTACTGTACCATAGTAATGTAAGGTACTAATAAGAGAGAAAGATAAATATGAGAAACATGGGGACTTTTTGTGTTATGTGTATATTTTCTGCAAATCTAAAATTGTGTTAAAATTAAAAGCCTATTTTAAGAAGGATCACACAGGTATACACAACTAAAGAAGAAATATCTTTTTGGCTTAAATTAAAGCATTAAATGTTACACTTGTGTCTTACATCAGAGTTCCAATACAACCAAGATCATAATATTCCATTATTCTATCATTTGCTTTTCTTGTGGATAAAATGAATACTGTCTTAGTTGAAAATATCGATAAATAACCATATTGTTAATACTTAACTGAATTTTATGTGACTAAGGAAGAAGACAGGAATTATTTTTTTCCATAGGAAAAGTGCTATAGCATTTAAACTGCACACTCTACCTTTAAGCTGTAGACCATTGCTTCCTGCTAGATGTATCTATAAGAAAGGGTACAAACGCAAGAGAAGCCTTTTTATTCATGCTTTTAGCCTCTGCACCACATTGTTTTTAGAATCATCAACAATTATTTTATTCCTGGTTTAAACATCTAAAATGAATATTTATTTCTGGTGCATATTTGAATAAAATAAGTCTTTCCAGGGTGATCACTTCCTAAAAGTCACTCCAGCCAACATAGATAAAACCCTATTGTATTTCTCAGGTAATTTTGAGAAAATTTGTAAAAATGTCAATGTTTATTGGTTTCATTTCTGGTGTCATTTATGTAGTTAGATTAAAGTTTAAGCTACAAAATAGAAGAGAATCTTAGGGAGTATAATGACAGCCTAGAAAGAATATTAGAAAATAAAACACTATAAGTAAGATAAAAGAGACTTTTGAGTGAATTTGAATTATGTTGAAGATAAACATTATAGTATTAAGTTATAAATGTAGTTTGCTTATCTTTTTTGTCTTCCAAGTATATTTTCCTTTATTAAATGACCCCACAATCATTTCATAGTCATTCTGCTAAGCCTAGAAGTTCCAAGGCAGGGGAGATGAATCCCTTCATGCTCTCCAGAGTGTTCCTTGTCCCTGGCCTCACTGATTGCACTGATAAGAGTCCTTCTCAGATTAGTACCAGGACAAAAATGAATGACTTTTCCTTTTTCATAACTATAAATTGTAAATATTATTCTTTTCACATCATGTCTAGACCCTCTATGAGAACAAAGCCAAAACAGAGGAAATCAGATTTGAGAAATGAATAAAAATTTCAATGACAATTTTTGAACATCTATATCTAAAGAGGTCTAAGGAAGACCTCCTGGTGGGCTGATGATTGTGTGGGGAAATTCATTCCTTTTATAAGTTAGTTTTTCATAAATCTAAACTGAAAATCATGAACAATATATTGATTTTTAAAAGCAAAGAGATCTGGTGGAAATGAACCAATGTGGGTTGCAATACACAAGTGCATGGAAGCAATGCTAAGAATCTCTCCGTATAGCTATCTTTATCTCAAACTAACAAAAACAATATGTCTTTCTTTTTATCTCTTATGTTTTCTCTTCAACAAAATTGGAGAAGAGGGCAGAACAATCTCTGCCTGGAAACAGGGAGGTTAGGAGTGGGAGTGTGGGGGTGGCGGTGCCACAAACAATGTATACACATGTAAGTAAATGTAAAAATGGTAAAATAAAAGGAGAAGAAAAAAAAAAACATGTACCATGTACTAGAAACTGCATTACATATTGTAAATATATGTTCTCATTTAATTTCCACAATAACTCTATATGGGAGGTGCTGTAATTAGTTCCTCTGAGGTTACAGATAACCCTGCAACTAAAGATGAAAGAATTTGAGTAATTTGTTAAATTTCTCAATTTGGAACAGGGGCCTCTGAGGAAACAGAGGCCAAATGAATTTATCCAAAATTGACCAATCAAGGTCAAGGCAACAATGCTGTGCTTACCTATACATATTCCATTTTTTATTTCTAAAGCAACTTGTGGAAAATGTATTTGTGTCATATGTATGTATGTTCATATATATATGTATGTGTACATATGTGCATGTGCATATATATTTTTTATATTCCTTAACACCAAAACAATGAATAGGTAGCCCTTGGTAATTCTACTTTGTAAAAAAGTTTTTTTTGGTTTTTTTGTGGGACTGGGGTATGAACTCAGGGCTTCCTGCTTATAAAGCAGGCGCTGTATCTCTTGAACCACAACTCCAGTCCATTTTGTTCTGATTATTTTGGAGATGGAGTCTCGAGAACTATTTTCCAGGGCTGGCCTTGAACTGCAATCCTCCAGATCTCAGCCTCCCAAGTAGCCACAGCTACAGTTATAGCTTGAGCCACAAGTACCTGGCCATCAACAAAGTTCTAATTGGTTTTTAAAAACACCAAATCACATTTGTGAATATATGAAGAAGCAACCTAAATTGGCCCCAAGATCTTTTTCAGATGAATATTAGTCTGGAGAAGATACATTTTTGTTTTATATTTATCTTGCTTCCTTTCCCCATGCTATGGAAATACTCTGAAAAACTATAATTGCTAGTCTTAACTCAAAATTATTTTGAAATAGTATATGAAAAACATGTATTCAAGGGCTGGAGGCCTGGCTCAAGTGTTAGAGCACCTGCCTAGCAAGCACAATACCCTGATTTCAAAACCCAGCACTTGGAAAAACAAGTATTCATAATAAATCCACTGAGTCCAAAATTCTATTTCTTGAAATTAGTCATAAGATGGAGAAAAGTTAAGGAGCTAGTATGCTTGTAGGGAAGCTGAATATTGGAGCCAAAAATCCTTGGTTCTAGGATGTATTTTAAAAATACTAAGTTAGAATTGTAGTAGCAATGGATAGTTTATGGTTGTTGTGTCACCCCCACTTGTGTGTCTTGTTGTGATCTATGTAACAAGTACTGGCAGCATTGCACAGTCTTGATTCTAATTTTAAATATACATGTTAATAATTTTAAAAAATCCATTCCCATATGCTCATCTATTCTTGTTTTTAAATAATAGTGAAATCAAGCCACATAAAGAATAGAAGAAACATAATTACATTTGAATTTTGGAAGTAGATTTTTATCTTATGGTTCCTAAGAATGCATGATTGTTAAAAGTACTTTATGGAAACTAAATGCAAATTGCGGAAGTGGTTTACATTTTAATAATTATTTCTAGAACTTTTCCCATTTAAAGTAATTTGAGCATTCTTATACATATTCTTATCTTATAAAAACTGATATTAAAACTTTTCTCTGTCCTCTTTTCCACCCTAGCAAGTCAAGTTCTTAATTTAACATTTCAAGTTTATTGAACTAAAAACAGTTCAGCCAATCATTATCCATAAGCTATCTATGTATGTCCTTAGGTTTTAACTATGGCTGCCCTGAAATTAAAACTAAAGATGGAAAGCACATGGCTATGAGCTCATCATGCCATAATGAGAAGGGCTTCAGAGATTGCAAAGTGCTTCACTTCCACGATATGCAAATTGTGTACAATACCAGATGCAGAAGCGCTGATCCAGTTGCCAAGTTCTATGGAGGGCATGGTGATTCATTCACAAATTATCACAAATTTAGATACTTGAAACTAGAAGCTTGTTTAGGGCTGCCTATGTGCATGGTTATTGTGGAGTATTATATGACATTCCAGCATCTGGAAAGAGATCTTAACCTTAAATTCTGTGGGCGTTTACTATGGTATTTGACTTAACTCAATATTCTTAAATGCTTGTGGATATTGAATATGTCTGCTCCTGGCAAAGAGAAGCTATTTAATTCAAAGAGAAAATTGACCTCACTGCTAAATGATAGCATTTCCACATTCAGATTTATAGATTCCTTGTTTGAAACATTTTTGTCTACATAAGTCAATTTTAAACTTTTGTATTTATGAAATATATAATCTTAGATTCTACATGATTTATCATTATATATTTTTTTCTATCTTGAAGTACACTCATTTATTCAGTAAATATTATTTGATGACTACAAGGAGCCAGAAACTAAGTTGGACATTATAAACAATAAAAACAAATTAGAGTGTGCCTTAAAATGTCAAACGCCAGTGGAAATAGAAATAAATCCTATATTCCTTTTATCTATATGTGGCCCAACATGTTTAGTTTCTTAAATGTTTGGTTTGGCTTTGAGGTTGTTTGATGAGTGGAAGAAAAATTTAGTACTAAAAAATATAAATCCTCACTAGTTTTCAAGATATTGTTTATTGCTCTGAATAGAAGTGTAGAGGGACATTTACAAAAGAGTAAGTTGATTTGTTTGCTTGATTTTATGCATGTTTACCCTGAGGTCTAATGTTTTGGCGTAATGACTTTTTTATTAATCTTTTGAAAGAATTAATTACTGAGACTGTAAAGGAGCTAGCACTTGTTAGAATAATTGACTTTCTTTACATAAAGAAACTGTATTTCTTCTCTGTACATAAAATTATATATGTGCATGTGGTCTTTATAAGAGATGTCAATGAAACATATCAATTAAAAAATCTGGATAGTTTGTATCAGGGTCAGTAAACTAAGCTTGTATGACAAATTACACACCAATCATCTCTTCCTGTAAAGAAAGTTTTGTTGGCACACAACCATGCTCACTTGTTTGCTTATTGTTTATGATTGCTTTTATGCTGCAACTGTAGTTTGAGTAGTTGTGGCAAAGATCATACGGCCCACAATGCCTAAAGTGTTTACTCTCTGTCCCTGTTCATAAAAGTTTCACAGACACATGGTTTATATCTTTGTACCGTCTTCCTCTAAATTACTGTTTTACTGTTTATTTTGCTAATTAACATGTGCCAAATATTGGCCAAAAATAAAGTGGTAGATGTTAATACTTATGCAGGTTAATTTATGTCAGATTCCATGTAAAATGCAAAATATTAACTAACTTCAGCATGTTTTTAAAGGTATTCAGATCTCCTTATATTTGAGATTCATGTTAAAATATTACGGATGAAATGGTATAATGTCTGAAGTTTTCATAAGAATGATCTAGGGAAGTGGAAACAGTGCATTAGGATCTAGATTTAAGATATTTCATCAGCTCCATTACTGATATATTGAACTGGACAATTTTTTGCCATTGCCATCTGTTCATTGTAGGATATTTACATACCATTCTGTCCCCACACTGTATACTCACAACCAGTTGTGAGTCTCTAAACATTGAGAAATATTCACTTGGGGGCAAAATTGATCCTGTTGGAGGATTCCTGTTTTAAAAGCAGTTGAATGTACATTGAGTTAGTAACTGTTGAAGCTGGGTGATGGGCATGTGGTGATTTGTTATATCATTCTCTTTACTTCAGTCTATTTTTAGTTTTTTTGTAACAAAAATTGTACATAAAGAAACTGCTTTAGAGTATGTTCTGCTTCTGCTACGTTTAATATTTGAATTAAGACTGTTGGTAAAGGTCACAGAAGTCAATATTTCAGCCAATTAGTAAAGATGCCAATGAATTCTGAAGGTCAACTTCTGCAATGATTCTGAGGAGAGAGAAATTGAGAGATTTCATACAGTCTATACCTTCATCATCAATATTCATGTATTAAGTATATAAATATGTATACCACACTATTTATTTATTTTGAAACTATATAAATTTTCAATGACATTCAGATAGTTCCTTTACATATAAATAAAAAAAGGTCATTGGCTCAATTATACATTTGCCACTGCATATAGAAAATTACTTTATATTACAAAACATAAGATGGCTGCATCCTAAACTGATCTAGAAGAGAGTCTGATGATCAGAGTGTGAAGTTCTGGCGTTATTTAGGTTTTTATCACAAGTGACCTCTGTAGATCTGTCTTCTAAAGACAAAATAATTCTACGTAATGCTATTTAATATAGTCTTTCTAAAATATATACCAAAATCTTTCATTTCCTTGTTATTTCTTTAAGGATGAAATGCAAAATCCTTAGAATGATATCTGTATCCCTTAAAATCTAGCCTTTGCTTATCTGGCTACTTACATCTCTCTACTTATGTTTATTTGTCTCACCTCTGTGTTCCAATAACAATAAGCCATGTGTAGTTCTGTGCATGTGTGAAGATTCCTAATTTCTCTATGTTTAGCCATATTCCGTAAATCAGCACAGTTCCCATCTATCCCATTTAATTTTTCATATTACTA
Organism: Castor canadensis; assembly: GCF_047511655.1. Classification (NCBI taxonomy): domain Eukaryota; kingdom Metazoa; phylum Chordata; class Mammalia; order Rodentia; family Castoridae; genus Castor; species Castor canadensis. The sequence goes on from NC_133405.1 coordinate 118,904,916, forward strand.
ACCTGGCTCCATAGGCGTCTGACTTGCAATCCCCTATTCATACATGAAGACTTTGCCACTCAGATATTCATTTAAATATGAAGCTAATGAATGAAACTTATAACATTCTTTATTTATATGATGTACTGCTAGTATATATGCTTGAATGTGTATTTATGTAATGCATTATTTTCTGTGGCAATTTTTATAAAGCAATGATGTCCAAAACTTCTAGTTCCTCTTTTACTCTTGTAGTAATTCTCATTTTACATTTATTGCCTTTTGGTAAAACATTTATATCTTTAATTTCTCTTTCTTTTTTTTACAATGAATAGTAAATTTATTGAGGTTGAAGTTTTATAAAATTTTAGATAATTTTAAAGTCACAATTGTACTTATTAGAAATAATAGAAAAGGAAGCTATGTACCCTCTTTCCCAGTTTCTCTCAGTGGTAACATCTTGCATAACTCTAGTAAGATTTTCATAACAACCAAAGCAGTGATGTCATTCCAGCCAAGGTAAAGAACACTTCCAACATCACATGGCCTCCTCATTCTGCCCTTCCGTGGCACACACAGTCCCTCTCCCCTTCACTCCTTGAATATTACTAGCAAAACTAAATGTTGTTCTTTTGCATTGATGTTTCATGAAAAGTCATTGGATTTTTCCAGACTTCAAATATGTTTTATTTTTCTCCTCTTTTTATATTTAAGTCCAGATCTCTAACCTCTGCTGTCAAGAAGATCCATAGCAGTCCTCTTGATGGGAGGTAAAACCCACCAAAAAACCCTGTTGGAGAATATCTTTCATATCTCTTAAATACTCATTCCCATGAAAGCCATACTAATTTTGAGTTCATCTGGTTCTTGTCCAGGGTCAGTTGGAAAATGACAAGCTCAGACAACAGATGAATGCAAGCAAGGAAGATGTTTATTGAAGTAAAGAAAGGCAGAATACCTACATGGGTGGGACTCAGAAAGACTGAACTGTGGCAGTTGTATTGTCTAGGAGTTTTAGTTAGCTTTTGGCACACTTTGGGGGCAGACTTTTCAAGTCCCTCGAAAAAGCTTTCTGATAAGTGGGCCTTTGGGTGGGTATTGAAGAGAAGTTTCTGATAGGTGGGCCCTAGATACAACTTCTGCCAGCTGAGCCCTTATCCCTTCCTTAACCTGAGCCCACATTCACAGTCTCAGGGCTGTCTGTGATGTCTCTGTTCTCTTGTCTAACATCTGTTTTTTGTTGACTTTAACCATTCCTTGGTGGCCCCAGGCTTAACACCCTAAAATCAAACTAGTTAATTCTTAATATCCCCCTTCTGAAGAGGAACCCCTGGTTGCTCTTAGGGTGATGGCCACATCACCTACTTCCAGCTGGAGGTAGGCACTATGGGGCCATCAGTCAAGGGTTTCTCCTCAGGGGGCCAGCCTAAGGATCCTTAAGCATGGTGGAAGCAGTCATGGCACCAATTCCATCATCATTTGAGGCTTTATTGTTTCTAGTTCAGAAAAGACAAGTTTTTGAATTAGATTTAATTTACAAAGACCAAAAATTTGGAGGAGGATAATTATGTTGAGGGGGGCCTAAAAGAGGGAGTATCTGGGCAAAGAGACTATTAGGAAAATAGATTGTGGAACCAGTTTTCCCAGACTCCAGTTTGTTCCTTAAATTCATCTATAAGGTATAAGTTGGCTTTGGTTTTTGTCAGGTTTTCTTCAACTAGCCCACGTGAATTTATATACATGCAACATGTTTCATGTAACGTGGTGCATAGGCTCCCTGTGACTACAGTGAGAATATCTAAGCCCCTCAGATTTTGCAATGCTACTTCAGCCAAAGATTCCATACTCCACTGCTGAGCCTCAATTGCAATTACTATAGATTTCCAGGATTCATGGACTGTTATAGTCAGGTTTAAAACAGATCTTTCTGTATGGGAATTCTCACAAACCAGAAGATGCCCTTAAGAATGGAATTTCCTTTCCTGGACCTTTGCAATATGACGTTGTCATGGCTATGGCCACCCTAGTCCCAGGTGCTGAGAGACTTCTGTGTTATCTGGACTTAAAACTGGTCTAAGGAAGTAATTGTTCTAAGAAGGAGCCCAAATAAAGAGTTAATCTCGAAGATACCATTTTGTGAAGTTTACAATAGACAATGTGTGAGAGTGTGGCTACTACTGCACAGTTGTCTCTCCAGATTCTGGGGAGGATAAAGTATATGTGTTGCCTACATAGGAATCTGAATCTGTCTCCCTCAGGTCTACTTCAGTGGTAACTCCTAGTACCCAGGCTTCTTTATAGTTTGTATTGATCAGCCAGTCTTTACTATCCATTACATGTTCCCAGGCCAGCTCTGTATATTCCATGCTATGTCTTCCATAATAGTCATCTATATGCAAAGAGTAGTCAACTTTATTTTTAGAGTTATATAACTTCTCTTTCTAATGACTTCCTCTTTATGGTTTACTTTTATTACTCATTAACTTCCTGAGGTGCCTATGTTATGAAATCCAAGGTCACTTGTGTTACTTTACCCCATTTACCTATAATAGTAGATATCATGACTAAAACAAAGTGACTGTAAATAAGATAAGTTTTAGCTGGTATTTTTTCCTCAGGTAAGTCTGAAAATTGCCTTCACCTTCTTTGAAGGTATGCATAGTGAGTTCCCACTGAAACCATTCAATACAATCAAACAAGCTAACAAATCTGATTTCTTCAGCCTGAGAACAGATGATTAAGATTTAGAAATGGAGATACTGTTTAGAAGCTTAGAGCAGATAGTGGTTTGAACTTACAAGGTTGGGGTATTATTTGTAAATAATTGGTAAGCAATTTGATCATTTCCTTTAAGTACTTCCCTCATCTGTTGGAAACATTATTGAGTCAGGAGTATTTGAGTCAACTGAGTTTCAGAAAAAATCTGGTAAAGCATCAGGTCAGATGGAAAAAATTACATCCAGATTTGAGACATTATTCCAAATTTCTACCCTGATAAAAATCAACATTTTTCTTGTATGGAAAATAAGGATAATCCAGCACTTCCTATACTTCTTTTGTCAATGCACACTGTTTTAATTTTTATGAATTACTTAATTATTATACGTACACCATAAGGCAGAGAAAATTTATAAAGTTGTATGAAATAATTCTCATAGATTTTGTATGAACAGAACTCTTTTCCATTCTGTGTGCATACCTCTATAAGAAGACAAAAGAAAACCTTTGAAAATTTAGTGCATGTATATCTTTCAGTAAATACATTTTTGTATTGTATATTTTTGTAATACTTATCTATAATTTCAAATTTCTATTAAGGTTTAGCCTACATGTGTTTAATATATCTCTGTAATTTGGAGAAATAACTTAAATACTTTACACTTAATAAGCTCAAATCATCTCCCAACCCACTTATTATATATTCTAAAAGACAAGGATGAAAGGTGATCATTGCATTAGAAATATATCATCTGTTTCCTCTCTCATGTACACTCTCAAACTAGGAGTTAAACAATCCTTTTAATATAAGAGCTGTAGAAAAGTCTTTTCTTACAAATTGTGTGCTTAAAATATAATCCCTATCACATATGTCATTATTGAATTTTACTCCATAGTAGCAATGTGTTTCACCACCAGGCAAAGGAGATTTGTTTATAAATTAGAAGCATTAGTTTGGAATGAAAGCTCTTTTGGTAAAAGAATTTTAAGTGGCAGATCATTTACGGTCAAACCATAAATACTAGATAGGAATGCTCAAGGGTGCATTTAAACAAACTGGTTACATTTTAGATTTCATAATTAAAAGGGAACAAAAACTTCCAAACATCCTTCACTCCAGGAATATGAGGGTGTCAGAAGTTATGACCCTGGGCAGTGCTCAGTTGCTGCATGTTAACAAAACATGCCCTCAGTTGCATACCTGGGATTGAAAATGATGCTGGATTGGTGAGTCACTCATTCCCTGAGGACATTTTTTGCAAACAGAGGTAAAACGTCAAGACCTTTTTCGAAAATTAAATCAGCAAGCTTCCTAGTTATCCTCCTGGCTTAAGTAGAGGGAGTAAATTCCTATTCCCTGAAGCATCTTGTAAGAGCAGAGCTGCCTGAGCACAGTTCAGAGATGCCTTTAGCATGAATGAAGACTGGATAGAAATAGCCTTTTCAGAATATAAAGCAGGAAAAGTTTTCTCTCCCCATAAACCTGTATGGAATATTTTTTTATAAAAAGTAATGATTCTGTAAGACCTATGCATAGGATATACACCAGGGACCTTTAAACAATGTCAGAATTTTAACAAATAATTTCATTTGCTTATCATGTGTGTTTCATAAAATAAGAATATATGTTTTTGTGAATGCCTATTTCAGATACTATGAACTGTTTTTCAGTTTTCTCTGTTTTAAACTTAGCTTTCTCCAATCATTTTAAAGCATACTATAATCTCAAGAGCACTGTCCAATAGAAATTTCTGCAACAATGAAAATGTTCTACACCTACATTCTCTAATATGTACCCTACAGATACATATATGACAACTGAGCACTTGTAATGTGGCTAGTAAAAGTGGAGAACTGAATTTTTATTTTTTCAATTTTAATTCATTTATACTGGAGAAACTATGTATGGCTAGTAGCTGCCTTATTGGTATAAGACAGCATAGATTTAAGATAGCTCTGTCATCAAGCTTAATATCTACCAGAGGATCTTATTTAAAGGAAAATTCCAATGCAATATGTCTGGGTAGGACCTCAGAGTTTGTGTTTCTAGCAAGTTTCCAGAGAATACCAATAGTACTATTCAACAAACCACACTTGTAGTAGCAAAGCATTAGAAGAATCATCCTCAGTCTTTTCTGGATCCTGAAATAACCTGGGCATCATTTAAAATCACCATTGCCCAAGCTGAACCCAATACCAAACGAATCAAGAATTCCTTTCATGAGCCATAGGTGCTAACATATTTTTATAGCTATTAGGTGATTTCATTGTCCATCCAAGTTTGAAAAGCAGTGCTTTTGAAACAGTGTTTATTATTTAAAGTGCATAGGAATCAACTAGGAATCTGCTTTCTGGCAGTCGTGAGATGAACAACTTTCCTCCATCATGCCCTTCTGCCATAATGTCTCTGCCTCAGCACAGAGGCCTAAAAGCAATGGTGCCAGTGTACAGCAGAATGAAATCTCTGAAACTATGATCCACATTGTATCTTTCCTTTTAAAACTGTTTCTCTCAGGTATTTGTCATAGTGATAAAAAGTTGAGCTAACATACCGACTTATCATTTTTCAGATAACATGTCCCATATTCTTTCAAAGAGAATTCTCAACTGAACGGGTGAAGTCCACTTGTGATGGTCATTTGTAGTTTCCTTTAGTTCAACCCTGTCCGTATTTATTCATTTAATTGTTTAATGTGTATCTCTGATTCTATATTGTGATCATTATAGTCAGAGATTATGTATGCCTTACTCTTCCAGTGCTTAGCATGTAGTATAGCCATATGATAACTGTTGAATAAAGTAATTCATTGGGATTGGAATAATCAATCTATCACCTATAATGTTTTGTCTTTTTATGCCCCATTGCTCCCCATCTCCACCAATGTTGCATATTAGAAAATTGAACAACCAATCTTTATCTGGAAATTTTCAACTGGGAATATTCAAAGAGTTCTCCTAATATATTTTCTTTGCATAAATTAGGAATTCCTAGCCTACTGTGCTTCAAATGAGAGACAATAATCTAATTAGAATGGCTTTCTTTGTTATCTTTTGTAATTAATGTTTAGATATTCCTGTGGTTTCGGATTTTCCAAAGAAGATACATTTGTAACTATTTTACTACTTTCACTATCCCTTTTGTAGATCGAGAATTTGTAGCTAAAAGTAAAGAGAATGGATGTTACATGCTATCACCAATAAATGATAATGATACAAGGTAATGCATGCTTTTTCTCTGACATTACTGGACTTGAACTCAAGGCCTTGTGCTTACTAGGCAGGTACTCTACCGATTGCGCCTATCTCTAGCCTTTTTGTGCTTTAGTTATCGTTCCAGTAGTGTCTCACTTTTGCCCTGGGCCAGCAATTCTCCCACTCTCCACCTCCTAAGTAGCTGGGATTGCAGACATGTACCACCATACTTAGCAATAAGGTAGTACATTTTGTCAATTAGCTAGAATTCCACTACATGTATATGTATGTATTTCATGTTTATATATACATCATGTTGTACAAGATAAAAACATACAAATCTAATTTAAAAAAATGAAAAATTAAAAGCCAAGTGTCAGTCTCTCACACCTGTAATTCTAGCTACTTGGGAAGCTGAAAGCAGGAAAATCACTGTTCAGAGCAGCCTGGGTTCAGGCTGCCTGGGAAAGACTCCATCTCAAGCAACAGGTGGTCGGAGTGCTGTGTCTTCTCAAGCTACATGGGAAGCTGCAGGACTGTGATTCCAGACCAGCCCAGGCCAAAAATTAAAAAAATGTCACAATATCCCATCTCAACAGAAAAAATCAGCCATGGTGGTACACACCTGTGATCCAAGCTATGGCAAAAGGCATAAAATAGGAGGATTGCAGTTCAGGCTGGTCTGATAAGAAAAAAAAAATGTGAGACATAACCTATCTCCAAAATAACCACAGGAAAAGGGTTGGGGGAATGGCTCAAGCAGTAGAGCATCTGTCTATCAAGCACAAAGTGTTGAGTTCAAACCCCAGTATGGCCAAAAAATAAGTTAAAAGTGATTTTTTCATGTTTTTACTCTCTGTAGTAATAAATTACTACAAACTTGGTGGCTTATATTAGCAGAAATTTATGTTTTCTCAGTTCTGGGGACCAAAAGTCTAAAATCAAGGTGTCAGTTCCTTGTTTAGTGCTCCGAGGGAGAATCTGTTTCATGTCTCTCTCCTAGCTTTTGGTGATCACTGGTTCTTCTTTATTTGTGATAGCATATGTATGTCCAAATTTTCCTCTTTTCATAAGGACATCATTACTTGGATTAGTTCCCACCCCAATCCCAAATAACATCATATCCACTTCATTAAATATATAAATATTCTATTTCTAATTTGGAGGGTCCTGGGTAAACATGCATTTTAGAGAAGTCACTATTCAATTTGGTACAGCCTTTGTCCTCAATAAGTGGATAAATATTTTGAAAGGAATCAAGCAATGCACACTTATTAGGCATTTATGTATTTATTCATTTACTCTATCTTATATAATTTACTGAGTAGCATTATGAAGTAGGTAGCATTTTCTCCATTTGACAACTGAAAAAAAATCAAGTTTAAAATAGAGCTTAATTTGTCTAGGAACAGATGGTCAATTTGTAGCAGAATAGGATCTAATTAAGATTGAGTCCAGTTTTTTAAAACAAAGCCTCCCTACCCTCCCACATTTTACAGATTAGAATAATACTTCAATAATATAAAATTCATATTTATTGGCAATATTGTTATAATGTTCAAAAGACAAACAATTAATTTACTCTTTGAGGTGTGCATAGAATCATTGCCTGGCTCCCAGACACAGTATTTTTGCCAATTCTGCTTCTTTACCATTTTGATGACTTAACCTTCTGATGTACCAGGCAGAGATATAGTGAATGAAACATGGCATTTTCTATGCCTTTTGTTCATGCTTTTATTCATGCCCCTTAGAATTATATACCATTCTCCTTTCTTTACTATATATATACACACACATATATATACATACACACATATATGTCATAACTTGCCCAAAGATACATCCAATACACAATTCATACATGTTGCCTTTTTAGAAACTAATAGATAAATATTAACTGCTACTGCTGCCATCAGAATTTATCATTGCTTTCAACATTATCCTAAGAATCTCCAATAAATGCTTTCTACAAGTGATTATTTTTATGTCATTGTGTTACTTGTTTATATAGTAACATACTAAATAATTTTTTAAAGTATTTAGTCTTGAGCTTTTTCTGGTAAATTCTGCAGTTAAATAAGGAACACATAATTCTAAATGTGCTGTTTTATTAAACTAGAAATGCCAAAAAAATTTAAAAAGTAGTCCAAGTCCTGAAAATAAACTATTTTTAATCTAAGTTAATATATAAATAAAGTAGTTTAATAATTTGTATAAGAAGGAATATAAGCATCATCTGAATATAGCTCTGGATTTTAAAATATGTGATTATTTATAATGTAATATTCTTGTTTTAAAATCAATAAAATTGATGTGTTAATGTGTTGATTTATGTGTATGATTAATGTGTTGTTTTATGAATAAGTCACCATTGTCTTTAAAGGAAATTAAAGTTTATCAATGAATGATTAAAATAAAGTTAATTATTTGAATAGATTATTCTGCAGTAAAAACAAACTCCAAACTGTGAAGAGCATTAATGACTATCAAAGTCTGCCTTGCTGGTTCCCAAATATTTGACTTATTCTTCTCACATACAAAATGTATTCATCTCCATGCCACCTCTCCAAGGAAGAAAGATCCTCAAATTCAATCCTGCCATACATTTGACTCAAATTTCACAATATCTGAGTGTTATGTAAGAATCTTTACATCAATTAAGAATAGCTATTTCTTTTGATTCAGAGTCCTGTGACCTACAAAGCAGTCAGACCTTCATCTTCTTCACTTCAAGTTTTGCAATAGCTTCCTTTATATAGATAATAGCACTATAGATGCCCAAATTCATTATATACAGTATATACCTGTTATTACATTTAGAAGGCTGCCAAGTAAGTTCTACTTGGTGCCACAGAGCAGAATAATGTGTAGTATGAATATTTAACATGTGGAAAACATAATATAGAAGGGAATTTACATGATTAATGGCATTAAAATGTTACAAACATATGATGAGACAATAAATTAGATAAAGCACAAAATCCAGGATTCTGTGACTCCAACATACCTGCAAGCAGTCCTACTTTTTTTGTTCCATTCATATCTATGAATCTTCTTTTATATGATTAGTATATCTGGAATCCTCAACTTGAGTTATGTCTCCAGGTTTCATAATTGAAATTTGGTATCTCTGATGTCATTTTTCTCTATCCCTCAAATTCTTCCACTTCTTGATTGACCTCACAGTACCCTTTAGTAGCAGGCTCCTCTCTAGTCCCTAGTCTTCTCTTCCTTTTCATTCCTTAATTACAATTCTACCCACCTAGGTTGCAATAGTTTGGGAATTTCATGGAATAACTGTTAATTACTATGCTATAAAGCATAGTATTATCTTACTCTATGCTAAAATAAATCCTTTGAGAAAATTTAATACCTATTTATGATAAAAATGTGTGGCAAGCTTCATAATTCTTTTAGAGAACTTCATCAACCCACTAAAGGGTGTCAATTTAAAAATTCACAGCTAATAACATTATTTATGAAATATTGAATTTTAAACCCTAAAATCAGGAATAAAACCAAGATATTCACTCATACAACATCAAGTTAATAATTTAATGAAGGACTTACCCAGTTTAGAAAGAAAAGGGAAAGCAAGAAAAAGGCACAGAGACTAGAAAGGAAGAAATAAAAGTTTTTAATGAATACAGTATGATTCTGTGTTTAGAGAATGCTATGGAATCTTTAAAAAGCTACTAGAACTGGTAGTAAGCTAAAATAAAGGTTTCTGGACATGAAATCAACCATAAATTGCATTTTCTGTGCCAATGAGGGAAAATTTTAAATTGCATCCCAAAACATGAAATACTTAGGTGAAGTATAGCAATGTAAGCATAAGACTTGTATATTAAAACTATACCTTGCTTAGATAAAACTAGAACAAAAACTAAATAATTAAGGGTGCACCAGGATCATGAATTTGAAAGCTCAATCTTGTTAATATGTTGAGTCTATGCAAAATCCTCTTCAGATTCAATGTCAGTAAAAGACACAGCAGACAGAATCTTTGTAGAAATTGACAAGTTGATAGTACTATTTATATAGAAATGCAAAGAAACTCAAATAGCCAATACCATTTGAAAAATATTGAAGTTAAAAAACTAACTCTAAATGAATAGCAATGAAAATAACATAGTATTGGCATGAAGACATATAAATCAACAGGATAATATATGGTAAGTTGACTTCCATCTAATATGCTATGGTATTTAATGTAGAAAAGACCATCACTTCAACAAATGATGCTGGAACAGCTGGATAACCATATGAGAGAAAAAAATGAATTTTGATACTTACCTGGCATTTTACAATAAGTTGAAATGAGTTATTTACATTGACATACCAGTTTAAACTGTAAAACTTGTGGAAGTAACCATAGGAGACTATTTTTGCATCCATGAACGATGCAAATGTTCCTTCAGCTAGGATATGAAGAGCATAAGCAATAAAATATGATTAATGTGTTGTTGTAATAACCCCCTCCCTGGGCAGCTAATATAATTACTAATGTATGCTAATAAAATGGAAATTTTGAAAGTATAATATAAAATTTCCCATTTTAGTCATTTTCAGTGCAATGTTCAAAGATATTAGGTACATTCACATTATTGGCAACCAAACACCACCATCCAACTCCAGAAAATTTTCATCATCCCAAACTGAAATTCTGAACCTATTAAACATTAACTTTTTATTAACTTTTATCCTTTCTTCTCTCAATCTCTGATATCCACTCTTCTGTTTTTTGTTTTTATTTATTTATCTGTTCTAGATATCTCATATATCTCATATGTATCAAATCATACAATACTTGTACTTTTGCCTCTAGTTTTTCTTTTATTTAGTACAGTGTTGTCAAGGTTCATCTGTATTATAACATCAATCAGAATTCCATTACATTTTGAGGTTGAATAATACTTCATTATATGTCTATACCACATTTTTATCCTTTTTCATTGATAGTTATTGACTATTGTGAATAAAACTGCCATAAACATTGATTTACAAATACCTAAGGCTTTTCCATAGCTTCTTCTGAGTATGTACATGGAAGTAGAGATTATTTCTGTTGGTCAGGAGGTTACAGGGAATTTTGTGAGTATAATATTCTCAAACTCATCTTTCCCTACTCTAGATTTCAGAGCTCCACTCTTTTCATTAGTACACACTTTGTCATACAGTACTGCTGGTACTGTATATTTCATCTTTTGTGTAGTACTGCTATATTTACAATCAAATTCTAGGCCTAGTTTTTAAAAATAATACACACTATGGACATTTTCAAATATTTATAGATAGATAAAATAATAAAATGAAGGCTGTGTGCCCAATACCTACCTTCAACTTTTATCAGTGCACACCAAGTAATCTTTAAAAAGTTTTTTTGGAGGTACTGGAGTTTGAATTCAGGGTCTCCACTTGGTAGATAGGCTCTTTACCACTTGAGCTTCTCCGCCAAACATTTTTTGTATTGATTATTTTTGAGATAGGGTCTTGTGAACTTATCTTCCCTAGGATGACCTCAAATCATGATCCTTCTGATTTCTGCTTCCTGAGCAGCTGGGATTACAGGTGTGAGCCACCAGTGCCCAGCACAAATTTTGTTTTAAATATACTCCATTTACTCTGATGACCCAGTAATTTTGTAGCAAATATGTGGCATCATTATTTCATTATATGCAAAGACTACTTTTAAATATAAGCAAAGTACTTCTTTAGAACACCATCAATGAAGTAGTAATTATTCTTTATAACTGTCAAATACCAAGTGTTTATTAAATTCTCCATGATATCATATAAATGTGTGTATGTATTTAACTGTTTCTATATAACAATATCTGTGATTGTCTACCTTGAAGGTATTGGAAATGCAAGGCCCTTTGGCAATTACATCATTGTCAGTTGGCTTCCCTGAAACTCTTAATTCTTTTTTTAAAAAAAAACTTAAAATTTTATTCTTGATTTATCACACATTAATAATTTGAGGGGATTTAATTGTGATAAATCCATGCATGTGTACATTGTACCTTGAATAAGTTAACCCCCTCCATTATATTCCCCTTTCCTGTTTCCCCCCCTTTCAGTGTTTGTTAGGTTTCATTATGCTGTATTCATGTATATATTTGCAGTATACTTCTATCCTCTTCACCCCTCAGTATCCTTTCTTTCTGCCCTGCTCCCTCTCACTGATTCTTCTAGACAGTCTTCCATACATATTCATGTCTTATTATTATCATCATCATCATTTTAGGTCTAGGTTGTACAAATCAGTGAAAACAGGTGATATTTGGCTTTTTGAGCTAACTTTAATTTCTTTTTTGCTAGACCTTTTTTAGTTATTTATAGAAATCTGCATATTTTACCCATTATTTTAAATTACCTTTAGCTTCATAGAGTTAAATTACTACAGCAACTGTATATTCCAAAATTTCACCTTCACTCTACATTTCATTCCAATTAATCAGAAGGTTTCTTTTGTTAAACACTTTTTGATTGTGATGCCAGTGCATGGTATCAGTTATCACCCCCTTATCTATCACTAAAAGTAGCATTTCTATTGGCATTAGTTTGTTGCCAAATCCAACTCCAAAATTTCATCCAAATTAAGTGGAATACATCTGTTTTCCAAAGGCCCTCCTGAACTATTCATCTGAATTCTCCAAAAAGAAAACCTAAGCAAAATATTATGTGCTATTAGTTTACTGGAGAGTATCATCTGAGGGAAGCAACAGTGGGGTGAAGAAAGACTGAAAGTAGCTAGGTGGCAGTGATTTATGCCTATAATCCTAGCTACTTGTGAGGCTGAAATCTGGAGGATCCCTGTTTCAAGCCAGCCTGGGAAAAATGTTTGGGAGACCTCATCTTGATGGAAAAAAGCTGGGCATGGCAGGACATGCCTGTCGTTCCAGGACAGTGGGAAGCATAAGGTAGGAGGATCATGGTCCAGGCCAGCGTGGGCAAAAGTGAGACCCTATCTGCATAATAAGCAGAGCAAAAGGGCTAGAGGCATGGTTCAAGTGGTAAAGCATCTGCCTATCAAGCATGAAGCCCTGAGTTCTAACCCCAGTACTACTTTAAAAAGTAATAATAAAGTAAAAAGTAAGACTGAAGAGGAAGATACAATGTGAGGATTGCTAAGCTGGTTCCATTTGACATCAGATGTAACTGGTTATTCAATTTCAATTCACAAGTGAAATCCTTATGAACTACTGAACCAGTGAGAGGGAATAATAGTGAAAACTTTATTCACTGCTTTCCAATCTCATTAATTAAAGCTAAGGTTTCAACTCCTTCACACTTGTGGTTATTTTTTCTTTTATCTCATACCTTACTAGCATCAGGGAGTTCCATGTGAAAACTAAAGACATACAGCAAAAGAATGTGGTAAAGTTATTTTGGGTTGTGCCTGCATATATTCACACAAAGTTAATAACTGATTCAGCATAAGCTGGTTGTATACGTTGAAACCAGTAGCCAAGTAGTGCAGAAACAAGGATTATCAGGAGAATCTGAGGTGACACACATTAGGTATCTTCAAAGGCATATTGTCCTAAATCCTAATCACACCCAATCCATCATTATCCATAAAGACTATGTCTTTTCAAGATAAAGAGTCAACAAAAAAAATCAAATACCTAGGAGTAAACTTAACAAAGGATGTAAATGACCTCTACAAGGAGAACTACAAACCCCTGAAGAAAGAGATTGAGGAAGACTACAAAAGGTTGAAAGATCTCCCATGCTCATGGATTGGTATAATCAACATAGAAAAATGGCTATACTACCAAAAGCAATCTACATGTTTCATGCAATTCCCATCAAAATCCCAATGACATTCATCACAGAGATTGAAAAATCTACCCTAAAGTTCATTGGAAACACAAGAGACCATGAATAGCCAAGGCAATACTCAACAAAAAGAGCAATGCGGGAGGTATCACAATACCCGACTTCAAATTATATTACAGAGCCACAGTAATAAAAACAGCATGGTACTGGCACAAAAACAGACATGAAGACCAGTGGAACAGAATAGAGGAACCAGATATGAATCCACACAATTATATCTACCTTATTTTTGATAAAGTTGCCAAAACTATACGATGGAGAAAAGACAGCCCCTTCAACAAATGTTGCTGGGAAAGTGGCTATCTTCCTGCAGGAAACTGAAACTAAATCCATGTTTATCACCTCACACTAGTATCAACTCAAAATGGATCAAGGACCTTAATATCATACCAGAAACTCTGAAGTTAGTACAGGAAGAAGCAGGTAATACTCTGGAAGCAATAGGTATAGGCATGGACTTCCTCAATAGAACCCTAGCAGCTCAGCAACTAGGAGAAAGGATGGACAAATAGGACCACATAAAATTAAAAAGCTTCTGCACAACAGAAGAAATGGTCTCTAAACTTAAGAGACCACACACAGAGAGGGAGAAAATATTTGCTAGCTATACATCAGAGAAAGGAATATACAAAGATCTCAAAAAACTAAACTCCTCCAAAATCAATGAACCAATATAGAAATGGGCAACTGAATTAAACAACTTTTTCAAAAGAAGAAATTCAAATGGCCAAAAAAATACATGAAAAACTACTCATCATCTCTGGCCATAAACGAAATGCAAATCAAAACCACACTAACATTCCACCTCACCCCTGTTAGAATAACTATCATCAAAAACACTACCAACAAAAAGTGTTGGCCAGGATGTGATGAAAAAGGAACCCTCCCTTTTGCTGGTGGGAATGCAAGCTAGTGCAACCACTCTGGAAAACAATACAGAGGCTTCTTAAAAAACTAAACATAGATCTGCCATATGATCCAACAATCCCACTCCTTGGGATGTACCCAAAAGAATGTGACTCAGGTTACTTCAGAGGCACCTGCACACCCATGTTTACTGCAGCACTATTCATAATAGCCAGGTTATGGAAACAACCAAGATGGCCCACTACTGATGAATGGATTAAGATAATGTGGTATTTATATACAATGGAATTTCACTCAGCCATGAAGAAGAATGAAATCTTATCATTTTCAAGTAAATGGATGGAACTGGAGAACATCATCCTGAGTGAGCTTAGGTAGGCTCAGAAGACCAAAAATCATATGTTCTCCCTCCTATGCAGACTTTAGATCTAGGGCAAATGCAGAAATATTGTTGTACTTGAGTCACAAGTTAAGAGGAGAGCACATACGGGAGGAATGTGGATAGGTAGGAAACCCAAAACTTGAAAGTGTTTGATGTCCCCACTGCAGAAGAGCTAATATAGTAACCTTGAAATGACAGATGTCAATATGGGAAGCTGACCAGGAAGGAGTGAAGAGGTCAGGTAGACATGAATCAATTCGGGTTGTAATACACTTGTGCATGGAAGCAATGCTAGGAATCTCTCTGTATAGCTATCCTTAGCTCAACTAGCAAAACTGCTATGACTTTCTTATTATTGGTTATGTCTTCTCTTCAACAAAATTGGAGAAAATAGCAGAACAAATTCCACCTGGAAGCGAAGGGTTGGGAAGGAGAGGGAGAGGGCAGGAGGACACAGGGGAGAAATGGTCCCAATAATGTATACAGATATGAATAAATGAACAAAGAAAAAAAAGTCAAAGAGTCAAAATTGTTCTAAGCTTGTAATTCTGTACTATGGAATTTGAATTCTTGAACCAAAATAATCAGTATAGTCAAGTTTAAGAATGCCTTTTGAAGTAGAGAATGTCAAGAGTCCACTTACATAAAAGTCAGCAACAAACGAAATTTCATGTGGCAGCAATAGGTGGCTACATTAACTTTCTGAAAGTTCTATATTCATTACAAATCAGATCAAGAATCAAAAAGATATGTTTCTTTCTGGCAACATACATAAATCATTTAAAGTATTGTATTTGCTAAAAGGAAAAGACTTATTTGGGGTATTAAAATGTAAAATATACTCCTCAGTTGTTGCATATGCATTTCTGAGAGGTCTTTCTGTGGTAACATTTATGGTAACTATAAAATACTTGGCCACTAGGTAAATTGCCATTATTCTACTTCAATCAGGTTGGAAGAATAGAAAACTGAACAGATTAGTTCCTAGCTGAAAGAGAATGAAAGGGGAAAGACAATAGCTTTTTACTAAAGATGTCTTTAAATGCCTGAGGACTATTACTGCATAAGTAGAGAAGGTAACATTCATTACTGTGAGTTTCATAATGTACTTCATTGCCTAGTGCTCATATGATAGAAAATATTTATAGTGTCACAAACATACTGCTTTCTGTATTATGTTATCTTATGACTATAGTCACTACTAAGGGAAAAGACATTAGAATTAATGTAAGTCCAGTGGTTTGGATGAATGACAGCCAAACTTACTTAGATCAAATGCATGGCAATTTTTCAGAACTGACCATGCTTGAAATTTGAGTGTATAGATTTCATATCACTATATTCATGCCCTCTAGAATTTAAATAATGTACTTGCCATTTTGATCAATTTACCTTTTATGAATAGGATTATTTTATCAGGGACCAGAAGTTATCCACCTTTGTATCATTTTGTGTGAAGTATCATTCACTATATAGTCTCAGTGGTAGAAATCAATATGATCAATATAATCAGTAAGATTATGAGAGTTGTTTTCTGTACACGGCCCTCTAGAATGCAAAAGGTAGGATTTTCCCTTTATCATTAACAATAAAATGCCAATAAAAGAATATTAAGTAAGTTAAACTAATTATTTCATGAAATAGCTACTTAACAGAAGATGTTGTATAGATAATGAGATTGATTGCAATTTTGCTTTTTTAACTTCAGAAATCATTAAAATTGTAATTACAGTTAATGATTTCATCTTCAAAATCTTTTCTTTATTATGTGATATCTTCTTGAACTACTTTGAAGATATGCATTGCACTTATTTTAAATCTGTTATCATCTGTTTTATTGTGAGTTTATTCATTTTGTTGGGATTAGCACCTTTCATGCATGGTAATATTTGGTTTTCTTTTCATATTGTAGATGAGATTTTAGATTTTTACATTTATAGCTTAAATGTCTCTTCAGCTCAAGTGAAAAAAATTTTATTGTTGTGCTGGGGGTACACTGTCAAAAGGAAATCTTAACCTCATATTGTTTATGGATTCTGAGAATTCGAGCCCTAATTGTGGAAGCCACATGGTAGAAAGGCCTAGAAATGGATAGCTGTTCATTCATTTAGAATGTTTAAGCAGTTTATATTCCAAATGTTATCACTGATCTTCCCTTGTGGCACCTGTAAGTTACCAAAACATTTCCTATTTATTATGCCCATGTGACCATAATGAGAATGCCTGAGCAAACTGTATTCGAACAAGAATATTAAGAATAGGGACTTTGCAAATATCATGCACAGATTATAGTGCCATGAAATTGAATCTAATTTAGCTATGTCACTTACAATTCAAAATTGAAACTTATTTTATCATTAAATTAAGTTAATTAAATTATTTTTCATCTATGTTACTGTAATAAGTATTGATATGTGATACATGTTTTTAAAACTATGGTAAATAATATATATATAGGGCTACTACCTGGACTTCATTCACAGCCAAGTAGAAAAGCATAAAATACATATGAAATGATGCATTTTTTCCTTTCAGTACTAAAGTAAAACATAGCAGAAATGATAAATTCAGTCTAAAAATGTAAAAGAAACCTTTCTGGGATTAGTGGAATGTAATCTGGAATCTGAAGGATAACTAGAAATTATCCAAATGAAGTTGAGAAAAAAATTATTCCGAGTATAAGGAATAGAAGTTGTAATAGCACAGAAACAAGAATATAGCACCTTCAGCAAATTACAAGGAATTGAGTATGCCTAAGAGCATGGAATATAGCATAGAGAGTGGGAAGTGGTGACACTGGAAAGATAAGCAGATTCAGATCATGGAGGATCAAATATGTCATGTTAAAGGATTTGGCTTTTACTTTAGAAATATAGAGTGCAGAGGCTCATGCCTGTAATTCTAGTTATTTGGGAGGTGGAGATCAGTAGGATCATGGTTCAAGGCCAGCCATTTGTGAGATTTCATCTTAATCAGTGGTTAGGTGTGGTTATTCTGTCATCCCAGCTATGCAGGAGGCAGAGGTCAGGAGAGCCACTGTTCAAGGCTAACTCAGGCAAAAATGTTTGTGAGATACCTGTCTCAACAGAAAAATCTGGGTGTGGTGGCATATACTTGTTATCCTAGCTACCAACAGGAAGCATAAATAGGAGTTTCTTCATCTAGCATGGCCTGGGCAAAAGTTGAGACCATATCTCCAAAATATCCAGAGCCTAAAATGGTTGGATGTGTGGCTCATATGGTAGAGCATCTGCCTCGCAAGCATGAAACTCTGATTTCAAACCCCAGTACTGCCAAAAATGTTTTAAGAAATGGATTAATGTAATTAGATTTTCAGCATAGAAAGCTGAGTTACAATTGTGAAAGCAGGTATAATGATTAGGATTTTCACAGTGCTTAAGTAACAGAATTAAGAACAAAAGAACCTGATTATTATTGTGCTATGAGAGACTGGAATGAGGCCAAAACAAATACCCAGGTTTGTGCCATTGTTATCTTGGAGAAAGTTGAGCTAATTTCTCAAAACTGTATGAAAATCTATCATTGTCAGATTATTTTGGGGCAGTTAAAATGACACTAGTTTTGGATATGCTATGTTGAAAATGATTATAAAGATACATATTTCATATGTCCAATAGCAGAGAACCTGTATCTTAGAAAAAAATAAAAGGCACACCATATGAATGATTTTAAAGTAGAACTGTTATAAAATGCAGGTGGGTTTTAAAGGAACCAAAAGATTAGTGAGGTATTAGAAGGCAACAACTTCAGAAAGTCTTTACTTGAGCCTAAGAGAGCACTAACCAGGATGAAAGAAGACATACAGCTATTGAAGACCATTAAAGTGGAAGAGATGTGGCATTTAGTAAAAGAACAAAACCACTGCCAAATTAGGCTCTGTCAGTGGAGGAGTCAGTGGAATACAGAGCCTCACCTTTATTTTCTTTTGTCTTCCAATTTACCTCTAGTTCCTCCACTTGAAATAAACCAGTTAAAAGCAATGGGTAAGTCTAGAAAGATCAGCGTATCTAGTCACAGAACTGGGTAGAGATTAATAGATAATGTGCATGGAGAAATTAAGGGTGGATATCCAACTCAGTATCTAAATCTTTTACCTGGCTCAGAGACAAGATTTTAGGTAGCTCTCAACTATACAGATGTTAATTTCATTGGGTGTGGAGGGAGAGGAGTTGGCTCATTCTTACATAGAGAAAATACAATAGACCATACATTAGAGCTCTAGGTCAGAGATTAACAAACACATTTTTATATATGGGGCCAAATAGAAAATACTTCTGGCTTTGTGGACCATATGGTCTCAGTTTCTGTCACAACTGCACAGTGAAATATTTTGGCATGAAAATAGCCAAAGGCAATACTTGGATAAATGAGTGTGGCTATCACCTAATAAAACCCTATTTGCAAAAATATGCAGAGTTCCGGATTTTGCTGTAGGAAATAATCTGATAACCACGAGTTGAAAGGACACCAGAGATTTAAGGATGAACAGAACAAAAAGGATTATCAAAAGACACCAGGAAGGACATGATAGAATTGTTAGAACTAAACCAGAAATATCAGGTGTTATAAAGTCAACAGTAGATAGTGCTTAAAGGAAAAGTGAATGTCCCATAATATCAGGAATACACAAAGGTTCAGTCAGAAAAACTCTAAATTTTTTCTATTGGATTTGGTGGTAGAAAATCACTGATGATATTAAGTTTCAGTGCTGCTCCAGAAGTCAGATTTCAGTAAGTTAAAAAAATTGAAATCAAAGCAATTATCAATGAGTATAATAATTCCTTAAAGTTGTCTGATTGTAAAGAGAAAAGATATGCTAATAACTAGAGATGATGATAGTGTGAAAAATATATTTTAGTATAAGCCAGAATGAAGGATATTTAAATGTGAATAGGAAAGAACTAAGAGATGTAGAAAATACATGACAAAAAGGTATAATTATTGACAAAGGAAAATGAAAGAAAAAATGGTCAGATCAAAATTCAGTCTTTGAGAGAAAAATAATATCTTTTCCATTATAATCAGAGAGAATGAGAGTATTGTGGGATTTGAGGGTTATATCTATGATCTATTCCTGCATAAAAACTACTCCCCCAAATTGACAAGGATTAATTATCCACACTTGCATAGTTTGCAAAGGCTCACTTGTCTATTTATTGTATTTTGTATATGTTGGTTGCGATCACCCATGTTGTAGCAATTATCCAAGAACTCAACTGGGGATAGATGACTCAAAATGTTATACTTATGTCCAGTGATTGGTGCATCTAACCAAAACCACTGGCTCACTTTCCATCCCAGCAGGAGTTATAGCTCCTCAAAATGTAAGCAAGTAAAAAATAAAGCTGCAAGATCTCTTAAGGCCAGGCCTCAGAGTTTATGCAGTGTTTGTTCCATCACATTCTATTTGTCACAAAAGTAACAGGGCCAGCCCAAATTTAAGGAAGGAACAAGTAGACATACCTCTTAGGGGGAGAAGGGGAAATGTTCCATTATCGGAGGATATGTAAGATGGAAAGGGTTGTTTCAAGCATCTTTGTGAGCCACATTTACATTTATCTTCCTATTCTCAACAAAATGGACTTATTAGAACCAGAACTTTTAAGCCATAATCACTAATATTTAGGTTTAAGAAGACTCTTCATTTTATTCAGATCTCCCTGACAATGTGGAAAAAATAAACCAAAGCAGTGAGAATACATTAGATTCTATAATCTTTAGCAGATGAAAAATATGAAAATATTCATTTAAGTTTCTTTCAAACACTAAAATCCAAGATAAAATATGACACAGCCCTCTGATTTTCATCTTAAGGTTTCTGTTTATAACTTGCTTTCTACTTTGTTCTAAAGAACAATTAAAATGTGGTCTCATTGAAACCTAGAACCAAAGGATTGAAATTGTAAAAAAATGCTTTGAAATTATTTGGTATATTCAGTTGATTTCTTGAAATATGATTGAAAAGTGGCATTCACAATTCTTATCCATTGGAATTTAGATTGATCTCTTTATCTAAATAGAGTCTCAGTGGGTGAGAATCGCTGAAATTGTAGAATATCTGAAACAACCTCAATCCATCACACCACAAAATATCATCAGTGTACTGAAAGGAATGCAAAATAATGTTTACTTGCCTATTTTTGGTTCAGAAGTTTTCACTCTAAAAACTAATAAGTAGCTCAAGGTTTTGCAGTTGACATCTTTCTTAAAAAACTACTTTCATAAAATATCTTTTCTATTCAATAATTCTGAAGTGCTGATTTCAGTATTGATAATTTTTGAGAATGCTTCTATTGCCAACCTCTCTTTCTCCTACTTCATCCTTTCCTCCCTCTTTGGGTTCCATAAATAAAAGGGGTGTATATGTATGTTTAAAAGCAGTAAATGAATGTTTACTGCTTTTGTAAATGAATGAATCTGAGATTTTATGTCTAAATTCATTTTAGTTCAGATAAACATTAGTATGGAAGGTGTTACTCTTAACCCTAAATGGAAATTGAGCTGTGCCCAGATAGTTCTGAAGAAATGGTGGATTGAGCATCACCAGGAGACAATTTATGTTATAAGAGTTCTATGGTAAATATGAACAAGAAAAATTTGTTTCATTTTTTACAGGGGAATTTGAAGTAGAGCAGGTAGGAGAAAACAATGGTGGCCTATCTGAGCTATTGTTTTCCAATCTTAGTATAAGTCAATATCTCTATAACCTAAGTGAGATTAAAATGTAATCAGGATGTGCAAGAGCTTTTAAAATTAGGAAACTTGTAGGAAGTGGGAGTACATGTTTTAAATATCAAGGAGTAGAATGACCATATGTCTCATTTTGCCCTGCACAGTCCTAGATTATGCTACTGACCTAACATCTCAATTATTTAGCACTCCCTTTCATACCTATCTTGGATAATTAATTATATTTTAACTCTGCCTAGTACTTATGTGAAAAAAGTACACTACAGTGGAGGAAGAAGAACATATTCCTTGATATAGGAGAAACCAAATCTTGAGTTCATCAAGCCCTCTAATGATACTTTGCACATTTAGTTGCTTGTGTGGATATCACCTATGCTTTTTTCCACCATATCAGTTTTAGCATGGTGAATTGCCATCTTCTATTGTCTTTTACGTCACTATCATTGAAATAGTCCAGAGCAAAACACTAGCCATATGAGACACCATTAAGGATCATAAAATTAGTTAAGACTAAGAGGAGCTTGGGTAACCTGCATAGGAAAGAGTTAAATACACTAATCATATTAGTGTTCCTCATATTTATATGTATTGTTTGGAAAGATTTTAGAGACTTAGGCTAATACTTACCACAACCTGTAATTGGGTGCTTGGAAATTGATTGCCAAGCCATTTCTGTTTTATTCAGGACTTGTTAATTGAACCCTAATGAGTTACTGTCTATTTGATAACTTGGAAAGTAATACTAAATAAAAATAATATATTTTATTTAGGTTACAGTTTGAGTAACTTCCCTTGTTTCAAGTCACAGATAACTCACTATATTATACAAATTATTGTAGTTTTGTTTGGGCCATCAGGTTATGAGGAATTTTAGAAGTAATTGATCCCAGCTGCTACACCTTTAGGCAGTACAAACACCCACACATTAACAGTTACCATTGATTATCACACATTTTTCTAACTTTTCCTTATTTCATACAGCACTGATTATCACACACTTTGGAAATGAAACTCTCTTCTTTAAAAACTGGCTTTTTAAAAAACAATTCTTAAAGTAGGCAAGCCATAGTGACATGGATCATTTGTATCTTTGATACACTCCACTTGAATAAAAATGTGCAGTGCAAAAGAGCTTATACACATGATTGAATATTTTGTGTACACATTGCTAAATATTGAAACATCTTAAGATTTTTCTTTTTGTACCCTTAGCCTTTTATTTCTAGTGTTTACCTTTTATCCATTATAGCTATAATGTCTCACTCTTTTATTAACCTTACATATTTTCTCACCAAAATCTAATGTTAATTTGTTCAACTAATAGATTACATTCTTTTTGGCTGAATTTCAAAATGTAGCTTCTACGATCATATTTAAATTCATGCTATTCATTTGCAATAATGAAATGAAAGCCTTTGCCTCTGACAAAAGAATTTTATTGGCCAACAAGATATTCCGCAAGAACGTGTGTAGAACCTCATATTAGGGTTTGGCTGCCAGGTTCAGTTTGTTTATAGTTGAATGGCATAATTTGGGAAGGGTGGTTTAGTCTAATTTGAGGTTGAAATCAGCTTTTAAAATTTAATTGTATTTTATATTCTTAGTTATGATAATTAAAAGTAATTGTAGAAAAACTTCATTCAGATGTCAGTCTCACTACATTACATAAAGGAAGCTGGTTGTAAAAAGAACTGTCACAATATAAGTCATTCCTATATCGTCAGGTATCCAACTAACATCACCACCTCTCAGCAGTCCTTCCACTAATGTAATGCTTGGTCAGTTTTTAAAATGTGGGCCAATTTAATTATTCAGACTTTCACTTGGCACAGCCTGGTTCATTCTATGCCTAGGATCCTTGTGATCTAGGATACTCTTTTTAGTTAGGTATAATTAAGTCTCACTTGGTTATTTCAATCTCCCTTCAGGCAATGGGTCAGCTTGCTTCTCACTTATGATGGTATCAACATGCTATTGTATTATGGTTAGATATGTTTAATTTAATTTGTATTTTCCTTTTTTCTTAGAATTGTGACTAGTCTGCATACATGAAGCAAAGAAGAAATGAATACATATAGATCATTGGAACAGAACTTAGAGTCAAGCAACGTACCTTTACCTTACAGTCAATTGATATGTGAAAAGGATACCGTAACAATTTAATGGAGGAAATAATAGTTCTTTAAACAACTGTCCCTGGGACAACTGGACATTCATATTCAAATTAGAAGTGTATCATAGACCTAAATGTAAAATATAAAGCTCTTAAAATAAAACATAAAAATGCATATTTGTGACTTCGGGTTAGGGAATGCCTGCATATATACATATGACACTAAAGATATAAAGTGGCATAAACACTCCATATAAATTGGGCATCATCAAAATTGAAATGTTTATGCTTAAAAGAATACCACCAAAAAAGCAAAATAAAAAACACACCTTGGGAAACACATTTGCTAGTCATATGCAGTATCCCCTCCTATTATCTCCAGGAGATAACTTCCAAGATGCTCAGTGGATATCTGGTAGTACTGCATAAAGGATAGCGGATTTAGATAGTACATAAACTTGTATATACATAGCATTTTTTCCAAGTGACTGATAGGCAGGTAGTGGATATGCTAGACAAAAGGATGATTCATGTAACAGACAGGACATAGTAGGATGGTGGAAGATCCATGATAATCAAAGTGTGCAATTAAAAACATCAATTATTTATTTCTGGAATTTTCCATGTAATATTTTCAAACCATAGTTTAAAATGAGCAAAGTTAATGAATAGATATTTCTCTAATGAAGGAAACAAATATACAATAAGAGAAAAGGTGTTCAAAATCATTAGCCATCAGGGAAAGGCAAATCAAAACCACAATGAAGTATCATTTCACAACTCTAGGATGGGTATGATTATAAAAAAAAGACAGATAATAACAAGTGTTGGTAAGACTATAGCAAAATTAAACATCATACTATATTGGTGGGAATACAAAATTATGAAGTGTTATGGAAACAGCCTGGAAGCTCCTAAAAAAAAATAGTTACCATATCATCTAGCAATTCTATCCCTAAGAATGTACCCAAGGAAAGCAAAAACCTATGTTCATATAAAAATGTGTACAAAAATATTCATAGCAGAATTGTTCATAATTGCAAAAACTTGGAATTGGCTCAAAGATCAAACAGACAAACGAATAAGCAAAGTGCAATGTCTATGTAATAGAATGCTATTCAGTCATAAATTGATATAAGTTAAAATAGGGATGAACCCTGAAAATGTTAAAGTAAAAGAAGTCAGTCACAAAATGTAACACATGTATGAGTCTATTGGCATGAAGAGGCCAGAAAAGGTAAATATTTAGAAAGAGATTAGTGGATTCCAGAAGTAGTAAGGAGTAGTAATAGACATATGGCTTCTTGGGAGTGATAAAAATGTTACATGATTGACTGTAGCAATGGTTGCATAATTCTGTGAATTTGACAAAAATAACCATTTAATTGAACACTTTGAATGAGTTAATTCTATGGTATTTGAATTATAACTCAATAAAGCTGTTAAAGAAAAGATATTTTAAAAGGATACTTGGGTGGTAGAGGCAGAAAGACAATAAGGTGAAGCCAGCCTAAGCAAAATACAAAATAAATACAAAAAGTCTGGGTCATAGCTCAAGGAGTATAATACTTGCCTAGCAAGCACAAGGCCCTGATTCAATCCCCAGTACCACTACAAATTAGAAGAAAAAGGAAGGGAGAAGAAATAAACTGAATTCTAAAGATAGTTGCTTAAGCAAGAGATCTCTCCTATAGCACATAACATGGTCGTCAAACTGTCACTCTTCCCTTGGACAACACCCAGCCTCTTACTTTTTCCAATGAATATAAAAAAGTTGTATGAGTAAAGATATAGCGGAGAAACCGTTATTATAATTGTTGACTGTGACGGTTTTTAAACATATCTCTAGATTCTTTGACATTCCTCCTATTGAGAGGTCAATTTCTTTGAATCTGAAGTGATCTGACCTTAAGAACTTGCTTATAACCTAGAAAATTCAGCAGAATCTTCATAGCCCGAAAAAAAAAAACCATGGAACTTCAGGCTGGTTCTCCTCTGCTACTGACTTTGGCATCCCTGAGCCATTATTTAAAAATTCTGATCCCAGCACACTATAAAGAAGCTCAGGCCACATAGATAATCCCCATGTAGGTTCTGAGGCTCACAGCCCCAAGTCAAGTCACAGAATAAAGTAATTATTAGCTGCTAGTCATTATGAGCTAAGATGCCTCTAGATGATTCCAGTCACCTGCCACCAATCATTCCAAGTTAGACAAAGCTTTTTCTACCTATCTGTGTTCAAATTCCTGATGCAACAAAGCTGTAAACACAATAAGAATGTAATTTTATGACACTGGGCTTTGAAGTAATTTCTATATACCAAGAATAAAAGACAAACATGGTAAAAGTTTTTTCCCCAAATTTGAGGCCATATAAAAGGAAGAAATTCAAAGGGAATCACTCATAAAGATAGAACATGTACAGTAGATCCTTGGTAAGCTGCAAGAATACATTCCAAGGAGACCATTGTTGAGGAAAAACTACTTCCGGTAAAGAAAAACTGCCTTTCAACAATTCTAAACTTTTCCCTTTATCACTTAAATTCAGCACATTATGTCCCCTTTTGGTCTTGAGAGGATTGTCATAACTTTTCCCTTGCTTTTTGGGCATGATTAGCTTTGGGGGAAGCATATTTTCACAAAGTTTTGTGCAAGGAAACACTCAGCAGATCACAATGATTTAAACACACTAACTATAATGTGTGTGACTGAGAGCTTCTCCACAGCAACTGAGCTGTGGAATGCATATGTGGGAATTAAAAATTTTTGGTTTTCAAATTTATTTTTATTTTTATCTATCTTTACTATATTTTGATAAAACCACGTGTAATAAATCCATGAATAAGGTGAGCTTACTATATAAAGAGAACACCTGCTTTCCATGAGCCATTTTCATGTCTGTAAAATGGAACAGACTGACTAATTTGTCATGTGCATATTTAAGTACAGTAGTAAAAAGGAGAGTTTTCAGGGCATAAAGAGGAAGAAGCAGTGGATCTGCTTAGTTTCTCTGTGTTCATATGGTCAGGTAATTGAGCTTCAGCTTCTTATTGGTAACTTTCCTAAGATGACTGCCAGTCTGTCAAAGTGACTTTTGTCACTCTGCAGAGTTTCCGTGTGGTTGGAGCTAGGATTGGAGTTTGGAGGGCATATGGGTGAATGAAGAGTAGAACTGGAGATGTTCTTTTTTTTTTTGGTGGGACTGGAGTTTAAACTCAGGGCTTTGCACTTGCAAAGCAGGTGCTCTACTGCTCGAACCATACCTCCCATCCTAGAGCTGGAGACAGATCATTAAGAGGCTCTCATTGGACCTAACAAGGTTATAAGCTCAAGTTAGGGACTGTAGCCAATTAGCACAAGTTGTCAATCCAAGCTTAATGGAAGTGAGTATATCTGAGTAAAGCTCAATCACAGCACAGAGATAAATGCAGGAAATCAAATATCAAGACTGAAGTTAGAAAAAAAGAAGGGAAAGAAACTAACTGATACAGAATATCTTGGCTCAGAGTCAATGATGGAAAGAAATTCTGTGGTAAGTGTCCAGGGGAATCTATACATAGGAAAGTAATGAAGGGTTCAAAGCTTGCTGTCCATAGTTGTTTGCAGTATAGTCAGATTAAAAGACCTGAATTAGGTCTCAAAAATTCCCTTGCAGTCTTTTACATTAATCTAAACTGAGCCAACAAATTAGGAAGCCAGGGAATTGTGGATCAGGGAATTCCCTAATGATGTCCCAGAGAAAGACTACCTTTGAATACTTGCCACAGGGATATCAGTCAGCACCAAGCAAAGACACAGTAACAAGCAAGAAAAGGAATAGCATTATAAGCACTGCCAGCTAAATAAGAAGAATTTTTTGTGCTTTCTTTTCTTCTTCTTTATGCCAACTTTCTGGCTTTTGAAGAGATTTGGAGGTAGACTAGGAGACATCTACATGGTGATCCTTTTATCTTCATCCACTAAAAATTATAAAGATTCTGTATAAACCTCATTGGGAAAGAAGAGGCAAGTAGATCAACTTGGTTTCACTATGTTCAACTAAAAGTGTCTAAAATGTCATTAAGGGAACAGGACATTAATATTCTTTTATTTCAGGCAAGTATGGCTTATATTCTCCTCTGTTAAAACTATTCAGTAAAGACATTACATGACTAATATGACTTGATATCACTGAACCTTGGGTAGATCATATACCATACTGGGGTGTTGAAAGTACTGACTCTTTTGGTTTGTTGTGATGAGTGACTTCAAAGTCCCTAGAATGATGAGAGCAAAGCAGCATCTCT
Source organism: Castor canadensis (assembly GCF_047511655.1). Lineage (NCBI taxonomy): Eukaryota > Metazoa > Chordata > Mammalia > Rodentia > Castoridae > Castor > Castor canadensis. The sequence continues at coordinate 118,933,014 of NC_133405.1, forward strand.
ATGGGCAGCATCTTTGAACTACTAACTTCTCTGGTAATATCACCATTGACTGATTTTGGAGTACTGACTTTGTGGTATTTATGTGTGGATTTACTGGGAGGCACTGGTAATAATGAATGTGTGGGAGGGAGAGGGGTGATGCTTAACTTAAAAAGAAACCTTCAAAACATTGTTCCTTGTTGTTAGGCTAAAGATACTATCACCCTGCTGCCATGGTGCTGATAATCATCATGAGGCCAAGTATCATTGCAGGGTTTCCAAGAGCTGGATTAGTCACTATCTTCTTGAACAAGACACAGATACAAAGGAGTCTGTTAATGAAAGAAAGCAGTAACTGTGGAATTCAAAACAAAGTGATATCTGTTGCTTTTGAGAAACTTCAGAGAAGCAAATCAGAAAGATTCCATTCAACATTCTCTTTTAAGAAAATAAGCTAAGGCTGAGGGTATAGATCAGTGGCAGAACAGCTGCCAAGCCTGCATACTGTCATGGGTTTAATCCTAGCAATGGAAATAAAAGAAAAAGTAAGAGTTAGGCCGTAGCTCCACTTTGACTTGACTTTTAACTCAACATTTAAGTTCACTGTACATGAAAACTCCCTTTCCCTGACTTAGAATTAATCATCTCACATTTTGTTACATTAAATAGTTCTACTTATTTTCTAAGAAGTGGTTACTTGTAACAGAACGTCAATGTCTACAAATATCCTAGTGTATTTTATTTTTTAAATTTTTCATAAAGCTGATGTAAAATAATGGGTGTTAATTTCAGCAAGCTCACTTTATATGTGAGGAAAATGAAGCACAAAAATTTTAAACTTCTTCAGTCACAAAATTAGAAGTAAATGTTGACTCTAAATACACAACTCTTTCTGCATATATACACACTGAATATAATGTAACAATGAAATAATAAAACAGATTACTATAAGCTACACAGAAAAATTAAAGCAATGATTTTAAGTAAAAAAATATTTTGTTTGAACTCTCCCAAGAGACTTAAAATGTTCAAGTGCATACATATGAAAAATATGAATTTATCCAGTTATGTGTATTGAAATTTGATAAATAGCCTGAAAGGAAATGTTTTGAAAATTACCTTCAGTTCCTAATGAAAAAATAAAGTATATAAACATTGTTTGTGCATTTTAGAATATTTATAAAGTTTGTTGATCTAAGAGTTAAAGATAGATTATGGATAACGTTCGTTAGTTTTTTGCCACTAGAATTCCTATGGATTTCTCAAACCATGAAAGGCATTGAATTTGACTAAGTATTATACAACAAAGGTTTTCTGGGTCTGTGTATTCTAGTGGTAACTGTCTTTTTGGACTGGAACATATAAGAATTAGCATGCCAGTGTGTGATATTCTTTTCCATTATTCAGCTTGGTGATCATGTATAACTGTATAATTGATTCTTGCCTTGGTTCCTTTTTTCACCCCATTGCATAATTTTTCCAAAAGTCAATGAGAATGAGGCAATATTGTATATATGCCAGCAAAGTCTCTTGATTATATTAACTCATCAAAATACAATATCCTTTGCAAAAGAGCCTTATAATATTCATTCTTCTATTTCTTCATGTGTGTCTGTGTGCAGATAACTAATGACTAGGAGAGTCCGGAATCCAAAGGTAGAAAAAATGTCCTTTTGTTTGTTTGTTTTCTTGAGACAGATTCTCATTACAGACTGGCTGCAAAGTCATTATCCTCCTGCTTCAGGAGTCCAAATTTTAACACAGCCTATATAATACTATATTACTAATATGGAGAGAGAAGGAGAGAGAGAGAGAGAGAGAGAGAGAGAGAGAGAGAGAGAGAGAGTGAGAGAGAGAGAGAGAGAGAGAGAGAGAGAGAGAGACTTAAATGTAAGTCGTTATATTTGGTGAAGTGGTTCCTAATTTTGTTGGTTCCACATTTGGATTAATGCTAAAAACTGAATTGGAATTTGTCAGGACTAATTCAGTTCTTTTTGTCTGACTAAACTCCCTTATACCATATGTTGCCTCTATCTGTTTCTAGCTTTAGCCTCACTGTTTGATTTCCTGCATTTGTCTCTGTGATCTCTATCATGGAATTTATTCAGACATATACACTTTCATTAATGCTGGATAGAATCATGCCCTAATTGATTTCAGTCCTTATGTTGAACTTGTAACCTGGATTGCTCCAAAGGGTTCTCCTCAATAAACACTATTTTAAAAACCCCAAATAACTGTGAAATTAGTTTAATGGTTCCAATTCTACTCACATCATTCTCAGTTCTTCAGTAAAGATACTTAACTCTGCCACTTCCCTCTACACTCTTAGCAGATGACCTTCCCTCCAAATATTCAGTGAAATAAAAGTCATTATATGACGTATACCCAAACTTCTTGTCCTTACATCCTCATCTATAGGTATACCTTTGATCCTTTTCTTTTACTAAAAATGTATGACATATGTGGTGATTTTATGATTGTCTCAAATCTTCTCATCAAAAAGTTAGAATCTTATTATGCTGCAATGTAATATGTATCAGCTTTAGTGACTAACATGGGATGAGTAAAAAGCAGCTGAAGTAATAAGTGATGCCATATGACTTCCATATCTTTTTTAGGAAGATGTTATACTTTCTATTAAGTGCACTTTCTCACTCTACTTCCTTCAGATGCTCACCCTTATAACGTAGGTATTGTTATGGGGAAGACTAGGCCACATGTACAGGCTGTGTGTGTGTGTGTGTGTGTCCTCTTTCAATCCTAGTCAAAGTCCCAGCTGACAGCTAACATAAACTGCTAGACATGTGGTTGAATAAATGTCTATGCTTGAGCCACCCCAACTGATGCAGACTGGAACAGAGATTCACTGCAAAAAATTTACATTTATGTGTAAAATAAGTGTTTTGCAATTTTACTTGGGGGTAGTTTACTATGGGTAGAAAGTGGAAGAAATTTTGGTACCCATAATTACACTGCTTTTGTGACAAAATGTAAAGTTTATGGCTTTGGAACTAGGCAATATACAGGTTGGATATTGAATGCTGTGTTAGTAGATGTCTAACAGTCCCCAAGTATTTCATAAGAAAATTTAAATCATCTAATAAGAACATTGCCTTCAAACCAGGCTTCAAATAATAACTAATTATAAAGTTTTAAGAATATAAGCTGACCATTAATAAATTTCAGGATATTTAAAGAAAGAAATTGCAAAATGAGACAAACTGATTAAATAATATCAGAATTATCTTAGTGTATTCAGAGAAAACAAAGGGAAGACTGAAAGTAAAAGATAAACTAGTCAATAAAAATAACAAAATATGTGTTTTTAAAAATGTTTTCTTTTTAGTCATAGCAGACTAGTTAATTTAGACTACTATTCCCAAGAAGAATAACAAATATTTGTTCACATTTTGAAATGACTGGAATCATTGAAGAATAAATATAGAAGGAAAACCTACAAAGGTGAGTTTAGAATTCCTGGCTCTTTTCTCTAGGATATCTGCTAAACATTACAGAGTTGGTAAAGCTAAGAAGTGGAGAGTTTATGACGGATACATGTCTTGAAGAAACAAAAGTAAGTGCTCGCTGGAGGAAATGCGTATATCAAACAAAGTTTAAAATTATCTCTATGTTCTGTTTGATGCAATAATATTTTCCATTATAACTTCATCAAATTCCACTGGACTTTAAACAAAAAGAGCAACCTGTTGATGTTAGCAAATAATAATGTATAAATACTGGTTCATGAATTATTTATTTTTAAAAAATAAAAAGAATCATACTTAGACACAAACAAAATTCTCTTTGTGTCTTATACCACCTCCACTGACCAATGAAAGACTATCAAATATATGTTGACAAGAAAAATATTATTTAAATCAGGAGGGTACAACAGCATACTTGATCAAGCAGAAGAAAAAATTAAAGAAAATTGAAAATAGGCCATTTGAAATTGTCCAATCAGAGGATCAAAAATTAATAAAAGAAAGGATAAAAGTGATGAAAGTTTAAGGGACCTATGGTACACTATCAAATATAAACCAGTATATGCATTATGGGAGTCTAGAAAGAGAACAGAGGCAGAAAAAAGATGTATTTTGTTTTGTTTTGATTTATCATATGTCAATTATGAGGGGATTTTTTTCCTTCTACTGGTTTATTTATTTGTGGTATCTCTGATTTTAATGTAGGCTATATAAACTTACCTTTTAGAACTGCCTTCAGTATATCTCAAAGATCTATGTATGCTGTTTATTGCGGCACTATTCACAATAGCCAAGTTATGGAAACAGCCAAGATGCCCCAGCACAGACGAATGGATTAAGAAAATGTGGTATCTATACACAATGGAATTCTATGCAGCCATGAAGAAGAACGAAATGTTATCATTCGCTGGTAAATGGATGGAACTGGAGAACATCATTCTGAGTGAGGTTAGCCTGGCCCAAAAGACCAAAAATCGTATGTTCTCCCTCATATGTAGACATTAGATCAAGGGCAAACACAACAAGGGGATTGGACTATGAGCACATGATAAAAGCGAGAGCACACAAGGGAGGGGTGAGGATAGGTAAGACACCTAAAAAACTAGCTAGCATTTGTTGACCTTAATGCAGAGAAACTAAAGCAGATACCTTAAAGCAACTGAGGCCAATAGGAAAAGGGGAACAGGTACTAGAGAAAAGGTTAGATCAAAAAGAATTAACCTAGAAGGTAACACCCACGCACAGGAAATCAATGTGAGTCAATGCCCTATATAGTTATCCTTATCTCAACCAGCAAAACCCCTTGTTCCTTCCTATTATTGCTTATACTCTCTCTACAACAAAATTAGAGATAAGGGCAAAATAGTTTCTGCTGGGTATTGAGGGGGGGGAGCGGGAGGGGGTGGAGTGGGTGGTAAGGGAGGGGGTGGGGGCAGGGGGGAGAAATGAACCAAGCCTTGTATGCACATATGAATAATAAAAGAAAAATGAAAAAAAAAAAGATCTATGTATGCTGTATCTCTTTTTTAATTTGATTCTAGGAATTTAAAAAATATTTCTCTGATTTCTTCAATGACACATTGTTCAAAAATGTATTGTTCAATCACCATGTGTATGTATAGTTTGTGTAGCTCCTCTTGCTGTTGATTTCTAGTTTCATTCCATTATGGTAGGATAAGATACAATTAGTTATTTCAATTAATTTGTATCAGTTAACATTTGGGTCATGGTATAAAACATGAATATTTTGGAGAATATTCCATGTGCTCCTGAGGAGTACATGTATTTTATAGCTGTTGAATGTAATAATCTGAGGATGTCTGTTAAGTCCATTTGACTTATTATGTAGTTGAACTCTGATGATTGTTGGCTGATTTTTTTGTCTGGATGACACATCTATTGGTGCGAGTGGGGTATTGATTTTACCCACTATTTCATTGGTGTGTATATGTTCCTTTACATACAATTGTGTCTGTTTTATGATCTTATATTTAGTAATAATCAGTACATATATATTTATAATTATTGTATTTTCTTGATGGCTTATTGCCTTTATCAATACGTAATGTCTTCTGACTAATTTTTGCTTGAAGTCTGCTTTTTCAGATATGAGTGCACCTGCTTTAATACTCCATTTGATTGGAATATTATTCTCAGTTCTTTCACTTTCATTCTACGTATGACTTTTCTGGTGAAGTGCTTTTTTTCTAGACAGCAGAAATCAGTCAGTCTACATCTTTTATTTGGAGAATTAAGACCTTTTATATTCAAAATTATTATTGAAATGTATGTACTAATTCTTGTCATTTTGTTGTTTTCCCTATTTTTACAAATACTATGTTCTTTACTTTCTCCTTCATTCACCCTAAAAATTTGATTATTTTTCTGAGTTGATAATGTTTCATTATTTCCTAATTCTCATTTGGTATCTACGTTTCTGCTATTATTTTGCTGAATAGTTCTATGTTTTTAACCTATACATGTATTCTTACATGTAGACACCTAGATCTATTACTATTAAGTTTGGTCTCCTAATCATGTCTCAAAGATCGTGTATATTCTGGTCTTAATTTCATTTTATTTTCTTTATTAGTGTCTGAATATGCTAATTCATCAGAAGCATTAATAGACTTTCTTGCATTTGATCTCATTTATTGCTTGGCTTCCAGATGAATTTTTATTAGATTTGTTGAGGTTTTCATTTCCAAGATTTCTGTTTGGTCCTTTATCAAAATCTCTATCTCCTTATTGCATTCTTCTCTTATACCCTATAATGTCTTCCTTAATTCATGCAACTAATTATTTACATGCTCTTTGAAGTCATTGATCTTTATTAACTTTAGACTAAAATTTTTTGTCTGGCACTTGACCAACTTTGATATATTGAGATTCAATTGCTGATGAATTATGAACCTGTTGATGAGTGATGTTGCCTGTTTCTTCATATTTCTTGTATGCTTATATTGAATTAGTGTATCTGATGGGATGGTTATTCTGTTACATTTTATGTGAGGTATTCTTAATAAACTACTTTCTCTTGTGTTTTCAATCCTGGCGTACATAAAACAAACTACAATAATAAGAATAATGTCAAAACAAGTCAGATATAGAAATACCATAAGTAACAATTAAAAAATTATACCATCAGTAACTGAAGACAAATAAAAGGCTAAAATATTGCAAAATAAACATTATGGGCTGAGATGTAGCTTAGTGGTAGCTAAGCAGTTGCCTAGCATGTGCAAGGATCTGGGTGCAATTATCAGTACTGCCAAAAAAAGTTAAAAATAAATTAATGCATCAACAAAATTTTGAAATAAAACAGAGGGGCAGGGAAAGGGGATAAAGGACAAAGGAATAAGAGACACAAAAGGGATAGAATGTGAGATAAATGAGCAGAAAAGAACAAGAGGTAAATAGAAATCCAGCTAAATGCCAGACACAGTGACTAAGCTTGTCGTTCTAGATATTAGAGTGGCAGAGATTGGGAAGATTACAGTTCAAGGCCTACTCAGTCACAAAAGTTCGCAAGATCCCATTTCAACCAATGTCTGCATGCGATTGTGCCTACCTGTCATTTCCACACAGAGAAGCATAAATAGGAGAATCACAGTCAAGGTTGGCCTAGGCATAAAGCATGTCCCTATGTCTTCTTACTCTCAGAGAGGTGTGGAGAAAACTTCTAATCCACCTACCTTATCCCAGAATCTAAGGACTAAAAATTTTAATGCAGACTCCCTATGGCCTCTGTGTTCCTATTATCTCCAATGCAATGACTTCAGATGTGGCTGGTGTTTGGGATTCTTTAGAGGTATCTGGCAAAAAGGATTATTTATTTTCCTCTATCTAAAGGAGAAAAAAAAGGGAAAGGGTGAACTGTTTGAGAATAAGTAAAGGGCTGAACATTACTTTATCAAAATTGCACAAACCCCTGTTAGGAAATCTGTCTCCTTCTAAGATAATTTAGTATTTTTAATCATTTCTGTGCATATATGTCATCTACTAGACAATTAGTCTTCTTTCCCTTGTCTTCTACTCTCCTTAAATGAAAGTCTTGCACAGAATGCAAATTCCTGTGTTGCACAATATCTCTTCCTCCGTTTTTTAATGAGCATTTTGACAGCTTTTTTTTTCATATTTGTAGATCATTTTTGCTTTCGATATACAGATACTTTTCTTCATGGCTCCATACATAATGAAACAGAGGGCTTTGGGCTGTGAAATTTTGTAGTAATCTTAAAACTCAATGTTGTGAAGAATTATTCAGTGATAGAGAAATCCTGGTGAAAAGAAACCCCATGGTGTTTGAGATGTTTGGAATTTGATTGAAGCTGATTCTAGAGCTTCAGATTGTTTGAGATTCTGGCACCCATCAATTATATGGGAATGTTTTCCAGGGGGATAGCTTAGTCGTATGCTTTCAGGCAATTGTGTTTTCTTTTGAACATTCAGGGAAATGAGGCTAAATTTAAGGTATTGCTGAGGCGTGAAAATAAAAAAAGTAGGCATAATACAGAGGTTCTAATCCTTAGAAGGCGAACAAGGGATTTAAAAAATCTATTAATGTAATTTCTCTCAAGCTGACTTCAGGTACTCCAACCTGCTGCTGATAGCTGTCTGGTTCATGCATGCTTTTAAATTTATCATCGTGATGCCATCAGAAGGCTCTGGGATCTAAGCATAATTATAAAACCAATAATCCGTACATATGCAATCAAATCACATTCAAAACTAAATGCTTAATGCTGACATGGCCTTGCATAGGAGACGGCATCCCATGCCGGGAGAGGGCTCTCAAACCAACCTCTTTAGAATTAGTTTCGCCATGTCCCTCTCTATTCCTGGGACCCCACACATATAGTTCTGTCCCTTAACAAACTCACCAAAATTAGAGTTGCCTTTGTGTAAACTAGCATTACAGTGTGAGATCTGAGGAAAGATGAGGAGACAGGAAAGGTCTCCATCCACTGAGAAATTACCTACTCCCCCCATTTAGGTGCTTAAGCCACGATAAATCTCTACAGAGATATATATCTAATATCCTCTAAATCTATCTTTCCCTATATACCATATATTGAAACATGGAAAGAAAATTGTATTAGATTGTGATTCCATGGAGTAAGAGGGACAGTTTTGAGATAGAGGACGCACTCCACACCTGGAAGAAGGTATAGCTTGGGCTCAAATCCCTAAGGGACTTGACATCCATACACTCTGCTAAGAAAATGCTAGGAGTTAGCTCCTTGCAACTCTGAGAAGGTCAAGGCTCTGGTAGCTTAGAGCCAAATAGGCAGTAAATCTGAGTGTGCTGTGTCTTAGCCAGCCCTCCCCCCAACTTTTTTTTGCGGTACCAGGAGTTTGAACAAAGGGACTACATCTTAAGTCATTCCCTCAGCCCTTTTTTGTGAAGGGTTTTATTTATTTATTTATTTACTTACTTATTTTTGAGATATGTCTTGTGAACTATTTGACCAGGCTGGCTTTCCAATGGCGATCCTCCTCATCTGTACCTCCTGAGTAGCTAGGATTACAGGTGTGAGCCACCGGCACCGGGCTATGTCTGTGTCTCCTTTTTCCACCACTGTTCTCTCTAGAGTTTGGTCCCTTAAGGAGAGTAAAAAGTCAGGCCTTTTGCTCTGGAAAGTCAGCCTCATAGTTCTCACAAGTTAACTCTAGAAATTTACACCTTTGTTTGCCCTCCTTTGCCCTCTTAGATTCTCCTTAAACATTACCTTGAACTTGGTTTTATTAGTTTTCCATTAATCACACTGCCACTTTCTTGAAAACCCCTGATGGCATTACATCTGCTAATAATTACTCTATTTTCTAAATGAAAAATTGAGGTTTTAAATTATTTAATTGCATGTAGTCTTATAGATCATGTACCATGGAAATATTTTTTACTATGTTCTTTCCTAAATCATATCAATATCCTGAGAGACATAAATTTCCCAGGTGATTATGATACTCAAAATGCTTTGGGAGATAAAGGAGAAAGGCAGTAAAATATATATAAAAGGAGAAAAAAGACTACTTTTGCAGTTATCTCCGAAGGGGCAGTGGCCAAAGTGAAATCTATTGCCTTTGTGACTTCTGACCCAAGAAACAACCCTACAAGGCATTTCAACACACCTTCCCACATTCACAAGGAGATTATGTCTTCCCCTCTTTCTGAAGAGCTAGGATAGAAGTTCAGTGTTCTATCCAAGCCTGTCAGAAGGATCATGAGGTTTAGGCTGTGCAAGGATGCTATAAAGTTCCCCAGAATGGCAAATAGTTCAGGTTTATAAGAAGAAATATATCATCTATGTTGAATGGGTATAGCAGGAAAAAGCTAATAACACAACTTTCCATGTGGATTTCACCACTTCAAGGTGGTTATCACAAGGCCAAAACTGGACAAAGACTGCACAAAGATCCTGGAACAGAAAGCCTATTCCCATCCAGTAAGACAAGACATAGGGAAAACATAAGGAAGAAACAATTGAGCAAATGCAGGAATGAAGTAATCTTATATACAACTGTTATTGAAAAACTGAGTAAATAAAACAAAAATAAGAAAGTCTTCCTAACCTTTTTTCTGGGTTGCTTTTTTAGTTATTTGAGTCATGATACAAAAAGATCTTGAGGTGTGTATATAGGAAAGTTAAACTTCCTGCTTACTGGCGTTATTGACATTCCTTATGAGTTCACAAGCTATAGAAATTATGAATGAAGAGCAGATAAGAGGTACTTTAACTAATACCAGAAATAATCTCTAACCCTGTGATTGAGAAATCATTTAGAAAAGCCTGCATTTAAATTTTTTTAAAAACATGGAGCTTCCTGAACTTCACAGACTATTGATGTGTACAAATTCTTTTATACTTTGTAACTACAATTAATTTTAATATACATTGAAGAGCAGTTGGAAATCTTGCTGACTGCAGTTAAACAAAATGACATTTGCATATACAAGGAAATTGCATTCAATCTATAAAATAGCAAATAGTACTTTGATGGAAGGTGAATTTTAAATAATGAATAAATTCATAACTGGAATATTGTTTTTTAAATATTTCAAAATCCTCAGTGCTCATGTAGAAATAGAAACACAAAGGATATACACTATTCTCATTCCAGGCCAGTATTGTTTCTCCACTACTTGGAGCATTAAATGCATTTTTCAATGAAAGGGTCCCCAGAGTCCTCAGCTTGACTCTTGGAGTGATCTGCAATTCCTCCTTGTGCTAACTAGTTTCTGACCCCTTAGATCAAGTGTCTCATCTTCTTAAGATACCCTAAAAGGAAAGGAGTGGGACTCATTATGCCAACTTTCCCAGGATTGTCAAGGGGTGGCAAGGTGTGTCACATCAGTGGCCTGGCTCTATGCGGCCACAGCTGTTCTGGAAGAGATACTACAATCCTCATTTAGGGTCATCAGCTTGACTCTCATTTGGGACAAATATTCCATCTTCTGCTCAGTGGGGCTTCTGTTAGACCAAGGGACTCATCATCTCAAGCCTACTCCAGGATGAAATAAGGGAACACCTCATCCATTAGTTTTTCCCTGAATCTTCTAGAACTGACAGCAGGGTAAGAACACTGTACATTCCCTCTATTATTGGGTGAAGCCAGAGGTCTAAGTGGTAGAGAACCTGCCTAAGAATCAAGAGGACCTGAGTTCAAACCCCAATATCACCAAAAAAATTAAAGTCTAAATGGGATTCTTAGTTTATAGGTCTTCCTGGGGCCCTGTAAGTCTCACGGTAGTTAGGGATTGAACTTTCATTGATACCTATCTTTTGGACATTGACCAATTCTTTTTTTTGGGGGGGTCCTCATTTTGCTTCCTTTTCTTTGATCAAAGACAGAGAATTTAACACATGCTGCATAAAATAGAGCAGATTCCTTACTGCAAACTTTGCAGAGAATGAATCCCATTCCCAGGTTCCATGTGAGATGGAGAAACTGTAGCACAATTCAGGAGGCATGGAACAGGTGCTCTGTTAGAGAAAAAATACACTGATCCATTTATTTGATTCACTAGCCAGACTTAGTCTATTGCATAATTTTGCATTGCATGGATTTACCTTCTCCAGGGAAAAGTCAGAGCAGGATGAACTTGTGAACGCTTGATATTTTTATGTTTTCTGATATTGTATGTTGATAATAGTACTGTCACTGAATATTTTTTCTGTATTCACACTACACATTTATTCAGCATTATTATTACTCTAGCTGTGTATTCCAAAGCAATCTTGGTCCAAAGTTCTTTTTATCCTTAGACATAATTTTGGGAGTGATGAGAAGAGAAATCAATTTGAAGACACAAGACCTGGCTTAGGCTGAGAGGACTGAGACAGTATGGGTTCCAGTCAGGCAAATCCAGACCAGGGAGGGGGTGGGGGAAAGGGGAAGAAATGACCCAAGCATTGTATGCACATATGAATAATAAAAAAATAAAAATTAAAAAAAAATCCAGACCAGGAGTCTAGTCACAGCTCTGTAAACTACATGACTTTGAATGTGAGAAATTCTCAAGCTACTCATCTGTGAAGTGGGTCTGCCAAGCCATAGCTTCTAGTAATATTGAATGTATGTACTATATAAAAAAGAAAATGAAATACTGATTAGAAAATATTAGGTATTGTTCAAGTACAGTTATCAAAAGATTATTTTCCCAATGATAAAATAAGAAACAAAATTGTCAAATATCTTGCAAATATTTGAGATATTTCAAGTCTTTGAAAGTGCTAGGCTGAAAGGACTGGGACAATGTGGGCTCCAGACAAATCCAGACCAGGAGTCTAGTTCAAGCTCCATCAATTATATGCCTATCAATGTAAGGTGTGTTTGCAAATCCCAGGCTTGTAGCAATATTGAATGTATGTATTATAATAAAAACATATGACCCAAACGTTGTCTGCACATATGAATAAACGAAAAAAAAAATGAAATACTAAGGACTATTCATTATTTAATGAAATAGTTATCATATTACTTTATTTTATGCATTATTTTTTATTTTTCTAGTGAAATAATGAAAAAATTGTCTAATATATTGCAAATATTTGAGACCCATCAAGTTTTGAAAGCCCCATTAATTCAAAGCCTTGGCTTATAAACATTTGTGAAATAATTGCATTCCATATGACAAACAAAACTCAGACAATACCACTTTGCAGTCAAAGGTTTTATTTTCTCTTTATTTAGCATTATTTCTTGTCCAGTAGACAGAAGAGAACATTCAGAGTAATAGGATAAAATAAACATAGATTCTTGAATAAGGAAAAACATGAATATTTTATTTATGCAAAATAAATACTGCAAAGTATAAGGCAAACTAAGAATTAAACCTATTCTATAGTTGGTTTTACCTTCCCCCCATCTGTATTTTGATAGAATTACAATACTTTGGCATTGTTTCAGAGTGCCATGTTACCTAGCTGTAGATAATAAACTGGTGAATTTGTTTTATAAGTATTAAAACTGTAACTTTTAAACCTGCTGAAAAGCACTGACTGAACAGGAGAGCAAAAATACTGACAAAATTAGAATGAGGCAAAATAAATATTCAATAGAATGACAAAGTTTGAAAAACTACATAAATCGATATAGCAATGTTACTCATAAAGCATGAAAAGAAATGAAGAGGTAAATTTTGTTCCCTTCAGACCATACTAGTCTCCACTACTTGGAAGACTGAGTGATCTTCAAATATAGAATAAAAACTCTAACTCAGACTCAACTAAATTTGGGTGGCCCTGTGAGACATGGCCTTGCAAGGAACCCTGGCCCTGGCAACAGTAAGGGCTCCAGTTGTAACTCTCCCTCCTGTTCTCGCTGCTTGATCTCTCAAAGCCTCATCATACAGAACAGGGAAGGCCCTGGGGACTGTATCATTGATCTTGGCCAAAATTTCCAGGACTTTCATTTTGTTGGTTTCAGCTAGGGCTCTGGAACCCCATAGGAACTCATAGCGGGGAGGATCACTGCCAAGTATCTGACGGTACTCCAGGTACTTTTCCTGCACCAAATCTTTGGTGATGAGCTTTCGAGGCTCCCCAAAGATTAAGTGCCTCTGCCCAGCATATATCCCCAAGGCATTGAGGAAATCCCATATCTCTTCCTCAGTGGCACGGTTGCCCCTCATGAAGATCACACCCAGGAGCGTCATTATGATGCCGGTCTTCGGCAAGCCCCTACTACCTTCACTAGAGAGGCCCAGCTTGCTGATAAGCATATAGTTGCTGGGGTTGACTTCCTGCACCTCAATACCAAAGACCAGCTCCATGCGCTCACAAGATTTCCTGAAGATGTCAGGGAAGTGCTGCTTGTACTTCCTGCTGACCACTTTTAGCATATCTGCCTGTTTAACAGACTCCTTCATTTTATACTTTTCCAGCAGAAACTGCACCAACATATTGGTTCTCCTGCCAAGAGGATCTCTGCGCATGCTCTGAGTGGAGGATGCCTCCTGGGAGGTGCTTGAACTTTTGTCATCTGCACCTGCCTCTGGACACTGGGCACCTACATCAGAGCATTCGCAGGAAAGACCTGCATCAGGAGAGCCACAGAGTGCTGCTCCCTGACACTCCTGGAGAGTGCAGACAACAGGTGAGCTGGAGGGAGTGCTCTCCCCAACAGGAGTAGAGGAGGGGGAAGACTCCACCTCCTCCTGTGCAGTTGCCTCACAACATGTATCCTGTCTCTCCCCAGGAGCTTGTTGACGCCTGGCGCGTAAGCGGAGTTTACTCTTCTGCCCTCTTGGCATGATGACTGGAGTCAGGGACCACAAAGCAGGACAGCTGGCAAGGCAGAAACCTGGAGGGGAGAATGACAACTTGTGAATACCATCAAGAGCAAGAGATTACCTTTATATACCCCAGATCTCCTCTGCTGGTTTCCTTGAGGAAACTTCTCTAGAAACCCACCGGGATCCTCTTCTGTTCAACTTCTGTCCTCAGAACCCTGTGAAGGAAATGAAGAGAGTCTTAGGACACTCTATGACACTGGGCTTACTGGGGCAATTTTAGGGGCTGGTAGTGACCCTTTTGATCGACACTGAGAGTTCTCTTGATTTACATTCAGGACCATCAAATTAATTCTTGACAAGGTCCTGATCACAGCTTCTGTTTGCTATTCTAACTACTATCTTCCACTACCAAGCAGGAGACAATAAAGAGCATCACTTAATTCGGGGATACCCAGGCCTCTTAGAGCTGATCAGTGGGGAAATATTTGAGGGTTTTCATTTCTTTTGGGAATGCAGCTTCCACAGTGACCAGAGTCCTTATTCTAATTGTTTGTGAGACCTGGGAATCATACGTGCTCATATGTGCCATCATCTTATAATAAATCTCCTCTCATGCCATATACTAAATCCCTCATCCCATGATTCATTCTGCAAAGCATAAAGTTAGGGAGCACTTTCATTCAGACTATCTGGACCCACACAGGATAGAGTCAGTGCCGGGATTCCATGTATCTTCCCCCACCTCCCATTGGGTTCGGCGGCATGGAATCCACCCCTCCTCAAGTCTTCAGAAACCCCACTTTAAACCTATAGGGACTGGTATTTGCCCCTCTGCTGATCCAAGTCCATTACCTTAATTACAGTAAGGCCTAGTTCCCTGAACCTCAGGGAGAGTGAATGGCCTGTGGACCTGGCATGCTGGGGACTCAGGGCACTTAATTGGGGGAGGGACCCTATGGGGCTACCTTCTCGGGGGGGGCAGGCAGGTTGCAATTTTTGGGTTTCACTAAAGTTCATAGTGTTAAGTCAAGTCACCCACCAAGATTCCTGATAACGGTGGGAAGTTTCTTGTCAGCTGACTCGAAGTCACACCCCTGAAAACAAGTCAACATCCCCAGGGCAGTGCCGGAGGAGCAGAGAGGCGGAGAAACGGAAGTCAGAGCCGCCCACTTCCGCTTGCCTGGGAACCTGGTCCTCCAAATAGAACCCCAGGGGCGGGGCTGTCTGTGTTCCTTTGTTCCGGGGGAGGACGGTTCCCAGAGGAATCACAAGAGTTCTTTACATGGACTTTGCATGGGCACTGGACTTCTGCCTTTGTGAGGTGAGGCAAGGCTGTCAGACCCTACAGTTCATTCATTTCCCTCAGAGTCCTGAACAGGAAGTAAGGTGGATCCCTAGCCCAGCAGCCATGCCTGGGACCTTCCCAGAAGTGCCTCATGCCTTGTGTGGCTCAAGAGGTAGAGTAGAGTGCTTGCTTTGCAAGTGCGAAGCTCTGAGTCAAACCCGGTTCCACCAATAAAAAAAAAAGTAAGTGCCAAACAGGCTCGTGCTCCATGGGCTCCCTCTTTGTGCAGGGTGCATTCCATCCTCCTTGTCTTATCTTGATGGGACTTTTTGTTTGCCGTGCCAGGCAATTCCTACAGCAATTTTTGCTTTGGTTTGTTTTTTAGGCAGGGTCTCCTGATTTTGCCCAAGCTAGCCTGGGACAGTGATCCTGCTACCTCTGCCTCCAGAATAGCTGGGATTAAGTGCATGCACTGCTATGCCTAGCCTTATCTTGACTTTTTGTTGGTGCTTGGCCTTCTTGGAACTAATTAGTTGTTGCCAGCCCTTCACACCCAAGACCTCAACTTCCTGAGATTCATAATAAAAAGTACTCATGTGATCTGTCTGGCTATTACTACTTGACCTGGTTGTTCAGATAAGTTGAGGTGGTGGGAGGGGTGGAGACTGTGGAGTCTTGTTTATGGTGAAATGTGGAGCCCCTCTTTCCTCACTTCAGCTTATTTTCCATTATATTTTCTAATTAGTTACAGATTTTTCTTGACTAGTTTCCTGGTTTTCTTTTCTTTCTTTCTTTCTTTTTTTTTTTTTTGGCACCCCTGGGGTTTGAACTCAGGGTCCCTTGCTAGGCAGGCAGTCTTACTGCTTGAGCCACTCCACCATCACCTGATTTTCTTACAGTGATTTTTTTAACATGAGTTCTCTGAATTTTCTTACACATTTAAGTAATTTCTGCACTGGTTATTTTTATAATGTGCATTATTATAATTATAAATTATTGTTAGCATTATGAGTATACTCCTTGTATTACCCTCTCTTACCTTCATTTTATCTACTTCCATATCCCTTATAGTCCTTTTTTAGTTTCATGTTCTTTTCTAAATTCTACCTGTGAGAAAACATGCTGTACTTGTTTAAGTCTGGTTTATTTTGCTTAGCATGCTGATCTACACTTCCATCCATGTTTGTGGAAATGAAATAATTTCATACATCTTTATGGCTGAATAAAACTTCATATATATATCATATTTTCTTCATTCATTCATCTATTGGTTGGCACCTTGATTGTTTCCATAAATTGACTATTATGAATGGTGCTCTGATAAAGATGGTATGAAAATTTTCTTATTGTAAACTGACTGATTCTTTTTGGTGTACACTCAAGAGTGGTATAGTTGGATTATGAAGTTTGTGTTTTTAGTTTTTTGAGTAACCTCCATACTGATGGACTAATTTCCATTCTGACCAACAGTGTATAACGGTTCCCTTTTTTCCCTGTCCTTGCCAGAGTTTGTTGTGGTTTGTTTAGGTACTGTGGTGTGACACAGAATCTCACTATTGTTTGGATTAACAATTCTTTATGGTAAAACATGCTGAGCATTTTTCTATGTATTGATTGGCCATTTGCACTTCTTCATTTGAGAAGTGTCTATTTAGTTATTATTGAATGATTTGTTTTTTTGGTGTTTAATTTCTGACATCTTTATATATTCTTGATATTAATCCCTCCTTGCATTAATAGCTGGAAAAGATTTTCTCCCATTGTGTAGGATGTCTCTTTACCCTGCTAATCATCCCCTCACCCTGTAGAAGCTTTTTAGTTTGATACAATCCCATTTTTAAGTTCTTGTTATTTCCTAAGCTATTGAAGTCTTGTTGAAAAAATCATTGCCTATACCTATATCTTGAATTCTTTCCCCCATGTCTTCCTCTAGAAGTTTCAAAGTTTCATGTCTTTCACTAAGGTCTTTGGTACATTTTGGGTTGATTTTCCTATGCAGAAATAAAGATTTAGTTTCACTCTTCCACATGTGTGTAACCATTTTTTCCTGCACCATTTGTTCAAGAGGCTATCTTTTCTCAAGTTATGTTTTCGGTATCCTTGTGAAGAATCAGATGGTACACGAATTATTTTTTAGAAAATTAGATCTGTTACCACTGGTATCTCTTTTTCATTATTCTTGACTTGTATTTACTTTGATATACTTGTATTTGAATACTACCTATGTGTTTTCATCTAATTGTCAGTAGTAGAGTTGATGTCATATCCCTGTGATTCTTCTGGACTCTACCTGGAATGCTTGTATTGTTTCACATTCTTTGTGTATTTTATGAAATGGAAATTTTTCCCTAATGTAGTTTTTCTAAAAGTTATGATCATGAACAGATTATGGGAGTTTTTAGGAAGGCTTTTTTATTTACTGTTGCACATGATCACATGTGTTTTCACCTTTTTTTTGGTAACTGATTTTTACCTATGATGTCATTGTTGTTTTCTTTGGACAAAACTTATTTTTCATAAATTCAGTGCTATATTGGATGTACCATGAATTTATTTAAAATATTTTGTCTCTGTGTGAATAAGTTATCTCAAGTATTATTTTATTGGGGTATGGTCATTTGGTCTTCATAGCTAGGAAAGCTAACCTGTTACAGTGGCTTAGTAATTCCTCATCTCTTTTGTATTATTAGGAAGCATTTATGTGAGGTCATGATTTGTTTTTTCTTTAAATGTGATATAATGGGCCTCTCCAAAAATGGCTGGTCCTAGTATATTTATGGTACCTTGGGTTTGGACTAGTTTCATTTTCTATTGTATAGTTGAAGAGTTCTGTTTCTTTGTGGACCTTTGTGCTCATTCTCATTTTGCTAAAAATTTCATTTTACTTTGGGTTTTTGTTTAGAAGAATGATATTTGTTTATTTATTTATTCCTTCCTTCCTTCATTTACATATTGGTGGGACTGGTATTTGAACGTAAGGATTCACACTTGCAAAGTAGGCACTCTGCTCCTTGAGCTACACCTCCAGTCCATTTTGCTCTAGTTATTTTGGAGATAGGCATCTCACAATCTTGCAAACTATTTGCCCACGTGGTCTTGAATCATGATTTTCCTGATCTCAGCCTCCTAAGTAGCTAGAATTATAAGTATGAGCCACCAGTACCTGGCTAGAAGCATGATATTTATAATAAAATGTTCTTAGTGTAAAAATTCTCACATACATGCAGTAGTACAGAGAATAAATTATCTAATTACCTGACATTAATCAGCAATCCTCATTTTATCAAGAAGAATTGTGTTCATATTAAAGTTTGTTTGTTTATTGGTAGTGATACTCTCCTGTTGACACGGCACTCTTTTAGACATTACCTGATATCTGCTGTCTCTTTTGTGGTGATGTTGGCAGCAGTGACCTCTATCCACTAGTCATTTAGGGTCTTCAGGGTGGTAATTCTCTGATTCTAAATTTGCTTAAGTTTATTACTTGAAATTCTTTATTTAGAAACTTTTCATTTTCTACCATTTATTATCTTGATGTGTGACTAATACTTTTTTATTGTGTTCCTTTAGTAGCATTAAATTCTTTCTGCCCCCAAAATCTCTACAATTATATTTACCTAATATCATTTATTTTGGATTCTTTCATTTGTAATTAATAATACTTATAAAATTGTACATATAAAACATTCGTTGAACTGGCTTTTACTATTTGACTCTACTATTTTCTAATTCATCAATTATTGTATATATCTTCATTATGTTCTATAATATTTTGAAAAAAATGTATATCATGTATGTGTGCTTATTCTCACAAACATTAGGAAGTATAAAAGTTATTTTTTAGGACAGAACTAAATTATTTAGAAGAAGTTTCAAGATCCATATGGTGTTACTATTTGTTATATTTTACTTATTAATGGTAGAAAGAAGAGACTTGAACAAATTCATCTGTTAGTGGCTGAATGGCGTTTTTTTTAGGAATGAAAGAATTTCTCATGAGAAAATTGATTAAAAATTGACAAAGTAAAAATATTCTTGGATTACCCAGGAAAGCAGAAACTAGTATAAAAATATAAAGTGAGTATTTTTTATTTGTGACGTTTAGTTTTTAGAGCAATTTCATTTTTACAGAAATATTGGTAGAAAATAACGAATGTCTCCACAGTTTCACATTTATTTCTACACAGTTTCTCATGACAGTGACATCTTGCTTTAGTGTAGTTTTTAGAATAAACAAACTCATATTTCACTACATTAAAAATCCTCTGTGCTCTACTTTTTCATCCCTCCTACATCCCCTGAACTCCTTATTTTTTTAAATTGTTTGAATAATTTTGCCTTTTGAAGAATGTCATGTAGTCAGAGTCATATAATATGTAATCTTTCTCAAATAGGCTAATTTCACTTAGAAATGTACATTTATGGTTTCTCCTTTTCTTTTCATGGCTTAATAACTAATTTCTTTTTATTATTAAACATTACAATATTGAATGAATGTACCACATTTTGTTCATCCATTAATCTCATGGAGGACATCCTGGTTTTTCTATTTTTGACTATTATGCTTAATGCTGCTATGAACATTTTGTATGTATGCAGGTTTTTGCATAGACATAGCTGTCACCTTATTTGGCTAAACACAGAGGAGTACAACTGTTGGCTAATATTGTGAGAGTATGTTTACTTTTGTAAAATACTGTCTGGTGTCTTCCAATGAGTCTGTATGATCTTGCATCCCTACCAGAACTAAATCAAGGATCCTATAATTCCATCATTTGACCTCATTAGTGTTTTGGATTTTAGCCATTCTAGGAGGCATGTAGTTGTGTCTAAGTGATTTTATTTGCAATTCCCTAATGATACCAGGTGTTAAGCATCTTCTAATGTGATTATTAAGATAACTGGTATCATATATTGTTTAAAAATCAATAGAATTCATCACTGAGCCCATTTGAGACTGTTGTTTTCTATTTTGGAAGATTTTTATTTAAATTTCTCTTACAGATGTAGGCCTATTCAGATTCTCAGAGTAAATTTGTCTCAGCAGTGTTTCCCTTTTTCACTCATTTAGCATTGTGCTTTTCAGTGCATACACAATAAAGATTATTATATCTTTTGGGGGAATTAAACTCTTTATCATTATGTTATGCACCTCTTTCACCCTGATAATTTTCCTTTATCTGAATTCTACTTTGTCTGAAAGGAATATATCTAGTTCAGTTTTCTTTTCAATTGTGTTAGAATGGTGTATCTTTTCCTAACCCCTTAGTTTTAATCTATTGTTATCTTTATAATTAAACTGGGTTACTTGTATAAAACATATAATGTGGTCTTGCTCATTTAAATCTTCTCAGACAGTATCCATCTTTTAGTTGGTCTATTTATTTAGCACACTAACTTTTAAAGTGACTATTGGAAAAGTTATATTAATATATACCATATTTGTTATTGCTTTCTGTACATTGCCCTTGCCTTTGTTTTTGTGTTACACTCTTTTATGTCTTCTTTGATATTAATTGAGCATTTCATATGATTGCATTTTTGTTCCTTTCTTAGCATATCAATTATACTTGTTTTTTACTTCTTTTATTGGTTGCCCTAGAGTTTGAAATGTGTGTTTGGTACTACTTCATGTCCACTTTCAAATTATCCTCTACCAACTCACAAGTGGTACAAGGATCTTGCAGTACAGTAGTCTCAATTTTTCCCTCCTGTGTGTTTCAACGTTGATGTAATTCATTTATTATTCATAAGATATTATCACTGAATATATTGTATTATTTTTAACAAACTGTTATCTGCCAGATAAGATTAATTTTGCCTTCATGTATTCTGTATCACTTTTACTGTCATTATGTAGTTCTGACTTTCTAATTCATCTTATTTACCTGCTCTTTGAATAATTTCTTTTAACATTTATTGCAAAGTATATCTACTGGTGGCAAATTATCTCAGTTTTTGCTTGTCTGAGAATGCTTCCCTTCTTTGTGTACTAGAAGGTACTGCTGGCAGCATGGTGCTTTTCATAGACCACCTAAGTTCTCACTTGGTACACAGGTCCCCCCAATTATGCCTTCTGGGGCAATACATGTGCAACCCTCAGGATGCCCAAAAATGTATATAATAGAGTAGGAAACAAATACCCCACTGAGCTCTGTATAAGTGGTAGAGAAAAAGGGACTCTGGTGCTCTGCCTTCAGGTCCATTATTTCAGGCCATTCCCAGAAGTTTACCACCCTCTGGTAAAGATGAGGCTGCAGAATATTGTGTGAGCCCTCAGTCCTGTGTTCAGAGTTCTCTGCCATCCTTGGCAGCAAGCCCTCAAAGCTACCAGACAACTCCTACAAGACAACTCTTGGATGTTGAGCACTGTGCCAGCCCCAGGTTTGATGCTCTTTATGCAGTGATCCCCTGGCACTGGGGCTTGTTCTAGACATGGAGAGCAGTGCCACCAACCACCAGCCCTTCCCTGTCTGAGTTTCTGTTGCTGCTTTAATTTCTCAGCTCATCCATGCCAAAACCCCTCCCACTTCTCATGCTAGCTCTCAACACTGATTGTGAGCTGCAATGTTTCCTTAATTTTCTGAGTGTTTCAAGTGGCTCAGTCTCAAGTCTACCTGGTCACCAACAGGTTAGGGGAGCTCCTGTAACCTAATTTCTTTACCAGAGGAGTGTAGGTGCTTTTTTTTTTTTTAATTCACCTTAGCCAGTGGAGCTGCTGTGGATGGTTAGTGTGGGGCCACAAATCTCTGAGTCTTTTCTTTCTTCCCAGGCTTCTGCCAGGAACCCTCAAAGCACCCCAGTCAAAATGTCTCCCACTCTGTGTCTGCTTCTGGTGGTAGTCTCCCATGTGGACACTATGGCTGCGAGAGTCTCAGAACTCCTAAATCTGTGACTTTAAATCCTCCATTTTATCATTAGGGTTGCTCAGTTCCAAAGCTTTCCTGCCTGCAAGCAGTTTGTAGGCAGTTTCTGTAACCTGAGCTCTTTCTAGTGGAAGCTAAGTGTTTCTTTTGAAATTGACCTTAGTCAGTGGAGCTGCTGTCTGGATAGAGTGGGGCCACTGACCTCTGGGCTTTTTGCTGCTTCTTGGGTTCCTGACAGGAGCTGTCAACTCAATCTAGTCAAAATGTGTCTCTGTGTCTATCTCTCGTCTCAGTCTCCCACACAGATTCTGTGGTTGGGAGTTCCAGAAATCCCTGAACTGTAATTTTTCAACTGGGTTTCTCATTCTCAAACTCACCTGCTTATAGTTTGTTAACATGCAATTGAAAAATATAAATGAAGGCAAAATGTATGAAAAATGCTTAACTTCATTAAAAGTCAATAAATTAAAAATGAAAGGAAAGAAAGAAGGAAGAATAATAAAGTAAGAAAGGGAAAACAGAAGCGGAGAGAGTAAGAGGAAAAGTCAGACAATATCAGGGATGGGCATTTATAATCTAGTTTATGCATATGCACAAATGGACTATATAAATATAGGTTATGCATAAATTGGTATAAACTCTAGAATATATAAAAGCTAGAGTTCTCTTTGGTTATTATTTTAGAGAAACTCTTGCACATATGTATGAGTAGACATGTAAAATGATATTCTAAAACAGCATTGTTTACAAAGTCATTATTTTTATCATATAATACATAAGTTAACTTTAGTATATTCATTCAACACACTGTACAGCCATGAAATCAGATAGACTACTGTTAAACATCGACCACACAAATGAATATTAAATGTGCAATCTTGAGAAAGAAGATAGTTACAGAAAACTATTCCACTTGATGTTCAGAAACTGGCAAAATTAAACAATGTATTGTTTAGGAATATATCTATATATCTATCTATATATATATGTGTGTATGTATACATACACACACACATACAGGCAACTACTACACTAATGAAAAACAAGTTCACGATTATTTCACTCATCTTTAAACGTACTCCTGGGAAAGATTTAAGGTAAAACCTTAGTGCTATTCTCATACTTCCTTTTCTCTCCTTATTTTCCATCAGCTAACCTGGTACATTTAACTACCAAGCCATGTAGATTCTACTTCCTGTGCATCTTTGGAATAAATCCACTTCTCTTTACTGTTCCCATTCTAATATAGATCACCACATTACTTGCCTGAGCAATTTAAGCAACTTCTTAACATGTGTTCTTGCCTCTATTTTTACCTATGTCTTGTCCATTCCCCACGTGTGGGCTAGAAAGGTCCTTGAAAAATGCAAATCTGATCTTATTATTTCCATCGCTCTTAGGATACATCCATATCCCTTATCTTGGCTAACAGATTCTTGAAGGATTTAGCTCTTTATCTTCTTATTCCATTTCTGAATATTGACTTAACTCTTCCTGTCAACATTTCATGTTCTGATTTGGATATTCCCATTCCAAACCCCTCTTGTCTGGCTCAAGCTTCTCTGTCTATCCTACCTCAAAGTGGATATCACTTCATCCAGGAAGTCTTCCCTAACTCAGCACGATTATTTCCAGTGCCTATTTAATAAGTGTATGTTCATTATAAACTGCACTTGTCATTTTATAAACTTTTCACACTGCTCTTTGCAGGGTTCTTCAAATCATTGTGAGCTTTCTGAGCACAGTAACAATTTCTGTTTTTTCCAATATCAAAGACCCAATATTTAAGTTGTGACTAGCACACCAGCTACTCTGAATGAATTATTCATTTAATTTATTCATGAATTATTCTATTTAAGTAGAATAAAGGTGCCATGAATAACTGTTCTAAGAAATGTGATCTGGTATAGATTTCTTAACTTCTTTGTGTCTCAGTATCCTGCTTTGTAAAATGAAATATCTATACTTTTCATAGGTAATAAAACTCCTTTAATAAATATCAGCAAACTCCCATTTTGTATGACTGCACATCCTTCTTGATCAACATAGGTGAAGGAGCCAGAAACCCTAATCATAATACAAGATCTCAAAAATCCTCAAAAATAACTGGTAAAAATTTCTCATTTTTTGTATGTATCTCCTTTGAACAAACAGTAAACTTTTATCCTTGGCCACAAAAAATTTTATCATCTGGAGTCTCAATGGGTTCTTAAATTTTCTGCCTCTTTACACTTGGTTCCTTGTGTCAGAGTCAGAATGTTCTTTTTATAGTATTCATTCAGCACTTAACTCATGCCTATTGTAAGTGGTTTGTTCATCATATTTCTTCTAATTAATGTATTTTATTTCCCCTACCCTTTGCAGAAGTTGCCATTGTATATCTTTTAAATTTTATTTTAGTTTGACTTTTCCAGTGATGCCTCAAAAGTCAAAGATTTATGTTAAAGTCTTTGACAACCCTGTCTACCTCTTTTGAGAAGACTATACCATCAATACTAGAAAATTCCAGTATTGCACCTAGTCTAGTTTTCTATTAAAATGGTTTCTTTTAAGAAATTAAAAGTATAAAGAAGATATTAAAGTATATAAGTAAATTTGGGATTGTAGACAAAGTCTGATCTTTCTTTGTGACTTGATTTTCTGATAGTAAATAATGGTTTAGAGGCCATGGGATAAGCCTTGTGCACTAAGACTTCTTATGTCACTCAATCTTTCCTTAAATGCTAAAAGATAAGCATTATATCTATTTTGTATATGAGGAAACTAAAGTTCATAAAGATTTGGAGCTCTATGTAAATATATTTAAGCATGCCTACAACAGGATTATGGTTTTTCCTTGGGGAAATAATAACCTTAATACTAAGAACCTTCTTCCTTTATAAGAAATACCTCTACTGGCAGAGGCCACTATGAGAAGGGGAATAGGAAGTAGTGAAGAGGTCTGGCAGAGATTAACTATCTTTACCTCAAACTAGCAAAAACGCTATGTCTTCCTTATTATCTCTTATGTTTTCTCTCTTCAACAAAATCAGAGAACAACAGGGCAGAACAGGTTCTGCCCAGAAGCAGGAGGTAGGAGCAGGTGGCTCAAACAATCAAACAATGTATACACATGTAAGTAAATGTCAAAACAATAAAATAAAAAAGAAATACCTCATCTGTTTGCTTTCTGATGTTATAACACTTTTAAGAAGAATAATACTTGTAAATTCTCCTACCCTTACATAGAAGAAGAAAGGAATATTAATGTGATGAGGAAATAAATTCTATAAATCAATAGAAAATATCTTTTCCTGGGAATAGAGTTCAAGAGACCTGGAATGGCATTTTTCAACCTTTAAAGCAGTGGGTTTTTTTTTTAAATAAGATCTTACACTAAACTATATATAAATAGATAAAAGAAGATCTTACACTGACAGAAGTGAAGGTGAAGGAGCCTCATGGATCCCAGACCCTCTGTATCCTAGAAGCAATGCCCTTGGGCATCTCTAAAAATTTCCAGGGCCTTAAGGAACATAAGAGTTAAAGCTTGTGCATCATGACTATCTAAGAGCAAAGAGAAAGTAAGGCGCAGAGTTGTGGTGAGTGGCAATCAAGGGTGAAGCAAAATGTAGCCTTCTCTTTTGCATTTTTTATTTATAGTTTGAACGTTTTTGTTAGTATATGATAGTTATACAGGGGATTTCATTGTGACATTTTCATGTATACATATATTGTACCCCAATTTGGGTCATCACCTCCATTATTCTCCCTTTCTCCACCCCCCTTCTTTTTTTGTCATTCTGTGACCATTTTTAATTTTAAAAGCTCACAGTAAAATTTCAAATAATACAAAGATTTGAATAGATATTAAAAAATTAAAATTTGTCCATTTCTCTTTTGTTCCTACTGTTCCTTTTTTAAAGTTTCATGCTTAATATTTTTAAATTTTTTCTATTTTATGATATTATTGTTTTACTGGGGATATAATATATCACAGTTGAATTCACCCATTCCATCATTGTCTTTTATCCTCTCTTCCCCCATTCCTGCAATTATTTCCACATGTCTCATTTTTCCATTTTCATACATGAGTACATAATATTTCCACCGTACTACACACTTTCCTTATATCCTCCCCCCTCCCACTGGTACCAACACCCAGACAGGACCTGTTTTACCTTCCTGTTCTCCGTTTTTGTAAAAGACACTTTGTTTGTTTAAGATAGCTATACAAGGTGTTTAATTGTGACATTTCCATATATCTCAAATTGGTTCTTTTTTTTTAACAGTGATGTTTCCATGCATATATGTATTATAACTTGAATTGGTTCATGCCCTCTATTTTTCTCCTTTCTGCCTTAGTCCCCTTATTATGATGATTTCAACAGGTTTAAAAATTCTATATTCATTCTAGGATAGAAAGTACATCACCCATATTCACCTTATTAACTTCCTTCTTTTACTCTCCCTCTTCCATCAGTGACCTTCCCTTAGTGTGACCTGTTTTTTCATAATATTGCTGCTTTTGTATTGTGTCTCTCTCTCACATATGAGACAGAACATGTGGCCTTTGTCTTTCTGAACCTGGCTCAGTTTACACAATGTCCTTCATTTGTTCATTCACATCCATTTACCTTCAAACCGCTTGGCTTCATTCTTCCTTATGACTCAATAAAACTCCATTGTGTTATATATATATATATATTTTTTTTTTCTTCATCCATCAGTTGTAGAGCTTCTGGGCTATTACCATATAGTATGGCTATTGTGAATAATGTTGCAATAAACATCAGTGTGCAAGTGTCTTTATTGTACCTTTACATTCCTTCAGGTATATCCCTAGGAGTGGTATTGTTGGACCATATGGTAGTTCTAGTTGTAGTTTTTTGAGGAGCCTCTATATTGTTTTCCATAGTGGTTGTACTAATTTACATTTCCACCAGCAATGTATCCACTTCCCTTCTTAAAATGGACTTTGACAGGTTCAGTGGTCCATATTCATGCATGTATAGAAAGTACTTCAATCATATTCACCCATCTTTACCCTCTTCATTTACTCTCCCCCTTCAGCTGTTAACCCTTCCCTTAACATGACTTGTTTTATATTTTTGTCCTTTATTGTTTGTCTATTCATGGTTAGTAGGATTTTGCCTTGGTATTTTACCTAAAAATATATTATACTTCAATCCATCTAACCTCCATCTATTATTCTTCCTTAATAAGGCTACTTTGCCTCCCCAGTAACTAGGATTACAGGCATAAGCCACCCATGGCTGTATTTTTAGTGTACATTATGGTAAAGAATAGGAACTACCTTGATGCTGATTCATGTGTTTTTTTTATCAATTATGAAACCACTAATGGAAATTTTGTTTTAATATTAATTTTTTATTGCAGATAATGCAGTTAAGTTCCATGTTAAACATTTTATGTTCCTTATAATGGTACTATAAGGTATGTTACCCCTATCTCTATTTTGCAGATGAGATCATTTGTTTAGTGTTTTAGTCATACCAATATGAACTAATTTGGTAATTGATTAAGCAAGGGATATTAGTTATGGATTTGGCCCCCTGCAATATCAAATAAAATCTTACTTCTTCTATCTTCACATGGAAAATTCATCCCTTTTTCAATAGATCAATATTGGAGTGGCACAATTTGCCTCAGTTAATGAAAGTTTTTAATGAATACTATGCTGTGTGATGATATTGTTCAAAATTAAGTAATAAGAAAGATAAATTATTAGAAAGTTCCTAAAATTTGACTTTAATTTGGAAGAGTCTACAGTATTTATATCACTTTTAACAAAATTTAGTTTGATAATCATTAGAGTAACACTCATTTGCCTAATATTAAATAGTGACATTTACACTGATTATTTGTAAAATTATAAGATTTTACACAGAAATTAACATTTCTAAATTAAAATTTTTCATTCGTAATTAACAATACCCCCATCATATGTTACCATACCTTTTTAATGAATAATACATTAGATAGCTAGACCTTATGGATACAAAAGGAAATATGTTCAGCACTTAAATTATTTAAAATTATCATTCTTAGATAATTCTGTAAACAGATCTGGGCCATCTTTTGCCACTTCAATTAAACATTTAATGAGTAACCACAGTTCTCTAAGAATTTCTTTAAAAGCACATATAAGTTATATAAGCTTAGCCTTTTAAATTGTTTCCAATAGGATATGAGTAAATATGAGTTTCTACTTTCTAGAGTTTTGACCATTCCTACGTCACTAGGTATTCTTTTGTTCATGACTTAACTTATCCAACTTATTCATGGGCTTCACTTTTTCAGACCTTAAGCACTTACTAGTTGAGGTACTGTACTAGCCACTGATGATTTTAATTGACATGATGTAAGTCTTCATAATGGTGGAGGATATAAAAAATTAAATGCACAAAAAATAAATTATGATAAGTCCTGTGATAAAAGAAACACTAGATGGTAAGGCAATATATTTCAGGAGCTCAGGACACTTGTGGAAACTTTTAATCTATAGGTTACAGTCACTAGATTTTTCATTTTTCTTCTGGAGCAGTTGTGTTGATGCTTTGTCTTTACTTGTTACTCACATTTCTAGTAAAGGATGCTATCATCCTATTGGAAGCACCTACTTCAGCCCATGTATGGGACAGGCCTGGATTCCTTGTGAGTTGATGCCCTTAAGAGAAGCTCTTAACCAATAATGGAGAGATTTGCTCTTAACCAATAATGGAGAGATTTGAAATTAAATATCCACCCTTCCTTAGCCCTAAGGTAGGGTATCTATGAGGCATGTCTCAGAGTTCCCCAGTGGAATTGTACCTTGAATGCTGATAGGAGTAACTTAATCACTGTTTATTGGCTCCCTTTCTTGACCTACAGCATTCATGTCTCTTCTTGTCAATAGGTGCATCTCGGGTCATGTTCTAATAAACTATTTTCATACAAATTCTTGTGCTAAGCATTCTCTGGGAAGAACCCATACAATTATATTCAATTTTATTCCATTAAAATCTTGACTCTTTGGTGATAGTTATTCCATGTATATTCTATATAACCCTTAAAGATGAGAGAAATTAAGGACATAAAATGTTCTTCTGATTCCAAGACCACTAATATTTCCACAAAATCATTGTTTTCTCTTCCTAGTCAGAGTTGACATCATGAAGACAAATATCATGTTATATAAAAGATAGTCTAATTATCTGATAAATATTGTCTCAGGTATATTATTGATATTTAAACACTAATACTGAGTACTAAAAAACAAGAATTTTATAATTATTCCTCGATGAGCTATATTTACCCAGCAATAGCAGTAATATGAATTCTTATGTAGAACTTTGCCATGCAAAGTAAAAAAGTAAAAGTACCAATTTCAAGACCCCATTCTTAAAGTTATAAGCCTACATAAAAGAATAACAAAAAGATATATTAATTAAAAAACCTTCTAGGTTATTGCTTAGAATAGCGCTGATAAACATATAAGTTTGTTTTTCTTTTTTTTAAATTTGAACTGATACAAAAACTCAGTTAAATCAACACTGTCATGTGTTTGGGGTAATAAAAACCAATTTGAGATATTTTCTTCAGGGACAAAAAATGCAGTTTTCTATGTATCTATTTGGTCTCAAAATGAGGCTTTAATCATTTTTTTAGAAATTGTAGCTAATGATATCTTAAATTATTTGAAGTAAAATTGGAAACTCACATTTTTCTGTTGTTTAGTATAGAAGATAGGCTTCTTAGAAATAAAAGGTGTATGAACTGGGAAAGAAGTAAAATTGTCTCTGCAAATGACATTAGCCTAATGTAGAGAACTCTGAAGACACCATTAAAAATGTTATAACTAATCAAAGAAATTCAGTAAAGTTGCAGAATACAAAATTGCTATACAAATATCAGTAGAAAAGGCAGAAGACTTAAATAGAAATTCTTCCAAAGAAGATATACAGGTGACCAATAAGGAAAGGTGCTCAACATCACTAATCATCAGGGAAATATCACCTGCCACTATAATATGGCTGTCATTACAAAGATAAAAGACAGTAAATGTTGGTGTGGATGTTCATTGTAGCAGTATTTACAATAACCAAGATCTGGAAAGCACCTAGGTGTCTGTTGACAGACCCGTGCATGGATAAAGAAATTGTGCACACACACACATACACACACACACACACATATAACGTATACATATATATTATATAATGAGTATTATTCTGTCTTAAAAATGAGGGAAATCCTGCTATTTTTCACAATATGAATAAACCTTGAGGACATTATGTTGTGTCTGAAATAAGCCAGAAACAGAAAAATAATTCATTGCATTGCTTTTGTGGTATTTAAAAAGTTAAATTCACAGAAGCAGAGAGTAGAATGTTGCTTATCAGGGGTGGAAGTGTGTGTGAGGAAAATAAGAGGTTGTCAAAAGATACAAGTTTTCAGTCATAAGGAATGTGGAGACCTACTATATTGCATGGGAACTGTAGTCAATTCTTTATTACATACTTGAAATTCAAAATTTTCTGAATTTGAAATATACTGAAATTTGCTGAGATATTGAATGTTCTCAACATACTATGTGAAGAACTGGACTTGATAATTAGGTTGACTTTGATAGAAAGTTTTCATTGTATATATATATCAAGACATCATATTAAAACCTGCATACAATTTCAAAAAAATAAATTAAACAAAAATCTATAGAGTACAACATACCTAGTAATCCAAATGAACTCTTTAGAATTTTTCTCTCTTTGGTTGAGATAGAGTAGAAAATGCCAAGACCCTTTTTAAAATAACACTATAATTTCTGACAATATATAGTTGATATTTTTAGAGAAGTCTTGCCTAATCACCTATTTTCATCAGTTTTGTACATTTTATATCAGTGACCTCATGTCTCATTCTACAATATATCTCAGCAAACACTTTCATTTTGATAACTTATTACAAACCCTGGTGATCTAGTGCATAAGGACAGTTCTATAAATGCACTTTATGTGAAACCAAAATAGTGTCCTTTTCCATCATGAAATCTAAGCCTACTTGTATCCTCACCCATAGTACCTGTACTCTTTGGTTTTGCAGTCAGACTGTGTACCTATATCTGGTAAATGTAAAACCCCTATATATTTGCACCTCCCACCCCATGACCCTCTCTTCTCTAGGAGTTTGATCTTATGTGACTTCTCTATAATATCAGTGTGCTTTTAGAGGAAAGCATGCTATAGAGACTCCACCATTGCAATCTAAATTCAAAGATATTCTAGTAACTCCTTTCCTAAAAGGACATTTCACAACTTGTTTTCTCTTGTTGAAAATTAAGAGTCACTCATTAACTCACACTACTTTTGTCCAAGATCTGCACCAGTGCAAGTTAAAATAAGAAGGAAAAAGTATATTAAATCAGTTTTCTTTACCTGTTGTTACTTCTCGGTATCCATTTTTAGAGAAATTTAAATATGTGCATGTGTTGTAAGATAAATATTTTTTAAAGAGTTATTTTATTGATTTTTCTTTGGAAAAGTTGTAAATATTTATGGTGTATTATATGGTGTTTTGAAACAGGCAGCATACCTTGTGGAATGGCTAAGTCAGGATAATAAACATGTATTTCATCACATACTATCATTATTTTATGGTGAAAACCCTTAAAAATCTCTTAGCAATTTTCAAAAATATAATATATTGCTATTAAGTATAGGGAAAGTGTTATACAATAGATGTTTTGAAATTATTTCTCAGGTATTTTCATTGCACTGAATTATGTAGTAGCAAGAAAGAAAACAGTTATGACCTAATATTCATCAATAAGAAAATTAAATAAGATACAATATCAATGTATCTTCTCCATGAATATCATGTATCATATAAAATTATCAATTAAAATTGATGATAAATATGTATACATGCTGATTTAGAATGAGTTACACTATGTAGTTAAGATAAAAAGCAAGCCAGAAGCAAAAGGCCTAAGAATAGACTGTGGTCCCTACATCTCAGAACTATTCATCATCATACTTTTCTGTTTGCTTTAAATAATAGTAATGCATTATGAGAGCAACAGATGTAGTAAGTAGCACAGTATATTAATGTGAACATTGTTTCCCACACTAGGATAACATCCAGTTAAATTATCCTGAGTTATCCTGTACCTATGAGTGTCCGAATGGCCTAGAAATATGGGCAAATGCATCACTAACATTTTTATTAAATAATGTCATTAAAGAAAGTTTAAATTCAAAATAAAATATTGTTTCCAGACTGTACAGACACTCTTCACAGATAACTTATAGAAATGGGCAATTTTTTTCTCCTAAAAAGTGTTTTGATACACTGTGGTATAAAATATATTATTCTTTGATTCTCGTAAAAAAAAAGCCACAAGAAGATGCATAAATTATGCTATACTTTCTTTGCATAAATTGCAAAAAAACACTGCTTTTTTTACTTAAATATACATAAATATGTACCAATTATCTGTCAGAATAACTTCTAGAAAGGCAATAGCATTAGATTCAGGGCTTCTAATAGGTGGCAAATGGCCACAATTCTTTGCAACTTCTCTGATTATGAGAGTGACTCCATTTTGTTACTCCTAGAATCTGAGTTGCATCTTCTAATCTAGTTCTTTTGGAACTCTGAGAACACCTGCTTGTGGATTGGGCAGTTGTAGGGAATGAAAGAGGTCTAGTCATTCCAGCCACCTTGGCCAGCCTAGCTAAGGCACATGCATGGA
Organism: Castor canadensis; assembly: GCF_047511655.1. Taxonomy (NCBI): domain Eukaryota; kingdom Metazoa; phylum Chordata; class Mammalia; order Rodentia; family Castoridae; genus Castor; species Castor canadensis. The sequence goes on from NC_133405.1 coordinate 118,966,105, forward strand.
GCAGAAACAAGAATTAATAAATGAACCCAGCTCAAATTGCTGACTCATAGAATAGTGAGAAAATAAATGTCTCTTACTTAATGCAGAAAAGTATAATTAACAGAGGAGTATTCTTCCAACTGCATTTTAATTTTACCTGTAATTTAAAAATGCTTGAATTTGGGACTACATCTCATTTTTAGTCGCTATTAGTTGCACAAGTAACATTTGTTAAAAAGATAAAAGCAAAAACATACTTGATACAGAGCAATAGATTGTCTGTGATAGCTTCACTAACTACCCTCACCAAAATACTATATGTTCAGACTCTAAGATCAAAAGGTTATTTTGTGTATATTTAATGGACAGGATAAGAACTAGATCTCCATTCTGTTTCCTTTTCTATGATCTTGGAATCAAAGCACCTTGTTTTCATAGCTTAAACATCCTCTACCTTAATGAATCCTCTTCAGTCTTTAATTTTCTCAAGTCTTTGCCAGAAACTTTAAAACTTTTTTTGGTGATATTGGAGTTTGAACTCCGGGCTTCATGCTTGTGAAGCAGACACTCTACTTTGAGCCATGCCTCCAGCCTTTTTTGCTCGGGTCATTTTAGAGATAGGGTATTGGTTTTTGCCCAGGCCAGCCTGGACCACAATCCTCCTATTTTATGCTTCCTATAGAGCTTTTTTCTGTTGAAATGGTGTCTTGCAAACTTTTGTGCACATGCTGACATGGAACCACAATCCTCCCTGTCTCAGATCTCAGCCTCCCAACTAGCTAGGACTATAGGAGTGAGCCAGTGGCACCCAGAGCTCTACCGGAAAATATTTATCTTTGAAATGTATGGACATAAGTCTTAAAAATCTCTTACTAGATGGAATTTAGTACACCAATGACAGCATTCCTGGCAATGATCAGCTTCAGTATTATCTTTAAGATCTAAATTCTGTAATTCAGGCAGTTGAGCTTAATACCTGATGTGCCCTATTTGTGTGGCCTTGGTCAAGTTACTTAATCCTTCACCACTTCAATTTGCTTATCTATAAAATGAACATGGTAAAAATAATGAGTACTTTATTAGTCAGAATTAATATATAAAAACATTTAGAATACTCCCTAGCACACAGTAAGTGCTATGCAATTGTTAGCTGGGATGATGTTTGTCAGAATATTTTTTTTGTCATGGGAAATTGGCACCTGATTTTTCATGACTGATCTTTCTCAAGCTTGCCATCTTAAATATTTGGGTTCATTCTTAATAGTTGTGTTAACTCTTAATGGTCAGCTCATTAGAAGCTAGGTCTTATTTCTAATTGGCTCAATTGTATCACTTTCTTAATAATTTTGCAATTATACTGGACAAAAGGATTTCTAACCATTTGCTTAGAACTTTGCTTTTATTCACTTGTAACAGTTATTAATTTGCTTAACTTTGGAGTTAAGTACAAAATTTTAACAACCTGACACTAAATAGTTTCCTTTCAGCTCCCAAAATTGGATGCAAATCATGATCTTTTTGCACAGAGAAGTACAAAATGATTCATGGCTGGTTACACAACTTCAACACAGCAGTTAAGAGTGCTATACAAAAGCTTACATATTCCAGAGGGCAATGAAAAGGAAAATATAGAGCTTGCTATAATCTAAAACTTGGATTGGGTGCCAGTGTACAAATGCGTGTGCACACACACACACATACACACACACACACACATATGCACACACACCAGTTGGTACACTGGGCATTTAAAGTATCTAATTTTAAATGCATGAACATTTAAACTCAATTCATTGTTGATCTCTCCTGGCCTGAGAGAAAATAAAATAAAACATTTTCTATAGGAAATCTCAATATGATCCCAATTATGTAGGTGCTCCTATCATGTAACCCATCCTAGTTTTTCCTTGGAGAATTCAAAATAAAAGTAAAATTAGCAGAAGGTGTAAAAAACTTATTGTTTATAAAATAAGTTTTATAGAGTAAACTATAAGGAAAAATGCCTATAGTGCCCCCCTATGCTCATGTTCTGCATGAGTATAATAAATCCACGCATCAGCGAGGAGGTATCACATATAATTTGGGAGGACTGTTCAAGAATCGTATGGTTTATATTATGAGTATAATAGAGAATTGACTTTTTAAAATAATATTATAGATTGTACCTAAATAGAATGATTATTACAAGGTATGTGAGAAAAAGAAAGGTTGTAGTAACTAGAGTCTTTTCTTCAGAGTTCATAACAAATAGCAATTGTAGAGCATATTCCTTACCAGGCCATTTACTTAATTTAGTCTTAAAGAATAACAGACTGTTAAATCAACTTATAAAACTAAATGCATTTGACAAGACACTGGTGACTAACTTCTGCAATCCTTGCTACTCCGGGGACAGAAATAAAGAGAATTGCAGTTAGAAGCCAGCCCTGGGCAAATAGTTTGCAAGACCCTATCTCAAAAATATCCAACACAATAAAAGGCTGGCAGAGTGGCTCAAGTGGTTTAACACCTGCCTAGTAAGTATTGAAGCTCTGAGTTCAAATCCCAGTACCAAAAAAAACATAAATGCATTTAAACTATAATATAAATGAAAAACAGAACACTCTCTGCTCCCTCTCCACATAAGTATCTTATTTATATTTAACTGCCATTAACCTGTGAGAATCACATGAAAACACACATAGGGCTTATACTACTCTGCAGTGATGAAAGCTAAATTGTTGAGTACTAGGCTTTTCAAAAGTAGGCAATGAGGATGAGTATCAAACTATTCTCAGTGATTAAGTCAAAGAACTAAACAATAGCATGAAATAAAGTCACTTCACTTGCCGGAATTCAGGGCTGATGCCATGAACTCCAGAAACTGGTTGTTTGCTTTTAACAAGGAAGAAAAAAAAAAAAACAAGAAAATTGACAAATGTAACTACTTCAAAATTAAATCTTCTTCTAAAACTGCCATAGAAATTTAAAAGACAAAGATAGCCTGGGGAAAGTTATTTGAACATATATAACAAACATAGAAGTATAACTCAGAATGTACAATAAACTGCTGCAAATAAATAACAGTTGGACAAACAACTCAATAGAAAATCGGACATAGGATTGGAACAGACATTTCCAGAAAGTGAAGCCCTAATGGCTTATAGATGGAAAGTTTAAATCCTGTAAATCATTAGGGAATGGAGGTAAAGTGTTCATTTTGCTCTCATTGCTACTTCTGAATTCTTTTTCTTCCTCCTCCTTTAAAAGTCCAGGTCTTTTGAAATTTATGGCACAAGTCTTCATTGACTGATTCTTCTCTTAATATTTTTACATACCAGCCAGCTGAGTTACTTCTCAGTTACACTAAGCAAGCACCTAGCTTACTTTCTTCCATTTTTACCTCTTCTCATGTCATCGTACTTAGAGAATTCAACATCTGCATGGGTGAACTCTCCGATATTTTGTCTTCACAGCTCCTGAATATACTTCTGCAATTATTTCCTCCATTAATCTCAACTACTGACTCTCATGCCCTTATTGATATTAATAATTTCACAACTCCAAGACTTCTGCTGTAATCAATCATTCCACACTGTAACCAAAGTTTTGTATATCTACTTTATCTAGTCCAGAACTTTAACTCCTATAATTTTTAAACCTCATAGACTTCCCATAATTTGGTCTGTATTTTTTCATTATTATATAATATGTGAATTTTTCATGTAGTCAGTTTATTTAATATGTGACTTGAATTTTGTGTTTCATAGTTTCAACACTTATTTAAGTTCCATTGCCCTTCCCTCCATTCATTGTGCACAACTGTCTAAGATCCAATCATGGCTATAACTTAATATTTTTATACATAATGGCTTTTCCTAAGTAGAAGAATGCTAATTAGAGAATAGTGCATATTATTGTGGCTATATTACCCTTTAAATTAATAACTGTTAGCATTCAAAAGGTACTTTTTGATGGCCAGAATTTCTACAATGCTTTCTTTGTGTATTTATATCTCTTCCAGATTATTATTTTCAAATATTGTGTTCTTTTCCTCCAAAACTTGAATATGTCCTCCTTGTAAAACCTCATCAAAAGAAAAAAATGTGAAAAAAGCCAGTGGTTTCATATTTCACCAACAATTTTAGTAAATACTCTGTGTCTGCATGCATATTCACTATCTCTTTTCATGTTGCAAATGAAATAAATAGCACGCATTAAAGCCCCAGCTCCTCTAGATCCTGCTCTCTCTCAGCATCACATAGACTTAAATTTTGCAGTTATCTCATTCCTTCTCTTTTACATCATCAGTTTATCTCACTCTACTGGATCATTCCCATCAGCAGACAAATATATTCTTCCCAAAAGACTATTACATAATTAGCTAAAAATTTAAAACAACTTTTGCTTTTTAAAATGGAAAATTAAAATAAATTTATGCATACTATGAAATACTTGATAGTTCTTAAAAGGAATGAATAGTTCTGTGAGTGTTAATATGGAATGTTACCAATAAATTAAAATTTCATCATATATTTATGTGTATATGCTTATGCACATAATACACATCAATATACATATATGCTGATATAACATTGTATACTGATGTAAGATTGTATGGACTTGTGCTTGGAAATTACATGCCACATTTTTAACAAAGTTACTCAAGGAAGAAAGGTAGGATTTTGTTGTTTAAGACAGATTTTTAACTTGAATTCTATATACCTCAATATTGTTTTCAGACTTGTAATTTTGTAAAACTCATCTGGAAGTAATGTAAGTAATAGTTTGGAGTGAAAAGCATAGTTTAGTTACATATTCAAGTTGTTATTATTGCAATAATAAGCCAGCTTTAGAAGAAGTATAGGGGCATGAATATTTATTGAGCATCTACTTCCTTCCATGTGGAACGTTCACACATAGCATCTTATTGATCCACTTACTTTTTATGTGTAGCAAGTAATGTAATACCTTTGACAGGAAGAATATAAATCAAATCTCATGTTTGATTTGTGGAAGGTGATAGTGAGCTCTGTATTTAAGTTCTCTCTTTTAAATATCTGGTCCCTTCTCCTCAATTTAGGGTTAATCCATGTTAGAAATAAACAGTGGGGTAAAGTTATTTTACAGGAGGAGCAAACAGTATACAGTGAGAAACACATTGTAAGGACTCAGTCCATGTTTGTTGAATCTTGTTCAGTTCACTTTATGTAAGAAAATAAACACAAAATTAATAACGAGTTCTCTGATTATAATTCACTGGAACTTTTATCAAATTTTCCAGGAAATAAAGGGTGCATATAATTACACAATGTAAATATATTAGCTTTCATTTATTCAAAAATATTCTTTCTAAAAAACAATACATTCCTAATTATAGTGATCATTTTGCCTGTGTGGTCATCTTTGTAATTAGGCAATTCATTATTATTTTATTAATTAGTGCAGTGATTTTCAACCATAGCTGTACATTAGAATCATTTGGGAAGCTTTTAAAAAATCCCATGTCCAGGAAGCTGAACTCTGAACCAATTCCCTCAGGATCTCTGTGGGTGCAACCCAGGCAGTAGCCCTTATTTAAAGCTCCCCAGGTGATTCCACCATACACCCAAGGTTGAGAATCACTAATTTAATGGCAGTCACATTATTTGCCCTTATAGCAGGAGATGTGAGTTTTTTCATCAAAGGTACTGTACTTCTGAAAACTGCCATGCAAATAAGCACAAATATCAGTGCCTTTTCTCAAGAAAGTTATTTTGATGTAGAACAGAAATGAAACAGAAGGCTCACCTATTAAAACATAATCCTAGATCCTCATTTGGGCACACAGCTTGAGAAGGTGCTGATAAAATTTATTTACTCAGGAAAGGTTGGCATCTTACAAGTAGCTTCAGCTAAAGTCAAGATTTGCCTGGGGCAACAGTGTATTTAGTGAAGACAGAGAAGTGTTAAGTCACAAGCTCAATGATTTATGTTTTGATTGACTTCATGGGACTGTGAGAGTTCCTTTTAGGCTTTCTATAATCATATACTAAAATAATCATTTCTGCTTATTAAATCTGAACTTGTGAATGCAAATTCATGTATGTGAGTATAGATCAGAACTAAAAGATAAATGAAAACTAATGCTTACTGTATATTTGATTTCTCCTTCCAGCAGTAAGAGTAACTCAATTGCATGTTTAATTTTCCTACATTAATTGTACATTGTACTTTTATATGTTCCTTCAATATCTATGACTCAGGATGTGTATGTTATTATTCAACACAAGTATAATATTCTTAGGAAATTTTGCATGATTTCCTAGGGCATCAAGAACAAATTGATAGAGTGTTGTTTTTTATGTGGTTTCTAATTCATAATGTTTCAGAAATCACTCATAAAATTATATTCATGACCTAAATTATGAACATAATTTGTCAAATATATCTGTTCTATTCAACACATTTTTATCATAACCATATCTCAACATTATGGCATTAAGGAAAATATGCCGTGGCTCCTGCTCTAAAGGAACTTAAAATAGTTTAAATCAATATAGTATGTATATAAGGGCATAAAAATATATTAAAAATATGATAGACTAAATATAGGAATATTGAGTTTGATCATTTTATGAGCCAATCAGGTCTTGTAAACAAGATACAATGACCTACATCTTCATATAGTTGGCTGACTTGGATTTTTTGTAATTGTGTATTTATGTAAAGTAGCACAAATATTGTATAAGTATGTTAATTGCAATGTGGTCATATTGGAAATGCATGCACTATAAGAATGTTTTCCAGAAGGAACTAACCTATGGTAGGGCCTGGTAAAACTAAGACCAAATGAACCTACTTGTACAAATTATGGAAGGACATGTCGGCGGGGGGGGTGGGCAAAGCATGGTAAAGTATACATTTTTAACAGGAGGGGACAAGTATATTTTATTTAATATGTTAAAAGATATCCATGGAGAGATTAGGAAATGGGAAGCAGTATACCAAGGAGAGACTAAAGACAGAGACAGAGGAGTGATTAAAGCTAAGCCAAAGCAGATTAAACATCTCATCAGCGCTTCATGAGGACTTTTAGTGACAAAACTTTGATGTCTGAGGTGGTTATTAGAAGGGAAAAGATCCCAGAACCTTCAGCCCCCAGCATGCACCTCCTTTACAGGAAACAACTTTTGGTTGACAGGCACACACTTTCCCTTCTTAGACACCGCAGATCAGTATGTCTGAATAGAAAGGGATCAAACAGCATCAAGTGCTCAAGCTATGCCTGCTCAGACCTAGGGAACTGATGGATGAGACGTCCTTCTTATACCAATAAACTAGACGAGTATGGGCTTTATTCCCTGGGATATATTTCCACTGATCTAAATTCGTAACCTAGGAACTTTCCCTGTGCCAAAACACATGGATCTCCTCCCGTCTACAAAGTTTACAGTTACACCAAGAACATCATAACAGTCTAGCTAATTCTTTTTCAATGCTAAGGAGAAAATTATGCAAAAAGGCTATTGAATGTTCTTACATTCAGGTTGATTTTAATTAATGCAACCTCTGACCAGGTACCAAATTCTGAAATCAATCTGAAAGGCTTCAGATTTTACTGTACAATCCCCAAAAATAGACTTTGAAGATTTTTAAACGTAAGAATGACATAGTGATTAATTTTGTGTTACAAAAATGTAATCTTACCTACATGATAAAGTACTAGAGGTTATAATTTAGGATGCCATATAGGGAGTATACTACTGTTTTATCTCCTACTTCAAATGCATAGAAATAGCACAAATATTAATATATTTTATAGTTCACAATGAAGACAGAATGTGAAAGCGAAACAAGAAATCTTGAAAAGTGCAAAGCAGAAGAGAATGTTTTACATACTATAAATTACTAGATTTTCCTAAAGAATTTCCACCATATGATATGCAGAGTTCAGATAAAATATTAAAAAAAAAAAAACCCTTAAAGGCAGGACAGAATTTGCAATACTTTGACAGGGAATCCCTATAGCTGAAAAATGTAGAGGAAATAAAAGACAGTGGTAAATCAGTACAGAATTTTTGTCATAAAATGATTTTCTGGCTTCATTAACCAAAAGACTTCAGCTGTAATAATTACACAGTAATAGGATTCAAAGTAAAGACACACATGAAACTCCAGGAAAACCTTAGTCAAGAAAAGGCTATACCTTCAGTGGAATGTAAAAGAGGTAATTAAAATTCTGGGAAATGAAAACAAAGTTCACATTTATCAATCTGGACTGTGGGTGATAAAGTATATATTAATATTTTAACCAAATACTTGATGAAGTTTTGGAAAGTTAATTAATATTGACTGTATACCCCAAAGCTGAAATTTAACATAGAAATTGGTAGAGGACTGTTAATAACCCTGGATGCACCTAAGAGTAGCAAATGCAAAAATTCTCAGGAAAACATACCATCAAACCAACCTCAAAGGATTCTCCCCATTAAATCTCTGCCCAGAAGGAGCTCACAATGTAAAATTAGAAAAGACAATAGGAACACTTCCCATAGGCAAATGACAGCAAACTTGGCAAATGGTGTTTATTTCCTGTTTTATTGCAGAAAGAAAAACAATCCCAAGTCTGTATTTGTCTAATATTATGAAATCAAAACATAAAAAAACTAAATCAATGATTGATTGAATTTGTCAATTCCACAATGGCATTGGAGGATTTTTTACATCTCTCTCTCATACAGTTATATGTTAAACACATAAAAATTAGGAAGGGTATGGAATATGTCTATACTTTTCTATATACAGTATGTTGATGTCATCAATTTATAAGATCCTGCAATCAACAAGTAGCAAATACATATCTTTTTCTAGGATGCTCATGAGCTAAGTCCCAGTTTCTATAGTAAATTTTATAACTCAGGAGTAGTTACCAAGGATGTGATTAGTTGATCATAGCCTGGGTTGGAATTTTGCCAAATGGACAGCACATAAACAGTGAGTCAAATGATTTTTAGGTATTGAAAAGGTAGTGATTGAAGTTTCTGCAGCAGAATCTGTGCCAGGTAGTACAATTGCTCATATCTGCAATGAAGAAAGACAAACAAGAGGGGAAAGTTACTATACTACTTTCTATAGGTGAAAACATAATTTTTTCACTTCACCACTAACTTTATGTCTATTATGTTTCAAAAACTTGAAAAAACAGATTGTCAGAATACTTGTCAAGGAGTCAGAATATTTGTGCACAAAATCCTAATCAACAAAGCTTTTAAAAGAGTCAGTTTTCATCTAATGGTTAAGGGTTTGGACTTGATATCTAATTTACCCTCCCATCCCTGTTTCCCTTAATTCTTGTGATTTTGGTTCTATGTTTCTATTCTCTAATAGCATTCTGCAGACACAGCTGTATATTCAGTATTGCAATTTTCTATTTACTTCACAGTATTCTCCATGGAAGTATATCCCTCAGAATCCAGGGATTATGTTTTTCAACATTATGTTCTTAGTCATTATCATGGCATCCATAACATAGAAACAGCTCAATAAATGATTGTTGAAAAATTGGATTATTGGATAAGGTAAGGATTCCATTACATTTCTTAAAATATGTTTCATGAAATTCTCAATATCACTGAGACCCTTCTAAGGGTTTATAATAATGTTAAGACATTATTTGACTTTTTCCCTCCTAGTCTGTACACATGGATGGTCTATGATATTTCAATAAAATGAATATAGAAACAGATATGAGTCCACTGGTCATCTATTAAGTCAAATACTGTGGATATATGCAAAAATATAAGTGCTTAGTCTACTTACTAATTTTTTGCTTCGGAAAATAGTTATAATTCATAAAATGTTTATTAATATGCAAGGAATTTATTACTCAAAAATTAAAATAAATTTAGTCTTTTAAAATTCTCAGTTCTAATTTTAATCTGGTAAATATCAATAAATATTACTTATGCTGAAGAAAACACCATGGCTTCCTCCGTGAATTGTATAAAGACTTAGGAACCTTTGGTCCACTAAATGGATAGTTCTTTCATCTTTCAGGCCATGTTTAAAAAAGAGATGAATACTTATTCTTTCTTTATAGAGACCAACATTCAATTGCAAACAGTACATTGTGACCAAATTAGTTTGAGCCAGTTATTTTTGAAATTTAGATTGTGTTACCAGTTTTTAACAAACTAATTTCCTTCATGCTGTGATCTTGAGTGGTGAAGAAAACTATACTATAGGATGACACCTGAAAAGACTCTGTTACCTTTAACTTAGTATTTGCCTTTTTTTAAAATAACAAGTTATTCATCAAACACAATGGCAAGGGACACAATCATAGAAGTTTTTCCAGCTGTAGGTTTTACTACAGTATATGGTAGGTAAAACCAGTAAAATCAGTCATGTGATCAAGCTTATTGTGGCATATAAATTATAATCTTTTGTTAGAAAATAGCTTGGTATTTTTGGGAAGGACGGTACTGGGGCTTGAACTTAAGGGCCTCATGCTTGCTAGGCAGGCACTTTACCACTTGAGGCACTCTGTCAGCCCTGTTTTGTATTGGGTAATTTTGGAGATAAGGTTTTGTGTGAACTATGCCAGGACTTGCTCCCAACTATAATCCTCCTGCTCTCTGCCTCCCAAGTAGTAGAAGCATGAGCCACTAGTGCCCAGCAGAACATAGGTTGTTTTGCTCAAAAATTGCCTAAAAAAAAACAGTCCATCAATATGTTTGCATTTATTGAGTGTTAGTATACTATTTGTTTTTTCGACAATATAAATAGAATAATTTATTCAACCCTTGCTCAATTGTGATTTCATATTTCTTTATATCTCAAGATATTTCCTCCATATCTTATATCCATGATGACAATAACAAAAATCCTGAAATGGGGAGAGTAGCTGCACTTAGCTCAAGTTATGACATTTGTTTAGGATTGATTTTAGAAGAGGAGAAGGGTAATAATGTTAAGGGGTGGCTCAAGAGGTAGAGCACCTGCTTTGTAAGCATGAAGCCCTGAGTTCAAATCCCAGTTCTATTTCAAAAAAATCTGGGTGCAGGTGGCTCACGACTGTAATCTTGCAACTCAGGTGCCTGCGATCAGAAGGATTGTGGTTCCAGATCAGTCTGAGAAAATAGTCCTAAAGACACCATTTCCAAAATAACCAGGGTAAAATGGACTGGAGGTATGACTCAAGCTGTAGAGTGCCTGCTTTGCAAGCATGAATCCCTGAGTTCAAACCCCAGTCCCACCAAAAATAAATGAATAAATGAAAAGAAAGAACTACAGTAGAAATCAAAAAGCTTCAGAGAGTCACAGGACTAGTAGGCAAGGGCCAAATTTATCTAAGATGTAGAACTAGTTCTGTTACTCCAGTTCAAATGCTCCAACTTGAATGTAGCACTGTTACATATATAGTGATTTTCTGGGGGTGTAGATCAATGGCAGAGTATTGTCTAGCATGTGTGAAGCCCTAAGTCCAATTCCCAGTGTTCCCCACACACACTCACATACAAACATCATATAAAATATAATATATAAAATTGTTAAGTGCTCTCCTTTATCTTTTTTATCTTTAAAATCTACTTTAAATTTATTTGTAAACACCCACAATGTTTTGTTGAGTTTTATATTCTGTTCTTGCCATCATTACTCCTTCTACCAGCACTGACACTGGACACTGTATGTGTGGAAATGCTCTAAGTTCCTTCTGAGAGATGTATCATATTTAATACCAGCTGAATTATCTTATTTTTATAAACCTGTCTGCATGGCATAGCATAGAGTAGAAAGCTCCAGGGAGAGATCTCACCATCCATGTAAAATCATAACATTTTAGAGCTGGAAGATTATTTAGTGATGATCCAATTCAACAGCCTTATTTTACAGATGAATAAACTAGGGCTACTGAGTCTAAGAAGAGCCTGAACACCTTCTTTAGGGAATAATTTAGCATCCCAGGATAATGAAAACCACCTTGCTCTAGAATCTATAAAAAATTAAATGTGGATCCAATTATTTGCAGATGTATTTGTGATTATCTTAGATTAGTACTCTTTTTTTTCTGATGCCCATTTTGCTAGTCCTTGAAACAGATACACTATGATATCTTCAATCTTATCAAGAGAAAAAGTAAAGGACAATCAACATTAATAGCTACCAGGCACTAAAAGTAAATCAAGCAATGATGAAATATGTACTATCAGACTTGCCATACTGGCTTAGCTGCCTCATCCGATATTCTTGGAAGGAATATTGGGTTTTACTATTCTCTCTGTAGTTTGTGGAATAAAATTTCTAGGATTGTATGAATTTCATGGATTATATTGTATGATAAAATATTAATTCCTGATTCTCATACATTACCTTTTGCTCCTTTCAGAATTCCATGATTCTAAAATCCCCACAATTCATACCATATTATCACATTTTCAGTGTTACTTGATTTAAAATGGAGATAAATGAAGCAACATACTACAATTTCTTTCCACTTCCTTAATCCACCATCACTAAATTATAATTATTAGATTACTTGTATGTTTTTATACTATATCAAAATAGAGGTTACTTTTTTTCAGGGAAAATCTCATTTGTATCTTCAAGGACAGTGACTTTCCATATATATGAATCTGAACATAAGTATTTACTTGTAGTTAAGAAAATAAATGTACCCATGTATTTTCTCATCTATGTTCCCTTGAAGTTTTCCATGTAAACCATATGGTTTTAGCAAGTACTCAAGAACAAACATGACATATTTAGTAAGATCAGATCATATGCCCAAACAGATAGAGGGTATGTGTGAAGAGTTGATGAATAATTATTAATGATGATTATGATGATTAAGAATAAATGATAGGTCCTGGATATTTTGTGGTTCTCACCCCTCCCATTTATGTAACAGATGACAAATGCAATGTACAGCTGTGCCATAATTAAATGCATTTTTCCTTTGTAAAATTACAACCTTTTATGATACTGTTTAATACACTGCATCTATAATGCAACTATACACTCACTGATGAAATCTGTGACATTAAGGATTCAAGCAAAATTATGAAAAACAATGCTATCCTCAGTGCTTAAAAAATTATGGAAAATATCCATGACTTGTTTAAAATTAATAAATATGTGATAAAAAATTCATTAAATTATGTAAATCTTACAAAAGAGAAAAAATTCAATATTAACATTGAACAGGTAAAAGATTCCCTCTTTATGTAAGGTACTTATAAAAAGACAGAAATACCAATTTTTTGGCATAGGTACCTGTCTGGAATTAGTTCTGTCAACCCCTGCAGGTGGCACAAGACAAGCAGATTGAAAAGTATGTTCATAATATGGGGTCATACCAAAATCTCATTTTGGCTGTCTTCTTCAGAATCATTTTAAATTATTGGATCAGATACCTAAGATCTTTTCGATTTGGAAAATAATTTTTCTGCATCCTGCCAGAAAAACAAAAATGCTATTTTGTAGCAGTGCTATTGGTCAAATGTCAAAAACTTGCCATATGTCTAGCAGAGTTGAAAGGTTCCCATTGGTTCAAGAAAAAAATGTCAGCTGAAGCTTAGCTGACTCAAAAGGTCTGTAATGATCATCATGCAGGTATTGTTTTTGTTTTAATTCTAGATTGACTATTGGGATGTATACCAGCAAACAGTTCTAATACTAAATCTGTTTGCTTCTTGAAGACTTGAAATAATTTATTTTTAACCAAATCTGATTCTTCATATTTATTATTTTGCTAACATACTTCTCTCCCAACTTTATTGTTGATTGAGACCATAAATTCATGAATTTTGTCATGGTTAAATCCTCAGCTAGTATATGACAAATAATGTGGAGTATATAAATACCTGCTTGATGATGATAATTAATGTTATATTAATACTTGTCAATGATAATTATGTTATTATATTAATACTGCTAATTAGTTTATTATGAGTAATAATAACAATAATAATAACAGCACTTTTCAGAAGCGTTCCAATGTTGTTACTATTAGTTATTAAAAATACCATGATTAGTACCTGTCCAGTTATATGTGGGAATTTAAGTAGCACAGTGTAGATCATTATTTTAAAAATTCCAGCCTGTCACCTAATTTAATTTTTCTCTGGCTCAATATTGGTTGTGAAGCAAAACCTAAATAAACAATAACAGACTATTGAGGCATCATAATTTAAACTGACCTCTTCTGCTGTCTATCATGTGATAGTTTTCTTGAAAAAAATCACCAAAGCTATTATTTATTGCATTCATTGAAATACCGTTTATGATGATTGTGATTTTTAGAGGATAGCTTTATCCGAAAAAATATGTCATGTGCAATACTTTAAACATTTGAAAATACCATATGAGCTATAAAGTATTCTAACTTTATAGTAGTGTATTTTATTCTCTGTCTTGCAGACATTAAATAAGCACAGTTATATAAGTAACTCAAAATTTTCACTGGGAAACAAATAACAAAAACAAAAAAGGAGTAGCAAAACAGTTATAATAGGGCAAGTGGCAATGGCATCTAGGAGTGTAGACTCTGTTTTCGCCATATGAATTTTATGATCAGCCTTTTGTTGTTGAAACTGTCCGTGTGAAGAAGAATAGGGAGGAGAAATTATTAATCATGTAAAATATAAGATGTGTTTGGGAGACAAGCACAGAAAAGAGAATGTAAATAGGTGAGGACTTTGGAGCTACTAAAAGATTATTTGCAGGTCTAACAAGATTAAGAACCATATAAATTACCACAAATTGCTATGAACACGAAAGTACTGTACATGAATTTAAATATCATAATGTATTATAAATGTATCTATGCAGAAAAGGAAACCTTTAATAGTATGTTTAGGCTAAGCTATTCAAGACTTGAACCCTGTCTCTATTTCTAATTTCATCTCTCATCACCTCACTGTGTATGTTCCTGCAATAAAGAGTCCTTTGAGATGATTGAATCCCTTTGTTGTCTCTTAGTCTCTTAATTTGGTGCCTCTTCATACTATGCTCTTTCTGTGTGGAATACTTCTCCCATACCCTGTTTTTACTTTGTTGGGTAATTACTCTTCACTTTCTATAACTCAACTTAAATAAAGCTTGGCTGACACCACTAAGTTATGTGTGAGGCGTCCCTTCCATGTTCATGAAGGCAGAAGATATATCCAGAACCAATATCCCTATTGTTCATTATTCTAGGCCCAATTCCTAACATGATGCCTGTTTCTTATAGTAAATGCTACTCTTGATTTAAATTGAAACTGGAGATGAAGAAAGATAGTTATTAATTAAGTGTTCATGGTGTAGTTATTACAGAGCCCAAATAATTTAGAGGAATCAAAAGCTCAAACTAAGTAAAGGGATAGAAACCAAAACGAGAAGTTCAACTACAAGGGGTTTAGAAACTCAGACCAGCAATTGTGCAGGAAAATAGCGTAATCATGTAACAGCCTGGGCAGCAAGATTGGAGAAATTAGTCATTTTATGGGAAGAAAAGACAGTAAAATATATTAGCATATTAATATCCTATTCTATATTAATATTCTCTCTAATATATCATTAATATCAGGCAAACTTTAGCTTTGGACCAAAAATTTTTTGTTTCTCAATTTCAAGCCCAAAACACAGTGTTTGTATTGTGATTTAAATTGTTTTTATTTGAACGTGTTAATTGAAAAATAATTTACATATACAAATATTCATTCTTTTCAGAGTATAAGGTTGTGAGTTTTGACAAATATACACATTCATGTAACCACCAAAACAATCACAATATAAATTAGTTCCATCACCACATCACCTCAAGCCCTTTTTAGTTAACACCTCAACTTGTACCCCAACCCCTGGCAACCATAGTTCTGTTTTCTGTCCCTATGGTTTTGCCTGTTCTAAAACTGTCAAATAACTGGGATCATAAATTTTGTGCCTCTGGAGTTTGGCTTCCTGAACTTAGTTTTTTGCTGACTCACACCCTAACCCCTGGCAACCACAGATATTTTTCTTATTCTTATGGTTTTAGCTTGTTTCAAAACTGCCAAATAACTGGAATCATAAATTTTGTGACCTCTGGAGTCTGGCTTCTTACACTTAGCATAAGGCAATTTTTAATTCATTCAAGTTTTTGAACATATTTATTTTTGATGCTGTTACTTTTGTCTTACCCCAATAGCACAAATTCTGCAATCAAGTTTCCCACATGTGGAAATAGCAGAGGTCACCACATCCAGAATACAATAGATAAATCTTTCTCTGGGAAAAAAAACACCTTTATGATCATAGTATTGCCCCTGCCAGGTATGAATGTAGTATTAATTTATTTTTCAATGCCAAGTAGTATTTCACTGCTGGATATATGACAGATGGTTTATTCTCCCATTGGAGGCCATTTGGTTTGCTTCTGTTTGGGAAATTATGAATAAAGACACCATAAACTTTTATATACAAGTTCTTGTATGAAGAATTAGCAGCTATCAGCTTTTGCTATTAAGTTCACCGAGAAATGAAGGGAGCAAAGTCCTGGAAGGCCAGACAGAGATGAGGCACCTATGTGCAGGAGTGTCGCATGTGGAAATTGATAACATACTCAGCGTTAATCCTCTGCACAGAGATAGCAAAAGGTTCAAAAGGGTGAAAGGCAAAAGCAACAAGACGTCGCAAGACATGGGTGGTAGGGCGTCCCAATAAGCCTGCCTGGATCTCAAACTTGAGCAGGCCAGAGTCTCGGGCGTAGAACCTAATAGCGTGATCTGCACAAGTTTTAGGTCTTTCCATGGCTGACACCCACTTGTCATCATAGCTGAAGAGAGACAAATCCAGGTAGGGGCTACCACTGTAAGATTGAGCACTGATGGGGAACTGACCCAGCACCCAACGCACTGCCTCCGTACGCCCTCCATACCTGGCATTTATAATTGTATTTTTGAACCGGCTCTGGATCTGCCTTGCAAAGTTGTTGCTAGAAGATGAGCAAGGAAACTGGACTGCACTGTGTAGGTTAGCATTACGGAAGAAATCACAGAAGTTTTCAAAGAGCTCCAAAAGCTCCTCTGATGTATTCTCAAACACAGCAATCACTTCAGTTGTCACCATATTGTACACCACAAAGAAAGATGCTTGATCTGGATCGGCGACCCTCAGTGTCACTACATCCTCACTGGTGTACTTGATAAACAGATGATTTTCATCCAGAAGTTGCATTTTCCACATGCGCAGCTTCCGCAGTTGGTCAAAGCACCGGAAGTAGCGCCTCTTGGCCAATGCGTTACCATCCTGTTCTGCCTGGCGCCACAGGTACACCAGAAGCCGGTGTTTCAGTGAATTGATGAAAGGATCCCTAAAAGGGTAGGCTACGCCTGTCTCACTGTCCCCCTGCCCCTCAGGGAAAACGGCCGACACAGTGAGCAGGTCATCCTCATAGCAGAAGCGGCCGATGGTCCGTACATCAATGAGAGTGCCTTCCTGAGTCACCTGGAAGACGTGGATGGTCTGCTGCTGTACGGACAAGATGGCCAAGGTGTCTTTGTACAAGTACAGCCCTTGGTTGTGTGACAGGACTACTTTATCACAGTTAAATGTGCGTCTGTCACATAAGCGGCCAGTGTGAAGGTCAATGATGTGGATGGAATAGTCCTCCAAAGGGGTCCAAGGGTTGAGGGTCACTGACTCACTGTTCTGATGTATCTCATAGAAAGGAGGTTGAGGCTCATCCAGGAGGTGAACAGAGGAGCCCACAATGACATACCGGCAGTCATCAGTGAAGAGGCTGCAATCCAGGTTCAAGTGTTCACCATTGGATACTACTTTGGTACGATGAAACAGGACAAAAAAGCATTCAAAGAGCTGGTTCCGGATGTTGACTGCCCTCTGGTCATTGCCATAGGGCAGGGTCTTCCCCTCACATCCCTGAAGTAAGTCCTCTGCTGCCTGGCAGCCCCGGTACCCATAGATTTCAAGAGATGTCTGGTCAGAAGAAAACCCAATAAAGTAGCGTCCATCAGGAGAGAATTTACGCAAGATACAGGGAGGCTTGTCCACATTGACAACTGTGAAATTGGGGAAGACATTTTGGTGGAACCTTCGAACTTGGTGCCAGTGGGTACCTGCTTTGCCTGAACCGATTCGCCGGCACTCCAAGCGGTGAACCACATTCTGGTTTTGAATTTTTCGTGGCTTAAGGGTAGAAATATGATGCTCCATTATCAAACCCCTGTCCAGTTCTGGTTCAAGTGATCAGAGCCACCTACACCTCAGTTGCCTCTCAGCGCACGTCTCAGTTTACACTGCCCCGGTGCTTTGCCTCAGAATTCTGGCGCCTCTACCTCAGGGGTTTGTTTCCGCCAGGCACCGGAAGTGCTCTAAATTAAATGTTTTTGATTGGTTGACGCTACTATATTGAAATACAGTGGATTTTTCTATATCGAAAATTTATCTTGAGATCTTGCAAACTCAATTGTTAGTTCTTTGGTTCTTGTGTATTCTATTCTGTTTCTGACATAGAAAATTATGTCATCTGCAAATAGATATAAGTAGTGTAATGCCTCCTGCTTTATTTTTCCTCTAGAGTGCATTGATTATTTGGGAATTTTTGTGCTTTCATGTAAATTTTAAGATAGTTTTTAGTAGTTCTGTGAAGAATGTCATAGATATTTTAGTACAGTTTGCATTGAACCTGTAGATTGATTGGATAAAATGTGCATTTTAGTAATATCCATAATATTTTAATAGCACATAATAATATATTTTATATAATAATTAATATATAGCTATTATAATAATTACAATAAATAATACACATTCTTCCAACAAGGAACAAAGATGCTTACTTTCATCAATTTTATTCAACATCATATTGGGAGTCCTAGCCAGAGTAATCAACGAAGAGAAAGAAAAGGCATCTAAATGAGCGAAGTCAAATAGTCACAATTTGCTGATGAACTGTTGTTACATATACAATACCCCAAAGACACCACAAAAAAGTATTAGAACAAGTAAATGAATTCAGCAAAGTTGTGGAATACAAAATAAGCATACTAAAATGGAGGTAATGCTGTATTATCTAACCAATTATCTGATATTGAAATCAAGACAAGATTCTCCTTTATATATAGCCAGAAAAATAAAATAGCTACAAATAAATTTAATAGAAGAGGTGAAAGATCCCCACAAAGAAAACTATAAAACATCGGTGAAGAAGTTGAAGAGGACAAATGGAAAGACAAATAAATGGAAATATATCCCATGTTCATGTGTTGGAAGAATAAATACTAAAATCTTATTTCAGATCTTACAGAGAAACTTTCAGCTTTATCTCCTATTCAATATGATGTTAGCTGTTGGCTTATTGTAAATGATTTTTATTATGTTGAGGTATATTCCTTCTATATCTATTTTGATCACAATTTTTACATGAGAAGATTTTGAATTTTACCAAATGCATTTTATGCATCTGTTGAGATGAGTATATGGTTTTTGTCCTTTCTTCTGTTGATAGGTGTATCACATTATTTACATATGTTCAAACATCCTTGGATCCCTGGGATGCATCCCAGGAATGTGCTGTGGGATTCTGTTCTTAATTAGCATATATTAGTTATGGGGAGTCATTGTGACATATGTGCTTACAGTATATCTTAATTAGACTCACCTCCCCATCATTCTCCCTCATGCCCTCTTCCCCTTTCTTAGAACAATTTCAACAGTTTTCATGTTTAATTTTCATACGTGTGTACAAAATACACCAACCGTATTCACCCTTCTTCACCCTCTCTGCTTACCTTGCTTCCTCCCACTGTTACCCACCCCTTGACAGGACCTGTTTTACCTTACTGTCCTTCATTTTTTAAGTGTATATTGTTTTTTCCAAGGGGGTTTGCCTTGGTGTTCCACACATGTATATGTCATACTTCAAGTAGATTAACCCCCTCTATTACTTACTCTTTCTATTATTCAATAGCTCCCCTATTATTCAACAGCTTTCAATGCATTTCATCATACCATCTTCATATACAAATGGGATGGATTTCAATATTATTCACTTTCTATCATTCTCTTTTCCTCTACTGCCTCCCTATAACTACCCTCAGACACACCCACTATTGCTATTATATTCTATCACTTGTCTATCTATGATCATATACATATCTATGTATACATAGATATTCTTCTGTTCATTCTAGCTTCCACATGTGACCTTTGTCCTTCTGAGTCTGGCTAACTTCACTTAACATGATGATAATCCAGGTCCTTCCGCTTACCTGCAAACAACATAATTTCATTCTTTTTTATGGCTGAGTAATATTCCATTGTGTATATATGCCACATTTGGTTGATCTATTCATCATTTGTAGGACATCTGGGCTATTTCCAAAGCGTGGGTATTGTGAATAGTGCAGCAATTAACATGACTGCATGACTGCACAAGTGGCTCTATCATATACTAGCTTACATTCCTTTGGGTATATGTCTCAGAGTGGTAGTGTTGATCATACAGTACTTCTATTTTTAGTTTTATGAGTCACTTCCATACTGCTTTCCATAGCAGTTACACTAACTTACATTCCCATCAACAGTGTATAAGAGTTCCTTTTTCCTGCATCCTTATCAGCATTTGTTGTGTGCGTTACTGGTGGTAGTCATTCTGACTTGAGTGAGGTAAAATTTCAGGGTTGATTTTAATTTCTTTAATGGTCAAAGATGTTGTGAATTTCTTCATGTATTTTTTGGCAATTTGTACTTCTTTTGAGAACTGTTCAGTTCATTTGGCCATTTATTCAATGCATTGTTGATTTTTTTCAGGAACACTTTTTTGAGCTCCTGATATGTTCTGGTTATTAATCCTTTGTCAAATGTATAGCTGGAAAGATTTTCTCCCATTCTGTTGATTGTCTATTCAGTCTAGTGATTATTTACTTTGCTGTGCAGAAACTTTTTAATTTGATGCATGCTCATTTGTCAATCCTTTCTCTTAATTGTTGAGCTATTGAAATCCTATTCAGGAAGTTATTACCTATGCCTTTATGTTAAGCAATAGGACAAGAGAAAGAAATATAAGACTTTAAATAGGGAAGGAAGAAGTCAACTTATACTTATTTGCAGATTATTTGATCTTATACCTCGTAGATGCTAAAAACTCCACCAAAAAACTCTTAGGTGTCATAAACATGTTCAGTAAAATAGTAGTACACAAAACCAATACACAAAAATTGATAGCATTTCTATACACCAACAATAAACTGTCTTAGAGAGAAATCAGTAAAATAATACCATTTAAAATAGATTAAAAAAATTAAAATACCTAGGAATAAATGTAATGAAGGAAGTGAAAGATGTATACAACAAAAACTATAAATCACTGAAGAAAGAAATCAGAGAAGGCATTAGAAGATGGAAAGGCATCACATGCCCATGAAGTGGCAGAATCAATATTGTGAAAATGCCTATACTACCCAAAGCAATCTATATGATTAATTCAGTCTCCATCAGAATTCTAATGGTATCCTTCACCAAGAGAGAAAAATCTATCCTAACAAACATATGGAAGCACAAAAATACCTCCAATAGCCAAAGCAACCCCGAGCAAAAAGAGCAAAGGAGGTATGACTTCAAATTATATTACAGAATCATAGTAAGAAATTCAGCATGGTACTGGCACAAAAACAGACAAAAAGACCAATGGAACAGAAGACTGAGCACAAACCCATGCAGGTATGACCATTTGATTTTTGACAAAGGAGCTTTAAACATGTGTTGGAGAAAAGATAGCATCTTCAACATATGGTCCTAGGAAAACTGGATAGTCACCTGTAGAAGATTGAAACTGGATCCCAGTCTCTCACCTGTACTAGTATCAATTGAAAGTGTATCAAAGATCTTAATGAGGATCTGAAACTGTGAAACTGCTGTGAAACTACTAGGGAAAACTAGAACATGTAGGCATGGTTAATAAATTCTGATACTGCATTCTATTTACTGGTGTTTTGTTGAGATTTTTGCACCTATGTCTATCAACTATATAGGCATATAGATTTCTTTTTTGTATGTGTGTCCTTGTCTGGTTTTGGTTTCAGGGTAATTCTTGCCTTATAGAACAAGCTAAGGAGGATTCCCCCAATCTGCAAGGAATGGCCTGCAGTTTATTCCAAATTAGAAAAAATTCTGTCTTTCATCATTGGTTATTATACTATTTGGGGGAACTTTTTAGTTATATTGTAACTGGTAGAAGAATTCTCTTTTCCAAGTTTTCTGAGTGTTGTTTTTATAAAGCAGTAATTGATATTAAATTTTGTCTAATATTTTCTTGCATTAGTGGAGATGATCATATCATTTTGCTTCTTTAGTCTGTGTTGACATATTGTTTAATCCAAGGGATGTTTACTCAAGTACTTAGCTTTCCTCAAAATCTTTTCTCTTTAGCCCCTGTTAAAGTCCCTGGAGAAGTACTTTAGGAAGTATGCAATCTCTCTTTGTGTTTGTAGTTCTCAGGGGTTCTATAATCTCATAGTAGCTCATATTTGTCCATTAGAAAATTGTTAAATATTTTAGGTGAGATCTTTTTAGCCTCTTGTATGCCTGCTCTGTCTCCCTCCTGTGTTCTGCTATAGGTGATACAATGGTTGTGCTATCTATTATCAAACATGTGCCTAACTTTCCAAAAATTTAGCCTTATTGGCTATTCTGAAACCTCACATCTCTTATGTATTCAAGAAAATTTATGATTTTACACTTGGCACTACATTTGTCTCATCATCGGTGAGGAAATGGCAGTCTTTCTTAGTTTATTAATTTTAGGTTTAAAGATGGTCGTTGTGATTAAAAATTTGATTGAGTTCTAAAATAAAATGACTCAGGGGTGTCATTTTCTCAGAGGATTTTAAATGTAGTTTCTTTGTGAAGAATAAAGAGTACCAATGGAGTTGGTTTGTGTTCATATTCAGTTTAGGCAAGACTAATTTATAGCACCTAGTCCATTGTTGGAAGTAAGGACTTGGATAATTATTGTATTTGCATTTATAGAACCTCTCCTTGTGGGTTTTAAAATGAAAAAGTAAAAAGATAATTATGTCAATTTTGGGTGAGCAAAGTAAAAGCAGAATAGATATGTAGCTGTTTGAGTTTCATAAATCAATTCTACTAGCTGTTTTCCCTAAATAAAAAGCTAGTCAGTGCCATCCAGAAGAGAATTCCATGTTTTTCGAAGAAGACAAATGAATGGCAACAATGAAAGAAGTTTAATTTTGTTCATGCTATGATATATTATATGAATATACATCATGTAAATATATTAATTCTTTTAATTCGACAAATATTTATTAGCTACATAAAATATTACAGATGTTATTCTGCCAGTTAAGGAAAAATCATCCATACAAGCAGTTAGGAAGCATGAGTTTTTGCCTTGATATTATAACTAACTCTCTGCATGATCTTGGATAACTCACCTCTCTGGACAAAGTTAATGAGTTAATAGGGGTGAATTTTATCAAGTAGTTAAATTATAAAGCTATCTCACTACCTCATATTCAGTCTAATTTTCCCACTACTTATAATATGCCAGGTCCTTCATATGTGATTATTTCACCTGAGCCAAGATGGATGATTTTTAAAAAGAAAATTAATAAAGGATTGAAAATCTAGTAACAGTAAATTGCCAGACTGATTTGGGAGAAGATGGAGACCTTGAAACGTTTAACCAGCATTAAAAATTATTTTTTCTCTTTATTGTTGTATGGGTAGGGATACATTGTTGCATTTACAAAAGTTCTTGTAATGTATTAAACAAATCATACTTGATTTTACCCCTTCCACCAATCTCCCCAATCTTCCCTTCCCCCATTCCTGGAATCGTTTCAGCAGGTATCAGTTTTGCATTCACATACATGTGTACACATTTTTGCACACTATTCACCCTCCTACCCTTTTCCCCACCACCTCCCCCATTTCACTGGTTCCAACCACTTCCCAGCAAGACCTGTCTGCCCTCTTGTTCTCTACTTTTGTAAAAGAAAAAAATGACATTTTTGCTTATTTGAAATAAAGGTAGCTACACAGGAGTTTCCTTGTGATATTTCCAAGTATATATGTATTATAACCCCAACTGTCCCATCTCCTGTATTTTTTTCATTGTACCTCAGTCCCTTTCTTTTGGTGGTTTCAACAGATTTAAGAATTCTGTATTCATTCTTGTATAGAGAGTACATCAACCACATGCATTAAAAATTCTTATTGTGCCAGAAATTTATGCCAATCCCAAAACAATGGTTGAGAACTTTGTTGTTTTGGATAAACTTACAAGGCTAAATAGACAAAAGTGGGGGTTCATGGCTCACCAAGATCATGGGGATCATATTAACTCCTCACCCTCACACTCCATTTTGGGTTGAGATCCTGAAGAGTCATCTCTTAGGATTAAGGATAAATAAGAAATAAGCCAATCCTCACAAGATTTTCCAGTTCAGCTTCAAGTCATCTGAAGGCTGCAAAAATCCTCAGCTCTTATATTAAGGACTTAATTAAGATGGTCCCTGACTGTTAACATTTCTGGTATGCTTCCTGGAAAGAAAAGAAAATCATATGTTAAGAAATATGTTATATTGAGCCAAAGGCAGTACTACACATAATTTTTCACATATAATAAACAGAATTAAATGTAACAACAGGCGAACAAATTTCAATGAAAAAGAATCATCAGATGTATTAGACAAACAATGGCAGATTTTTTGGAAATATTAGTACATGTGTGAGAAAAATCCACTATGCTTATTATACTCAAGGGTATAAAACAATAAATTGAAACTTTTAGCAATTATATGAACATTTCAGTAACATATATGAGAAATAAAATAGAACTTTCTAAGGAGACTGAGATCAATAGGAGACTTAACACAGGTAAAGAGAGACATAGTAAACTGGAAGTTAGGTCAGGAGAAAAATTTCAAATGAAGTAAAGACAGTAAAAATATTGAGAAATATAGTAGAAGAAATAATAAATTTATGCCTATTATAGTTTTAATTGGAAATACCAACAGGAGAAGATAAGAGAGAATGTTGAAGTGTAATACTTGAAGAAATAAGTAAATGTTTTCCAGAACTAATGGAATGTTCACTCTTCAGAGACAAGAATCCCAAGCTATATTTACACGTGGCTATATCATGGTGGAAATGCAGAATAAAAGGAATGAGAAAATCTTAAATGCAACCAGAGTTAAAAATTTAATATAAATCATGAGTAGGTGATAGGTTACAGAGCCATAGCTGACTTCGAAACTCTTTTTCTCTGTGAGATTTTTTCTACTTACTTTCTTTTTTTTTTTTTTCATTTTTCTTTTATTATTCATATGTGCATACAAGGCTTGGTTTATTTCTCCCCCCTGCCCCCACCCCCTCCCTTACCACCCACTCCACCCCCTCCCGCTCCCCCCCTCAATACCCAGCAGAAACTATTTTGCCCTTATCTCTAATTTTGTTGTAGAGAGAGTATAAGCAATAATAGGAAGGAACAAGGGGTTTTGCTGGTTGAGATAAGGATAACTATATAGGGCATTGACTCACATTGATTTCCTGTGCGTGGGTGTTACCTTCTAGGTTAATTCTTTTTGATCTAACCTTTTCTCTAGTACCTGTTCCCCTTTTCCTATTGGCCTCAGTTGCTTTAAGGTATCTGCTTTAGTTTCTCTGCATTAAGGGCAACAAATGCTAGCTAGTTTTTTAGGTGTCTTACCTATCCTCACCCCTCCCTTGTGTGCTCTCGCTTTTATCATGTGCTCATAGTCCAATCCCCTTGTTGTGTTTGCCCTTGATCTAATGTCTACATATGAGGGAGAACATACGATTTTTGGTCTTTTGAGCCAGGCTAACCTCACTCAGAATGATGTTCTCCAGTTCCATCCATTTACCAGCGAATGATAACATTTCGTTCTTCTTCATGGCTGCATAGAATTCCATTGTGTATAGATACCACATTTTCTTAATCCATTCGTCAGTGGTGGGGCATCTTGGCTGTTTCCATAACTTGGCTATTGTGAATAGTGCCGCAATAAACATGGGTGTGCAGGTGCCTCTGGAGTAACAGTCTTTTGGGTATATCCCCAAGAGTGGTATTGCTGGATCAAATGGTAGATCGATGTCCAGCTTTTTAAGTAGCCTCCAAATTTTTTTCCAGAGTGGTTGTACTAGTCTACATTCCCACCAACAGTGTAAGAGGGTTCCTTTTTCCCCGCATCCTCGCCAACACCTGTTGTTGGTGGTGTTGCTGATGATGGCTATTCTAACAGGGGTGAGGTGGAATCTTAGTGTGGTTTTAATTTGCATTTCAACTCAAAATGGATCAAGGATCTTAATATCAGACCCCAAACTCTTAAGTTGATACAAGAAAGAGTAGGAAATACTCTGGAGTTAGTAGGTATAGGTAAGAACTTTCTCAATGAAACCCCAGCAGCACAGCAACTAAGAGATAGCATAGATAAATGGGACCTCATAAAACTAAAAAGCTTCTGTTCATCAAAAGAAATGGTCTCTAAACTGAAGAGAATACCCACAGAGTGGGAGAAAATATTTGCCAACTATACATCAGACAAAGGACTGATAACCAGAATATACAGGGAACTTAAAAAACTAAATTCTCCCAAAACTAATGAACCAATAAAGAAATGGGCATGTGAACTAAACAGAACTTTCTCAAAAGAAGAAATTCAAATGGCCAGAAAACACATGAAAAAATGCTCACCATCTCTACTTACTTTCTAATTTATTTTTTCAAAGAACACTTTGCTTGAGGTTTTTTTAATATAGCAGAGGACCCAAAGCTATCTTTTAAAATACTGAGATCAAACAATTTTCATGTTGGAATTATAGTTTCCCCAAAAATGAAATAAGAATTCTCTCTGAATAAAAACAAATTAGAGACACTGTCCATTGAATGTTTCTAGATAGAGGATCAGCAATGAAGGAAATTCTAAATAATATCTTGAGAGAGAAAGAAAATGATTATAAATGGAAGGATAGAGATAAAGGATGAAACAATGCAAATAAGATATATGGGTAAATATATATTATTTTAACATATATATATTTGATACATGATATGATATATCATATTACATATAAGTATAATATATGTTTTAATATTTTAAATATATTTTTAAAATATAAATATATATGAGTAAGTACATATTTATATTATAAATACATATATGGGTAAAATGAAATAAACTTTATTTCAACCCATAAAATGTATAAATGTAAAAAGGTACATGCATATATATTTACATAATGAATACATAAATTTATATAATGTATAACCATATGAAAGGTATGTATTTATACATTTGGCACAAATATATTAAACAGTATCTGTGACTGATGATGTTAGTTGAGTCGTGAAAATACTCAGTATCATCCTCCAGATATAATCAATCATTCAGAGTTGGCAAATGAGAGCAAACCTATCTATAAACTCTGAATTTGCTAATTGATTGATCTACTTTAGCTTTCATGATCTATGATTCCAAGTATACTTATATATTTCAGATTGTATACAATAAATTTGTGGTTTTTCATTACAGAACATACTGCCTAGAAGGCCAGTAATTCTTTTTTTTTATTGTTGTGCTGGGTAGGGGTACATTGTAGCATTTACAAAGGTTCTTAGAATGGATCAAATATATCATACTTGAATTCATGCCCTCTACCATTCTTCTTTATCCCCACCCCCATTCCTGGAATATTTTCAGCAGGTATCATTTTTTCATCTGCATACATGTATACACAGAATTTGCATCATATTCATGCTCCTACACCCTCTCCCCTCCCCCAGGCAGGGCATATTC
Organism: Castor canadensis; assembly: GCF_047511655.1. Classification (NCBI taxonomy): domain Eukaryota; kingdom Metazoa; phylum Chordata; class Mammalia; order Rodentia; family Castoridae; genus Castor; species Castor canadensis. The sequence continues at coordinate 118,993,869 of NC_133405.1, forward strand.
CATCCTCCTGTTTTCTGATTTTGTATTAGGCCAGCAATTCTCAAATTTGATACACATCAAAATCACAAGGATAGCTTGCTAAAATGCCATCTTAGAATTTTTAATTTAGTAGGTTTGAGATAGCACTTAGTATTTGCATATGTTTCTTTTTTCCCTTTTACTATATACTTTCATTGCATGGCTTACTTACAAAGGAATTTGGGTTTAGTATCCAAGTGATTGAGTTTTACTTCTATATTTTCATAGTTTACTCTAGGTTTGTAGTTATCTTCTCTTGCCTCTTCTCTCCCAGCTTTATCGAAGTATAATTGACAAATAAAAATGTATATATCTGAAGCATAGAATGTGATATCTTGATATATGTATGCATTTAGATTACCACAATGTAGCTAATTAACATAGTCATTACTTCACATAGTTACTGTTCTCTGTATCTATGTTGAGAATACTTAAGTTCTAGTCCCTTACCAAATTTTAAGGATACATTCATAAATATAGTCAGAACTATATTTCATAAATATCTCCAGAACTTTTATACACTTTGACCTATATTCCCTCATTTTGCCACCATCCAGCCCTTGGTAATTATCATTGTACTCTCTGTTTATATTAATTTGACTTCTTTAGATTCTCCATGTAAGTGAGATCACACAGCATATGTTTTTCTGTGTCTTGCTTATTTAATTTAGTGTAACATCCTCAAGTTTCGTCCTATTGTTACAAATGACAGAATTTCCTTCCTTTTCAATGTTGAAGACAATTTCTGTGTTTCTGTCATTACCAGATGATATCAATGGTGCTATCCCTGGAATGACACTTGCAGAAAGTGTTCTTGAAAAGTCAAAAAAGAAAAATATATTGTCAAATATTGAGCTTTAAAGGAATCTTTTCACACAAGCCAAGAGTGACCATTTGAATTCATTTTACCTAAGGGAAATAAGTGCACATATTAAATATACACCTTAGTCTGAAACACAGCCTTTTATTCTTTTGTAAATATTATTTCATTTGTTGTTTTCTTGTCTCATTGTTCTATTTATTAAACAGTTTTACTTCTGCTTTTCTTCTGTCTTTTATTTTGTCATTTTTATATTTACTTACATGTGTACACATTGTTTGGGTCACCTTCCCAACCCTCCACCCACTTCTGGGCAAACTTGTTCAGTCCTCTTGTTCTCTGATTTTGTTGAAGAGAAAACATGGGAGATAATAAGAAATACATATCATTTTTGCTAGTTTGAGATAAAGATAGCTATACAAAGAGATTCCTGTCCTTGTTTCCCAGCACTTATGTATTGCAAGCCACATTGGTTCATTTCTGCCAGACCCCTTCACTACTTCCTGGTCCCCTTCCCATAGTGGCCTCTGCCAGTTTAAGATTGTTTTATTTGCTCCTCTACAATGAGGACATCAACCACATTCAAGTTTTAGGTTTCCTTCCTTTTTGCTATTCCTCTCATGTCCGATAATATTACTGCATTTCTTTTGGGTCTATAATCTGCATATGAGGGAGAACATGTGATTTTTGCCTTCTGAGCCTGGCTGGCTTCACTTAAGATGACATTCTCCAGTTCCATCCATTTACTTGCAAATGGCAAAATTTCATTCTACTTTGTATCTGAATAAAATTCCATTGTGTATACATACCACATTTTCTTAAGCCATTTGTCAGTAGTGGGCATCTTGGCTGTTTCCATAGCTTGGCTATTGTAAATAGTGTTGTAATAAACATGAGTGTGCAGGTGCCTCTGGAGTAACCTGAGTCGCATTCCTTTGGGTATATCCATAGGAGTGGTATTGCTGGATCATATGGCAGATCTATGTTTAGTTTTTTAAGAGGCCTGCATATTGTTTTCCAAAGTGGTTGTACTAGCTTACATTTCCACCAGCAGAGTATGAGGGTTCATTTTTCCCCTCATCCTCACCAACATTTGTTGCTGGTGATGTTCTTGATGATAGCTATTCTAACAGGAGTGAGGTGGAGTCTTAGTGTGGTTTTGATTTGCATTTCCTTTATTGCCAGGAATAATGAGCATTTTTGCATGTGTTTTTTGGCCATTTGGACGTCTTCCTTTGAAAAAGATCTGTATAGTTCAATTGCCCACTTCTTTATTGGTACATTAATTTTTGGGGAGTTTAGTTTTTTGAGCTCTCTGTATATTCTGGTTATCAGTCCTTTGTCTGATGTATAGCTAGTAAATACTTTCTCCCACTCTGTGGATGGTCCTTTAGTTTAGAGACCATTTCTTTTGTTGTACAGAAGCTTTTTAATTTCATGCAGTCCCATTTGTCCATCCTTTCTCTTAGTTGCTGGGCTGCTGGAGTTCTACTGAGGAAGTCCTTGAATATACCTATTGTTTCCAGGGTATTCCCTGCTTTTTCATGTACTAACTGCAAGTTTTCACATCTGATATTAAGGTCCTTAATCTACTTTGAGTTGATACTAGTACAGGGTGACAGGCATGGATGTAGTTTCACTTTTCTGCAGGTAGATAACCACTTTTCCCAGCAACATTTCTTGAAGAGGCTATCTTTTCTCCATTGTGTGTTTTGCAGCTTTGGTCAAAACTAAGGTGGGTGTAGCTGTGTGGATTCATATCTGGGTCCTCTATTCTGTTCCACTTGTTTTCATATCTGTTTTTGTGCCAGTACCATGCTATTTTTATGGGTATGGCTCTGTAGTATAGTTTGAAGTCGGGTATTGTGATACCTCCAGCATTGCTCATTTTGCTCAGTATTGCCTTGGCTATTCGTGGTCTTTGTGTTTCCAAATGAACATTAGGGTAGATTTTTCAATCTCTGTGATGAATGTCATTGGGATTTTAATGGAAATTGCATTGAACAAGAAGATTTCTTTTTGTAGTATAGCCATTATCCTGTGTTGATTCTACCAATCCATGAGCACGGGAGATCTTTCCATCTTCTATAGTCTTCTTAGATCTCTTTCTTCAGTGGTTTGTAGTTCTCCTTGTAGAGGTCATTTACATTCTTTGTTAAGTTTATTCCTAGGTATTTGATTTTTTTGAGGCTATTGTAAATGGAATTGTTTTCCTATATTCTTTCTCAATTTGTTCATTGTTGGTATATAGAAAGGCTTTGATTTTTGTAAGTTGATTTTGTATCCTGCTACATTGCTGAAGCTGTTTATGGTGTCTAGGAGTTTTGGAGTGGAGTTTTTTTGGGTCTTTGAGGTATAGGATCATGTTGTCTGCAAAAAGGGATACTGACTATTTCTTTACCTATTTTTATTCTTTTTGTTTCTTATTCTTGCCTTATTGCTCTGGCTAAAAATTCAGAACTATATTGAATAGGTGTAGGGAGAGGGGACATCCTTGTCTCATTCTTGACTTTAGGGGATATGGTTTCAGTTTTTCCCCATTAAGTATGATGTTGACTATAGGTTTGTCATATATAGCCCTTATAATGTTGAAGTTAGAGCTTTTGCCATGAAATGGTGTTGAATCTTATCAAAGTTTTTCTGCATGTATTGAGATGATCAAGTGGTTTTTGTCTTTGGAACTATAATGTGTTGTATTACATTTACTGATTTGCGTATGTTGAACCATCCCTTCATCACTGGGATGGAGCCTACTTGATCATGGTGAATGATCTTCTGATATGTTGCTGGATTTGGTTTGCCATTATTTTATTGATAATTTTTGCATCAATGTTCATTAAGGAGATTGGCCTGTGGTTTTCCTTTTTGGATGTGCCCTTGTCTGTTTTTGGGATGAGTGTAATACTGGCTTCATAGAATGAGATAGGCAGTGTTCCTACCTTTTCTATTTCATGGAAAAGTTTAAGGAGTATGGGCATTAGTTCTTCTTTAAGACTCTGGTAGAATTCAGCAGAGAATCCATGATGTCCTGGACTTTTCCTTTATGGGAGACTATTTATTGCTGTTTCAGTTTCATTATGCATTAGAGATCTGTTTAGGTGGTTAATATCTTCTTGGTTCAGTTTTGGATGGTCATCAATATCTAGAAATTTGTCCATTTCCTAAAAGTTTTTCAATTTATTGGAATATATGTTCTCAAAGTAGTCTCTGATGATTCCCTGAATTTCCTTAGTGATTGTTGTTATCGCTCATTTTTCTTTTCTGATTTTAATAATTTGGGTCTTTTCTCTCCTCAATTTAGTCAGATTTTCCAGAAGCCTGTCAATTTTGTTTGTTTTTTAAAAGAACCAGCTATTTGTTTCGTTGATTCTTTGGTTTTTTTGTTCTTATTATTTTGTTTTTTTGTTTTATTTGGTCTCTATTTCAGTAAATTCAGCCCTTATTTTTATTATTTCTCTCCTTCTACTTGTTTGGGGTTTTACTTGTTCTTGTTTTTCTAGGAATTTGAAATGTAGCATTAAGTTGTTTATTTGAGGCATTTCTGTCCTTTAAATATATGCACTCATGGCTATGAACTTTCCTCTTAGGACTACCTTTGCTTCATCCCATAGGTTCTGGTAGGTGGTATTTTCATTTTCATTAGCTTCCAGGAAGCTTATGATTTCTGCTCTTATTTCTTCTATGACCACTGATCATTGAGCAATGTGTTTTTAGCCTCCAATTATTTGCGTATTTTCTGCTGTTATTTTGGTTGTTGAATTCTAGTTTTAATGCATTATGATCAGATAGAATGCAGGGGGTGATTTCTATTTTCTTATGTTTGCTAAAGCTTGCTTTGTGCCCTAAGATCAGATCTATTTTGGAGAATATTCTATGGACTGCTGAGAGGAATTATTTTGTGCTGTTGTTGGATGAAATATTCTATAGAAATTAGTTAAGTCCATTTGATTTATGGTGAAATTTAGTTCTAGAATTTCTTTGTTGATTTTTTGTTTGGATGACCTATCTATTGGTGACAGAGGGGTATTAAATTCTCCCACTACCACTGTGTTGGAGTCTATATGTTCTTTTCAGTCCTTTAGTGTATATTTGATGAAATTGGGTGCACTGACATTGGGAGCATATAGGTTGATAATTTTTATTTTTTTTGTTGTACTTCTCCTTTTATTAGTATGACGTGTTCTTTATCTCATTTGACCAATGTAGGTCTGAAGTCTACTTTGTCTGATAAAAGTATTGCTACTCTTGCCTGTTTTCGGGGGCATTGGCTTGGTAAATCTTCTTCCAGCCTTTCACCCTAAGCCAGTGTTTCTTTCTGTCAATATGATGGGTGTCTTGTAAACAACAGATTCTCAGATCTTTCTTTTTAATACAGTTTGTCAAATGTTGCCTTTTGATAGGGGAGTTGAGTCCATTGACAGTCAGTGTTAATACTGATAGGTATATGGTGACTCCTGACATTTTGTTGTTTAAGGATTTGATTGTGTGAAGTCAGATCAATGCTACTCCTTGATTACTTGTTTTTTCTTCTCCTGTGGTTTGATACTTCCTGTCCTCTTGTGGTTTTGTTTGCTTTCATCTCCTGTGTGCAGAATTCCTTATATAATTTTCTGTAGTGGTGGCTTGGGGGTCATGTATTGTTTTAGTTTCTGTTTATCATGGAAGATTTTTATTGCTCCATCAATTTTGAATGATATTTTTGCTGGGTAGGGTATCATAGGGCTGAAGTTATTTTCGTTCAGTGCTCCAAATACGTGAGTCCATGCCCTTCTTGCTTTTAAGGTTTCCATTGAGAAATCTGCAGTTATTTTGATGGTGTTACCTTTATATGTCATTTGCTTTTTCTCTTTTACAGCCTTCAATATTCTTTCTGTTCTCTGTGCTAGTTGTCTTAATGATAAGATGCTGTGTGGAGGTACAATTTTGTTCAAGTCTGTTGGGTGTCCTGAAGGCAACAGAATGGGCAAAACTTTCCCTAGATTTGGGAAATTTCCTGTTATTATTTTATTGAATATGTTACATATACAATATTCATATGCCTTTGGCTTGGACCTCTTCTCTTTCTTCAGTGCCCATGATTCTTAAGTTTGGTCTTTTGATGGAGTCATTGAGCTCTTGTATATTTCTTTCACAGGTGTTGTGTTGTTTGACTAAGATTTCTTCTGTTTTTTCTTTAATTTCTATTTTATCTTTGAGCTCTGAGATTTTGTCTTCCACTTGTTCTAGTCTACTGGAGTGGCCTTCCACTGTGTTTTATGTTTGATAAGAGGACTTTTTATTTCCAGGATTTCTATTTGATTCTTTTTTCTGAAGTTTTCCATATCTTTGTTCAACTCCTCTTGTATGTTTGTGTTGTCATCTTTAATTCATATACTCCCTTTTTTGTAATTGTAAAAGGGTTTTCTTTTTTTATTATTCATTTATTCACATGTGCATACATTGTTTGGGTCATTTCTCCCTTCTGCCCCTACCCCCACTATCTCCCCCCTCCCTTCCATGCAGAACATGTTCTGTGCTTTTCTCCAGTTCTGTTAAAGAGTAAAAATAAGCAATAATAAGCAAGACATAGCATTTTTGCTAGTTGACATAAGGACAGATATACAGAGAGATTCTTAGCATTGCTTTCATGTACAAATGTGTTACAACCCAGGTTGATTCATCTCTAACTGATCTTTACACTGGTTCCCGATCCCCTTCTCTTGGATCCCCTTCTCTTGTTGACCTCTGTCACTTTAAGGTTTCTGTATTAATCCTCTGGAGTGGGGACATCAACTGCTTTCATGTTTTGGGTTTTCTATCTAACCCCATAACTCCCATATAGGTTCTCCCCTTGTCATGTAAACCAAGTCCTACAACATTGCTGTATTTGCCCTAGATCTAAAGACCACATATGAGGGAGAACATATGATTTTTGGTCTTCTGAGTCTGGCTAACTTCATTCAGAATGATGTTCTCCAGTTCCATCCATTTACTTGCAAATGATAGATTTCATTCTTCTTCATGGCTGAGTGAAGTTCCATTGTGCATAAATATCACATTTTCTTGATCCATTCGTCAGTAGTGGGGCATCTTGGTTGTTTCCATAACTTGGCTATTGTGAATAGTACTACAATAAACATGGGTGTGCAGGTGCCTCTGGAGTAACCTGAGTCACTTTCTTTGGGTATATCCCTAGGAGTGGGATTGTTGGATCATATGGCAGATCAATGTTTAGTTTTTTAAGAGGCCTGCATATGTTTTCCAAAGTGGTTGTACTAGCTTACATTCCTACCAGCAGAGTATGAGGGTTCATTTTTCCCCTCATCCTCACCAACATTTGTTGCTGGTGATGTTCTTGATGATAGCTATTCTAACAGGAGTGAGGTGGAATCTTAGTGTGGTTTTGATTTGCATTTCCTTTATGGCTAGAGATGGTAAGCATTTTTCATGTGTTTTTTGGCCATTTGAATTTCTTCTTTTTAGAAAGTTCTATTAGGTCAGTTGCCCATTTCTTAATTGATTCATTGATTTGGGGAGAGTTTAGTTTTTTAAGTTCCTTGATAACATTCTGGTTATCAGTCCCTTGTCTGATGTATAGCTGGCAAATATTTTCTCCCACTCTGTGGTGGTCTCTTTAGTTTAGAGACCATTTCTTTTGTTGTGCAGAAGCCTTTTAATTTTATGAAGTCCCATTTGTCCATTCTTTCTCTTAATTGCTGGGCAACTGGGGTTCTACTGAGGAAGTCCTTGACTATACCTATTAGTTCCATAGTGTTTCCTGCTCCTTCCTGTGCTAACTTCAGAGTTTCAGGTCTGATATTAAGGTCCATGATCCATTTTGAGTTGATACTAGTACAGGGTGATAGAAATGGATCTAATTTTAGTTTCTTGCAGATGGATAACCACTTTTCCCAGCAGCATTTGTTGAAAAGGCTGTCTTCATCATACATTTTTGGCCCCTTTTTCAAAAATAAGGTGGGTATAGTTGTGTGGATTCATATCTGGGTCCTCTATTCTGTTCCACTGGTCTTCATGTCTGTTTTTGTGCCAGTACCATGCTGTTTTTATTACTGTGGCTCTGTAATATAATTTGAAGTCGGGTATTGTGATACCTCCAGCATTGCTCTTTTTGCTGAGTATTGCCTTGGCTATTCGTGGTCTCTTGTGTTTCCAAGTGAACTGTAGGGTAGATTTTTCAATCTTTGTGATGAAAGTCATTGGGATTTTGATGGGAATTGCATTAAACATGTAGATTGATTTTAGTAGCATAGCCATTTTTACTATGTTGATTCTTCCAATCCATGAGCATGGGAGATCTTTCCATCTTCTGTAGTCTTCCTCAATATCTTTCTTCAGGGGTTTGTAATTCTCCTTTTAGAGGTCATTCACAACTTTTGTTAACTTTACTCCTAGGTATTGATTTTTTGAGGCTATTGTAAATGGAATTGTTTCCATGTATCCCTTCTCAGTTTGTTCATTGTTTGTGTATAGAAAAACTACTGATTTTTGTAAGCTGATTTTGTATCTTTCCACCTTGCTATACCTGTTTATGGTGTCTAAGAATTTTTGGGTAGAGTTTTTTGGGTCTTTAAGGTATATGATCATATTGTCTGCAAATAGAGATAATTTGACAGTTACTTTACCTATTTGTATTCCTTTAATTCTTCTTCTTGCCTAATTGCTCTGGCTAGAAATTCCAGTACTATGTTGAAAAGGAGTGGGGATAGTGGGCACCCTTGTCTTGTTCCTGATTTTAAGGGAAATAGTTTCAGTTTTTCACCATTATTTATGATGTTGGCTGTAGGTCTGTCATATATAACCTTTACAATGTTGAGATACATTCCTTCTATTCCTAGTTTTCTTAGAGCTTTTATTATGAAGTGGTGTTGGATTTTGTCAAATGCTTTTTCTGCATCTATTGAGATGGATCAAATGGTTTTTGTCTTTGCTTCTATTGATGTGCTGTATTACATTTATAGATTTGCCTATGTTGAACCACCCCTGCATCCCTGAGATGAAGCTGACTTGGTAGTGGTATATGATCTTTCTGATGTGTTGTTGGATTCTGTTTGCCATTATTTTATTGAGGATTTTTGCATTAATATTCGTTATAGAAATTGGCCTATAGTTCTCTTTTTTTGGAGGTGTCTTTGTCTGGTTTTGGGATGAGAGTAATGTTGACTTCATAAAATGAGTTAAGCAGTGTTCCATCCCTTTTATTTCATGGAACAGTTTAAGGAGGGTTAGTATTAGTTCTTCATTAAAAGTCTGATAGAATTCAGCAGTGAATCCATGAGATCCTGGCTTTTATTTTTTGGGAGACTCTTAATTGCTGCTTTAATTTTGTTTTGTGTTATATTCCTATTCAGGCAATTAATATCTTCTTGGTTCAGTTTTGGATGGCCGTAAGCACTCAGAAATCTGTCCATTTCTTCAAAATTTTCAAATTTATTAGAGTATAGGCTCTCAAACTAGTCTCTGACGATTTCCTGGATTTCCGTGGTGTTTGCTGTTATCTCCCCTTTTGTATTTCTGATTTTACTGATTTGAGTTTTTTCTTTCCTCATTTTAGTCAGGTTTGGCAGGGGTCTGTCAATCTTATTTGTTTTTTCAAAGAATCAGCTTTTTGTTTCATTAATTCTTTGTATATTTTTTGTTTCTGTTTTGTTGATTTCAGCTCTTATTTTAATTATTTCTCCCCTTCTGCTTATTTTAGGGTTTGCTTGTTCTTGTTTTTCTAGGAGTTTGAGCTGTAGTATTAGACCATTGATTTGAGATCTTTCTGACCTTTTAATATTTGCAGTTATGGCTATAAACATTCTTTTTAGGACAGCCTTTGCTGTGTCCCAAAGGTTCTGGTAGGATGTGTTTTCATTTTCATTAACTTCCAGGAATCTTTTAATTTCCTCTTTTATTTCATGAATGACCCATTGATCATTGAGCAATGTGTTGTTCAGCTTCCATTGTTTGCATTTTTTTACTGCTGTTTTTGTTGTTGATCTCTAGTTTTAATGCATTGTGGTCAGATAGAATGCATGGGATTATTTCTATTTTCTTGTATTTACTGAGGCTTGCTTTGTGCCCTAAGATGTAATCAGTTTTGGAGAAGGTTCCATGAGCTGCTGAGAAGAATGTATATGTATATTGTGAAGCAGTTGGTTGAAATATTTTGTAGATGTCAGGTAAGTCCATTTGGTCTATGTTGTTATTTAGTTCTAGAATTTTTTAATTGATTTTTTGTTTGAATGTCCTGTCTATTGTTGATATGGGGATATTACAGTCTTCCACTTTCACTGTGTTGGAGTTTATATATGTTTTTAGGTCCTTCAGAGTATGTTTGATGAAATTGGATGCATTGATGTTGGGTGCATATAGGTTGATAATTGTTATTTCCTTTTGGTTTATTTCCTCTTTTATTAGTATAGAGTGTCTTTCTTTATCTCATTTGATCAATGTAAGTTTGAAGTCTACTTTATCTGAGACAAATATTGCTATCCCTGCCTGTTTACAGGGGCCACTGGCTTGGTAGATCTTCCTGCCTTTCACCCTAAGCCAGTGCTTGTTTCTATCGATGAGGTGGGTCTCCTGTAGGCAGTAGATTGTTGCATCTTCCTTTTTAATACAGTTTGCCAATTGGTGTCTTTTGATGGGGACTTTTGATGAGGAATTAAGTCCATTAATGTTTAGTGTTAGTATTGATAAGTATGTGGTGATCCCTGTCATTTTGTTTTTGTTGTTTAAGGGTTTGATTGTGTGTAGCTGAATCAATGTCACTCTCTACTTTTTTGCCTTTCCTTCTCCTGTGGTTTGGTATTGCCTGCCCTTTCATGGTTTTGTTGGATTTCACTTTCTGCATGCAGAATTCCTTGGAGAATCTTTTGTAGTGGTGGCTTGGTGGTCATGTATTGCTTTAGTTTCTGCTTATCATGGAAGACTTTTATTGCTCTATCTATTTTGAATGATAGTTTTGCTGGGTAGAGTATCCTAGGGTTGAAGTTATTTTCATTTAATGCCTGGAATACCTCACTCCCTGCTCTTTTTGCTTTAAAGGTTTCCATGGAAAAATCTGTTGTGATTTTGATGGGTTTACCTTTGTATGTTATTTTGTTTTTTCTCTCTTATGGCTTTCAATATTCTTTCTCTAGTTTCTGTGCTTGTTGTTTTAATAATATTTGGTGGGGTAGTTATATTTTGGTCAAATATGTTTGAGGCTTCCTGTACCTGAAAGGGCATAGTTTTCTCTAGATTTTGGAAATTTTCTGTTATTATTTTGTTGAATATATTACTTATTCCTTTTGCTTGCACCTCTCCTCCTTCTTCAAATCCCATGATTTGCAGTTTTGGTCTTTTAACTGAGTTAGTGTGTTCTTGCATATTTCTTTCACAGGTCTTGAGTTGTTTGCCTAATAGTTCTTCAGTTTTTCATTTAATTACCATTTCATGTTCAAGTTCTGATATTCTGTCTCCTTTTTGTTCTATTTTTCTGGAATGGCCTTCCATTTTGTTTTGTATTTCTTTTTCATTCTTTTTTCTGAGGTTTTTCATGTTGTGGGTCACTTCCTCTTTAATGTTGTCAATTTTTGTCCTTAATTCGTTTATCTCTCTATTTATGGTATTTTCTGTTTCCTTTTTGTTTTTATTTAGGGCTCCATGATTTCATTTATTTTTTTTTGTGTTTTCTCATATTCTTTATTTTTGTTGTCATGGAATTTCTTGATTGCCTTCTTTACATTTTGGTTGACCATGTCTAGTAACATATCCATGAAATTCTCAGTGATTATGTTGCAGGATTTCTTCTTTCAAGTTGTTCTTGTTGGCTTTGTTGGGTTCCTTGGCATAGTTTATCTTTATTTTGTTGGAATCTGGATCTGGGTATCTCTTTTCTTCATTTCCCTCTGAATCCTGAACTAATTCATTTTTGGGGGCAGAATGGTTTCCATCCCTTTTTTGTTTTGCCATCATTCCACTTGGTACTGTTTCTGTCCCTGTACTATGTGTAATTTAGTGTTAGCTGAGTTACAATAGTGAAACTAACAAAATCAAGGAGAAGGAGAATATTGAGAAAGAAAGAGAAGCAGAAGAAAAAAAGAACAAAGAAAAAAGAGAGTACCAGGGAAAACAGCAGGGAGAGACAGTGGACGATCAAAGAGCAAACCAGACAGCCAAACCATTAAAGAAAGGCAAATAAATAAATAATAAATAAATTAAAAGAAGTGAAAAATAATCAGTGTTTCAGGAACAGTGGAATTTCAGTCTTAGTATTTTTGCTGTTACTCCTTTAGCATCTAGACCTGTCTGTGTCTCCTAGGCAGGTTTGGAGCCCTCCTATGGTGGGTGGCACATGGGTGGTGTTCCACAGGCCTGCTGGAAGAGGCCTGTCCTTGAGGCAATCTAGCAGGCCTTTGGAGTTTGGGCCTGGTATGCCTGAAGGGCATGGGCCCAGTGGGGTGGAAATCGTGAGTGCTTGTGAATCACCAGCCTGGCAGGTCTGAGGGTTGCAGTCCTGGTGGAGATTGTGTGTGGTTGTGGATTGCAGGCCTTGCAGGCCTGAGGGGCATGGCCCAGTGGAGATTGTGAATGTCTGTGGATCACCAGCTTGGCAGGCCTTAGGGGCATGGTCTGGTGGAGATCATGTGGGTCTGAGGTGTGGGAGTTTGGGGGAGATTCAGCAGGCCTGTGGAGGCAGCTGTGGCAGGGCTGAGGTTCATGGAGCTCACATGGTCTGTGGCTGTGTTCCAGTCACCATCTTGGATCTCACCTCTCCCTTTTTATAGTGTCCTTTATTTCACTTTATTGTTTTTTGAAGTCCTCTCTGAGTTCCTTTATTTGTTTCTGTGTCCTTTTACATTCTGCATCTTTGTTGTCTTGAAATTTCTTGACTGAACCTTGTACATTCTGGTTAACCACTTCTAATATCTTCTTTATGAATTTCTCAGTTATATCTTTCAAAATTTCTTGTTTGAGGGTTTTTATGTAGATGTCACTGGGCTCCATGTGAAATTTACCATTTTTTTTTCGTGGTCAGCAGATGGGTATCCATTTTCTTCATTTCCCACTGAATCCTGTATTGAATTAGTTTTTTGAGGGGAGAGGTATCTGTCCTTTCTTCTTCCCATTGCTCCACTTGATGTGTGCAACTACGTTTTTGATAGGCTTGTTGATGGTTTTGATTGCTTGATTTCTTTCCTTGATTTAATTTTTGTGTTCTGACTGACTTAATTGTTAGCTAGGATGATGTGCTCTTTGTGTCCCTCGACTGGAGGTATAATTTAGCAATAACAAATTCACATGTACAGTGCCAGAACAGTTGTTTACATATTATATAGAAAATCTCTTGATGATCGTATCTATAAATAGTGGGAGTTGGGGTGGGTAATGGTTATTAAGCTACTTATAGATTTGGGGAATTGGTAAGGTGGCACTGATGGGTGGGGGAAGAGTTTGGGGGCTGCTGGGTTTTGTGTCCCTTGTGTGTGTTTGGGTGTATTTCTGTTGTTCTATTGGAGGGTGCTTGTGTCAGTGGCTGGAGGTAGTTGGGGTTGTATACAGTTGGTACAGGAGGCTAGTCAGCAGGTGGTGAGTATATTGGAGGGAGGAGTAGTGTAGTGATAGGAGGGGAGGTGAAGATTGGGGAAAGAGTGGATGGAAAGGGTCAGAAAGAGTAGTTGAGAGGGAGAACAATGGATTATAGCACAGGAGAAGGAGGGAAAGTGAAGAGGGTAAGAATAAGGATAAGAGAATAGTAATGGTGAAGTTAGTAACATAAGAATAATAAAAATAAAAAATTTTTTAAAAACATCAGGTTCTGGAACCACAGAAATTTCAGTCTTTTGGTAAAAGTTCTGGAGTTATTCCTTAGGTGTGCAATCCTGGTATTGGTGTATAAGCAGAAACTCTGATCTGCTCTTACCAGGTGACTGGCTTATAAGTAGTATTTGGTTCCTTCTGCCCACAAGATTAGTTAGAACTGTGAGGTGAGGTAAGATTGCCAGCCTGTGCAGGTTGGTCAGAGCTGTTGTTTTCACCATGCAGCAGCTGCATTCCCTTCAGCCACAGCTGTGTTTAGTCAGCTCCTCTCCCAGGAAGGTGGGGCAATTCAGTTTTGAATGCTGCCCTCTGTCCGAAGGATTGGCTCCAGGATCTACCACCTCCTCTGGTTTGGGCCTTTGGCCCCACCCTACTCTCAGCCTTTGTTCTCCTGACCTCTGCTTGGTGCCAGCAGCACCACTGGGAGGTTGGATTGTCTTCCTGCTCCCCCCCCACAGCCTTGTGACTTCACCCGCATTTGTTCACTGAGAGTTTGGCACTGAGAGTTTGGCTTCTTGTCCCATCCCCATTCACTGGGGCAGTTTCAGCATTCCTCCTCCACCTCTACTGAAAATGTTAGATTATAGCTCACTGTTTTTGTTTTTCAGTTTTGCTGGGGGTGGTTCAGTCTGCTCAGGGGAATCACTGACTTATTTTCCCAGGGGTTATGTAGTGAAGTCATGTGTGGTGCATGATGCTCACCTATTGGTTCTGCAGTTTCACTCAGGCAGCTTTGGAGCCAGTTGGTGGGGAAAAATGGTTCTGCTTTTTTTTCAGTGCAGTGTGGCATAGGGAGGCTTTCCATGGGCTAGGGGTCCAGGATGTCACAGAGTTTGATTATCGTTGGTGCTTGTTCTGCTTGTTGGAAGAAAGATAAAAAGAAAAGAGAAACATCCAGAGGGAGGGAGCTTTCTTCCCAGGGCTGAACATGCCTTGCTGGCTGTGCCGCAAGGAATTTTCATGGCTGTTAGGTGCAATTAAAGGCTGATTTAAGTGTCCTTCTTTGAATTTTATCTTCACCTAATGTGATGGTGGTTATTATTTTGGCTAGAAGCAATCAGAATTACTCAAGTGTAGCTCAGACATCTCAAGGAGGTTTCTGGGGTCACAGAGCTTAGGATTTTTGATTCCCTACCCTAGCCACCATTTTGGATCTCCTCATTTGTTATTTTCTTCTTAAATAAGATGTAAATTGATGCATTTTCAAACTGAAGCACAGTTAGCTGATGCCTCAATACTTTTAGCCCATTATTTTTCCAATTGATCATTTGGATATTTGAAAACTAGGTCTATGCCTGGAATGAAAACTCTTCTATTCTGTTTATAAATTGTCTATCACTATTTTGCTCACCATTAATGAACTCTTTTATAACAAAGAAGGACATAACATGTTTATTTGAGGGTTTAGAGGGCTCAGAAGAGTATTACACAGAATTTACATGCATGCTTTCTTAACAAATGCTTTATTGTTTTGCTGTTACTGTTTTCATCTAATGACCAAACATTTAATGTGATAAATACAATTTTATTACTTGGTTTTCCTGGTACTCTTTATATCAGTCTCAGGAATTTCTCTTGACCTGCCTTGAGATTATGATTGCCTCAGGTCATTCTATATTTCTAAAGAGCTATCACTAGAATAGGTAACACTGAAGTTAGTGTGATCTTTAGTAAAAGTCAGGGGACTGGCAGAGTGCCTAAAACACTCTTGAAAAACACTACTCTCTGAGGTTTTCAAGGAGTAAGGATCATTCTGGGAATTTAGAAGATTCTTTGACTGTTAATGGGCCAGTTGAACCAGTTCAAAAATATTAACTCAGGTAACTCTGTGTGATGACATTTAATTTGATAGATTTAATATGTGTGAAATAAATGAAAATAGACTGTGTAATTTTGTGGCAAAACTTTTATAATAGTATGGGGGAGAAGCTATAGCTACTCTCATGGTTTCACCTTTTAATACTGAGCATAAACTCATCTAAATGGGATTTAAATATATATATTCATATATAGACATAGATACAGATATGTGACTGAAACAGTTAAGTTGGTCATTTGGATACTTGAAAACTAGTTCCACTCCTAGGATGAAAACTTTTCTATTTTGTTTATAACTTGCATATCACTATTATGCCTATGAGCAGTGAACTCTTTTATAACCATGAAGGAAATGTTTGTATGAGGATTCCAAAGAGTTACATATATATATATTACATATACAAATATATGTAATATAAATATATATTATATATATATACACATATATATGTATATACATATTTATATATATGAGACTTGGAAAATTATTCCAAGCAATGGTCAGATGGGCCCTTTTGAGTTCAGTTGGTTGTTATAGAAATGAACAATCCTGATAAGTTTGTCTTTAGTGTTTTATATTTTAATGTAAAGACTAATCATAGGGCTAGCAGAGTGGCTGAAGAGCTCTTGCCTAACAAGTATGAACCTCTGAGTTCAAATCCTAGTACCACCACCAAAAAACAATACTATTTGGTTACATACAATAGCATTTTAAATTCTTCAAGGTAAATGTCTGTATTTAGCCATAAATTATTATAGATACAATTATAAGTTAACTGTTAAAATATTTATGTCAAATATCTCTCAAAAATCAAACAAATTGAGTTCATATAATCTCAGCAATCATTAAAATAAATATTATTATAAAAGTTTGATTTACCTTTAAGTAATTTCCATATTTGTATTCATATAAAGCATATGTCTTACATACATATGTCAATTGGCAAATCAATACTCTTTTAGAAATATTGTTTACAGGTTGATAATTAAGTAATTGTACTCTGAATAATCTTTGAACCCAAAATAAAATTTAATTTTAATTAATGTATGTTTCACCACACTCATATTTCATTTCTATAAATATTAATATCATAAATTAATAAGATTACTGCATGGTAACTGGTGTTTTGCTATACATGTTTTAGGTTTAATTAAGATTTTTAGCTCTTAATATAGCTCTAGTCTTAACAACCCAGAAGTTAATTATTTGAGATCCTTGTTTCATTCCTCATTTCTAAACCCAAACCACTGTTACTAGCAAGAGTTATTGGAGATTATCAGCCTCTGATATTCACAACCTTTCCCTTTTATAAAGGTATTGAAGTTTTCTTCATGTTTCCCAGTGTCTTGATAGGGAACATTCACTCTAAGTTGATGATGTAGGAGCTTATGAATCTCAACAGGATATTATTTTGCAGGTCACATCTAGACTTTGAATCTGGACAAATCTCTTTTTTGAGTGTCCACCGATGATAATATCATGGGCTCCATAGAGTAATATTTACTGTTGAGAATAAAGATCAGGGATTATGGCAGAGAGAATTCCAAGATGGCGGCTAGAGGTAGGAAGCAGAAAGCGACCCTCCTATAGTGAAATCTTGGAGAGACGCTGGAGACACACTTTGCAGGCATAATCACCGAGAAAAGGCATAACTTTGACTCCTCCACATCTCCAGCCGGTGCAGAGAATCTCCACTTCACATTAAACGGAGAACCAAGGAGGGCCCCCGGTGCCGCCAGTGGCCGGCGCGCATACGGCTTGGGAAGACGTGGACCAGGTGAGGTTCGCGGTACCGCGGTAGCCCCACAGACAAGCCTGGGCCAGGGCAGCATAGCCCCCTGGACAGACTGACCTCCACCCGGGAAAAAAAGAGAAACTGAGTACTAAGCAATAAGAACAGTTAAGACACGCTGGAAAGAGGGTGGGGCGCCCTGAGCGCTGAAGATTGGGGGAAGGGAATCCTTCCCGGGACTGTAAATAAACGAGCCGGGCGGGCCGGAGAGGCTCTGGCGGGAGCGGGGTGTGTGCCCAGCAACCAGGAGCGGGGAAGCTTGTGAGAGGAGGGAAGACCCACTTCCCACGTGAACTGTAAATAAACACGCAGGCCTGACAATGCGGGGCAGTGTCACCTTTCCCAGTGCTTGAAAAGGGAAAAGCCTGTAGCAGAGGACCCCGCACAGGAGAACTCTGAGCAAACAAAGCCTGTGGGACCAGGTGAGTGCTAGCTCACCCCAGAGATCTGCATAAATAACGCCGCCAGCTACAGGCTGAGAGCAGCAAGCAGGCAAGCCACAGTTGCAGATAGCACTCTCAGAACTGCCTCCAGACGCTTTTTTTTCTGTTTCTCCCTACCTTTGATGAGAGAACAACCGAATTACACCTGCAAGCCGAAAAACTTACTGAAACTGTATTGCATTTGAACTGGGGACACTTGGTGGGGCTTTTTTTTTTTTTCTCTTCTGTGTGTGTGTGAGTGTAGTTTTGTTCTACTTTATGCATCCCCTTTGATGAGACAACTACAGAACAACATCTGAGGCACCAACTCCAGGACTGGAGATTGAGACGGACATCCAAATTATTAAGACTGAAATTGCATTGCATATAAACTTGGAAGTTTTTTGGTTTTTTTTTTTTTAATTTTCTATTTTCCATTTTATTTTAATTCATTTTTATATATAGATATTACTTTCATATACTTATTTTTTATTTTTTTTATCTTTGATTTTCAATCCTCTCTCTGTCTCTCTATTGTCTGTTCAGCTTACTGTCGATTAGCACACTAACACTCCCTGTTTATACCTTTGAAACTCTCTTGTCTGATACCTTGTTCTGCTTTCTCCCTCTTGTCTGTATATTTGTTTTCTCCTTTTCTTTAACTTCTTGCTTTCCATCTCAGCTCACTCTTCCATTCTCAATATTACCATTGTTATTATTACAAGCTAGAAAATACTTAATTACACACAGTACAGGGACAGTAACAACACCAAGGACAATGACAGGAAGACAGAAAAAACAAGGAAACCAGTTTCCCCACAGCAAAAAATTAGTACAGGAACCAGAGGGGAATGAAGAGAACAGAAACTCAGATCCAGACTCCAACAAAATGAAGATAAACTATGCCAAAGGACCCAATGAAGCCCACAAGAATAATTTAAAAGAAGACATACTACAAGTACTCAATGAGAATTTTATAGAGATGATACTGGATAGGGTCAACCAAAATGTACAGGAGACACTCAAGAAATTCCAAGACAATAAAAATAGAGAATTTGAAAAAGCAAAAGAAGAAATAAAGGAAACCATAGAAGCACTGTATAAACACCAAAGTGAAAGAGAGAACACAATGAATAAATGGATAAATGAACTCAGGACACAAATAGACAACAATAAAGAAGAAAACAGCCAGGATATGGAAAACCTCAGAAAAAAGAACGAAACAGAATTGCAAAACAAAACGGAAGGCCAATCCAGCAGAATAGAACAAACAGAAGACAGAATCTCAGAACTTGAAGATGAAATGGTAATTAAAGGAAAAACTGAAGAACTATTAATTAAACAACTCAAGACCTGTGAAAAGAAAATGCAAGAACTCACCGACTCCATCAAAAGACCAAACTTGAGAATCATGGGCATCGAAGAAGGAGAAGAGGTGCAAGCGAAGGGAATGCGTAATATATTCAACAAAATAATAACGGAAAATTTCCCAAATCTAGAGAAAGATATTCCCATACAAATGCAAGAGGCCTCCAGGACACCAAACAGACCAGATCAAAATAGAACTACTCCACGACATATCATCATTAAAACAACAAGTTCAGAAACTAAGGAAAGCATATTGAAGGCTGTAAGAGAGAAAAAACAAGTAACATACAAAGGTAAACCCATCAAAATCACAGCAGACTTCTCAACAGAAACATTAAAAGCAAGAAGAGCATGGGGTGAGATCTTCTGGGCACTGAATGAAAATAACTTCAACCCCAGGATACTCTACCCAGCAAAGCTATCATTCAAAATAGATGGAGCAATAAAAGTCTTCCATGATAAGCAGAAACTAAAACAATATGTGACCACAAAGCCACCATTACAAAAGATTCTGCAAGGGATCCTGCACACAGAAAGTGACACCCAACTTACCCATGAAAAGGCAGGCAGCACCAAACCACAGGATAAGAAAAGCAAGACAGTAGAGAGTAACATCAAGTTAGGTACACACAATCAAACCTTCAAACAACTAAGATAACTAAATGGCAGGAATCACCACATACCTATCAGTACTAACACTTAATGTTAATGGACTTAATTCACCCATCAAAAGACACCGTTTGACAAAATGGATTAAAAAAGAAGATCCAACAATTTGTTGCTTACAGGAGACGCATCTCACCGACAGAAATAAGCATATGCTTAGGATGAAAGGCTGGAAGAAGATTTACCAAGCCAATGGCCCCCGAAAACAAGCAGGAGTAGCAATACTTATCTCTGACAAAGTAGACTTCAAACCTACATTGATCAAACGAGATAAAGAAGGACATTCCATACTAATAAAAGGGGAAATAGACCAAAAGGAAATAATAATCATCAATCTGTACGCACCCAATGTCAACGCACCCAATTTCATCAAACATACCCTGAAAGACCTAAAAGCATATATAAACGCCAACACAGTGGTTGTGGGAGACTTTAACACTCCATTTTCATCAATAGATAGGTCATCCAAACAAAAACTCAATAAAGAAATCCAAGATCTAAAATATGCAATAGATCAAGTGGACCTAGTAGATGTCTACAGAACATTTCTACACAATATACATTCCCATGGAACCTTCTCCAAAATAGATCATATCCTAGGGCACAAAGCAAGTCTCAGCAAATATAAGAAAATAGAAATAATACCATGCATACTATCTGACCACAATGCAGTAAAAGTAGAACTCAACAACAAAAGTAAAGACAAAAAACATTCAAACAGCTGGAAACTAAATAAGTCATTACTTAATGAAGAATGGATCATTGATGCAATAAAAGAGGAAATTAAAATGTTCCTGGAAGTCAATGAAAATGAAAACACAACCTACCGGAACCTATGGGACACAGCTAAGGCAGTCTTGAGAGGAAAGTTTATAGCCATGAGTGCATATATTAAAAAGATTGAAAGATCCCAAATCAATGACCTAATGATACATCTCAAACTCCTAGAAAAACAAGAACAAGCAAATCCCAAAACAAATAGAAGGAGAGAAATAATAAAAATAAGAGCTGAAATCAACGAAATAGAAACCAAAAAAACCATACAAAGAATTAATGAAACAAAAAGTTGGTTCTTTGAAAAAATAAACAAGATCGATAGACCCCTGGCAAACCTGACTAAAATGAGGAGAGAAAAAACCCAAATTAGTAGAATTAGGAATGCAAAAGGGGAGATAACAACAAACACCATGGAAGTCCAGGAAATCATCAGAGACTACTTTGAGAACCTATATTCAAATAAATTTGAAAATCTAAAAGAAATGGACAGATTTCTAGATACATATGATCATCCAAAACTGAACCAAGAGGAAATTAATCACCTGAATAGACCTATAACACAAAATGAAATTGAAGCAGCAATCAAGAGTCTCCCCGAAAAGAAAAGTCCAGGACCTGATGGATTCTCTGCTGAATTCTATCAGACCTTTAAAGAAGAACTGATACCAACCCTCCTTAAACTGTTCCATGAAATAGAAAGGGAAGGAAAACTGCCAAACACATTTTATGAAGCCAGTATTACACTTATCCCAAAACCAGGCAAAGACACCTCCAAAAAGGAGAACTATAGGCCAATCTCCTTCATGAACATTGATGCAAAAATCCTCAACAAAATAATGGCAAATCGAATTCAGCAACACATCAAAAAGATTATTCACCACGAACAGGTAGGCTTCATCCCAGGGATACAGGGGTGGTTCAACATACGAAAATCAATAAACGTAATAAACCACATTAACAGAAGCAAAGACAAAAACC
This sequence comes from Castor canadensis, assembly GCF_047511655.1. Lineage (NCBI taxonomy): Eukaryota > Metazoa > Chordata > Mammalia > Rodentia > Castoridae > Castor > Castor canadensis. The sequence goes on from NC_133405.1 coordinate 119,015,315, forward strand.
ACTTGATCATCTCAATAGATGCAGAAAAAGCCTTTGATAAGATCCAACACCATTTCATGATAAAAGCTCTAAGAAAACTAGGAATAGAAGGAAAGTTCCTCAACATTATAAAAGCTATATATGACAAACCTACAGCCAGCATTATACTTAACAGAGAAAAATTAAAACCATTCCCTCTAAAATCAGGAACCAGACAAGGATGCCCACTATCTCCACTCCTATTCAACATAGTACTGGAATTCCTAGCCAGAGCAATTAGGCAAGAAGAAGGAATAAAAGGAATACAAATAGGTCAAGAAACTGTCAAAATATCCCTATTTGCAGACGACATGATCCTATACCTTAAATACCCAAAAAACTCTACTCAGAAGCTTCTGGACATCATCAATAGCTATAGCAAGGTAGCAGGATATAAAATCAACATAGAAAAATCATTAGCATTTCTATACACTAACAATGAGCAAACGGAAAAAGAATGTATGAAAACAATTCCATTTACAATAGCCTCAAAAAAAATCAAATACCTAGGTGTAAACCTAACAAAAGATGTGAAAGACCTCTACAAGGAAAACTATACACTTCTGAAGAAAGAGATTGAGGAAGACTATAGAAAGTGGAGAGATCTCCCATGCTCATGGATTGGTAGAATCAACATAGTAAAAATGTCAATACTCCCCAAAGTAATCTACATGTTTAATGCAATTCCCATCAAAATTCCAATGACATTCATTAAAGAGATTGAAAAATCTACTGTTAAATTTATATGGAAACACAAGAGGCCATGAATAGCCAAGGCAATTCTCAGTCAAAAGAACAATGCAGGAGGTATCACAATACCTGACTTCAAACTATATTACAAAGCAATAACAATAAAAACAGCATGGTACTGGCACAAAAACAGACATGAAGACCAGTGGAACAGATTAGAGGATCCAGATATGAAGCCACACAACTATGAGCAACTTATCTTTGACAAAGGAGCTAAAAATATATGATGGAGAAATAGCAGCCTCTTCAACAAAAACTGCTGGGAAAACTGGTTAGCAGTCTGCAAAAAACTGAAACTAGATCCATGTATATCACCCTATACCAAGATTACCTCAAAATGGATCAAGGATCTTAATATCAGACCCCAAACTCTTAAGTTGATACAAGAAAGAATAGGAAATACTCTGGAGTTAGTAGGTATAGGTAAGAACTTTCTCAATGAAACCCCAGCAGCACAGCAACTAAGAGATAGCATAGATAAATGGGACCTCATAAAACTAAAAAGCTTCTGTTCATCAAAAGAAATGGTCTCTAAACTGAAGAGAACACCCACAGAGTGGTAGAAAATATTTGCCAATTATACATCAGACAAAGGACTGATAACCAGAATATACAGGGAACTTAAAAAACTAAATTCTCCCAAAACTAATGAACCAATAAAGAAATGGGCATATGAACTAAACAGAACTTTCTCAAAAGAAGAAATTCAAATGGCCAGAAAACACATGAAAAAATGCTCACCATCTCTAGCAATAAAGGAAATGCAAATTAAAACCACACTAAGATTCCACCTCACCCCTGTTAGAATAGCCATCATCAGCAACACCACCACCAACAGGTGTTGGCGAGGATGCGGGGAAAAAGGAACCCTCTTACACTGTTGGTGGGAATGTAGACTAGTACAACCACTCTGGAAAAAAATTTGGAGGCTACTTAAAAAGCTGGACATCGATCTACCATTTGATCCAGCAATACCACTCTTGGGGATATACCCAAAAGACTGTTACTCCAGAGGCACCTGCACATCCATGTTTATTGCGGCACTATTCACAATAGCCAAGTTATGGAAACAGCGAAGATGCCCCAGCACAGACAAATGGATCAAGAAAATGTGGTATCTATACACAATGGAATTCTATGCAGCCATGAAGAAGAACGAAATGTTATCATTCGCTGGTAAATGGATGGAACTGGAGAACATCATTCTGAGTGAGGTTAGCCTGGCCCAAAAGACCAAAAATCATATGTTCTCCCTCATATGTGGACATTAGATCAAGGGCAAACACAACAAGGGGATTGGACTATGAGCACATGATAAAAGCGAGAGCACACAAGGGAGGGGTGAGGATAGGTAAGACACCTAAAAAACTAGCTAGCATTTGTTGCCCTTAATGCAGAGAAACTAAAGCAGATACCTTAAAGCAACTGAGGCCAATAGGAAAAGGGGAACAGGTACTAGAGAAAAGGTTAGATCAAAAAGCATTAACCTAGAAGGTAACACCCACGCACAGGAAATCAATGTGAGTCAATGCCCTGTATAGCTATCCTTATCTCAACCAGCAAAACCCCTTGTTCCTTCCTATTATTGCTTATACTCTCTCTACAACAAAATTAGAGATAAGGGCAAAATAGTTTCTGCTGGGTATTGAGGCGGGGGAGCGGGAGGGGGTGGAGTGGGTGGTAAGGGAGGGGGTGGGGGCAGGGGGGAGAAATGAACCAAGCCTTGTATGCACATATGAATAATAAAAGAAAAATGAAAAAAAAATTTTTTAATTTTTAAAAATTCCTGATGTTGCAGAAGTAAACTTAAATATGTATGTGTATCCACTCTTACATTTAACAAAAAATAAAATTGTTCAAAAATCCAAAAAAAAAAAAAAAGATCAGGGATTACAGTCACAATAGTCAAGGAACTTGAGGTTTGAACTCAGGGATTTGTGCTTGCTTGGCAGGTGCTCTACTACTTGAGCCATACCTTTAGCCCTAGTTAAGGAACTTTGACTCAGGCTAGAGTGAAAAATTAACTCTGAAAAACATAGAGGTGAGTTTTCACAAAGGGTAAATTATAAGGACCTCACAGATAGCCCTACATTAGAATCTCTCTTTTGGTAGATTTATATCACAGATATGAGATGCTGTTTATTCTAACTTAGTTGTACCAGATTTCTGGCTCTTTGACCAACTGGTAGAGACAGGGTCCCAAATTCACTGGCAAAGCATTTCTTGAGATGAACCATTGCTTTTTTTCTTTTTTGGTATTCCTTCAAAGAAGGTGCTTTTCCAAAGTATTCCAATTCAAAAGCAAGTCAAAGTTCATTACATTTAACTATAAATTCAACTGCCAGCATACATAATGTAGGTTGATTCACAACAGCTTCCACCATTCTCTGTGTGATAAATCCCAGGACAGGCCCCTTCAACCTTTGATTACTGTTTTTAGTGAGCAATTTATACACCACTCTAAATTCACTAGTCTGTGGTTTTCTGCTTGGTGTTCTAATGACCCTCCAGGAAGAGTGGCTGCCACCAATCATGCTTGTAAACCACGGAGGAAAGTTTTTACTGTACACTGGAGGAAGACTTATTAAGCTCTGTCACCGCTTTGCCATGAGGCTGCAACTACTATCTTAAGACTTGGCTTCCCTGGTCTAAAGAAATCTAAGCTGGCTGTCAGTTGGTTCACTTATCTATAGCAGACTAGCCTGCACTAACAACCAAGAAAGAATTCAAAAAAAAAATTCTCAAGGCCTTTTGAGATATAAACTGAGAAGCTTCATGTCAATGCTTTTGGTGAAAGCAAGTCACAAAGAATTTGTAGACAAATAGTAAAAAATAGATTATCAGATGGTAGTGTTATTTCAGTTATAATTTCTACTGAATGAAGTTGTCTATACCCTTCTCTCTTAGATAGAAAATCAGCTTATTTTCTTAGAAGTCATTACTCACATATAAGGACATATGTAACTGTACAGAAACAATAGTCTACATCCAAAAACTCCAATTTTCAAATAATTGAAAAATTTGACACAGGTAAGTTTAGAAAATATACCTATGGATCCAGTAATAGGAAAATTGTGCTAAAGTTTCTACTTTATGTATATTATAAGCATTTATGCATTAAATATGAATAAATATTAAGCACAAATAGAGCATATGTTTTAAAATTACAATAATATATTTAAAAGAAAAATAAATTTATGATAATCACTGTGATGTAAACAAAAGACCAGAAAATTAACATATTTAGAATCTAAAGTCCAAAAACGTTGAATCCATACACACACATATTTATTTTATTTTTTTTAATCTCCTTAACATTTTGTTTTGTTTACTTATTTTTTCCTTTATTGTTGTTCTGGATGAGGGTACATTATGGAATTTACAAAGGTTCTTACTATGTGTCAACTATATGATACTTGAATTCACCCTTTCCACTTCTTCCCTTTATCCCCCCTTCCCCATTCATAGAACAGTTTCAACATGTATCATTTTTGCATTTACATGCATGTGTCCATATTTTTGCACCATATTCACTAGCTTACCCCTTTTCCCCACCACCTCCCCCACTCCCACTGGTGCCAACCTTCCCATCTGAGCATTTATTTTAAATACATGGACTTGGCTATCCCAACATTTAAGATGTCTGTAAATAACAGAAAGCAATGTATGAAATAAATAACAAATATTGCATATAAACTGTTCCATTAGTTAATAGAAATATATTTTAAATCAATAAGAAAAATATGAGCATATAGCAAACTCAAAAATTAAAGACATGAACTGACAATTTACAAAAGGAGATTATACATATGTGCATATGTATATGTATACATACATACATCAGATGTCTATATATATGTATATGTGTGCATATACATATATATATATATATTTGATTGATTTGGTGTGGAAAATGAGTAGGACTGGAAGAGAAGTGCACATAATGAAACTCTTCCAAAATATTGTTAGAATAACATGGTTATTGAAAGTGGAGAGATTTGAGATTTTATGAAGCATTTGTTGACATAGCTGTTCTGAGATTATTGAGTGGAAAAAGATGTCAATGATGACTAGTAGATTTCTACATTAGATTATGGGTATATTTAACAATATGTTTGAGCCTTACAGATAAATAATGCTGAGAATCTCTTGAAATTGGTCAATTAAGGGATTGTCTCTTTTGTAGTCTCCCTATTTTCTCCTTTTGAACAAACTTTTAAATATATATTGGAACTTCTAAATCAATTTTTATCTTTCAAGTTCTCTTTCAAAGAGGTTTTTTTCTTTTGCTTTATATTGCCATTTATGGGAAAATTCATTACTTTGTTGTAATCCCTCCTCTCTTTTTCCACTTTGTCTATTCTGCCATCTAACTTAACCATCATCTGTAATTGCTTCTGTACTCAATAATGTAATGTTTTAAAGTAACTTTCTGTTTTTCTTCCATGCACACAGTATTAACTAAATTTATTTTTAAGTTCTTTCAATTCTAGTTGCTTTAACTATTTTTTCTGTTTGTTAAGTCATTATCTTCTCATTTGTAGTATTGGCTTCACTTAAATGTGTAATAACCTCTAAATAGAGGAGTTTAGTGTAGTGAGGATATAAAAAAGAATTTTGAGAGTGGAAGTTAAAGCTTGAATTAGAAGTCAGGAAATGGAGATAAAATATTACTTGATAATTTTTTAAAGTTTTATTCAAAAGATATGGGGCAAGGGTTATAATAGTTGGAGAAAGATAAGAAGTCAAGAGAGAGGGTTTTGTCTAAATATTTGTATGTTTCAAGACAAAAACTCACCTAGTTTTAATTTTATAGTGTGGAAAAGATTATATTTTTATTAATTAGATAAATTACTTTTTAGCCTTTGTATGTGTGACTATCGCTATATTGCTACAATTTGGTGCCTGTCAGATCCAGCAGTGGGACCTTGCCTGTGTGAGTCAACATCTGGCCTTGTGAGAAAGCTCCAAGGAATTGGGGCAAAAGTCTCGGACCAGACTGTCTGTGTGAGTCAGCATCTGTCCTTGTGAGAAAGCTCCAAGGAACTGGGGCAAAAGTCTCAGACCAGACCTTGCCTGTGTGAGTTGGTATCTGGCCTTGTGAGAAAGCCAGATGTCCAGAAAAACAGTATTCATGGTTCGCAGATGGCTTCGTGTCCTTCAGATGTAAATAAGAAACTTATGTTGACTGTGTGCTTCTCCTACTTCTTTGTTCCCATTTTAAAGGAGACATAACAAAGAGTTAATTTTAACTGTGCTTCCCTGTGCTAATGTAACCTTGACATGTAATACTTGGCATGCTTTTTCTGACCAAATGATCTCTATGTAAAAGGAGTTCATAAAAAGCAATATATACTTCATTAAAGTGGCTATTGAGCAGGACGCAGTAGTCCCCTCATCTCTTTTGGCTTCGGTCACCCAGGTTCTGCAGGTAAATGGCATTACATTTGGCACCTGAAACAGGGATCTGAAGGAGAATTTTGAAAGTGATGTGAAGATCCTCACAGAAAGTGGTAAGTGAGACAAGATGGGGCAAAATCAGTGCAGAGTCCAGCCTTTTCTTTCACTCGTACAACATTTTTTATTATGAGGAGGAGCTCGAGTTTCCAAACAGCAGTTAAAGGACTGCTTAGACATAATTTGTGAGTATAATCCTTGGTTTCCTGAAGAAGGTACTTTAAATGAAGAAGTTTGGGAGTGAGCATGTAAAAATGTTGAAAAGGCATACAAACAGGGAGAAAAGAAACCTGTTCATTTTTGGATAACATGGGCTCTGGTTAAATCTGTAATTCTTATACTTGGGGGAGAGAGAAGGGAAGAAAATTTAGAAAAAGAGACTGTTGCATCCCTTCATGAGTGTAAATTAGATGCAGGTGATATGGAAAAATCACTAAGGAAAGCAAAAGGTGTTTTAGTCATGGCTTTACTGTGCCAGAGGAAACTGAAATTAAACCTCTGCCACTTGCAGCACCAGCAACTGCAACGTCTCCTCCAAGAGAGACTGCTGATTGTTTTCCTCCTCCCAAAGAGGAGGAGGATTGAAATGAACATCCTGAAATGGGAAACATTGAAGAGGAAATGCATTATTTACATATTCACCCCAACAAGGGCTTGCAAAGAAAGAATGACCCTCCATTAGCAGCTCGCATTCCCATCCCCCCACAGCCACATGAATTATGACTGCTGTTTCCTGTTATGTTTAATATGAATGGCAATAACACTTATAATGGATTGGATATGAATCTTATAAAAGACTTTAAAAAGGCTTGTGTAACTTATGGTCCTGCTTCTCCTTTTTGTAGAGAATATTTGTCAGGATGGAGCAATGATGCTGGGTGGATTCCCTATGATTTTCATATTGTGGAAAAAATAGCATTATCATCAGCAGAGTTTTTGTAATGGAAAATGTGGTTGTCTGATGAAGCCCATGAAAGAGTTAGAGCTTTAGGGCAGCAAGGAAATATGACATGCTGACTGGTACAGGGGCTTGGCTATCACAAGCCCATAGGTTAATAATATACCCCCTGCTGCCTTGCATGATGTTGCTTTGGCTGCATAGGACAAAATTAATACGGGGGCAGAATATCAAGGCAGCTATACAAAAATACAACAGGGACCAATAGAACCTTGTTCTGATTTCATGGGAAGATTGGAGGAGTCCATAGAAAAACAGGTGAGAGGAGATTAAATGCAAAACATTTTACTGCATCAATTGGCTTTTGATAATGCTTATGAGGATTGTCGAAGTCTTATTTGACCAATTAAGGAGACTGGTGATATTATGGACTATTTAAAGGCCTGTCATAATGTAGGTACTTTCAAACATAAAGTCAGAATTACTGCTTTAGAAACCATGGCAATACAGAAACAAAAAGCAGCTAAATGCTTTAATTGTGGTAAACCAGGACATATGAAAAAACAATGCAAATTACAAGCACAAAATAATAATTATAACAAACATGGTAACCCTTCCCTTCCTGGGATATGTCCAAGATGTAAAAAGGGATGGCATTGGGTCAAAGAATGTCACTCAAAAATGGATACAGAAGGCAACTTGTGACCAATAAAATATGTTCAGTCAGGAAATGAGCAACAGAGCCACCCTTATGTTGTGGCACCAACAAGTATGAGGGCTACTTTGTTCCCAGTTCAGATGAATCTCGACTAACTATTTCATCTCTGAAGCCCTCTACTGCTGGGAGTGCCACCCTTGATATTCCTTGTCCAGATGATATTGACATTTATCCCAACCAGTGTCCATAGTTTAACTATGAAAGGGGTTATTATACATACCGGAAAAATTGATCCTGATTATAAAGAGGAATTGAAACTTATGGTCTCTATCTCTAATCCTTGGAGTTTCTCACAAGACCAGATGCCGACTCACACAGGCAAGGTCCCACTGCTGGCTCTAACAGGTGCCTACCAAGAAGTGATAAAATTTAAAAGAAATAAACCATAAATTCTATATCTGAAATAATAATTTTGCCATTAATGTAACAGATTGTCATTCCAAATTTAGTGTTCTTCTGTATTATGAACTTGCCATGCCCACATCCAGAGGGTGAGTCTATTTTCCTTCCTCATGAATCTGAAATGTCCAATAGAATATTGCAAAAGAGATACTATGTAACTTAGGATATTCAATGTTATGGAATCTGTAACTTCAAATTGTACCACTTTGAATGTCCAACCTGATAAAAGGTCAATATATAGTACACTCAACTACCCTAAAGCAAGAATACTGTAAGGGAGCTTAAATACTTGATATAAAGAGAAAAGCCACAAGGAGGAGCACAAAGGTGCCTGGTGCCAAGAAAATGGTTTCTTTAACCTCTAGGTTTTGGAGATAGTTTAATATGCAGCAGTAGATGGCAGGCAATCAGAGTTTATTTATTAATGAATAAGTTTTACTACCTAAGCACAAATATTTTCAGTGGACTAGTATTCTACTGCAAGTTGGGGTTTTCTTTGAAATTTTATCAACTCTTAGACATACAGAACTTTTCTAAGTATTAAAATGAAAATTACTCATAAATTCTTCATCAAGTTTAAGAAATAAGATATTACAAAATACAATGAAAATTCCCCATCCACTCCTTTACAATCACTTTCCCTCCCTTCCCTTAGCAGGTAACTATTATCCTGTAATTGTCTTACATGATTACTATGCACACTTTTCCTTAAGCACTGTTGACTACTGTTATGAAATTTTAATGTTCATAACAATGGCATGTTACTATAATTATCCACTGGCAAATTTGTCATTTTACATTTGATCTTAAACAAAAGGCAGAGAAGTGATGCAAATTTGTCATTTTAAGGCAACATTAGTTTTTAGAAGTTCATCTATATTTGTACAAGTGTCTCTACTTTTCATTTCATTCATTCTAACTGCATTGTTTCCATTTGTTATAAGCCTTGCTTTAGCAAGGTCATTACGTAAGTTGTCCCATTTTGACATTTGAAATGAAATAGTACATAATTTTAAAATTATTTCTACATTTAGACAGTAATGTTTCAAAGTATTGGAACAAAATCAAGAAGGTTATAATTCATTCTCTTATAGATTTGAAATTTGGCCTTCTATGAGCCAAAAATAAAAAATCATTCCTCATCCTCCTTCCATTTTTTAGCAAAACTAAAACTTCAAAACCTACTTATTTATTTTCTATACCAGCTTATTTACCTCTTAGTTGTACTTTATTTTGCAGTACTGTGAATTAAACTCAGTTTCTTATGCATGCTAGGCAAGTACTCCATCACTTGAGCCATGTCCCTAGCCCCTACGTGTATTTTTTGTAACTCAGAAGACTATTTTTCTCTCTTGTTTGCTTGTTTGTCCTATGATGTAATTCTGATATTTTATATAAATCTGTAACTTAGTTCTTTCCATGGAACATACTTATAAAGAACACAATTAAACAGAACACAAGAGGGTTTTAAAGTAGAGAAAAAATATTATTTCTCCAAAATAATGGTGGGACAGATTTAAACATATTGCATTGCTGATAGTTCCCATATGACAAAAGAAATCAACAACAAAATATCTACATACTAGAATTCTGAATTTCCCATAGTGCCAAAGTTGTAAATATCCAATGGAAAAGGAAGAAGTCTAAATTGAGTTCCACATCTGCTTTGATAATACCTTTTCACACAGAAGGTAGCCTTAACTGACTATACATACTTTATTTTAGTTTTGCCCTTACTGTATTTTTCCTCAAACTATAATTGTAATCTAAACTGGATTATAATTATTGACACATATTGGATAATTACATATGACATGTAATGTGTTAACTGCTTTACACATAGTTTACTTAACTCCCTCAATCACTATAGTAGTCATTAATGTCTCCATTTTACATATAAATAAACTTAGTCATATGAAGACCTTCAGATACATATTACTTACATTTGTAATATAATTAATAATTTCATTTAGCTTCATATAATCAAAACATAATATAAAATGAGGATATATGTGCCCATATTATCAAGACAGTTATTTAGAAATTATAAAACTAAATTCAACAAAAATTAGAAACACATAGGAACATAGAAATTTAATTACATGTAAACCATACTTTAATAAGCAAAAGCCAATATAAGTTTGAGACTAAAAACTATATAAAATATCTTCAGTCATGCTTTATTTAGTTTCCTACATATATTTCCAGAATCAATCTATGATGGCAAAGACATCTTACTTTATATAACTTATGTATTGTCTATTAAAACCATATTTTTGATTCAAGGCATTGATAAAATTGTGAGTCATTGGGTTGTAATTATGACCAATTGTATTCTGCCCTCTTAATTTGCCATGGAGTTTCTGACATTTTACTTCATAAATTCATCTTCGTTAGTTACTCATTGAATCACCACATTATGATGTGAAAAGAGAAGGTACTTGATACTGAATACTATTACATTCATCTTTTAGATTTCTGTTTCTTTAAAATAGATGAAATTTACAGGGAGTGATGGCTCATACCTGTAATCCAAGCTACTCAAGAGGAAGAGATAAGGAGGATCATGGTTTGAAGCAAGCCCAGGCATATAGTTTGCTAGACCCTGTCTCAAAACAAAATTGTAAAAAGGGGCTGATGGGGTGACTCAAGGTATAAGCCTGGGGTTCAAACCCCAGTATTGAAAAAAAAATAGATGAAATAGAAGGAATGTGGGTTTTTTTCTATTGTGATTGCTGATAATCAGTAAATACTAGAAGGGAATAGGAGGAAATTTATTGCAATACTTGACTAAACAATTCTACAGTTTATTTTTATGAGTGCACTTACAATTTTGCATTAGTGACTGAAATAAAGTTTTAGAATACATAAAGGCATAAGTATAAATCTATAAATGTCATTTTGTCATTTGGTAAATCATTGGTGTGTATGTGTGTGTGTGTACCTAAAATATAAAATTAGTTATTCTAAAATTAAATATAAATAAAAAGCAGTGTGAATTCTAAGAAGTGATGGGAGATAAAGTTGTTAAGATCAAAAACAGACCCCCAAAGGCCTTTGTCATCCTTGTAAAGAAGTTTGATCATATACCTGCAGATACAGAGCCCATTATTAAGGTTCCAAGGGATATAAGATTTGCCTTTTCCATATAACTGCTTGTATTGTAAAGGTACTGGTACTATGCATACCTTATTTTTGTTTTTCTTTCTTTCTTTCTTTCTTTCTTTATTTTCTTTCATTATTCATACGTGCATACAAGGCTTGGTTCATTTCTCCCCCCTGCCCCCACCCCCTCCCTTACCACCCACTCCGCCCCCTCCCTCTCCCCCCCTCAATACCCAGCAGAAACTATTTTGCCCTTATTTCTAATTTTGTTGTGGAGAGAGTATAAGCAATAATAGGAAGGAACAAGGGTTTTTGCTGGTTGAGATAAGGATAGCTATACAGGGCATTGACTCACATTGATTTCCTGTGCGTGGGTGTTACCTTCTAGGTTAATGCTTTTTGATCTAACCTTTTCTCTAGTACCTGTTCCCCTTTTCCTATTGGCCTCAGTTGCTTTAAGGTATCTGCTTTAGTTTCTCTGCATTAAGGGCAACAAATGCTAGCTAGTTTTTTAGGTGTCTTACCTATCCTCACCCCTCCCTTGTGTGCTCTCGCTTTTATCATGTGCTCATAGTCCAATCCCCTTGTTGTGTTTGCCCTTGATCTAATGTCCACATATGAGGGAGAACATACGATTTTTGGTCTTTTGGGCCAGGCTAACCTCACTCAGAATGATGTTCTCCAATTCCATCAATTTACCAGCAAATGATAACATTTTGTTCTTCTTCATGGCTGCATAAAATTCCATTGTGTATAGATACCACATTTTCTTAATCCATTCGTCAGTGCTGGGGCATCTTGGCTGTTTCCATAACTTGGCTATTTTTCATCCAAGGTAGAATATCTGCTGTAATTTAAAAAAACCCAGATCTGAGTGGGTTAAAAAATGAAAGTTTTTCTCTTATGTCACAAATAAATTGACTTTTCCATGGATCACTTTTCCAAGATCATCTTAGGCAAAGTTAGCCAGGTTTAGAAGGCCAAAAATCCCATGTTCTCCCTCATATGTGTGTTATAGACCCAAAACAAATGCAGTAATATTATTGGACATGGGTCACACACTAGCGGAAGAATGCACATGAGAGGACTAGGAAAGGGGAAGGAAACCCAAAACTTGAATGTGGTTGATGTGTTCACTGTAGAGGAGTGAATATAGTAACCTTAAACTGGCAGAGGCCACTATGGGAAATGGACTAGGAAGTAGTGAAGAGGTCTGGCAGAGATGAACCAATGTCGGCTGCAATACAACAGAGCATGGATGAAAGGAAGAAATCTCTCTGTATAGCTATCTTTATCCCAAACTAGCAAAAAACATGTCTTTCTTATTATCTCCTATGTTTTCTCTTCAACAAAATCAGAGAACAAGAGGGCAGAACAGGTTCTGCCCTGTAGCGGGTGTCAGAGGATGGCCCAAATAATGTATGCACATGTAAGTAAATGTAAAAATGATAAAAGAAGGAAAAAAAGTAAAAATTTTTTGAGAAATACAAAACAATCATATTAAAAAAAACAAAGAAGTTCTTTTTATTCCATGGACCCACCACTTCTTGGATCTAAGATATTTTCTGAGTCTACTACAGCAAGCATGTAGACAAAGGAAAGATATGACATAGGAGTTAGCAAGTAGTCTTAGTGGCCAAAACTAGAAGTGGCATACATCAGATCTTCCCAAATTCATTTGGCCAGGATGCCATCAGGTGTCACAAAGTTAACTAAGAATTTCTGGAAAAGTAGAACTTCAAGACTATTGAACAAATTTTCAAACTCTACCACATTTTTCCCAAAGCAGTCAAATGCCTGAAGGATATTTGCAATTAATTTCATTTGAATAATTTTTTATTTTCTATTCTTGGTTTTGTAAGGCATCACAGTAATAACATAAAATAAAATCACCTTAATAGATTCTGTCTGCTGGCTGTGTTAGTTTGCACATACATTTCAAATTTTCACTAGAAAGTCAACTTTACATACTTTTGTTGAAACATTTATGAAGTAGAATAATATACAGAATATCACTTATTCCATAAGGATGTGAGATGTTTTTAGTCTAGTTTCCAAAATATATGTTGCAAAATGGATATGACTGACACATGATTTCAACTGTGCTAATATGAACTACAGCCTCTGCAATAAATTAAATATCTTGTGATATTTTCACAGTCAAATCAGTTTCTTTACAAAAAAATTGAAAGGCCAAGTTAAGCCTGAGAGTGGCGGTACATGCCTGTAATTCTTTGGGTATTATATGTCTTGGAATCAATTTTATTGTCTTTTCATGTGAAGAAAACACAGTCTTTCTCTCACAATGGGGTAATTTTGCATGACATTGAATTGAATCTTGGTATGTAGAAGGCTGAGGGTAACATACTTGAGGTTTAGTAGTTTACCACTATTTGCCTTGGCATTTAAAATCTCAATGTTCTTCTATAGAAAATGTTAGTCTTTTCTTGTACACATTTATATTAATGAAGACATACTCTTTTATATTTAAATATTTTGTGTTTAATTTGTCTCCCATATTTAGTATTCTTACTACCCTTAATTACTCTTCAGGTTTCCATCTTTTTTTCCAATTATATTTTAGAAATAATCTCAAGTCTGATACCATGTTCTTTGTTTTCAGTCATGTCTATTTCATTTGTCTTGCTTCTAACATATCTTTGAAATGTGCTTTTCACAATTCCATGGTTTCCTAGAACTCCAGCAGCTCACAATTTATTTCCTTTTTTCTTCTGATATTTGTATTCTGTTTTCCAATGCCTTTAAACTGAACAGTAAGTAGGTTTTTGTTGCTTTCAGGAAAAATTATTTTGATGTGCATTCTTTGTTATGAGTGTGTTTACCTGTGAATTTTCTGTGCAGCCCATATTGCTTTCATCATTATTGTTCATATTTAATAGCCATGACTACTAATGTATTTTTTTTATGCATGTCATCCGGGAAATAATTATTTCTTATGGAAGATATTTTGGGCCTCACACAAATGTTGCAGGGAGTGTTACAAACTAAAGAAAATGTATATATGGAGAAGAATATTGAATACTATTTTTCTGATATTCAACAAAGTTAGAAATCTGTGAATTATTATTATTGATTTGGTATTATGGCTTGAATTTAGAACTTCATACAGAGGCTGGGATGGGCTCTGCCACCTGAGCCTCTCCACCAGCTCATAAACTAGTTTTCAAATATTTTTTAAAATATTCTTTTAATATTTTTAATTTGATATATTTATATAGCCAAGGCAACACTGAGCAAAAAGAGCAATGCTGGAGGTATCACAATACCCGACTTCAAACTATACTACAGCGCCATAGCAATAAAAACAGCATGGTACTGGCACAAAAGCAGACATGAAGACAGAATAGAGGACCCAGATATGAATCCACACAGCTATGCCCACCTTATTTTTAACCAAGGCTCCAAAATACATGATGGAAAAAAGACAGCCTCTTCAACAAATGTTGCTGGGAAAGTGGTTATCTACCTGCAGAAAACTGAAACTAGTTCCATGCCTGTCACCCTGTACTAGTATCAACTCAAAGTGGATTAAGGACCTTAATATCTGATGTGAAACCTTGCAATTAGTACATGAAAGAGCAGGGAATACCCTGGAAACAATAGATATAGGCAAGGACTTCCTCAGTAGAACTCCAGCAGCCCAGCAACTAAGAGAAAGGATGGACAAATGGGACTGCAAGATATTAAAAGGCTTCTGCACAATAAAAGAAATGGTCTCTAAATTGGAGAGACAACCCACAGAGTGGGAGAAAATATTTGCTAGCTATACATTAGACAAAGTACTGAGAACCAGAATATACAAAGAGCTCAAAAACCTAATTTCCCCCAAAATCAGTGAACCAATGAAGAAGTGCACAACTGAACCAAACAGAATTTTTTCTAAGGAAGATGTCCAAATGGCCAAAAACACATGGAAAAATGCTCACCATCCCTGGCAATAAAGGAGATATGAGTCAAAATCACACTAAGATTACACCTCACCCCTGTTAGAATGGCTATCATCAAGAACACCACCAACAACAAATGCTGGTGAAAATGCAGGGAAAAAGGAACCCTCATACACTGCTGGTAGGAATGTAAGTTAGTACAACCACTTTGTCAAACAATATGGATGCTCCTTAAAAAACTAAACATAGATCTGCCATATGATCCAGCAGTACCACTCCTAGGGATATACCCAAAGGAATACAACTCTGGTTATTACAAAAGCACCTGCACACCCATGTTTATTGCAGCACTATTCACAATAACCAAGTTGTGGAGACAGCCATGATGCCCCACTACTGACAAATCGATCAAGACAATGTGATATCTATACACAGAGGAATTTTATTCAGCCCCAAAGAAGAATGAAATTTTGTCATTCACAAGTAAATGGGTGGAACTAGAGAACATCATCGTAAGTGAAATTAGTCAGCTCAGAAGGCCAAAATTCACATATTCTTCCTCATATGCAGATTATAGACCTAAAACAAATGTAGTAATATTATTGGGCATGGTACACACACTAAGGGGAGAATGTGCAAGGGAGGAATAGGGAAAGGAAAGGAAACCTAAAACTTGAATGTGGTTGATACGCTCCTTGTAGAAGAATGAATATAACAATTTTAAATTGGCAGAGGCCACTATGGGAAGGGGACCAGGAAGTAATGAAGAGGTCTGGTACAGACGAACTACTGTTAGTTGCAATACACAAGTGTATGGAAGCAATGCTAGGAATCTCTCTATATAGCTATCTTTTATTTATTGATTTATTGATTTATTTTTGTTTATTTATTCACATGTGCATACATTGTTTGGGTCATTTCTCCACCCTGCCCTCTTTCCCCACCCTCCCCCCCCTCAGTTTCAAACAGGTCCCTTTCTGCTTTTATCACTGATTTTGTTGAAGAAAGGACACATGCATAATAAGAAAGACAAAGCATTTTTGCTAGTTGAGTTAAGGACAGCTATACAGAAATATTCTTAGCATTGCTTTCATGTACCCATGTGTTATGACCCATGTTGATTCATCTCTAACTGATCTTTACCTTTGTTCCTGATCCCCTGTTCATGATAACCTGTCATTTTAAGATTTCTGTATTAGTTCCTATGGAGTGGGGACATCATACGCTTTCATGTTTTGGGTTTTCTACCCATTCCTATATCTCCTGTATGTGCTCTCCCCGTTTCTTGTGATCCAAGTCCAACAACACTGCTGCATTTGCCCTAGACCTAAAGTCCGCATATGAGGGAAAACATATGAGTTTTGGTGTTCTGACCTTGGCTGACCTCGCACAGAATGATGTTCTCCAGTTCCATCCATTCACCTGCAAATGATAAGATTTCATCTTTCATCATGGCTGAGTAAAATTCCATTGTATACAAGTACCACAATGTCTTGATCCATTCATCAGTAGTGGGGCATCTTGGTTATTTCCATAAATTGGCTATTGTGAATAGTGCTGCAATAAACATGGGTGTGCAGCTGCCTCTGCAGTAACCTGTGTTACATTCCTTTGGGTATATCCCCAAGAGTATCCCAAACTAGCAAAAGTGATATGTCTTTCTTATTATCTCTTACATTTTCTCTTCAACAAAATCAGAGATGAGGGCAGATCAGGTTCTGCCTGGAAGCAGGAGTGTGGGGGGGAGGTGGCACAAAACACAAACAATGTATACACATGTAAGTTAATGTAAACATGATAAAATAAAAGAAGAAACAAAAGTTGAAGGAGACAAAATTTATGTGGTGGTTTGGGGATGTAGCCTAGTGGTAGAGCACACTTGCATTCATGAGCAATACCCTACACTTGATTCTCATCACTGAAAAAATGCACACAGCAACACTTAAGTAAAAGGAAAAAATTGGATTTGAGCATATTCTAATAGGGTAGTTTTCTTTTGTATTTACAATTAACTCAAGTAGAATTTGAATTAAATTTTTCATTTGCAGGTATCATTATGCACCCGTGGCTTTTCATAGATAAAACAAGTTCTAAATAATTGTAATTATTATTCTCTTTTTGATGTTTCAGTTTTTCACAACTTGGCTAGTGGGAGCTCTGTTATAGGACATACCTTTAACCTTTTAACCCTACATAAATCTATTTTGAAGGCATCTTTGTTTTCTGGAAATAAGTTCTTCCAATTCATTATTAATTTCCTAACCAGCAGACGTTAAATAAATTACTCTCCTCAATGAACAGTTATCTTAAACTGAGAAAGTCTTTAAGAAATATAGCAATTAGAATTATGTTCCAAGTATATGTAACACAGTGTAGGAATGACAGTTATTTAAGCAAATAAGGAGCTTATTATCTCATAATTATAGAATATTTCAGAAATTAGCAGTCTAATATTAATTAAAATATTAAGTGACTTTGTTTTCCTGTCACTTTCTGGGAATTATCTCTGAGCAAAATATGCCTAGCTAAGTATGATTTAAAATAAATTCAATAATTATAACAACGTCCATTTAATAATTTTTAACGTTCACTTGTCTTTTCATTCTAAAATATTCCTTAGATACTGTCAACACAAGTGTGCTATCACAATAGCTTTTAATTATTATTATTTTTTATTCATCTGTGCCCCTTCCTCTTCCCCCCCAGCCCCTCACTACCCGGCAGAAACTCTTTTGCCCTTGTCTCTAATTTTGTTGAAGAGAGAAGTATAAGCAATAATAGGAAGGAACAAGTGTTTTTGCTGGTTGAGATAAGGATAGCTATACAGGGAGTTGACACGCATTGATTTCCTGTGCATGTGTGTTACCTTCTAAGTTAATTCTTCTTGATCTAACCTTTTCTCTAGTTCCTGGTCTCCTTCTCTTATTGGCCTCAGTTGCTTTAAAGTATCTGCTTTAGTTTCTCTGCATTGAGGGCAACAAATGCTATTAGTTTTTTAGGTGTCTTACCTATCCTCATACCTCCCTTGTGTGCTCTTGCTTTATCATGTGATCAAAGTCCAATCTTCTTGTTGTGTTTGCCCTTGATCTAATGTCCACATATGATGGAGAAAATATGATTTTTGGTCTTTTGGGCCAGGCTAACATGACTCAGAATGATGTTCTCCAATTCCATCCATTTACCAGCGAATGATAATATTTCATTCTTCTTCATGGCTACATAAAATTTCATTGTATATAAATACCACATTTTCTTAATCCATTCATCAGTAGTGGGGCATCTTGGCTTTTTCCATAACTTGGCTATTGAGAATAGTGCCGCATAAACATGGGTGTGCAGGTGCCTCTGGAGTAACCTGTGTCACAGTCTTTTGGGTATATCCCCAAGTGTGGTATTGCTGGATCATATGGTAGATCATGTTCAGCTTTTTAAGTAGCCTCCAAATTTTTTTCCAGAGTGGTTGTACTAGTTTACATTCCACCAGCAGTGTAAGAGTGTTCCTGTTTCCCTGCATCCTTGCCAACACCTGTTGTTAGTGGTGTTGCTAATGATGGCTATTTTAACAGGAGTGAGGTGTAAACTTAGTGTGGTTTTAATTTGCATTTCCTTTATTGCTAGAGATGGTGAGCATTTTTTCATGTGTTTTTTGGCCACTTGAATTTCATCTTTTGAGAAAGTTCTGTTTAGTTCACTTGCCCATTTCTTCACTGGTTCATTAATTTTGGGAGAATTTAGTTTTTTAAGTTCCCTATATATTCTGTTTATCAGTCCTTTGTCTGATGTGTAGCTGGCAAATATTTTCTCCCAGTCTGTGAGTGTTCTTTTCAGTTTAGAGACCATTTCTTTTGTTGAGCAGAAGCTTTTTAGTTTTATGAAGTCCCATTTATCTATGCTTTCTCTTAGTTGCTGTGCTGCTGTGGTTGCATTAAGAAAGTTCTTACCTATACCTATTAATTCCAGAGTATTTCCTACTTTTTCCTGTATCAACTTTAGAGTTTGGGTCTGATATTAAGACCCTTGATCCATTTTGAGTTAATATTGGTATAGGGTGATAAACATGGATCTAGTTTCTGGTTTTTGCAGACTGCTAACCAGCTTTCCCAGCAGTTTTTGTTGAAGAAGCTGTCTTTTCTCCATCATATATTTTTAGTGCCTTTGTCAAAGACAACTTGGTTATAGTTGTATGGCTTCATATCTGGGTCCTCTGTTCTGTTCCACTGGTCTTCATGTCTGTTTTTGTGCCAGTACCATGCTATTTTTATTGTTATTGCTTTAATATAGTTTGAAGTTGGGTATCATGATACCTCCAGCATTGTTCTTTTGACTGAGTATTCCTTGGCTATTTGTGGCCTCTTGTGTTTCCATATAAATTTAATGGTACATTTTTCAATCTCTTTAATGAATGTTATTGGAATTTTGATGGGAATTGCATTAAACATGTAGATTACTTTTGGGAGTATAGAAATTTTTTCTATGTTGATTCTACCAATCCATGAGCATGGGAGATCTCTCCACTTTCTATAGTTTTCCTCAATCTCTTTCTTCAGAAGTTTATAGTTTTCCTTGGAGAGGTCTTTCACATCCTTTGTTAGGTTTGCACCAAGGTATTTGATGCTTTTTGAGGCTATTGTAAATGGAATTATTTTCATATATTTTTTCACAGTTTGTTCATTATTAGTGTATAGAAATGCTAATGATTTTTCTATGTTGATTTTATATCCTGTTACCTTGCTATAGCTACTGATGGTGTCTAGGAGCTTTTTAGTAGAATTTTTTGGGTCTTCAAGGTATAGGATCATGTCATCTGCAAATAGGGATATTTTGACAGTTTCTTGACCTATTTGTATTCCTTTTATTCCTTCTTATTGCCTAATTGCTCTGGCTAGGAATTCCAGTACTATGTTGAACAGGAGTGGAGATAGTGGGCATCCTTGTCTCATTCTTGATTGTAGAGGGAATAGTTTCATTTTTTCACTGTTAAGTATAATGCTGGCTGTAGGTTTGTCATATATAGCTTTTATGATGTTGAGGTACTTTCCTTCTATTCCTAGTTTTCTTAGAGCTTTTATCATGAAATGGTGTTGGATCTTATCAAAGGCTTTTTCTGCATCTATTGAGATGATCAAGTGGTTTTTGTCTTTGCTTCTGTTGATGTGGCTTATTACATTTATTGATTTTCATATGTTGAACCACCCCTGCATTCCTGGGATGAAGCCTACTTGGTAGTGGTGAATGATCTTTTGATGTGTTGTTGAATTCAGTTTCCCATTATTTTATTGAGGATTTTTGCATCAATGTTCATTAAGGAGATTGGCCTACAGTTCTCCTTTTTAGAGGTGTCTTTGCTTCATTTTGGGATAAGTGTAATACTGGATTCATAAATTATGTTAGGCAGTTTTCCTTCCCTTTCTTTTTCATGGAACAGTTTAAGGAGGGTTGGTGTCAGTTCTTTAAAGGTGTGATAGAATTCAACAGAGAATCCATCAGATCCTGTACTTTTCTTTTTCGGGAGACTGTTGATTGCTGCTTCAATTTCATTTTGTGTTATACATCTATTGGTGATTAATTTCCTCTTGGTTCAGTTTTGGATGATCATATGTATCTAGAAATCTGTCCATTTCTTTAAGATATTCGAATTTATTTGAATATAGGTTCTCTAAATAGTCTCTGATGATTTCCTGAACTTCTGTGGTGTTTGTTGTCATCTCCCCTTTTGCATTCCTGATTCTGCTAATTTGGGATTTTCTCTCCTCATTTTAGTCAGGTTTGCCAGGGGTCTATCAATCTTGTTTATTTTTTCAAAGAACCAACTTTTTGTTTCATTAATTCTTTGTATGATTTTTGGTTTGTATTTCATTGATTTCAGCTCTTATTTTTATTATTTCTCTCCTTCTATTTGTTTTGGGATTTGATTGTTCTTGTTTTTCTAGGAATTTGAGACGTATCATTAGGTCATTGATTTGGGATCTTTCAGTCTTTTTAATATATGCACTCATGGTTATAAACTTTCCTCTGAGGACTGCCTTTGCTGTGTCCCATAGGTTCCAGTAGGTTGTATTTTCATTTTCATTGACCTCCAGGAACTTTTTAATTTCCTCTTTTGTTTCATCAATGACCCATTGTTCATTAAGCAATGAGTTATCCAGTTTCTAGCTGTTTGCATGTTTTTGTCTTTACTTTTGTTGTTGAGATCTCGTTTTATTGCATTGTGATCAGATAGAATGCATGGTATAATTTCTATTTTCTTATATTTGCTGAGGCTTGCTTTGTGCCCTGGGATATGAACTATTTTGGAGAAGGTTTCATGGGCTGCTGAGAAGAATGTATATTGTGTAGAAGTTGGATGAAATGTTCTATAGACATCAAGTAGGTCCATTTGTATATTTTAGATCTAGGATTTCTTTATGGAGTTTTTGTTTGGATGACCTATCTATTGATGATAATGGGGTGTTAAAGTCTCCCACAACCCCTGTGTTGGAGTTAATATATGCTTTTAGGTCCTTCAGGGTATGTTTGATGAAATTGGGTGCATTGACATTGGGTACATATAGATTGATAATTATTTCCTTTTGGTCTATTTCCCCTTTCATTAGTATGGAATGTCCTTCTTTATCTCATTTGATCAATGTAGGTTTGAAGTCTACATTGTCAGAGATAGGTATTGCTACTCCTGCCTGGTTTGGGGGGCCATTGGCTTGGTTAATCTTCTTCCAGCCTTTCATCCTAAGCTTGTGCATATTTCTGTTGGTGAGATGGGTGTCCTGTAAGCAACAAATTGTTGGATCTTTGTTTTTAATCCACTTCATGAAATGTTGCCTTTTGATGGGGGAATTAAGTCCATTAACATTAAGTGTTAGTACTGATAGGTATGTGGTGATTCCTGTCATTTAGTTGTCTTAGTTGTTTGAAGGTCGGATTGTGTGTACCTAAGTTGAGGTTACTCTCTACTTTCTTGCCTTTTCTTTTCCTGTGGTTTGGTGCTGCTTGCCCTTTCATGGTTATGTTGGGTTTCACTTTCTTTATTCAGAATCCCTTGAAAGATCTTTTGTAGTGGTGTCTTTGTGGTCACATATTGTTTTAGTTTCTGCTTATCATGGAAGACTTTTATTGCTCCATCTATTTTAAATGATAGCTTTTTTGGGCAGAGTATCCTGGGGTTGAAGTTATTTTCATTCAGTGCCCAGAAAATTTACTCAAGCTCCTCTTGCTTTTAATGTTTCTGTTGAGAAGTCTGCTGTGATTTTGATGGGTTTACCTTTGTATGTTATTTGTTTTTTCTCTCTTACAGCCTGCAATATTCTTTCTCTAATTTCTGTACTTGTTGTTTTAATGATAATATGCTGTGGGGTAGTTCTATTTTGTTCTGGTCTGTTTGGTGTTCTGGAGGCCTCTTGCATCTGTATAGGAATAGATTTCTCTAGACTTGGGAAATTTTCTGTTATTATTCTGTTAAATATATTATGCATTCCTTTTCTTGCCCCTCTTCTCCTTCTTCAATGCCCATGATTCTCAGGTTTGGTCTTTTGATGGTGTTGGTGAGTTCTTGCATTTTCTTTTCACAAGTCTTGAGTTGTTTAACTCATAGTTCTTCAGGTTTTCCTTTAATTACCATTTCATCTTCAAGTTCTGAGATTCTGTCTTCTGTTCTATTCTGCTGGATTGGCCTTCCATTTTGTTTTGCAATTCTCTTTTGTTCTTTTTTCTGAGGTTTTCTATATCCTGAATTTCTTCCTCTTTAATGTTGTCTATTTTTGTCCTGAGTTCATTTATCTCTTTATTAATCATATTTGTTGTTTCACTTTGGTGTTTATACAGTGCATCTATGGTTTCTTTTATTTCTTCTTTTGCTTTTTCAAATTCTCTATTTTTGTTGTCTTGGAATTTCTTGAGTGTCTCCTGTACATTTTGGTTGACCATATCCAGTATCATCTCTATAAAATTCTCATTGGTTACCTGTAGTATTTCTTCTTTTAGACTGTTCTTATGGTCTTCATGGGTTCTTTGGCATAGTTTATCTTCATTTTGTTGGAGTCTGGATCTGAGTATCTGTTTTCTTCATTCCCCTGTGGTTCCTGTACTAATTTTTTACTGTGGGGAAACTGGTTTCCCTGTTTTTTTCTGTCTTCCCATCATTGCCCTTGGTGTTATTATTGTCCATGTATGTTGTGCAATTAAGTATTTTCTAGCTTGTAGTAATAATAATGGTGATATTTAGAATGGAAGGGTGAGAGGTGATGGAAAGCAAAGAAGTTAAAGAAAAAGGGAAAAACAAACAAACAAGTAGAAAAAAACAAAACAAACGAACAAACAAAAAAGTTTCAAAGATATAAACAGGGAAAGATAGTGTACTAATCAACAGTAAGCTGAACAGGTGTTAGCGAGACAGAGAGAGAACTGAAAAAAATAAAATAAAATATAAAATATAAATGACAAAAAATTCTCTAAGTTCAAATGCAATAAAGTTTCAGTCTTAATAATTTTGGTGTTAGTCCCACAGCCTCCAATCCTGGAGATGGTGTCTCAGAAGTAGTTCTGTCCTTGTCTCATCAAAGAGGAAAAAAACTGAAAAAAGACAAAAGAAATAACACAAAACAAAAATAACATCACAAAGCATCCCAAGTTCAAATGCAATACAGTTTTGGTAGGTTTTTCAGCATGCAGGTGTAGTTCAGTTGTCTTATCAAAGGAAGAGAGGAAAAAAATATCTTGAGACAGTTCTGTGAATGGCTATCTGAGGCTGTGGCTCACCTGCCCTCTGCTGTCAGCCTGCTGTTGCTGGAGGGTTTATTTATGCAGATCTCAGGAATGAGCTTAACACTCACCTAGCCCTTCAGGCTTTGTTTACTTAGAGTTCTCCTGGTAGTGAGACCACCACTGCTACAAACTTTCCCTTTTCCAAGAACACTGGGGGAGGTGATACTGCACCAGCTTTCTCAGGCTTGCATGTTTATTTACAGTTCACGTGGGAAGTGGGTCTTTCCCCCTCTCCTGTGGAGTTTTCCTTCCACCATCACTTTTACAAGCTTTCCTGCTTCTGATTGCTGGGCATGTGCTGCCACTCCTGCCTTCTCCGGCTGGCTTGTTTATTTACAGTTCACTTGGGAAGTGGGTCTTCCCCCCTCTCCTGTGTAAGTTCCACCCACTGCCACTTTTACAAGTTTTCCCGCTCCTGATTGCTGGGCATGTGCTGCCACTCCTGCCTTCTCCAGACAGCTTGTTGTGAGGGATTTCCCTTCCCTGTCTCTTTGGCGCTCAGCACACCCCTCCCTCTTTGCTATATGTCTTTTTTGTTGTTATTGCTTATTATTCAGGGTTTTTTTTCTTTTTCTTTTTTCCCTGGGTGGGGGTTGGTCTGTCCAAGGGGCTATGCTGATGTGGCCCAGGGTTGCCTGTGGGAGCACCATGTGCCACTTAGCTCACCTTGTGGGCTGTGTCTTTCCAAGCCATCTGGGTGCTGCAGTCTGGCGGTGGCGTGGGAGCCCTCCTGGTTTCTCCATTTAATGTGAAGTGGAGATGCTATGTGCAGGCTGGAGGTGTGGAGGAGTCAAAATTTTGCCTCTTCTTGGTAGTTTTCCTGTAAGGTGTATCTCCAGTGTCTCTCCAAGATTTTACTTTAGGAAGCACGCTTTCTGCTTCCTCCCTCTAGCCACCATCTTGGAATTCTTAATTATTTTTTCTTTGCATTTTTGTTTTATCTTGTTTTTCAGTGATACATAATAATTGTGCAAATTTTGGGAATACAGGGTATGTTTTGATACATGTATTCATTATATAATGTTTGTATCTGGTCAATTAACATATCCATCACCTTAAATATGTATCATTTGTTTTTTACTATTAGCACACATTAATTGTACACAGTAAGGGTTTTTTGTTATGACATATTACCCTGATTATAGTCTGTCCCTCTATTTCTCACTCTTGTCCCCTCTGCCACTCTCCCCTTCCACATCCCCAGTGGAAGCTATTTTACTTTCATATCCTTTCCTGTCATGGATTCCACATGTGGGAGAAAATATGTGTTACTTATTTTTGTGAGATTTGTTTCACTTCATTTGATGATCTACAGTTCCATCTATTTTTCTACAAATAATGTAATTTCATAGTTCTTTATGGCTGAATAAAACTCCATTGTCCATATATAACACATTTTCTTTATCCATTCATAGATTCAATAATTATAAATAATTGTTCAATAAATAATTATATATATTATTTTACTTTTTAAATTTCTTTTTAAACAATGCTTGGATCATTTCTCCCCCTGCCCCCACCCCCTCCTAGGCTGATTCAGTAATTTGGCTATTGTGACTAGTGCAGTAATAAACATGAATATGCAGGCATCTCTATAATAAGTAGGTTTATTTTAGATTTTTCTTGGTATGTACCTAGAAGTAGTATAGCTGAATCATGTGGAAATTTTATTGTTATGTTTTTGAGGAACCTCTATACTGATTTCTTTAGTGGCTGGACTAATTAAGATTTCCTTCAGTAGTGAGTAAGATTTTTTTTTCCCATAAATCCTTGACAGCATTTATTTATTTTATTTTTGTTTCTTGATGATAACCTTTTTGGTGAGAACAAAGTCTTCTCTTCTAGTTGTTTTGAAATACATAGCCCAGTATTTTAAAATATAGTAATCCTACTGTATAACAGAATACCAGAATTTATTTCTCCTATCTATCTAATTTCATGCCTATTGACAAACCTTTTTTCCATTCCTCCCTGTCACTTCCCATCCCCAGCCTCTGGTATCAACTGTTTTCTACTTGTTACTTCTATGAAATCAACTTTTTAAAATTTCACAAATGAGTGAAATTATGAGTACTGTACCCAGAATTTTTGCCAAAGCTTGGAAGCAACCAATATGTCTTTCATTAAGTGAGTGTCTAGATAAACTGTGGTACATCCAAGCTGTGGAATATTTTTCAGTATTAAAAAAGAAATGTCATGTGAAGTTCTGAGGAAACAAAATGTATACTGCTAGGTGAAAAAAGACCATCTAAAAAGGCTACCTAGTGTCTAATTCTAACTATATAACATTCTGGAAATGGCCAAAGTGGTTGATAATTAAAAGATCATTGATTATGGATGCTAGCAAGGAAGGATGAAGAGTTGAAATACCAGGGATATTTAATACATAATAGCATAATGCTACAATATTAAATACATGTCATTATACATTTGTCCAAATCCACAGGATATACATCTCAAAGAATGATCGCTCATAAAAATTATGGATTTGGGGTAATGATGTGTCAGTTTAGGTTCATTGATTATGAGAAATGTAACACTGATAAAAGATGTTGATTGTTGGAGAGGCTGTGCATATGCAGTGGCAAGGGGCATATGAGAACTCTTGGTGCTTTCTGCTCAATATTATGGTGAACCTAAAACTGCTTCAAAAGTGAAGCCTACCTAAAAGGAGAATGCACTGTTAAATAGGTCATATTTTCTCAAATATAATTTTTTTTGCAATATTGGGATTTGAACTCAAGACCTATACCTTCAGCAACTCCACCAGCCCCCTTTTTTGTAATAGGTTTTTCAAGGTAGGTCTTATGAGCTATTTATTTAGGCTGGCTTTCAAACTGCAATCCTCCTGATCTCTACCTCCTGAGTAGCTAAGATTACAGGTGTGAGCCACTGGTGCCAAGCATTTTTTAAATTTCTTATAACCATAGTGGTAAAAGTATTCTATAGATAAATACTTTATAGTTGAAAATGAAGATTCAGTATTAGGGTATGCCTTAATTAATATTCACACATTTATTATTCATTTATTTAATAAATATGCCTATTGTTCCTTTATTTAATAAATATTCCATGAATATTTTCTATGTATTAACTTCTGAACAACTATGGATTTATTATTTATATAATAAATGTATATAATGTATAATATATAATATCTTTTATAAATTATATTTATATACTTTATTTATAAATATATAAATATAAATTACCAGGTACTTGAAACAAAAAAGAGAGTTTTTTCCCTCTTAGAGATTATTAGATTATGATCTGTATCAAACAAGATGGACAAGTATCTTGCCCTCAAGGAGCTTTTATTCTTTATGCAAATTCCATTTATCAAATAAAAATATTATCCTATTCTAGGTTTTACCTCGTTCCTTATTCAACTTTCTATAATCATTGTGTATTATGAGTTGGAATGATGCAAAAAACAAATGTGGTCAAGACTGATGTCTGGGACACTGTGGAAAATGCAGTTTATGCAAAAAATTATCAAGCATTGTTATTGTTCATAAAATATTTACTCAGTGGCTACCATATGTCAAGTTCTGTTCTAGGCACTTGACATAGACCCATATACAAAACAGAGCAAGATGCCAACTTTTGTGGAGCTTACATTTCAACAGATCTTATTAAGGCCTTATACTTACTTTATACTAAATTGTATTATATATTATGTATTATATGGTTTATTGTTAATTGTCTGTCTCACAGGTGGTATGTATTCTTTATGAAGTCAAGCCTGCTTATCAATTTATTCTGAGTGACTTGACAAGCTCCTGGCCCGAATATGTATGGCATAATTATTTGTGAAAAAACAGAAGGTAAGTATATATTTTAGATGAACTTCATGCACCAAAATAGATAGTGAATTTAGTTATAATTTCTAAAGTTGATTATAACTGTATCATATAGGTACATGTGTAGAATTATGGTTATAAAATTACTCAGTATTATCTCCAAGACTGTCATCAATAATGAAAACAGTGATAAAATGAATATCTGAAATAAAAATCCCAAAGAAGCAGAAGAATTCTCAAAATATTAAGGAAAACACTAAATGTTTTATGTGATTTGACAAGTACAATTTAAGAATTTTGGGGATTATCTTTTCCAAATTCTGAAATATTTGAAATGGTAAATAAAATAAATACTAGTAACATTTAAACATTGAAATCAAAACTTTGCTGTCTAATAAAGTAGTTTTGTAATCTCTAGTTTTATTGTGCTTGATTAATGATGACAGACTTCACCATGAGTAACATATAAATAAGTTATTTAAGAAATTCATTGAGAAATTGTATAATATCTCTTAGAGTTATATACAGGATTTTAATTGAGTTAAAAAAGTAAAAGATATTATTAGATAGATTTGCTTTTAGAACTGATTTAAAAGCAAGAATATGTTAATCATTCTATTACCTTGGTATATGTGGTAGGAAGATGACAGAAATCTACTTCCTAGATCCTGTGAACATGTTACAAGGAAAAAGGGACTTTGCAGTTGTGATTAAGGTAAAGATTTTGAGACAGGAGCATTATGTTGGATTATCTGAATGGGCCCAATATAATCACAAAGCTCCCTATAAAATGCAAGAGGAAGACAAGAAAGTCACTGTCAAAAGTAATTTGAGGATGATAAGCATTTAGATTTGAATGTGGAGGAGGGGACCCTGAGCCAAAGAATGCAGGTGACCTGTAGTAGCTGGATAAGAAAGGAAATATTTCTACCCCAGAAGGAACATAGCTTGGCTGAAACCTTGATACTAGTCCAGCAAAACCTTTTTTGGACTTACAACCTCCAGAACTGTAATTTACTAAAACTGTGTTGTTTTAAACCACTAATTTTGTAGGAATTTGTAACAACCACAATAAGAAGTTAATACAGTATGTAAATTGAAATTTTGATCAAGTATATTGCATTTTGTTAATTCAATTAGAGAACTAATACAAATTTGACATTAGCTACATTTTTAAAAAAGCCTTAATTGTATTTAATTTGGGTTTGAATAACTTAAGTAATGCTGAATACTTTAAATAATTTTACATAATGCAGATAAAGCTGTATATTACATGTAATATAAACCTATTATTTGGCTGTGCCTTTGCTACAGACTAAGTCCCTATCCCAAGATAGCTATCTCAGGGGAAATACCTTATTTTCAGTTTTCTAATCAAATAACCTAATCAGATAAACATTTATAATCTAATAAATAATAATAGCAAAGCTGGAAGTTATCCATTTAGTCACCTTAATGAAAGTAAATAAGTATTTGTTTACTATTGCTATAATTTTTACACATTTTCCAAGACACCTTAAATATTTATAGTTTATCATAAGTATCATATATTATTTTTTAATTTAAATATATAACATTCCCAAGTTAGAAAAATACCATATCAACATTCTAAGTCAATTTTAATTCCATATATTAGTTTATACATCTAAGAAAATCAAAGTATTGAATAACAAAAAAGAAAGTAGGCTTTGCCACATATGTGGAATTTGATAAAGTTCAACTTTTCAACACTTTTGAGGTTGCTGTTATCTCCAATATATATGTCCCAAAATGAACCTTCTGGGTTTTACTCCTCTTCTCTGCAATCTCTTTCCTATGAATTGGGTTTATGCTTAGAACTGGTATTCTGCTAGTATCCACCTGTATGGTTGTACATTTATGCATAATGACTAATTGTTAACTATGCAACACTGGCTGTTAAATATTTTTAATATAACTATTCCTAAACACTCTCTCTCTCTATATATATATATATGTATATGTGTGTGTGTGTGTATAAATTTAACTTTATATAATATATATGTATATATATATAAAACTAGGACAATATTTTTATCACTTTTATAATTTGTCTCCTACTTTTGTTGTATATTCTGAAAAGATGAGTAATCCAAATGTTGTAATGAATTGCCTAATTGATCAAATGACTGATCCAAGTGATATGTTGTGAATGATTAAGTCCATTTGGGTAGTACCTTGATCAATGACAAGGTAAAGAACTTCCCAGTTGGTTCTCTAACCTATTGTATAGGAGTCATTCTAATTATTATGGTGAAATGAAACCTACACAAATTCCACTGTTTTCTAAAGTTGTCAAAATGAAGCTGGTACATAAAGGCAATAGTATCCTCAGTAGGTAGGAAACCCAAAACAGGAAAGTTTTTGATGTCCCCATGCAGAAGAACTAATACAGAAACCTTAAAGTGACAGAGGTCAATATGGGAAGGGGATCAGGAACCAGTGAAAAGGTCAGGTAGAGATGAATCAACCTGGGTTGTAACACATTTGTACATGGAATTTGTGCTAGGAATCTCTCTGTATAGCTATCCTTATCTCAGCTAGCAAAATTGCTTTGTCTTTCTTATTATTGCTTATGTCTTCTCTTCAACAAAATTAGAGATAAGGGCAGAACAGGTTCTGCCTGGAAGCAAGGGGGTGACAGGGAGAGGGAGGGGGTGGGGGGCAGGGGGGAGGAATGGCCCAAACAATTTATGCACATGTGAATAAATGAATAAAAAAATTTTAAATATTATCCTCAGCCTCTGTGCCATGCAACATTAGCAATCATTGCTACTCTGATCTTGTTTTATTTTATTGTTGTGCTGGGTGGGGATGCATTGTGAGATTTACAAAAGTTCTTACAGTGTATCAAATATATCATACTTGAACTCACCCCCTCCACCATTTTCCTTTACTACCCCCTCCCCTCATTCCTGGAATATCACTGTGCAGTAACAGAACTATATAGAATATATTTAGAGGAAAGGGCGTTTAGAAGGGTAGAGGTCACACTATTATATGACTTGACCATAAGTTGAAATGACAGAGGTATACATTTTACATATATATAGAAAATATATTGGAGTTAACAGGCCTCTAAAGAGCATATTACATAGATAAAGGGATTAAAATGAAACTCCTGTGAATTGACTGTATTGGTTCACTATGAATTAATTATGTATAGCAATAATTAAACCCAGAAGAAGAAAACCCTACCTATTTAAAAGAGTTCCATGTCTCTGATGAAAATGAAAGAAGGAAGTTTACATAAAGTATTCAAAGACAGATTTGATTCACAATTGATTTTCTGATTATTTTTTCTAAGAAGATCCTTTACAAGAATCCTGTTTTAAAGTAATGTAAACTCAGGTTATCAATCTAAAATTCTGTTTTCCTGTAAAATTACCCAAACTTTGGATTAGAGGTTTAGAGTTTGTCGGTATTTGACTTGTTTTTAGGTAGTATCTATTGCCTTTCAAGTCGGAAATGCTACTTGACCAATTTTACCTGATTGGTAAAGAGTACACATGACACATGCACCAAGCTCTTGCTTTCCAAACACAAGCATACATGTCACTTGTATATGCACAGAGACATATATAGACACATTATAGAGCTTGGTATTTGTACTTGTAAGTTCATAGGATGCCAAGGGAGTGATCTTTCTTTTTTTTATGTTTGGCAAAGATATATTAAAGATGCATATCAGTTACTAACAGATTGCTAAATTTTATTGTTTCCTTATGCTTTTCTATCTAGTCTAAATTCTCCATTGATTTGAAAAATACATAAAAAATAGACCCAAAAGAGAACTTATGTTAAGTCATCAATAATAAAACCTTGATAGTTTTCTTTATAAGTGCCACAGAAATGTCCTCAGATTTTTTTAATTCAACCCTACCAGCCAGGTATAGATTCAGTAGCTTTCCTACTACATATTCTCCCGAATGTCCATTGGAAAGGCTGTTAACAAAGAAAGTAAACTTAATTTGATTCACTTCAGTAATGGAAAATATCACCTTGACAGAATCTTAACATTGTATCAGAATGGAATGTCAGGAGAGAATATTTATAGAGTTGTGAGATGTGGAAACAAGTGGTTTAAAATATCTCAACCAGCAAAAACCCTTGTTCCTTCCTATTATTGCTTATACTCTCTCTACAACAAAATTAGAAATAAGGGCAAAATAGTTTCTGCTGGGTATTGAGGGGGGGGAGAGGAAGGGGGCGGAGTGGGTGGTAAGGGAGGGGGTGGGGGCAGGGGGGAGAAATGAACCAAGCCTTGTATGCACATATGAATAATAAAAGAAAAATGAAAAAAAAAAGAAAATCATGAAGTCAAAGGAACGTAATGGATTTCCCTTTCACACCATAACAAATACATCTCTGACTTAACTAAAGCTATTTTGAGATAATATTTTGGGTTAAATTATCCTTTTTATTTTGAGTTGAATATTCTAATATACTCTCTGCAACTTTGGGTCTTTCTCATCTTAATTTACTGCTTTGCTTTCAGTAATAGTTACTTAAGATACTTGTCACACTATGTTACCTGGTGTACATCAGTGAGGGTATCATCAGCCTTGTCTATGGGGAAGATAAAAAAAATAGATCTTCAAAGGCAGGAAACTGATTGAGATTAGCAAAGTTTGGAAATAGTAAGATATGATTGATGAATACTTATAGGCAAGCATTTTGACATGATCCTTAATAAATTAACTCCTATCAATAAATGAGATGTTTCCTAATGAGAGCACTGTATTGTCCTCAAAGTAGAGAAGTTTGCCTAGTAAATAAACTATCCACCTGCAAAAATTGATTTTGAACAATTTCTTGAAGCAAAAAGTGAAGTTATGTATTGGTTTAAATGTTTTATTTTCCAATATAAGAAGTTCCAGGGAACAAACATTGATGTCATGTTGGCAAAGGTGGCCTCAGATCACAGTCAAGATTGTTAATCTATGTTGATGCAGGTGGCCTCACTTCTCACTAAAATTCATCACAGCAAGTGTCTAGAGTCTCACATTGCAGAAAGTACAAATGTCACAGGACATTAAACTAAGAAAAGCTTGCTGGTACTGCCAAGCATCTCTTCTTGAGCCACTGACATGTAAGACACTGATGAAAACAGAGAAAATTTGTTTTGGAGAACAGGCAAAAATCAAGTAGCTTGAGAAAATGACATGAATTTTTATTCAAAGAAAGGATTGGTGATCAGCAGGTGAGGAATCAGATCCTACATATATATTAAGTGCTAAATTCTGCTCCATTTTATTTCTACTCATCCGTATCTTCCCACAGAGCAGGCTACATTGCTTTTTCTATTGCACTCCAAAAGTTATCAAATAAGCTTTTATATCCACTTCTAATAAGCTCTGACATTAATTCTTCTGCTCTAGAATCTTCTCTTAGGTTCCATTTCACATACACTCCCTACTCTTTCATTCCCCATCCATTTTTCCTTTTATTCCCCTTACAGAATAAATTATAATGATAATCTGATTCCAAGAACAATTCATTAACAACTATGAAGGTCAGAAAAAAATCCTTTTTTTACTCCTTTGTACAAAAACAGGAAAGCTAAAACAGTTAAATTTCCTAAATAACACAGATTGTGTCTGCAAATTTTGTTGGTATCAGGAGGAACTAAGGGTTGTAAAAGTTGGCATTCTGAACATTTAGTGCTGTGAAAAAAAAGTATTTTGTCTTATGCATTTCATCATCAGTATTTACAATTAGTGGATAAAACAGAAAGGTGCAGGCAAATAAGATCAAATTGGTGAAAACAATATGGTCATTGGGGAGTGGTTATTATCAAGAAAGAAAATGTAACTTTTCATCATATCTTGTCATACTCTAATTAGTACAAGTTCTATGATACAATAAATGTCAATGGATGAAGCAAAAGCAATCAACATTTTTAGAGTTTCCAATAAATTGATGGTTCTCAGAAAGAGTGAATTTCATGCTGTCATCAATTTATCAGGAAATGAACTATGGGAAGGTCATATGTATTTTAATTTACCCATTTTGCACCCATTCATAAGGCATATAGGAAATGTCTCTACCCTCTTATTTTTGCTGTGAAACTAACATTTTACTAAAAATTACAGTCTTTTTAAAAACTAGAATTATGAGCAAAATACCTGTGATGCTAACATTGTAATCGGTTCTGATAAACTATGACTGGATTCTATTAGGCTGACATAATGCTTCTGCATTAATCTTAAATTAGTATTTCTTTAAAGATAGTAAATGTCAATAAAAATCATGATTCCCAAGTATCATAAATTTACGTGTCAATTGGGGAAATTTCCTGTTAAAAGAATGAGCATTAATTCATTGAACATTAGTATAAATATCACTGAAGTTTATCTATTTTATTTGACATTATATAGATAATTAAAAATAAGAAATACTGATAGTCATCCTTAACAATCTATAAAAGGCCATAGCTATTCTCTTGAGTTAAAAATAGATCTGAATATGTTTTGTGATCCTAAAAATTATTGGATAACCTTTATTTAACTATAGCAAGTCTACCTTCTAAATAATACTAACTTCTCATTGTGAGGTAATAAAAGTACAACCAGTGTCTACTCCCCCACCCAGATTCCTATCAAGACCCAGAACCAGTTTACGCCATTTCCTACTATATTAGATAACTACTGATGCAAAAACAATTAAAAACATAATGGCTTAAAGTAACATGCATTATCTTATAATTTTTGTAGGACAAGAGTCTGGGCAGATTTATTTATTATAGTAGTAAAAACACACAACAATAAATTAAATTCACCATTGTAGCCATTTGAAGTGCACATTTCAATAGTGGTAAGGTATATTCACATTGTTGTACATTAGATCTCTATAAATTTTTCATCTCACAAAACTGAAACTCTATACCCATTCAATACTAATTCCTTCAACTCCAGTCCTTGAAAATAATCTTTCTACTACTTCAGTGATTTTGACTACTCAGATATTTCATATGTGTGACATCATATAATTTAATATTAATTACATTTTTCATGTTGTGACTGGATTGTTTAACTTATCATAATATCTTCAAGGTTTACCCTTGTTGTAGTATGTGACAGGATTTCATTCTTTTTTAAGATTGCTTGATGATCTGTTGTATGCAAATACCATATTTACTTTATCCATTCATCCATCAGTGAACATTATGGTTCCTTCTATTTCTTGCCTATTTTGGATAATGCTGTAATGAATATAGTTATGCAAATCTCTTTAAGGTCCTGACTTGAATTCTCTTTGGAACTATTGGATTATATGATATTTCTATTTTTAATTTTTTGAGGAATATCCACACTATTTTCTATAATGACATTTACACCAACAGTGCACCATGGTTCCAATGTCTCTATATCCTCATCAATACTTGTTATTTTCTGTTCTTTTGTTAGTAGTCAATATACTGTCTGTGAAGGAATATCTCAATATGATTTTAATTTGCATTTCCATTATAATGTGTTACATTGATCATATTTTTATTTGACTTTTGGCCATAAGTATATCTTCCTGGGAGAATTGCCTATTCAAGTCCTTTGACATGCTCCCCCTTTTGAAACTTGAGTTATTTATTTTTTAGTTGTTCAGTTACCAGAATTTCTTGTATATTGTAGATATTATCATATATATGATTTACAAATATTTTCTCCCATTCTATTCCTTTGATACACAGAAGTTTTAAAGTTTAATCTATTCCCACCTATTCTTTCTTTTGTTGCCTGTCCTTTTTGTGACATATCCAATACATCATTGCCAAATCCAATGTCTAGAAGATTTTCCCCTCCATTTTCTTCTGGAAATACTGTTTTATAGTTTTAAGTATATAAGACTTTCAGTTACTTACTTAAGTTTTTAATAACTATTTTATCATTTTGACACTATTGTAAATGAAATCTTTTGTTAATTATTCTGCCTTTCTCATCATTAGTGTATGGGACACATTTCTTTCTTTTTTTTTTTTTGTGACACTGGGGTTTGAATTCGGTGCCTCGCACTTGCTAGGCAGGTGTTCTTACCGCTTGAGCCACTCTGCCAGCCCTCACATTTCATTTTTGTGTTTTGATTTTACATTCTGAAAATTTGATGAAATTGTTTACTAGCTTTAATAGTTTCATGTGGGTGTGTGTGTGTGTGTAGGCTTTAGGCTTTCACTTTTTCCTTTGGATGCCTGTTACCTTTTTTTCTTGTCTAAATGCTCTATGTCAGGCTTCCATTGACCTGTTGGCTAAAAATAGTGAGAGTGGGAATCATTGCCTTGCTCCTGATTTTAGAGGAAAAGTTTCAGTCTGTCACCACTAAATATAATGTTAGACGTGGGCTTTTCATAAATAGTTTTTATTATGTTTAGGAAGTTTACTCCTATGCTTGCTTTTTTTACTGTCTTTATAATGAAATTGTGTTTAATTTTATTAAATTCTTTTTAACAATTGAGATGTTCATGTGAGTTTTGTCCTTCATTATTTTAATGTAATATATTACAGTGATTAGTTTTTGTTTCAAAGCATTAACTTTCTAGGTATAACTCCATTTTGGTCATACTACATTATACCTTTAACATGCTGTTGAATTCAGTTTGTTAGCATTTTCTTGGCAACTTTTCTATCAGTATTCACTGGGGCATATTGTTCTGGGTAATAAAATAATGCTGTCTTCATAGAATTAGTTTGGGAGCATTCCTTCTTCAATTTTTATGCAAGTTTGAGGAGAATTGTTATTAATTCCTTCTTAAATTTTTGGTAAAATTATCCAGTGAAGCAGGGCACTGGTGACTCACATCTATAATCATAGCTACTCAGAGATCAGAAGGATTGCAGTTCGAAGCAAGTCCTGGGCAAAATAATTCACAAGACCCTATCTCCAAAAGACCCATCACCAAAAAAGGCTGACAGAGTGGCTCAAGTGGTAAAGACTGCCTGCCTAGTAAGCATGAGACCCTGAGTTGGAACTCTTGTGCCACACACACACACACACAAAATCTCCAGTGAAACCATGTAGCTTTGGGCTTTTCTTTGTTGAGTTTTTTAATTGTTATTGCTATTACTACTTTTTCAATCTCCTTACTTGTTTTCTATCTGTTTAGATTTTTTTTTTCATGACTCTGTCTTGGTAGGTTGCATGTTTCTGGGAATTTATCCATTTCTTCTGGGCTATCCAAATTTGTGTGTACAGTTGTTCATGGTAATCTTTTATAATTGTTTTATTTCTGCTGGATCAGTTGTAATGTGCATTCTTTTTATTAGTATAAATTAGTTATACAATGAGGTTTCATTGTGATATTTCCATAATGCATCATGTACCTTGATAGACTCAACTCTCCTGTTACTCTTTTAAAATCCCCTCTTTCCTCCCTTTTTAATAGTTTTTAGTGGGTTTCATTATGCCACTTTCATGCATACATACATGTAGATATAATGTACTTCTTTCATTTCAAATTTTAGGTATTTGAATCTTCTCTGCTTTTTACTTGATATGGCTAAAGGTTTTTCATTTTTGTTGGTCTTAAAAAATAACAACTCTTTGTTTTATTTATAATCTCTATTTCCTTTATATTTACTCTATTCTTTACTTTTTTTTCTGCTTAATTTTGTTTTTTCTTTTGCTAACTTCTTGAGCTGACTTGAGATCGTTTATTTTTTTGTAATCATTTACTACTGTAAACTTACCTCTTACTGCTTCTTTTGCTGCATCCCACAAGTGGTGGTATGATGTGCTTTTGTTTTCATTTCTATCCAAATATTTTCTTAATTCACTTATATATTCTTTGATTCATTGGTTGTTTAAGAGTGAGTTGTTCAGTTTTCACTTATATGTGAATTTTCTGTTTTCCTTTAGCTATTGATTTATAGTTTCATTCCATTGTGATCAGGGAAGAAGCCTTTTATGTTTTTTGTCTTATTAACTTTATTCAGACTTGTTTTGTGACATAAAATGTGTTCTCTCTTGGAGAATGTTCCATGTTTGCTGGAGAAAAATCTTTACTCTGCTATTATTTGATGGAGTACTTTGCAAGTGTCTGTTCAACCTAATTGGCCTATAGTGTTTCTCAAGGTTTCTGTTGCCTTATTGATTTTCTCTCTGGTTGATCCATCCATAAATAAAAATAGTATATTAAAGTCTTTTAGTACAACTGTGTTGCTATTTATTTTTCTCTTCAGTTCTGTCAATGTTTGCTTAATATGTTTGGGGTTCTAATGTTAGGTATACACATATTTATAATTCATGTATCTTCCTAGTGAATTGAACCTTTTATCATTACATAATATCCTTCTTTACTTCTTTTAACAGCCTTTGTGTTAAAGTCTATGATTTGTATGATATAATTATGACCATCCATGTTAGCTCAAGGTGCCCATTTTCATGGGATATTATTTTCCATCCTATCATTTTCAGGCAATGTGTTTTCTTAGATCTACAGTCCTTTTTTAGACCTTGTATTTACTTTTTAAATTCATTCAAACAATATGCCTATTAGTTAAGGAGTTCATTCTATTAATATTATTTAA
Organism: Castor canadensis; assembly: GCF_047511655.1. Classification (NCBI taxonomy): domain Eukaryota; kingdom Metazoa; phylum Chordata; class Mammalia; order Rodentia; family Castoridae; genus Castor; species Castor canadensis. Next base: position 119,053,663 of record NC_133405.1, read on the forward strand.
AGTGATTTCTGATGAGCAATTTTTAGTTTTATATTTTGTGTAATAGTCCCTTCCCTAATCAATACATGAGGATATTTGTCTATTAGTTCTTCATAAAGTTGTAAAGATTGTCTTGGGAATTGAAGTCCTTTATTGATCTGTGTTTTTTTCTTTAACATGGAATAGATTATCAATCTCATTTTATCCAGCAGGCCTTACTGATTTAGCAAAATTTAATAAGCAACATGAATACAAACTTTTTGATTGACTATTCATTGCTAGATCCTAAGTACATGAAACATTGTCTGATACAATGTAGATACTCAAGAATATTTGACAAATGAATGAGTAGTATTTTCTCATGGATTAGCAAAGACCAATATATCATAAAGCACTTTCCCAGCTATGCATGATTTCTTTCTGGTCTCTTTTGTATTAAGCTTATCTATTACTCTACACTTGGATGAATATAATCCTTTATTATATATTATAAATTTTCAATAATCTTTAATGTATCAAAGGAAGAATACTAAAATGTTATTTGTACCTGTCTCTTTGAAGAGTTCCCTAGGTATTTTTCTTCTTTTGTACTTTACAAACAGAGAAATAATTCCACTGGCATTTAAAAAATCAATTGATAAATTAGAAAATTTTTGAATTTATGTCATAATGTGTATTTCTCTCCTTATTCTTAATATGTTTCTTCATTGATTAAAATTTACTTGGTATTTTTCAACATTTTTTACACATTTTATATTAAAGGTATGACACATCTTTCATTATATATTCATTGTCATGCTGTGTGTGTGTGTGTGTGTGTGTGTGTGTGTGTGTGTGTGTGCTTTATTTTCTGGGTAAAGAGCATGTTTTAAAACAAAACATTAATTTATGTAGTGACATTAATATGAAATTGTAGTTCTTTTGTAAAAATTTTTGTATTGCTTTTGTGAAAATTTCCCCATTCTACTCATAGTTTTTAATACCTTCCTATCATGAAATATTAGGAAATCAAGCACATGCATGTAAATTAAATATGATTAAGTATGAAATAAGTTGGGATGAATTTGACAAAATGTGTGCAACATCTATGCACTAAAACTGTGAAAATCTGAAATACATATGACACAAATATGTGGAGAGATGTAAGAGTTAATATCCTTAAAATGTTATTTTTCCCTAAATTGCATTGCAAAACCATAGAAGTCTTTTAGTGGAAATTAAGAAACTTATTCTGAACTTTATGCAAATGCAAATGACTTAGTACAGTTAACCATTTTTAAAAGAAGAACAAAATTGAAGTATATACAGTAGCTTACTTAAATACTTATTAAAATATACAGTAATCAAGACATGTAATATTAGTAGACAAATATATCACCAAGAAAGAATACATAGTCCAGAAATAAATTGACACATATATGAATTAGTTGATATTTGGAAAAAGTCCATGGGAAATTCAATTAAGAAAAAAAGTTTTTTTCAACAAATAACATGGAAACGTTAGATATCTATAGGAAAATGAATAATTAAATGCAACTTGTTCGTGTTTTTCATGTAATATACAAAACACAATTTAAAATTGGTTAGAGATCTAAATTAAAATGTTAAATCTACAGAACTTCTGGAAACAAATGTATGATAATATCATTGTGATTTTAGATTAAGGAAATATTTCTTAGATGGAAGACCAAAGCATAAACTATAGAACAAAAATCTTAATGAATTGGACTATCAATATGAAAAATTTCTATTCTCATAAAATTCAATTAAGGAAATGAAATAAACACACATAAATATATATATTTAATTTTATACTTAAAATTTTATACATACATACTTATGTATGATTCCACAATCCCATTCCTAAGTATTTATCCAAGAGAAATAAAAACATATGTTTACCCAAAGACTTGTAATTGAATATTCCTGGAAGTGTTTTTCATAGCAAAGAAAAATTATTAAAATATTCTGGTATTTCTATTCAGTAGAATTCTATTCAACAATAAAATATAATGAATTAATATGTTCAAAAATGGATGAAATATAAATCATACTATTTAATTTTATATATTGAAAACCTTTTAAGAGACACAATTATAGTTATAGACATCATACTAATAGGTACCAAGTTTGGGAAGGGGATTCACTTAGACAATCATTATGGAACATGATTGACTGATGTCAATTTTATATTGTGATTGTTGTAATTATTATACAAATAAATCCATATCAAAATTGAGCACATAAAATGGGTGAATTTTATTGCATGTAAAATAATTTTGAAAACTTGCTTATAAATTTAAATGTAGAAATGACAAATGAAATTTGAGTTTAAAAATATCAAAACATTTTATTGAAATTTCAAAGAATAAATATGTGTAAGTATGGATATCTTACATACCTTCAATTTCTTTTTTTGTAACTCTTGCTTTGAATGATCAGTGAAAAAGAGCTATTTCTTTCCTATATTCTTTAGAAACTATGAAAGTTTATTAAAAATTAATTTACTTCCAATAAAAGTTGGTTTGACAGTTTAACTGTATAAATGTCTGGTATATATTACATTTACACCAATTACAAACTTATCAAATCACTGCAAATGATCAAATTGGTCCTATTAATTACATTATAAGGTTATCTAATAAGAAATTTAAAGTTAACATGTCCCTAATCCAACTCTTATACATCTTGATAGGCAACTCTATGAATATGTATCTTCCTTCTTACTCATAAGTAATCTCTAATTTATACATCATCCATAATTTTTTTTCTTTTCTTTATCACATAAAGTCCATCAACATGTTTTTTAGGAATACATAAAAATATGCTCTGAATCTGACTGCTTCTTACAAACTTTGTCAAAATAACCTTGGTTTAAATCCCAACTAGGTCTTATCTATTATAGTCTCCTCGAAATCATTCTCACCATGCATACAAGGCAAACACTCTACTACAGAGCTACATTCCCAGTCCATAACCTTTCTTTATAGTACTACTTTTTCATAGGATTTGTTATGCTGTGTTTTCATTACCATTTGTTTCAAGAATTTTTACTTTTTACTATTTCATTGATGCACTGGTTGTTTTCAAATTTCCATGTATTTGTAGAGTTCTCAAAGTTTTTCTTAATTGATTTCTAGAATTAATTAATTAATGCACTGTGGTCAGAAAAGATAGGTGATATGGTTTGATTTGTTTAAAAGTTTGTTGAGATTTGTTTTGTGGTCTATTATGTGATCTATCCTGGAGAATGTTCTGTGCAATGTTAAAGAGTATATATTTGGAAGTTGTTTGATGGAACATTCTGTAGATGTCTATTTGGTGTCATTTAACTCTGCTGTTTCTTTGTTGATTTTCTGTCTGCATGATCTGCCCCTCATAGGAAGTGGGATGTTAAAATTTCCAACAATCATTTTACTGGAATATATCTTTTTCTTTATGTGCATTAATATTTCCTTTGCATATTTAGTGTTCCAGTACTTGTTTCAGATATATTCATAACTATTACACCCTCTTCCTGAATTGACCCATTTTTTGTCATATCATGACTTACTTTATTTATTTTTACTGATTTTGATTTAAAGAATCCTTGTTCTTTTTTATTCCATTTGCATTTCTTGGAGGTACTTATTTGGGCTTAAGGACACATACTTGTTAGGTAGGAACTCTAACATTTGAGTCACACCCTGAGCCCATTTTTGATTTAGTTGGTTTTTTTTGAAAGAGTATTTTGCTTTTTGATTTGGTCTGACCTCAGATCACGATCCTCCTCCCCACACCTCCTGCATAACTTTGATGATCTGTGCCACCATGCCCATGTTGTTTATTGAGGTGGGGAATATCACTAGCTTTTTTGCCTATGCTGACATCAAGCTGATCTTCCCAGTCTCCACTTCCCAAGTAACAAGGATGACAGACATGTCCCTCTACACATGGACATTTGGGTCTTCTTAGAAAAAATCCTTCAGTCATTATGTTTCTTTTAATTGGAGAATTTAATCCATTTACATTTAAGGTAGTTATCAATATGAAAGTTTTTACTAATACCATTTTAAAATTTGTTTTCTGGGTTTTTTTGTAGATTACTTCTCTCTCCCTCTGTTACAATCATTGTGTTACATGATTTCTACTTGTAATTGGTTTTGTATTATTTGTAGTGTGTATATTTTAGAATTTTGTTTTATGGTTACCATGAGGCCTCCAAAAGCATCTTTTGATTGTAACAATTTATTTTAAACTGATGTCATCCTAACTTCAATCATAACAATAAGAAACAAAATGGAAGGAAGAAATAATGAAAACACTCTCCAGGCATCAGTGATTCACACCTGTAATCCTAGGTACTTGGGAAGTTGAGATCAAGAGGATCATGGTTTGAGGCCAACCTGGGCAAAGGACCCAAGACCACAACTCCTAAATAACCAAAGTGGGCTGGAGGTGTGGCTCAAGCAGTAGTGCACCTGCTTTGCAAGTATGAAGCCCTAAGTTCCAACCCCGGTTATTGCACCCCTAGCAACACACACAGGAAAACACAAATTTTAGTTCTATTTCTCCCACATTCTGAATTTTTGTTGGCCCATTTTACGACTATATTGTCTTTCTCTTAACACACTTATATAGTTGTTATTTTTGTTTTGATTTTTGGTATTCATACTGAATATATAAGTGGCTTACCCTATTTTCAATATTGGAACATTTTGAACTAATGTGCATAGTTTTTCTTACCAATGAGTTTTGTACCATCAATGTTTTCTTACTTCTGGGTAGTATATCTTTCTTTCAGTTTGAAAACTCTCTTTGGAATTTCTTGGTGGTCATAAACTCAAGTTTTGTTTGCCTGGGAATGTCTTTATCTTTTCATTTGTGAAGAATAGAGTTTTCCTGGTTGGCATTTTTTTCCTTGAACATTGAATATATCATCCAATTCTTTTGTGTCCTGTGAGGTTTCTGCTGAAAAGTCTGCAGTCAGGTGAATTGACCCTTGTGTATTGTTTGTTTCTTTTCTTTCTTTTTTATTTTTTGCTACCTTGAAAATTCTCTTTGTCTTTAACCTCAAGTACTTAATTAAAATATGTCTTAAGATCTATTTAATTTAGTTGAATCTGATTGTTGACCTTTGGCCTTTCACCATCTGGATGGTTGTATCATTTTTCAGGTTTGGGAAGCTGTCAAATTTTTCTTTGAATAAGCCTTTTAACTATTTGGGATTTACAAATCTCTCTTTAATCCCATTGCTCTCCCATGGTTCCAGTAAGCCTTTTTTCATTCCTATCCTTGATTTCTCCAACTGTGTATGTTTTAAATAGCCTTTCTTTGAGCTTACTTATTCTTCTGTTGGAACAATTCTGCTATTCATGCCTTTTCTTAGTTGTTATTTCCTTTATTGGGTTTTTCAACTTCAGGATTTTCTGTTTGGCTTTTAAAATGATTTCAATTCTACATTAATTTTGTCTGATAAATTACTGAATTCTTTCTCTATGTGATCTTGAAGTTTAGTTTCCTTGAGGATACCTGGAGTTCACACTGCTCACCAAGATCAGCACATCCCTGAATCAGGACCAAAACCTATGTCCTACCAGATGCTATGGTCTATTCATGGCTCATAATAACTGTAGCCAGCTGGCAGTGGAGTGGAACAAAACATGAATCTGTCTCACTGAGGTCATAGGTCTCACTTGGACATATTGAGGGTCTCATCTCAAACACTTGCTAATATAAGGCTACCCCTATAAGACAGATCTATTTTAGTATGATTACTAAATGTTTATGGATTTCTAAGTTGAAAAAATCCTGAATAATATAAATTTACAAGTTAATGCCACTGTGGAATAAATCCACAACACTAGATAAATCCAAACACTAGAGTAGGGTTGAGCCTGCAAGTTAGGAAAATATATGAAATCTCTAGTATGTGCTAACAGATTTGATGTAAAAAATGGTATTAAATCACCTAGACTAACAAACATTAATTTTGTTGGTAATATAACTGAGTTACAGAAGTTAATGTCTATGCATGGCATCACATCAAAGGAAAATGTCAGGTTTCCCTTTTGAGATTTCTAAATCTATATCCTTATCTGTTGACTTTAAATATAGGCTTACAGAGACTGTTTGGATATTAACATGTCATCAGAACACAGGATCCCAGTGGAATAAAAACCAAGCAGATCTTCAAAGAGAGATACCAAAATGTTCACATAAATAATTTATGCATCATGTTGCTAAGTTTTCTTTTCATAATATTTCAAATCCACATGTAATCAAAAATGAATTCTGAAATATTCTTATTAATTGATAATGTCCCAAACCAAGTTAACCTATGTATATATGGTTTTGAAGTAAATTAACAAGCATTTCCAACAAGTGTTCATTATCTACTGGTAAGTGAACTGTTGGTTTTTGGTTGGTCTCAAAATCCCCTAAATTGCCTGGTGAATTTTCCAGCTTGTGGTAAACTCCCATACTTGGAACAATAGAACTGACTCTGCACCTGTCAGTGGGGCTGCAGATGGTGCATGTAACACACACGATTGCCTTCAAAATAGGAAGGAGGAGGAGATGAAAAAACAGATTGCTGTGTGAAATGAACACATGCATCCAAAAGGCCAATTATTTGTTCCCTAAAACTATTTCCAGTGCATTATGTCTTTAAACACTGAGGCTCATTTCTGTGCATTATTAAAAATCCAAAGAAAATTTACTACAGCAAATGTAACACATAAATACACTGTGGTGCCACCCAACAAAATGAATACTTTGTATTCTAATGAAATTATTTTTCATTGTGGTAGACGAGTACATCTTTTGGATTAAACTTTCTCATTTCTTTATAGACAGGTGAAACATTTCTCTTCTTTTGGGAAACTGAAAAATTGGTATTAGTTTCAGTGTGGTCCTTCAAGATGACCAAATTATAGTAGAATATTGATTTAATCAAATAACATTTTAAAAGAAAACAGTCACCAAAAACTTTGGCATTAATCTTAACATATAAAGTTGAAAACAATGTCACAAATAAAGTGGAGCCTATTTTAAGAGAAATAGAAATGAACAATAGCTATATTAAAAGATAAATATATCTGAGCAATAATCATATAGTAGTGACAAAAGTATTTTTCATCATAAGGCATAGAGTCTAATAATTTACAATCCAATCCAAGTTATTTGATTTTTTGAAATATGAATTGCATAATTTAGCAGTGATTACTATTTTAAAATAAATATACTTAATTGGACTCAAACTATTTCATATTAATGTACATCCCTAATGTTTAATAAAAAAGTTTCTTGCTACTAGGATAAGTGTTTGTATTTATGTTGTATGTATGCAAATGTTTTATTGGGACCAAAGAATTTTATTTCTGGTCATATTTTTCTATACCATTGTTAATTTATCCAAGCCTTCTGAGAACACATGAAGTTTGAATTTCCAAACTGTTTCTGGAACTTTTTTAATATTCTTAAATGAAAGATCATTTTTCTTTTAGGCTGATATACTCTTACAGTCTAGATGACCCGAGATATGGATAGTGAATTCCCTCTTCAGAACAATCTCCAGCTAAATTTAAGTGAAGTTAAGTGCTATTGGAGATAGTGCATCTAATATCTTAGTTCTGGGGCTGGAGACCTGCAACCATTACCATAATTATATTCAAGGCCATAACACTGTTCATCTGCATCTCTTTCTCACCTGAAATCACACAAAATAACTCACATCATTGCCCCTGTGCACTTCATACTATGGGCCATCACAATTTGCCCATTCTTTTACTTCAAATAGGAGGATGTGATTTTAATTTTTTAAAAAGACCACATATGCATGCAAATTAGGACCATAACAGATCCAGAGCTTACAACTTCATCTTTGTCATTGAAACTTTGCCAGGAATCTATCTGTGTTTGTCTGCATTTAGCTTCTTATCTGATCCCTAGTTCCTAGTTCCCTCAGTATCTACTCAATTACCTCTCTCATGGTCCTCTGTTGAGCATAGACTTTTCAGGAGATAATGTAGTTTATGCATATCCCATTTAACAATTGGAACCCAGTCCCAAAATCTTATCTGCATCCACATTTTCTTTACTATGTTTCATTGAGTCTCAAAAGAGATTTCTAATTCTGATCAAGAGAACTCAATACATTTGTAACTTCAATACACTCCTTTGAATCTTATTTCCTTGATGAGCACTCTTCTCTCTTCAGTGTCTACTTGTTTTTCACTCTAGTCACCAAACATGCTGAGGTTTCTATCAACCAAAACAAATATCTGTCTTGAACTTTGATCTCATCCTTTCTCTTTTCATACAAACTTCCTGAAAGACTTCTCTCTCTTTTCTATTCCCATCAAGTCTCAATTTAATTCTGTTACACATCAAAATCAGGAAGTGATTTCGGTCATCTTATTATCACTCAAAAAAATGGTTACCCTAATGTCACTCATGACATTTTCATTTCAAATTCCTGTGACATTTTCAAAAATATTTATTCTTATGAACCTGTCTGTTGTACTTTATTTCATATTTCAGGCAAGTAATGCATATTCATTATCAAATAGCAACACACAAACATTTTGGTATGCACATTTCAATCTTTATTATGAATTCTTATTAATATCTACAGGTAATAATAGTATTACATCTTATATAATATTTAGATATATTTTAAATGGACTGACATATGTATAGTAATTTGCATTATGAAAAAATTTTTAAATTTTATTATGAGCATAAGTCAGTGATACATAATATTATTTTAGGGTATAATCATAATGCAGACATAATTGCATTTTTCCCAATGTATGAATAAATTCTTTGATTGATACACATATTTTATTACATTTAGACATAATGTAACAGAATATTCTATTTGGTCTTTTGTTTATTTATTTTTTAGTGATGTTGAAACAGGGCAAACTGAAGGTGACCAAAAACAGAGAAGGAAGAAGCACAAAGCTCCACCTGAGATGATCAGCTATACTCATGCTCCACCTAAACTTCACTTTTGACCATTCATTTTGTGGTCAATGGCTTTGTGGTTAGATATGTCCTGAAAGAAGGGGAAGATTAAAAAAAAATGGCTCCCAGCAGATTATAGAGCATGTTCAGATACAACACTGCTGTCCTTCAACTGACCTTTTCTGTGATTTTTCCCTCCTTAAGACCTTGTGAATATTACTTGCATCCCATGCATATCACTAAAACTGTGAGATGTCAGCCCAACGCATGCACACAGAGAACTGTATGAACTTGTCAGTCATCCTGTCAATTATGAGCTAATTATTTTAGGACATCCCCAGGAGCAGCCCTCTAGCCTTACCCTAACCACATAAAAACCAGATAAACCCCTGATGATGGGGCTTTTGATCCACTTTGTTCAAGTGTGCCATCTCCCTTGACTGTGTTATTTCGCTTCAATAAAACCTTGGCTTTGTTTGTCACTCCTTGTCTCCTCCTTCAATTCCTTGTTCATGGCTTCAGACAAGAACCTGACAACCACCTGAGGACCACCATAGCCCACCAATAAGAGCTCAGTGAGCCAGGCAGGTGAGGAGTGCCTCAATATATTAGGAGTCATTTCTTCTTCATGGTGCAGGAAACATTTTCTATGACTCTTTCTTTCTGTCTGGGGATCCCAGGGGGTCCAATTTATGTCATTGCTCATTCCCCTTGTACCACTCACCAGGACTTGTTGGTTCTTTGTTAATATTCATGCCTGAAATTCCTTCTTCATCTTTTTCCACTACTTCAGGCTCCCTCAAACTTTGGCTTTTCTTGAGGAATGGAGGAACTTCCTTTTACATCTCCTTTTCTGTGATTTGGCTGATCAACCAGACCTCTGTGTATGGATTCTCTGAATTTTCCTCACTCTAATAATCCATTTCCATCCTCCCTTGAATCCTGGGCCATATTGTCCTTCCTAAAGAATCTTATCCTGAGAGCATATTTGGATCGCTGTTCCCCCCGATATTATTTGGATGCACATAGTAAAGTCTTCCACTTCACATTTCCCACCCCATGTGTGACATGGCCTCTGGAGGACTCCACTGGACTCCATTGGACAAAAGATGTGCACCCACTGGACCAAGAGACATCTGACCCAAGGAAAAGTAAATTGCAGGCACCCTTTGATTTCCTCAATCCAAGGACCCCTTGGGGACTCCTGATGGGCCCTTAAAATTTTATCTTCCTCCAGGGGCAGAAAAATGGAACTTCTTACATCCCTTCTTCTATGTTTTCCTCTATAGACATTAAGGGGTGATCCAGTTCCAACCTAGCCAACTCACTACTTGTTTACATTCTGAGGCACTGGTACCACTTTGATCCTGGTAACCTGAAAAAGAAATGTTTCTTCTACTACAATGTAGCCCGGCTCTAGTATACACTTGAAAGTCAAGAGAAATGGCCTCAAAACAGGAGCATAAACCATCATTCTATTTACAAGTAGATCTTTTTCACAAGAGACAGGGAAAGTGGGCAGAAGTTACATGTGTGTCTAAACCAAGACCTCTCTTTCTCTGTCAAGATAATACCTGTGAAGGGAAAAAGGAACCTACTGGGGAAACTGTGGACTTTCTAGATGATCCTGTACTCTAGTGAGAGAGGGGAGATTCATGTCTCTCAAGGAGAAAATACCCTTACTTATAACCTCCCATCTCAGTTTTCCTTGCTGTCTAAAACCTTACAACCCTAATCTTTCTGAATCTTTGCTTAGTTCCCCTCACACTTGCAACAGGACCTCTTATTCCCAAAGACCATCATCTATGGTCTGTTGCAAGAAGTAGTAAGTCTGCATGGAGTTCTTATGTGAGTCCAAGTTCCCTTTTCTGTGGTGACAGATATCCAATACTACAAGGGCAGTCTGGGCTATTACTCCGAGGACCCAGACAGATTTACTTTAGTATTCCACACTCTAGCTTTACCTTTTGATTTGTCATTGAAGGACATTCAATTCTTCCTAACTGGCTGCCTTATCCCCAAAAACAAAGGCTCCTTACACCTGCCCAAGTATAAGCAGACCAGATATTTGCTAACAACCTTGCTGGAAACAGTATCCACTAAAAACAAAAGCCAGGGAAGAACTTCAACCTATTATCAAGGGATTCTTGCAACACAGACTTCTGGTACCTTTCCAGTACGCCTGCAATACTCCTATCCTACATATACTAAAGTCTACTAGGGAATACAGGATGGTACAGGTCCTCAGACTGATCAATGAGGCTGTGGTGTCCCTATGCTTGCCCTTATACCTTCTTGTCCCAGCATGATTTACTATTCCGAATCTTAAGGATGCTTTCTTCTTCATCACTTACACTCAGGCTTTCAATCTCTCTTTGTGTTCAGTACTAGAAAAACCAACTCATCTGGACTGTCTTGCCCCAAGAATTCTGAGAGAAGCCCCACCTCTTTGCTAGGGCTTTCGTCAGGGATTTAAGAGAACTCTAGTTTAGTTCAATTCTCTAATACTTAGATAACTTCCTGATTTGCAGACTTGCCTGTAAGACCTCAAATGCAAATACCATTATTGTACTCAATTTCCTGAAGGATAAGCGATATAAGGTATCAAGAAAGAAAGCCCAGACTTCTCAACAAGAGGTACAATACTTAGGGTATATTTTAACTCCAAGAACCAGATAGCTATCAGCTGGAAAGGTTGGAGCATCTTTTACCAATCACCAACCATGCTCATTTTGGGGTATGATGGATTTCCAAATTTTGGCCTTGTAGTTAAGCCCTTATATGAGGCTACAAGGGGACCAGAGAATGAGCCTCTAATATAGGCTAGGAAAATGGAACAATCCTTCCAGGCTCAAAAATGAGCACTGATGGAGGCACCAGCATGGTGGATTTCTGATGTCACTAAACCCTTTATCCTATACATTTCCAAAAGAAAAGGGATAATGGTCAGGGTACTAACCCAAAAGTTGGGAATGGAACCCTACCTTTTAGCCTATTTTTCAAAAAGGCTGGATGGGACTGCCTCAGGATGGTTTGGATGATTAAGTGTGACAGCTGCCACTGCACTACTGGTGGAGGAGGTAAAACTAAAATTACTCTGGGACAGCCCTTGGTTGCTCTTACTCATCTAATGATGGCTGTCCTGGGAATGGAGGGCCATATTTAGATAACAGAGAAGTGTCTAACTATATATCAGGCTACCCTCAGAAAAATCCAAAGGTGACCATACAAGTCTGTAATACTTTGAATCCTGCCTCTTTGCTCCCCTCCAAGCTAATAAATGAACACCTCTGTAAGGAAGTAATATCCCAACCCTTTGCCAGTAGATTGAACCTAACTGATAAGCATCTTGTGAAACCTGATGCTGAGTGGTTTACAGATGGGAAGAATTTTGTACTACTTGGAGAGTCAAAGGCAGGTTATTTGGTGGTTAGTCAAGAGGAAATCATTGAATCAGGCTCTTTACCAGTAAGTACCTCCACCCAAAATGCTGAGTTGATAGCCTTAACCAGAACTCTGATATTGGGACAAGGCAAAAGACTTAACCTTCATATTGACTCAAAATATGTATTCTTGGTGTTTCGTGCACACACAGCCATAAGGAAAGAAAGCAGTCTCCTGACTGGTCACCAGTCTCCAATTAAACATAGTAAGGACAGCCTCCAGTTACTTCAGGCAATTCAACTACCCAAGAAATTAGCTGTGATTCACTGCAGAAGCCATCAAAGGGATTTGTCTTTGGTATCAACAAGAAATAATAAGGAAGATACCAGGTGGCTCTCAAGAGTCCCACTACCATGTTCGCTATATTTCCCTCTCAGCAACAAGATGGAACCCTGATATGACCCTGAAGAGGAAAGAGATGTTTCCCAAAAGAGAAGCTTAAAGAGGGGACATAGTGGAAAGTAGAGAACAACCAATACCTACCCAAAGCAAACCAATGGAAAATAATTAAGTCTTTACATGATTCCTTCCACATGGGATGTGATGCCATATAGGCTATGCTAAATAAGATATTCACATGACTAGAATTAACTGCTGTCACCAAACAAGTATACAGGCCTGTTTCCTGTGTTCCTATAATAATCCAGGACCTATACTGCCTACCTTAGTGGAACCAATACAAAGGAGAGTCACCAACCCTAGGGAAGATAGGAAGGTGGACTTCACTCATATGGTCCCCTGCAAAGGATACAAGCTCCTACTGATCCTTACTGATACATTTACTGGGTGGGTGGAGGTTTCCCATACAAGAATTGAAAGGGCTATGGAAGTGATAAAAATCCTATTGAGAGAGGTTATTCTAAGATTTGGTTTGCCTCAGAGTGACAAAGGCCCCACTTTTATTTCACATGTTACAGAAGAGGTAACCAGGCCCTTGGACATCAACTACCACTTACACTCAGTCTGGAGGCCTCAAGCCTCTGGAAAGGTCAAAAGGACCAACCAGACTTTAAAGAGAATGTTGACTAAGGTTTGCCAAGAAACTTGTGAAACCTGGGTAACTCTTCTGCCTATATCTCTCCTGAGAATGAGAAAAACCTCAAGCCCTAAATTTCACCTGAGCTCTTATGAAATATTAAATGGCAGACCCTTTCTTTATAATGACTCATTAATCTAGTAATAAATGACCTGATAAGGTATTTTGCCTATCTGAGTCAGTTTTTCACTGGTCATTAAAGACATAAGGGGGAAATATCTACATTTCCTTCAAAAAGGGGGAGAACTCAAATTACTCCCAGGGAGCAAGTGCTCATATGCACCTGGAGGGAAGGAACTACTGCAGATTAACTACAACCTAATGGAAAGGACTCTATTCAGTGATCTTGGCCACTCCCTCTGCCACTTTGGCACAGGGAAAGGATAGCTGGATTCGTCTTTCCAGGGAAAAACGAGTCCTAAAGGAAGCTCCATTGAATCTTGGGATGCCTGAAGACTCCTATTTCTGTGAGTCAGTGGAAGATCTGAAGTTCCTCTACAGAAGAAACAAACAACACTCTGATAAGTAATTATCCATGTTGACATGTTCACTCATCATTTGTTCTAGCTTGTGATTATTCTAGGAGTCTTCATGGTGATTCTAGACTGGTACATGAGATCACATGTATTCCCAGATGGGTGGAATCATGTGTCATACTGCCAAACCTGAATCTTCTCTCCAGTGTTACTGGAGTAGACATGCTTTTCATAATAATTCTTCTCCTTTGGGGACCTATTCAAGCTTCCATCATCCACTAGTCCCTACTATATCTTGACTCTCTCAACTCCTTAACAAGATGTTGTGCTGGGTCTGCACTAAAGGTTAATGAGATCGAAGGCAGATATTCCTTCTGGCATTTTCTGCTCCTGTAGAAACCTTGAGTAATCTTTCTGGAAGATTACTCCAGGGAATAATCTTTTGTTGTAATTCTGTACAACAAAACTATCTACTCTGGCCTCAGTGATGCCCCTTGACCCACTGAGGGTAGGGAAAACTATAGGCCAAACCCAGAAGTTGACATTGCATTTGGCTGAGCATCCTTTTTGGAAGGAAAGGCTGCCCTCTGTTTCTTTCACTATGGAAGGGGCAAGAGCCCCATTCTTGGTTTTCTTAATCCCTCATTCTGCAACTACATATTGCCTTTCAACTCCTCTAGTTAGGCTTTGGAATGGGAACCCAGGGATGAAGAGGATGAATATAGTTTGCTATAAGGGCACCATTCTCTTTTGGTGAGGCTCTTCTCTAAATGCCAGTAAGACTTACATTAATAAGACTTTCCTGATAGTCAATAGCTCATTTTCCAAATGCCATTATATAATGATAGGGTTGCATAGTGAGCAACTACTCAATAACTCTGCCTACATTAATTGCAGGTGGCCTCCTAGTTTTTGGCCTAAGAATAATATGATTCAACTGGTGTTTTGCAACTTGTTTTGTCAAAGCTTTTGGCATACTCACAATATTTCTGTCCCCTCCTTTCCCTCTATGTGTTTAGATAATTACTTTTCAGGTATGAGACCACTGGAAAAAACCTGGACAGTGTGGGATCCCACAATAGACTTGAGAGACCTGTTTATCACCACCAACTGTACTAAAGCATGAGTACAGGGGCACACAACAGAAGTTAACCTTCAGGGAACTGGATTCAGTTTCCTCTGTGGAGATCAGCTATATTTTGTACTCCCCAGGAGCTGGTCTGGATTTGTACCATTGTAGCTACTATCCCTAATATCACCTCTCTTCAGACTTCTGAAATGAGTACCTCTGGCAGGATCTCTAATCTAGGATCCTTCTTGGAGCTATTCCTTACACAGACCAAAAAAAATCTTCTGATCAGTAATTTGTACAGCATGGATTATGGAGGTCATGCTCATGACAATCCTATTCTTAGGAACTCAGTCATCAGTCATAGCATTTAGAGAGGGTTCCATTGGTTTTCTGGGATTCCATTTTAGAAAGGCCAATGCTCAACTTCACCATCATGCTCCATGAGTCTTGCAAAGCAGCTGTTAATGCCTTTGAGGCCCAAGGAAAGAATATAGACTCATTGGCTGAGATGGTTCTCCAAAAGTGGAGGGGCCTGAATCTACTCACTGCAAGTCAGGGAGGACTTTGTGTGATGTTTAATGAGACATTGTCTGTACATAAATATCTCAGAATTGTGGAAGCAAACCTGGAAAAAAAAATCAAAAAAATATTACAACTATTGACAGGTTGAAAGAAGCTGGTGTGGGACAGAGTTGGTTGGTTGTTGAGTCTCCTGTCCTCTCATGTAGCTACTGTCTTTCATCATCCCATTAATATTAGTTTTTCTCTGTCTTTGTTTTGGCCCACGTATGCTAAACATGTTAACTTACTTCATCTCTTCCAGATTATAACATATCCACCTACAAATGGTGTTCCAAGCTCCAGAGAAACCTCCCTCTCTGTTTTTGGGATGAGCAGATCAACCCGAAAAAGCCTTAAACACCTAGCAATCACCTCTCCTTAGGTTAGAGATAAGAGAGGGTTTCTGTACTTAAGACCTCATGAATATTACTTGTATCTCATGGATATTATTAAAATTAAGGGATGGCAGCCCTAGGCATATACATAGGAGATGTATGAACCTGTCAATTGTCCTGCCAATTATGAGCTAATTATTTAAGGACGTCCCCATTGGCAGCCCTCTAGCCTTACCCTAACCATATAAAAGCCAGACAAAACCCTGATGATGGAGCTTTTCAGCTGCTCTGCTCAAGCCTGCTATCTCCCTATATGGTGTACTTTTGCTTCAATAAAACTTTCACATTGTTTGGCACTCCTTGTCTCCTCCTTCAATTCTTTGTGCCTTCAAACAAGAATCTGACAACCCCCTGAGGACCACCATAGCCCACCTGTATCATTGCTGGAGCTTGAACTAAGGGTCTCACACTAGATAGGCAGGTAATTTACCACTTGAGCCAGGCCCTGAGCCTTCTAATTGGATCTCATAAAATTTTGGATCTTTAAACTCTTGAGTTAAATCTTTATAAACATTTTAATTGATAATCTCTTAGGACAGAATACTGAATTTAGAATTTCTTGTACATTTTAATATTTTGCTAAATACCTCACACAATTTTTGAAATAGTTGTCACATTGTATAGAAATGGTAGATACTATGACCTATTACCCCTGGAAATATTGAATATTTGTATTATATTCAGTTTGATTGATGAGAAGTGTGACATGTAAATTGTTTTATATTTGAAAACTAGTGAGATACATATTTCTTCTCATACATATTTTATTTATTTTTGGTGACTTGGGATTTATTTTATTTATTTCTATTCAGAAGTTTTATAGACTGAATTTAATAAATGCATAAATATGTGCATCCACCACAGAAAGCTACTTCAGGACTCTTTGTAGTTAGTTCAAAATACACCATTCTCAGAGACAATACTGACCTTTATTATCAGAGTTTCATTTTACTTACTTTTTATTAAATTGTTGCAGCAACTTTATTGAGAACTAATCCATATACCATATAATTCATTTATTCAAAGTGTATAAATTAACTTTTTCACTATATTCATGGGTCTATGTGACAATCACCACAGTCAATGTTAGAACATTTCAATTACTTTAAAGAATAACCCCCTTACACTTACCCTTTACCTAGCATCCCCATCCTTTATCTATCAACCTTACCTACTACTTCAATATCTTTTGAGCTATCACAGCACTATTTAGATTTGCTTATTCTGGACATTTAATAAAACTGGAATTATAACCAATCCTCCATATCCATAGGTTTTTGCATACCTGGATTCAACCAACCATGGATCAAAAATACTCAAGAAATAAATTTTTGTTTGTACAGTATAACTGTTTATATTACTTTTACATTGCATCTGGTATTTTAAATAATGTAGAGATGATTTAAAGTATACAGGAAGATTGCATTCATTATATGCAAATACTATGCTGTTTTATATAGAGGACTTGAACATCCACAGATTTTTGTATCTGCTGGGGATCCTAGAACCAATCCTCCATGAATACTGTTTAACTGTATATGACATGCAGTATGTTCAAGGTTCATTCATGTTGTAGCATATATTAGTACTTCATTCCATTTTATGGCCAAATGCTATTCCATTGAGTAGATATACCACATATTATTTATCCATTCATTTGTTAACATATATTGAATTCCTTCCACATTTTTGCTAGTATAAATATACTGCTATAAATATCCATGTACATGTTTTTGTTTGAATACTTATTTTCAGTTATTTTGAATCTATACCTAGCCTTGAAATTTCTGATTTTCAGATGGTAATTATTATATGCTTAACTTTGTGAGACACTATGAAACTACCTTTCATAACAGCTAGACCATTTTACATTCATATCCTCCCTAAAATGTGTCATTTTCTGCCTGTTTATTTTATTATTTTTATCTTAGAAATAGTAAAGTGGTATCTCATTGTTGTCATAAAATAAGCATGTTTGGAAATTGCCATTAAATATGTGTTATTTAATACTGAGAGAGTGAGTAAGATACCCATCAGAATAACTGTAAATAGAGATTAGGGCTAGAGATTGAAATCAGAAGCAATTTATGTTAAGAAAGTAGATAAGGTGTTTCTCTTTTTGGAAGGACACCACTCCTATTGGTTAGGGACCTCAAATTCATGTTTGAAGCCCTGATGCCCATGTACTGGGGTTTGAACACAGGACCTCATACTTGCTAGGCAAGCACTTTACCACTTGAGCCACTCCACAAGGCCTTTTTGTGTCTGTTGGCTAGCTTCCAGATAGGGTCTCCCAACTATTTGTTCCAGCTGGTTTCAATCCACCATCCTCCTGATCTCTGATTCCTGAGTTGCTAGGATTATAGGTGTGAAACACGAGTACCAGGATCCAATGAGTTTGTATTTGAAGTTTGGTCTTTAAGGAAGTAATTAAGGTTAAAAGGTGTCACAATCATGGGAACTTACTGAACATTTTTGGCATCTTTATAAGAAGAAGAAGAAGGCTGGGGTGTGGCTCCAGTGGTAGAAAAGTTACCTAACAACAGGAAGCCCTGAGTTCAAACCTAGAACTGACAAAATAAAGGGAAGAGGAATATACATAAGATCTAAATTCCTACCTGCCTATATAGGATTAAGGTCATGTAAAGACATAGTGACAAATTGACAATCTAAAAACCAAGGATGGAAACCTCACAAGCAATCAATCTTGCTGATACCTCAATATTTGACTTCCAGTCTCCAGAACTGAGAGAAAACAGATTTCTGTTGTTTAAGCCTGGTCTTTGAGATTTTCTTACAGCAGCCCAAGAAAACTAACAAAGCTTTAAATTAGCAGATTTCTGAAATCAAATGAAGAAAAGAGCAGAAAGTAGTAGTGTCCTATCATGGTGAATGGATAAGCAAGGCAACCACGCAAAACCAAATATTCTATTCTGCAATATGGATCTCATCAGTACCCGTGAGTGGTGGTAGTGGTGGTGGGTGGTATGTGATTGGCATGTACTTAAGAGAACATGTGATGGAAGAAATAGGAAATAGTAATTCTTTTGATAAGCTTTGTTTAAAACATAAACAGAAAAACAGTAAGATCTGTGATTAGTGGAGAATTGGAAAAAAAGTGATTCAAGATGATAGTCAATGTAAATGGTACTAGTCATAAGGGGAAAGTGGTGACACAGAAGAGAGAACAAAGAATTATTAGAGTGAGGCTCTTTAGTGGGTAAGAATGAATCAATTGTGTAAGGCAATCTGGTGATGGCAGCTTGTGGAACTTGTCTGATTGTGTCTATAAATGTGAGGGAAAATCTTCTTTTATATTTTTCTAAATATACACAAACTCTTATTTATTGAAAACTCCATCTTCTGTCCATTCAAAAGATAGCATATTATAAGTAAAAATTTAATTATTTGTTATTTCTAGTGTTCTTTTTATTCCTCTTGACTTATCTCAGTTTACTGCCCCCTCTACTACTTCATTTATATGTTAAACTTTTACAGAATATTTTAATATGTGTATCAGTACTAGTCCCTCTCATCTTATTTTAAAAACTGTTTCCATTGATTTATTTATAGCTTTGCCTAAAAGTTATAAGGTTCTACCATTCACCAGTGGCTCATGCCTAAAATCCTACCTATTCAGGAGGCAGGGATCATGAGGATTGCAGTTCTAGGCCAGCCCAGGCAAATAGTCTGCAAGACCCTATCTAAAAAAAGCCTTCATAAAAAAGGCTGCTGGAGTGGCTGAAGGTGAAGGTCCTGAGTTCAAGTCCCAGTACAACTAGCAAAACTGCTTTGTCTTCCTTATTATGCTTATGTCTTTTCTTCAACAAAATTAATGATAAGGGCAGAACAGGGCCTGCCTGGAACTGAAGGGGGGAGGAGGGGAGAGAGTGGGGGAGAGGGACAGGGAGGAGAAATGACCCAATATATGCACATGTGAATAAATGAATAAAAAGTAAAAGAAGGGGAGGAGGAAGAAGGAGAACGATGGAGGGGATAAATCTAACTAAGATATATTGTAATCACATATGTAAATATCACAATGTATCCCCCTGTACAACTATTGTATGCTAATAAAATAATTTTAAAAATTTTAAAAAGGTTGTAAAAATTCTTTGGAGACTTTTATTTGAACTATACTAAAAGTAGAGATAATTATCAAAAATTGACATTATAATGTTGATTTTCCTATCTTTGCCTCTTGATACAACCTATTTCAGAATTTTTTGTTTAATTGAATGTTCTTGTTTTCATCACAGAAAATTTTTTACAATTGTTAAAATGTTTGCATGTACCTATTTTATATGTTACTATTGGTGAAATGATGATCCTGTTTATATCATCCAGTTCATTTATGTGTATCAAAACATTAGTTTTACATATTTCATAAATATACACTCTGTTAAATTATCTGATTATTGGATATTATGCAATTCTCCCATGATGCTATCCTATCATGTGAAAATTGTAATGATTTCCCCCATATTTTCAATGAACAAAAATGTTCTTTCTGTATAAAATCTAATTAAATTGAACTTCCATGGGAAAAGAGTTAATTACTTACATTAGGTGAATCACTTTTTCTCCTTATATAATGACAGTTACTGTATTAAATCCATACTAATTCAAATTTGGGTTACATCTTTGCAATAGCTAATTTCTTAACATAATAAGGAAAGGACAAATTTGAGAGATATATATGTTGGATTTCAACAATTTTTCAACATCATTTGAGAAAAGCACATTTTTGTTCCTAATGTAATGATTCAATGCAGATATAATATTTGAATTATGTAAATTAAATAATTAAATAATATTTTCATGAATTAAGATATTATTTAAGCACCCAAACTGCATAAAATAATATACTGAATCATGTAAGTAGACAAATATGGTTTTCTCAAAAGAAGGTGAAAATTACTTGTAATTTGTGAAACAATCCATACTTGATGATAATGATGGTTAAAACATTAAAATAGTGCTTTGAGAGTTTTTCCATTAATATTTCTAATTTATATTGGTTCTGGTATTTCTATTCTCAATTGTCCTTTACTACAGGGTTTGGAATGAGAATTCCATATGCTTTGTTGAATAAGGACAGAGTTTCAACAATTTTTCAATTAATAAAAGATGTTTGTATAAAATAGAACGTAACTAGGTATTTTGAACATTAAAAGCCCTCCTTATGAAACATGCATCTTTAAATCCTCTCTAAAACGTGGCATTTATCCCTGGTTTTTAAGATTTTCAAAATCTTCATATCTTCTCAAGCAAAATTCAGTTTATATGTTATATATGTTTATATATATATATATGATGATGATGCATTCTTTTGAAAAAAAGAAAATGATGTCATGGTTTTCCTTTTTAAAGAATATATACCCATTATGAATTGAAGCAAAAAAGAAAAAAGTGCAAAATAATATTTAAAAAGAAAGAAGTGCAAATTTTAACATCAAAACAACCACTGTTGTCATTGTAATTACACTATTCCAGACAAACACTTGCATGTGCACACACAGTGTATGAATGGATGAATACATGGATAGGTTGATAAACTGGAAAGAAAAAAGGGCTCAGAGGAAAGAAGATAACACCATAGATATTTTAATAAAACTATTACTTGTAGTTTATCGCTATTTGTAGAATTAAGAAACTAAAGCAATGCTAAATAAATTCAAATTCAGGAGATACAATCCCCACAAAATTTTTGTACATTTTAAATTCTGCCATGTAAATTATATCCCCTGTTGAAAATGAAGATACTAACACTCTCCAACTTCTTCCCCCACTAATGTTTAAAATTTATGCCATTATTTTACCCTATCATTCTTTTAGACTTAGATTATGGCTCTGTAGCTGTGACTTCTATTGCTGCATAATATTTGGTCTATGTTTAAACAGAAACCCTATCATTAACTAGTGTTTCTTGGTTAATGAATTCTCTGTTTCATATCTTATTTGGCTTAATTTCAATTTTAGGTGTGTGTATGTATGTATGTGTGTGTGTGTGTGTATGTGTGTATACTTGTGAGTTTTTATAGTGGACTGTTCTTCCCAGTATTGCCAATATTCTTTCAGGCATCAAAAAAATTACCTGTTGGCTATTTCTGGGTAAAAATGTCTTAGGCTTATTTTATTTTCTTACATATGAGAAGGCAAAGACAGAAAGATAAATTTGACTTTTGTTTCTTACCAATTAGCTAATATTAATAAAAATTCTGAAGTTTTCTGACTCACAAGAATTGCTTCTGAGAGCTATTAATGTAATGTAGCTAAATAGCTCAGTCATGCCTTGATGCTCAGTGGCAGAATTTGCTATTTCTTTCTTCAGTTGACATTTCTTTCTTCAGTTGACATTTCTTTGAGGTTTGTGACTTCATTACTTTCTGGATGTCACAGGTAATTCTTCCTTGCTTTTCTTTCTCCAATTATTTTAGGTGCTGGGAAAGATTTTGTGAGCTTACTTAAATTTTCTGTCTACCATACAGTTCCACAATTCTATATGGCTTTTATTTTAAATGTCATGCATTTATTTTTGTCCTGCTTTTCTTCTATTTTATGTTTTCAGAAGTTTACTTCTCTGTTTTATATATATATATATATATGTATATATATATATATATATATATATATGCCTGTGTGTGTGTATGTGTGTCATTCTGTACTCATTTTATAAATTTTTATATGCTCAACTCTTTGTTTTCTTTTTTTGAATAATATTTTCTTTATTTACAAGTTAAAATCAAGAGACAAAAACAGACAGTCTAGGGGACCAAATGGAGTGAGTGGAAGGAAAAAGGGAAAACAGTAGAAAAAAAAGTCAACATAAAAAAAGTGTTTTCTAAATTTATTGTCTATTCCACATATATTGTAAATGGAATTTCAAATTCATATTTGATGTTAGTGAATTCACATATTTTAAATAGGATGCTGTTATTCCTTTATTAATTTGTTATATATTTTTGTAGTTTGTTATTGTATTGCCATCAGAAAATGAGACCAGTACTACTTTTGATCCCAAGAGGTATTTGTTTTCTAGTGTTGCCATGTTGTATAATCTATGGAATTTTAATGAATGCTTTCATATTAAATGTTTTAAAGATGGTATATTGAATCATGACTCATATAATAGATGGTATTGGTAACATGAAAGTAGAACATAATTCTCAAATGCAATACTAGATTCATATTATTTGGGAATGCTTTCACATGGCTTTATTAATTTGATAACTGCAACAATTGCTTTTTGTTTATTTTTCTTTTTCCAAGAATTTGCTTTATGTATAATAATGCTATTCTATTTAGAACTATATTTCATGGAACCTCATTTAAATTTTCTAACTTTTATGCATTTTGTTTTACATCTGGAAAACATCTATTTAGCCTACAGTTTTCATTATTAAGTATATTCCCTCAACATTAATATTATTACAGATATTTTATTTATTATCAGATTCTTTTATTCTACTTTCAGTACTTTAGTGATAGAATCTAAACTTTGTGTTTTATTCATTTTGTTATAATTTTTAAATATTTCTTATCTTTTCTTTCAAGATTTTTATGATATTTTCATCCAGGTACTTAAGCATCTTTAAATATGAAGTTACATTTCTGTTATTTTGAAGTTAGAGGATAAAATAAGATTGACTCATCTTGATTCTTTAAAATATACTTTGTATACCTCTTGAGTTACTATATAATTGAGAACATCAAACTATTACACTCACTATAGTGATAATTTGAGTGAGTATTGAATTCTCATATAGCAAAATTTCCCATATAATTCTTTAAAATGTACCCCATTGTTATCTGAACTTTGATATAACTGCAAAGAAGGTAGTAGCCAACCTATAGGTAACTTATTTATTGGATTAATTGGTAATCTTTTGCATAGTTTTCCTTGACTAGACAGGATGTCTATTCATTCTTGCCTTCAAAAAGTACTGTTATAGACTTTAACATGAGTTTCATACCTTATCCTAATCTTTTATTTTCCTATGAAAAAGAGAAAGTTTTCTTATTATCATCTTAAACTTTCCTCTCTTTACTGACGATGTCTTTATTTTATCAAAAAGGAAAAGTAGATCATGCTTAAAATGAACTTGTATTCTTTAGGAGAAACATTAACTATTAATACATAAATGTACATATAAATATATATGTATGTCATAAACAAAATTTTCTTTATTGCATGTGATAGTTCTTTGTTCAGTTTTGGGTTCTCTGTTTTTCTAAAGAAGAATAAAATATCATAGCCTGGTACTGCCTTAAACTCATGTGGATGCTTTCTCCTTTCAGCACTGCATTATGTCCTTCAATACATTTTTAATCTTGTTCTCTAATTTTAAACTGGAAAATAACATAAATTTTTAATACCAACCCAGAAATATAAGAACTACACTTGACTCATTTAGTTATTTATCATTTTACTGCTACCATGTAACAGGCAAATGGGATTTTAGTATACTGTATTGTTGAAAATTATAGTGATTCGACATTCTGGTTTTAAGGTACCGTTATAAACACACCAACATGGTAGGTATAATTATGTGAAAAAAGACTAAGTATGGAATCTCAATAGCTGTGAAACTAAGAATATGTAAGATAATCTTTCTGAGTCTTATCTTCCTCTTTTGTCAACTGAGAATAATAATAAATCTAGTGTTGTGGAAAGTTCGACGTGACATAATGAATGTAAGACTTCTAAAGGAAATACTGAAACATTATACTTAATATTCTTGAGCATTGGTTGATAAAATTATGAAAGATTGGATGAATGAGCAAAACAAAAGTACAAGCAGATAAAGTATCACTATGCCATATTCTTTTGATATTTCAAAAGAGCTGGTATGCAATGTTTGCAAACCTCATAAAAAAAAAAAACAGCACCTTTTCACAAAAATGTAGTTCAATGATTGCAAGATCAAACCATGTTATATCTAGTAAAACACAGAAATTTAAACCATTTCAGATTTAGCGTGTTGGATATGTGCCCCATTCTATAGGACAAATATAAAAGATTTGCATGTATTTACCAGTTGCATACTAAATGATATGTGCTACTCGTTAAGTTTAAATGATAGATTTGAAACTTGTAGCAGATAAGATGTAAGGAATATTATGCTGAAATGCAGCCTAGAATGTGTACATAAAGAAGTGATTTACTGGCTTTTTCTTTCTTCTTACCGTAATAATAATCATGAGCTCAGTGACATAAAGATTTTTGTAGGGAGCAAGTGTCAAGTATCTTAATAATTTGCATAGTTAGTCATTAGAGTGTTATTCCAATCATAGCTGTTTTTAAACCCTTCACTAAACCCAACTAGTCCTGTTATATAAAATGAAATTATAGCCTTCTTGAAGGCAGGACATATGCTCACCCTTATTTTTATCCTTTTAAATATCCTAAATCAGTTCCTTGTGCATGATAGATGCTCAATTATTAAAATAAAGAATTAGATACTATAAAAGACTTTTTATTTAGCTTTAAGACCTGAAGTTGTATAGCCATAACAGAATTGATCAGAATCATGTTAACTATAAATAGATGCATTAGTTTTTCAGAGTTCATTTTGGTGCCTCTGTAGCCCACATGAAATTGCCACCACCTTCTAGGGATTGTAGGAAACTGTGAAGCTGCTGCCAAAGAAGCTAGGGTTGAAGTAGGACAGCAGCAGCATAGACAGTGACAAGAGGAGGAGTCTCTGCTAGGTTGTTTACACACTGTTGATACATACAATTTATATAGCTCTCTTGGGTATCATTAAAGGTCTGTGGCAGCACTCATAGGCTCAGAAACAAGGTTACCCATTTCATGAAAGATTTTTTTCTTTTTTCCCCATCTTCACTCCTTTTTTCCTTTCTTCACTCAATCTAATATTGAGAGAAAAAGAAAATACCCCCATCTCTTCCATCCTTCACTTCTGTTGTCCATATTTCACTTATTCAAGCATTTTTCAAACATCAAGGTATATATCAATTATAATATTTCTATGTAACTGTTCTTAACGAAAAAGGTGAGGATGGGAGAGATAGAGGTCCTGTAGGGACCTCCTTATGTAATGGAACATCAATAGTTATTTACAAAAATCTATATAACAGGTAAATGGGATTAATGAAAAGTATAGGATTCAAAATTTTTGTTGCAAGGTAGTGATGGAAAACCAGTATTCCTTGTCCCATCCTTCAAAATCACCTGAGAGCAACAAGATGAAATAGAAAATGGAAATTCTATTTTTATTTCTTCTTTTCATTGTATCTATAAGATGGCTAAACCCTACTCTATAAAATAAATGGAAATCGTGCAAAGTAACACAGGAACTCAGATATAGGTGAAAGTGAGAAGCATTTTAACTACAGATGTCAGAAAGACTCAATAAGACTGAGAAGTTTACACTGTGGTGTGTAGCCTCAGCAACAGCATAAACTGAGAAGGTAGGTTACAATATAAGTATTTAAGGAATCAGATTTAATCATTCCTACATTTCTATAATAGAAAAACACTGGACATTATCTAAATGTGCAGTCATGAGGGTCTGGTAATGAGCAGTAATTTGCTTGTCTGTGCAATATAATAGCATCAAAAGAGTACAGAATGTGTTTTACCTATGCATATGAAATGATTTCCACAACCTACTGTAAAATGAAAAAAGAAAAATTCATAATGGTAACTTATTGCTATATTTCTGTAAAACATATATATATGAGTATATATTTCTCTGAAGGCATATTAAAGAAAAAGAAATAATAATTAAATAGAACTATAAGAAAAGCTTTCAGACATGTAAATAAGATAAAAGACAATAAGTTCTTACATTAAATATCTTTTCCTTCATTTTGTAGTAAACTGATACTTGTAAAAACTAAATTACCTAGAAATCTTCAGAGTTTGGTGGTAGGAACACCCAGAAATAGGCACATACAGATAAACATAGAATTAAGAGCATAAAGAGTAAAAGTCATTACCTCTAGAATTGAGACAATTATCTTCCAATTATGTTCCTCTTTATTGCTGAATAATGGTCAAAAATTCAACAATTCATAACTCATAGACACGTACTTCAAAGTCAAGGTGAATATACAATGTGTGTTTCTATGTTGTTCTAAGCTAAGTAATCAAACCTTCTGGGAATCAAGCTCCTTTATTAAGATTTTGCCAGGTGCCAGTGGCTCAAATATGTAATCCTAGTTACTTGAAGATCAGGATGATTGTGATTCCAGGACAGCCCAGGCAAAATAGCTCATGAAACTCCATCTCAACAACAAAAAAAGAATGGTGGCAAATACTTGTCATGCCAACTACAGTGGGAAGCATAAGATAGGAGAATCATGGTCCAGGTCGGCCTTGACAAAGAGTTAGACTCTATCTTCAAAATAACCATAGCAAAAAAAGGGCGGGAAGAGTAGTTCAAGTAGTAGAGTACCTGCTGAGCAACTGTGAAGCTCTGATTCAAAACCTTTAACACCAAAAACAAAAAAAGATTTTCATCCAACTATATCTCTTTATAACATGGTTGAACTGAATCTGGAAGCCCTAATTATATTTAACTAATGGACCTTTATCAATTCATATCTTGAAAGCTATTACTGACAGTTAAAAACTGTTAATGGGTAATGAGGGGGGTATTATTGATGAGTTTCTGAGAATCTGAGTTCTGCTCACTTTGGGGAATTGGGAGTGCAGTGGCAATTTATATGGATAGGACAGAGAAACTGCTGTTCTTTATTT
This sequence comes from Castor canadensis, assembly GCF_047511655.1. Lineage (NCBI taxonomy): Eukaryota > Metazoa > Chordata > Mammalia > Rodentia > Castoridae > Castor > Castor canadensis. The sequence goes on from NC_133405.1 coordinate 119,081,309, forward strand.
GGGAAAAAGAAATCATCCACAAATATAGAGTGCAGTTGTTTTCAACCCTTAGTATACATTAGAATGGTGAAGGGAGCTTTTAAAAAGTATTGATGCATAGACACCAACCTCAGAGACTGATACAATTGTGCAGGGGCAGGTGCTGAGTATGGTAGGTTTTAAATCTTAGCAAGTGATTCTAATGTGCAGTTGTGTACCATTATATTAGAGCAATGGTTACCAAACTCTGCTCATAGTAAAGTCATCTGAGGAGCTTTTAAAAATTCTGATTCCCAAATCATAGCCAGTACTGATTACATAGAGAAGTCTCAGGAGTAAAAGCCAAGAATCAGTACTTTTTATATGATGTAAATGTGATTCTAATGTGAAACAAGGTCTGAAAAACCACTGCTTAGTCAATAAAGAAATGAGAACACCATTAAAAATGCAACACATCTGAGCTACACAGACAATAGCTCTGATAAGGGCCATATATGTGATACTGAACATTTAGTTTCTTAATCTACAAAATAAACCAACTTTATTATTTTACAAGTTGTATAAGGGTTGGAATAAAAAATAAAGTGCTACTTCAATTCCAATTTCATGACTTTTGTAATACTTATCAGCGATATATTTATCAACCTTAACACATGCTTTGTTGTAGCATTCATTTTTGATCAAATTTTATTGTAACCTAGAGTTATGAAACACATTGTTCTCTCCAGGGCTTTCCTGGAACTTGAGGCTTTCAGCTTTAAAACTGGACAGTCCTAGGCCCATTGAGGCCACACTATGCCAAACATCTATTGAACTCAATGCAATTACTTTTTGTCACTAAGTTACACTAGTTGTTACATTAAACTTTAAAATATGTAATTTTTACCATTTGAAAGTAGGCTTTTCCATAGAATTTAAATTAAATATTACAAATTATAAGGAGATTTTATTTATTTATTTATTTAATTCATTTATTCACATGTGCATGCATTGTTTGGGTCATTTCTCCCCCTGCCCCCCTCCCCCACCCTCTGCCCTCTTCCCTCCTCAGTTCCAGGCAGGTCCTAGTCTGCCTTTATCACTAGTTTTGTTGAAGAAAAGATATAAGCCTAATAAGGGAGACAAACTGTTCTTGCTAGTTGAGTTGAGGATAGCTATACAGAAATATTCTTAGCATTGCTTTCGTGTACACGTGTTATGACCCATGTTGATTCATCTCTAACAGATCTTTACACTGGTTCCTGATCCCCTTCTCATGATAACCTTTGTTGCTTTAAGGTTTCTGTATTAGCTCCTCTGGAGTGGGGACATCAAATGCTTTCATGTTTTGGGTTTTCTACCTTTTTCTATATCACCCAAATATGTTCTCCCCTTGTCATGTGGTCCCAGTCCAAACACATTGCTGCCTTTTTCCTAGATCTAAAGTCTGCATATGAGGGAGACTCATATGCATATGCATATGTTCTTCTGAGCTTGGCTGACCTCACTCAAAATGATATTCCCTAGTTCCATCCATTTACCTGCAAATGATAAGATTTCATTCTTCTTCATGGCTGACTAAAATTCCATTGTGTACAAGTAACACATTTTCTTGATCCATTCATCAATAGTGTGGCATCTTGGTTGTTTCCATAACTTGGCTATTGTGAATAGTGCTGCAGTAAACATGGGTGTGCAGGTGCCTCTGGAGTAATCTGTGCTGCATTCCTTTGGGTACATCCCCAGGAGTGGGATTGCTGGATCATATGGCAGATCAATGTTTTTTTTAATTTTTTATTGTTTTATTATTCATATGTGCATACAATGCTTGGATCATTTCTCCCCCCTGCCCCCACCCCCCCCTTACTACCCACTCCACCCCCTCCCTCTCTCCCCCACCCCCTCAATAACCGGCAGAAATTATTTAGCCTTATCTCTAATTTTGTTGAAGAGAGAATATAAGCAATAATAGGAAGCACCAAGGGTTTTTACTAGTTGAGATAAGGATAGCTATACAGGGAGTTGACTCACATTGATTTCCTGTACATGTGTGTAGATTTTTAAGAAGTCTCCAAATTTTTTTCCAGACTGGTTGTACCAGCTTTCATTCCCACCAGCAGTGGATTAGGGTTCCTTTTTACCAGCATACTTGCCAACACACATTGTTGGTGGTGTTTTTGATGATGGCTCTTCCAACGGGTGAGGTGGAATCTTAGTGTGGTTTTGATTTGCATTTCTTCATGGCTAGAGATGGTGAGCATTTTTTTGTGTGCTTTTGGCTATTTGAATTTCTTCTTTTAAGAAAGTTCTATTAAGTTCAGTTGCCCATTTTTTTAATTGGTTCATTGATTTTAGGAGAGATTAGTTTCTTAAGTTCCCTGTATATTCTGGTTATCATTCCCTTGTCTGATGTATAGATGGCAAATATTTTCTCCTACTCTGTGGGTGGTCTTTTCAATTTAGAGACCATTTCTCTTTTGTGCAAAAGCTTTTTAATTTTATGATGTCCCATTTGTCCATCCTTTCTCTTAGTTGCTGGTCTTCTGGGGTTGTATTGAGGAAGTCCTTGCCTATATCTGTTTGTTCCAGAGTGTTTCCTGCTCCTTCCTGTAGTAACTTCAGAGTTTCAGGTCTGATATTTAGGTCCTTGATCCACTTTGAGTTGATACTACCACAGGGTGATAGACATGGATCTAGTTTCAGTTTCTTGCAGATGGTTAACCACTTTTTCCAGCAACATTTGTTGAAGAGGCTGTCTTTTCTCCATCGCATATTTTTGGCACCTTTGTCAAAAATGAGGTGGGTATAGTTGTGTGAACTCATCTCTGGATCTTGTATTCTGTCCCACTGGTCTTCACATCTGTTTTTATGCCAGTACCATGCTGCTTTTATTGCTATTGCTTTGTAATATAGTTTGAAGCTGGGTATTGTGATACCACCAGCATTGCTTTTTTTGCTGAGTATTGCCTTGGCTATTTGCAGTCTCTTGTGTTTCCAAAAGAACTTTAGAGTAGATTTTTCAATCTCGGTGATGTAAGTCATTGGGATTTTGATGGGAATTGCATTAAACATGTAGATTGCTTTCAGTAGTATAGCCATTTTCACTATGTTGATTCTACCGATCCATGAGCACTGGAGATCTTCCCATCTTCTGTAGTCATCCTCTATCTCTTTCTTCAGGAGTTGTAATTCTTGTCAAGTTTATTCACATCTTTTTTAAAATTTACGCCTAGGTATTTGATTTTTTTTGAGACTATTGTGAATGGAATTGTTTCCACATATTCCTTCTCACTTTGTTCATTGTTGATGTATAGAAAAGCTAATGATTTTTGTAGGTTGATTTTGTATCCTGACACCTTACTGTAGCTGTTTATGGTGTCTGAGAGTTTTTGGGTAGAATTTTTTGGGTCTTTAAGGTAGAGGATCAGATCATCTGCAAATAAGGATATTTTGAGAGTTTCTTTACCTTTTATTTCTTCTTCTTGCCTAATTCCTCTGGCTATAAATTCCAGTACTATGTTGAATAGGAGTGGGGATAGTGGTCACCCTTCTCTCGTTCCTGATTTTAGGGGAGATGATTTCAGTTTTTCACCATTAAGTATGATGTTGGCTGTAGGTTTGTCATATATAGCCTTTACAATGTTGAGGTACATTCCTTCTATTCCTAGTTTTCTTAGAGCTTTTATCATGAAGTGGTGTTGGATCTTGTTGAAGGATTTTTCTGCATCTATTGAGATGATCAAGTGGTTTTTGTCTTTGCTTCTATTGATGTGCTGTATTACATTTATAGATTTGTGTATGTTGAACCATCCCTGCATCCTTGAGATGAAGCCAACTTTATTGTGGTGTATGATCTTTCTGATGTGTTGTTGGAATCGGTTTGCCATTATTTATTAAGGATTTTTGCATCAATATTCATTAACTAAATTGGCATATACTTCTTCTTTTTGGAGGTGTCTTTGTCTGGTTTTGGGATGAGACTTATATTGGCTTAATAGAATCAGTTAGGCAGTGTTCCTTCCCTTTCTATGTCGTGGAAGAGTTTAAGGAGAGTTGGTATTAGTTCTTTAAATGTCTGATAGAATTCAGCAGTGAATCCATCAGGTCCTGGACTTTTCTTTTTTGGGAGACTCTTGACTGCTGCTTCAATTTCTTTTTGTGTGATAGGTCTATTCAGGTAATTAATATCTTCTTGGTTCAATTTGGGATGGTTGTAAGTTTCTAGAAATCTGTCAACTTCTTCACAATTTTCAAATTTATTAGAGTATAGGCACTCAAAGTAGTCTTTGGTGATTTCCTGGATTTCTGTGGTGTTTGTTGTTATGTCCCTTTTGCATTTCTGATTTTACTGATGTGGGTTTTTTCTGTCCTCATTTTAGTCAGGTTTGCCAGGGGTCTGTCAGTCTTACTTATTTTTTCAAAGAACCAGCTTTTTGTTTCATTGATTCTTTGTATTTTTTTTTAATTTCTATTTGATTGATTTCAGCCCTTATTTTATTTATTTCTTTCCTTCTGCTTGTTTTGGGATTTGCTTCTTACTGCTTTTCTAGGAGCTTGAGGTATAGTATTAGGTCATTGGTTTGAGATCTTTCTGTCCTTTTAATATATGCCCTCATGGCTATAAACGTTCCTCTGAGGACTGCCTTTGCTGTGTCCCATAGGTTCTGGTAGGTCATCTTTTCATTTTCATTAACCTCCAGGAATCTTTTAATTTCCTCTTTTATTTCATCAATGACCCATTTGTCATTGAGCACTGTATTATTCAGTTTCCAATAGTTTGCATGGTTTTTACTGCTGTTTTTGTTGTTGATTTCTAGTTTTAATGCATTGGGGTCCGACAGAATGCATGGGATTATTTGTTTTCTTATATTTGCTGAGGCTTGCTTTGTGCCCTAAGATAAGAACAATTTTGGAAAAGGTTCCATGGGCTGCTGAGAAAAATGTGTATTGTGCAGAGGTTGGATAAAATATTCTGTAGACATCAGCTAGGTCCATTTGTTATATGTTGTGATTTAATTCTAGAATTTCTTTATTGACTTTTTGTTTGGATGACCAATTTATTCATGATAGGGGGGTATCAAGGTCTCCCACTATCACTGTGTTGGAGTTTATATATGTTTTTAGATCCTTCAGAGTATATTTGATGTAATTGGGTGCATATAGGTTAATAATTGTTATTTCCTTTTGGTGTATTTTCCCTTTTATTAGTATGGAGTGTCCTTCTTTATCTCGTTTGATCAATGAAGGGTTGAAGTCTACTTTGTCCAAGATAAGTATTGGTACTCTTGCCTGTTTTGGGAGACCATTGGCTTGGTAAATCTTTTTTCAGCCTTTCACTTTCAGCCAGTGCTTATTTCTGTCAATGAGGTGAGTCTCCTGTAGGCAGCAGATTGTTGGATCTTCCTTTTTAATCCAATTTGCCAGTCAGTGTCTTTTGATGGGGTAATTTAGTCCATTAACATTCATTGTTAGTATTGATAAGTACATGGTGATCCCTGTCATGTAATTGTCTTTATTGATTAAGAGTTTGATTATGTGTAGTTAAATCAATGTTACACTTTACTTTCATGCCTTCTCTTCTCCTGTGGTTTGGTATTGCCTGCACTTTCATGTTTTTGTTTGCTTTCATTATCTATGTGCATAATTCCTTGGAGAATCTTTTATAGTGGTGGCTTGGTGGTCATACATTGTTTTAATTTCTGCTTATCATGGAAGACTTTTATTGTTCCATCTATTTTTAAATGATAGTTTTGCTGGGTAAAGTATCCTAGGATTGAAGATATTTTCATTCAGTGCAGCTTGGAAGATCTCATTCTATGCTCTTCTTGCATTTAATGATTCTGTTGAGAAGTCTGCTGTGATTTTGATGGGTTTACTTTGTATGTTATTTGTTTTTTCTCTCCTACAGCCTTCAATATTTTTTCTCTAGTTTCTGTACTTGTTGTTTTAATGATAATATGTCGTGGGGTAGCTCTATTTTGGTCAGGTCTGTTTGGTGTTCTGGAGGTTTCCTGTACCTGAATGGGCATAGTTTTCTCTAGATCTGGGATATTTACTGTTCTTATTTTGTTGCACCTCTTGTTTTCCTTGCACCTATTCTCCTTCTTCAATGCCCATGATTCTCAAGTTTGGTCTTTTGATGTAGTCAGTCAGTTCTTGCATTTTCTTTTTATAGGTCTTGAGTTGTTTAACTAATAGTTCTTCAGTTTTTCCTTTAATTGCCATTTCATCTTCAAATTCTGAGATTCTGTCTTCTGTTTGTTCTATTCTGCTGGAATGGCCTTCCATTTTGTTTTGTATTTCTGTTTCATTTTTTTTCAGAGGTTTTCCATATCATGGGTTACTTCTTCTTTAATATTGTCGATTTTTGCCCTTAATTCACTTTTCTCTCTGTTTATGGTGATCTTTGTTTCAGTTTGGGCTCCTATGATTTCATTTATTTTTTTCTGAGTTTTCTGATATTCTTGAGTTTTGTTGTCTTGGAATTTCTTGAGTGCCCCCTGTACACATCAGTTGACCATGTGTAATAGCATCTCTATGAAATTCTCATTAATTACTTGTAGAATTTCTTTTTTCAGGGTGTTCTTGTAGTCTTTGTTGGGTTTCTTGTTATAGTTTATCTTTTTTTTGTCGGAGTCTGGGTCTGGGTATCCGTTTTCATCATTTTGCTCTAAATCCTGAGAGGGGAGAATGGCTTCCATCCCTTTTTCTTCTTCCCATATTTCCACTAGGTGCTGTTTCTATCCCTTGACTGTGTAAAATTTGGTATTAGCTGGTTTACAATGTTAATACTAACAAAATCATGAGAGAAGGATAAAAAAGAGAAAGCAAGGGAAAGATAAAAGGAAGAGAGAACAGAGGGAAAAATAAAAGAAAAAAATGGGAGAGATGGTGGGTGATTAAACAGCAAACCAGGCTGCCAAACCCTTAAAGAATGGAGAGAAAAAATCACCAGTTCTGGAGCAGTAGGATTGCAGGCTTAGTTGTTTTTAGTTCTTTAGTGTCCAGTCCAGTCTATGTGTATCTCTTAGGCATGCTTAGAGCCCTCTAGTGGTGGCCTGAGAGGGAGCCTGGTGGAGTGGTTATCTTGGAAGCCTGTAGAGCTGGGGCTGGATCTGCCCGAGGGGTGGGGTTCCTTGCAGGCTGTTGGAGGCGACTTTCTCATGCCAAACTGGTGCCTGTCCCAGGGAGCAAGGCTCCAGTCATTCCACATGGAGCTGGAGCCCAGCAGGGCCTGATGGGTAGGGAGAGTCCAAGGGGAGGGGTCTGGTCATCCCATGCATTGCTGGGGCTTAGCAGGGCCTGAAGGGCAGTGAGCTCGGGGGAGGGGGCTGGCATCCCCATGAGCTGTGGGACCAGCTCTGGGATGGGGTCCAGCATGGAGTGGTGAGGGGGATCCCCGTGGTCATGGGATGGGTATTCTGGCATCGTGTGTGTCTGGCAGCTGGAGGCTGGCACAACTGAGGGGCGGGTAGCCCACCGTGTATGGGTCTGGTGCAGGGCTGTGGCCTGGCACAGCCCGAGTGGCAGAGAGCCCAGCAGAATGGAGCAAAAGCTCTGCAGACCTACAGGGTGGGGATTTGGCAGGCCGGCTGTTCCTTTATTAGATAGTGGCATGGAGAAGCCTTCCATGGTCTAAGTGTTTAGAATGCTGTGTTTTTGGTTCTTCCTGGTGCTTTACCTCAGTCAGGTGTGTTTCCAGCTTTTCAGCAGGGTCTTTGTGTCAGGAGCTCACAAAGTCTGTGGCTCTGTCTCTGTCACCATCTTGGATCTATTGATAAAGAGATTTTTGATGATGAAGTGAAGTTTGAACTTCTCAGAGGACAAAGCAAAAATAAAACATAAGAAAAATTGTGAAAGAAAGATAAGAATGAAAATATTACCTACAGTTGAACAACCAGTTAAAAGCTTAGTCCTACATCTGATAATTTTTCTTTAACATTGTATGGGAAACCACTTTTTATCAATTTTTAGGCTGCCTATGTTTCCCATTTCTCCAGACATCTCCCCAGCAGAGTTTAGGATGTACTGTTGCACTCTCAGTTAACTCTATGGAGGGAAAACTGCAGTTTTTGAAGTATGTTCCTTCATATAACTGCCTTATTAACTCTTTCAAAACATTGTTTGAATATTTATGGTATTCTTTGTAGAAGGATCATTATGTCACATTTTATATACCTTTATGAATTTTATTTCATTTGGTATGATTCATTGGGTTATGGATATTATTCATAACTTCACATAAGATGAAAAATACTGAGTATCTGGAGACTAATATAGCAGGGTTGGGGATGATGAGATATCAGATATGATTTTTTTAAAATATGGTTTTAGTTACTTTATGATAACATCAAACAGTCAACATGCCCCACTACTGATGAATGGATTAAGAAAATGTGGTATTTATATACAATGCAATCATATTCAGCTACAAATAAGAATGAAATTTTATCATTTGCTGGTAAGTGGACAGAACTGGAGAATATCATCTTAAGTGAAGTTAGCCAGGTTCAGAAAGCCAAAAGCCACAAATTCTCACTCATATGCTGATTATAGACCTGATACAAATACAATATTATAAAAAACAGCTCACACTAATGGGAGGTCACATATGAGAGAGGGAGGGTAAAAGAAGTAACTTAAGAAAGTGAATGTGGTTGATGTATTCTCTATACAAGAATGCAGAATTTTTAAACCTGTTGAAATCGCCATAAGAAAGAGACTAAGGTAAAAAGAAGAAAAATAGAGGAGATGAACCAATTCAGGTTATAATACCTGCATACATGAAAATCTCACAAGGAAACTCTCTGTAAAGCTATCTTAAATAAACAAAAATGTCTTATTTTTTTCCTTTGCAAAATCAGAGAATAGGAAGACAGAACAGGTACTGTCTGGGGGATGGGATTGGTACCATTGGGAGGGGGAAGGATGTGGGGAAAGTCTGTAGGAGGGTGAATAACATGCACAAACTGTGTACACATGTATGTAAATGGAAAAATGAGATCTGTTGAAACTATTCCAGGAATGGGGGGGGAGGGATAAAGTAGAATAATGAAGGGGGTGCATTCAAGTATGACATATTTAATATATTGTAAGAACTTTTAGAAATTCCACAATGTACCTCCAGAACAACAATTTAAAAAGAATCTTCTACTAATACTGTTAAATACCATACAAAACTACATAGCTATGTAATGTACGTAATACTTATGTTACCTAGAGCTGTACTGAATGCCTTATTAAAGCTGTCAAATTGAAAAAAAAAAGAATGTGCAAGCTATAACTCAGTACATCTGTACCTAAAACCAAAAGTAACCATAAAATTGAATGAGTTAATATTAATTGTAAATAAAAACAGAATATAATATAGTCTTTCTTGGACTACAAATTAAGCATTGTTTTGAGACAGGGTATTCTTATTTAATCCAGGCTGGTCTAAAACTCATGATCCTCCTGCCTCAGCCTTCTTAGTCCTGAGATTATAGTCATACAAGCTCAAATTATTTTTAAAGACAACAAAGTAAAAGATGTTATCATCTCCAAGATAATTTTGATAATTTTACATTCATATTCTATATAATTAAAAATATAATGTAGAAAATAATTGTAATGATAGTAAAAATTAAAAATAATTTAAATGCTGTGTTAAGGGGAAAGTTTATAACTTATAATTGCCTACATTAAAAAAAACAGAGGCCTCTCAAATAAACAACCTAATGATGCACCTTAAGCTCCTAGATAAACAAGAACAAACTAACAGGCAGAAATAATAAAAATCAGGGCCAAGATCAATGAGATCAAGATCAAAAACACTATACAAAGAATCAATGAAACAAAAAGTTGGTTCTTTAAAAAGTTTAACAAGATCAACAAACCCTTAGACAACATGACAAAATGGAGGATGGAAAAGACCCAAATTGATAAAATCAGAGTTGGAAAAGGGGACATAACTAGAAATACTAATGAAATCCAGAGAATCATTAGAGAGTGCTTTGAAAACATATTCAAGTAAACTGGAAAATCTAGATGAAATAGGTAAATTCCTAGATGTGTATAACCAACCAAAATTGAACCAAGAAGATATTAAACACCTAAATAGTCCTATTACATGCAATGAAATTGAAGCAGTAATAGTCTCCCTACAAAGAAGAGGCCAGGACCTGATGGATTCATGGCTGAATTTTACCTAACCTTTAAAGAAGAACTAACATCAATACTCCTCAAACTTTTCCAGGCAACAGAAAGGGAAGGAACACTATCAAACTATGAAGCCAGCATTACACTCACTCCAAATTCCAGAAAAGAGAATTATGGACCAACATCTTTAATAAATATGGATGCAGAGATTCTCAACAAAATACTGGCAAGCATAATTCAACAACACATCAAAAAGAACATACACCATGACCAAGTGAGTTTCATTCCAGGGATACAAGGGTGGTTCAACATATGTAAATCCATAAATGTAATACAGCATATAAACAGAAGCAAGGACAAAAACCCATCCAATACCCTTTCATGATAAAAGGTCTGAAGAAACTAGGAACAGAAGGAATGTTCCTCAACATAATAAATGCTTTATATGAGAAACCTAGAGCCAACATCATACTAAAAGGAGAGCAACAAAAACTGTTTCCCTTAAAGTTAGGAATGAGGCAGAGTTGTCTGCTTTCTCTACTCCTATTCAATATAGTTTTGGAATTCCTAGCAAGAGCAGTCAGACAAGAGCAAGAAATAAAAGGGATTCAAATATGGAAGGAAGAAGTCAAACTATACCTATTTGCAGATGACATGATCCTATACCTCAGAGACCCTAAAAACTCTAACAAAAAACTATTAGAAATCAAAAACTCTTTCAGCAAAGTAGCAGGATACAAAATTAACATACAGGAATCAGTGACATTCTTATAAACCAACAATGCAAAGACTGAGAAAGAAATCAGGGAACCAATACCATTTATAATAGCCTCAAACCCAACAAAGTACCTTGAAATAATTTTAACAAAAGAAACTATAAACCACTGAAGAGAGAAATCAAAGAAAACATCAAAAGATAGAAAGACCTTCCATTCTCATGGACTGGTAGAATCAACATTGTGAAAATGGTCATACTACAAAAAGCAATCTACATGTTCAGTGCAATCCCTATAAAAATTCCAATGACATTCTGCACTGAAAGAGAAAAATCAATCTTAAAATACATATGGAAACACAAAAGACCTCAAATATCCAAAGCAATTCTGAGCAAAAAGTCCAATGCTGGAGGCATCACAATACCTGACTTCAAACTATGCTACAGAGCCGTAACAATAAAAACAGCATGCTATTGGCACAAAAACAGACAGGAAGACCAATGGATCAGAATAGAAGACCCAGACATAAACCCATGCATCTACAGCCAATGATCTTTGACAAAGGAGCCCAAAACATACCATGGAGAAAAGACAGCCTCTTCAACAAGTTCTGCTGGGAAAACTGGATATTCACATGTAGAAGACTGAAACTCGATCCCTGTCTTTCACACTGTACCAAAATCAACTCAAAGTGGATTACAGACTTTAATATAAGGCTTGAAATTTTGAAACAACTCCAGGAAGCAGTAAGAAATACACTGGAAATGATAGGTATAGGGAACAACATCCTAAACAGAACTCAAAAGGCTCAGCATCTAAGAGAAAGAATGAACAAATGGGACTGCATCAAACTAAAGAGCTTCTGCACAGAAAATGAAGCAGTCATCAGACTCAAGATACAGCCCACAGAATGGGAGAAAATCTTTGCCAGCTACTCATCCAATAAGGGACTAATATCCAGACTCTACAGGGAACTAAAAGAAAACTTCAGTCCCCAAAGAATCAACACATCAATGAAGAAATGGGCACATGAATTAAGGAATTCTCAAAGGAAGTGGTACAAATGAACAACAAATACATGAACAAGTGCTCAACTTCCCTGGTTATAAAAGACATTCAAATCAAAACAACACTTAGAATGGCCATAATCAAGAGCAGTAACAACATCAAATGCTGGCAACAATGTGGTGAAACAGGAACCCTTATACACTGTGGGTGAGAATGCAAATTAGTACAACCACTATGAGAAGCAGTATCGCAATTCCTCAAAAAGCTAAAGATAGAGCTGCCATTTGATCCAGTGATACCACTCCTGGTCATCTACCCAGAGGAATATAAGACTGGATACAATAGAGACACCTGCACACCAAAGCTCATCACAGTACTATACACAAGTTTTGGAAACAACACAGGTGCCTTAGAACTGATGAACGGATCATGAAAATGTGGAATACATACAAAATGCAGTATTACTCAGCCATAAGGAACAATGACACGTTGTTTGAAGGTAAATGGATGCAATTGGAGGACATTGTCAAGTGAAGTAAGCCAGGATCAGAAACATGAAAGCAACATGTTTTCTCTCATATGTGGAAGATAGATCCCAAGATAAACATATACACAAAAACAAGCATGATCATATACAAACTCAAATGTAGAACATGTTTGTAACAGTGGAACTACTCTATGTAACTCAGGGAAAGAAGGAAAGGAAAAGAAAATGATAACACATCAATAATATCACATAACATAAGATGTGAAGGTAGAGGATAAAAGGATGTATTGAAAGTTGTTGAAAATTGGGGATGGGAGGTGAAGAAGTAGGGGAGAGTAATGGAAGGGGTTGAACAGACCAAAGTAAAGTACACCCACAGTGGGCATACATCGAGACACCCCTTTAAACATCAACTTAAATATTAATAATGAAAATAGGACTGTAAAATTGGTATAGTGTGGGGGGGGGTGTTAGTGGAAGGGGAGAGGGTGAAGGAAGGAGATTAAGGTGACAGTATATGATAGATAAACTTCATATATGTATATGAAACAGAACTAAGAAACCTCTTGCAATTGCTTTAAGTGGGTTGGGGAGGGGGTTGAAACCCTGACTGAAATTTTTTTCTGTTAAAAAAGAAAACGCCATTGGGATTTTGATGGGGATCACATTGAATATGTAGATCACTTTACATATTAGATTCTCCAATCAAAGAGCACCAGATAAGGATGTGAGGGCGATCTGGCTGCGACATCTGTCACCCCATTGATCGCCAGGGTTGATTCGGCTGATCTGGCTGGCTAGGCGGGTGTCCCCTTCCTCCCTCACCGCTCCATGTGCGTCCCTCCCGAAGCTGCGCGCTCGGTCGAAGAGGACGACCATCCCCGATAGAGGAGGACCGTTCTTCGGTCAAGGGTATACGAGTAGCTGCGCTCCCCTGCTAGAACCTCCAAACAAGCTCTCAAAGAGCACCAGATAAGCTTTCAATTTAATTAATGCCTTCTTTAATTTCTTTCATCAGTGTTTTGTAATTTTCATTTTTCATGGCTTTTACTCAGTTAAGCTTATGCCTAAGAATTTTTTTTTTTTTGGTGGAAACTAGTTTGAACAAGGTATTGCATTTGCTAGTCATACATCATGCCCTCAGCTTCTTTTATTTTTAGTTATTTTCTTAAGTAGGCCTCATGTTCTTGCCAGGCTGGCCTCAGACCACTATCATCCTACCTATGACCTCCAGCATAGCTGGGATGACAGGCACATACCACCATGCCTAGTTTATTGACTGGGAGTGTCTCATTACCTTTTTGCATAGACTGGCCTTGAACTAAGATCCTCCTAATCATTGCCTCCCAATTGGCTGGAATTTGAGCTACTAAGTATCAACTAAGTATGTTATTTTTGTTGATACTATTGTAAATGAGAATGTGCTATTAATTTCCTTCTGGTATAGTTCCTCGTTAGTGCCTATAAATACAAAATTTTCTGATTTTAAAACATATTAAATAACAACAATAATGAAAATAGTATAGCACTTGCATAAACACAAGTACATAGATCAATGGAACTGAATAGAAAACCCATAAATAAATTCATTAGTATTCGGTATTCTGATCTTCAACAAGGGTGCAAAAAGTACACAAAGGAAATAATATGCTCCTTAATAAATTATGTTGTAAAAATGGAATAACCATATCATGCCAAAGAATGAAGTCTGACCTTTATCTTACACCATACACAAAAACAAACTCAGAGTTGGGTAAAGACCTAACCCTTACATCTAAAACCTTACAAAGCATGCTACATGAAAACATAGAAAAAAGTTTCATGATAATGGATTTGGGAATTACTTCTTAGATGTGACACCAAAGACACAGGCAACTAAAGCAAAAGTAAGTAAGTGCGATAGCATCAAACGAAAAAGTCTCTGCACAGGAAAGAAAATAGCAGCATAAAGAGACAAAATGGGAAAAAATATTATGAACCAAATATCTGATAAGGAGTTAATATCCAAAGGAACTCAATTCAATAGCAAGAAGACAAATAATGTGATTTTTAAAATGAACAAAGAAACTGCATAGACAATTGTCAAAAGAAGATATATAAATTACCAAGAGGTATATTAAAAATGATCAAAGACACTAATCAAGGAAATGCAAATCAAAACCACAATGAGATAGCACGTCATTCCACTTAGAATTGTAATTATCAAAGTGATGAATGATAACAAGTGGTAAGGATGTGGAGAAAAGACAACTTTTGCACACTGTTGGTGGGAATGTAAATAAGTAGAGCCATTTTGGAAAACAGAATGTAGGTTCTTAAAACATTAAAATTAGATAATATATGATACAACAATTCCACTTCTCTGTATGACATCAGGTATCACTTAACAATGAGGATATGTTTTGAGAAATGTATTGTTGGCCAACTCCATCATTATACAAACATCATAAAGCATACTGACACAAAACTAGATGGTACAGATCAATCATTTTGTGAGACCTCTCCATACATACACTCAACAGATAGAATGTGAGCTATGTGAAGTTGCTGCCAGTGTAAAATGGCATACCATTTTTTGTGGTGGACTTGAGTTTGAACTCAGGGCTTCATGCTTGCAAAGCAAGTGCTCTACCACTTGAGACACTACTCCAGTCCATTTTTCTCTGGTTATTTTAGAGATGGGATCTCATAAACTATTTGCATGGGCTGGCCTCGAACCACTATCCTCCCAATCTCAGCCTCCTAAGCAGCTAGGAATATAGGTATGAGCCACTGGTGCTCTACTGGCATACTATTTTAAAAGTAATTAAAAAAAATAAAACAAGAACACTCTAAAGTAATTACACAAAATATAGTATAATCAATATAGAAACCAGTAAAATAGTTATTATTATTGTCAAGTATTTTGTACTGTATATAATTATACATGTTATTCTTTTATCTGGTAATACGATATGTTTGTTAGCACCAGCAATAAAACAAAACTGTGAGTACTGAATTGTGCTATAACATTATGATGGTGACAGCATCACTAGGTGATAGGAATTTTTCAACACCATTATAAACTTATGGGATTATAATAATTATGTGACAATTGATAACCAAAATGTTATTATGCAGGACTGGATTGTATATCGAAAGGAAATGATAATAGTATGTTGAAGAGAGATCTGCACTCCCATGTTCATTGCAGCATTGTTTACAATTGTGATGGTATGGTGGAATAAACTCACATGTCCATCAACAGATTAATGATTCAGAGTGATACACACATGCACACACACACATGTGCACACACAATGGAATAATTAAGATTTCAGAAATAAGGAAATTCTGTAATTTGCTACAACATGGATGAATCTAAGGACATTATGCTAAGTGAAATAAGCCAAGTGCAGAAAGAAAATGGTACATGATCTGACTTATATATAGAGTCTAAAAAAATTAACTAATAAAATAAAGTGAAATGATGGCCACTAGGGGCTGAAGTTAGGGAGTAGAAAGGGGGAAGATATTAGCAAAAGGGTACAAAGTTTCAGTCAGACAAGAGGAATAAGTTTTGGAGACCTACAAAACTTGTAGATATGGTAGCTGTAGCATGGTAACTGTAGTTAATAATAATGTATTGTGTATTTGAAAATTGCTGAGAGAGCATATCTTAAACATTCTTACCACAAAAAAATAAGTATGTGAGGTGGTAAGTATGTGAGGCATAATTATCTTGATTTAATCATTTCACAATGAATACACAGGAAAACCACTGTATATACTAGAAATATGTAGATTTTTATTTATAAATTATACCTTAATAAAGCTGAAAAAGGCAAAATGGAATAAATTAATAAATAAATAAATGGACAAAAATATCATAACAGGAAACTTAGTAGTGAGTAAACAAAAATGTAAGTAGTTGCGAATATTTGAAGGAATTGCCATTTAGAAGACATAAGGAGGGAAATTGTTCTGAAAAATGCCTGGAATCAGTGTGTTGATGTCACCTCAACATTCCTGGCAAAATCCCACAAAAGAGATTTTTGCATAGCCTATTCATGAAATATATTTTCAAGTCTCTCCCTCTTTCATATATATTCACCTCAATTATTACCTTCTCCACCATAGTACTCTACCTTATTTACAATTCTAATATCTTTTTGGACCACAATTATATTCTCCTTATCCTGTACTTATTTCATTTTTTTCTCCATATAACTTATCAGCATTAATATTCTGCATATTTCAATATGGTTCTACTGACCACATGTGGCTATTTAAATATAAATTTAAATTAACCAAATTTAAATATTTTTCAGTTGTAGTAGCCTTGTCCCAAGTGCTCAAAAGCCATACATTCCTATTGTCTACCATATTAAACAATGTAAATATTGTACTCACATAATTGTTGGAAGTTCTTTTGGATGACAATGTACTATTTAATATATTTATTGCCCTTCAAGTGACTTAGAAAACTACCTAGAACACTAACTAAGCACTAAATAAGTTTATCTTGGTTCTCTTGCTTGCATCTCTAAACTCCTCTCAGCTTTATCTCTTCCAATTGTCTATAGAAACTATTTTATTCTATTTAACTTGGTTCAAATTGCTATCCTTTTCTTAGACTTTTGATCTTCATACAAACAAGTGAACACATCAATTTAAAAAATTTATTGGTGCCAAATCCCTCTCTCAATTACAGTTTAACTCTGCCTTTTATTTCTTATCTAATATTATGTTCATACACCTCATTAGTTCTTCAATTTATAGCAAAGACTTACACCAAACACATCCTCCATGTCCACACCACTCACTCTTAGTCAAACACTCTCATTTCATTAACACCAAATAAAATAGACTTCACTATTTTTAATTTTGTGAGAATTTTACCAACTTCAACCCTGTTAATCAGTCCCTCCTTCCATTCTTAGTATCCATGACACTGCTCTTCCTGTTTGCTTGTGTTTATTTTCTATTAGTAGCTCCTTTTTATTCAGATATAATGATTTTCCTTTTACCTAGCCCGTGTAAGCCGAGACATTCCAGATTTCTTTTCTAACATCTATGCTCTTTGTAAGTTGTGTCCTACACAAAGACTTCTAACCAAATGTGTAGTGGGAACTAAAATTCATCTTGCTTCTACAAAAAATAAAACAGTACTTAGCTAGTTTTCATGAGGAAGGGGAACAACATTTGAGCATTAGACACTGTATACATGTATAATGTATCACACCATCTCCATAAATTCACACAATTTAAAGAAGAATTAGGCTGGGTACAGTGGCTTAAGCCTGAAATCCTAGCTACTTGGGAGACATATTGTGAGGATTGTGGTTCTAGGCCAACCCAGGCAAAATGTTCATGAGACCCCATCTCAACCAAAAAAAGCTGGGCATGGAATAGCAATTCTGTCATCCCAGCTATGCAGGAAGCATAAATAGGAGCATTGAGGTCCAGGCTAGCCCAACCATAAAGTGAGACTGTATCTCAAAAATAAACAAAAGCAAAAAGGGGCTGGAGGCATGACTCAAGTGGTAGAACATCTTTCTAGCAAGCATGTGGCCCTGAGTTCAATTCCCAATACATCAACAACAAAAAACTAAGAACTAGTTTAAATAATAAATAAATAGAAAGGGTCTGCCATATACTGGTGGTGTGAATGTGCTTATTAGCATAACTTTTGGAAAACACAGATGCTTCCATTATCCTCAAATATATTAATTCTTTTGTCAAGTCTAGATAGGCATAAAATAGTTTCAGAATTTCCTAGCCAACACCATGTGAAAAGTAAGATTCCCAGATTTTTTTTATCATTTTCTGTGTGTCTTGAAATTTATATAACCTAAAATACAAAGATCTTATCTGTAATGATGAGTTTTGACAAATGCATACATGTGCATACACTGGTCAAACTCACATCTCTGTGAAGATGTCCAATATTTCCATCACCCCACAAATTTCCCACAGGCCTCTTCTCTGTTAATTTCTCAGAACAACAACTTTTTTTATTTTCTTCCTATGATTATTTCCTATAATCTCATACAAATAAAATTATATAGTGTACACTTTTTGTGTTCAGATTCTTTTGTTCATTATAATTCCACAATGTTGAGATCTGTCCATAGTTAATTCTTTTTTATTGTTGAGTAGTGTAATTTTATGTGATATAGTACAGTTTACCCATTCTTTGGATGTAAATTTGTATTGCATCAAGGATTTTGCTATTATGAATAAAACTGTGTTGACATTATTTCATAAATCTTTTAATGGCCATTTTTGAATTTTTTGATAAGTAATTCAAAGTTGAATTACTTCATTGGGGGCCATATGTATATATAACTTAATTAGAAACTTCTACATAGTTTTCTAAATTGTGACATCTTACAAAGACAAAATATTGCATTTAATTTTTTTCTGCTGCTCCACATTTTCTCCAATGTTTGGTGATATCACAGCTTTTTACTGTAGTCATTATTCATGTATATCTCATTGAGATGGGCATTTTCAAGACTTTTACATATTTTATTGAATTGTTTCTATTATTGAGTGTGTGAAATTCTTTATATATTTTGTATACCAATACATTGTTTTATATATATGTATAATATATACCCACACATACATATATACAACATATACATATATTATATATATATATATAATTTGGAAATAATTTATGCAGGTTTGTGACTTATGATTAATTTTCTTATTTGTATCTTTTAATGATCAAATAGTTTTTTATTTATTCTGGTATTGTTTTATGTGTTTTGCCTAGGAAAATTTTGCCTAGTACTAATGAGGATATTCACCTTTATTTTTTCATGAAGTTTCATATGTTTAAGTTTTTATTGCTAGTGTATATCTGCTTCATATTAATTTTGGTGCAGTTTGTAAGGTAAAGATCAAGTTTCATTTATTTTTCACAGCCTGCTTATTCTACCATCATTCACTGAAAATACATGTGTGTACCTTAGTTAAAAATCAATTGTCTATGTAAGTGAGGGTCTGCTTCTGCACTCTTTAACTTATTCCATCAAACTATGTTCTATCATCATGTCATGATTATTATAACTTCATAGTAAGCCTTAAATTCAGGTGACATAAATTCTCCAACATATTTTTCTAAGACTATTTTACTTCTTACAAGTCATCTGCAACCCCATTCACATTTTAGATTTCAAAATTTTAATTAATACAAAAAATACCTTGTGGGGATATTATTCAGACTGAATCAAATGTATATATTAATTGAGGAGAATTAGCAACTGGACAATATTAACCCTTTCAATTCCACAGACATACTTTTCTTTATTTATTCAAGTCTCCCTTAATTTTTCACTTCAATATTTTATTACTTTCATAGTGAAGGTCTTGATTTTCTTTTATTAAATAATTTATCAGTTTTAAGTATTTCTATATTACTATAAATTGATTTGCTTTAATTTTCAGTACTAGTATATAAGCACACAAATTATATTTGTATATTGACCCTATATCTTGTGACCTTGGTAAAATCGCTTATTTTTGAATGAATGACTTATGATTTTCTGCATAAATAACCATGTCATCTGTGAATAAATCTATTTGTCTTCTATTTATTTCCTCTACTATTTAGTAACTTCAGTACTCATTGACTGGAGAGAAGTTTCTGCCTTTTCCCCAGTATTGGAGGAAAAGCATTCAATACTTCCCCATTAAGTACAATTTTAGCTATAACCCTTTGGTACATATAGGTTTTTTCTCTTGAGTATAAATGAGTCACAATTCTCTCTTTCCACATATTATTAGCAAAATTTTATTATGTAGTGCACATTGTGAGTGAGATTTAGAGATTCTTGATTCTGATATCTGCCTTATTTTTGTCCTAACTGGAATTTGATTCCTAACTCTACTGCCTAACGGACACCACTCAACCTCAACATCCAAGATGGGTAGAAACTGAAGCTTTTCAATTCATTCAGTCTTATTATTGTTTTATGTTACTCAACTCATATTAACTTTAAGGACTATCCAAGAATGTAGGCAGAATTTCTATGTATATTTGGGAACTTCCATATCCAAGGAGTGTCACTCACTTCTTAGGTTCTCCTATTGCTTTTCAGCAGTTCCAGAACCCCCAGAATTGGTCTTCTGACCCCTAAGTCCAGTAATTCTAGAAGCCTGACAAAAATTCAGTAGTGCCCTCAAGTAACATGACTTATTATCCAGAAATTTAAGTCAAAGCACTTCATTTTGTTCCAGGTTTTGTTTAATTTTGGTCATTCTGCAGTGCCTTCAAGGAGTTTCCCTACAAGAGTTCATAATAGTTTTCTGGAGGAAAGTTATTCTGAAAGAAGCTAGTGACCATTATCTGCAGTTAAGCTAGAAAAATTGATTTATTTCCAAATGAGTATTTTTTCTTTAAAGTTAATATATTGATCCTTCATTTCTGATCTAATATTGTTATTTTCTGAGTTCCCTGTACCTTCCATTATATTTCCCTGAATATCACATAAGAATTTATCATTCTCTCTAAAACACTAGTTCAAATTTTAATGAAAATAGGCACCAAGTATTTGTATATGTGTATATACAGTATTATATATATATGCCTCTATATGCATATATTAACATCATTTCTGCCATATCTAGATAGTACCTTTACATATTATACATATAATTAAATAATATTTGGGTTCATTTCCAGAACTTAGAAGCCTGCTTTGTTACCAATTTCTGTTATTATTTTTACTTATTGGAATCAAAGTTCCATAAGAGATGAGTGAACTGAGAAAAAATTTAGGCCCATATGAAAATCTTATGTAAATATTTTTTGTTATATTTATTTTAATGAATAATTAATTCACAAGTTCATCAGTATTCGTATCAATATTAAAGGTCATCTGTTTTAACCATCTCAGATTTTTTTGATTCAATCTCATTGAGGGGAGGGGAGCAGATCTTATTTCTTCCACAGATAAAATTATTATCAAAATTTTCTCTTCACATGTGCATTATAATGCAATACTGAAATTCAAATTACCAGTTCCCTTCTTCTGGTTTAATATCTGTAACATTTCTCTTTTGAGGTCAAATGTCATTGACTTCAACTATGAGATTATGAAAGGAATTGATTTAGAGAGTGTGCCAGAATGAATGGGATGGTGCTAATGGATCAAGCTAAGTGACACTGTAGAAATAAAACCATCTCAGAGTGAAGAAGAGCTAAAAACATGCAAAAGTTCTTTCTATTTTGGGTTTAATTTTAGTTCAACTCATTAAGTAGAGAATGGATTAGGATAATCCCAACTGTAACTATACATTCTATCAGGCATATATAGGTAAATGAAAGAGTGACTGCATTGTCATAAAATTCAGGTTTAAGATAATCAACTCAAGAGAATTAAGCTGTCACTGAGTGGCATTCATTATGTGGTACAAGCATAAAGCACATGGAACTAATTAATCATTTGTATACAACATGTTAAAAAATAAGTATATTTAGCCAGCTTCTCAAGACTTAGGAAAATACTGAAATAGCAGTCCTACTGATATGCTTTTACATAATACATATCAAAGCTAGAAACCAGTGGGTCGTTTCTGTTTTTGTTTGTTTGTTTTGTTTGTTTGTTTTGTTTGTTTCCCTCTAGGGAAACAAGTACAAATCAAGATAATCTTGTTAAGATACAAAGTTCTTTAAAAGTGACCATTTGAGATTAACCTTTTATCCTTTATTTGTTGATTGCTCAGAATGTGTTTATATTTCTTGATTTATGCAGCAGGAACAAAAGAATTTTAAAAAAATTAAATTTTAGTTGGCTCTAATATATTAAAATACCAGAAGGGAAGATAAAGAAGCATGATGGAGGGAGTGAATTTAACTATGATATATTGTAAGAATTTTTGTGAGTGTCACAATGTAACCCCAGTACAACAATAACATGATAACACAAATTTTAATTTAATTTTTAAAATATCAGGCAGATTCCAAGATAGTGACTACAGGGAGGACACAGAAAGCATGCTTCCTAAAGTAAACTCTTGCAGAGATGCTGGAGATACACCTGGCAGGAAAAACCACCAAGAAGAGGCAAAACTCCAACACCTCCACACTCCCAGCCCATGCATAGCATCCCCCCACCACATTAAATGGAGAAACCAGGAGGGGTCCCACACCACCAGATGCCATCTCCTACCATGCTTGGGAGACCACCAGCTCACTGTTGATTAGTATACTATTTCTCCCTGTTATTTCTTCAGCTCTGTTTTTTGTTTTGCTTTGTTTTCTTTTTTCCTTTTTTCTTTACCTTCTTTGCTTTCCATCTCCTATTACCCTTACATTCTAGATATCATCATCGTTACTATCATATGCTAGACAATACTGGATTACACACAGTACAGGGACAGTAACAGTAGCCAGGGAAATGATGGGAAGATGGAAAAAAGAGGGAAACCATTTCCCCCTCAATAATAAATTAGTACAGGAACCAGAGGGAAATGAAGAAAACAGATGCCCACATCAAGACTCCAACAAAACGAAGATAAACTATGCCAAAGAACCCAATGAATCCCACAAGAACATACTAAAAGAAGAAATCCTGCAAATAATGAAAGAGAATTTTATAGAGATGATACTAGATATGGTCAACCAAAATGTGCAGGAGACACTCAAGAAATTCCAACAACAAAAATAGAGAATTTGAGGAAGCATAAGAATAAATAAAACAAACTACAGAAGCACTGTATAAACACCAAAGTGAAACAAAGAACATGTTAAATAAAGAGATAAATGAACTCAGAATGAAAATAGACAATATTAAAGAGGAAGGGAGCTGAGATATGGAAAACCTGAGAAAACAGAACGAAATAGAAATGCAAAACAAAATGGAAGGCCAATCCAGCAGAATAGAACAAGCAGAAGACAGAATGTCAGAACTCGAAGGTGAAATGGTAATTAAAGGAAAAACCAAAAAACTATTAGCTAAACAACTCAAGACCTGTGAAAAGGAAATGCAAGAACTTACTGACTCCATCAAAAGACCAAACCTGAGAATCATGGGCATTGAAGAAGGAGAATAGGTGCAAGGAAAAGGAATGCATAATATATTCAACAAAATAATAACAGAAAACGTCACAAGTCTAGACAAAACTATGCCCATTCAGGTACAGGAAGCCTCCAGGACACCAAACAGAACTGACCAAATTAGAACTACCCCAAATATATTATCATTAAAGCAAAAATCACAGAGATTAGAGAAAGAATATTGAAGGCTGTAAGAAAAAACAAATAACATACAAAGGTAAACCCCTCAAAATCACAGCAGATTTCTCAACAGAAACCTTAAAAGCAAGAAAAGCACGGAGTGAGGTCTTCCAGGCACTGAATTAAAATAACTTCAATCCTAGCATACTCTACCAAGCAAAACTATCATTCAAAATGGATGGAGCAATAAAAGTCTTCCATGATAAGCAGAAACTAAAACAATATATGACCACAAAACCACCACTGCAAAAGTTTCTTCAAGGAATTCTGCACACAGAAAGTGAAAACCCAACATAACCATGTTAGGGCAGGCAGTACCAAACTACAGGAAAAGAAAAAACAAGAAAGTAGAGAGTAACATCAACTTAGCTACACACAATCAAACCCTAAAACAACTAAGACAACTAAATGACAGGAATCACCACATACCTATCAGTACTAACACTTAATGTTAACAACTTAACTCCTCCATTAAAAAGGCACCACTTGACAAACTGGATTAAAAAGGAAGATCCAACAATTTGTTGCTTCCAAGAGACCCATCTCATTGGTAGAAATAAGCATAGGCTTAGGATGAAAGTTTGGAGGAAGAGTCACCAAGCCAATGGCCCCTGAAAACAGACAGGAGTAGCAATACTAATCTCTGACAAAGTAGACTTCAAACCTACATTGATCAAACGAGATAAGGAAGGACATTCCATACTAATAAAAGGGGAAATAGACCAAAAGCACATAACAGTTATCAACCTATATGCACCCAATATGAATGCACCCAATTTCATCAAACATACCCTGAAGCATATATTAACTCCAACACAGTAGTAGTGGGAGACTTTAGCACCCCACTACCATCAATAGATAGGTCATCCAAACAAAAAATCAATAAAGAAATCCTAGATTTAAACCATACCATAGATCAAATGGGCCTAGTTGATATCTACAGAACATTTCATCCAACTTCTACACAACATACATTTTTCTCAGCAGCCTACGGAACCTTCTCCAAAATAGATCATATCCAAGGGCACAACGCAAGCCTCAGCAAATATAAGAAAATGGAAATTATACGATGAATTCTATCTGATTACAATGCATAAAAACTAGAACTCAATAACAAAAATAAAGACAAAAAACACACAAAGAGCCAGAAATTGAATAACTCACTGCTTAATTAAAAATGGGTCACTGATGAAATAAAAGAGGAAATTAAAAGGTTCCTAGAAGTGAATGAAAATGAAAACACAACCTAACGGAAGCTATGGGACACAGCAAAGGCAGTCCTCAAAGGAAAGTTTATAGCCATGAGTGCATATAATAAAATGACTGAAAGATCTCAAATCAATGACCTAATGATACATCTCAAATTCCTAGAAAAATAAGAACAAGCAAATCCCAAAACAAATAGAAGGAGAGAAATGATAAAAATAGAGCTAAAATCAATGAAATAGAAACCAAAAAAGCCATACAAAGATTTAATGAAACAAAAAGTTGGTTCTTTGAAAAAATAAATAAGATCTACAGACCCCTGGCAAACCTGACTAAAATGAGGAGAGAAGAAACCCAAATCAGTAAAATCAGGAATGCAAAAGGGGAGAAAATAACAAACACAATGGAAGTCCAGGAAATCATCAGAGACTACTTTGAGAACCTATATTCAAATAAATTTGAACATCTCAAAGAAATGGACAGATTTCTAGATACATATGATCATCCAAAACTGAACGAAGAGGACATTAATCACCTGAATAGATCTATAAAACAAAATGAAATTGAAGCAGCAATCAACAGTCTCCCAAAAAAGAAAAGTCCAGGACCTGATGGATTCTCTGCTGAATTCTATCAGACCTTTAAAGAAGAACTAATACCAACCCTCCTTAAACTGTTCCATGAAAAAGAAAGGGAAGGAAAACTGCCTAGCACATTTTATGAAGCCAGTATTACACTTATCCCAAAACCAGGCAAAGACACCTCCAAAAAGGAGAATTATAGGCCAATCTCCTCAATGAACATTGATGCAAAAATCCTCAATAACATAATGGCAAACTGAATTCAACAACACATCAAAAAGATCATTCACCACTACCAAGTAAGCTTCATCCCAGGAATGCAGGGGTATTTCAATATATGAAAATCAGTAAATGTAATATCCCATATTAACAGAAGTAAAGACAAAAAACACCTGATCATCTCAATAGATGCAGAAAAAGCCTTTGATAAGATCCAACACCATTTCTTGATAAAAGCTCTAAGAAAACTAGGAATAGAAGGAAAGTACCTCAACATCATAAAAGCTATATATAACAAACTTACAGCCAGCATTATATTTAATGTTGAAAAACTGAAACCATTCCCTCTAAAATCAAGAATAAGACAAAGATGCCCACTATCCCTGCTCCTATTCAACATAGTACTAGAATTCCTAGCCAGAGCAATTAGGCAAGAAGAGGGAATAAAAGGAATACAAATAGGTAAAGAAACTGTCAAAATATCCCTATTTGCAGATGACATGATCCTATACCTTAAAGACCCAAAAAACTCTACTCAGAAGCTTCTAGACATCATCAATAGCTATAGCAAGGTAGCAGGATATAAAATCAACTTAGAAAAATCATTATAATTTCTATCCACTAATAATGAATAAACTGAAAAGAATATATGCAACCAATTCCATTTACACTAGCCTCAAAAAAATCAAATCCCTAAGAGTAAACTTAAGAAAGTATGTGAATAACCTCTACAAGGAAAACTATACACTTCTGAAGAAAGAGATTGAGGAAGACTATAGAAAGTGGAGAGATCTCCCATGCTCATGGATTGGTAGAATCAACATAGTACAATTGGCTATACTCCCAAAAGCAATCTACATGTTTAATGCAATTCCCATCAAAATCCCAATGACATTCATCAAAGAGATTGAAAAATCTGCTGTTAAGTTTATTTAGAAATACAAAAGACCACGAATAGCCAAGGCTATTCAGTAAAAAGAACAATGCTGGAGGTATCACAATACCCAACTTCAAACTATATTACAAAGTAAGAGCAATAAAAACAGCATGGTACTGGCACAAAAACAGGCATGAAGACCAGTGGAATAGAATAGAGGATCCAGATATGCAGGCACACAACTATAACCAACTTATCTTTGACAAAGGCACTAAAAATATACGATGGTGAAAAGGCAGCTTCTTCAACAAAAACTGCTAGGAAAACTGGTTAGCAGTCTGCAAAAAACTGAAACTAGATCCATGTTTATCACCCTCTACCAGTATTAACTCAAAATGGATCAAATACCTTAATATCAGACCCAAAACTCTAAAGTTGGTGCAGGAAAGAGTAGGAAATATTTTGAAACCAATAAGTATAGGCAAAGACTTTCTCAATGGAACCCCAGCAGCTCAGCAACTAAGAGACAGCATAGACAAATGGGACTTCATAAAACTAAAAAGCTTCTGCACAATGAAAGAAATTGTCTCTAAACTGAGGAGACCACCCACAGAGTGGGAGAAAACATTTGCCAACTACACATCAGACAAAGGGCTGATAATCAGAATATATAGGGAACACAAAAAACTAAACTCTTCCAAAATTAATGAACCAATAAAGAAATGGGCAAGTGAACTAAACAGAAGTTTCTCAAAAGAAGAAATTCAAATGGTCAAAAACACATGAAGAAATGCTCACCATCTCTAGCCATTAACGAAATGCAAATCAAAACCACACTAAGATTCTACCTCACCCCTGTTAGAATAGCCATCATTGAAAACACCACCAACAAGTGTTGGTGAGGCTGTGGGGAAAAAAGGACCCTTATACACTGCTGGTGGGAATGCAAACTAGTACAACCAGTCTGGGAAAAAATTTGGAGGCATCTAAACATAGATCTGCCATATGATCCACCAATACCATTCTTGGAGATATACCCAAAGGAATGTGACACAGGTTACTCCAGAGGCACCTGCACACCCATGTTTATTGCAGCACTATTCACAATAGCCAAGTTATGGAAACAGCAAAGATACCCCACTACTGATGAATGGATCAAGAAAACGTGGTATTTATACACAATGGAATACTACTCAGCTGTGAAGAAGAATGAAATATTATCATTTGCAGATAAATGGATGGAACTGGAGAACATCATCCTGAATGAGGTTAGCCAGGCCTAGAAGACCAAGAATCATATGCTCTTCCTCATATGCAGACTTTAGATCAAGGGCAAGCACAACAATGGGGTTGGACTTTGATCACTTGATGAGGCGAGAGCACACAAGGGAGGTATGAGGATAGGCAAGAACCACCCCCCCAAAAAAAAACCAAGATAATATTTGATGTCCTCAATGCAAAGGAATTAATGCAGAAACTTTAAAGTCACAGAGGTCAATAGGAGAAGGGGACCAGAAATGAGAAAAGGTTAGTTTGAGGAGAATTAATTTAGAACGTAACACATATGTACAGGAAAGCAGTGCGAGTAAACTCCCTGTATAGCTATACTAATCTCAACTAGCAAAAACCCTTGGTCCTTGCTATTATTGCATATACTCTCTCTTCAACAAAATTAGAGATAAGGGCAAAATAGTTTCTGCCTGGTAGCATGGGGGTAGGGGGGGAAAGGGAGCATGTGGGGTAGGTAAGGGAGGGGGCTGGGGGAAGGGGAGAGAAATGACCCAAACATTGTATGCACATATGAATAAAAGAAATTATAAAAATCAAATTTAGTAAGGTTTATAGACTGAACAAGATGCAAAATTTAAAAGTAGTTCGAAGGTGGGTTTTCTGCATGTGTTTCATTTTTCTGATACATCTTGTATACTATTTCTCAATTTATTAAATCACATATTTTGTCTACTACTTCATTGTCACAATTCCTCTACTTATTTCAGTGACTCCAGTCTATTCCAAACCTCTATCAACATTGTATTTCATGTCTTTGTCAAACTGTTACAACTCAGGATTTCAGGAAAGTTCAAAAACTGAGAAAGGATTTAATAGAAAGATTATATAAGGGAGTTATTATAATGTTATATTGTGGAATGTAATCTGAACAAACTGGAAAGTAACTATAGTATAGTGAGTTGGGAGGAGTGGAAAGCACATATAAACTGGATAGCATTAGTAGATTATAAATTCCTTGTAAATCCAGAGAATTTTTTTGGCAGTATTAGGATTTGAACTCAAGGCCTCCTGCTTACCAGGTAGGCAAACTACCACTTGAGCTACACCTTCAACCCTTTTTGCTTTAGTTGGGTTTTTTTGCAGGGGAGGAGATAAGGTCTTGCCTTTTTACCTGGAGCTGGCCTCAGACTTTGATCCTCTTATGTACAGGTGCACACCACCCAACCTGGTTTATTGGTTGAGATTTAATCTACCTAATTTATTGCCTAGACTGGCTTTGAACTGCAGTCCTCTCAATCCTGACTCATCAGTAGCCAGGATTAGAGGTATGAGCCTCTTCACCCATCCCAGTCCAAAGAATTTCTAAAGTCAGGGTTCTGGAGATAGTAGTCTTCAAACAGTGATATGTATAAAACATATTATTGGCGAATAAATAACCGTACATAGATAATGAGTAAATTAGGTTGATCATGGAATTTTTGGCTGAGAAGTTCATGGTAGGAAAAAGGGTTCAGAAGCAAAAAACCCAGAGTAGCTAAAGGTGACCAATGACAGGTTTTTTTGAGAATGTAATGCACATGCTTAATGAGAAAATAAACTTGTGTATGTCTGCATGAATAATTCAATATATGCACAATGTACACATGTACATATTCAATGCTTAGTTCTGATACAATTTTCTTTTAATTTAGTCTTAATTGGTACATTTAAGGATTTTTTAAAACAAAATTACATGCACCACCATTCTCTTGGTCCCAATCATATACTGTTTTACATTACACTTAAATGAGTACATGTTTTCTTTTTCTGTGTTCAAGACAAGGATAGTGACTACATTGTGTATTTTATATAAGAAATACATTTGAGATGAAGAATTACATGGAAAGAGAGCAAGATTTAAAGAGATAATATTTGTTTTCACTAGATGTTGACATTTAGGGGCAAAGCTGGTATGCATATATGAGCAGTGGAATTATTTTTAAAATGTGTTATTAGCTGAGGCTAATTGACTTTAATACTCTGTACCTGACATACAAAGTGTGTTGATAGTACTACAGTGTTCTCATTGGCTTTCCCTAATCTGGTTTCTTTTATTTTTATAATTATCCAAAGATTTTAATTATTTTGCCACATATACAACCATCCCCATAAACCAGTTTTATAAATTTTGAATCCCTCAAGTAATTTCCTTCATGCCCATTTTTAGTTAATCCTCATTATCACTCCTAGCACTAGGCACAACTGAAGTATTTTCTGTCTCTGCAATTTGTCCTCTCTAGGCATTTTGTTTAAGTGGGATCCCATAATATGTGGTCTCTTCTCTCTGTCTTTTTTCACTTATCATAATGTTTTTGAGTTTCATCCATGTTGTAGCATGTATCACTACTTAATTCCCTCTTACTGATGAATAGTATTTTATCATATGCATATTCTACATATTATAACCATTCACCAGTGCATGGACATTTAGGTTGTTCCCAGAAGGGTGGAACAGCTTGGGAGGGAAGAAGGTCAGAAATGGGGGAGGTAGCAGGGAAAGAGAGTAGGAGGTTGAATACAGTGCAAATATTGTGTACACATGTACGTAGTTGCCAAAATGATTCCTATTTCAAGAATCATTTTGGAACTATTGAAAACTGAAACTATTCCAGGAATGGGGGGGGGGGCAGTGTAAGGCATATATTCAAGTATGATATATTTGATACATTGCAAGAACTCTTGTAAATGTCACAATGTACCCCCACCCAGTACAACAACAACAAAAAAGAAATAGAGAAAGAACATCATGTGAAAGTCCCCCTGGCAATAGCAGCATAATGACTTTGAAGAGTGAGGAAAAAGACAGGTGTGGCTGGTGTTTGATCTGTACAACCAGTTGACTCTAAGTCTTTTTCTTCAATTTTCTTATTTTTTTAGTCTTTTTTGTTCATTTATTCACATGTGCATACATTGTTTGAGTCATTTCTCCACCCTGCCCCCTCCCCCACCCTTTCCCCCCTCCCTTCCTCAGTTTCAGGCAGGTCCCATTCTGCCCTTGTGACTGATTTTGTTGAAGAAAAGACATAACCATAATAAGAAAGACAAAGTGTTTTTGCTAGTTGAGTTAGTGGTTTAGATCTTTTTTCCAAAATCAGTGAGAATCATTGAAGGGATTTAAGCACTTAACTGACAAAATCATATGATTTTCTCTGCATTGCAAAACAGCAAGTAGTTGCTCATAATTCATAGAGAATTCTTGGAAACCACTAATGATGTATTGAATTTTTATTTGAATTTTTATTTGTAACAATGTGCTGTTTGTATATGCAGATACACTGAACAAAAAGTATACTGGTGATTGTTGGTTTGTTAAGATACGTGGCTCAAGGGCTGGAGATGTAGGTCAGTGGTAGAGGGCTTGTCTAGCATCTGTGAGACACTGGATTCCACCACCAGCATCCCCCACCAATAAAAAGTTACACAGGAGGAATTCCAAGACAGCGGCTAGAGGGAGGAAGCAGAAAGCGTGGCTCCTATAGTGAAATCTTGGAGAGACGCTGGAGACACACGTTGCAGGCAAAATCACCGAGAAGAGGCAGAACTTTGACCCCTCCACACCTCCAGCCTGCACAGAGAATCTCCACTTCACGTTAAACGGAGAAACCAGGAGGGCCCCCGGGCCACCAGTCGCCCATGCCCAGATGACTTGGGAAGACGTGGACAAGGTGAGCTTAGCGGTACGCAGTACTTCCACAGACAACCCTGGGCCAGAACAACATAGCCCGCTGGACAGACTAACCTCCACCCGGGGAAAAAAGAGAAACTGAGTAATAAGCAATAAAAGTAATAAAGACACATTGCAAAGAGGGTGGGGCACCCTGAGCACCAAAGATAGGGGGAAGGGAATCCTTCCCGGAACTGTAAATAAACAAGCCATGCCTGGCCAGAGAGGCTCCAGCAAGAGTGGGGGCGTGAGCCCTGCAACCAGGAGAGGGACAGCTTGTGAGAGTGGTGGAGGGAGGAAATCTCCACAGGAGAGGGGGAAAGACCCACTTCCCATGTGAGCTGTAAATAAACACGCTGGCCAGCAGGAGCAGCAGCACCACCCAGCAATCAGGAGTGGGAAAGCTTGTAAAAGTGACGGTGGGAGGAAATCTCCACAGGAGATGGGGGAGGACCCACTTCCCAAGTGAGCTGTAAATAAACACACAGGCCAGAGAAAGCGGGTACAGTGTCACCTCCCCAGTGTGCATGGAAAGGGGAAAGCTTGTAGCAGAGGCTCACGCACAGGAGTACTCTGAGTAATCAAAGCCTGCGGGGCCAGGTGAGTGTTAAGCTCACCCCAGAGATCTGCATAAATAACATCACCAGTAACAGCAGGCTGACAACAGCTGGCAGGCAAGCCACAGCCACAAATAACCATTCACAGAACTTTCTCCAGACTCTTTTTTTTCTCTCTCCCTACCTTTGATGAGAAAACAACTGAACTACACCTGCATGGTGAAAAACTTACTGAAACTGTATTGCATTTGAACTTGGGACACTTTGTGGGGTTTTTTTTTTTTTGTGCAGTTTTGTTCTACTTTATGCATACCCTTTGAAGAGACAACTACAAAACAACATCTGAGGCACCATCTCCAGGATTGGAGGCTGAGATGGACACCAAAATTATTAAGACTGAAATTTCATTATATTTGAACTTGGAAGTTTTTTTTTTATTTTCTATTTTTCATTTTGTTTTATTTTATATATATATATATTTCTTTCATTTACTTATTTTTTATTTTTATTCCTATCTTTATTCTTTTTATTTTTTATTTTCAATCCTCTCTCTGTCTCTCTAACGCCTGTTCAGCTTACTGTCAATTAGTACACTAACACTCCCTGTTTATATCTTTGAAACTTTTTTCTTTGATTCTTTGTTTTGTTTTTTCCTACTTGTCTGTTCATTTGTTTTTCCCTTTTTCTTTAATTTCTTTGCTTTCCATCTCTTCTCACCCTTCCATTCTAAATATCACCATTGTTATTATTACAAGCTAGAAAATACTTAATTGCACACAGTACAGGGACAGTAACAACACCAAGGACAATGACGGGAAGACAGAAAAAACAGGGAAACCAGTTTCCCCACAGCAAAAA
This sequence comes from Castor canadensis, assembly GCF_047511655.1. Classification (NCBI taxonomy): domain Eukaryota; kingdom Metazoa; phylum Chordata; class Mammalia; order Rodentia; family Castoridae; genus Castor; species Castor canadensis. The sequence goes on from NC_133405.1 coordinate 119,114,079, forward strand.
ATTAGTACAGGAACCAGAGGGGAATGAAGAGAACAGAAACTCAGATCCAGACTCCAACAAAATGAAGATAAACAATGCCAAAGGACCCAATGAAGCCCACAAGAATAATTTAAATGAAGACATACTACAGGTACTCAATGAAAATTTTACAGAGATGGTACTGGATATGGTCAACCAAAATGTACAGGAGACACTCAAGAAATTCCAAGACAACAAAAATAAAGAATTTGAAAAAGCAAAAGAAGAAACAAAGGAAACCATAGAAGCACTGTATAAACACCAAAGTGAAAGAGAGAACACGATGAATAAACAGATAAATGAACTCAGGACAAAAATAGACAACATTAAAGAGGAAAACAGCCAGGATATGGAAAACCTCAGAAAACAAAACAGAACTGCAAAACAAAACAGAAGGCCAATCCAGCAGAATAGAACAAACAGAAGACAGAATTTCAGAACTTGAAGATGAAATGGTAATTAAAGGAAAAACCAAAGAACTATTAATTAAACAACTCAAGATCTGTGAAAAGAAAATGCAAAAACTCAACGACTCCATCAAAACAACAAACTTGAGAATCATGGGCATCAAAGAAGGAGAAGAGGTGCAAGCAAAGGGAATGCGTAATATATTCAACAAAATAATAACAGAATGTTTCTCAAATCTAGAGAAAGATGTTCCCATACAGATGCAAGAGGGCTCCAGGACACCATACAGACCAGATCAAAATAGAACTATCCCATGACATGTCATCATTAAAACAACAAGTTCAGAAACTAGGGAAAGAATATTGAAGGCTGTAAGAGAGAAAAAACAAGTAACATACAAAGGTAAACCCATCAAAATCACAACAGACTTCTCAACAGAAACATTAAAAGCAAGAAGAGCATGGGGTGAGATCTTCCGGGCACTGAATCAAAATAACTTCAAACCCAGGATACTCTATCCAGCAAATTTTTATCATTCAAAATAGATGGAGCAATAAAAGTCTTCCATGATAAGCAGAAACTAAAACAATATGTGACCACAAAGCCACCACTACAAAGGATTCTTCAAGGGATTCTGCACACAGAAAGTGAAACCCAACTTAACCATGAAAAGACAGGCAGCACCAAACCACAGGAAAAGAAAAAGCAAGAAAGTAGAGAGTAACCTCAACTTAGGTACACACAATCAAACCTTCAGACAACTATGACAACTAAATGACAGGAATCACCACATACCTCTCAGTACTAACACTTAACGTTAATGGACTTAATTCCCCCATCAGAAGGCACCATTTGATGCAATGGATTAAAAAAGAAGATCCAAGAATTTGTTGCTTACAGGGGACCCATCTTACCAACAGAAATAAGCATAGGCTTAGGATAAAAGGCTGGAAGAAGATTTACCAAGCCAATGGCCCCTGAAAACAGGCAGGAGTAGCAATACTTATCTCTGACAAAGTAAACTTCAAACCTGCATTGACCAAACGAGATATAGAAGAACATTCCATACTAATAAAAGGGTAAATAGAGCAAAAGGAAAAAATAATCAACCGGTATGCACCCAATGTCAATTCACCTAATTTCATCAAACACACCCTGAAAGACCTAAAAGCATATATTAACTCCAACACAGTGGTTGTGGGAGACTTTAACACTCCATTATCATCAATAGATAGGTCATCCAAACAAAAACTCAATAAAGAAATCCAAGATCTAAAATATGCAATAGATCAAGTGGACCTAGTGGATGTCTACAGAACATTTCATCCAACTTCTACACAATATACATTCTTCTCAGCAGCCCATGGAACCTTTTCCAAAATAGATCACATCCTAGGTCAATACAAAGCAAGCCTCAGCCAATATAAGAAAATAGAAATTATACCATGCATACTATCTGTTCACAATGCAGTAAAACTAGAGCACAACAACAAAAGTAAAGACAAAAACATGCAAACAGCTGGAAACTAAATAACTCATTACTTAATGAACAATGTATCATTGATGAAACAGAAGAGGAAATTAAAAAGTTCCTGGAATTCAATGAAAATGACAACACAAACTACTGGAACCTATGGGACACAGCAAAGGCAGTCCTGAGAGGAAAGTTTATAGCTATGAGTGCATATATTAAAAAGACTGAAAGATCCCAGATCAATGACCTAATGATATATCTCAAACTCCTAGAAAAACAACAACAAGCAAATCCAAAAACAAATACGAGAGAAATAATAAAAATAAGAGCTGAAATCAAAGAAATAGAAACCAAAAACCCATACAAAGAATTAATGAAACAAAAAGTTGGTTCTTTGAAAAAATAAACAACATCGATAGACTCCTGGCAAACCTGACTAAAATGAGGAGAGAAAAAACCCAAATTAGTAGAATCAGGAATGCAAAAGGGGAGGTAACAACAAACACCCTGGAAGTCCAAAAATCATCAGAGAATGCTTTGAGAACCTATATTCAAATAAATTTGAAAATCTAAAAGAAATGGACAGATTTCTAGATACATATGATCATCCAAAACTGAACCAAGAGGACATTAATCACCTGAATATATCTATAACACAAAATGAAATTGAAGCAGCAACCAAGAGTCTCCCCAAAAAGAAAAGTCCAGGACCTGATGGATTCTCTGCTGAATTCTATCAGACCTTTAAAGAAGAATGATACCAACACTCCTTAAACTGTTCCACAAAAGAGAAAGGGAAGGAAAACTGCCTAACACATTTTATGAAGCCAGTATTACACTTATCCCAAAACCAGGCAAAGACACCTCCAAAAAGAACTATAGGCCAATCTCCTTAATGAACATTGATGCAAAAATCCTCAACAAAATAATGGCAAACCAAATTCAACAACATATCAAAAAGATTATTCACCATGACCAAGTAGGCTTCATCCCAGGAATGCAGGGGTGGTTCAACATATGAAAATCAATAAATGTAATAAACTACACTAACAGAAGCAAAGACAAAAATCACTTGATCATCTCAATAGATGCAGAAAAAGCCTTTGATAAGATCCAACACCATTTCATGATAAAAGCTCTAAGAAAACTAGGAATAGAAGGAAAGTACCTCAACATTATAAATACTGTATATGACAAACCTACAGCCAGCATTATACTTAATGGAGAAAAACTGTAACCATTCCCTCTAAAATCAGGAACTAGACAAGGATGCCCACTATCTCCACTCCTATTCAACATAGTACTGGAATTCCTAGCCAGAGCAATTAGGCAAGAAGAAGGAATAAAAGGAATACAAATAGGTCAAGAAACTGTCAAAATATCCCTATTTGCAGATGACATGATCCTATACTTTAAAGACCCAAAAAACTCTACTCAGAAGCTTCTAGACATCATCAATAGGTACAGCAAGGTAACAGGATATAAAATCAACATAGAAAAATCATTAGCATTTCTATACACTAATAATGAGCAAACTGAAAAAGAATGTATGAAAACAATTCCATTTACAATAGCCTCAAAAAAATCAAATACCTAGGTGTAAACCTAACAAAAGATGTGAATGACCTCTGCAAGGAAAACTGTAAACTTCTGAAGAAAGACATTGAGGAAGACTATAGAAAGTGAAGAGATTTCCCATGCTCATGGATTGGTAGAATCAACATAGTAAAAATGTCTATACTCCCAAAAGTAATCTACATGTTTAATGCAATTCCCATCAAAATTCCAATGACATTCATTAAAGAGATTGAAAAATCTACCGTGAAATTTATATGGAAACACAAGAGGCCATGAATAGCTAAGGCAATACTCAGTCAAAAGAACAATGCTGGAGGTATCACAATACCTGACATCAAACTATATTACAAAGCAATAATGATAAAAATAGCATTGTACTGGCACAAAAACAGACATGAAGACAAGTGGAACAGAATAGAGGACCCAGATATGAAGCCACACAACTATAACCAGCTTGTCTTTGACAAAGGAGATAAAAATATACGATGGAGAAATAGCAGCCTCTTCAACAAAAACTGCTGGGAAAACTGGTTAGCAGTCTGCAAAAAACTAAAACTAGATCCATGTATATCACCCTACACCAATATTAAGTCAAAATGGATCAAGGATCTTAATATCAGACCACAAACTCTAAAGGTGATACAGGAAAGAGTAGGAAATACTCTGGAGTTAGTAGGTATAGGTAAGAACTTTCTCAACGAAACCCCAGCAGCATAGCAACTAAGAGATAGCATAGATAAATGGGACCTCATAAAACTAAAAAGCTTCTGCTCAACAAAAGAAATGGTCTCTAAACTGACGAGAACACCCACAGAGTGGGAGAAAATATATGCCAGCTATAGATCAGACAAAGGACTGATAACCAGAATATAGAGGGAACTTAAAAAACTAAATTCTCCCAAAACTAATGAACCAATAAACAAATGGGCAAGTGAACTAAACAGAACTTTCTCAAAAGAAGAAATTCTATTGGCCAAAAATCACATGAAAATATGCTCACCATCTCTAGCAATAAAGGAAATGCAAATTAAAACCACACTAAGACTCCACCTCACCCCTGTTAGAATAGCCATCATTAGCAACACCACGAACAACAGGTGTTGGTGAGGTTCTGGGAATAAAGGAACCCTCTTACACTGTTGGTGGGAATGTAAACTAGTACAACCACTCTGGAAAAAAATTTGGAGGCTACTTAAAAAGCTAAACATTGATCTACCATTTGATCCAGCAATACCACTCTTGGGGTTATACCCAAAAGAATGTGACACAGGTTACTCCAGAGGCACCTGCACACCCATGTTTATTGCGGAACTACTCACAATAGCCAAGTTATGGAAACAGCCAAGATGCCTCACCACTGACGAATGGATTAAGAAAATGTGATATCTATACACAATGGAATTTTATGCAGCCTGAAGAAGAATGAAATGTTATCATTCGCTGGTAAATGGATGAAATTGGAGAACATCATTCTGAGTGAGGTTAGCCTGGCCCAAAAGACCAAAAATCGTATGTTCTCCTTCATATGTGGACATTATATCAAGGGCAAACACAAGGGGATTGGACTTCCAGCACATGATAAAAGCGAGAGCACACAAGGGAGGAGTGAGAATAGGTAAGACACCTAAAAAATTAGCTAGCATTTGTTGCCCTTAACGCAGAGAAACTAAAGCAGATACCTTAAAAGCAACTGAGGACAATAGGAAAAGGGGACCAGGAACTAGAGAAAAGGTTAGATCAAAAAGAATTAACCTAGAAGGTAACACACACACACAGGAAATCAATGTGAGTCAGTGCTCTGTATAGCTATCCTTATCTCAACCAGCAAAAACCCTTGTTCTTTCCTATTATTGCTTATACTCTCTCTTCAACAAAATTAGAGATAAGGGCAAAATAGTTTGTGCTGGGTATTGAGGGGGTGGGGGGAGAGGGAGGGGGCAGAGTGGGTGGTAAGGGAGGGAGTGGGGGCAGGGGGGAGAAATGACCCAAGCCTTGTATGCACATATGAATAATAAAACAATAAAAAAAATAAAAGAACTAGTCCAGAGAAGACATTAAACAAAGATTAATAAGAACAGTAGCAATAACAAAACTCTAATGAGGAGTGAATCTGATTTTAATGATTACCACTTTGTATTTCTTAATGTACGTGGAAGGTTCAAGAAAAAAAAGTTACACAGTCTGTGCTCAAGGAGGACATTACTCCAAATATAGTGAATAATCCTTAAATATAATAACAGATCAATTAGTAAAAATGATTGTGCACATATAAAATCAGTAACAAGTCATAAAGATAAACTTTTATTGTAATTCATACAATTATATGCTTTATAATCAGGAGAATGAAACCATCTTGGAACTCTTGGCTATATTATATTGTTCTTTAGGTAACTTCAAATGACAAACATCACCAAATGTGTGTACCATATTTAACAATAATATTATTACCAGCTATTTAATGGCAACTGTACTTGCCACCCAAACTACTTTATATAGCTTATTTTCAAAACAGTTCCATCAAGTAGTCATTATTAATCCTACTTATAAAGTGAGAATATAAGCTTTAGGAAGTTGAGATATCTTACCCAATTTTCATTGGTAATAAATAATGGTACAGGTTTTCCAGTAATGTTCCATGTGTAACTATAGGAATTCATGTTTACTGGATCTACTGTTTTACTTCTTTCCAAGCACTGTGCAAGGAGAAGTTACATATTTCAAAACCATTTCTATAACAAATGGAATCTAAGTCATACAGAGGTTTATAAAGTGTCATTTCAAAAGTCCACCTTTCATTCCACTTCTCTCTGTCAGGCTCTCTACCTTGGATAAAGTAATTCATATAGAGCATATATAGTAACATATGCTGTCCTTAATAAGTAAATGGAACTTTAGAAGTGAGCAGTTTTTTCCCTTCCTGCCTATCAGTTTGAATAGGCCAACTATTTAAGGGGCAATTTGTTATAGGTCTAAAATATGTCTTAATGGTATAAAATTGAGAAAAGGTGAATAGAATGAAAGGCAAATTACTTCCAAATGAAACAAGACAGAAGCACTCAAAGTAAAGAAACAAACCATGCTGGATCCTGCAAGTAAAAAGTAATTGAGTATTTCATATTTATCTTACTAATATTAAACTTGAAGTTGTACTTATAATCACATGACATGCCCCCTTTTTACTTCTTGTTAATTTTCTAGAATGAGTGTTTCTTGCTGGCACTTTATACTAAAGTAATATATATATAGATCATTCTCAAATTTGGTGATGTGTTTTAGAAGCTTCAAATAGTAAAACTCATTGTCTTTTTATCTAATGACATTCATGATCACAAACTGGGCAATATTTCCAATGAGAAAAATGCTTTTGTTGTTCTTGCTACCTTTACTTTTGTTAAAAGAAACTCAACTAGTGCTTGAAGCACAATTTAATTTTAAAATTCTACATTAAATTTTACTAGTGAACTTCCCTGTAAATGGCCAACTGCATACATAATAACTAAATTAGAAAGAAAAATACTAAAAAAATTCACTTTAGCAATGTCAATAAATGTTTGACAATAAGTAATGATAGATGGTTACCTTCTTAGTGACAGTTGCTAACTAGAATGGTTTGACACTTAAAAAGTGCGCTTCCCTAGTGACATTAGTGCCCTTTTCTGAAAAATACTTGCACATCATCTTTTAAAAAAAAACTGTTTATGTGCATGCCAAATGAGTTACTTTCAAAGAAGTGTTGCAAAGTCAGGTATAGTGGTACAAGTTTGTAATCCCATCTACTGAGATGGTGGAGGCAAGAGGGAGGGTCATGAGTTTGAGGACAGCCTGGGTAATGTTAGTGAGATCCTATCCTCAAAAAGAAATAGAAACAAAAAGTTTGGGGTGTAACTCGAGTAGTAGAGTGCTTGTCTAGCAAGTACAACGCTCTGGGTTCAATCCCCAGTACTGGGGGAGTGGAAAAAGAGTAACTCAGTTTAACTTTATGGACATAGGAAATCCATAAAAACTATTGCAATACATTTGTCCTGTCCTTACAAAGATACCAATGCATGTGTACCACTCTCTTATATCATTGGTATGTGATAAATCTTAAGGATACATCTACATAACAAGGAAAAAGAGAGCTGATACTTGATATATTGCAGAAAAATCAATAAATAGCTATGGAGTGCTGATGGTGCCAAGATAATAACTAACAATGAACCTCTTTTATATTAATGCTTCCTTATTTAATTCAACTCACTCAGGGTTTATTTTGTTTTGATTGTTCATTATATCGCACAAAGTGGCTTGTTTTTTTTTAGCTGGGTGGGGATACATTGTGGCATTTTACAAAAGTTCTTACAATGTATCAAATGTATCATGCTTGAATTCACCCCCTCCACCCATTCCTGGCAGTTTTAACAGGTATCATTTTTGCATTTACATACATGTGTATACATTATTCACACCTTATTCATCCTCCTACTCCTATCCCCACCACCTCTCCCTCCCACCAGTGCCAACCCTCTCAACCCCCCACCCCCCAGGCAGAACCTGTTCTGCCCTCCTGTTCTCTGATTTTGGAGAAGAAAAAACATAAAAGATAAAAAGTGAAGCGTTATGTTTTTACTAAGTCATGGTAAAGATAGCTACACAGGGTGTCCTTGTGTTGTTTCCATGCATATATGTATTACAATCCCAACTGGTTCATCTCTTTTAGTCCTCTTCACTCTTCCCTAGTCCACTTCCAATGGTAACCCCAGCCAGTTTAAGATTTCTATATTCACTCAGGGTCTTACATTTCAAAATTCTATCTTATGAACACACGGTGAATTTAGAAAACTTCTGTTTCTAATTAAGCTTGTTTCCATTCTGCAAGATGTCTGTTTTGTACCTTTCTTCTCTCAGCAAATCTCTAAAAATTCCTTCACTTAATGCCTGTTTAACTCAGTGACGCCATCTTTCTCTTTCAATGAAAACAGTGTCTCACTCCATGTAAGGTTAACCCCCTCGGTTGTGCCCTGCCTCTTTTGCCTTCTAGCCTCTCTGGGAGTTTAAACTGTAATTTATATCTATCTCTCTTCTATTACATCAAATATTAAAGGAATTTCCAAAAAATGTAACACAATGTCAATCTTCCAACTGACATTTTCATTTCTAAAAAGGAACTTGAAGAATACCATCCAGGATTCTATGTTACATTTAAACTGGCTTATCCAAAGTTTCACTGTCTTCAGTTTCAGTTAACTGCAGCCAATTCAGGTTTGCTAATATTAAATGGAAAATTGAGAAATAAACAACAAGTTTTGAATTGCAGCCATTCTGAGTAGTGTAATGAATTTGGTTCACTGCCTTGCTTGTCCCACTTGAGGCTTCAATCATCCTTTTGTTCAGTATATCCACTATCCTCCCATTAGTCCCTTACCAGCCATTTCAGTTAACAAATAGATTGTCATAGTATCACAGTTCAAGTAAACCTTATCTTGTTTAATACTGGCACTAAAGTGCAAGAATAATGATTCTGGCAATTTTGTTATACTATATCATAATTGTTCTATTTTATGATTAGTTATTATTATTATCTTACTGTGCCTAGTTATTAAATTAAAGTTTATCATAGGTATGTATATAAAGGTTTGGTAACATCCATCCTTTCAAGCATCCACTAAGGGTCTTGGAATGTGTCCTTCACAGATAAGGCAGGAACTGTTGTAATTACTGAGTCTTTTCTTGGCTGTTACAGTTTTTTCTTCTTAATTTAAAAAAGTGTTATTTTTGATCACATGTACTGGGTTTATTATCATTTTAGATGAATTAATAAGTAAATACATTTAAATTTTATCACTTAATTTCTACATGGCAAAAAATAGCCGCAATTGGCATAAGCAAAAGTTCTTTATTATCCTTAGTAGTTCAAGAGTAAATGTTCTGAGATCAAAATGTTTAGAAACTGTTTCTTCAGATTAAAGCAAAGAAACAAGATAGCAAGAACTTGGATATCTGAAAGATTCTCACCAGTCTAGAGTGCTCGCAGTTATGTTAGAAAGCAGTACACTTTGTCAAAGCTACTGAACATGTTAAGCTTTTTGTTAGAGCCATTTATACTTTACCCTTGATAATTCACTACTCATCTTGCAAGAGAGGTTTACCAATACAGTAAATGTCATTTTGGAGTACCTATTCAAAGCAAGGCTCTTGGCTGAGTGATACTACAACAAGAAGAAAAACAGAAGGCACATTTCTTGCTTTCAGTGAATTAAGAGGTTCATTACTATTTAAATTGCCAGGAAAAGTACAAAGTAACAAAAAGAAAGAGCACATATTATTACCACCTAAAGAAAAGAAAAAGACCTCTCAGAAGAAGTAACATGTAAAATGAGATAAAAAATTGAGAAGCAATGAGGTCTAAAACTGAGTTGGAGGATGGAGTAATGGAAGTGTAAATGGGACAGAGTGGGAGATTTTTTTCTAAGAAATAGGAGCAGCACATACCAAAGACTAGAGAGGAATAGAGTATACTTGATATCACAGGCTTTCTGTCACATGTAGAATCCTTTACATGAATGTAAAGGAGGGACTATTTGGAGAAGGTAAATGGGAGGGGGAAAAGAGAGAATGGGGGGATAAATTATATGCATGCATAAACATGTCATAATGATGTATTGACTGTGCCCTGATTATGGTAGTTCGGGGAGAGAATAGCTCAAAGTTTTTCCCGTATTTGGAGGGTCCATCCTGTTCCTTTCAAACCCTGGAGCTTTTCCATATTCCTGGTAAGAAAAGGGGAGGAAAAAGAAAAAATATGTCATAATGAAATTCATTAAAATTATTTTTAAAAAGAGGGGGGAGGAGAATAGAAAGGGTAATATGAGGTGAATATAATCATAGTACATTGTATCAGTGTATGGAAATACCACAATGAAACCCATTTTTCACTTAACAAGAAGCATATTTATACTAAAAAAAGGTATTTGAGGAATGGTAACATACAGTGTAATTGGAGAGATTTGCAAAAGTAGCATTTGGAGGGGGAAGCAATGGACAGAAGAAAATGCTACAATAAACCTAATTAAGGACTGAAAGTCCTATTATTATGGAAAAATGTTAGTGAATAAAACATTTTCAGCATTCCAATGGCACTGTCTAAGTTCATTTATTTTTTAAAAATGCTATTATTGCAAATTATGGAAAATGAAGGGGAATAGGACCAGATGAACGAAGATCAGTCAAAAACCTATTGCAATAATTCATTCAAATGAGCATTAAACATGGGCTGAGCTTTGGAGTTGCCTATGAAGACAGCAATTAAAATAATAAATCCATGCAAAACTTGAAATTGAGTATTTGGCAATTCATTAAGTGTGAAGGATGTATCAGATAGAAATCAAAGATACCTTTCAGATATTTGCCTTGAGCAATTTATTGGATGGCAGTACCATTCACAGAAACACAGGATAGGAAAGCAGGTTGTTGAAGTAAATACAATGATCATGTTGAATATGAAGAATTTCATGGGTTACTAGATAAGAATTTTGTGGGTTAATAGTGCTGTCTGAAAAGAAGTAAATGAGCATGTCTGGAAGACAAGAGTGATGAAAATTGAAAAAATAATATGGTGTCATTTACCAAATGATTGAAAATAAAGACCCAAGAGTGAACAAAACTAATCATAAGAAGGTGAAAATATAATCAAGGTACAGCAGAGAGCTAAGAGTAACTCCAGCAATTGAGGTCAAGCTGCAAGTGAACTCTTAAACTACTCCTTCTCCCTGGGCACTACCTAATTTCTTAAGCTTCATTTATTTCCCTCACAGCCTTTGTCATGATTTATTTTATTTTATATTTTTAGTTGTTCTGGGTAGGGCTACATTGTGGAATTTACAAAGGTTCTTACAATATATAAAATATATCATACTTGAATTCACCTCTTCCACCATTCTCCTTTATCTCCCCCTCCCCTCATTAGAGACATAGTTTCAACGGGTATCTTTTTTCCATTTACATTCATGTGTACACAGTATTTGCACCATATTTACACTCTTACACCCTTCCTCCATCTCCTTCCCCTTCCCACTGGTATCAACCCCCCAGGCAGGACCTGTTCTTCCCGCCTGTTCTCTGATTTTGCAAAAGAAAGAAAAAAGACATGACATTTTTGCTTGTTTAAGAACTTCTCTATGGCACCTCCATGTGTGTGTGTGTATATATATATATATATTTATTTATTTATTAATTATTGATTTCCTTTATTTTTTATTTTTCTTCTTAGTACTTTAGTCCCTTCCTTATGGTTGTTTCAACCAGTTTAAATATTCTATATTCATTCTTGTACAGAGAGTACATCACATCAACATATTCCCCTTAACTTCCTTCTTATACCCTCCCCGTCTTGTGTGTAACCTCCCCTTAGCAGTCCTATTTTTCATAATATTGCTACATTTATATTAGGTCTCTATACTGCATATGAGAGAGAACATGTAGCTTTTGCCCTTCTGAACCTGGTTAACTTCACCTAAAATGATGTTCTCCAGTTCCATCCATTTACCTGCAAATAATAAAATTTCATTCTTCGTTGTGGTTGAATAGAATTCCATTATATACAAATACCATATTTTTTAATCCACTCATCAGTAGTGGGGCATCATGGATGTTTAATATATTATTTGCTTGTTTATGTGATCTGACTCTGCTTCCAGAAAATAAATTCCATAAAAGCAAGAAATTTGTCAATCTTTTTAGTTGTTCATCATAAGTTCTAGTACCTAATTTTTGCAATCAAATGATGTTATTAAAGATATGAGAGTGGGGAAAGGAGGATAAGGGAAAGAAAGGAGAGTAGGAAATGAAGGAAGGAAGGGAAGAATGAAGAAACCTGAGAAAAATACAAGATGTAGGAGAAAATCAGAAAAGTATGACACCAAGGAAGCCAATAAAAGAATGGAGAAAGATGAAATCAACTTTATCAAAGAGTTGCATATAACTATTTGTTTTCTCATTGCATACTTATATCTTATGTAGTGCAAGCAGTAGAGCAGACACTCCATATATTTTATGAGTTGCATGAATATGTAATATATGTATTGATTTAGCAAAAAATTCTTTTAATATTTATAAGTCAATGGCCTTCATGAGAAGTATTTGATATACATAGAAATATTACCTGATGGACAAAAACTAATTGATAAATAAGCATGGAGCATTAGCAATAAACTATCCTAGTTGTATCTTTGCAGAAAGAATACTTTTTATTCTTGCTATTTTATTTTTTCTAATTATTATGCTTCAATTCTTCACTGAGGCCCCATTTTATGTGATCATAATATAAATGTAATTCTCTACTCATTTTTAGCCATAGAATGGACACATGACCCAAGTCAAATCAATTAGGATCTCTTTCCTGGGAATCTGAATCCCATTCAAAACATGTGATGCAAAGATAACACCAATAAAAATTGGATATGTTTCATTCCAGCACAGTTGTCCTTCATGGAACTGCTTTTTTGATCTCCAGAGAATCCCCCATTTCTGTCTCTTCCATGCTGGCATTTTCAGTAGTTTCTTTAATTCTTCAACGTCTCCCAACTTCCCCTCCCCAGAACCTTTTGAATTGTTGCTTATGTTATCCAGATTTCTGACTGAAGAAAGCAAAAGTATTCATCATCTTTTTAGAAAATGACAGTATGAGCTTTCTCCAACACTATGCAGAGGTAGTGTGTGGTAAGAAAATACATTTGAAAGCATTGATAAATCTGTATTAAGCAATTACCTTATTGAGCTTATACATTTAAGGCTACATCACTTACTTCTAAAAACAGTATTAAGAAAATCATGGTATATCCCCAGGAGTGGGATTACTCCAAGGGCACCTGCATGCCCATGTTTATTGCAGCACTATTCACAATAGTCAAGTTATGGAACAACCAAGATGACCCACTACTGAAAAATGGATCAAGAGTGTGGCATTTATGCACAATGGAATTTTACTCAGCCATGAAGAAAAATGAAATCTTATCATTTGCAAGTAAATGGATGGAACTGGAGAAAATCATTCTGAGCGAAGTAAGCCAGACTCAGAAGACCAAAAATCGTATGTTCTCCCTCATATGCGGACTTTAGATCTAGGGCAAATACAGCAATGTTCTTGGACTTGGGCCACATGACAAGGGGAGAGCACATACAGGAGATATAGGAATAGGTAGAAACCCAAAACATGAAAGCGTTTGATGTCCCCACTCCAGAGGAACTAATACAGAAACCTCAAAGAGACAGAGGTGAACAGGAGAAGGGATCAGGAACCAGTGTAAAGATCAGTTAGAGATGAATCAACTTGGGTTGTAACACATTTGTACATAAAAGCAATGCTAGGAATCTCTCTGTATAGCTATCCTTAACTCAACTAGCAAAAATGCTTTGTCTTTCCTATGCTTATGTTTTTATTCAACAAAATTAGAGATAAGGGCAGAACAGGTTCTGCCTGCAAGTGAAGGAGGGAGGAGGGAGAGGGTGGGGGCGGGGGGCAGGGGGGAGAAATAACCCAAATAATGTATGCACATGTGAATAAATGAATAAAAAAACCAAAAAGAAATGAAGGACCAAAAAAAAATCATTACTCTCATTATATTTTGTATAAGATCCTTTTTGAGTGTCTCCATTTATGACAGCATAAAGTCTTGAGAGTATACAGAATAATTCAAGTCGTGCATGGCAATTACTAAATTCTTGCTGGAGTTATTTCCAGACATACAGACATATGTCATATTTATAAGTAAATATGGGATAAATCATTTATAAATTATTATTTTTTAAAATAGTAAGAGTAAAACTTTATTTTTCCTAATTTAATTTATGCTTAATTTTAACTGACTATGCACTTCTTTTTTTAAATTTTTAAAAATTTTTTGTTCATTTATTCATTATATTATTGCTTCCGGTTTTTTTTATTTATTTATTTGTTCACTTATTCACATGTGCATACATTAGGTCATTTCTCCACCCTGGCCCCCTCCCCAGCCTTCCCCCCCCCCGCTTAGTTTCAGGCAGGTTCCGTTCTGCCCTTGTGACTGATTTTGTTGAAGAAAAGACATAACCATAATAAGAAAGACAAAGTGTTTTTGCTAGTTGAGTTAAGGGTAGCTACACAGAAAGATTCCTACTACTGCTCTCATGTACCCATGTGTTACTACCCATGTGTTACGACCCATGTTGATTCAACTCTAACTGATCTTTACCCTTGGTTCCTGATCCCCTGCTAGTGATAACCTGTCGTTTTAAGGTTTCTGTATTAGTTCCTCTGGAGTGGGGGTATCAAACGCTTCCATGTTTTGGGTTTTCTACCTATTCCTATATCTCCCGTATGTGCTCTCCCCTTTACTTGTGATCCAAGTCCAATCACATTGCTGCATTTGCCCTAGATCTAAATTCCTCATATGAGGGAGAACATATGATTTTTGGTCTTCTGAGCTTGGCTGACCTGGTTCAGAATGATGTTTTCCAGTTCCATCCATTTACCTGCAAATGATAAGATTTCATTTTTCTTCATGGCTGAGTAATATTCCATTGTGTACAAAAAACACATTTTCTTGATGCATTCATCAGTAGTGGGGCATCTTGGTTGTTTCCATAACATGGCTATTGTTAATAGCACTGCAATAAACATGGGTGTGCAGGTGCCTATGGAGTAACCTGTGTTTCATTCCTTTGGGTATAACCCCAGGAGTGGTATTGCTGGATCATATGACAGGTCTATGTTTAGATTTTTAAGAAGTCTCCAAATTTTTTCCAGAGTGGTTGCACCAACTTGCGTTCCCACCAGCAGTGGATTATGGTTCCTTTTTTCCCACATCCTCACCAGCACTTGTTAGTGGTGTTTTGGATGATGGCTATTCTAACAGGGGTGAGGTGGAATCTTAGTGTGGTTTTGATTTGCATTTCCTTTATGATGAGCATTTTTTCATGTGTTTTTTGGCCATTTGAATTTCTTCTTTTGAAAAAGTTCTGCTTGGTTCAGTTGCCCATTTCTTAATTGTTTCATTGATTTTAGGAGAGTTAGTTTCTTAAGTATCCTGTATTTTCTGGTTATCAGTCCCTTGTCTGATGTATAGCTGGCAAATATTTTCTCCCACTCTATGGGTGGTCTTTTCAGTTTAGAGACCATTTCTTTTGTCGTGCAAAAGCTTTTTAACTGCATGAAGTCCCATTTATTCATCCTTTCTCTTAGTTGCTGGGTTCCTGGGGTTCTATTGAGGAAGTGTTTGCCTATACCTATTTGTTCCAGAGTGTTTCCTGCTCCTTGCTGTAGTAACTTCAGAATTTCAGGTCTGATACTTAGGTCTTTTATCCATTTTGAGTTGATACCAGTACAGGGTGATAGACATGGATCTAGTTACAGTTTCTTGCAGACAGGTAACCACTTTTTCCAGCAACATTTGTTGAAGAGGCTATCTTTTCTCCATCATATATTTTTGGCACCTTTGTCAAAAATGAGGTGGGTATAGTTGTGTGGGTTTATATCTGGGTCCTGTAATCTGTTCCACTGGTCTTCATGTCTGTTTTTGTGCCAGTACCATGCTGTTTTTATTGCTATTGCTTTGTAATATAGTTTGAAGTCTAGTATGGTGATACCTCCAGCATTGCTCTTTTTGCTATTTGTGATATTGCTATTTTTTGCTATTTGCTCTTGGCTGTTCGTGATCTCTTATGTTTCCAAATGAACTATAAGGTAGATTTTTCAATCTCTGTGATGAAAGTCATTGGGATTTTGATGGGAATTGCATTAAACATGTAGATTGCTTTTGGTAGTATAGCCATTTTTACTATGTTCATTCTATTGATCCATGAGCACAGGAGGTCTTTCCATCTTCTGTAGTCTTCCTTGATCTCTTTCTTCAGGAGTTTGTAATTCTCCTTGTAGAGGTCATTCACATCCTTTGTTAAATTTACTTTGACATATTTGATTTTTTTGAGGCTATTGTGAATGAAATTGTTTCCATGTGTTCCTTCTCAGTTTGTTCATTGTTGGTGTATAGAAAAGCTAATGATTTTTGTAGGTTGATTTTGTATCATCCCACCTCACTGTACCTGTTTATGGTGTCTAAGAGTTTTTGGGTAGAGTTTTTTGGATCTTCAAGGTATAGGATCACATCATATGCAAATAAGGATATTTTGACAATTTCTTTGCCTATTTGTATTCTTTTTATTTCTTCTTCTTGCCTAATTGCTCTGGCTAGGAATTCCAGTACTATTATTGAATAGGAGTGGGGATAGTGGTCACCCTTGTCTCATTCCTGATTTTAGGGAGAATGGTTTCAGTTTTTCACCACGAAGTATGATGTTGGCCATAGGTTTGTCATATATAGCCTTTACAATTTTGAGGTACATTCCTTCTATTCCTAGTTTTCATAGAGCTTTTATCATGAAGTGGTGTTGGATCTTGTTGAAGGATTTTCTGCATCTATTGAGATGATCAAGTGGTTTTTGTCTTTGCTTCTATTAATGTGCTGTATTACATTTATAGATTTGCATATATTGAACCACCCCTGCATCCCTGGGATGAAGCCAACTTGGTCATGGTGGATGATCTTTCTGATGTGTTGTTGGATTCAATTTGCCATTATTTTATTGATGAGTTTTTTTCAATGTTCATTAGGGAAATTGGCCTGTAGTTCTCCTTTTTGGAGGTGTCTTTGTCTGGTTTTGGGATGAGAGTAATATTGGCTTAATAAAATGAGTTAGGCAGTGTTCCTTCCTTTTTTATTTTGTGGAACAGTTTAAGGAGGGTTGGTATTAGTTGTTCTTTAAATGTGTGATAGAATTCAGCAGTGAATACATCAGGTCCTGAACTTTTTTGGGAGACTCTTTATTGCTGCTTCAATTTCTTTTTGTGTTATAGATCTATTCAGGTGATTAATATCCTCTTGGTTCAGTTTTGGATAGTCATAAGTGTCCAGAAATCTGTCCATTTCTTCAAATTTTTCAAATTTATTAAAATATAGGCTTTCAAAGTAGTTTTGATAATTTCCTGGATTTCCGTGGTGTTTGTTGTTATCTCCCCTTTTGCATTTCTGATTTTACTGATTTGGGTTTTTTCTGTCCTCATTTTAGTCAGGTTTGCCAGGGGTCTGTCAATCTTATTTATTTTTTCAAAGAACCAGGTTTTTGTTTCATTGATTCTTTGTATGGTTTTTTTGTTTGTTTATTTCTATTTCATTGATTCCAGCCCTTATCTTAATTATTTCTTTCCTTCACCTTGTTTTGGGATTTGCTTGTTCTTGTTTTTCTAGGAGTTTCAGCTGTAGTGTTAGGTCATTGATTTGAGATCTTACTGTCCTTTTGATATATGCACTGTGGCTATAAACTTTCCTCTTAGGACTGCCTTTGCGTGTCCCATGGGTTCCAGTAGGTCATGTTTTCATTTTCATTAACTTCCAAGAGCCTTTTAATTTCCTCTTTTATTTCATTAGTGACCCATTCATCATTAAGTAATGTGTTGTTCAGCTTCCAATTGTTTGTGTGTTTTTTACTGCTGTTTTTGTTGTTGATTTCTAGTTTTAATGCATTGTGGTCAGACAGAATGCATGGGATTATTTCTATTTTCTTATATTTGCTGAGGCTTGCTTTGTGCCCTAGACATGATCAATTTTTGAAAAGGTTCCATGGGCTGCTGAGAAGACTGTATATTGTGCAGAAGTTGGATGAAATATTCTGTAGACATCAGATAGGTCCATTTGATGTATGGTGTGATTTAATTCTAGGATTTCTTTATTGATTTTTTTGTTTGGATGACCTATCTATTGGTGATAGGGGGGAATTAAAGTCTCCTACTACTGTTATTTTGGGGTCTATATGTGCTTTTAGGCCCTTCAGAGTGTGATTGGTGAAATGGGGTGTATTGACACTACGTGCATATAGGTTGATAATTGTTATTTCCCTTTGGTGTATTTCCCCTTTTATTAGTCTGGAATGTTCTTCTTTATCTTGTTTGATCAATGTAGGTTTGATGTCTACTTTGTCTGAGATAAGTATTGCTACCCCTGCCTGTTTTCAGGGACCATTGGCTTGGTAAATCTTCCAGCCTTTTACTCTCAGCCAGTACTTATTTCTGTCTTTGAGGTTGGTCTCCTGTAGGCAGCATATTGTTGGATCTTACTTTTGAAACCATTTGCCAATCGATGTCTTTTGATGGGGGAATTTAGTTCATTAACATGCAGTGTTAGTGTTGATAAATACATGGTGATCCCTGTCATGTAGTTGTCTTTGTTGTTTAAGAGTTTGATTATGTGTAGTTTAATCACTGTTACTCTATGCTTTCTTGCCTTTTCTTCTCCTGTGGTTTGGTACTGCCTGCCCTTTCATGGTTTTGTTTGCTTTCATTTTCTGTGTGCAGAATTCCTTGGAGAATCTTTTGTAGTGGTGGTTCTGTGGTCATATATTGTTTTAATTTCTGCTTATCATGGAAGACTTTTATTGCTCCATCTATTCTGAATGATAGTTTTGCTGGGTAGAGTATCCTAGGGTTGAAGTTATTTTGATTCAGTACTTGGAAGATCTCACTGCATGCTCTTCTTGCCTTTAATGTTTCTATTGAGAAGTCTGCTGTGATTTTGATGAGTTTGCCTTTGTATGTTATTTGTTTTTTCTCTCTTACAGCCTTCAATATTCTTTGTCTAGTCTCTGTACTTGTTATTTTAATGATAATATATCATGGGTTAGTTCTATTTTGATCAGGTCTTTTCAGTGTCCTGGAGGCTTCCTGCACCTGAGTGGGCATAGTTTTCTCTAGACTTGGGAAGTTTTCTGTTATTATTTTGTTGAAAATATTATGCATTCCTTTTGCTTGCACCTCTTCTCCTTCTTCAATGCCCATGATTCTCAGGTTTGGTCTTTTGATGGAGTCAGTGAGTTCTTGCATCTTCTTTTCACAGGTCTTGAGTTGTTCAACTAATAGTCCTTCAGTTTTTCCTTTAATTGCCATTTCATCTTCAAGTTCTGAGATTCTGTCTTCTGTTTGTTCTATTCTGCTGGAATGGCCTTCCATTTTGTTTTATTTTTCTGTTTCATTCTTTTTTCTGAGGTTTTCCACATATTGGATTACTTCTTCTTTAGTTTTGTCAATTTTTGACCTTAATTCATTTATCTCTCTGTTTGTGGTGGTCTCGGTTTCAGTTTGGCATTTAATTATGGCTTCTATGATTTCATATATTTGTTTTTGTGTTTTCTCACATTCTTTATTTTTGTCCTCTTAGAATTTCTTGAGTGCCTCCTATATATTTTGGTTGACCATGTCTAGTAACATCTATATGAAATTCTCATTAATTATTTGTAGGATTTCTTCTTTCAGAATGTTCTTGTGGGCTTCATTGGGTTCCTTGGTATAGTTTATATTTGTTTTGTTGGAATCTGGGTCTGGGTATCAGCTTTCTTCATTTTGCTCTAAATCCTGCAGTACTTTATTTTTGGGGGGGAATAGTTTTTTTCCCTTTTTCTTCTTCCTATATTTCCACTAGGTAATGTTTCTATCCCGAACTATGTGTAATTTAGTATAGCTGGGTAGCAATATTAATACTAACAAAACTGAGAGAGAAGGATAAAAAAGAGAGAGAGAGATGGAAAGATAAAAGGAATAAAGTAGAGAGTAAAAGAGAAAAAAAATGGTAGAGATGGTGGATGATCAAACAGTAAACCAGGCAGCATATCCCTTAAAGAAGGGAAAAAAATAAAAAGTAAAAAGTAAAAAAAAATAATCACCAGTTCTGGAGCAGTAGAATTGCAGTCTTTGTTGTTCTGATGTTAGTTCTTTAGCTTCCAGACCAGTCTGTGTATGTCTCTTAGGTAGGTTTGGAGCCTTCCTGTGACAAGTGGATGGTGGGTGGGGTCCCATGGGCCTTCAGGTGGAGACCTTTAGCTGAGGTGAAATAGTGGGCCTTTGGAGCGTGGGCTTGGCATGCCTGAAGGGTGCACGCTGGCAGAGTGGAGATCCTGAGTGCCTATGGATCCCTGGCTTGACAGGCTTGGAGGGCACAGTTTAGCAGAACAGAGATTGTGTGTGGGGGTCCCCAGCTGGGCAGGCCTTAGGGGCACAGCTTTGCAGAATGAATATTGTGCAGTGCTGTGCAGGC
This sequence comes from Castor canadensis, assembly GCF_047511655.1. Taxonomy (NCBI): domain Eukaryota; kingdom Metazoa; phylum Chordata; class Mammalia; order Rodentia; family Castoridae; genus Castor; species Castor canadensis. Next base: position 119,134,650 of record NC_133405.1, read on the forward strand.
TTTGGGGGTGTAGCCAGCAAAGCAGAGATCATGCAGTGCTGGGGAGTGTGGCCCGGAGAGACTGAGCTCCTGCAGGGCTGTATAGGCCTAGTGGGGTTGGCCTGGCAGAGATTGTAAATGTCTGTGGATCCCTGGCCTTAAGGCTCATCCCACAGAGATCCTGTGGGTCTGAGGAGTGGGAGTTTAGGGTGGCACAGCCCTGGTGGGGCAGAAGAGCAGGGCCAGAGGATCGTAGATCCCACGGTGTATGGAGCAGCAGCTACATGGGCCTATGGGGCAGGGCTTGGCGTGCAGCACCTGCTATTCTTTTAGTGTATGGTGGTGTGCAGAGGCCTCCCAGGAGCTAGGGGTTCAGAGTGCCGATGTTTCAGCTCTCCCTGCTGTTTTACCTCATTCAAGCAAGTCGCCAGCTTCTTATCAAAGTCCCTGGATCATGGAGGTCAGAAGGTCTTTGGCTTTGTTCTGGTCACCATCTTGGATCTCCCATTTATAAATTATGGTCAAATTCTTTTAGTATATAGAAAGTATAGTAGTTCATGTGTGTCAAAGCTCTTAAAAATATCCTTTGAGAAGATATTTAAATATTATTGAATTGGTTAACTTGAGATTGATATAACCATGAATAAACTGACCTGAAATATTTCACACACACACACACACACACACACACACACACACAGATCCTTCTACATAGATTTGTCAAATATTGCATATTGTGTAAGTAGTTCCTCTTAATTATGAGTGCAGAAGCAGGACTTTTAACAGAAGTTCAAAGACTTTGGTGCCAGAATCCTTGGGTTCCTGCCTAGATTTGTCATTTAAAACCTGAGAGATTTGTGGAATGTCACTTATCATTAAACTTTTCAAAACCTTTCATTTGTTAAATTTGATGGTAGGGAGAAAGGTAGTGATTAGATCATCTAAAGATCTCTTTTTGCTAGTATTCTAAAGCATTTCTGATATTTTTCTTTAGAATCAATTCATTATCATGGGTCATGACAGGGAATTTCAGGGAGTTTTAGTTTTCTCTACAAACATGGTATGTCATTATTTTGTGGAGAAGGAAAAGAATGTATCAGAATGTGTCACATATTAGCCTAACAAGTATTCATTCAGTAATATTTAAAACATTACCATATAAGTATGATTAGCATATTAGTTTTCATGTTACAACTATAGCCTTTAGATTATTTTATAAATATTCTGTGTATTTTTTGTTTGTTTTTGCAGTACTTGAAATTGTACCTAGGGTTTTGTACATGCTAGGTAAGTGCTTCAGCTACACTCCTAGACCTTTCATTTTTGTTATATAGGATCTCACTAACTTTACCGAGGCTGGCTTTAAACTCCCTACTCTCCTGCCTCCATCTCCTGAGTGACTGGGATTACAAGAGTGCACTACTGTGTCCTAGCATGGTGCTTTGTTTTAATATTATTCTTGTATCAGTTTGGGAGCCAATTGGAACAGACCATTCAATTTAAGGATGTATATTTTTTCAACTAACTATATTACCAAGTCCATGAATTAAAATAAAATGTTATCCTAAGGTAACTTTTATCTCCAAGTACCTGTGAACCATGAAAATGTTTTAATAAACAATGTCATTGAGTGTTATAGCAAATTAATATTTAAAATTTGTTTGGGAATGGCTGAAGTCACTCACTTTAAACTTTCTTTCCAGTACGTTAATTTGAGTAACCGTAACTGAGGCACTAACATGGAATTATTTCCAAAGAAGCTAAATTCTCTGAATTCTACATACCAGAAGAAATGAAGAGAAACTTTTGAATGAAGTCATTTACATGCACCTGAATTATCTTCACAATATGGAGTTAATAGGTTCCTAGTGTTTTAAAGACAAGGGTCCTAAAAGAGTGATTACCATATTGGAAAAAATAATGGCTAGATGAAAAATATAACTTCATAAAACTTGTATCATTTCCTCAGTTAAAAGAAGTAAACATAGAGTCCACTGATTTTGCTCACTTATACTTAAGCAGAAATCAGCTGTTCTCCTGTAATTTATTACAGCAATACCAAAAGAAAAACTACCCTGTATATCTTTGCCAGATTTAAAAATAGAATTTTAAATAGCAAATACTATGTTACTAAAACACTGCAACCAGTTTGGCTTCAGAAATTACCCAGTAAAATCTAAACCATATTAATTAATGGTAGTTACAAACCATTTAAATTCAGAATTAAAATTTAGTAAATAATTATTCTGAAATATGCATAAAATATATTTTAAAGAATGTTTTTACTATAATCAATCACCAGGTGTCTATTTGCCTGTAAGGACGAGGCACATTCTAACATTTAACCATCTGTCAGTCAACATTATTTATTGAATTCCTGCTGTGTACAAAATAGCCTTAAAACAAATCAATCATACAAAAGTCAAGAGTTTAATGCTGAATACAAGCAATTTCTTCAATTTCTGTCCAACAATTTAATAAAAAATGGCTTCATCATTTGGCATTTCTATTATAGAATTAGTTTATTCACCTATAACATAAAGCTAATATTACAGATTTTTATTAGAAGGTTGAAATTGAAATATATACTTGGCAACTATCCAGTTAGCAACTATCTTATAGCTAGGCTCATCCCACAATTTCCACATGACACTGTAGTGGAGGAATTTTCATATATAGTTGAATAAGTCAATAATTAAAGAATTAACACTGACTTACTACCCAATTATACTTAAAAAAGAAATGATATGACTTTTATGTATAACATAACATTATTACCAGTGTTCTTAGTGAATATTATAAAGAAATTGTCCCTCGGCTATTTTATTCAAATGCAGACATAATGATTTTCTCTTTAGATTTCTAGTAATGTGCACTAATGTCTTCATGTACATTATTAGGCACTTAATGTATGTTAGATCTCTTACTTATTTTGAGGGTATCTCCACTTTAAAATGCAACTAGAGAAGGACATTAGGGAATGACATAATTTAGGTTGATGGAACTTATGTAGTGTGCCCCCTCCCCCCAAAAAAGAAATACTTAGAGCCTGGATTTTAGAAAGAGGTAAAATTAACTATTACAGTTAAGCTACGAAAAGAGTAAAGAGAAATGGAGGAGGGAAGCAAGGAGTAAAGAAGGAAGAAAAAGGAAGAGTGAAGGAAAAAGAACTAGATTCTCAAATTCTAGAAGTCCTTCAGACTAGTCTTGTTGCTAAAAAATAATTATAGATAAGAAAATAATTTTCAGACATTGTTTCATTTTATTCACCTGTAAGGAATACATTGAACTTTCTGGAATGTTAATATATATTTATCTACCAAAGTTAAATATATCCAGGCAACAAAAAGAACAAAATTATACTGTCGAAATTATCATGTTCTCTGGAGACATAAAATTCACAGGCAAAATTAAGCATTCTGATATAAAAACTTAAAAAAAACTGGTACTGTAATTATGGAGAATAAGTCACCTTTATTTTAAATAGGAAAATTAAAAGACAAAACTAATAAAAATAATAACAATTACAATAACTTGTTAATGAATATGCAAAATACAAAGATGCAAATTGAGACATCAAAAATCCAAAATAAGGGGAAGAATGGAGGTAAACTGTGCAGTACTTTTTTTCTTTGTTCCTGCAAACAATTTTGTTATTTATTTAAATGACTTGGTATAACTGTAAGATGTTTTTAGTAACCAAAAGCAAAACCATATTCTAGATAGACTAAAATTAAAAATTAAGGAATGAAAACATACTGCTAAGAAAAAGTCACTTAACCACAAAAGCAGCCAAAAGAAGAAAGACAAAGGAGTCTTCAAAACACCTAGAAATTGAGCAGAGAAATGGCAGAAGTAAATTCCTATCTTCCATTAATAACCTTGAATGTAAATGGATTAAACACTTGGATTAAAAGGCATGCAGTGTTCATGATGATAGTCGTTCTAACAAGAGTGAGGTGATATCTTAACATAGTTTTGATTTGCATTTCCTTTATGGCCAGGGATGTTGAGCATTTTTTCTTTTTTTTGGCCATTTAGACTTCTTCCTTTGAAAACTTTCTGTTAGTTCATTTGCCCATTTCTTCATTGGGTCATTGATTCTTTGGGAGTTTAGTTTTTTGATCTTCCTGTATTTTCTGATTACTAATTCCTCATCAGATGAATAGCTGGCAAAGATTTTCTCCCAATCAGTGTGCTGCCTATTCAATCTGGTGGCCATTTCTTCTGTGGTGCATAAGCCTTTTAGTTTCTCACAGTCTTATTTGTCAATCCATTCTCTTAGTTGCTGAGACATGGGATTTCCATTTAGGAAGTATTGCCTATACCTATTTCTTCCAGTGTATTCTCTGCTCTTTCCTGCCCTATCTTCAAAATTTCAGGTCTTATATTAACTTTGAGTGAATATGTGTATAGGGTGAATGACATGGATCTAGTTTCAGTTTTTTGCAGGTAGAGATTCAATTTTCCCAGCAATTGTTGAAAAGGCTGTCTTTTTTCCATTGTATGTTTTGGGGATGCCTTTGTCAAAAATCAGGTGAGCATTGCTTTGTGGATTCAAATATGAGTCTTTTGTTTTGTTCCATTGGTCTTCATGTCTATTTTTGTGCCACTACCATGCTATTTTTATTCCTATGACTCTGTAGTATAGTTTGAAGTTGGGTATTGTGATACCTCTAGCATTGCTCATTTTTCTCAGTATTTCCTTGGATATTCAAGATCTTTTTGTGCTTCCATGTGGACTTTAGGGTTAATTTTTCAATCTCTGTATGAATGCCATTGGAATTTTGATGGGGATTTCATGGTACATGTAGACTGCTTTTGGTAATATAACTATTTTCACAATATTAAGTCTACCAACCCCTGAGCACTATAATAGGGAGACTAAATTGGAAAAGAGAAAATTGGAGGGGATGAAACAATTTGGGATATAATACATATATACAAGGAAATGTCATAGCAAAACTCTATGTGTATCTATCTTAAACAAAGATGTCTTTTTTCAAAAACAAAGGACAAGAAGGTAAAACGGGTCCTGTCTGGGGATTGGTGCCAGTGGGAGTGGGCAAAATATAGGAAAAGAGAGAAGATCAGTGAATATGGTGAAAATATTATGGTCTTATATATGAACATGGAGAAGTGAAACCTGTTGAAGTTATTCTAAGAACGGTGAGGGATAAAAGAGCTTGAAGGAAGGGATGAATTAAGATATATTGCAACACTTTTGTAAATGTCACGATGTATCCCCAGTACAACAATAATATGATAAGTAAAAAAATAAAATTTTAAAACTTAAATGGAACTACTGTATAATCCAGGACATATCTAAAGAAAATTAAATCAATCTGTGCTCACATGCTTGTTGCAGCATTATTCACAATAGGCAAGAAGTGGAAGCAAAGTATCATCAACTGATAAATGGATAAAGAAATGTGTTTTAGGTACATAATGGAAAACTATTCAGCTATACAAATATGGAATCCTGTCATTTGCAAAAACATAAATGGACCATGAAGACATTAAGTTAAGCAAAAGAAGTCAGGCACAGAAAGACAAACACCTCATGTCCTTACTCATGTTTGCAATCTAAAATGCCGACCTCATAGAAGATGAAAGTAGAACAGTGGTTACCAGGGACTGGGAAGAAAAGAGGGGGTAGGATGATGGGGAGAGGCTCACCAATGGGTACAGTGTTACAATAAGATATGAGGAATAAGTTCTGGTGCTCAATGGCAGAGCAAGGTGAGTATAATTAAAAATAATACGTTGTGTATCTCAAAATAGAAGAGATTTTGGATGTACTCATCATAAAAGTTTAATGTGATGGATGCAAATTATTCTAATGAGATCATTAACTAAAGTATACATTAATCAAAACACCTCATGGTACTTCATGCATATGCACAAATATAATGTGAATATAAAAAAATTAAAATCAAATAATCATGTTACTATGTTTCTGCTTTGTATGTGTAAAAGGAAAACCTACAATCTGTTGTTTACAAGAAACCCACTTTATTGACAAAATCAAAAACTGTCTTAGGGTGAAAGGGTGGAAGAAGGTTTACCAAGCAAATGCCATGTGAAAACAGGCAGGAGTAGCAATAATTATATCAGATAAAGTGGACTTTAAATTTAAATTACTCAGAAGAGACAAAGAAGAATACCTCAAACTAATAAAAGTAACAAGACACCAAGAGAAAATAACAATTACCAAATTATATGTGCACAGTGCCAGTGCACCCACCTTCATTAAACATACACTAATGGACTTAAAATCACAGATACACAAAAATACAGTGGTAGTGGGAGACTTTAATACTCCTCTATCACCAATAGGTAGGTCATTTAGACAAAAAATCAACAAGGAAATTCTAGAATTGAATGACACTACACTATACATTCTTCTCAGCAGACTATGGAGCTTTCCCAAAAAAAAACCATATCCTAGAGTATAAAGCTTGTCTCAACAAATATAAGAAAACTGAAATAACCACCTGCATACTCTTTGACCACAACACATTAAAACTAGAACTCAATAACAAAAGAAACAGCAGAAAATACTCAAACATGTTGCTCAATGATCAGTGGGTCATAGAAGAAATGAGGGAGAAAATCAAAAGTTTCCTGGAATTTAATGAAAATGAAAACACAACATATAAGAACCAATGGGACACAGCAAAGGCAGTCCTAAGAGGAAAGTTTATAGCCATGAGTGCATATTTTAAAAACACAGAAAGATCTCAAGTATATGACCTAATGCTACATCTCAAATTCCTAGAAAAACAAGAACAAGATAAATCCAAAACAAGCAGGAGAGAAATAATAAAGATAAGGGCTGAAGTCAATGAAATACAGACCGAAAAACCATACAAAGAATCAAAGAAACTAAAAGCTCGGTCTGCAGGATGCCTGTGGCTCAGACCTGTAATCCTAGTTACGCAAGAGGCATAATAGATCAGGAAGATGGCAGTTCAAAGCCAGCCTAAGCAAATATTTCAGGAGACCTTATCTTGTAAAGTCCATCATAAAAATAGTGAAAGCAGAAATGAAAAGGGGGAGATTATAAAAAATACCAAGGAAATCCAGGAAATCATCAGAAGCTTCTTTGAAAACCTACATTCAAATGAGTTGGAAAATCTAGAAGAAATGGACACATATGACCATCCAAAATTGAACCAATAGAATATTAATCAGCTAAACACATCTATAACATATAATGAAATTGAAGCAGCAATAGTCTCCCAAAAAAGGAATGTCCAGGAACTGAGAGATTCTCTGCTGAGTTCTACCAGACCTTTAAAGAAGAACTAATAGCAATACTCCTTAAACTTTTTCACAAAATAGAAAGGGAAGAAACACTGCCAAACTCATTATATGAAGCCAATATTACACTCATCCCCAAACTGGACAAAGACACAACAAAATAAAGAATAACAGGCCAATCTCTTTAATGAACATAGATGCAAAAATCCTTAATAAAATAATGGCAAACCAAATTCAACAGCATTTCAAAAAAATCATATGCCAAGCCAAATCAGCTTCATCCCAGAGAAGCAGGGATGTTTCAACATACACAAATCATTAAATGTAATACAGCATATTGACAGAAGCAGCCTTACCCCTGTTCGAATAGCTATCATCAAAAACAACACCAACAACAGGTGTTGAGGAGGATGTGGGGGAAAAGGAGCCCTCATACACTGCTGGTAGGAATGCAAGCTAGTACAACCACTCTGGAAACAATATGGAGGCTTCTTAAAAAACTAAACATAGATCTGCCATATGATCCAGCAATCCCACTGCTAGGGATATACCCAAAGGAATGCCACTCAGGTTACCCCATAGGCACCCGCACACCCATGTTTATTGCAGCACTATTCACAATAGCCAAGTTATGGAAACAGCCAAGATGCCCCACTATTGATGAATGGATTAAGAAAATGTGGTATTTATGCACAATGGAATTTTACTCAGCCATGAAAAAGAATGAAATCTTATCATTTACAAGTAAATGGATGGAACTGGAGAACATCAACCTGAGTGAGGTTAGCCAGGCTCAGAAGAACAAAAATCATATGCTCTCCCTCATATGCAGATTTTAAATCTAGGGCAAAAGCAGTAATGTTGGATTTGGGAAGTGCACATATAGGAGGAATGGGGACAGGTAGGAAACCCAAAACTTGAAAATGGTTGATGTCCCCACTGCAGAGGAGGTAATACAGTAACCTGAAAATGACAGAGGTCAATATGGGAAGGTGACTGGGAAGTAGTGAAGAGGTCAGGTAGAACTGAATCAATTTGGGTTGTAATACACTTGTACATGGAAGCAATGCTAGGAATTTCCCTGTATAGCTATCCTTATGTCAACTAGCAAAAACACTATGTCCTTCTTATTATGTCTTCTCTTCAACAAAATTGGAGAAAAGGGCAGAACAGGTTCTGCCTGGAAGTGAGCTGGTAGGGGAAGAGGATAGGGAGGAGGGCAGCGGAGAGAAATGACCCAAACAATGTATACACATATGAATAAATGAATAAAAAAAAACCACTGATCATCTCAATAAATATAGAAAATGTTTATGATAAAATTCAACATCCTTTCATGATAAAAGCTCTGATCAAACTAGGAATAAAAGGAATGTACCTCAATATAGTAAAGGCTATATATGACAAACCTATAGCCAACATTGTACTTAAAGGGGGAAAACTGAAACTATTTCCCCTAAAGTCAGGAACAAGACAAGGTTGCCCATTCTTCCCACTTCTATTCAACATAGTCTTGGAATCCCTAGCCAGAGCAATGAGACAGGAAGAAGAAATAAAAAGAATGCAAATAGGTAAGGAAGAAGTCAAACTACCCCATTCACAGGCAACACGATCTTATACATAAAGGACCTGAAAAACTCCACAAAATAAACTCCTAGACACTATAAACAGCTTCAGCAAAATAGCAGGATACAAATCAATTTACAAAAATCTGTAGCCTTTCTATATGTCAACAATGAACAGATTGAGAAAGAATATAGGAAAATAATTCCATTTACAATAGCCTCAAAAAAAATCAAATACCTAGGAATAAACTTAACAAAGAATGTGAATGACCTCTTCAAGGAAAATTACAAACCACTGAAGAAAGAAATTGATGAAGATTATGGAAGATGGAAAGATCTCTCAGTGTCATGGGTTGGTAGAATCAACATACTAAAAATGGCTATACTATCAAAAGCAATGTACCTGTTCAACAGAATTCCCATTAAAATACCAATGACATTCATCAGAGAGATTGAAAATCAACCCTAAAGTTCATTTGGAAACAAAAAAGACCACGAATAGCCAAGGCAATACTGAGCAAAAAGAGCAATGCTAGAGGTATCACAATACCGAACTTCAAACTCTACTACAGAGCCACAGTAATAAAAACAGCATGGTACTGACACAAAAACAGATATGAAGACCAGTGGAACAGAATAGAGGACCTGGATATGAATCTACACAGCTATGCCCACCTAATTTTTGACAAAGGTACCAAAAACATACCATGGAGAAAAGACAGCCTCTTCAACAAATGTTGCTGGCAAACTGGATTTCCATGCAGAAAGCTGAAACTAGATCCATGTTTTTCACCCTGTACTAGTGTAAACTCAAAGTGGATTAAGGACCTTAATATCAGACCTGAAACATTGAAGCTAGTACAGGAAAAGAGCAGGGAATATACTGGAAGCAATCGACCTGGGCAATTACTTCCTCAATATAACTCAATTGGATCAGCAACTAAAAGAAAGTATCTACAAATGGGACTACATGAAATTAAATAGCTTCTGAACAACAAAATAAATGGTCTCTAAATTGAAGAGGCTACCCACAGAATGGGAGAACATCTTTGCCAGCTATACATCAGACATGGGACTTACAATCATATTATACAAGGAGCGCAAAAACCCAAACTCCCCCAAAATCGATGATCCAATGAAGAAATGAGCAAATAAACTGAATGGAGCCTTTTCAAAGGAAGAAGTCCAAATGGCTAAAAAACACATGAAAAAAATGTTCACCATTCCTGGCCCTAAAGGAAATGCAAATTCAAACCACATTAAAATTCCATCTCATTCCTGTTAGAATAGCTACTATCAAGAACACAAACAACAACAAATGTCAGTGAGAATGCAGGGGGAAAGGAACCCTCATACACTGTTGTTGGGAATGTAAGATACTACAACCACTATGGAAAACAGTACGGAGGCTCCTTAAAAAACTAAAAATATATCTGCCATATGTTCCAGCAATACCACTCCTAGGGATATACCTGAATGTGAGTCATTTTACAAGATAGGCACCTGCACACCTGTTTATTGCAGCACTACTCACAATAGCTAAGCTATGGAAACAGCCAAGGTGCCCCACTACTGATGAATAGATTAAGTAAATGTGGTATTTATATGCAATGAAATTTTACAATGAAGGATGAAATTTTGTCATTAGCAGGTAAATGGTTGGAAATAGAGAACATCATCTTAAATGAAGTTAGCCAGGCTCGGAAGGTGAAAAGTCGCATGTTTTCTCTTATATGTGGGATATAGGCTTAATACAAATGCAGCAATATTATGAAACCCTTGTCACACTGAAGGGAGGTCACAGATGGAGGGGTAGGGTAAAAGAAAGAAATTAAGAACTTGAATGTGGTTGATATACTCTCTGTACAAGAATCTTAAACTAGCTCAAAGCACCAAAGAATGGGACCAAGGTAGAATGAGGAAAATTAAAGGAGACAAACCAATTGGGGTTATAATACGTATATACATGGAAATATCACAAGGGAACTCTTTGTGTAGCTACCTTTATCTCAAACAAGGAAAAATGTCATGCATTTCTTTTTGTCTCTTATCTTTTTTTCTTATACAAAATCATAGGATAGGAGGGATGAACAAGTCCTGCCTGGGGGAGGTGACACCAGTGGGAGAGGGAAGGTAGCAGGGAAAGGGGGTAGGAGGGTGAATTATATGTGAAAAATGTCCACACATACATGTAAATGCTAAAACAATACCTGTTGAAACTATTCCAGGAATCAGGGGAGAGAGGGATAAAGGAGAGTGGTGGAGGGGATGAATTCAGGTATGACATATTTCATATACTGTAAGAACCTTTGTAAATGCCACATTGTACTCCTACTCAGCACAAGAATAAAGGAAAAAAATAAATTGAAAAAAAGAATAAGAAAAGTAAAATATAGTATAGGTAGGCATCTCACCTTTTTTTATGATACTGGGATTTGAACTGAGGGTTTTGTGCTTGCTACGCAGGTGTTCTACTGTTTGAGCCATGCATCTAGCCCTTCTTGCTCTGGTTATTTTGGGGATGGGGTCTCACATTTTACCCAGGCTGGCATGGACCACGAGTCTCCTGCTTATACTTCCTGGTCAGCTTTTGGTTTTCTGTGGAGATGGGGGAGTCTTGCAAATTATTTTGCCCTGGTAGTCAATTCTCCTGAGCTCAATTTCCCTAATGATCTCAGCCTCCCAGGTAGCTTTGGATGATAGGTACATACCACTGAACTCAACTGCTGGTCGTTATGGAGTCTTGTGAACTTTCTGCCAGAGCTGTCCCTGAACTGCCATCCTCCCAAATCTCAGCTTCCCACATAGCTAAGATTATAGGCTTGAACCACTGTGCCAGGAGTCAATTGAACATCTTGATCATATACCAAGAATATAAGTATGTCTGATTATTGTTTATCAGTAATTATAAAATATGCATAAATACTTAACAAGAGTAATTTGGGCTTTTATAGTGAAATTTTAAATTAAATTAGTCTTCTGTGTCTCCCTACCCTCTTTGAAATTCAAATATAAAATTAGTAATCAGTTCAACTCATTTGGGGTGAACTACAGTTTTAGTTTAGTTTTCTACAGTTTTCATTTTGCCAATGTGGTTGCAAAAAGTTAGATAATATCTCACTCCCAAAGATGTCCATATCTTAATCCCTGGAATCTAAAACTACCTTGGTAACATAGCAGACATAATTATGGGCAATAATCAACTGACCTTGACATGAAAAGAACATCCTAGATTATCCAAGTAAGTTTCATAGTGGTTCTTCTAAGTATAAATGGAGACAGAAGCACAGGCGCAGAAATGTGATATTGGAATCAGAGGCTGGAGTGAGGCAATTGCTGACTTTGAACATGGAAGATGGCCATGACTCAAGAAATGCAAGCAGGCTCTAGAAATTAGAACAAGGTAGAATCAGATTGTCCTTAAGAGCTTTCAAAAAATAATTCTGTTCTTCCAATTGCATTAATTTAGCCCAGGAAGACCCATTTTGAACTTCTGAACTTGCTAACTGTGAAGTAAGAGATTTGTGTTGTTTCTGGTCAATAAGTTTGTGACTATTTGTTATAGGAGCAATTCATACTAACTGCTAATATAGTAGTTTGTTTCCATCCTAAAAACAAATAAAAATAACTGTTTAATTGACTTGTCTTGCATTGAAAAATGCAGTAGTTGTTAATTTTAGGTTTAACTGCTAAAATACGCTAAATGCTTGATTTAAGTAAGTTTTATTCTTTTAGAATTCTTAAAACTCATCTCTGTGCCTATTTATTCATGAATTGAGGGGTTTGTCATCCACTGTCTAAAAGTACCAGTATTCAAAGGAATATAGTGAATACTTTGCAAGAGAGTAAAAGAAAGAAAACAACTACACTTTAAATTAGAAAATATATTTAAATATGCAAAGAAAGAAAAATGAAAAGCATGATGATGATGCAAACTAAGAAGACAGATTTTCACAGACATGGAATTACAGAAATTTATGATTTAAAGTTTTATTTTCTAAATTTCTATAATGTGTAATCATTGATTTTTATGAGTAAAGAGGTAGATTACTTTTAATTTTACTTATTCTTATTTATAGATTAAATTTGAATTGTCATAAAATATATATCTTTACTATTTTAATTGTTTTAAGTATGTAGTTCAGTGTCATTAAGATCACTCACATTTATTATGTGACCATAACTACCATTCATCACCATAACTTTTTGCATCTTTCAATATTGAAGCTCTGTGCCCATTAAAAAAATAATTCCCTATTTTCCCATCACTGAAACTCCCTGGTAGAGACCATTCTACATTATGTCCTTATTAATTTTCACTACTCTTTATGCATCATTTAAGTGGCATCATACAGTATTTACCTTTTCAGGACTGGCTTATTTCACTTAGCAAAATGTCTTCAAGGTTCTTCCATGTTATAGCTTGTGCCAGAATAACTGTTATTCTTTCTTTGAAGCCTCAAAAATATTCTACCACGTGTATATTACCACATTTTACTCATCCATTCATCTGTTGATAGATACCTGGGTTGCTTCCACCTTTTTGCTCCATTGCTTCAATGAATACGTGTGTCTAATTATCTTCTCAGGTGCTTGATTTCAATACTTTAAGCACATATCTAGAAGTGAACTTTCTGAACAACATGATAAGACAGATTTTTTGAGGAACTGCCATACTGATTGCCACAGTGGCTTCATCATTTTACATTCCCAACAGCAATGAATAGGGTTCAATTTCTCTAACTTATAATCAATATTTGTTATTTTTTATTTTTAAGACAATAGCCATTCTAATGAGTACGGGGTTGTATCTTATTATGATTTTGTTTTGTTTAAGGAGATGCATATGACTGCCAAGTTGACAAGGGGTGGGTTTGTGATGGTCAAAATTATGTGTTATTTGACTCTGGCCTGGGGGACCCCGACATTTGGCCCAACTTTATTCTGGGTATATATGTGAAAGTATTTCCACCCGAGATTAACATTTGAATTGGTAGACAGTAAAGCAAATTGCCTTCCCTAATTTGTGTGGTTATCATCCAAATAACTGAAGACCTGAATAGAACAGAAAGGATGAAAACAAGGAACTCCTCCAGCTTGACTAATAGAGTTGAGGCAACACACTGATTTGGACTTTGAACTCAGATTGAAGTGCTGACTCTTCTTAAGCATTGCCAGTTTTTGTAATGTAACTCATACCATTAGCTCTCCTGGTTTTCAGCCCTTTGGACTCAGACTGCAAATAAAAATTGGCTCCATTGAAATGCAGATTTTGGAATTCTCAGCCTCCATAATCATCACATATGTCACTGCTTTATAATCTCTCTCTCAAATAAGATATGTATATAGATAGATAGATAGATAGATATCTAGATCTATCTATCTATCTCTATCTATATATATATCTCACATATCCTGTTGGTTCTGTTTCTCTGGAAAATCCTGATTCATATATCACAGTAGTATAACCTGCACAAGAATATTTATAGAAACTTCATAATTACCAAAACTTGGAAGTGACGAAGATGCTTCAATGGGTGAATGAATAAATAAGGTGCAGTACATTCAGACAATAGAATAATATTTAATGATAAAAAAGGAGAAATGAAACAGCCATGAAAATATATCAGAAATCCTTAAATGCACATTACTAAGAAAAAGAGACCAAATTGAAAAGGTTACATAATGAATGATTCCAACTAAATTACATCATAAGAGGAGAAAACAATGGAGATGGCAAAAAAATCAGAGGTAACTGAGGGACTTGACAAGATGGAGAGAAGGATGAATAGATGAAATATAAGGAATTTTGTGGCAGTGAAATTACTCTGTATAATAAAGTAATGTGAGATATATGCCACTATATAGTTCCCAAAACGCTTAGAAAGAACTGCATAATGAAATCTAATATAAAGGATCAACTTTACTTAATAGTGATGTATCAATATAGGCTCATCACTTATAACACATATAACACACTCATGTAAGATGCTAATAATAGGGGAAACTGGGAAAAGTATGGAGGGGACATGTCAGAACTTTTTGTACTTTTCCCTCAATTTTTCTGTAAAACTAAGTTGTCATATTGAAGGCAGAGACAGATATAACTATGTGCTTAACTCAAGAGTTACATATTAATACAGATAGATTAAAATAAAAGGTTGTAAAAGGACAAACCATAAAAATACTAGTCACAAGAGAATTAGAGTGGCTATATTTATATAAAAACAAATAAGACTTCAGAAGAATGTTACCAAAGATAAAGAAGGGTGTTTCAAAGTACTTAGGGGATTATATTATCAAGAAAACATGGCAATCCCAAGTGTGTGTATAACCAATTAAATAGCTAAAAATGTATAAAGAATATTTTAACAATATTTTCAATCACTCCTAATTGACATTTAAAGGGCACACCAAAATGGGCATATTCCATTCTGAATTTATGCACCAGTTTAGATTCAACTTTTATAGACATAACACACAAGCATAATAATATAAATTACTACTCAAATCAACTTCTTTTAGTAACAAATCCTTAAAATAAAGTATAAATATAAGAACATTCTAACAATCTCTCTATCATTCATTTATTCATCTATCTATGTCTTTTGGTGGTACTGGGATTTGAACTCAGTGCTTTATCCTTGTTAGGCAGGTGCTCTACTTCTTGAGCCATACCCCAGTTCTTTTTGTTCTGATTATTTTTGAGATAGAGTCTTGTTTTTGCTGGGCCTCCCTGGACCGTGCTTTTCCAATTTTCACTGCCTGCCATAGTTGGAGTGATAGGCATGTGTCATCATGTCCAGCTGTTTCTGTTGAGATGGGGGCTTGCGAAGTTTTTTCTCTCCTGGACTGGGCTTGAACCAGAGATCCTTCTGATTTCTGCCTCCCCAGTAACTGGGAGTGTAATAGACTTGAGACACAGTCTTGTCTAGAACATTCTCTACTAATACAGATATGGACACAAAAGAACTAATGACTCGTCCAGATGCCATGTCATATCCTATAAACTATCATGTCAGTGATTTAACTTTGTTCCCCCAAAGGCAAAAGTAGAAGTGATGTATTGGATACATTGTAAGAACCTTTGTAAATGCTACAACGTACCCACACCCAGCACAATAATTTAAAGAAGTGAAACAAACTGTTTCTTAAACTTTAAACTCTTCCCAAATGCAAGTATGCATTTCCCAAGACAGTGACAACTTTCGTTTCTAAGCCCATACTTTCCTGCTTGTGTCCATACATAACATTTTCCTGTTCTGTGCTCTTTTTATCAGTTCTTGTTCACCTTGTTAAAGAGTTTTAAATTTATCTATAAATGGAAATTCCTAACCAAAGGAATTTATGATTCATTTTTTTTGCTTATTCTGGTCACTATAAAATGATTTCTGGTTACTTAAAATGATTTTATTTTTGTCTACCTTATTCTTACCCATCCTTCTCTGATTCATTCTTGCATACTTTCCTTTTTCTAAATTTCCAAATCCTATTATACCCAGTCACTCATTAATATTAATACCCACAAGAAGTTAAGTGGGTATTAATTAAGACAATTTACCCCAATTTCATAGAAAGGGGAAAAGATAATTTAAATGACTGTGCCTTCAATTAAGTTACTATAACCACAGAAGCAGATCCTTATATCTTTGCCATTTTTTCACACACTAACAGCATAGGATAATATAAATGTGAAACACACAAGAAACTAATTTTAACATAAAACTAATATTAATATAGATTCCTTACTATGGAAAGAGAAGAAACTATGCCATTTATTCCTCTTAATATTATTTTAGGTCAAAGTTTATGAAAGGAAATTAGTAGGAAGCATGACCAATGGTTAAGAGTGTAGATTTTGGAAGAAACATACCAGGCTTTGGCTTATTACACTTTTATGTAACAACTCTATGATTATTTGGGATAATTTTCTGATTCTTGGATTCAACATATGTGAAGCAGATATGAGAATAACAGTAGATGCGTAACAGAGTTTGTCTAAGAAATAAACAAAATGAAATGTACTCAGCATGGAGAAAAGTCCCTGGTATATTTCTATCAACAACTCCATTTCTTGCATTTCAAATTTAGAATTAATGAATGATTACTGAATATTCACAAAAGCCAGCCATTCTATTCTTTTTCATGTGTGTCTTTTATAAACCTTGATGCATTATCTTTGATCTGAAATGTGTGTCTCGTTCTGAAATTTTCAATGAATGAAAAATTTTGTCTAACCTGCCAAACATTTCCAAATGGCTACAGGTACTCTGTCAATCAAAATATGAGTTGAGATAATTCCCACAAAGTTCTGTTGTCTAAAAAGTAGAATTTTATTCAAAGATCATATCTTCCTAATTTCATAAATTCGTGGGTACCCATTTTTTTAGTATAAATATGACCTTTTTTACTTCACCCAAATTTCTAGTTCAAGGAGGACAAGTCTCTTCTAAGATTTTCTATATGACAAACTTCTTCAAATAAAAATCTGTCATTACTACATAAGTGATTAGGTAATCTTTCCCTGATGTGTTCTTCATATATCAGGCAACACAGTTGTGGGGGGTTCTTTCTGCTTGCCTGTATTTATGGTACATTTATCTATGGTGGGCAGAGAATGATTAGAGAGTAAGAATTTATGTTTACTAAAGCTTTTCTGCCCATAAGTTTTCTCAATTAAATTTATATCATTACTATATAAGGTAAGTATGGGGTTTTGCCCTTCTTATTTCCACATCTGATATTTCTTCTTTGACCTTCTAGCAAATACCAAAAACATCTGTGGAATAATGAAATTAATGAATAAGTAAAGATAGAGAGGAACATATATGGTAGTGGAGTGGTCCTTATAGTATGCTTGTCTACTGTTGTTATAGGTGCTCTTTTCACATTACTTATTGACAATGTTCTTCCCTGAAATAAACAGAAACTGAACAATTCATTTTGTTCCTGAGACTCTTAAACCACATTAGAAGCTACTAAATTGGTGGTTATATTATTTTGAGTTACTTTTTGGCTACATCTAGCAGAAACTTGATTGTATTTACAAAATCTTAAGCATTATTTAACTCAACATATGAGTTTTGAGTACCAACCATTTACCAGATAGTCCTATAGATATTGCTGAAATATAAGTGATCAAAAATAGGCAAATACAGCCAGGCATAATGGTACATACCTGCAATCTCAGCACAAGGGGACTTAAGACAAGAGAATCACAAGTTCAAAGTCAGTCTGAGCTATGTAGTAAGACCCTGTTATAAAAAGAATAAAAAATGTATTTCCTAATGGAACTAATATACTAGAAATTAAAAGAAAAATTAACTAAAATAAAATATGTACTGTGTAAGAGTTTAATAGTCACTAGCATCAACTAAACAAGTTATAAGGAGTATAGGGGGATATGGGTTGAATTTTTAGATAGAATGGGAGGTAAGGCCCCATTGAGAAAATGACATGTCACATGAAAGGTCTAAATAAGTTGAGATAGTAAAGTATCAAGATATCTGCAGTGAGATTATTTTAAAATGAAGAACAGCAGAAGATCTTGATGGACTTGTTCAGGAAACTAGAAAATATATGACTAAAATAGATTCAATGAGTGTAAGACTGGTAATTGATGAAGTTAAAAGAGTAAAAAGGCTAGATCTTATACAGATATATAACTTTTGCTGTGACAGTGATTGAGATGGTAATCTAGAAGGTTTTGCACATAGGAATGACTGATAGTACATTTTATCAATGAAGCAAGAATAGATTCGCAGAGTCCAGTTTTGGTGTTTTTATAGTACTACAGGACAACATTGTATGTAGTATTAAATGCTGCTTATACCAGGATCGTATCAGGGGAAATGGTGAGAACAGACACCATATTGGAAAATAGCAGGAATATGTCTGCTATATGAATACTTTGCAGTGTGAATGTACATGAATGTTCTTGCACTGTATTATTCTAGAGGGCAACATTCATATGGTAGCATATTAACATGATCTTTGAAGAAGTATGCCACAAAAGCAGTCACATTCTATATATACTTTGTAGGTAAAAATGATGAACTATGATATATTGGATGTGGGCTGTGAAAGAATGAGAAAATTCAAGGATGACATCAAATATTTTGGAGTGAAATAGTCCATGAGTAACCAGAATAGGAAAAAGCAAAGAAAGAACAGATATGAGGACAAAACCTAGGACTCAGTTTTGAACTTTCTATGCTTGAGTTATGTATTAGACAAATATATATCAAGTAGACTGTTAGATATTCAAGTCCAGAGGTTAGAAGAGAGGTCTGGGCTACAGTTACATATCTTGTACTAACTAGCATATAGATGCATTTAAGGCTGTGTGACTGCATTAGATCATCAAAATAATGATGCATGTTAGAAAAAGTCACAAATATGATTCTGAAGTGCTCCAGTGTTAAAAGTGTAGGAGAAAAAAATCACCCAGCAAAGGAGACTAGAAACATATGATACAGAATATCAGGAAAAAAATGTATCACCTGTCTTAAAGTATTGATGACCTGATGTTTTATTAGCTTAGCAAAGTTCAAAATTTAGGAATGATTTAACAGTATTATATGCAGTCAACATGCCACTGTGTCTTCTTTAGAAAAGCTAAATATATTAATGTGATGTGAAAACACACATTTCTAAGTTAAAAAGAAGAAAAAATCTGAATACTTTGTTTTATATATTTAATTAATTTTAATTAAAAATTAATTATATACAATTTAATTTTATACATATTACATATGTAGATATGCACACACAGATAATAAAAATGGAAGAATATAGAGAATGAACAATCGTATTTCATGTTGTTTCCCAGAGTTATAAAAAGGTTAATTTTTAAATTTAAAATGTTTTTTCTTCAAATCAAAATCAGGTTTAAGCTTTAATTGTTTCAGGGATTCCTGGTAAGAAGACAGCACGAGAAGTCTTGAAAATGGTACTCGTACTAATATTTTGGCCCTTTCTTCATGCACCTTAAAAGAAGGTGAGTTATCTAGGGTTCCGTGTAAATTATTTTTAATGGATCCTGAATTTAATTAACATTAATTAAGTTGATGGAATGTTAAAGATATATTTAATCTGTTAAAATTGAAACATTTAGCCTGAAATGACTTTAGAATATAAGTACTTTGTGCCAGATAGGAAAATAAGAATGGTAATACATACATACATACATATGTATGTAGATACAATTGAAGCATCCTAAGACCTATTATATGAGTGAGTTTGGGTTGAGTATATTCTTAGTCCTGTTAAAGCAATCCTGTAATTTGCAACCTGAGAAGTAGTCCAGTTCATTGATACCTAGGAGAAAAGAAATCAAGGCAATGTAAAAACTGTTATATTTAGATTCAAACAGATATCACAACATGTCACAGAATGCAAGTCATCAGTTCTAAAATATTGCTTGTGTTTACATGAAAAGTATACTAACATTTAGAAATGCATACTAACAACTTAAAAGTAAATTACAAACTAGAGCTTATGAGATGCAGTACTTCTTCATAAGTATATTCATTCAGTTATTTCATTCATTTGATAATTATTTATTAACTACCATATTTTAATCATTCTTCCAGGCAACACAGAAAAGAAGCAAAGAGACAAAAATTCTAGCCTTTCTAGAGTTTAGATTGTAGAAAGAAGGCAAAAAATTAGAAAGTTATATTTACTAATTATAAAAATGAAGTAGGGGATGACAATAACAAATGATGGGAGTGTGGGACTAACTAGGAAAGCCTCACTGAGATAGTACTGGAGTAAAAACCAAAAGTGGTAAGAGGTAGGTGATTGAGCTATGTGTTTGTACAGAAGGATATTTCTGCCAGCAAGGCCAGCAAAATGTAAAGGTACTGAGGTTACAACTTCAGTGCCTTGTTTGAGGAATAGCAGAAAGACCTTGATGGCTGGAGCAAAAGGGAAAGCAGGGTAAGTTGGGGGGAAATGATATAGTACCATATAAGGATTATAAGTACTTTGCCTTTAACAACATAGAAAGGCATTAGTATGTTTGAGAAGTGACATAATTTAACATGCAATTTAATAGGATCCCCATAGATCCCTTTGCTGTCTTAAGAATGACCTAAAGATTATAACATATTCTTCATGATCTCTATACTTTGGAATATCCTATACCCTTGCTCATCTGATTTAGTCCAATTATTCCATGAAGATTTATCTTATATATCCTCTTTCCTGAAAGCATTTGCTGATCTCCCCTCATGGAAAAGGTATAGCATTTAGGCATTTTAAGGTCTTTATTCTGGAAGTACATGTAGAAACTCCTTGGTATAAAAAATGGGATCTAGAAAAATTACTAAATGCAATAGTGATTAAATTACATGAAATAAGTTTGGCTACTAAATCCCTGAAGGAAGTAATTCATTGGCATCAGTGTCTTGAATATTTATAAAGTATTAAGTGTAGAGCTATATCTTAGTATTCAATGTATCATTGATTGTAAAGTCACTTTAAGTAACATCTCTTAGTACAAGCCTCATCACAAATAATTTGCAGAGCAAATACTGCACATTGGCAGTTGTGTTGTATTCGTACTTAAAACTTCTCAGCAAATGGGCTGGGTCTTTTGAAATAGGTTTTATACTGGAAAGGTGCTTTTAGTTAATATTTTGGCCCTTCATTTTCAGAAATGATTATAAAATCATAGTTTATTTTTATTCTCCAATACAATTGAACAGAGTATTACGTGAGCACTCATAACTAACTCCCCCAAAGATTTCTTTCCAAATTAAACAGCTATTAAAAAAATTGAGCCACTAAAATTCTCCTCTGACAAAAATCTCCTAGAGATTTTTGATCTCTGCTTTTTGATATATTTAGAGACTTTAGTTTTCTTCTAGACTAACACATTTCTACAAATGGCTTATCACTAAAGAGTACTAACTACTTGACTGATATGAAGTCAAAGGGATAATTTTTAGAAGCAAATTCAAGCCCACCTTAAACTATGTGACCTAGGAAACAAATAGAAAGAACAAAAATGCCAGGAAAAGAAAGTAAACAGAAATTTCACCTTTTTCAGTCAACTCATCAGGTGAAACCATGAGCTCAGAAGACAAAGTACAAATTAAATTACTATCTGCTGTTTAACAAGCACACTTTCACCTTAATTCACTGGTGGTTAAATTTAAACTGTCAGTTTAATGTCACCAGTAAATAACTATTTCTTTGAATTTACAATTATTTTTGTTTTTTATTTTTTTTTAAATATCTGTAATGTGGATTTTTCTCTGTTCCCTTGCCCTATAGGCCAGGTGATACTAATAAGAGAGGGAAAGGCTATTATGACTTTGTTAGCATGATAACACACCTGAAGTCTATTTTAAAGCATTATATATTAGAAAGCTAAGTTTGTTTACAGTGCCACTTAAAGTGTTGTCCTAACAGTAGCAACATCAATACTACCTAGGATGTTTTATGAATATAAAATCACGGGCCTCACAGGGGAATAAGAATCTGAGGGTGAGGGTGAGGCATTCCAGATTTTTCTCCATATACCTAAAGATTTTAAATTTTTTATCATATTGCTGTTGCACTGGGAGTACATTATGACATTTACAAAAGTTCTTATGATATATCATAGTTAAATTCAACCCCTCAATCATTCTCCTTTATCCCTCCTCCTTGCCCCTATTCCTGAAATAGTTTCAATACATCTCATTTTTCCATGTTCATATATGAGTATATAATATTTCCACCATATTCACCCTCCTACATCCTTTCCTTGTATCCTCCCCCTCCCACTGGTGCCAACCCCCAGACAGGACAGGTTTTACTTTCCTATTTTCCTTTTTGAAAAAAAACACTTTTGTTAAGATAGCTACATGGGGAATTTCACTGTGACATTTCCATGTATATACATATTATGATCACAAATGGTTCATCCCCTCTATTTTTTCCTTTCTACCTTACCTTAATCCCCTTCTTATGGTGATTTCAGCAGGTTTAAAAATTCTACATTCATACTTTTTTCCCATTTTGCAAGGTTCTTTATTTGTTTTTCCCTTTCTGGGATTTTTAATGCCCCATTCCCCATTACAAGGATAGTATCAACAGGTCTCATTTTTCCATTTACATACATGAATACATGTTTGCCTAGCAGTCATTTTCCTTTGCCAAAGGATCCTGAAGATGTGAATGCTTCTCCATCAAGGAGAAAAACAAGTGAAGTGAGTTGAATAAGAGGCAAGAATGGAAGGCAGATGGTCAAGTGGCCTGGGGTATCATTAAGAGACAAAAAGAGAAAGGAAAATCAGAAAGGAGGAAGCCTATGCTGCTTCTCTAAGGTAGGCCCTTGTGGATTGACTTGTAATTAGTTCTATGTGTACTGAGACATCCAGAAAGCAATGTTTCCTTTCTCGCAAGAGACTATTTATAAGTTCCTGATTTTTCAAACATTACTGGTAACCAAAGGTGTCACAGTTACTAATGCATCAACAGTATTAAGATAGAGAGTTGCATGATCCCTTAACCTTGATTTTTAAAAAGTGTTTACATAAAAATATGCAACAGTGTATTGCCAATGCATAGCACTGGCAAACCAAATGTTAAAGGTGTGCTATTATCTGTTTAACGTATTTATGCAAACAGTGGTAATGGTAATAACTAAAATATATTTTCATAGCATTTCTTACATTGCACAAAATGCTCCTTCATATTTTATCATTTTGTACTTAAAATAGAAACTATTAACTTTGGGAAAAAGATTTCAAGAATGGCTCATTGATTTATCCGACATCAGAGCTAGAATATTGCAAACTCAAAACTTGAATGAAAGTTTTCAGAATTAGGCTTCAGGCTTCTCTCTTTGGGCCTTCTTGTCCTCAATACATGCTCCACAGAATCCTAAGTATCAATGAAAACTTTTCAGGTGGCTTATGAATTAAAAAAATTAATAATATCCTTTTTTTTCTTTTTCACTAGATTAATCCACTGACATTACAAAAGCCACAGTGATAGCACTGGCACCTGAGAACAAATCAAGGCAGTGGCACTACAATGTATCCACAACATTAAAAAAAAGACATGATGGTTTCAGTTAATTATGTTCTAGGAAAATTTTATAAAATTTAAATTAAATATCTTTTAATATTTTATATGTTGAGTAGTAAGTAAATGAAAAGCACTGAGTATTGAAGTAAAACTGCTGTCTCAAGGAAATGCATTTATACAATTGCTTGTGAGCTGAAGTCATTTTGTTTTTTCATGGAGCACTATTTTTACTTGAAAGAAGTACTGCCAGATAAGTAATGCTTATTTAGGATCCATCACTTGGAAGACATTGTCTCAAAATGATCAAAATGAGCCTACCACTTCAAGGAAAACAACTGACAACATTTATTGCCAATGAAAAAAATTGAAATTTCATGCGAATATTAAAACTTTGGAAATCTCATAAACGCTTCCATAAAATGGACTGCTACCTAATACTTAGAGACTTTTCTGATGAGAATGATGGTGGTCTTAATGAAAATATTTTATATTACATAATGAAATGCCAGTGAACCAAAATTTTACAATGCAAAAAGATACATCAAGTGCCAAATATATCAATGGATTTTAATGCAACCAACTACAGAAATTCCATTTGATATGGTTTCATGTTCTATATGGCAACTTTTATGAAATGATCACTTGTGAAGTTTCAGCATAGTATTAAAAGTATCCAAAATTACTATAAATGCAATTTAAATAATCTCTATTTACCAAATACTTGTCTATGAGAAGCAATATTTTGTTCTTATACATCTACCAAAGCAGCATAATACCACAGATTGAATATAGAATATATAAAAATCCATGTGCCCTCTATTAAACTAGATAAGATTTGCAAATATATAAGGCAATGCCATTCTCTCATTATTTTATTTTTTGTTATAGTTCTTTTAAAGTATTTTAAATTTTCTGTTTTAATTTCAAATATGATAAACCTTAAAAAATATATCCTCCAACACAAAGGAAGCTCTTATGGGGTTTCAACAATACTTTAGAGTATAAGGACAAAATGTATGAGGAGCAAGTATGGTATATTGACAGTAAAAAATTAGCATTTTACACTTGCATATTTTTCATATTAAAATGTTTTCCTCTGGAAAAAATCATTTCATTTGGTTTTCAGAAAACTTTAAGATTACCTATTGTTTATTATTTTGTGGAACAAATAATTATCATAGCAAAAATTCTTAATTGTGTAGTTTTTCATATTGCCTGTGGTGTGAAGGTTAATCTAGCATGCTTCAAGTTGGCTTGAGTTGTTCTGCTGAAGAAATGGACCTATTCACACTGATCAATGGCTAAACCATGAACACTTATTGACAGATTGGTTTTTAATCATGGTTTCAAGGGGAGTTTGGGGACAGTCTGTACCAACTTGTCAGTGTCACTTAGTAATTATATAGAGAGTAATGGTTTACACTTTATTTAAATGAGACATTCTCCCCCAACTACTTGCCCCCAGGGATACCTCCAGAGGGCTCTGGCATGACAAAGTACATATCATAGACATAATCTGGAGCAGAAAATGTTGATACAAATTTCAAAAAACAAAACAAAGCTTCATGATACTTTTTTGGCAATAGAACAATTATGAAAATATCAAGCAAAATTTGATTGATGTTTCAGAGTACAATGACTCCCACTTGGTATATATATATATATATATATATATATATATATATAACCATGCAAAATGAGAATTATATTTGAAGTTATAAGTAGACAGTGGGGAGGGAGCAGGAATGTGGGGTAGAGTATATATTTTGGCCATGAATACATTGAAAATGCATGTTAATTTAAATCAAGAAAACAGGAAAAATTTGTGGACAAAAGAACCTCAGCAGACTCAAAGGAGAACTGGAGGAAGATGAGATGGACATGTGCAATTTAATGTGTGAATTTGTTTATCTTTATACCATCATAAAAATAAAGCTTTACTAACTAAAGTTTACTTTTCTTTTGAAGAAAATGTATATCATATCCCTGTATGATCACTGATAAAGCCCAAAGCAGAAAGGAAATTATCTTTGCATCAGGAGATAAACTGTTCTTAAAGATAGACAAATCGGAGGATTCCAAGATGGCGGCTAGCGGGAGGGAGCAGAAAGTGAGCCTCCTATAGTGAAATCTTGGAGAGATGCTGGAAACACACTTTGCAGGCATAATCACTGAGAAGAGGCATAACTTTGACCCCTCCACACCTCCAGCCAGTGCAGAGAATCTCCACTTCATGTTAAACGGAGAAACCAGGAGGGCCCCAGGGCTGCCAGTCGCCAGTGCCCAGACGGCTTGGGAAGACGTGGACCAGGTGAGCTTCGAGGTATGCGGTACTCCCACAGACAAGCCTGAGCCAGAGCAGCATAGCCCCCTGGACAGACCAACCTCCACCCGGGGAAAAAAGAGAAACTGAGTATTAAGCAATAAGAGCAATAAAGACACACGGGAAAGAGGGTGGGGCACACTGAGCACCGAAGATTGGAGGAAGGGAATCCTTCCCGGGACTGTAAATAAACAAGCTGGCCTGGCCGGAGAGCCTCTGGTGGGAGTGGAGGCACGTGCTCAGGAACCAGGAGTGGGAAAGCTTGTGAGAGTGGCAGAGGGAGGAAAATTCCACAGGACAGGAGGGAAGACCCACTTCCCACATGATCTGTAAACAAATATGGCAGCTGGCAGGAGCAGCAGCACTGCCCAGTAATCAGGAGCAGGAAAGCTTGTGAAAGTGGCGTTGGGGGAAAACTGCACAAGAGAGGGGAGAAGACCCACCTCCCACATGAACTGTAAATAAACACGCAGGCCTGACAATGTGGGTGCAGTGTCATCTTTCCCAGTGCGCTTGGAAAGGGGAAAGCTTGTAGCAGAGGCTCATGCACAGGAGAAATCTGAGTAAACAAAGCCTGCAGGGCCAGGTGAGTACTAAGCTGGCCCCTGAGATCTGCATAAATAATGCCTCCAGCAACAGCAGGCTGACAGCAGTGGTCAGGGAAGGCACAGCTGCAGATATCATTCTCAGAACTGTCTCCAGACTCTTTCTTTTTTTTGTCTCCCTACCTTTGATGAGAGAACAACTGAATTACACCTGCAAGCTGAAAAACTTACAGAAACTGTATTGCATTTGAACTTGGGACACTTGGTGAGGTTTTTTTTGTGCGTGTGTGTGTAGTTTTGTTCTATTTTATGCGTCCCCTTTGATGAGACAACTACAGAACAACATCTGAGGCACCATCTCCAGGATTGGAGACTGAGATGGACAACCAAATTATTAAGACCGAAACTTCATTGCATTTGAACTTGGAGGTTTTTTGGTTTTTTGAAATTTTCTATTTTTTCATTTTATTTTAATGCATTTTTATATATAGATTTTTCTTTCATTTACTTATTTTTTATTTTTATTCTTATCTTTTTTTTTTATTTTTGATTTTCAATCCTCTCTCTGTCTCTCTAGTGTCTGTACAGCTTACTGTCGATTATTATACTAAAGCTCCCTCTTTATACCTTTGAAATCTTCTTGTCTGATACCTTGTTCTGTTTTCTCCTTCCAGTCTGTGTATTTGTTTTTCCCATTTCTTTAACTTCTTGCTTTCCATCTCTTCTCACCCTTCCATTCTAAATACTACCATTATTATTATTACAAGCTAGAAAATACTTAATTGCACACAGTACAGGGACAGTAACAACACCAAAGACAATGATGGGAAGACAGAAAAAACAGGGAAACCAATTTCCCCACAGCAAAAAATTAGTACAGGAACCAGAGGGGAATGAAGAAAAGAGGTACTCAGATCCAGACTCCAACAAAATGAAGATAAACTATGCCAAAGGACCCAATGAAGCCCACAAGAATAATTTAAAAGAAGACATACCACAGGTAATCAATGAGAATTTTATAGAGATGACCTGGATAGGGTCAAACAAAATGTACAGGAGACACTCAAGAAATTCCAAGACAAGAAAAATAGAGAATTTGAAAAAGCAAAAGAAGAAATAAAGGAAACCATAGAAGCACTGTATAAACACCAAAGTGAAAGAGAGAAC
Source organism: Castor canadensis (assembly GCF_047511655.1). Classification (NCBI taxonomy): domain Eukaryota; kingdom Metazoa; phylum Chordata; class Mammalia; order Rodentia; family Castoridae; genus Castor; species Castor canadensis. Next base: position 119,162,522 of record NC_133405.1, read on the forward strand.
ACGATGCATAAACAGATAAATGAACTCAGGACAAAAATAGACAACATTAAAGAGGAAAACAGCCAGGATATGGAAAACCTCAAAAAAAGAATGAAACAGAACTGCAAAACAAAACGGAAGGCCAATCCAGCAGAACAGAACAAACAGAAGACAGAATCTCAGAACTTGAAGATGAAATGGTAATTAAAGGAAAAACCAAAGAACTATTAATTAAACAACTCAAGACCTGTGAAAAGAAAATGCAAGAACTCACTGACTCCATCAAAACACCAAACTTGAGAATCATGGGCATCGAAGAAGGAGATGAGGTGTAAGCGAAGGGAATGCGTAATATATTTAATAAAATAATAACGGAAAATTTCCCAAATCTAGAGAAAGATATTCCCATACAGATGCAAGAGGCCTCCAGGACACCAAACAGATCAGATCAAAATAGAACTACTCCACAACATATCATCATTAAAACAACAAGTTCAGTAACTAGGGAAAGAATATTGAAGGCTGTAAGAGAGAAAAAACAAGTAACATACAAAGGTAAACCCATCAAAATCACAACAGCCTTCTCAACAGAAACATTAAAAGCAAGAAGAGCATGGGGTGAGATCTTCCAGGCACTGAATGAAAATAACTTCAACCCCAGGATACTCTACCTAGCAAAACTATCATTCAAAATAGATGGAGCAATAAAAGTCTTCCATGATAAGCAGAAACTAAAACAATATGTGACCACAAAGCCACCACTACAAAAGATTCTTCAAGGGATTCTGCACACAGAAAGTGAAACCCAACTTAACCATGAAAAGACAGGCAGCACCAAAGCACAGGAAAAGAAAAAGCAAGACAGTAGAGAGTAACCTCAACTTAGGTACAAACAATCAAACCTTCAAACAACTAAGACAACTAAATGACAGGAATCACCACATACCTATCAGTACTAACGCTTAATGTTAACAGACTTAATTCACCCATCAAAAGGCACCGCTTGATGAAATGGATTAAAAAGAAAGATCCAACAATTTGTTGCTTACAGGAGACCCATCTCACTGACAAAAATAAGCATAGGCCAAGGATGAAAGGCTGGAAGAAGATTTACCAAGCCAATGGCCCCAAAAAACAGGCAGGAGTAGCAATACTTATCTCTGACAAAGTAGACTTCAAACCTACATTGATCAAACGAGATAAAGAAGGACATTCCATACTAATAAAAGGGGAAATAGACCAAAAGGAAATAATAATCATTAACCTGTATGGACCCAATGTCAACGCACCCAATTTCATCAAACATACCCTGAAAGACCTAAAAGCATACATAAACGCCAACACAGTGGTTGTGGGAGACTTTAACACCCCATTATCATCAATAGATAGGTCATCCAAACAAAAACTCAATAAAGAAATCCAAGATCTAAAATATGCAATAGATCAAATGGGCCTAGTTGATGTCTACAGAACATTTCATCAAACTTCTACACAATATACATTCTTCTCAGCAGCCCATGGAACCTTCTCCAAAATAGATCATATCCTAGGGCACAAAGCAAGCCTCAGCAAATATAAGAAAATAGAAATTATACCGTGCATACTATCTGATCACAATGCAGTAAAAGTAGAACTCAACAACAAAAGTAAAGACAAAAAACATTCAAACAGCTGGAAACTAAATAACTCATTGCTTAATGAAGAATGGATCATTGATGAAATAAAAGAGGAAATTAAAAAGTTCCTGGAAGTCAATGAAAATGAAAACACAACCTACTGGAACCTATGGGACACAGCTAAGGCAGTCCTGAGAGGAAAATTTATAGCCATGAGTGCACATATTAATAAGACTGAAAGATCCCAAATCAATGACCTAATGATACATCTCAAACTCCTAGAAAAACAAGAACAAGCAAATCCCAAAACAAATGGAGAGAAATAATAAAAATAAGAGCTGAAATCAACGAAATAGAAACCAAAAAAACCATACAAAGAATTAATGAAACAAAAAGTTGGTTCTTTGAAAAAATAAACAAGATCAATAGACCTCCGGCAAACCTGACTAAAATGAGGAGAGAAAAAACGCAAATTAGTTGAATCAGGAATGCAAAAGGGGAGATAACAACAAACACACCATGGAAGTCCAGGAAATCATCAGAGATTACATTGAGAAACTATATTCAAATAAATTTGAAAATCTTAAAGAAATGGACATATTTCTACATACATATGACCATCCAAAACTGAACTAAGAGGAAATTAATCACCTGAGTAGATGTATAATACAAAATGAAATTGAAGCAGCAATCAAGAGTCTCCCCAAAAAGAAAAGTCCAGGACCTGATGGGTTCTCTGCTGAAATCTATCAGACCTTTAAAGAAGAACTGATACCAACCCTCCTTAAACTGTTCCATGAAATAGAAAGGGAAGGAAAACTGCCTAGCACATTTTATGAAGCCAGTATTACACTTATCCCAAAACCAGGCAAAGACACCTCCAAAATGGAGAACTATTGGCCAATCTCCTTAATGAACATTGACACAATAAATCCTCAACAAAATGATGGCAAACCGAATTCACCAACACATAAAAAAGATTATTCACCACGACCAAGTAGGCTTCATCCCAGGGATGCAGGGGTAGTTCAACATATGAAAATCAATAAATGTAATAAACCACATTAACAGAAGCAAAGACAAAAATCACTTGATCATCTCAATAGATGCAGAAAAAGCCTTTGATAAGATCCAATACCATTTCATGATAAAAGCTCTAAGAAAACTAGGAATAGAAGGAAAGTACCTCAACATTATAAAAGCTATATATGACAAACAAATAGCCAGCACTATACTTAATGGAGAAAAACTGAAACCATTCCCTCTAAAATCAGGAACCTGACAAGGATGCCCACTATCTCCACTCCTATTCAACATAGTACTGGAATTCCTAGCCACAGCAATTAGGCAAGAAGAAGGAATAAAAGGAATACAAATAGGTAATGAAACTGTCAAAATATCCCTATTTGCAGACAACATGATCCTATACCTTAAAGACCCAAAAAACTCTACTCAGAAGCTTCTAGACATCATCAATAGCTATAGCAAGGTAGCAAGATATAAAATCAACATAGAAAAATCATTAGCATTTCTATACACTAACAATGAGCAAACTGAAAAAGAATGTATGAAAACAATCCCATTTACAATAGCTTCAAAAAAAATCAAATACCTAGGTGTAAACCTAACAAAAGATGTGAAACACCTTTACAAGGAAAACTAAATACTTCTGAAGAAAGAGATTGAGGAAGACTATAGAAAGTGGAGAGATCTCCCATGCTCATGAATTGGTAGAATCAACATAGTAAAAATGTCGATACTCCCAAAAGTAATCTACATGTTTAATGCAATTCCCATCAAAATTCCAATGACATTCATTAAAGAGATTGAAAAATCTACCGTGAAATTTATATGGAAACACAGGAAGCCACGAATAGCCAAGGCAATACTCAGTCAAAAGAACAATGCAGGAGGTATCACAATACCTGACTCAAACTATATTTCAAAGCAATAACAATAAAAACAGCATGGTACTGAAACAAAAACAGACATGAAGACAAGTGGAACAGAATAGAGGACCCAGATGTGAAGCCACACAACTATAACTAACTTGTCTTTGACAAAGGAGCTAAAAATATACGATGGAGAAATAGCAGCCTCTTCAACAAAAACTGCTGGGAAAACTGGTTAGCAGTCTGCAAAAAACTGAAACTAGATCCATGTATATCACCCTATACCAAGATTAACTCAAAATGGATCAAGAATCTTAATATCAGACCACAAAGTCTAAAGTTGATACAGGAAAGAGTAGGAAATACTCTGGAGTTAGTAGGTATAGGTAAGAACTTTCTCAACGAAACCCCAGCAGCACAGCAACTAAGAGATAGCATAGATAAATGGGACCTCATAAAACTAAAAAGCTTCTGTTCATCAAAGAAATGGTCTCTAAACTGAAGAGAACACCCACAAAGTGGGAGAAAATATTTGCCAGCTATAGATCAGACAAAGGACTGATAACCAGAATATATAGGGAACTTAAAAAACTAAATTCTCCCAAAACTAATGAACCAATAAACAAATGGGCAAGTGAACTAAACAGAACTTTCTCAAAACAAGAAATTCAAATGGCCAAAAAACACATGAAAAAATGCTCACCATCTCTAGCAATAAAGGAAATGCAAATTAAAACCACACTAAGACTCCACCTCACCCCTGTTAGAATAGCCATCATTAGCAACACCACGAACAACAGGTGTTGGCGAGGATGCGGGGAAAAAGGAACCCTCTTACACTGTTGGTGGGAATGTAAACTAGTACAACCACTCTGGAAAAAAATTTGGAGGCTACTTAAAAAGCTAAACATTGATCTACCATTTGATCCAGCAATACCACTCTTGGGGATATCCCCAAAAGACTGTGACACAGGTTACTCCAGAGGCACCTGCACACGCATGTTTATTGCAGCACTATTCACAATAGCCAAGTTATGGAAACAGCCAAGATGCCCCACCACTGACGAATGGATTAAGAAAATGTGGTATCTATACACAATGGAATTTTATGCAGCCATGAAGAACGAAATGTTATCATTTGCTGGTAAATGGATGGAATTGGAGAACATCATTCTGAGTGAGGTTAGCCTGGCCCAAAAGACCAAAAATCATACGTTCTCCCTCATATGGGGACATTAGATCAAGGGCAAACACAACAAGGGGATTGGACTATGAGCACATGATAAAAGCGAGAGCACACAAGGGAGGGGTGAGGATAGGTAAGACACCTAAAAAATTAGTTAGCATTTGTTGCCCTTAACGCAGAAAAACTAAAGCAGATACCTTAAAAGCAACTGAGGCCAATAAGAAAAGGGGACCAGGAACTAGAGAAAAGGTGAGATCAAAAAGAATCAACCTAGAAGGTAACACACACGCACAGGAAATCAATGTGAGTCAACTCCCTGTATAGCTATCCTTATCTCAACCAGCAGAAACCCTTGTTCCTTCCTATTATTGCTTATACTCTCTCTACAACAAAATTAGAAATAAGGGCAAAATAGTTTCTGCTGGGTATTGAGGGGGTAGGGTGGAGTGGGAGGGGGTGGAGTGGGTGGTAAGGGAGGGGTGGGGGCAGGGGGGAGAAATGACCCAAGCCTTGTATGCACATATGAATAATAAAAAAATATAGACAAATCATCAGTACTTCATTAAACCCTTTATATCTTGATTGTCAATGCTTGAGCAAACTACCAAGATAAATCTATATTCTCATAAAACCCTTGCACACACTCTATATACTTCCAGAAATAATTCCTTAGTTGCATGAATAGTCTAGAAATCTATTTAAAGAGTATCTCACCATCTAAATGTTGTCTTGATGATGTACTTCTTAAGCAAAACTTTACTTTTGCACTGATACATTTTTAGAGATAGACCCCCAGGTACTTTATATACTAAAGTCCTGTCCCATCTACTTGGCATTTGGAAAACGCAACTAATGACAAAGTAATATCTTACTCCTAGAAATCATGCTAGAGCCTCAGGAGAAGCATTCAACACGTCATAAATCTTCAGTACACAGCACATGAATCAGTTCACCCTTTGATCTTAACTAGTAACTACCAATATCTACAAGGAAAATTAATCCTAAAAGAAGAAAGGCCAAACATTAAGATTCTTGGGAAGCATTTGCAAAATTGTTGTAAGTATGTCCTAGGAAGGAATCTCCCTCAAAAGGCTCTGAAATCCCTGCTGTACTTCAAAATCATAATTTCTATATTTGTTGCTTTTGAAAGATACTCATTCTTAGAGTTTTCGAGATGGAAAATTATGTTTATGTTTATCATTAAAAAAAATATTTCAGAATATGCTACATTATAGATAAAAATTTTTGGAGGTACTAGGTTTGAACTCAGGGTCTTGCACTGGCACTCTACCACTTGAACCACATCACCAGTCCATGGATAGTTAGAAAAGATAGTTTTTTCTTCTTAACAATATTAGAGTGTCTTAAGAGCTTGTTTGGAGGTTCCAGAAGGGGAGTGCAGCCATTCATGTACCCTTGGCCCAAGAACATTCCTCCTCTATCAGGAATGGTTGTTCTCTTCAATTGAGTGCATAGCTTAGGGAGGGACACATGTGGAGCAGTGAAGAAGGAAAAGGACAACCCCCAGTCAGACTGATCAGCAGAATCAACCCTGGTGATCATTGGAGTAACAGATATGGTGCAAATATTGTGTATACAGGTATGTAAATGGAAAAATTAGACCTGTTGAAATTATTTTAGGAATGAGGGGAAGAGGGATAAAGGAGAAGGAAGGAGGGGTGAATTCAGCTATGATATATTTTAAGAACTGTGGTAAATGTTGCAATGTACCTACAGCATAATAATTAAAAAAATGAAAAAAAGAATATTAGTGTATCTTTGAATTTATGTCTAACCTACTGTATTTGGTGTAACAAACTTATACAAACTGACTTGCTTAAAATGATACCCATGGATTAGCTGGCAGTTATGGGTGGCTCAGGTTATCATGAAGCTGAAACCAAGGTATCCATTGTGCCCCTTGGAATTTTCTTCACTGGGCACTCAGTTTGGTAGAATGTAGTTCCTTCCTGGCTGTAGGCAAGGAATTACTCTCAGCTCCTTCTGGTCACTCTGAATTCCTAGAGGAATTTTTCTCTCTAAGTGCAGATCCCACTATTTTCAAAGCCAACAATGGAAAATTTTCCTTTATGTTACTCTGACCTCTAGACCCCAGTTTAGTTTTTTTTGTACTTCTCTAAACTTTAATATGCTAATATATACTGTGACTCTTTAATAAACATATATAAAGTATGCAACATTTCTCTCAAAATTAATAAACAGTTTAATATAAACAAAATGTGGAAGAACACCATTTGAATTCTGATGATTATGTTCTTTGATGTCAACTTAACCAGTGTTCTTAACGATGGCATAGTAAGACGTGACATATTTAGAACCAGTTTAAAGGGCTCATGCAATTACATCAGACCTATCTAAATAATCTCTTTTTTTTGTTGTTTGCAGTAATTGGGTTTGAACTCAGGGCCTCATGTTTGATAGGCAAGTAGTCTACCATTTGAGCCATGCCTCCAGTCTGTCTTGCTTTAGTTTATTTTTCAGATAGGGTATCATGTGTTTTGTCTGGGCCTGGCTTGGAACCACTGATACTTTGACCTCCAATTCTTGTGTAGCCTGTATTACAGCTGTAATACCACACTTGGCTTGTATTTGAGGTAGTGACTCCTAACTTTTGTCTGCACTGGCATCAAACTGATATCTTCCTATCTTACCTTTAGCTAGCTGTGATTTCAAGCATGAGCCACCACAGCTCAGCTAATCTCCATTTCAACATGCTATTAAAGTCAACATGCTATAAAAACAATCTGATCATAGGAGCAAAATGTGCATATTCTCACCTTCACAGTGTTTATACATATGTACACTAGGGAGCTAAGATCTTAGGGAATATCTTAAGGCCTAGAAGCTATATTTTTATTAAATTTTCTCATGTCTATAATAGATCAAAATTCACCTAGATATCAGATTAGAGTCCTTATTAAGAAATTTTGAAATCTGGTTACACCTTTTATATAGTGTTCTTTTTAAAAGCAAATTTGAATGCACCAATTTCATTAAAAATATTTTCCCTTTTATTTTGACTCAAAAAAGGTGAAGTGGTTAAACCTAATCCAGAAGTAAAAAAATATATTTTGAAATTTTCACTGTACTGAATCCATATCTTTTATTTACACACTGTGAATAAAATCACATCTATGTGTATGAAGTGTTACTCACATAAAAGAGATATATGAATATTTTTTCTTTACAAGAAATGTTTCCTTCACATAAAAATGATTTATTTTGCATGAGGACATAGCTTGTTCTACAAGTTTTCATAGAAGTAATGGTAACTCAGGCTGTGGTAAATGTTCAACTTTAGACAAAGATATTTTTATCAACTTGAAAAATAGAACAAAAATAAATTATTAATAGAAATTCTCAAATTATACAAAATGATCATTATAACATTTAAAATATGTCAATGTCATCCCTAGTTTAAGATTCTACATAATTGTTCTCTCTGAATACAGGAAGATAAAATGACTTGTTAAATTGTTAAACATTAAAAAATTCGTTTTCCTTGCAATTTAAATCAAATTAATTTAGCTATATGGAAGTTGCAAGAAATGGGTCTTTTATTACTACTACCTTGGATGAAGTTCTGAACAGAAGTCTAGCATATTTTTAAACTTTCTCTTAATTTTTCTCAAGTAGCATAACTTAATAAAGCTTAATAAAATAGGAAAGACAGATTTCTTAAGGTGAATATAGTCTCTGACTTAAATTAACAATCATCTATTCAGTGCTGGTGATACACTGAGAAATGTGCATTTTCTCATTCAATCTTAATATTCTAAAGTACTTTAAGAAAAAATATTTTTTAAATACAACTGTTACATCATTAGCTCACCTTAATATTTTTAAACTACAAAATTTCTTAAAGTAATCACATATCCACTCAGCATTTGTATTTCCCCAACTTCATTTGTATTCAATTTTAAGAGTTATATATATACTGGAGTTTGAACTCAGGGCTTCATGCTTTTTGCTAGGCAAGCTCTCTACTTCTTGAGCTACTCAGTCAGCCCTTAACAGTTACTATATTTGCATTAGATCAAAATAATATCTACATGTCTTAAATGGTTGATATGTTCTCAAATCCATTTAATATGTAATACCACATTTTTCTTCCATATTTGAGTCATTGTGTTCAACAGAGTTTTCTGCAAGTTTTATTTGACTGAATGTAACAACACAGTGCTCTTTATGATGTTATTTTATCTTCTGTATTTCCCAAAATCTGGTAGTTAGATTGAAACAGAGTAGATCACTTTCAAGATTTATTACTTTGCCCAGGACCACTTCATAAGTAATGGCACATCTGGCATTTTTAAACTCACTTGCTTTGAGAAAGGTTTTAATTTCAATGCATAAACTGACTTCAATGATTTTGTTAGATAATATACTATTTCTGAAATAAACTGTGGATGTGTAAGCAGTGACATTTTGGGTTCTGAAAAGCCTTCTTTAGGCTACTGAACTCTACTTAACTGCCCACCATTAGTGTAAGGTCTATTCAGAGAATTTTCTTTTCATCATCTATCTTATTACCCTAAATAACAGTTCAAAAAAGAAGCAGGAAATACCCTTGAGTCATTCCTTTTACCAGTTTCAAAGTAATCACTTTAGTTAAATACTGTCCTCCAAAGGTGAACTTTATTTTTCTTAAATGTCATCATATATTTTTTAAATGTAAGCACACATGGAATGCCTAAATCCACACAATCTTTATTTTATTATTATCAAATTGTGCCAATTTTGGCTAGTAGAAGATAGCTCAAATTAGCCACTGAGACACTTTTATATACCATCAATAAGTTTTGAAATCTCCCTTACTTTCCAATATGACAAAATAACTCCAGGCTACTCTTAAATTTCCTGCACTGATCTTAGAATCATCCATTTCTTCATAGATTTCATTAATATTAATGGATAGTGGTATTTAGAGAACACAATCTAAGGAAGGGATGCAAATTACTGTGTTAGTCCTTGTCCAAAGCCTTTTCAATGAATAGAGATATAAAATGCACCTTTTCATGAATTTTTTATATCTTTCAATTCAGACTTACAACTATAACTGAATTTTGATATAACTTCATAATCTTATATATGTTTCTAATGGTACAAGCATAATTTCTCATTTTCATCAATACATTAAAAGACAGATTATCTTTGAATAACAATACAAATATTACAAAAATAACATTATTATTGGAAACTGCTTCAGGACTTTGTTGTTTTTGTTTTTTGAGTTTATGGTCTTTGCAAATCTTGTTGTCCCTAGAGTACATGCCATTAGGTAAGTAGTCAAATTATTGTACTTTGAAGTTAATTAAAATAGTTTCATATGGTTTGGTTAATGCACTACCTTATTATAGAATTTGAGTGTCTTATTTTGTATAGTTTTTGATATGTAAGTATTACTTTTAGTTAATTGTACTTAATAATTAGATACAATATATACATTCAGCCATATACTTGGAGTCCCAGCTACACAGGTGAGGATTGGTAGAACACCACTCTGAGGCTGGCACACTGGCAAATATATGGGACCCTATCTGAAAAATATCAAAAGCAAAAATAGGCTGTGGGCATGGCTCAAGTGGTAAAGTTCCTGCCCAGTAGCCTGAGGCCATGAATTCAAACCCCAGTACCAGAAATATATATATATATATATATATATATATATATATATATATATGGTTCCAAAGTAAATATAAAAATCAAGGCATAGCAAGGATGAACAGTTTCTGTACCAATAACTGCTATGTAAACTGTTTTATTAAGTAAGATTATTTTCATATTTTTGTTGCAAATGGAACCTTGCTATGCATCCTTTTCTTTGTCTTATAGAACTCCTTAAGAGCAAGTCTGATTAGGAAAGAGATGGATTAAATTAGGGTGAGAATTTTGTTTGGTGAATGCAGTAAAAGTTAATAAGTGTCAAAAGGTTTGGGGGTAGTTTTTTAACAGACAGTTTAGATTGATTAATTAGATAAAATAGTAAGATCACTATGTTGATAAATTGAATGTAGTGATAGCATCATTGAATTATTGGAGTGAAAGCACAAAGGATAAATATATAAAACACAGGAATTGATGTTGATTAATGAGAATAAAATCTATCTAAATCTTTTCCTCTCATATCCTTTAATGGAATGTTCACCATTGGGGCTGTGAATTCTAGGAAGGAAATGATTGGGTTTTGAAGAAAGATTTATATTCAGAGGGGTTCAAAAAGCTTTTCTGTGGGGCTCTTCTTTGAAAGATTTAGACATAAGAAGCAGAAGACATTTTCCCACTAGAGAAAAATGGAGAATGTTGGTGGAGGTCCCGAGGAGATGGTGGCAGTGTGCAGCCCACCAAGGTGAAGGCAGCAGACACTTTTGATGAAAGGAGTAGAAGAATGGATTCTGGTAGGAGAACAGTTGTTCATTAGTATTTTAGGCTAGCCAACAGTAAGAAAGACTACAAAAAAAGAATCTTATTGAAATCTAGACCAAAAATGTCTATTAAATGATTTAAATAAAATTTTGTTAAGTTATTGTCCTTAAATGTTACTCAAAATTGAGTGAGTTTATTTGTTAAAATATTAAATTGACACCATATATTAGAATAAATGTGGGTAACACAAGTATTAATTCCTCTAACTCCATATTGGCATGAGTTCTTTTACTCTTTTTTGGCATCCGGAGCTTGATCATGGACCATTTGAGGGAAAATTTCAGGAATTTGTTGCTTTTCTTCTAATAGATACTTCTTAGGGCTCAAGTGGTAGAACACATGCCTAGCAAGCATGAGGCACTAAGTTCAAACCCAAGTGCCACCAAAAGTTCTTATTCTTCCTCAATTTTCATCAGTTCTTAACTGATCTCACTTTGTGGATATTTTGGGGTATAGTTCAAGCAATTCATTACCACTCTTTCCTGAAATTCCTATCTCCTATATTATTTCTAAGAACAACAAATTTCACCTTTTTTAAAGTGCAGATTTAAATCTTACAACCCTCAGTTCATAGCGTATTATCATCATTACTCTGTACAAGATATCTTTCTTCCTTCCTACTTGTTTGACTTCCTGCCTTTTGTTTTTTTCCCTATTCCTCTTATGCCACTCCTGTTCCTTTCCACAACTGGGCAAATAAATATTCAAGCATACTTGATTGTATCTTTCATATTTTTAAAATATTTTTGTGAGCATCTTATGCTTTTGCATAAACATCATATTTCATTTTAATTTGCATTTCCTCAGTATGATGTTTTAGGTTCCAACTACGTACTTATGACACATAATTCATTGCTTCTAACTGTTGCAAAATACTCATTTGTATACAACAGCTCATTTTTCCCTATTCACTCTTCTAGCTATGGACAATGAGATTATCCAACTATCTCCAATATCCATAAATTCCCAGACTCCAGAAATAATTCAGTGGAGGCCCTCATGCTTATTTATCTTAGAATGAAATTACTGCATCTTACATTACCTGTATACTTAATTTACTTGGAAGAGGGCACCAGTTTGTGCTCCCACACATAATGCATGACACATCTCAAATCCCATATTTGTATCAATACCCAGCACTATCCAACTTTCTGAAATATTTTAGTCCTTACAATTTTTCTTTGTAATCAATTTGAACTATATTCATATTGTAATATACTGACCAACTAAGCCTTTTGAAGGATTGGGCTGGAATATAGTTGTGAGGATAAGGAGGACACCTTGAGTATAATAGTACAAAGAAAATACAAAGTTTCAGGCAATAATCCTCAGCACATAGGAAAAAGATCCTTGCATTTTCTCCAATTCCACTTCACTCTGCCTCACTAGACTCTAGAACAGAAACCACCTTACCTACAGTTAATAAACTTAAAAGGTCCTAGAGACTTTTATCTAACATCTGTTAAGCTTCATTTGACAATTTTAGGGGAGGGAATTCATGGAAAATATTAGACATTCAGCTAATAAACTATAAAGGGGTGTTGGCAAGTTAAAATTGAGAACACCACAATAGATAATGTATTTACACTCACAAGAGGATGGATGTAACAGAGAAACTAATAGTATTTTGAACACTCGTTATATCCCAGATACTTTGTTAGGTGCCTCATATAAGAAATCTCTCTTAAGCCTCAAAACAGTCCCCTAAGTCAAATTTTCTGAACCTCAGAAATAGTTTACATCTTGGGCAAGATAATTTTTTGTTTAGGTCCAGGTAGGGAGAGCTGTGCTCTTCATTATAGAATGTTTAGTAACAATCCTGCTCTCTATGTTCTACATGCCAATTGCACCCCTACTCCCAGTGACAACCAAAAAATGTCTCCAGACATTCCCAAGTGTCTTCTGAAAGAGAGCATTGCACCCAATGGAGAACAATATCTTTAAGGCAATCATCCTTATATGTCAGGTGAAGATACTGAAGTTCACAAAACTTGAGTAACTTGGTCACACAGCAAGGAAATACAGAAGACTAGTTTGAACTCAGGCCATCCTTCTTTAAAACCCCTACCATTTTTCTTACTCTGTACTACCACCACCAAAAATACTATTGTCTTCTATTTATATAGTTAAGGGTTTTTTTCAGCCATTTTTCTAATGCCATATATACAAGCAATACAAAAAACTATAGCAAAACAACTACAAGAGGTAATTAACAATTCTTTTCCCTCCATGTTCCCAGCCAATTCCTTGGAGTGTCACCATGGCAAGCATGGATTTTTAATCCTCATACATAATTTTCACCCTAATTTTTGGCAGTACTGAGGTTTGAACTCAGGGCTTCATACTTGCTAGGCAGGAGCATGCCCACTTGAGTCACTCCTCTAGATCTATGTTCACCATAATTTAATACAGTAATACCAGTTGTTATTTGCCTCCTTTGCAAAGAGAAAAAAAGAATATACTTATATCAATATTTTAGCAGAGCTACATTAACAAACCAGGTCTTATCTTGAAACTATTCTTCCAACTACATTATACTGGCTAAGTGAAAAAAATTAACTATTATATTTGGTATTAAGAATATAAGAAAAGAGCAGGTTTTCACTTTTCAAATAATTATATTAGTTCCATTTTAATATAATCCTAAAATAACCAAACTCATACATGTCAACAATTTATATGATGTAAGAGGCCTACCAAAATGTTATATTAAAAAAAAATAAAACCTACAAAAACAATGTGAAGCAAATTATTGCATGTAAGTCTGTTGTTTGGTATTTAGTATGTCTGTCCTAATTCCTTTTAAGTCCCTGGGTGCAATTATCCCTTATTTCCAGGACAACATTATTTATGGGTTGAACTCCCATCAAGAGGGTCTCTTTTTCCCTGTCAGCAATGGCTTAATGAAATAGCCTTTTACCTTTTGAGACAGGCCTTTAAATTCTCTCTATACAAATGAAAATGCTGTAGGTCATTTTCTTCTAATTGCTTCTGGAAAAGGATTGACAAGCCACCACACAATTTAACTTGATTGGCAGATTTTTCTCAGTAGTCCAAGCCTGAAACAGCAATTTCAGAATAAGATTTAGATATCTTGTCAGAGGTTGGTGATAAAAATTAGCTTTAGTCTGAATTCTCAAAAAACTGTTTTTTTAAGAAAAAAAAGCATATTGCAATTATTTAACATAGTATAAGTCGTTGTTTAACTAGTCTATGAAATACTTTTGGTAAATTGCTTTGTAGTTGTCATTGGGTGACTCCTCCATAATCCTAAAGCTAAAAACACATACAGGGAAAATTGAGCTTATTTTAAATGCTAAATTCAGAATTATAAAATTATAAGAAAAATTTAAACTATGTATATATTAAGTTGTTGCAGTATGCTATAAGAGATGGCTAAGGGTAATAAGTAAACATGTAACAATTTTTCTCTGACAGAAATTCTTCTAACTTTTTTTTGTCTTGATGCTATTTCTCAGTATTTCACCCAACACTGCAAGCTGCCAAGAGTGCTCTGCTAACTGAACTTGTTGTAATATCTAGAGTCACTTTGGATTAGATCTTATGAGGCACACTCTGAAAAAATAGAATTACATGCTCATTTTCTTTTTTAAAAAAAGTCAAAATACTGGAACTGTTTTATCATTTGTTAGGTCAAAGTTTTTGAGATAAATAACAGAGAAATAGTCATGTATTTACATCAGCAATCTTCAAACTCTATTCAGGGTGTCATTTAAGATCTTAAAATTGTGGAGAATTACAAAAAGCTTCTGTTTAGGTAAATTAAGCATATCAGTGTTTACCATATTCAAAATTAATACTGAAAAGACTAAAACTTTTATTTAATCATTTAAAATAACAGCAATAAGCCCATTGAATGTTGACATAAATTTATTTTTTTTCTTTGTTCATTATTTATGTTTTGATGAGACTGGGGTTTAAACTTGAGCTTCATGCAGGCACTCCATGCTTTCAGCCATACCTCCAGTCCATTTTGCTCTGGTTGTTTTGAAGATGGAGGTTTGGGGAACTATTTGCCCAGGCTGAACTTGAACCGTAATCTTCCCAACCTCAACCTCCAAGTAGCTAGGATTCCAGGCATGAGCCACCAGTGCCAGGTGACATAAATTTATTTTTTAAGACCACATTTTCTGTGGTAAAATCTTTTAAATTTGTCTTAATAGAGGGCAGTTGATTCCTCTTATGTGTCTCTTTGTGTGTTACCATATCTGTAGAAAACTTGATTATAATATTTGCAGTGCTATTCACAATAGCCAAGCTATGGAAACAGCCAAGATGCCCCAGCACTGACGAATGGATTAAGAAAATGTGGTATTTATACACAATAGAATTTTACTCAGCCATGAAGAAGAAT
The DNA here is from genome assembly GCF_047511655.1 of Castor canadensis. Classification (NCBI taxonomy): domain Eukaryota; kingdom Metazoa; phylum Chordata; class Mammalia; order Rodentia; family Castoridae; genus Castor; species Castor canadensis. Next base: position 119,178,017 of record NC_133405.1, read on the forward strand.
GAAATCTTACCATTCGCAAGTAGATGGATGGAACTGGAGAACATCATTCTGAGTGAGGTTAGCCAGGCTCAGAAGACCAAAAATCGTATGTTCTCCCTCATATGCAGACTTTAGATCTAGAGCAAATGCAGCAATGTGGTTGGACTTGGGTCACACGCTAAGGGGAGAGCACATACGGGAGTAATGGGGATATGTAGGAAACCCCAATCTTGAAAGTGTTTGATGTCCCTACTGCAGAAGAACTAATACAGAAACCTTAAAGCGTCAGATGTCAATATGGGAAGGGGATCAGGAACTAGCAAAAATGTCAGGGGACAGCACATGCTGGAGGTATGAGGATAAGTAGGAAACCCAAAACATGAAAGTATTTGATGTCCCCACTGCAGAGGAGCTAATACAGTAACCTTAAAGTGACAGAGGTCAATATGGGAAGGTGATCGGGAAGTAGTGAAGAGGTCAGGTAGACATGAATCAATTTGGGTTGTAACACACTTGTGCATGGAAGCAATGCTAGGAATCTCTCTGTATAGCTATCCTTATCTCAACTAGCAAAAATGCAAAATGCTTTGTCTTTCTTATTATGCTTATGTCTTCTCTTCAACAAAATTAGAGATAAGGGCAGAACAGGTTCTGCCTGGAAGCAAGGGAGGTGGGAGGGAGAAAGAGGGGACAGGGGGGGTGACCAGGGGAGAGAAATGACCCAAACGATGTACGTATATATGAATATATGAATAAAGAGAAAAAAATTGTGAGAGAATGAGAGTGACAAAAAAAGCAAAAGATAGCTTATTATGATGATGAAAATAGTTTGTCCTACAGGCCCTTGGGAGGGTTTTGAAGATGCTCTAAGGTCCTCGGACCATACTTTTAGAATTCATGCTTTAGATAAAAATTTATGTTCCATAAAATGTCAACATGTTCTATTTTTCTATTTGAAACTAGTAAAATGTTCCCTTTGAGGGTTGCATCAGAAATGAAAGTTTGGTCTCAGTTTGAGAACAAATTTCATTATTTTTTATTCTGTGGTTTTATTTTACCTTCTGTAGAAAGTCTTGTCATATAATTGGGCCAACCCTGACACTGACAAGAATATTGTGAGGATGGTATGTGTAAGGTAGAGAACTTTTCCTTAATAAGATACTTAAGGCTGTAGAACCACACAACAAATACCATTCTATCAAAGACCAGAAAAGAAAAGCATCACTATTTATGTTGCACTATTCAGAAGTATTCTCATCTATTCAGCTGTTAAACAGTAGCATAATGAAAGATAATCCCAAGAGCCAGGTGAAATAAAGTTAAACATCATCGATCACTATTTGTATATTGATGGAATATATCCATTAATTTGCAAAAGTTTTATATAAGTGGAAGCCATGCAGTTGGTAATTTTTCTCATAGAATATTGCTTGTTTGTCATACTTCATTATCCTAGCATTGCTGGAAATAGTTGAAATAATGATAATTACTACAGATTCATACAAACTAAATTAATAGTTAGGTGAATTCGGTGATTGATCTACACAGTTTATAGAAAATTTCACCTCGAAATAGCAAGATCCCTCACCTTGTGTTTACCTGACCTAGATTACGGCAACCATATCGATGGCTTTGCATTTGTATATCTTCTCATAAGCTCACAGCTAAAGTTTATGTCAAAATCACCTAAGGATCAAATTTTATTTTATTTTTTTTTATTTTTCTTTTATTATTCATATGTGCATACAAGGCTTGGTTCATTTCTCCCCCCTGCCCCCACCCCCTCCCTTACCACCCACTCCGCCCCCTCCCTCTCCCCCCCTCAATACCCAGCAGAATCTATTTTGCCCTTATTTCTAATTTTGTTGTAGAGAGAGTATAAGCAATAATAGGAAGGAACAAGGGTTTTTGCTGGTTGAGATAAGGATAGCTATACAGGGCATTGACTCACATTGATTTCCTGTGCGTGGGTGTTACCTTCTAGGTTAATTCTTTTTGATCTAACCTTTTCTTTAGTACCTGTTCCCCTTTTCCTATTGGCCTCAGTTGCTTTAAGGTATCTGCTTTAGTTTCTCTGCGTTAAGGGCAACAAATGCTAGCTAGTTTTTTAGGTGTCTTACCTATCCTCACCCCTCCCTTGTATGCTCTCGCTTTTATCATGTGCTCATACTCCAATCCCCTTGTTGTGTTTGCCCTTGATCTAATGTCCACATATGAGGGAGAACATACGATTTTTGGTCTTTTGGGCCAGGCTAACCTCACTCAGAATGATGTTCTCCAATTCCATCCATTTACCAGCGAATGATAACATTTCGTTCTTCTTCATGGCTGCATAAAATTCCATTATGTATAGATACCACATTTTCTTAATCCATTCGTCAGTGCTGGGGCATCTTGGCTGTTTCCATAACTTGGCTATTGTGAATAGTGCCACAATAAACATGGATGTGCAGGTGCCTCTGGAGTAACAGTCTTTTGGGTATATCCCCAAGAGTGGTATTGCCGGATCAAATGGTAGATCGATGTCCAGCTTTTTAAGTAGCCTCCAAATTTTTTTCCAGAGTGGTTGTACTAGTCTACATTCCCACCAACAGTGTAAGAGGGTTCCTTTTTCCCCGCATCCTCGCCAACACCTGTTGTTGGTGGTGTTGCTGAGGATGGCTATTCTAACAGGGGTGAGGTGGAATCTTAGCGTGGTTTTAATTTGCATTTCCTTTATTGCTAGAGATGGTGAGCATTTTTTCATGTGTTTTCTGGCCATTTGAATTTCTTCTTTTGAGAAAGTTCTGTTTAGTTCACTTGCCCATTTCTTTATTGGTTCATTAGTTTTGGGAGAATTTAGTTTTTTAAGTTCCCTGTATATTCTGGTTATCAGTCCTTTGTCTGATGTATAGTTGGCAAATATTTTCTCCCACTCTGTTGGTGTTCTCTTCAGTTTAGAGACCACTTCTTTTGATGAACAGAAGCTTTTTAGCTTTATGAGGTCCCATTTATCTATGCTATCTCTTAGTTGCTGTGCTGCTGAGGTTTCATTGAGAAAGTTCTTACTTATACCTACTAACTCCAGAGTATTTCCTACTCTTTCTTGTATCAACTTAAGAGTTTGGGAGGATCAAATTTTAAATGCACCTACTTGGGTTGTTTCCTAAACTATTGGGTCAGAGTCTATATTTTTCAAAACTTCAAAACTTATATTTATATTGTAGAAAACACACTCATGTATTTCAACTCACGTCTTCTGTAATCTGTAAGACATGCAAGGCATGATAGGCTGACTCAGTGATGTACTAATACTCGTCTCTAAAACTCACTACTGAGGAACTACCATTTATTATCATGTCTAAGAAAAAGAATATTTAAGCCCACTTTACACCAGATAGGATAGTGATTCCTGTTTCTATAAGAAGTCGTTTTTTTTTCCCAATCAACTCCATGCTTTGCTTTATGGGTAAACTTACAATTTCAGGATATGTTTGCTATTTACCATATTGTAGTGTTACATTGATCATCTTGAAGGAATATAAAACACAGTTTTCTAGGGATAGGGATAGGGAGTGAGCTATAATGCATTGCTTTGATTAGTATAATAAGACACCTCTCAATATTCTTCCTGGAAAATAGTAAAATTCAATAAATACTGTATTTGTCACTAAGATTTTATTTGACAAATTTGTTTGTTTTGACTTGGGTGATAGAAATCAACAAATGCTAGGTACTAGCTATTGGTGGATTCTTTGAAACATTAATAACCTGTGTAGTCAGGATGTAGACAATAAGGTGATAAGACCTGATATACTTTCTTTTACAAAAAAAAGTCTTAGGAACATAGCTCAAAGTCCTTAAGGCCATTCCATGATGATCAAGATACACATATAAAACTAAATTCTATGGTTATAAATAACCTCTCCCTGGTGAGAACAAAAAGTAGTATACTGTGCTGACTTAGTGTTGGAATCAGCTGGTAGATACAAATGGGAAACCTATGAGGCCATCATTGGTGGTTTTCCATGCAGTGTGGCAACATAGATATTGAACTGTGTATAGAAAACTTTTCTGTCATTAGAAGAAAGAAACTTTTTTTGAGGTGCTGGGGACTGAACCCAGGGCCTAGTAGTCTAGACTATTTCTTTTGATTTTGCTCCTTCAGGCATTTTTGTCTCTTATTCTTGTTTATTTGACCTAGCAGGTAAATAATAATTGTGCACATTATCATTTATGCCTATAGCCTTGCATTTTCAATATTATTATTCAATTTTACAAATAAAACTGTGACCTGCAAAGACCTAATTGCACACTGTTACTATGCCTGCCACTCCAACCACAATTTTATTGAAATCCTAGTTTCTGTTATCCATTTATAAAAATTAGCCATATTTTTATATTTAACCATATAAATTGCATAAGGACAGTTTTCTGATCATCTGAGCTTTGTAAACAGCAAGAGAGGGCATTTGACTTTTAGCACTTATGCCAAATTAACCTTGATTAATAAAGATACCTTTAAAATTACTTAAATATTAAATTTCACTTAACCAAAATAAGAATACTTGAAATGACAATTTGCTATCACTTGGGTATTTTGTGATATTTTAAATGTTTTGTGATTTTAGTGTAACTGTATTCATGAGGGGTTTTTTATTTAATTTTCCTTTTTTAGCAAGAGTCAGTGTTAATTTTATCCACAATGACATTCTATTATTCTAGAAAAAACCCTTGGAATAATTACTTTTCCCTGTTGACAAATTGTTTAGCCTAAATAACAGTGCCATCTGCTGAAAAGGACTAGTGAGTCACCAAAAAGTTTGTAGAAGGCTCATTTTGATTGGATATACCGGAGCTGCTGTTTTTAAAAAAGACTTCAGAGGAGATAATGTTAAACAAAGGCTAAATCTACAGGGAGAGAACTTTAGGGTACAGGAAAATCGGAACATTAATGAGGAATTTTATAAGACAAAAAGCCTTGATATGTTATAAAACAAAACATCACTACAGGCATTTTGAAAAAATGTAAATACTCTGAAATAATAATTATAGTACAAATTAGACATCAGGCTAATAGAAGGAGATTTGAGGAAATGGTATCATGTAAAAATAAGAAGTCAACGGGAATAGGTACTTATAAATCTTTTTTGGGGGCAGCAATAGGGTTTGAACTTAGGGCCTCACGCTTGCTAGGCAGGCACTCTTACCACACCCTTTTTTGCAATGGGTCTCAAGAACTATTTTCCTGGGACTAGTTTTGAACCACAATCCACCTGATCTCCTCCTCCCAAATAGCTGGGATTACAGCCATGAGCCATGATACCAGACTCCAATTATATTTGTGTGTGTGTGTATACTTCAAGTGTGATATTTACACCCACATAAACAGCATGAACTGAGCAAATCCAACCTCATTTTATCCATCTCTCCCCCCCACACCCTTCTCAGCCTCTATTAATTACTATTCTACTTTCAATTCTACTTTTTTTAAACTTCCATATATAGTCAAGAGCACATGATACTTTTCTTTTTTGTTTGGCCTGTTTTACTTAACATGCCCTCCAGTTTCATACATTTTGGTGCAAAGGGCATAATTTCCTCCTTCTTTATATATTCATCTCTTGATGGGCATCTAGGTTGACTCCATCTTTTCACTATTGCTAATAGTACCAAAATAAACATGGACATAGGGGTATATCTTTGGCATGCTTGTTTCATTATATGCATATACACATACATATGCATATATACCATACACATATATATATATATTATATATATGGAAGTGGGATAGCTAGATCATATAGTAGATTAATTTTAAGTTTTTTGAGGATCACCATTCTGTTCTCCATAGTGATTGCACTAATTTACTTTCCCAGCAACATTGTATAAGAGTTCCTTTTCTGCACATCCTCACCAGCATTTGTTTGTCATATTTTGTTTTTCTGTATTGTTTCTATTTTTTTGTAATAGCCATTCTAGGATGGAGATGTAGTTCAATGGTAGAGGACTTACTTAGCATGCTCAAGGCTCTGTGTTTCATCCCCAGTGCCACAAAAAAAGCCATTCTAAGAAGAGCTGATATGGTGTCTCATTATCATTTTGATTTGTATTTCCCAGATGGCTCATTGTATTGGGCATTTTTTTCAAATATTGGTCAATTGTGTGTCTTCTTTTGAGAAGTGTCTATTCAGATTATTTGCCCATTTTTAATTTGGATTACTTATTTGCTATATTTTGAGTTCCTAATATATCCCAATTAATCTTTTATCAGAAGAAGAGTTAACAAATATTTTCTGTCATTATGAAGGTTGTCTCAGTATTTCCTTTGCTGTGCAGGAGACTTTTTAAATATAATTCCATTTGTCAATTTCTGCTTCTGTTTCCTATTATTTTGTGGTCATATCTAAAAAATCCTTGCCTGTACAATTTCTATGATTTTCCCATCAATTCTTTTTTAGCCTTTTTTTCATTTCCTTCTAATTAAAATTCCCTTCTGTTCATCTACCACTTTCTGCCCTGGAGTTTCCTCTGCATCCATGGCCTCTTCCTTCTCATTTAGTTTATACATTTGAATTTTTCCCTTTATTTGCAATTGCTTCCTTAATTTTAATGCTGCTTTTGTCAAATCTTCTTCCTCAAACCTATCAATACTGAGACTTTCTAGTCCTAATTCATGTTCTTTCATAATTCATATCTTTTTTATTCATATATTCACATGTGCATACATTGTTTGGGCCATTCTTACTCCAGTCTTTTTGCACTCGGTCATAAAATTATGGACGGGGAAATAATAATACACACCTAACACATATCCTAAACTAGAGATTCAAAGTCAAGTGTGATAAAATTAGATTATCTTATGTACATTTTGATATTATCTCTTAAGGAATCCTTCCAAAAAAAGTTCTAAACCAACATATAAAGTCTGAAAATTGCTCTTTAAAGGTAAAAATAAGTAATTAGGCAAATTATGGATTTGGAACATATAAGAGAAGTGTGGAGGGCCCAGAGTAAAGGAGGGTAAAAGGAAAGTAGTCTTTTATTACTTTATAATCATATTTTAACTGAAACTTCCAGTTCCAAATGTTCCTTGGAAGGAAAAAATGTAATGTGTTAGTAGACCATAAAATAATACTTCCTGATAAAGTAATACCTTTTTTTCAAAGAACAAGTATAATTTCCATTATTTGATTGGTTTCTTTTTTATTTTTCTTTACTTCCATGCATTATTCCCAGGTATTTCTGAAATGGATTAGGAAATTAGTATGCTTAATATCCAGAGTGTTTCTGCAATGATTCAGGTAGGAAAATTGATTTATTAGATTTTTCAAATTGTAACTGCTCATGCTGTCTGTCTTTTAGGAATAAGAGAGTAGCTATGCTTCAGGATTACAATGGAAACCATAAGATATTTTAAAGAATCCAGCAGAGATGAAATACCCAGCTGTATTACCATTAATTGCTAAGTCCCAGAAGGACATTTTTCTATATACTTCTTGAATCAGTAATACTTTAAAAATTTTATACTTTATAGTATATTCTAAGAAATACACATTTTCCTGAATGTGATGCTAAAAAAGTTTTAGGTATTATCTACTTATAACAATATGTCCTTACAAAGTGTAAATTATAAAAAATCAACCCAAATATTTCTCTTTTAAAATAGCTTATTCAGTAGGTAGGTTATTTAAAAATTAAAACTAATAGCCACAGAAATTTTACTGTAGTTTAGTTAGTAAATATTATATATTTGCTTTCTTCATATCTAGGCCAAGTAATATCTGTGTTTTGATATTATGTGAATAGTCAATTGCTTTAAGCAGATAAATTATCCTGCATAAGTTAAAATATATGGTTAGCATATTTTATTTATTTAAAAAATAAAACCATAGGTATTTTATAAGCAAAAACACATTTATTATCATGATTCTTTATGTTTACTCAGAGTATACTCTGACAGGGATCCCCTCAAAGTATAAATGACAGTCAGATCCTTCACTGTTTTCCTTCATAAATCCCTAAGTAAGAAGTATGAAAAGTACATTAAATACTTGAGGACCAGGTTATAAAAAAATAAAACACTCAGTGACCAGGTTAATGTGACAGCTCTGCAGGAAAGAAAAGTAAAATTAAGTTCAACCATCAACAAAATCACAGTGAATCCTATATTCAGTCTTCAATCTATTTAGAGCTATTTAGTTGCTTACAACTAGGCAACTAGTAACTGCCAACAATTTAAACTTGGAAAAATGAAGGAATCAATCACATTGAAAAAAATGCCTCCTCTTGTCCAAACCACATTTAATTGTTTGTCTTTTTAGACACATGCTAAGTTTAAATGGAACCAAGCTCCCGGAAAAAAACATATCCTAAGAGCTGAGTCAAGCTGCCTTATTCTTATAAAAACAAAATCAAGTGAGTGGTTAGTTCTGTACTAGAACAAAAAATAGGCATTGAAGAGCAAATTTTGTAGAAATGAGTCAGAACTTTACACAAACCAAATTATGTAGATAATGATAATTAATAGAAATTTATTCTAAACATACTCAGGCAAATCAAGCATAGCGTATCCTAATCTAGACAATCCATATATAATTAGAATGAAAAACCTATATTATGTGATTTTTACTATATTCATTAATTATTTAATCCCTTTATTACACAATTATCTATTGATAGCATTGTCAATGTGTTGACCACGTTCCAGACACTTTGTGTAGTGTCACTGAGTCATCAAGGAAACAACAGACCCTAACTGTAAGCATCAGAACAGCTTATCTAATTGATGGCATCAGGACAGATTGCAATACCACTGGATTCTGATGATAAGTGTCAGACCAGTACTTGAATATCATTGGTTGCTTTTTTTCTATCGCATATGTTTGGTATTAGTAAGAAGGCCAGTCAACTGGTGTTGAGTGAATGAAAAAAATTAGAGCAGAATATAATTTCAAGAGTCTCAGAGGTCCAGCTTATATAGAGCATTATAGAGTAAGAACTTGATTCTATTCTGAGATAAATAACAAAGATATTGGCAGAACAAGTTTGTAAAATAGGAGAATAATGGGAACTCAGTTTTTAAGTTTCAAATTCATATTAGACATTCAAATACAGATGCTAAATCAGGAGTTAAATAAATGAGTCTGACATTCATAGGTTATTTTTAAGAGTTATCTACCTGTTTAAAATCATCTAGAACAGAGGCAAAAATAGTCTATAACAAGCTCGAAGACACTCCTCTATCACTAGAGGGCAGGAAGAAAACAAAGAATTGGTAAAGGTAAGAGTAGGTAGAAGGCAGGGGGAGATCTGTGAGTTGATGGTGTCCTTGAAGTGAAGATGATATTTGAGAAAGGAGATTATCAAGAGTGGTATCAAATGACCTTGTGAAACATAAATTTTATTTGTAACAACCAAAAAGGTGTTTGGCACGAAACCCAAAAAGAATTAGAGGAGATAAAGTACAAGCAGTGAGCATATTTTTTCGATTAATTCTGTCATAAAACAAAACAAAAAGGTACTATTATGCTAATTAAGACTACTTAGGTGATATTATAACATATTCAGATATGATTGTAATGTTCTAGTAGAATGAAAGAAAGTAATACTATAGAGATAAAAGAAGTTTTGAAAAACATGACCTTGAGCAAAAAATAAACAATGTTATACACTAGGGGAAGCATTAGCTTTAACCAGGATAACAGCCAATTTATCTATACTAACAAGAGAGATAGACAAGTACATGGGGATCCTTTTAGATACACAAATCACCAGGAATTATAAAAAGTAGATTTAGCTAGAGAAAGAATGGGCCAACAGCTAAATTTGTTAAATAGTAAGGGAGAAGAACCTGGAAGGGGGGTCATGAATGCCTATGGTAAGGAGGAATAGCAGGTGATATGTCAATGGTATTTACTCTTGATAATGAAGTTTCCGGGGAGAGGGAGTAACAGTGTAATTGCCTGGAGGGGGAAACGAGAAATAAGAAAGGCCATGATCTTACTTTCAGGCAGAATCACAAACATCTGAAAAGACTGCAGGAGGAGCAGTGCCCTTACTGGAGGTTGTGCTTTCAGTTAAAGCAAGATCATTCAGGAAAGATGAGGTATTGCAAAGGACAGAGTGAAAAGGCATTTGAAGTTAAGAGAGGGGTGATGATGATGTAGTGTTAGAGGATGCCTAGAACATATTGGATGGATGTCCTGGTAATGAAAAGAATCACAAGAATGATTGAATTTCTTACAATTATAGCAAATTTGAAAATACTGGGTTAAGTTTTGAGGGCCTCAGTGGTAATTTTGGTGGTGAAGTTCAGGGTAATTTCTGGGAAGGTGGAACTTTTCCAAAAACAAGGAGACTCCAGCTTAAGGTGATATGAAAATCAATGAAGGGCAGGGCATCAGGAAAATGCCATAATTTGGGACCTTACTATCCATGAGCTCCTGAGATGCGGAGTATTATGGTGCACATGTTTCTGTTACTCTGCGCATGTCTCAGAGAAACTCAAAACCTACATCTTTTGTTCCTTTTTGTGGGAAAAATGTAAAATTAAGTAAATTTTAAGACAAAGTGCTTAACATATACTCTTGCACAAAACTTCATTAAGTAGTAACTTTTAGGTACTATTTCAATTATTGAAAATTATCTTAACTAGATTTTAGATCAGCCCTTTTGATTATTAAAATGTGTCTGTATATCCAAAATTATATATTCTGGAAAAGCAACTGGATATAGTTTCTGGTGTATGTACATCATTTAAAATATATATTTATGGGCTTAATTCATTATCTTCTTGTCCAGGTACTTTTTTAAGCTATTCAAAAAATCACATTATTGAAGTATCTGTAATAGAGCTTATAACTTTAATGGTAATTCTAAATGCCATTGTAGTTAACTCAGTGTATTGACAACTTAAATATAAGCAAGACTTGTGATGCCTAGAAGCAATATCTAGTGGTAATATACCTTTTAAACTCTAAATTTAGTTATTGAATTTTCTTATTCTGCATAATTGATTATATTGACTATGAGTTTGCTTCAATTTATATAGTTATAAATGTGAATTTTTACATTTTTGTAATTCTGATCCAAGAAGTGAAACTTCTTGTGGATAGAACACTAAAATAGTCTACTTATTAATTTAGGAACCCCTAGAAATATGTAGTGAGATGTTCTAAATAAATGCATTTCAGAAATCTGTTTCTTTCTCCTCCTTCCCTCATCCCTTTCTGTTTCTATCTCTGACTCTTTCTCCATCTCTCTCTTTTGGTCTGTCTATTCATTTGGTATTGAGAATTTGGGCCATGACAAATAGTTAAACTGTATATAAACAGAAATGATTGTATTGCTCTGTGTTCTTAAAGTAATAACCTTTGTAAATACATGACAAACTTTACAAATCTTTTTTTGTTTTTCTTTCCAGAACAATTTATCATATTTGTCATACTTCTAACCATAGTTGCTTACTTTGGGAATCCTAAGAAATTATAGACTTAGAATCCAAACAATCTTAGCATTTTTAACAAAAGAAAAAATTGATACATGGATTATTTCAATGAATATTATAAATCAAAACAAAGATGAACCATATAATCATGGTTTATATTGATCATTATTAACAGGAAAATATAGCATAATTTCTTGTCATTGTACTTTGCACAGTGTTAAGGATAAGGATTATATTAAGCACTTTCACCCACACTATGATTCCCACAGTCATTCAGTGGGGCCTGTGTTCTTATTATTTTCATATTAAGATGACAAAACTAATGCTCAAAGAATTCAATTGATGAGCTTAAATTTTCACAAAGACCTGTAAATTGAGATTAGAATTAGACTGAAGCCCTTTTATTACAAATGCCATACATTTGTCACAGTGATGACTTGAAAAAAATTCGAATTGTTTCTCATTTAATGCCACTTTCGTCAGTCTTAATCATTTTTCCCCAAGTTCCTAACATATTTCTAATGAACAGCATGTAAATTCTTCCTTCGATGCATTTTCTTCTTTTTTAAATTCACATTTACATCTTCATCACCTTGAGCCTTTACCATTCTACACATAGTCCTGCTTCTGCTCCTCCAGTCCTGTCTTCCTAAGATCTTCCCTTCAAATGTTCCACCATTATTTATAAGACATGGTCTCATGTAGCTCCATTTTAATACTCAATTAATTGTTCTTAAAATAATATTAAAACTTCAAATGACCTAGAAGTTACGCATTTATAATCTAATGACTTCAACCTTCTCCTCCATAATTATTTTATTCCAAGCTTGAGAAAAGAGAATAAGTAAGGCCATATTCCATGTGTCAAATATTTAAAAGATGTAAATGAAGCAATAAAGTAAATACAATATTATTTATATTTTTATTTTGATATACTTTGATATCAATAAAGTTGAAAACTATGTATAAAGTTGTTTTATAAGGCTTAAGAGAACAAATTATTAAAAATAGTAAAGATAACTAATTATATTACATATGTCTGGCTGTTCTGATAATGGGACAGAGAATTCTCAAATCACAATTATTATGTAATGATTTAAGAAAGCTTACTTTTGTGACTTTATTTCAGCAAAATCACTAATTATTTAATGTACTATAAAACATTTTTATATAATTTGTGTTGAACAGAAAAACTGTGCTATCCTGGAGGTTAGGAAACAACCACAGATTTAAATGAATTAAAATTAATTAAAAATAAATACAATTTCTCAGCCATGACAGCCATGTTTGAAAATGTTAATAGTCATATGTTGCTTATAACTACTCTATACTAAGAGGAAGATAGTGAATATTTTCATCATGGTGGACAATCCCACTGGGAAAATATTTTCTCTAAAAGATTAAGAAATTAATATAGTCCTGAAGTAGTGGTACAGGCCTATAATCCCAGCTACATAGGAAGCAGAGATTAGGAGGATCACAGTTCAAGACCAGCCTCAGTATAAGGTTAAGGAGACTCCACCTCAATAAACAATTGGGTAGTGTAATCCCAGATACGTGGAAGGCATAGGATCATGATCCAAGACCAACCAAGGGCAAAAAGCTTAAGACCTATCGAAAAAGTAGCTAACACAATAAAAGATGGGCATATGGCTCAAAATGTAGAGCACCAGCCTAGTAAGCATGAAGCCCTGACTTCAAATCCCAGTAACACCAAAATTAAAAAAGAAATGAAATATAACCGTATACTGAGTTTACATGATTATAAAATACATTCATTGAAAATGAAAATTAAATTAAAAATTCAAAAGTAAAATTAGTTTTCCTTTTTCTGCCAAAATATAATAGTAATCATTAAAAACCAGAATACAAAATACACTTAGTAAGAAATGAATATAAAATATTTAAATCAAGATTATTTAACGCTGTTTAAAAATTATTTCTTAAAATTCTTAAAATTATTTTTATTGATTAACTTATACAATAAGTTTATTATCTATGTGTTTGCCAATAAAAACCACAGTGTATCTGGGTCTACACAGATACAAATTTAAAAGTAACATATGTTTATGTAATATTACAAAATATTTCTCAGCTGCCATGTGCAACTTTGGAGAATTCCATCTTAATTCATATGTATCTTTGGAACCATAGGATAAAACATTAGAAACCAAAAAGGGATAACTTTAACTGCTACAGGCTGATTACACTTCACTACACAAGACCTCTTGTATTCATGCTGAGGGAAAGAATTTGGCAAGTTAATTAATTTGTCTTTCCTCTAAGTTAGTGATTCTGCCACTCAAATTCTGCCCAAACTTTGAAGCAGTATTCATCTTTTATGCAGACGGTGGTTCAAATCTTAAATCTTCATGGCATTTGGATGCAGTCATCTTTTGTTTGATGACAGTATCTGGGCAAGAGGTTTCTCTGGTGTCTGAATGGTATTTAATGAGAGATGATATTTAGGTATGTAGGTTTTTCTGTGATAGTACTGAGTGTCAGATCCTGGATAACACAGCCATCCAGATGTTTTATCATAATTTCATTTGTGTGTGTGCATGTGTGTGTGCACATGTGCATGATATGTGGTACCCTCATAGCACCAGGAACTGGCTGGAGGCTCCTTTTGCTTGGATCTATGGCTACTCCTTCACTACAAGCCATCTAATGCAAGCATACTGGTACCTTTGTCTATACTTAAATTTTATGACTCTTTAGCTCTCTCTGCTTATGAGGTTCTACTTGTAATCCTTTAAAACAAATATCATTTTACAAGTTCAGCTATAAACCCTAACTTCCCTAGGAAGGCTTCCTAAGTTAATCCTTAACAGAAGTAGTAGTTCTGATTTCTTAACTATTTATATTTCTGCATTAGCTTACATTTGTGAGGCATCACTTTAAGCCTGGAATTCTCAGATCACTCAATTTCAAGAACTTCTATAAGCCAGCATTAGTGAGAAGAGTTCTGTTTTTGTTTCGTGTGAGGTTTTTGTTTTTGTCCTGTACATCCATGTAGAAAATCCTTTAAAGAAAATTAGAAATAACAAATCCCTGGAATTTACTATATCTTCTTATTTTAGACATTTACTCATATACATGTATACTTTCCATCATCTACTATATTGCTATACCCATGAGGGAGAAAATAATGATATTTCATTGTTTCTTTTTCAAAGTTATAAATATTTTTATTGTATAATACTGATATCTTCCTATGTAGACCTCATGACCTCTCCTATATTCACAAACCATTTCTATTTGGTCCCTATGGCCAAATGAAGGTAGTAAGGAAACAGATGAGAAACATGGCCATAGATTCTAGGTCACTTGAGTCATACTTTGTACTTCAGTGTTTCTTCAAAGAAGTTTTTCCTGCTTTAAGAGAAAGACTAGCAAGGTGAGTAGTGAGGAATCGGAGAGAACGTTTTATAACTGTTATTTTCTGACATGATACATTCAGGCTATGGTTAAAAGGTCAAAGAAGGATTCCAATTTTACTTTGGTAGCTGGCTGGCAGCCCAGCCTGCAATTCCTCTCAACTTCAGACTAATGAACTATGATATTAGGAGAGCATAAAACTAAATGGCATACATAAAAATATGAAAACCCACCACATTAAAACTAGTACCAATAGTCTATTGCCAAATTTCAAAACTTTCAGATGCAGTCTTTTTCTTACCTCTTTAGTGCATTGATTTCAAATCTCCTAACTGTATTGATGCCTAGCCTGTTCTAAATAATTTTATCTACATTTTCTTCCCAAACAATCTGAAACAACTCTTGTGAGTAGGATTGTTAGATAAAATAAATGAGGCCCAGTTAAATTTAAATTTCAGGTACATAATATACACTTTTGTAGTATAAGTGAACCTCAAATATTGCATAAGACGTAATTACACTAAAAGTATTCATTGTAAACTCGGCATCTTGCACTTTAATTCACCAAATCTGGTAATCTTACTTATGAATCTACATTGTTTTTTCTCCCTTTCAATTTTTTTGCACCACTATTAGTCTAGTTGATGTTTATTTCTAATTCCAAAGCATATTCTTTTGTCTCGTGCCCAGAAATTTATATTTGTGACTGTGGGACTGGGGCTATAGGTCACTGGTACAGCACTTGCCTAGCATGTGGGGGGTCCTGGGTTCCACTCCTAGCACTACAATGAATAAATAAAATCATTGCTATTTAGTTGAACCATATGAAGAGTTCTAAAATAAGGCACTTTGTTATGTAGTATGTAACTATAGCTAAAATTATCTTTGTACATTTCAAGGTAGCTGCAAAATTTTGAATGTTATTACCACAAAGAAATGATAAATATTTGAGATGATGGATATGCTAATTATTTTATTTAATCATCATACAATGTATGCATACACCAAAATATCACTCTAATCCCATAAGTGTACAAAAATATTATGTATCAATTAAAAATAAAATATAACTAAAAAAGGTACATGCTCAGAAACCATCTAAGTCAGAAATAATGCCCAAGCATTAACATTTTAATAGCTCTCAAGATACAATATTAAGAAGCTATTACTGGGTCCAATCGCCAACACAAGGAGAAAACAAAAGGGAAGCTATTACTATGCTAACAGAACTTAGTGGAACCCCCTGCCCCCCACTTTCCAAAGACTTGATTGAAAAGGAATAAAGATTCCTTAGCCAGAGAGGGCTAAGGGATACAAATACTAAATATTCCACTATGTAAGACCTGACTTACATTAATAGCCAAAAACTATTTATAGAGATGTCTTGTCACAGTATAAATTATTCCTATTCCAGCAAAAAGATAGGCAACACTGTTTCCATAGATCCTAGAAGACACAAGAGGACATTTGCTTTTTTATCCTGCCGTCTGTGTAAGGCTAACTGTACAGAGGCAAGTAAGCAGTACACAAGTACTGTATTCCCATAGAAGCTGACCAGTGTGTACATGTTGTGCTACCCCAGCTCAAAGAGAATAGTAATATATTATAGATTATGTTTCTGGAAAAATAATTTATCAGCACTTTAAAAAATATATCTAAAAGCACTCTTTCATTTAAAACATATTGGTGTCTAAATTGAAAACCTCATTATAATCTAGTTGTATTAGTCCATTTTTTATCTGGAAAATAAAGACTTTTGTTACATTAGTGAATGATTTCATTACCTCAAAAGTAATACCTTGCTACAGAGTTCTATTTGTTCAAGTATCCTAGAACATTACTACTCAAATTGTGGTCAGAGAAACAACAAGCACACACCATCTAGGATCTCAGGTTTGACTCTAGAAAGAGGAATCAGAATCTGCATTTTAAGGATCACCAGATGGTTTCTATGTAAATGAAAGTCTATATAGCATTTATCTAGACTCTTGTGTAGGTCATGGCCACGAGACCTCTACTGAGACTATATCAAAGCACAGTATGGTGACCAAATTATACATACTTAAATACTTTGTGATTAATTACTAATGCCATATTTTTAAATAATCCATAAAATGTTAGCATTTTCCAACTTATTTTAATTGATAGTATGTATAAAAAGTAAACATTTATATTTACATCAAATTCATCATGACCTACCTAGAACCCTAGAATAAATTTTTCCATGGTCTCAACTTACTGTATATAGAAAATTGTTGATTGCAGTTCAACCAATCCCAAACTTTCAGAGAGTAAAATTTAATACAAACTTCTGGGAGGGTCATGTTCTATCATATCAAGCATCAACATGCTTAAATTTCATGTGCTTTTACCTATGTAAGTCCATTATTGAGTAATTTACACTATTGGCAAAAAAACAGGATTTTTTCTCATAAATTCTGTAACCCTCAGGCTATAAACTAGGAAACTTCATAAAGATTGCCACTTCTGAGTGCTCAATTACTTAATGTAACTAAAATATATGATATGGTATTATCATATAAATCAAAAGAGAAATTAGAAACTCAACAGTGAACCAAAGAAAGAGCTTTAAATGATAATTCACAAAAGTAGAAATCTAAGCACGTGTGCAAATATATTAAAACAAGAGTGCAATATTACTTTGTCAAATAGCAAATTGAAACTTTATCAATCTTTTCCATACTTAGTTGGTGAGGATGCAGTATGACAGGCACTGACCTGTAAACTTTTGGGAGAAACCAATTACTAAAATTTACTGGTGTTTTAAAAAATTCATATATTTTGCCTAAGTACATTAACATAAATTTATTCTAATGTATAATCATGATTTACAAAGAGATATCATTGAGTATAATTAGCAAGAGTCAATCTTTAGTGCTCACCTTTAATAGCAAAATTATGGACATTTGTCAAATTATATTATAGCTTTAAAAACACTACTTAATAGAGTGGTTAAAATGGATATAAACCAAGCCTTGTATGCACATATGAATAATAAAAGAAAAAAAAAAAAAAAGAATAAATAGAATGTGGGGAGGAAGGGGATACAGGAGAACGCTGCAGGGAGAAATTCAACTATCATATATTGTAAAAACTTTTGTAAATGTTACAATGTACCCCCGGTACAATAATAAAAAAATCATAAAAAATAAAAAAAATAAAAAAAATAAAAAAAACACTACTTAATAGAGTGGTTAAAATGGATTTTGTAAAATGTGAAATTATATTGCTAATATTTTTATAGACATTTACAAAAAGAACAAACTTTGGAAAAAAATGATATGCTCCAAATGTTAGATACTAAGAGTAAACATGAATGTGCATATTTAAGGGTAAGATTATTCCTTTTATGCCTTTCAAAGTATCATGATTTTTAAAAAATTTTTTTTGTTTTATTATTCATATGTGCATACAATGCTTGGGTCATTTCTCCCCCTGCCCCCACCCCCTCCATTACCACCCACTCTGTCCCCTTCTTCTCCTCCCCACTCCCTAGCAAACCGGCAGAAACTGTTTTGCCCTTATCTCTAATTTTGTTGAAGAGAGAGTATAAGCAATAATAGGAAGAAACAAGGGTTTTTGCTAGTTGAGGTAAGGATAGCTATACAGGCAGTTGACTTACATTAATTTCCTGTGCATGTGTGTTACCTTCTAGGTTAATTCTTTTTGATCTAACCTTTTCTCTAGTTCCTGGTCCCCTTCTCCTACTGGCCTCAGTTGCTTTTAAAGTATCGTGATTTTTAACAATGAACGTGACAGTTGACAGTAATAATCACATACTTTTAGACAGTTTACAATAGGAAGAAGGCTTGACAAGTAGGTTTGAATGCTTATATGTGCACAGATGAGAGAGATTGTAGACAGGGAAGCACTGTGAAATTAAAGAAAGAATATCACCTTTTGTCACACAAGCAAAACTTAATACTCCAGATATGCTATCAGCCACAGCCTAAACATCTTTAATATTTAGTATTATCCCTTTTTTAAAAATTTGAAATACTTTACATAGTCTTCAAAGTGTGATTAGATTTGTATTAAAAATAAAGTACAATTGCCTAAATAGTTAAAAGTGAAAGTCAAAAATTTAAGCAATTTGAAAAGCTTAAAGTCTGTTTCATTTTGCATTAATCATGTAAAGATTACAACTTACTCCCTTACATAATTGCATTGAGATTACTATAAAACATTGGCAATTGCTTAACATCAAAGAAAAATGATGCTCCCCTGATATATTCCATGTTTATTGTGCTGCTATAAATTCCATATGCATCTGCCTTAATACTGCATTGGTCTTAAGAAAAGAAATGACAGCAGATTTGCAGGTTTTTGGTGGCTGCCTCTTTCTTCTTACCTGGGTAGACTGAATCAAGTTCCAGTGCAGCTAGGTGTGGCCATATGAACAAGTTCTGTACAATGGGATGTCTATTGGAATAATGTGAAAAAAATCTAGGAAGTTTCCTTAACAGGGGAAGAAGGGTGCTTGTTTCTTTCTTTTTGAGATTGCGCCTCAAAATGGGCTATGTAGCCTAGGCTGACCTTGAATTTAAGATCTTCCTACCTCAGCCTCCCACAAGAATGCTTCTTTAACAGAGGAATCTTTCTTAAAAGAAGAATCCTTCTTATTGTCTTTCTTTGTACTTAGCTGGAAGGCAAGCATGAAGGTTTTTAGAATAGCCACCTGACCACAATGAGGAAGTCAGCTGTGGGGAAGGCAGTACAAAAAAACAGACTTCTGCAACTGCTACATGATCTTTGTAACATCTGCCTAGACTGTTATTTATTTAAAAAAAACCCAAAATCTCTTATTTAATCAAGTCTATATTTACATGATAAATTTTCATTTTGGATTGCTTGCACCTCCTTCAGTTGTGTAGATTGGAGGTAGAAAGAAATAATGGATACTCTCTAGAAAATGTATTCAATTGTTTAGTCTCTGGATATTTCTTTGTTCTATCCATGATAGCCTGAACTATGTCTACCTATTAGCAGTTATTTTTAGCCCTTTATAATTTAACTGCAGCTCCTCACAGGATCAGACAGATCCTGCCTGAACAGAGTAGCAGTGAATAGTATTTTGTAATTTGCTGATGTAGCTTTTATTTCAGCTTATAAAATAAGTCTCAGGAGTGCTGGGAAAAATCAGCTATAGTTCAAGAGTACTTTTTACAAGGCCTTACACACACCCTCACACTATTAATTGTATAATACCACCTTGATGCTAACTGATAGAAATGAAAAAATACCAATTAAAATCCTTTGGCAAGCAAAATAATACTACATCCAGTTGTGCAATATATGAAGATGTTATCATGATTTAACACACAAATTATTGGCTTAGAAAATATATTTCAATATGTTAAATGCTATATTTTAAAACATTTCACAAATTTCAGTGAAAATATGTAGATATTTTGTGCCTTTGAACTATAGTTAATAATGATGATTAATTTCATATTCTTTTTACATTTTTTGGCAGTATTGGGGTTTGATGTCAGGGCTACATGCTTGCTGGGCAAGCGCTCTACCACTCGACTCACTCTGCCAGGCTTCATACTCTTATTTGCATGATTTTTCTTCAATAAATCAGCCTTTAATTGTGGCCTCTGTCTGAATAAGGGTAGTTAGTTTGATCAGAGTGAAGGAAGGAACACTAATTTTGCATTGTAATAACCAAATAACTTAGGTAGCATATGTTACATTAATATAGACATCTGAATAAAGTATATTAAATATATTCATTTTAATAAGGAAATATTTATCAAATTATTTGTGATAACTTGAAAATAGGGAATTTGTCTACTTTTATTCTTATAAAACTATTTACATCTTTACTCAATACCATAATGCTTAAGAATTTATGTGTGATTATTTGTACGGTTATTTAGCTTTCTGTTTCTAAAATGAATTTGATAATGGTAGGAGAAAGAAGCATTAAAATGATAGATTGTAAAATTTTCATGCAAGATAAAAAAGTTTTAGCTATGAGTTGTAGCTGAGTATATGCAAGTATAAGCTTCTAGATTTAAATAAGCTATCTCTTCTTTGCAGTAATATATGAATGAAAAATAAATATTAAAGTCATTAGCCATAGTTTACTAAACATGTTCAGTCAGTTTATTAGCTGCTAAGTCAAAAATTCTGATTTGGTTTACCATACTCCCCACAGTAAACACAAATTAACAAGCAATTCATATTCTATAGTCTTTTGTCCCCAAGGACACTTCTGATTGTTGTGTTCAGATAACAGTCATAGAGACTCACAGCTATTAGATAGTCTACAGATCCCCAGGGACATATACTTGCAGGCATTTTCAGGAATGTTGCTTACTTTATATCTAATTGATAAAATTCTGTATTTTTACCAGTTCTTTCTTTTGAGGAAAAGATAAAAAATTAAGTATTTTTAAACAAAGTAAATTTTCACTTAACAGCATAGGTACTCTGCCAAAGAGAATTTAAGAAGGAACTATAAACTTCAGCCCTTCCCCATTTACTTAGTTGTAATCTTTCCAATGGAACCAGATTAAAGTTTTGGATGAAAGTGTGAATATATCACTCAACAGACTCTATTAAAATTATCTCTAGTCAATGTGGGAATTCTGTACAAAAATCACAACTGTATTTGGAGAAATAAGTGAATAATTATAGAAGACAGAATGTAAGAAAAGTCATAAGTCATTCCCTGACTCTCTATAAAACTGAGGAATAGTGGTGTTTTGTAATATTAATTTTTTTAATTTATAATTTTAATCGTGGAATATTTCACATCCTTATAGAGGAATTAACTTGAAGACAAGGAGAAAATAATACCTGTAATCAATTTGAGATTCTTTTTCCATACATATACATATATGTTTATAGTAAAATGATGATGGAATTTCATACCTTTTTGTCACATATCACAAATATTTTTATATCAGTAAATATATATCTAACAATAATTTTAATGGCTACCAATAATGGTGCTGTTTGAGAGACTATAAGCAAGAAATTCAATCATATACCAAGAATCAGTGTTTATGTCTGAGAGAATTAAACCACAAGTAGTTCTAGGATAGATAGGTCTCCCACAATATCATACTATTCATTGTCACATTCTCTTGCTAACAATCAGAGGCAGCAATTGCTAGATTAGTTTGGGAAGCAGTGGTGATGCAGGCTGAAACACAATTTGGTCCCAGTGAGGTGCAGGTCTCTAACTGGTTCTGTGACAGTTCTACAGCCCAATCTATCTATCCTGCCATAGCCTCAGTGCTACACACTATGCTGCTACAAGTTGGATTAATGTTTAATTCTTAGCCAACAAGGCCGAGGCTAAATTGGATGCTATCTAAGTTGTACAGGCACAAAGACATGGACAGTCTCAGAGATGCACTTGGGCCCATAGCACAGCTGCCAATGATCTCTGCCTGGTGTTGGCATTAGTCTAGAGCCCTTTCTGCAAGCCCTGGCCTGGCATTAGCACTGCTGTGTGAGTTTGTGGTGGCAGGCAAGGGTCTGTCATTTGGCCACCAAACCTGCTGTTTAAACTTTTGTTATTGATTTCATTCTCAGCATATTCATTGTATATCAAGAAGTTACAAATTTTTGTAAGTTAATTTTGTATACTGCTTCTTTTATGAAAGTGTTTATAAGATCTAAAAGTTTTCTAGTGGATAATTTAGGGTCATATCCAATAAGGATAATTTGACTCCTTTTTTATTTTGATTCCTTTAATTTCTTTCTCTTTCCTTATTACCATGGCTATGAATTAAAACATGTTTAAGAAGAGTGAAGGGAGTGGACATATTTGTCTCATGCATCACTTCAGAGGAAATGCATTCAGGTTTTCTCCAATTAGTACAATTCTGGCTATAGGTTTGTTGTATAGACTGCATCATGTTGAAATAAATTCCTTCTATGTCTAGCTTTTCATGCTTTGATGGAGAAGACATGTTGGATTTTGTCAAATGCTTTTTCTGTATCTATTGAGTAGATCATATGATTATTGTCATTTATTCTGTTTATGTGCTGCATTCCATTAACTGATTTGAATATGTTGTACCCCACTTGCATTCCTTGAATGAAACAACTTGATCATGGTGTATGATCTTTTCAAGGTATTGTTGTGTTTTATTTGATAGTATTTTATTAAGAATTTTTGTGTTATATGTACAGGAAAGCAATGCGAGTAAACTCCCCATATAGCTATCCTTATCTCAAATAGCAAAAGCCCTTGGCCCTTCCTATTATTGCTTATACTCTCTCTTCAAGAAAATTAGAGATAAGGACAAAATACTTTCTTCTTGGTAGCAAAGGGGTGAGGGGGAAGAGGGAGGGAGCAGGGGGAAGAGGGGGGAGAAATGACCCAAACATTGTATGCACATATGAATAAAAGAAATAAATTGAAAGAAAAAATGGAATTTTTGTGTTTATGTTCACAGGTTAATTGGCTTAGTTAGAGGGATGGATTGCCCATGTTAGGAACCTTCCACTTGCTGTTCAACAAACTAACCACATATCAGGGACCTACTTGGTCTTTGATCACCCTCCAGTGATAAAACAGTGATAATACAATAACTGCTACATGGGGCATTCCTAGTCTTTTGGTGGCAGTTACTCATTACAGACCTGAACAGACAAGTGGCACAGAGATGAAAAACAGACATCATATAATTTCTGGAAAGCCAGACCTAAACAAAACCAGACTAGGAAGACCATAATAAAAACTTATTCCCTCAATAGCATCAAAAAACAGTCTCAGGGGATCCAAGATGGTGACTAGGACACAGAAGCAGACTGTGTGAGCTCCATTAATCAAAAAAATTGCTAAGACACTGGAGCCACATTTTTCAGAAATGAAGCACCAAGGAGAATCAAAACTTTGACATCCTGAACCTCTAACCTGTAGAAAGTTTCTCCATGCCACATTACACTGAGAAGACAGGAGGGCTCTCATGCCACCAGATGCTGGCTCTAAACCTGCTTGGGAGACATTCAGCAGTTCCACAGGTGAGCTCCAAGCATCACACAGTATTCCCCCAGCCACCCCTGGGATAAACCAGCATAGCCCCCTGGACAGACTGACCCCCTACCCCACACAAAAAAAAAAAACAAAAGAAACCTGAGCAATAAACAAGGAACTGAAAACTAACACATGGCAGGGGGGGCAGGTAGCTGTAAGTGCACTGGAGAAGGGGGGAAGAGCAAGGAGATGATCTCTGCATGAACTTTCAGTATACAAATGCTGGAAAGGCAGAAGGGCTGACAGTGGACCAGTGATAAGCTGCTGCCTGAAATAAGGAAGGTAGCAGTCCACAAAACTCATATTCTGAGTGAGTAAGCAGCATCCAAAGTCAAAAGGCACTGCAAAATTGAAAACTAGTTAGCAAACCATCACAACATGCTGACAGCAGGGGGCTGGCTGACAGAGCACTGACTTTGCCCCAGAGAAAGGGGGCAAGGCAAAGAAACAAGCTCCCAGTACACCAACAGAGAGAAAACCCAACTCCAAAGTAGGACAACTGGAGGGCTACAGAGCTTATTCCAGAACCTGAGGACAACATAAAAACTTAAACTGCCACACCTCACTGAGAGAGGAGCTGACCAAGCAGCAGCTGCAGAAAGACAAAAGAAAAACTGGCAAGACTCCCAATCACCTGGTGAGACAAAGACAGAGCATCTGCTTAAATACCAACACCAGGGCTGGATGCTGAAGGAGTAATAGCAGAAATACTAAGACTGAAATAATATTGTTCCTGAACCTTGAGTTTTTTGTGTGTGTTTGTTTGTTTGTTTTGCTTCTTGTTTGTTTGTGTTTATTCGTTCATCTCTCCCCATTGATCTCTTTGGAGTTTTTGTTGTTGCTGTTGTTTTGTTAGTTTTACTATTGTGAATTAGTCAATACTAAATTACACCCAGACCAGGGACAGAAATAGCATACATACACTGAGCTAAAAATCAAATGCACCCACAAAACAAAATTAAACCAAGGGAAAGAAAACAGGTGACTGAAACCACTAATAGCCTATCAAGAACAGATGGGAAGGTGAAAAAGGGATGGAAATCATTCTCTGTCTAAAAATAATTTAATGCAGGATTCAGAGGGAAATGTGGAAAATGGATATCCAGTTCCAGACGCCAATAAAACAAAGACAAACAATGCCAAGGAACCAAAGGATGTCCACAAGAACAGCCTTGAAGAAGAAATCCTGCAAGTAATCATTGAGAATTTCATGGAGATTTTACTAGACATGGTCAACCAAAACGTACAAAAGGTACTCAAGAAATTCCAAGACACCAAAAATAGACAATATGAAAAGACACAGAAAAAATAAATGAACTCATAGGAGCCCTAAATAAACACCAAAGTGAAACATAGAACACTATAAATAGAGAGATAAATGCATTAAAGACAAAATTTCACAATATTAAAGAGGAAGTGACCCATGATATGGAAAACTTCAGAAAAAAGAATGAAACAGAAAAACAAAACAAAATGGAAGGCCATTCCAGCAGAATTCAACAAACAGAAGACAGAATCTCAGAACTTGAAGATAAAATGGAAATTGAAGAAAAAAAACTGAAGACCTATTAGTCAAACAACTCAAGACCTCTGAAAGGAATATGCAAGAACTCACTGACTCCATGAAAAGACCAAAGCTGAGAATCATAGGCATTGAAGAAGGAGAAGAGGTGCAAGCAAAAGGGATTCATAGTATATTCAACAAAATTAAAACAGAAAATTTCCCAAATCTAGAGAAAACTTTACCCATTCAGGCACTGGAAGCCTCCAGGATACCAAATAGACTTGAACAAAATAGAACTACCCTATGACATATTATCATTAAAACACCAAGCACAGAGAGTAGAGAAAGAATATTGAAGGCTATAAGAGAGAAAAAACAAATAACATACAAAGGTAAACCCATCAAAATCATAGCAGCTTATTCAATAGAAACCTTACAAGCAAGAAGGGCATGGAGTGAGATCTTCTGGGCACTGAATAAAAATAACTTCAACCTTAGGGTACTTTACCCAGCAAAACTATCATTCAAAATAGATGAAGCAATAAGTCTTCCATGATAAACAGAAACTAAAACAATATATGACCACCAAGCCGCCACTACAAAAGATTCTTCAAGGAATTCTGCATGCAGAAAATGAAAGCAAACAAAACCATAAGAGGACAGGCAGTACCAAACCACAGGAGAGGAATAGGCAAGAAAGTAGAGAGTAACATTGATTCAGTTTCACACAATCAAACCCTTAAACAACAAAAACAACTAAATGACAGTAATCAACACATACATATCAATACTAACACTGAATGTAAATGGACTTAACTCCCCCACCAAAACACACTGTTTGGCAAACTGAATTAAAAAAGAAGATCCAACAATCTGTTGTTTATAGGAGACCCATCACATTGACAGAAACAAGCACTGGCTTAAGGTGAACGTCTGGAAGAAGACTTACCAAGCCAATGGCTCCCAAAACAGGGAGAAGTAGCAATACTTATCTCAGACAAAGTAGAATTTAAACTTACATTGATTAAATGAGATAAAGAATGACACTCCATACTAATAAAAGGTGAAATACACCAAAAGGAAATAACCATTATCAACCTATATGCACCCAAGGTCAGTGCAACCAATTTCATCACACACACTCTGAAGGACCTAAAAGCATATATAGACTCAAAACAGTGGTAGTGGGAGACTTTAATACTACCCTACCACCAATAGATAGGTCATCCAAACAAAAAAAATTAAAGAAATTCTAGAACTAAATCACACCATAGATCAAATGGACCTAGCTGATGTCTACAGAATATTTCATCCAACTTCTGGATAATATACATTCTTCTCAGTAGCCCATGGAACTTTCTAAGATAATTGGACATTATCTTAGGGCACAAAGCAAGCCTCAGCAAATACAAGAAAATAGAAATAATCTCATGCATTCTGTCTGATCACAATACATTAAAACTAGAACTCAACAACAAAAACAACAGTAGATAACACACAAAAAAATGGAAGCTGAAAAGTACTTTGATCAATGATCAATGGGTCATTGATGAAATAAAAGATGAAATTAAAAGTTTCTTAGAAGTTAATGAAAATAAAAACATGACATACTAGAACCTATAGGACACAGCAAAGGCAGTCCTAAGAGGAAAGTTTATAGCTATGAGTACATGTATTAAAAGGACAGAAGTATCTCAAATCAATGACCTAATGCTACATCTCAAAATCTTAGAAAAACAAGAACAAGCAAATCCCAAAGCAAGCAGAAGGAGAGAAATAATTAAAATAAGGGCTGAAATTAATGAAATAGAAACAAAAAAAACATACAGAGTCAACAAAACAAAAAGCTGGTTCTTTGAAAAAATAAACAAGATTGAAAGACCCCTGGCAAACCTGACCAAAATGAGGACAGAAAAAACCCAAATCAGTAAAATCAGAAATGCAAAAGGGTAAATAACAACAAACACCACAGAAATTTAGGAAATCATCAGAGACTACTTTGAGAACCTATATTCTAATAAATTTGAAAATCTTGAAGAAATGGACAAATTTCTAGATACTTATGACCATCTAAAATTGAACCAACAGGATATTAATCACTTGAATAGATCTATAACACAAAATGAAATTGAAGCAGCATTAAAGAATCCCCCAAAAAAGAAAAGTCCAGGAACTGATGGATTCTCAGCTAAATTCTATCAGAACTTTAAAGAGGAACTAAAACCAACTCTCCATAAACTGTTCCATGAAATAGAAAGGGAAGGAACACTGATTAATTCACTTTATAAAGCCAGTATTACACTCATCCCAAAACCAGACAAACACACCTCCAAAAAGGAGAACTATAGGCCAATTTCCTTAAGGGACATCGATGCAAAAATCCTCAACAAAATAATGACAAACCGAATCCAACAACACGTCAGAAAGACCATTCATCATGACAAAGTTGGCTTCATCCCAGGGGTGCAGGGGTGGTTCAACATACACAAATCTATAAATGTAATACAGCACATTACATTAATAGAAGCAAAGACAAAACCTACTTGAGCATCTCGATAGATGCAGAAAAAGCCTTCAACAAGATGCAACACCACTTCATGATAAAAGCTCTAAGAAAACTTGGAATAGAAGGAATGTACCTCAACATTGTAAGGGCTATGTATGACAAACCTACAGCCAACCTCATGCTTAATGGTGAAAAACTAAAACCATTTCCCCTGAAATCAGAAATGAAAGAAGGGTGCCCACAATTCTCATTCCTATTCAACAAAGTACTGGAATTCCAAGGCAGCACAATTAGTCAAGGCAAAGAACTAAAAGGAATACAAATAGGTAAAGAAACTATCAAAAATCTCGATTTGCAGATGATATGATTCTGTCCTTAAAGACCCAAAAAACTCTACCCAAAAACTCTTAGACACCACAAACAACTACAACAAGGTGGCAGGATACAAAATCAACTTACAAAAAATCATTAGCTTTTCTATACACCAACAAAGAACAAACTGAGAAGGAATATATGGAAACAATTCCATTTACAATAGCCTCAAAAAAAACCAAATACCTAGGAGTAAACTTAAAAAAGGATGTCAATGACTTCTACAAGGAGAACTACAAACCTTTGATGAAAGAGATCGAGGAAGACTAAAGAAGGTGGAAAGATCTCCCATAATGCTCAATTGATAGAATCAACATAGTAAAAATGGCTATACTACCGAAAGGAATCTACATGTTTAATGTAATTCTCATCAAAATACCAGTGACTTTCATCACAGAGATTGAAAAATCTATCCTAAAGTTCATTTAGAAACACAAGAGACTGTGAATAGCCAAGGCAATACCCAGCAAAACAGCAATGCTGGAGGTATCACAAAACCCGACTTCAAACTATATTACAAAGCAATAGCAATAAAAACAGCATTGTACTGGCCAAAAACAGACATGAAGACCAGTGGAACAGAATAGAGGACCCGGATATGAAGCCACACAACTATACCCACCTTATTTTTGACAAAGGAGCCAAAAATGTACTATGAAGACAGCATTTTCAACAAATGCTGCTGGGAAAAGTGGTTATATGCCTGTGAAAAACTAAAACTAGATCCATGTTTATCACCCTGTACATTTTGTCAACTTAAAATGGATCAAGGACCCTAATATCAGACCCAAAACTGGTTAGTATAGGAAAGAGCAGGGAATACTCTGGAAGCAATAGGCATAGGCAAGGACTTCCTCAATAGAACCCCAGCACCTCAGAAACTAAGAGAAAGGATGTACAAATGGGACTACATAAAATTAAAAATCTTCTGTACAACAAAAGAAATGGTCTCTAAACTGAAGAGACCACCCACAGACCGGGAGAAAACATTTGCCAGCTATACATCAGACAAAAGGTTGATAACCAGAATATGCGGGGAACTCAAAATACTAAACTCTCCAAAAATCAATGAACCAAAAAAGAAATAGGCAACTGAATTAAACAGAACATTCTCAAAAGAAGAAATTCAAATGGCCAAAACACACTTGAAAAAATGCTCACCATCTCTAGCCATAAAGGAAATGCAAATCAAAACCACAGTAAGATTCCACCTCACCTCTGTTAGAATAGCCATCATCAAAAACACTACCAACAACATGTGTTGGTGAGGATGTGGGGAAAAAGGAACCCTCATACACTGCTGGTGGGAATGCAAGCTAGTGCAACCACTCTGCAAAACAATATGGAGGCTTCTTAAAAATCTAAACATAGATCTGCCATATGATCCAGCATTCCCACTCCTGGGGATATACCCTAAAGTATGCAACTGAGGTTTTTCCAGAGGCACCTGCACACCCATATTTATTGCAGCACTATTCACAATAGCCAAGTTATGGAAACATCCAAGATGCCCCACTATTGATGAATGGATTAAGAAAATGTGATATTTATACACCATGGAATTTTACTCAACCATGAAGAAGAGTGAAATCGTATCATTTGCAAGTAAATGGATGGAACTGGAGAACATCATTCTGAGTGAGGTTAGCCAGGCTCGGAAGACCAAAAATTTTATGTTCTCCTTCATATGTGGACTTTAGATCTAGGGGAAATACAGCAATGTTGTTGGACTTGGGTCACATGACAAGGGGCGAGCACAAACTGGAGGAATGTGGACAGGTAGGAAACTCAAAACATGAAAGTGTTTGATGTCCCCACTGCAGAGGAACTAATACAGAAACTTTAAAATGACAGAGGTCAATATGGGAAGGTGAAGAGGTGAGGTAGATATGAATCAATTCGGATTGTGATACACTTGTGCATGGAA
Organism: Castor canadensis; assembly: GCF_047511655.1. Taxonomy (NCBI): domain Eukaryota; kingdom Metazoa; phylum Chordata; class Mammalia; order Rodentia; family Castoridae; genus Castor; species Castor canadensis. The sequence goes on from NC_133405.1 coordinate 119,208,142, forward strand.
TCAATGCTAGCAATCTCCCTATATAGGTATCCTTATCTCAACTAGCAAAAACACTGTCTTTCTTATTATTGCTTATGTCTACTCTTCAACAAAATTGAATAAAAGGGCAGAACAGGTTCTGCCTGGGAGTGAGGTGAGTGGGAGGAGAGGGAGGGGGCAGGAACGGGGGAAGAAATGGCCCAAACAGTGTATGTACATATGAATAAATGAATTTAAAATTTTTTTTAAATAATCTCACCCTGTGTTCCAAAGCACTGTCCTGTGCTAATTACCCTGTCTTAACCACAGTTAATGGAGTCTTGTTCCACGCTATGCTGCCACAGATTGGGTAAATGACAGGCACCCGGCCACCAAGTCACAGGCTAAGTTGGATCCTTCCTGAGTCTCATAAGCACAAAGACCCGCGCAGTCTTAGGGCTGCACCAGCACCCACAGCACAGTTGACAATGGTGCAGGCTAAAGTATGAGTCCATACCACCTGGACACAGATCTCTGCCTGGTGCTGACTTTAGTCTAGAGACCTGTCTGCAAGTATTAGCTTGACTTTATTTTTTATTTATTTATTTTTTTATTATTGTTTTATTATTCATATTTAGCTTGACTTTAGCTGTACCATCTCAGACTGGAATAGCGGGCTACAGTCACTCATCTGGCTACCAAGATTTATGCTTAAGTCTGTTTTTCTGATTTCATTCTCAGCACATTCACTGTTTTTATACCCAAAAGTTACAGATTTTTGAATGTTAACTTTGAATCCTCCTTTTCTGAAAGTGTTTATTAGGACTAAAAGTTTTCAAGTAGGGCCTTAAGGTCATATCATCTGCAAATGGGGATAATTTCAGTTCTTTCTTTTCTATTTGTGTCACTTTCATTTCTTTCTCTTTCCTTGTTGTTGTGGATACTAATTCAAGCACTAGATTCAATAATAGTGGAGAGAATGGACACCCTTGACTCATTCCTCACTTCAGAGAGAATGCATTCAGTTTTTCCTCATTTAGTACAATGTTGGTTACAGGATTGTCATTTTTAGTCAGTGTCCTGTTGAGGTACATGTCTTCCATACCTAATTTCTTCATGGCTTTGATCATGAAGAGATTTTGGATTTCATTAAAGGCATTTCTGTGTCTATTGAGTTGATTATGTGATTATTGTCCTTTATTCTATTTACGTGTTGTAATTCATTTATTGATTTCACGTGTTGTACAACATTTGAAATCCTGGAATGAAATCGTACGATCATGGTGTATTGTATGATCATCCATGCATTGATGAATTTGGCTTGACACTAATTTATTAAGAATTTTTGTATCTATTTTCACAAGGAAATTAGCTTAGTTAAGAGAATGTATTAGCTATTTTAGGAACTTTCAGTCCTTGCTGTTAACATACTCACCACATATTCAGGACCTGACATGGCATGTTTTTCCCTCTAGTTGTGACACGTGTTAATACAAATGACTAGTGTTTGTGGCACTCGTGGTCTTTTTTTGTGCCATCTGGTGGTTACAAACCAGAACTGAACAGAGGTACAGATAAAATAGGCACCCATTCTGTGAAGCCACTATCATTCTGATACTAAATCCAGATTAAGTCACAAGAATATAAGCTATTGACCAAAATCCATGATGGAAACAGACAGAAAATTCTTACTTTTAGCTTCCTTTAAACATCAGTTTTAAATTTCATCTGTAAGTTTATCTATATTGGTTACTGTCAGACTGTTTTTTCATATCTTCTTCTAACCGTTAGTGAAGCCATAGTTCCCTGAGGGTTCTTGGTGCTTGTTGTAGTATGTCAACTGTCATTGAAGGAATATGTATTTATTCCAGTCTTCCTAGTCTCTGCTTATGTCTGACTGTCTTGAAATTGTATGAAGGCTGTTTGTTTTCTATGTGCCTTTGGTCAGTTCTGATACATAACCACTGGATGGCGCCAAAAGGCCAGGAATACCACAAGCAGCAGTCATTGTATTGTAACTGTTTCACCAGGAGATGGCGATGAAATCCAAAGATTGTCCCAGATATGTGATTATTTATATTGAGCAGCATGTACTGGGAAGTACCTAAAATGATTACTCCATCCCTCTGGGTAAGCCTCTCTCTGGGGCTGAGATTTTCCCAGACACTTCATCCAAAACGCTGAGGTGAGGTACTACAGTATTCTGCCTAGCTCTGGAAAAATCACCATAGAGGCACCAGGTCTAAGAACCTATAACATGCCTGCATCCACCAATACCACAAATCCATGTCATACTCTGAACCACCACTTGTCAAGGCAAGCAGAGCACTTGGGTAGGACTAAGTTCCATATTGTGGTAGGTTGCCAACTAAAGAGGTGAACTAGTGACCCAATGACCCTTGTGGTAATAGAAGTCCAACAGATTGTTTCTGTTTGTCTCTGCTTGGTACTAGTGCTTCCACAAAAGTTATGTTCATGGTCCTGTCCTTTTTGTGATGGCATTAGACTCTGCCCAGTCTTAGGTATCACCATCTAACCCTGTGTTCCAAAGCAGTGTCCTGGGCTAACTACCCTGCCCTAGCCTCAGTGAATGAATGGAATTTTACTCTACCATATGCTGGCCCAGGTTGGATTAATGGCATGTCACTGGCCAACAAGGAGGAGGCTAGGTTGGATTCTGCCTAAATCTTACAGGCACAATGACCTGAACAGTATTAGGGATGCACCTGGGCCCATAGCACAGCTAGGAATGATGCAGGCTAAGGCATGAGTCTATACCACCTAGATGCAGATCTCTGCCTGGTGCTGGCCTTAGTCTAGAGCTGTCTGCAAGCTCTGCTGTAGCATTAGCTGTGCTCTCTGAGCTTGGAATAGTGTGGTAGAGTCAATCATTTGGCCACAAAATGTTGATATTTAAGCTGAGTCCTCTCTGTGTCTCACAGCCAATGGGACCTATGCATTCTGGGGAAGGAGTTTACCCTGGACTCACTCCAAGAATGGCTTTAACGGAGGCCAAAAATCAATTCTGACCTACCTTTGCATACATCTCTGCCTGATGCAACTGCCTTTGCTGAGTCAAATCTAGGTGCTCATATGTGAGCTCTGGTCTGGGTGTTTAGGGTTTTGGTTTCTTTCTGGTGCTGGGTCTAAACATGGACAGCCTGACTCTGAGTTCTTGGATAAAGCCCCTTGCTAGCTTTCTTACTTTATTTCTTAGCAGATGGAGGAAGGTTGATGGAGTCTTTTAGTCATATGGCCTAACACAGTTCCAGGAACTCAGTCTGTGGGTATTTCCCTGGTGGTGGTGGTGGTAGTAAGACTTTGCTCAGTATGGATTTCTCCATAGCAGATCTGGTCCTGGGTTTCAAGCCTGAGACATGGATTTAATGCTCTTTCTGTTCCCCCAAATAGGGAGCATCTTTGCCAGTGTTGGTCCACTTGGAGTTGGGGAAGATGTGATATGGGTAATTCTTTTCTTCTTGCATTCTTCAATGTCTTTTCACTATACTATTTTTAGTATACATGCTGCCAAAGTGAGCAGTCCTTTTATTATACCAAATCCAAGCCAGGTATTCTCCCACCTGGCTTCCTTAAGTCTTACCAATATAGTTTGGTGCATGAATAGATGTTCAAATTGGTGTGTCTGTGGGGAGAGATCACTCAAGGATCTTAGCTTCTAACTTGCTTTGCCTCTCCCCAAAAAACTTACTTTTAACAAAAGCAACAAGAATATATAAGGGAGAAAGGAAAATCTCTTCAATACACTGGTTATCTATATGCAGAAGAAAGAAACTTGACAACTATCTCCTACCATGTAAAAAATCAACTCAAAATGGACCAAAGACTCAAATGTGAGGCCCCAAATTGTGAAACTATTGGAAGAAAATATAGGACATTTGTCTGGGCAAAGATGCATTGGATATGATCTCAAAGGCATAGTCAACAAAAGCAAAAGTAGACAAATGGGATTACATCAAATTATATGAAACTAAGACAAAGAAAAAATCAACAGAGTTGAAGACAAAAACCTACATAACGTAAGAAGAATTTGCAAAGTATTTATCTAAAAAGGATTAGCTTCCAGAATATATAGGAATACACACAATTCAACAAAAATAATTTGATTAAGAATAAATGAATGGTGCAAATACTTCTCAAAAAGTGATAGAAATGGCCAACAGGTATGAAAAAACATTCATCACTAGTTATCAGAGAAATACTAATTAAAATTACAATGAGATATCATGTCATCCCTCACGGAATGGCTCTTCTCAAAAAGACAAAGAATAAATGGTGATAAGGATGCAGAGTATAGAGAATTTTCACACACTATTGATAGCGATGTGAAGTAGTAGAGTCATTATGAAAAACTGTATGGAATTCCTCAAAAAACTCAAAATAAAGCTACCATACGATTGAGCAATCCCACTACTAGTTATATATTCCAAGAAATTAAAATCAGTATGTTGAAGAGGCATCTGCACTTCCATGTTCAGTACAGCATTATTTATAATAACCATTATGAAGGATCAACTTTGTTTTCCATTAACAACTGAATGAGTGGAGAAAGAAATTGTAGTCCATGCACACAATAGCATACTATTTAGCCATAAAAGTGAATTAAATCCTGTTATCTCCAGCAACACAGATGGACCTGGAAGACATTATGTTAAGTGAAATAGGCACAGAAAGACAAAAGCCCCGTGTTCTCACTTACATGTGGAAACTAGCCATGATCTCAGAAGTAGAGAATAGAATAGTCAGAACTGGAAAAGGTATGGTGGGAGCTATAGAGAAAGTATGGTTAATGGGAGGGATACATTTGGAGAAGAGAAATAACTTCTAATGTGTATAGCACAGTAGGGTAACCATGTATGAGAACAAATAATTGAATATTTCAAAATAGCTAGTAGAGAGGGGTTTGAATATTCCCAACACAAGGAAATTATATATGTCTGAAATGATTGATATAACTATTACCTGATCTGTTGTGCATTATATACATGTATGGAAATGTCACAATGCAACCCAGAAATATATATGACTTTCATGTGTCAATCAAAAGTAAAAAAAAAGGTGTTAAAATTCTGAAGCTGAAACTTGGCTTTCTAAAATGAGCTTAAACTTTCTCAAACTGAATAGGAAAACTTTGGGGATTAGGAGTATGAAGAGGAAACAATAAAACTGATTTGGTGCGTGTAACAAGATAAGACCTTATACTGCCAAATTCACTTTAAGGAAAATTTACAATGATGACATACTTGTAAGTACTCCTTATTATTTTTTAAAATTATTCATTGATTCACATGTGCATACATTGTTGAGGTCATTTTTCCCCCCTGCCCCCACGTCCACTCTCTCGCCCCCACCCCCCTTGCTTCCAGGCAGGTCCTGTTCTGCCCTTATCTCTAATTTTGTTGAAGAGAAGATATAAGCATAATAAGAAAGACAAAGTGTTTTTACTAGTTAAGTTAAGGATAGCTACACAGAGAGATTCCTAGCATTGCTTCCATGTACAAATGTGTTACAACCCAAGTTGATTCATCTCCACCTGACCTTTTCACTGGTTCCTGAACCACTCCTGGTGTTGACCTCTGTAGTTTTAAGGTTTCTGTATTATTTCCTCTGGAGTGGGGACATCAAACGCTTTCATGTTTTGGGTTTTCTACCTATCTGCATATCTCTAGTATGTGCTCCCCCCTTGTCATGTGACCCAACACCAAGAACATTGCTGTATTTGCCCTAGATGTAAAGTCTGTATATGAGGGAGAACATACGATTTTTGGTCTTCTGAGCCTGGCTAACCTCGCTCAGAATGATGTTCTCCAGTTCCATCCATTTACATGTGAATGATAAGATTTCATTTTTCTTCATGGCTGAGTAAAACTCAATGGTGTATAAATACCACATATTCTTGATCCATTCATCAGTAGTGGGATATCTTGGTTCTTCCATAACTTGGCTATTGTGAATCACACTGCAATAAACATGGGTGTGCAGTTGCCTTTGGAGTAACCTGTGCTAAATTCATTTGGGTAAACCCCAAGAGAGGGATTAGTGGATCATATTGCAAATCTATGTTTAGATTTTTAAGAAGCTTCCAAATTTTTTTCTAGAGTGTTTGCACCAGTTTGCATTCCCACCAGCAGTGGACTAGGGTTCCTTTTTCCCCACATCCTCGCCAACACCGGTTGTTGGTGGTGTTTTTGATGATGGCTATTCTAACAGAGGTGCAGTGGAATCTTAGTGTGGTTTTGATTTGCATTTCCTTTATGGCTAGAGATGGTGAACATTTTTTCATGTGTTTTTTGGGTATTTAAATTTCTTCTTTTGAGAAAGTTCTATTTAGTTCAGTTGCCCATTTCTTTATTTGTTCATTGATTTTTAGAGAGTTTAGTTCTTAAGTTCCCTGTACATGCTGGTTATCAGCTCATTGTCTGATGTATAGCTAGCAAATATTTTCTCCCACTCTGTGGGTGGTCTTTTCAGTTTAGAGACCATTTCTTTTGTTGTGCAGAAGGTTTTTAATTTCATGAAGTCCCATTTGTCCATTCTTTCTCTTAGTTGCTGGGCTTCTGGGATTCTATTGAGGAAGTCCTTGCACATACCTATCACTTCCAGAGTGTTTCCTGCTCCTTCCTGTACTAACTTCAGTGTTTCGGGTCTGATATTAAGGTCCTTGATCTGTTTTGAGTTGACACTAGTACATGGTGATAGACATGGATCTAGTTTCAGTTTCTTGCAGATGGGCAACCACTTTTCCCAGCAACATTTGTTGAAGAGTCTGTCTTTTCTCCATCACATATTTTTGGTACCTCTGTCAAAAATGAGGTGGGTATAGCTGTATGGATTAGTATCTGGATCCTCTATTCTGTTCCACTGGTCATCATGTCTGTTTTTGTTTCAGTACCATGAAGTTTTTATGGCTATTGCTTTGTAATATAGTTTGAGGTTGGGTACTGTGATACCTCCAGCATTACTGTTTTTGCTGTGTATTGCTTTGGCTATTCGCAGTCTCTTGTGTTTCCAAATGAACTTTAGGGTAGATTCTACCAATCCAGGAGCATGGGAGATCTTTCCACCTTCTGTAGTCTTCCTCAATCTCTTTCATCAAAGGTTTGTAGTTCTCCTTGTAGAGGTCATTGACATCCTTTTTTAAGTTTACTCCTAGGTATTTGATTTTTTTTTGAGGCTATTGTAAATGGAATTGTTTCCATATATTCCTTCACAGTTCATTGTTGGTGTATAGAAAAGCTTATGATTTTTGTAAGTTGATTTTGCATCCTGCCAGCTTGCTGTAGCTGCTTATGGTGTCTAGGAGTTTTTGGGTAGAGTTTTTTGGGTCTTGAAGGATAGAATCACATCATCTGCAAATCGGGATATTTTGACAGTTTCTTTACCTATTTGTATTCCTTTTATTTCTTCTTCTTGCCTAATTGCTCTGGCTAGGACTTCCAGGACTATGTTGAATAGGAGTGGGGATAGTGGGCACCCTTGTATCGTTCCTGATTTTAGAGGAAATGGTTTCAGTTTTTCACCATTACATACGATGTTGGTGGTAGGTTTGTCATTTATATTCTTTACAATGTTGAGGTACTTTTCATCTATTCCTAGTTTTCTTAGAGTTTTTGTCATGAAGTGGTGTTGGATCTTGCTGAAGTCTTTTTCTGCATCTATTGAGATGATCAAGTGGTTATAGTTTTTGCTTCTACTAATGTGCTGTATTACATTTATAGACTTGCGTATGTTGAACCACCCCTGCATTCCTGGGATGAAGCTGACTTGTTCATAGTGGATGATCTCTCTGCTTTGTTGTTGGATTCGGTTTGACATTGTTTTACTGAGGATTTTTGCATCGATGTTCATTAAGGAAATTAGACTAAAGCTCTCCTTTTTTCTAGGTGTCTGTGGTTTGGGGATGAGAGTAATATTGGCTTCAAAAAATGAGTTAGGCAGTGTTCCTTCCCTTTCATGGAACTGTTCATGGAACAGTTTAAGGAGACTTGGTATTAGTACTTCTTTAAAAGTCTCATAGAATTCAGCAGTGAATACTTCAGGTCCTGGACTTTTCTTTTTTGGGAGACTCTTAATTGTTGCTTTAATTTTGTTTTGTGTTATATTCCTATTCAGGTGATTAATATCCTCTTGGTTCAGTTTTGGATGGTCGTAAGTGTCTAGAAATCTGTCCATTTCTTCAAATTTTTCAAATTTATTAAAATGTAGCCTTTCAAAGTAGTCTCTGATAATTTCCTGGATTTCCATGGTGTTTGTTGTTATCTCCCCTTTTGATTTTCTGATTTTACTGATTTGGATTTTTTCTGTCCTAATTTCAGTCAGGTTTGCCAGGGGTCTGCCAATCTTTTTTTTTTTTCAAAGAACCAGCTTTTTGTTTCATTGATTCTTTGTATGTTTTTTTCTGTTTCTATTTCTTGACTTTAGCCCTTATTTTTATTATTTCTCTCCTTCTGCTTGTTTTGGGATTTGCTTGTTCTTGTTTTTCTAGGAGTTTGAGCTGTAGAATTAGATCATTGATTTGAGATCTTTCTGACCTTTTAATATATGCACTCATGGCTATAAACTTTCCTCTTAAGACTGCCTTTGCTGTGTCCCATAGGTTCCAGGAAGTCATGGTTTCCATTTTTATTAACTTCCAGGAACCTTTTAATTTCCACATTCATTTCATCAGAGATCCATTGATCATTGAGTAGTGTGTTGTTCAGCTTCCAATTTTTTGCATGTTTTTTACTGCTATTTTTGTTGTTTATTTCTAGTTTCAATGCATTGTACACAGAATGCATGGGATTATTTCTATTTTCTTAAATTTGCTGAGGATTTTTTTTGTGCCCTAAGATATGATCAATTTTGGAAAAGTTTCCACGGTCTGCTGAGAAGAATGTACAGAAGTTGAATGAAATATTCTGTAGACATCAGCTAGGTCCATTTGATCTTTGGTTGATTTAGTTCTAGAATTTCTTTATTGATTTTTTGTTTGGATGACCTGTCTTTTGGTGATAGGGGGATATTAAAGTCTCCCATTACCACTGTGTTGGAGTCTATATACGTTTTTAGGTCCTTCAGAGTATGTTTGATGAAATTGGGTGCGTTGACTTTGGGTGCATATAGGTTGATAATTGTTATTTCCTTTTGTGTATTTCCCCTTTTATTAGTATGGAGTGTCCTTCTTTATCTCATTTGATCAATGTAAGTTTGAAATCTACTTTGTCTGAGATAAGTATTGCTACCCTTGCCTGTTTGGGGGGCGGGGACCATTAGCTTGGTAAATCTTCTTCTAGCCTTTCTCTTTCAACCAGTGCTTGTTTCTGTCAATGAGGTTGGTCTCCTTGGGCAGCAGATTGTTGGATATTCCTCTTTAATCCAGTTTTCTAAGTGGTTTCTTTTAATGGGGTAATTAAGTCCAATGACTTTCAGTGTTAGTATTGATAGGTATGTAGTGATTTTTGACATTTAGTTGTCTTTGTTGTTTAAGGTTTTGACTGTGTGCAGCTCACATTTTACTCACATGCAGCTCCATGCTACTCTCTACTTTCTTGCCTTTTCTTCTCCTGTGGCTTGGTACTGCCTGCCCTGTCATGGTTTTGTTTGCTTTCACTTTCTGTGTGCAGAGTTCCTTAGAGAATGTTTTTTAGTGGTGGTTTAGTTTTCATATATTGTTTTAGATTCTGCTTATCATGGAAGACTTTTATTACTCCATCTATTTTGAATGATAGTTTTGCTGGGTAGAGTAACCTAGAATTGAAGTTATTTTCATTCAGTGCCGGGAAGACCTCACTCCATGCTCTTCTTGCTTTTAAAGTTTCTGTTGAGAAATCTGCTGTGATTTTGGTGAGTTTAGCTTCGTATGTCATTTGGTTTTTCTCTCTTACAGCCTTCAATATTTTTTCCTCTACTCTCTATACTTAGTGTTTTAATGATAATATGTCATTGGGTAGTTCTATTTTGGTCAAGTCTGTTTTGTGTTCTGGAGGCTTCCTTTACCTGAATGGGCATAGTTTTGTCTAGATTTGGGAGATTTTCTGTTATTATTTTGTTGAATATATTATGAATTCCTTTTGCTTGCACTTCTTCTCCTTCTTCAATGCCCATGATTCTCAGGTTTGATCTTTTGATGGAGTTGGTGAGTTCTTGCATATTCCTTTCCCAGGTCTTGAGTTGTCTGACTAATATTTCTTCATTTTTTCCTTTAATTGCCATTTCATCTTTAAGTTCTGAGATTCTGTCTTCTGTTTGTTGTATTCTGCTGGAATGGCCTTCCACTTTGTTTTTGTATTTCTAGTTCATTCTTTTTTCTGAGGTTTTCCATATCGTGGGTCATTTCCTCTTTAACACCTCTATTTATGGTGTTCTCTGTTTCACTTTGGTGTTTATTTAGGGCTCTTATAATTTCATACATTTGTTTTTTTGTTTTCTCATATTCTTTATTTTTGTTGTCATGGAATTTCTTGAGTGCCTCCTTTATATTTTGGTTGCCCATGTCTAGCAACATCTCTATGAAATTCTTATTAATTACTTGCAGGATTTCTTCTTTCAGATTGTTTTTGTGGGCTTCATTGGGTTCATTGGTATAGTTTATCTTTGTTTTGTTGGAGTCTGGATCTCAGTATCTGTTTTCTTCATTTCCCTCTGAATCCTGTACTAATTTATTTTGGGGGAGAATGGTTTCCATCCTTTTTTTGTCTTCCCATCATTCCACTTGGTACTGTTTCTGTCCCTAGACTATTTGTAATTTAGTATTAGCTGAGTTACGATAGTAAAAGTAACAAAACCAAGAAAGAAGGAGAAGAAAGAAAAAGAAAAAGAATGGAAAAGAAAAATAAAATAAAAGGAGAACCAAAGAAATCAACAGGGACAGATGGTGGACAATCTAACAGTGAACAAGATAGCCAAACCCTTAATGAAAGGAAAAAAAGAAAAAGAAAAATCACTGGTTCAGGAACAGTAGAATCACAGTCTTAGTTGTTCTGGTGTTACACTTTTAGCATCCAGTCCTGTTTGTTTGTATCACCTAGGCAGGTTTGGAGCTGTCATCTGGTTGTTTTGGAGCCTTCCTGTGGCAGGTGGTGGGTGGGCTGTGGCATGGTGGGCCAGCAGATGGTGTGGCAGCCTGGCAGGCCAATGGGCAGTGGCCCAGTGGGTTAGTGAGGTGGTGGCCTGGTGGGCCCATTTGGCAAGAACCTGTGGGGCAAAGGCCCAGCATGGCAGCAGGCAGCCACTGGCAGGACAATGGCCTGATAGGCTGGCAGGCAGCAGCCTGGTGGGCCCATGGGTCAGCTGCCTGGTGGGGTGGGGTCCTGGTGGTCTTGCAGGGTGGGGGCTTTTGGGCCTATGAGGCAGGGGCCTTGTGGGGCAGCAGCCCAGTGGGCAGTGGCCCAGCTGTTCTTTCAGTAAATCATGGCAGGGAGAAGTCTTCCATGAGCTAGGGGTTCAGGGTGCCAAAGTTTCAGCTCTCCCTTGTGCTTTACCTCAGCCAAGTGTGTCTCCAGTATCTCAGCAATGTCCCTGGTTCACAAAGCTCACCCAGTCTGTGTCTGTGCCCCAGTCACCATCATGGTTAATTTCCCCCTTATTCTTTAAAGAGTTTTAAGATCTGAAAACTGCTGTTCCATGGTACCATTAAGACAACAGTCTGCCAAGAAGTTTTAATTCTCTCTTTAATTGCAATGTCCTGATGTGAACATAAAAGAGAAAACAGTCCTGATACCAAATCTTTGAACTTATCTCTCTCACTTTGAATCAATTTGCACTGGTACTGAGAATTTTCTTTTATTCATTTAAATAAGTGTCAATAAGCTCATAGCTAACAATTAATTTATATCTATGACACATAAAATAGGGACTAGGCTACATAAACATTTTTGTACTCCTTATTTCTTTTTTTAAGCAAGATAAAATGGCTATTTGTTATATCCACAGACTCTAGTTTCTTCAACATAAGAGTTTTATGAGAATCTGGAGAATCTGCTAAGGAAAATTATTTATCTTTCATAAATGAAGACTAAGATTTCATATATGTACCCATAAAAATAATAACTTCTTAAAAGAATAACACAGAATTTATATACTAGAGATTGCAGAATAATTATGCAATACCCAAGGACCATACTACTTTTACTGTGTTAATCTATTTTTTTGAAATAAAATATATTTTGTAGAATTGGTATCACAAAGTCAAACATTTATAGAAATGGATCAAGAATTGCTTTTGGTTTAGGAAATTTGAATGTTAATGCTGAATATAACTTTCATTTTATAAATGTCCAATAATAAATTTTTTTAATATTCTGATAGAGTTAATAAGGATTGCTTCTATTTCAGGAAGGGTTTCAAATTCCTTTTTTTCAGAGAATAAAGTGTTTAATGACCAATTACTTTATTTGCAATCTTGAATAGCAATGCTGTGTAATTCAGAAAGGCAATTGAGAGGGAAAATATGGCAAAAATCAGTACAAACTGGAACTCTTGCCAATAGAAGACAGATGCAATGAAAATATATTTATTATTAAAAAATAGAAAGTAGGACTCAAATTAAGAATCAACCTATGGAAAAATACCACAAATGAACATTTGAAGAAATAATTTTTTAAGGATATCTTGCATCTCCTTAACATCTTGCAGTGTAATTTTTATCTGTTACTTCTATACAAAGGTAGGTAATAATTCACAGGGCCTTTATATATCTATTCATTTAATATTTTATAATCTTACAATTTTTTTTAAAAAGGACCCTGGCATAATTTTCAGATGAATGCTTCATAATTTACCATATGTAGGCACATCCACCTTCTCAAAATACATTCTGATCTTTGATTTACTTTTAAAATGTGATTGATCAAAATTGCAGTCATTTTATTTTGCCCATGTATACAAAAGTGTTTTTTAACACATCATAGGGGTTTTTTGTTTGTTGGTTGGTTTATTTCTTTTTTTTTTTTTTTGGTGTTACTGGGGTTTGAACTCAGAGCTTCATACTTGCTAGGCAGGCACTATACCACTTGAGCAACTTGGCCAGCCAGATTATAGTTTTTAAATTAATATTCTTGGCTTAAAAATGTATAAATAGTTTCTTAAAGAAAAAATAGGAACTAAACTTCAGTTGTTTGAAATACCATGTGTGATTAAATCCAAGTAATTTAAATGACAGTAAATCCCAAAGCACCTCAAATGCCCAAAATGAGTTTTGTTTAATTATTTGCTTTTTATCTGGACATTTGCAAAGATGTAGGCATACTATACTAAAAATTGCTTTTAGCATTCCAAATTATCAGAAGATTTCAGGGTAGGTACAGAATTGCTCATATTGTAAACTATCAGACATGCTTTTAGAAGGTTGAAATGTCCGGTAACATTTTGTACTAGTTTGCAAAGTGACTCAAGAATATAAAACAATTAAAGGACAAAGAAGGAAGAAAAAAGAGAGGGACTTCTATTGCAAGGATTCATGCAGCCCTCAAAAGTATCATTTTCTTAAATTGCACAACACTTTTCTCCTACTTTTAAGGGAACACTGAAGGTTTTGTTACTATGTTATTAAGTTGGAAGAAAAACATTACTCAACTCAGATTGCTTGGTACAATTAATATAAAGAGCAAAGGATCATATACTTTATAATTCTGTGTCAGACATAAATTATTTTCAAATCCATGTATATGAAGGAAATTCTTTACTTGAGTGAGATACCCCATGGTGATCTGTATGTAAACGATGTTTCTCAGGCACATGTATTTCATATGTAATATATTGTAAAGTTGCTTTTGTGTGAAAAGTGGTTATTTTTACCTTTTGTTTCACAGACATGAGCAACCCTTAGCATGGGTTTTTCTGATAAACAGTATCATTAGTTTTGTTTAAAATTTTATGATTTGGCCGTAATAGGTGGAATCATTTTGGCTGATTTTCAGATCATATCATGAGAAAGTAATTAAAACCTTGTCAGATCAAGAGATCTATAGGAGCTATCATTACCTGGAATATATTTTTTAAACATAGATGAACAGGTACAGCAATTTCCTGAGAATTACAATTCTGAAAATTGACATTTAATGTGCAGTCCTTATAAATATAATTTTGAAAGCGCTTTGATTGTCTCAGATACACACTCCTAAAGCACTATGTATGACTCTTCCATTTTTCTTGTTACATGTTGTTTTTATTTCACTCAGTAAGGCATTTCTTTGTCAACTTCACTGAATGAAAATCATTAGACATAGAAGGGAGCAAAAAAAAAAATAAAAACAACTGTTTAAATTCCAGAACAAAATACAAGGCCTTGCAGAGACAATGTTGGGGAATCTTGCTATAATTTTTCTGAATGGGAAAAGCCTTATATGATGTATTTAGGGGTGTATGCATGCATATATATTTTCAGAGGTTTGTGATGGGAAAAAGATAGGGTGAAAAATAAATCAGAAAGATTAAGAAATAACTTTAAGGACTATGAATATTAGAGGTTACAGTGAATGTAAACACAAACCAACAAGATGGTCATACATGGAAGAGAAATGAAGAACAAAAGAAATATCTCAAACTGAGACACTGAACAGAAGCAGGGAATATTCAGATATATAGATAGATAGATGGATAGATAGATAGATAGATAGATAGACTTTCATTCTTTCTATATCTGGTGTTGAAATTAGGAAAAATATTAACACTGTCTACACTTAAAATCATGCACAGTCATATCAGGTTATTTAACTAAGGTGAATTTTTTCTGCAGAATAAAGCTCTCTGTTGGTAGTATTTTCCTATTGGTGCTATAACAAATTATCGAAAGTTTAGTGTCTTGAAACAAAATATTATTTAGACTACTATAGGTCTAACATAGGTCTAACTGGACTAAAATGAAGGTATCAGCAGGTCAATATATTCATTCTTTTTCTTCCTCCCTTTTTTCTTTTGTTCCCTTCTTTTTCTGTATTTTTAAATTTTATTGACACATAGTAATTGTACATTCTGTAATGATGAAATCAGGATAATTAGCATAGCCATTACCTTAAATATCATTTCTTACTCTTTACAACTCCTAGAGGACACTTAGATTCATAACCCCTCTTCCATCATTAGAGTTATCAGTGTACCATCATTTCTTTTCTCTAACCTCTGCATCTATCTTCACATCTTCTTCTATGACCAGACTTTTTATTTTCCTTCTTATGCAGACCCATTTAGCCTACCAGAATAATTTTCCCATCTCAAGATCCTTAATGTAATCTCTTCTTCTGAGTTCAATTTGCTATGTAAGGTAACACACTCACAGTCTCCAGTGGTTAGAATGTGGGTATTCTGAGTGGAAGTATTATTCAACTTACTATACTTCTGTTATCTCCTTTATTCTCTCCTTGCACCCAGTTACTCCTTCATAGCTGTCAATACTATTTATCCCTCACATTAGACTCCATGAGGGCTGAAGACTTTTCAGGTTATCTTACCATTTTATACTCCAGTGTGTGGCATAGTGCCTAGCATATACCAAGGAATCAGTAAATATTTCTTGTGTAGGCAAGCAAATTATATCCATATTTGACATCCTGATTCCCAGTCAGAGGCTGTATCTACAATATCACAATGCTGCTTTTTCAATTGGTGTTATAAGTTTTTACACATAGTATTTTGAAAGTAGTGCCCATGGATTGGTTTTATACCTAAGTGAAATAAAATATTTTCTCTGCCTTAGCACAACTGTGAAGTTGCTACATACTCATATATAATCCACATAGAATATCCTCCAGTTCAGGTTGTAGTTAAACTGGATCATGAACCATGCTAGGGTAATCAGTCACTTAGTCCTATTTTTATTTCTCATGGTTTAACAAGTGAAAACATGATATGTTAAAGAAGTCACAATTTTATTTAATAAGACATAGTCAATTAAATTAATTGAAAAATTCGATTTCTTACGTATATTTTACCCACTTAAATTTAGCTCATATTCAACTGAGAAAAATGATAAATTTGGAATTTGTTTTAAGGTTTGTAATAATATGCCTCTCACTTATGTGTAGTAAAGTGATTTTTTTCTGAAAGAAAAAAAGAAGATTGAGATCCCTTTAACATAGAAAATATGAAATGCACCATCCATAGGTTGCCATGGTTTCAGTTTAGCAGAAAAATGAAACTGGAAGGTTACCAATAAGTTCTGAGAGTATTCATTTTTACAAAAAGGAATCATATCAATGCAGTGTAAAACTCTAACAAGATTTAGAACAATACAGGCACTTTGAAAATTACAAAACCATTAGTCAATACCACATTCATGTGATTTATTACCCTCTAGCACCATAGTCTCTTAGCTGTTGATGGGGATCCAGTTAAGAAATAAGATTATGACTCCTTTCTTGAGATTTTCACACACTACTTACTTAGAAAATGAAGCAAATTAGACAATAAATCACTGTCCATATCACTTCTCAGCTCATGTCAATCTAAGAGGTTCAGGTTGAAAATTATTTCCCACACCATTAAATTAACATTTGTGTAGTGACATTCAGTCAAATGAAGTAGATGCCTCCCTGATTGAAAAGAACATGTAATTTGAATGAAGTTAAAGAACCAAAAAATGTATTCAAAGGACAATTCTTTTCTATATCACATTCTGATAGTTTCATGAAGAGTCTCCAGTATGAAACTCCCAAGGAAGGGTTATATTTTTTGTACTAAGGATTGAACTCAGGGTCTCCTGGATGCTAGTTGAGTGCTCTGCCACATCTCCATGCCTCCAGTCCCCAAGAAAGGTTTGGATTTCTCCTCTGTTCCTTCCTACTTGTACCTTGTGCCCTCCTACTCCATGATTTGTTCCTTTGACCAAGTAAGAAAAGTCTAATGATTGACCTACATTCACTGAATTGACATCTGTCTTACTTTGTGATAGGATCAAGATGGCATTTTTAACCAAAAATGGGGGTGTATATGATCAAAGTACATTATATACAGGTATGAAAATATCATAATGAAACCCATTATTTTTACAATTAATATATGCTTTTAAAAGATCAGTATCATATTTTAAACTCAAACAAAATTTATTTTGGGTTTCAAAAGCTGCCTGACGAGCCTTGTTTCTCTTTGTCTTTCTGTTCTGGCAATTCAAACCTTCCCAAGTCAAATGAATGCCTTCAACTGAATAAGGTAAGCTCATGGACAGAGGAATGTAAAAGACAAATGAAAATGTATATACCATTTTGAAAATGTTATGTCCAAGATATACAAACACAGTTTTTTGCCAAAATATTTCAAATATTTTGAAAATATATTGCTATCTAATAGCAGTAATTTGAGTCACTCAAAGTAGTAAAGTCCTCTAACAGTTTAGGCACATAAGGAGATAGCTCAAAATCCAAAGATTTGACAACCTAAAGGTCATACAGTCTTCCAAGTGTTATGAGTTCCTCAGTATTTAATACCTAGTTAGTATACTTATTATGATGAGACTGAAAAACTGAGAGACTCTTTAATCTAGCTAACAGGATAGTTTTGTATTGTGGATAAAAGGTGGGGTCAGAAAGTGCCAGTAGCTCAAAGGGATAGTCACTCAGCAACTGAGAAACAGAAATAACAAAGAGATAAGTGAAGGGGGTTCCAAGTGGCAAGTGTATTCTGCTGAGAAATAGTAAGAAATTTCAAATAAATGAAATATAAAGTCTTAAGTTTGAAAACCTCACCAAAAATAGAATAGTGTGAATTATTGTGGCCACATAGTTAATTCACATAATTAATTATTACATGCAGATGTTCACTGTAAGTGCCAAGTCTTTTACTATCTCACATTACTTCTTTGGTTTATGGTGCTAGGAGTAACAATAACCCCAAGCATTTATTAAATTCTTTTTTTATTATTCATTTATTCACGTGTGTACATTGTTTGGCTCATTTCTTCCCCCTACCCCCACCTTCTCCCCCAACCTCCCTTGCTCATACCCACTGTGTCTAGTGCTTTTCCAAATGTATTAACCTTTTTAATATGACAATTCTGTGTAGTTATTCTTATCCCTATAATACAGATTTGAAAATTAAAATTAAAAAGGTACACTAGTTTTTACAAGGATACACATACACATATAAATGGAATGAAGCTTGAGTTTTATCCATGCATTTTTGACTTGATACTCTTTTAATACATAAGCCATGATAATTCACAAACTGAGCAACCTTATTGAGGAAGAGTGTGTACCTCAGAGTTTTCCCAGACACAAACAGGTGGCTATGCATGCACCATGATGATAATGTCTTTGGATTGTCTCCTTAATTGTTATTCCACAGAACCCTTAATTCTCCCTCATTTAGTCATACAGAATCTGCTATTACTCAAAGATTGCCTGTGCTTATCATATTGAGGGTATGCCAGCCTGAAAATAATCATTTTGGATTTTAATGAAGAGAAATAACCTCAAGGACTCTAAATCTTACTAAACTATAGCAAAAGATGATAGGAGGCTTCTCTGTCTAGAGCTTTAGTCATCCAAGAGAACTACTAATTCCCACTTGGGAATTCTAAATGGAAACTGACTCAAGATATCTGTCATTTTTCCCCTATTGAAGACAGTTAACAAGTTCTTTATGCCTAATGCCCAAACTACCTTCTGCCTGTCTCCCTTGACCCACATAACTGGTTATTGGAAAACAATACTGTGACATGATTCAAATTTCTACCCAGAGTCTTGAAGGCCAAGGGGAATGTTCGTAGTGTGCTGTCTGTTGCTATAAAAAATACTTGGAACAAGGGTTTATTTAGCTCATGATTCTGGAAGATGGGAAGTCCAAGACCATGTATTGGCATCTTCTCAGCTTCTGGTGAGGGTTTCCTTTCTGCTTCATAATATGACAGAAGAGAGAGCAGAGGAAGCTGAGCTCCTTTTGAAACAACTCATTTTAATGAGAATTCACTTATTCTCATGAGAACAGCATTTATCCATTCACAAGTGTGAAATCCTCCTGGCCTAAACACCTCCTATTTAGGCCTTAACCTCACAATACTGCCACAGTGAAAATTAAGGTTCCAACACATGACCTTTTAGGGGACCTAGTCAAGCCATAACAATGCACAAAGAATAGGATACATGCTCTGGATAAAAAAACCAAATCCCACTATTCCTCATAGTGACAAATTTGTATATAAATTTATCTACTGTTGATTGTTTTTATTTTCCATAGAATTTTGGATGTCTGAATGTCAGCCCTAAAACAATAAATGTTCTGAGACTTTTGCCCCAGTTCCTTGGAGCTTTCTCACAAGGCCAGACACCAACTCAGACAGGCACAGTTTGGTTCCGAGGCCTTTGTCTCAGTTCCTTGGAGCTTTCCCACAAGGCCAGATGCTGACTCACACAGGCAAGTTCCCACTGCTGGCTCTGACAATTCCCCCTTTTTTATTTTTTAAACATAGCAATCCCAATGTGACCATGGCTTCAGAAGTTTTGTAAGATTTTAATTGTCGTTGGAGACAAGAGTATCCTATACAAAAAATGACAAGACCAACTATAGCAAAAATAACCCATTTGATAAGTCTTTTTGATTGTGTCAATAATTCAGACACTACTTTAATCATTAAACCTTCTAAGGGAGAGTGTTGCCATTCTCTTATTAAGTTTACAGGCAACCAAACATCTTTTGTTGCCCTTAATATAAACAATGCTTGAGAAGACCAATTAAAAGACAAAAAATTGTTAACACAGGTGTATAATTTACAATCAAAGCAGTCAACACTTTTTAGAGTAAAATTAAAGCTAAAAGTTCTAAGAGCTATGAGAACATTTCTTCTTAAAAGTAAGAGCATGCATCTTGTATTATGTAGCCTGTTGCATTTGTTCATCTTTAGGAGTCTCCCTCTTAGGGGTGGTCATCACTTTGTTGGACATGTCTTTTGTTTTTTTGGGGCCTGACACTCCAAAGAGGAACCCATGGTGTTTCAGGGGATCCATGGACATCTGTAGAAACACAAGCATAACCCTTACCCTTTTTAAGTAAGAGCCCAGGCAACCAAGAGTTAAAAGATTTATACCAAATCAGGACTTGTATATCTGGCAAAGAGGGAGGTTCACCAAAATGTTTATCTGCTGTAGTCAAAATATCACCCTGAGGTAAAGTTTTAAAATTTAAAATGAAAAGTGTTAATGCTAAGGTATCTCAGGGAGTTCCCCCTTTTTATTTTTTAACAACTGTGTTTTTAAAGTTTTATGTCCCCTTTCAATGATAGCTTCTCCTTGTGGATTGTAAGGGAGGCCAGTGACATGAACAATGTTCCATTCTTTACAAAACTATTTAAATTGATGACCTGTATATGCAGGTCCATTGTCTATTTTAAGTTTAGAGGGCACTCCCATAACTGTAAGGCATTGTAAAAGAGAAGCAATGATGGCACAAACCTTTTCATTGTGTTGAGGAACAGCCCAAATGAATTTAGAATAAGTATCAATAACAACATGTAAATATGGTTGCCATGGGAAAAAGGTACATAGACCTCAAGGATTAGCACCAGATGGGTGAGATCTACAATGTAAAGGAGCACATACAGGACAAGATTTAATTATATCATGAGCAGTATGAAGAGGAATTTTATAATGCACATGTAATCTGTTGGCATTAGTATGCAAATGCTGATGTTCTTTTTCAGGGGAAGAAAACACTGTACATGTAAGTTTATCTGCAACATCATTTACTTGCACTAGAGGGCCAGGCAGATTAGAATGAGCCCTAATATGAGTAACATGTAAGGGATGAGTGTGGGACTGTATTAGATGTTGTAATGTGGATAATAATGTTTTCATAACCTTATGAGTAGTAGAAATAAGAGCAGTTTCAATAGCAGGAAGCAGTACTACTACATAAACTGAACTCAAGGCAATATTTAATGGCTTATCTATAATTTTTTGAAATAAATAAATCAGAACTGCTAATTCTACCTGTTGTGCAGAAGAATAATTAGTTTCAATAGTTTCATGTAAATCAGGTCCATGTATGTCTTTTTACCAGATGATGATCCATCTATATAATAAACTGAAGCATGAGATATAGGATTTAATTTTACTATAGTGTTAACAATAAATGGAGTTCATTTTTAAAAATCCCACAACTTACCTGCTGGGTAATCATTACCTATATATCCATAATAATTGTTTATACTATTACTTAAATTATTATTAAGGGGTAACAGATTCTCAAACTGTTTTTGTTAGTAAGGGGTAAAATAATGAGTTGTGGATTAAATCCCCAAATCTGTAGGCATCTTGCTCTTTCCTATATAATTAAAGAGGATATTAGATCAATATATGAACTTAACACTTTAGTTTCTTTTTGTTTTAAATATAACCATTCTAAAGGAGAGTTCTCTTGGGCTAAAATTCCTGTAGGAGAATGTGGAGAAGGAAATATTAGCAAGGAAATAGATTTTAAAGGGTCAAATCTTGTTAGAAAGGCAGTCCATAACCATGACTTAAAAAATTATAATTCATTTTCAGTAGCAGGTGTTAAAGTCTGAGGGCTGTCCAGGGCGGTATCACCTTCTAAGATAGAAACAAAATAGTAAGTTTATAATTTGGTATACCTAAAGAAGGATGAAGCCAATTAATGTCTCCTAGTAACTTTTGAAAGTCATTTAGAGTTGTTAATGAATCTCTTCATATGGCAGATTTTTGAGGATGAACAGTGAGTCGTTCAACTCTATGACCTAAATATTGAAAAGGAGTAGTAGTTTGTATTTTCTCGGGAGCTATTACCAATCCTCCTACTTGTAAAGCTTTTTGTGTGGTTTCAAAAATTTTATGTAATTGTTTGGAACATGCATGAGAAATTAAAATGTCATCCATATAATGGATGATATATGCATCAGGAAATGTTACTCTAATAGGTTGTAATATTTTTCCTACAAAACACTGACACATAGTGGGGGAATTAGTCATAACCTGTGACAGCACTGTCCATTGATACCTTTGTAAAGGTTTTTTGCTGATTTAAGCTATGAATGGAGAATGCAAACCTTTCCCTATCTTTGGGATGTATAGATATAGTATAAAAGCAATCTTGTAAATCTAAAACAATCAAAGGCCATTCTTTAGGAATACATGTAAGAGAAGGCAGCCCAGGTTATAAAGCTCCCATAGTTACCATAGATGCATTTACATTTCTTAAATCTACAAGAAGTCTCCATTTTTCTGATCTTTTCTTAATAGCAAACACTGGGGAATTTCAAGGAGAAAAGGACAGTTCTATATGCTTGTGTTCTAATTGTTTTTGAACTAATTGTTTTAAAGCCTGTAAATTTTCATTATTCAGGGGCCACAATTAAAATATTTGGCTGTTTTTTTGTTTCTGTATTGCCATGGTTTCTAAAGCAGCAACTCTGGCTTTATGTTTAAAATTACCTACATTACAACAGGCTTTTAAATAGTCCATAATATCACCAGTCTCCTTAATCTGTCAAATAAGACTTTGGCAATCCTCATTAGCATTATCAAAAGCCAACTGATGCAGTAAAATTTTTTGTGTTTGATCTCCTCTTACCTGTTTTTTATGGACTCTTTGAATCTTCCTATAAAATCAGAATAAGGTTCTGTTCGTCCCTGTTGTAATTTTACATAGCTGCCTTGATATTCTGCCCCCATATTAATTTTGTCCCATGCAGCCAAAGCAACAACATGCACATAAGGCAAGGCAGAAGAAGGTATATTTTTAACCTGATGGGTTTGTGACAACCAAGCACCTGTACCATTCAGCATCTCATATGAAACAGCCCCACCATTGCCTTGCTGCCCTAAAGCTGTAACTCTTTCATGGGCTTCATCAGATGAGCACATTTTCCATTGTAAAAACTCTGCTGATGATAGTATCATTTTTGCCACAATATGAAAATCACAAGGAATCCACCCAGCATCATTGCTCCAACTTGCCAAATTTTCTCTATGAAAAGGAGAAACAGGACCATAAGTTACACAAGCCTTTTTAAAGTCTTTTATAAGATTCATATCCAATCCATTATAAGTGTTATTGCTATTCATATTGAACATAACAGGAAACAGCGGTCACAATTCATGCGGCCATGGGGGGATGGGAATGAGAGCTGCTAATGAAGGGTCATTCTTTCTTCCCAAGCCCTTTTTGGGCGAATATGTAAGTAACGCATTTCCTCTCCAATGTTTCCCTTTTCATGGTGCTCATTCCAATCCTCCTCTGGGAAAGGAGGAAAAAAACACTTTCTTGGAGAAGCCATTGTAATTGCCAGTGTTGCAAGCAGCGGCAGTTTACTTTCAGTTTCCTCTGGAACAGTAAAGCAATGACTAAAGCACCATTTACTTCCCTCAGAGATTTTTTTCCATATCTCCTGTATCCAATTTATACTCATGAAGGGAGGCTACAGTATCTTTTTCTAAATTTTCTTCCCTTCTCTCTCCCCCAAGTATAAGAATTACAGATTTAACTAGAGCCCATGTTATCCAAAAATGAACAGGTATCTTTTCTCCCTGTCTGTATGCCTTTTTAACATTTTTACGTGCTCACTCCCAAACTTCTTTATCTAAAGTACTTTCCTCAGGAAACCAAGGGTTATACTCACAAATTACTTCTAAGCAGTCCTTTAACTGCTGTTTGGAAACTCCAATTTTTATTACTCCTAGTAATAAAAAATGATGCACGAGTGAAAGAAAAGGCTGGACTCTACTAATTTTGTCCCATCTTGTCTCACTTGCCTCCTTCTGTGAGGGTCTTCACATCACTTTCAAAATTCTCCTTCAGGTCCCTGTTTGGGTGCCAACTCTAAGCCATTTACCAGTGGAACTTGGGTAACCGAAGTGGTAAAAGATGAGGGGACTACTGAGTACTGCTCAATAGCCACTTTAATGAAGCATACTACAGCTTTTATAAATTCCTTTCACACAGGGAGCATTTGGTCAGAAAAAGCATGCCAAGTATTACATGTCAAGGTTACATTAGTACAGGGAAGCACAGTTAAAATTAACTCTTTGTAATGTCTCCTTTAAAATGGGAACAGAGAAAAAGGAGAAGCACATGGTCAGCATAAGTTTCTTATTTACATCTGAAGGTCACGAAGCCATCTGGGAACCTTGAATACTGTTTTTCTGGATGTCTGGCTTTCTCACAAGGCCAGATACCAACTCACACAGGCAAGGTCTGTTCTGAGACTTTTGCCCCAGTTCCTTGGAGCTTTCTCACAAGGCCAGACACCAACTCACACAGGCACAGTTTGGTCCCAAGACCTTTGCCTCAGTTCCTTGGAGCTTTCTCACAAGGCCAGATGCTGACTCACACAAGCAAGGTCCCACTGCTGGTCTGACATATGTGAAATAACAAAAATGACTTAGTTTATTTGAGCATTTGTATAATTTAGAACTATGACCTAAACTAGCACTTAAATTGTAATCTTATTTTTAAACTTGCTTCATAAACTATTTTGAATTTTTAGCACAATCTCTTAACATATATTTGTAAATTTCTGATAAATTATTCATCTATTAACTCAAGCTGAGTTCATAAAAGTATTATTTAAAACAAAGATGTGGCCTATAAAAATAATAATTTCTGTTGCTTAATAGTGTCTTCTAACTGATATATATTATAGTTATCTTCCCAATCTTTCCAATAATTAAAAGATGGTATTATTCACACAATTTAGGAATACAGATAAGGAAACTTAGTCCCAAGATATAAAGTAACTATCCTATGGGTACAGTCAATTAACTGACAGAGGCAGGTTTCAAACTCAGTCCCATCTGACTCAATACCATTAGTATTGTTAAGAATGACTTCTTGTATACAGATGAGGAAGAACTACTGATTATTTCTGAAAGAAAATCATTTTATTAGACAACTAGGTAACTGAAGCTCTATTTCTATTCATTTGAATAATTTCTGATTAACATGACTGAGATAACACAGTTATGAGAAGAATTATTTCTTCTCATAAAGAAAAAAACCAAACAAAGAAAAATAAAACAGAGGTGAGGAATCTAAGAAAAATAAAGTCCTAAGTTGACCAAAAAGAAATTGATATATTATATCTATCACCAAACATGTTCTATCTGAGATACATATGAAGAAAGCAGAATGAAACCTATAAAATACTGTTTGGAAGAAGGGGGAACTGGTAAAGGGAGAATAGGAATATAATGGGAGTGGCGAAATTGTTCAAAGTATGCTGTATACATGTATCAAATTATTGTGATGACATCCCCTTTTATTATTAATGTATGACAAATCAAAAATAAAATAAAAATTAAAAATAAAAGTGACAGTGATAATTAAATAACAAGAAAAATGTAAAACATCCACCAATTTTCTAGTTTTTCAAAAATAATTTTCACACATAACACAAAATAAAACCTGTACAGATAACTAACACCTTTTGCATGAAGTCCTTACCACTTCCTTCCTATCTTCCTTCCTATTTTCTACATGACATTGTAAGCATTATTGCATATATTACTTCATACAATTACCCAATATTAGAACATATTTTTGAGATATATGCTAAAGTGATAAATTTCAATAAAATTATACTCTCCATGTCTCCTGACATTTATTCTATCTACCTTTTCTTTGTATTCTGACACAACCTTCCTGCTCCAAACTGAATCACTTGTAATTTAAGACAATATCAAACTCTCACCAGTCTTGCTCAGTCTGCTTAAGACCCAGTGCCAAATAGCCTTGGAAAATTGGCAGAGTTTAAGGTGAAATCTATAGATGTTGACAAAGATTAATCAATGTGATCTCTAAGTAGATGTCTGTCTTACTTAAAGTCATTTTTTTCACTTCTGAAATGTAAGACACTGCCATTCACTGTTATAATCAATAGTTTTTGTAAGTGATGTGATCATGGACACTGGAACAGGAACAAAACAGCCAACTCAGTTCTATCATTTACCTGGAATATTGTATACACTTCTCCAAATGTCCTTTAATGCCATCATGATTACCCACTATCCTGGCAAATAAAGTAAACATGAAAGAAACATTAGCAAACCAAAGGATGTGCAATAAACTCTTCTTATTTTTCTACTATACTTCTTGACAGAGGAAGGTTTATACTTTCAGATACATAAGAGTAATAGGAGAAAATTTTTTTGGGTTAAAAGAGCTATTAAGTAAGGTAACAGGGGAAAAGGCTTGATTTTAGGATGAGGGAACAGGTGCACTGTTGTTTATTTTTTGTTGCTAGAAAATTACATGCTTTCTTTTATGCTATTTATTTAGTAAATATACTAATTTTTTTAATTGATCATCTAGAGTGAAATGAAGTGAGTTTTGGTCTTCTAGCAAAGTTTTGAATCTATTCTTTTCAATAAAACATGTTTAAAAGATAAGATTTATTTTAAAATGTTTCTAAGCCTCTATATTTATCTAAATTGGCCATCTATAAACAACAGTTAAAGAATTTTCACACTATTTTTATTCATAATTAAACAAGTTTGATAAGTCTCTGAATGGCAAGCACATTCTATTTTTATACATTTATATGTTTACCCACTTATTCATGGTTGTAGATTATATGATTATATTCCTGGTCTAATATGTACACAGATCAACCATACTATCCATATGGGGGGAAGACAAATAAACCAATATATATTAATATATGATAAGTGCTTACACAGGGTGCAAATCAAAGAAGAGCAAAACTTGATTTTTGAGAGATAGCAGAAGAATTAGAAAGCAAATCCTATATGACATGATACAGACCAAAGCATGAAGATTTGGAGGGAGTTAAAAGAAGCAGACTGTATTCCAGAGGGAGAGAAATTGGGTATACAAAAGCATCTCTGACCAGAAGTCCTCCCTTCCCATTCTTTACTGAAGTAATATAATTATAACTTTATCTTTAAGGCCAAAACCTTAACCCATTATCTTAGAAGCTAATGAAATACTTTTTCAAGAATCAAATTTCATAATATCATTCCCAAGATTACAAATTTGCAACTGGGTGCCATTGACTCATGCCTATAATTCTAGCTTCTTGGGTGACTGAGATTAGGAGGATCATGGTTTGAGGACATGTGGCACAAAAACTTTGCAAGACATCATCTCAACGAACAGATAGACACAGTGTTGTGCACCTGTCATCCCCAGCTATGCAGGAGGCTGAGAGTTGAAGGTTCACAGCTCCAAGCCAGCCCAGGCAAAAAGTTCTGTGAAGCCCCATCTGAATGGAAAAAAGGTGGGCATGGTGGTACGTGCCTATCTTCTCAGTGAGGGTAAGGAGCATAAAATAGAAGGACCCCATTTTGGGTCATTCTGGGCAAAAAGTGAGACCTCTATCTCCAAAATAACCAGAGCAGAAAAGGATGGAAGCATGGTTCAAGCATGCCTGAATTCAAACCCTAATACTGGCCCACCACCAATAACCAGATTTCAAATTTGCAAAAGCTATAGAGATTACAAGAAAAGGCAGTCTTTATTAGTCCTGCTATGTTTTTTATTTAGAGTCTATTAATCCCTTTAGGAGACAGGTTTTATAGATTTGAAATTTCATTTAATAACATTAACTTATATTGGTGGACATCTAAGAAATATTCTTATAAATCCAATAACTATATTTATTTTTGGAATGTTGAACAAAAATATTCCTATGACTCCAGCATCTGCATTTCCTAGAATAATGTTGACAACATTGCACATTACATTATATGGCCTTTCTATGAGAACTCCTGTAAGAATATCTCTCTGGTCTGAGACAGAAATAGCTGTTATTCTTTCAAGGAACTGTTTGACTTTTTGTGTACATTTGGAATTATGGAACAATTAGTTCACCTCTTTGGTCTTAGAATTGGTAATATGCTATTTTTTGTGAAATGTTATGATTTTAAGACATTTTTAGAATTAAAATTTTGCTCTTATGTTATTTCTCAACCTTAATTTATCTTTGCCTCATTTTTCTCATCTATTTTGCTTTACTTAATATAGTTATAGTATATGTGCCTTTGAAACTCATATTAAATGTTCTTATAAAAGATACTACTTAAGAACTGAGGGGGCTGGCAGAGTGGCTCATGTGGTAAGGTATGAGCTCAAGACACACTATGAAAGAAAGAAAGAGGGAGGGGGGAAAGGGAAGGGAAGGGAAAGACTCCTTCTTCTCTTCTCTCCAGGAGAGAGAGAGAGAAATGAAAGAAGGAGGGAGGGAAAGAGGGAGGGAGGGAGGGAGCAAGGGAGGGAGGAAGGAAGGAAGGAAAGATGAAAGAAAGAAAGAAAGGTCAGAGGAAGGAAAGAGGGAGAAGGAAGGGTACAGAATAATGGAAAGAGAAAGAAGAATAAAAAGTGCACAGTTTCTCCCAACTTCATTCTAAAGGACAAAAGTAGAGGAAGAAGAGAAAAACTACTCTGTATTCAACTTACACAAGTATACACCAGGCTTCTCCTCTCTGTTTCTGAAATAAATCTTGTGTAAGACAATTTTTAAAGAACATAAGGATCTTTTAACTTAGTAGATTAGCTTACAGAAAAGTTTTTGCCTGGTCAAAATTTATTGGGGGACATGAATTCCAAGTGATTCAAGAGGTGTTCATTCAACCCCCAAGGTACAAGGGAGGACTCATAATCTGATTCCAGCCAATTAGAATATTCCAACCTCAAAGCAAATGGATTGATTTGGAAACTGGAAATAGATGTAAGAGTTAAACCTAGCACGTCAGAGTACTGTTGTAAGCCTTTTGATGAAACTAGTATTACAAACAATGAGGGAAGCCTAGAGTTGATGATGACTTTTGTATTTCTATTTACAAAAGCCTTAGAATCAGGCCACTACTAAAGGATGAAGGTTTAATGCAGTAATAAAAATAGAAAGAAAGTTAACCCAATGAAATTGCATGTCAATTATTTTCTTTATTCCTTAAAATAGTTTCAGTTGTGTCTTTATCAATTGCAAACTAAATCATCACAAATAACAAAACAGATATATACTTCATTGATATAAGCAGAAAAAAGAGATTTTAGAACCAAACAATATTAATAGCCAATGTATAGAAGATGCTTTTTTCCTCTCAGTTCAATGAACACTATTTTATATCCATGATATATGCATTTACACATGCCTTTTTTTCATGATGTATAAGATAAAAGGAAACATTAGTTTACTTATAATGCTGATATTTTTAATTCATGTAGCTAGTCCATGTAAGGAAAACAAAAATGTAATAATTGCCTTTTGAAATATACAGAAAACTTTTATTTGAAATACTAACAAAGCCAGCAACAAATGATAAGTAGCCAAATTTGCAAAAACCCACCATAAACCTGGTGTAACAATGTTATTTCAAGGATGAACCCAAACCCATTATATTTAAACAAAAAAGTTTTGAAATTCTAATATGCCTATTTTATAACATCTCTGCATGTATTTCTCTGATCCCATTATCTAAATTCATTATTTAAATAAAGTTCTATACGTAGATGATGGTGGTCATCATACAGTCACTATTATATGCCTTCATAATTTTTATCTTTAGGGTCATTGTCAGTGACAAAACCACAGAATCTCAAAATTCATTTTGGGAATCATTCTATCTCAATTTTCAGGGTGTTATACTCCAACTATAAGTGAAATAAATTGAAAGTAAATCTAAATTATAAGCAGATTTGTCTAATATCCTGTATTTTTCTATTTTTTAATTAAAAATATTGTGAATCTGTTTTGTGTCTATGTAAGTGGAGGACACAGAAAAGAAGCATACCATTTCAATACAACGAAGAAGACAAAATGTATGTGTGTGAAAATGGGTAAAGATACATTTGGATTTTCAACCAATTAGTTGAGAAGAAAATTAAATTATTCTCCTTACTCTTTTATTCCTTCTTCATTCTATCCATCTACCTTCTTTTACTAAGTTCATTACAGTAAATTTTTCAAAATGGAACAAAGGGGAATAAAATAGCTGACTATTTCTAGTACTGTGGAAGTTATGTGAGTAATTTACAACTCAGAGAAATCTCTCTGGGATTAGACATCAATACTGATTTGTACTCATGGTTAGTTTTCAAGGTCACATTGAATCACTCCATGACACTTACTACAGTATATTCATGCCCATTTCTCTCCCTCAACCAACACAACCTATGAAGGTGAACATCTTCTTTTAATATCCCAGTTCCATAGACATAGATCCTTCCCATTCACAAGCACTATTACATTTTATTTTTCCCCTACCACCTATGTGCTCTGAAGATCCTCCAATCCTACTCTGCATATATTTTATAATTAGGCCCTTAAAGTAGACACTTTGTTTAATATGACACATAGTGCTCCCATCTACAGCTACAGTATTTATATTAGCACAAATGGTTTAATTATTAAGAAAGGATTACTCTAAAAACAACTCTTACCTAGCACCAAGTTATACTAATGATTCAAAGAATACAGGTAAGTATCAAAGAGAGATGGAATATTCTTTTTCTGAAGCTGCAAAATTTGTCAGTTTATCATTTTCTAGTGAATTACAATAAATCTTACTTTTGGAATAACAATTTCTTTTATATTTTTGTAAAAGAATTATTTTTTGCAGTACTGATGCTTGAACATAAGACCTTGAACTTGCTAGGCAGGTGCTCTACCACTTGAACCATGATCCCAGCCCTTTTTGTTTTGGTTATTTTAGAGATAGGGTTTAATGTTTATGCCCAGGCTGACCTGGACTCTGATCCTCCTATTTATGCTTCTTCCATAGCTGGGATGACAAGTGCACACCAACATGCCCAGCATTTATTGGTTACAACTGGGTCTCATGAACTCTTTGCTTGGTCTGGCCTCAAACCCAGATCCTCCTGATCTCTGTGTCCTGAGTAGCTAGGATTACAGGCATGAGCCATTATGCCCAGCACCACTCTTCCATTGTATATACCATTAATTCCACAAACAAAGGTGCTCACTCGACTACCCCCTACTTTCCAGCCAGTCATATTTATTGCTTATTTATAATAAGAAATAGATATTAGAAGCATATTGAAAAGACAAGCAGGTAAAAGAAAGAGATAATCCATCATTGATCTCTGTTGCCCAAGTAAAAAGGAACATGTTGCAGGCCTACAGTTATCTTTAAGATCCTTACTTAAAACCTACAAGATATTTTCAGATTAATAAAATTATTATATATGGGGGAGATTCAAGATGGTGACTGGGACAGAGCCACAGACCATATGAGCTACGTTAACCAGGGACTTTGCTGAGACACTGGAGACACACTTGGCTGAGGTAAAGCACCAGGGAGAGCCAAAAGTATGGCACTCTAAACTCATGCCAAGATCTAATAAAAGAACAGCCAGTGTGCCAAGTTCCTGCCCTGTAGGCCTGTGGAGCTGCTGCTCCGCTCCCCTTGGCTCTCTGCCCCTTGGACCACACCAGGCCCCAGCCCCATGCTGGATCCATGCTCCACAGGGATCTCTGCCCCTTGAGCTGCGCTGGGCCCCAGCTCTGCACTGGATTTACAACCCACTGGGATCCCTGCCCCTAGGGCCACCTGCCCCTAGGGCCCTGAAGGGCCCCAGCTCCACATGGGATGACTGGATCCATGCCCTAACAGGATCCCTTGCCCTTGGGACCCCCACACTTCAGGCCCTGCCAGGCCCCAGCTCCACATGGGACAGGACCCCTCAGACACTGCCAGATCACCGCCCTGCCAGGATCCCCACCCCTCAGGGCAGTAACCAGCTCGGTGTGAATCAGCCACACTCCCTGCCCTGGCAAGAACCCCACCACTCAGGCTGAGCCAGGCCCCAGCTCTACAGGCTTTCCAGATAACCACTCCACAAGGTTCCCTCTCAGGCTGCCACTGGAGAGCTCCAAACCTGCCAAAGAGACACACACAGACAGGACTGGATGCTGAAGGAGTAACATCAGAATAACTAAGGCTGCAGTTCTACTGCTCAAGACCTGGTGATTTTTTTTACCTTCTTTAAGGGTTTGGCTGTCTGATTTGCTGTTTGTTCACCTGCCATTTTTCCCATTTTTTCCTCTCTTCTCTCATTCTTTTTTCTTTCCTTCTCTTTCTCTTTTTATCCTTCTTTCTTGGTTTTGTTAGTATTAACATTGTAACTCATTTAATACTAAATTGAACATAGTCCAGGGACAGAAACAGCACCCAGTGGAAATATGGGAAGAAGAAAAAGGGATGGAAACCACTCTCCTCCCAAAAATAAAGTAATACAGGATTTAGAGTGAAATGAAGAAAACAGATACCCAGATCCAGACTCCTACAAAACAAGGATAAACTATACCAAGGAACCCAATGATGCCCACAAGAACACACTGAAAGAAGAAATCCTACAAGTAATTAATGAGAGTTTCATGGAGATGTTGCTAGACATGGTCAACCAAAACATACAGAAGGCACTAAAGAAATTCCAAGACAACAAAAGTTAAGAATATGAGAAAACACAGAAACAAATAAATGAAATCATAGAAGCCATAAACACCAAACTGAAACAGAGATCACCATAAACAGAGAGATAAATGAATTAAGGGCAAAAATTGAAAATATTAAAGAGGAAGTAACCCACAAAATGGAAAAACCTCAGAAAAAAAAATGAAACAGAAATACAAAACAAAATGGAAGGCCATTCCAACAGAATAGAACAAACAGAAGACAGAATTTCAGAACTTGAAGATGAAATGGTCAAGATCTGTGAAAAGAAAATGCAAGAAATCACTGACTCCAACAAAAGACCAAACCTGAAAATCATGGGCATTGAAGAAGGAGAAGAGGTGCAAGCAAAAGGAATTCATGATATATTCAACGAAATAATAACAGAAAATTTCCCAAATCTGGAGAAAACTATGCCCATTCATGTACACGATGCCTCCAGAACACAGAACAGACCTGACCAGAATAGAACTACCCAATGACATATTATCATTAAAACAACAAGTACAGAAACTAGAGAAAGAATATCGAAGGCTGTAAGAGAGAAAAAACAAATAACATACAAAGGTAAACCATCAAAATCACAGCAGATTTCTCAACAGAAATCTTAAAAGCAACAAGAGTATGGAGTGAGGTCTTCCAGGCACTGAATTAAGATAACTTCAATCCTAGGATACTCTACCCAGCAAAACTATCATTCAAAACAGATGGAACAATAAAATCTTCCATGACAAGCAGAAACTATAACACTATATGACCACCAAGCCACCACTACAAAAGATTCTCTAAGGCATTTTGTACATAGGAAACAAAAGCAAGCAAAACCATGAAAAGGCAGGCAATACCAAACCATAGGAGAAGAAAAGCCAAGAAAGTAGAGAGTAACATTGATTCAGCTACACACAATCAAACTCTTAATCAACAAACAACTACATGACAGGTATCACTATGTATTTATCAATACTAACACTGAATGTTAAAAGACTAAATTCTACCATAAAAGACATTGATTGGCAAACTGGATTAAAAAGTAAGATCCAACAATCTGTTGCCTACAGGAGACCCACCTCATCAACAGAAATAAGCCCTGGCTGAAAGTGAAAGGCTGGAAGAAGATTTACCAACCCAGTGGTCCCTGAAAACAGCAGGGGTAGCAATACTTTAGCTCAGACAAAGTAGACATCAAACTTACATTGATCAAACAAGATAAAGAAGGACACTCCATACTAATAAAAGGAGAAATACACAAAAAGGACATAACAATTATAATCTATATGCACCCAACGTCAATGTACCCAATTTCATCAAACATACCCTGAAGGACCTAAAAACATATATAACTCCAGCACAGTGACAGTGGGAGACCATAATACCCCCCTATCACCAATAGATAGGTCATCCAAATAAACAAATCAATAAAGAAATACTAGAACTAAGTCACACCATAGATCAAATGGACCTAGCTGCTACCTACAGAATATTTCATCCAACTTCTGTACAATATACATTCTTCTCAGCAGAACATGGAACCTTCTCCAAAATTGATCATATCCTAGGGTACAAAGCAAGCCTCAGCAAATATAAGAAAACAAAAATAATCCCATGCTTTTTATCTAATAACAATGCATTAAAACTAGAAATCAACAATAAAAACAGCAGTAAAAAACATGCAAACAAGTGGAAGCTGAACAACACATTGCTCAATAGTGAATGTGTCGTTGATGAAATAAAAGAGGAAATTAAAACGTTCCTGGAAGTTAATGAAAATGAAAACACGACCTACCAGTACCTATGGGACACAGTAAAGGCAGTCCTAAGAGGAAAGTTTATAGCCATGAGTGCATATATTACAAGGACAGAAAAATGTCAAATCAATGACTTAATACTACAGCTCAAACTCTTAGAAAAACAAGAAAAAGAAAATCCCAAAACAAGAAGGAGAGAAATAATCAAAATAAAGGCTGAAATCAACGAACTAGAAACAGAAAAAAAAAAATACAAAGAATTAATGAAACAAATCCTGGTTCTTTGAAAAAATAAATAAGTTTGACAGACCCCTGGCAAACCTGAATAAAATGAGGACAGAAAAAACCCAAATCAGTAAAATCAGAAATGCAAAAGGGGAGATAACAACAAACACCATGGAAATCCAGGAAATCATCAGAGACTACTTTGAAAGCCTATATTCTAATAAATTTGAAAAATTTGATGAAATGGACAGATTTCTGGACACTTACGACCATCCAAAACTGAACTGAGAGGATATTACTCACCTGAATAGAAATATAACACAAAACGAAATTGAAGTACCAATCAAGAATCTCCCAAAAAAGAAAAGTTCAAGACCTGATGGATTCACTGCTGAATTCTATTAGTCATGTAAAGAACTAATACCAACACTCCTTAAACTGTTCCATGAAATGGAAAGGGAAGGAACACTGCCTATCTCATTTTATGAAGCCAATATGTCTCATCCCAAAACCAGACGAAGACACCTCCAAAAAGGAGAATTATAGGCAAATTTCCTTAATGAACATTGATGCAAAAATCTTCAATAAAATAATGGCAAACTGAATCCAAAAACACATTAGAAAGATCATACACCTTGATCAAGTCGGCTTCATCCCAGGGATGTAGCGGTGGTTCAACATATGCAAATCTATAAATGTCATACAGCACATCTATAGTAGCAAAGACAAAACCACTTGATCATCTAGCTATAAGCAGAAAAAGCCTTCAACAAGATCCAACACCACTTCATGATAAAAGCTCTAAGAAAACTAGTAATAGAAGAATGTACATCAACATTGTAAAGGCTATATATGACAAACCTATATCCAATATCATACTTATCGGTGAAACACTGAAACTATTTCCCCTAAAATCAGGAACAAAACAAGGATGCTTACTCTCCCCACTCTATTCAACATAGTACTGGAATTTCTCTCCAGAGCAATTAGGCAAGAAGAAGAAATAAAAGGAATACAAATAGGTAAAGAAACTGTCAAAATATCCCTATTTGTACGTGATATGATCCTATATCTTAAAGACCCAAAAAACTCTACCCAAAAACTCTTAGACACCATAAACAGCTACAATAAGGTGGCAGGTTTAAAATCAACTTACAAAAATCATTAGCTTTTCTACATACCAACAATGAGCAAACTGAGAAGGAATATATGGAAAAAATTCCACTCATAATAGCCTCAAAAAAAATCAAATACCTAGGAGTAAACTTAACAAATGATGTGAATGACCTCTATGAGGAGAATTACAAACTCCTGAAGAAAGAGATTGAGGAAGACTACAGAATTGTAAAGATCTCCCATGGCCATGGATAGGTAGAATCAACATAGTAAAAATGCCTATGCTACCAAAAGCAATCTACATGTTTAATGCAATTCCCATCAAAATCCCAATGACTTTCATCACAGAGATTGAAAAATCCACCATAAAGTTCACTTGGAAACAGCAGAGACCACGACTAGCCAAGGCAATACACAGTAAAACAGCAATGCTGGAAGTATCACAATACCCAACTTCAAATTATATTACAAAGCAATTGCAATAAAAACAGCATGGTACTGGCACAAAAGCAAACATGAAGACAGTGAAACAGAAAAGAGGACCCGAATATGAATCTACACAACTATACCCACCTCATTTTTGAAAAAGGTGCTAAGAATATACAATGGAGGAAAGACAGCCTCTTCAACAAATGTTGCTGGGAAAAGTGGCTATCCATCTGCAAGAAACTGTAACTAGATCCATGTCTATCACCCTGTACTAGTATCAACTCAAAATGAATGAAGGACCTAAATATCAGACCTGAAACTCTAATGTTACTACAGGAAGGAGCAGGAAACACTCTGGAACAAATAGGTATAGGCAAAGACTTCCTGAATAGAACCCCAGCAGCCCAGCAACTAAGAGAAAGGGTGAATAAATGGGACTTCATAAAATTAAAAAGCTTCTGCACAACAAAATAAATGGACTCTAAACTGAAAAGACCACTCACAGAGTGGGAGAAAATATTTGCCAGCTATACATCAGATAAGGGACTGATAACCAGAATATACAGGGAACTTAAGAAACTGAACTCTCCTAAAATTAATGAACCAATTAAAAATGGGCAACTGAACTTAATAGAACTTTCTCAAAAGAAGAAATTCAAATGGCAAAAAAAACACATGAAAAAATGCTCACCATCTCTAGCCATAAAGGAAATGCAAATCAAGACCACACTAAAATTCCACCTCACGCCTGTTAGAATAGCCATCATCAAAAACACCACCACCAATATGTGTTAGCGAGGATGTGTGGAAAAAGGAACCCTACTCCAGTTCTGGTAGGAATGTAAGCTGGTGTAAACACTCTGGAAAAAAATTTGTAGATTTGTTAAAAATCTAAACATAGACCTGCCATATGATCCAGCAATCCCACTCCTGGGGTTATACCCAAAGGAATGTAACACAGGTTACTCCAGAGGTACCTGCACACCCATGTTTACTGCAGCATTGTAGCCAAGTTATGGAAACAACCAAGATGAATGGATCAAGAAAATGTAGTATTTGTACACAATGGAATTTTACTCAGCCATGAAGAAGAATGAAATCTTATCATTTGCAGATAAATGGATGGAACTGGAGAACATCATTCTGAGTCAGGTTAGCCCGGCTCAGAAGACCAAAAATCATATGTTCTCCCTCATATGCGGACTTTAGATGTAGAGCAAATGCAGCAATGTGATTGGACTTGGATCACATGACAAGGGGAGAACACATACGGGGGGTATGGAGATAGGTAGAAAACATAAAACTTGAAAGCATTTGATATCCCCACTCCAGAGGAACTAAAACAGAAACCTTAAAGTGATAGAGGTCAACATGAGAAGGGGATCAGGAACAAGTGTAAAGATCATTTAGAGATGAATCAACTTGGGTTGTAACACATTTGTACATGAAAGCAATGCTAAGAATCTCTCTGTATAGCCATCCTTAACTCAACTAGCACAAGCGCTTTGTCTTTCTTATTATGTTTATGTCTTTTCTTCAACAAAATTAGTGATAATGGCAGAACAGGTTCCGCCTTGATGTTTTGGGGAGGAGAGTGTGGGGGAGGAGGGCAGTGGAGAGAAATGACCCAAAAAATGTATGTATATGTGAATAAATGAATAATTAAAATAAATAAATAAATAAATAAAATTATTATATGTGGACCAACCGCACTTTATCAAACATTGTGACACAAATAATAGCTCACTGACAACTTTATCTTTGTAGAACTTGAATACTGGAAACAATATATAAATAATTTATTTCGTTTGGACAAGAGCTAAGACGTATGCAAATGTTTTAAGACAGTAGAGTCGATGACTCTTAAATTAGACTGATGAATTCAAAACACTTCCCTTGAAGAAAGTATGCTTAAATTGATTCTTAAAGGATAATAATGCTTAGCCAAGAAGAGAAGGGTAAATAACCATTCTTGACTCATAAAATAATGATAAAGGAAATAATATGTAACTAAGCCAAGTGTTTTATGGTGTAAATACTTTCTATGATCCAAGCAAAAAGGAAGTTGTGAGAATGTAGTGGGAAAAGGAATCAGTAAACAAGGAAGAGCCCAGATCTAAGATTTTTAATATTTGCATAGTTTAACATACAAGGAACCATTGAAGAATTTTATGGTCTTATTATTTCCTATTCAACTATTCTTTTACACTTTCAACAAGTATTTATTGAGAGTAAAGCACTGTCACCCATCACAGGGTTGATTTTACAATGTGTGAGTGGGACAAAGTCCTTTCTATCTTTGATTTTATGGATTAGTAGTAAGAACAATGAAAAAGTACTAACTATATATTGTCATGAAAAATGAATTTGTGGCAATAACAAACAGGGATCTCTAAGAATAAAACTACCAGGTCTGAGCCACCTAGCAGAGCTTGTCCATGAAGACACCTTTGTGGAAATAGTCATATAAGAGGAGATGAAATCAGTGTTCGTCACTCTGCATGACAGAGTGAACTCCATGAACTTCTAATGAAGGAAATCATCAGGTATGTTTAAGGAACATTTAGAAGCTAACAGCAAGTTTAAGAATGAGTCATAATTTTTTAATAAGTCAAGTGAGAGACAGTAGTGAGGGTATTAATAATAAAACTTAAAATTTCTAGAGTGTGTACTTAGCTTGAGTTACATAAAACTGCTAACGTACAACCATCTCACTTACCCAAATGGCAGTTTCATATGGTTCGGCCAATATATTAATTGCTGCACCAAGTACTTTAATACACAATCTCACATAACATTCATTGAACCATATAAAGAAGAAATTATTATTTGTATTTTAGTAATGAGAAAACTTGATTAAAACAACTTTCTCAGAGACACATGGCTAATAAAGAGGATGAATTTGTCAGGTCCCAAAAGGGAGCAGGTGGCATGCTCAAAGAGAACAATGTCAGAAAATGTGACTACAAAGACTGTTTATAAAGGCATTGATAGAGTTTAGAGAAACCAAAAATGTAAATGCAGTAACACAGAAACTGCACCAGGCATTAGCTATTACCAGTGCAAGGAAGAGTAGTGTTCCCAAGAGAAGTAGCTATATGGAAACAAAGTGACTTGTAAGTCATTGGTAGATCCATGAAGCCAATCCATGGAAACTCAGTACAGGGAGAAATGAGCTGCTACTTACCCTAGAGTTGATTCTCCACACAATGCCACTCTACTTCCTAAGCATACTATAGAGGAACCCATCCAGAGGGCAAGAAAACCCGTGGTATACTTCATAAAGATATATCTCACAGGCACAGAAAAAAGTAGAGCAGGTGGTGATGCACACTTCAGTTGACTCCTTGGTGATCTGAAGTAAAACCATGGAAGTACAGATTGTAAAGATGAATAATGAGGAAAAAACAATAGACCAATCAGCAGAAATGTGTAGAATATGGGAGAAAAGGAGAAATCTAGGGCGAATCCAAAACCTTTGGCTTGAATGAATGGGAAGATATGATGGCATCAAATGAAATGAGGACAAATGAGGAGACAATAGTCCAATATGGAGAATGCTCAATTGTAGTGTATATGGATCATACAATCTAGCGGGTAGATGAATGGATTGGTAAATTGGTAGATGGATAGACAGATGAAATTTTGAGGCAATAGTTTTGAATTATGGATTAAAATTTGTAAGTCACTAACATGAATTTGATGGTGGATATTTGGGATTTTATTAAAGTTACCCATGATAAATACATAGAAAGAAATTTGTAGACAATAATGCTATACCAGTTCTCATCAGGAGTAAGATCCACTAAAAATAATTATTCAACTGGATACTTTTTTAAAAGAATCAGTAAGCAAGATAAAATAGTATTGAAAAGAGAGGAGAAAGGAAAGAATTGATGATGATTCACTTTTATTATAATTCTAGAAATATTGTAGAACTGGCTATAGTAGAGTGAATTAGTTTAATCTATGTTCATCTAAAATTCCTGAACTTGTATGTTATTTATGTTATTTGGTCCTGCTGCCCTAACAGTGAAGTGAAAAGTTTAGGCCAATCAGGGAGAATAAATACAGGGACTAAATATGCAGAGTGTTAAATGGACTTATTACATTATGAGTGGGACAAACCAGAAAGGGTACCAAAGCTAAAAGTCTAGAGGTAGGCTTGGACACTTGTAAGAGGAAAACAGCAAGCTGCATAATGTGCAGATAATTTGGTAAATTTCTTAAACATTTATATGATGGAAGTTATAAATTCTCTTTATTTAATTTATATATTAAAAGATAAACAGTAGAACTGACAAATGAGCTATATTTTAAACTATAATTTTCTTACTAACTCATGAGAATTCATGTCTCATTAGATAAAGTTTAATTTTATATTGATTAAATGGAAGTGCCATATTTAAAATTGATATTAGGTGGACTTAAAATGGGGATACTTCCTACGGCAAATGGCTTTGAATTTATTTGATGAAAGACAATTAGAATAAATGTTAAAATACTATTGTTATGGTCTCTTTACCAGGGATATAATAAAAATTCAAGTATATGAGCGTTATTATATACTGAGTGTTATTGGACAAGATCCCAGAGAGTGATATTTAATGCTTATTACCAATGAGCAGCAGTGTCTTTTTCTGATTAGCTGGACAGCATTATCAAATAGCAGAATGGCAAATTTTAGACTACAGAGAATATGTCTGACCTATCTGAGATATATTTAAAAGCACTAAACATAACTTCTTAAAATACATCTGTTGGGTCCCTGCACAGAAAAGAAACTACTTGGTGCATTCCAACAAAGCATTTGCAGTTCAAAAATACAATTAAGTCCTTCCTTTTCTATAATAGACTATAATTGGCCATTATACTGAATTATCAGGAAGCCTTTTTAAAAAGCAAGTTCTAAAAATATATTTCATTTCCAAAAGTAGTTTTTACATTTTAATATTTCAGATTGTAATTGTGGTTGTTTTTATTTGCCTTTTAAAAAAAGAGACATAATTGTCCTATGATACAAATATAATTTCATTTATAATCGTTTCCCCCAAGCAAAATAAAGTACATGGAATGTTCTTCTGAGGATCATAAGTACAATTTTGAAAATTTTTGACTTAACTCATGATAATGGTCCAATTGTTTATGGTTGAATAGACATTTGCCACTAGATAATCAAATGATAGTATAATTAATATCAATACTTAGAGAAGCATAAAAATAATTCATACTTTAACTGATCCATTTTAATTAATTTTGATTATTATAAATTATAATATTGTTCAGCTTTCCTGAACATTCTTCTCTCTCCTGCCCCTACATCAAAGAAAGAAGTATAATTCCCTGCCCATTGATTTTGGACATGGCTACTTGACTTGCTTTGGACAGTGAAAAGTAGGAAGAAGTGATGATAGTGAGTTCCTAATCAAGAACTAAAGAAGTCACATAAGTTTCTGCTTACCCATCTAGAAAATTATAACTAAAATCATGAGATAAATATTCCCCAAATAGCCACTGCCCCTTTATCTTAAGTTTAGAATGAGATTCAAGATGAAAACCTGATCCCAACTTGAACCCTGACATGAGTCCTACAGATGAGTCTGAAACACAATTGCAAACACCAATACATAGGTAAAATAATAAGAAATAATGTGTCACTGAATTTGGGAGACTCTGTTATGAAACGTTGTAGAAATTGCTGATGAGAGGAGAGAAACACAGCTTATAATTGTTCCTTACAACCGGCATGATTTGATGACAGTCTATGTATTAAGTATAGCAAAGAAACTTTGTGGATATTTAGAAGAAAACTTTCCCCATCATATGTGTCATTCAGTTGTTAAATGATAAGTGAAAAGCAGAGCATTCATGTTACTTATTTATCAATTACAGCTTTGGCAAAGTTTGCTAGAGTTTCCTATATATCTAAATACTATGCCAACTATGTGAAAAAGCACAATACATTTTTACTAATATAAAGTACCCTACTTTTTCATGTGACAACACTAAAACTGAGCTTGAAACTGGAGTGCTTTTTGGCTCTTTATTGTTCCCCTTTGAGATGATGTACTAAACTCTTTAAATTATTTATTTATTTATTCATTTGTTTTGAGTCAGGGTCTCTTTATGTAGCCCAGGCTGGCCTCAAGCTTGCAATACCCAGCTTCCTGAGTGATGGGATTACAGGTATACACCACCATGCTGGATTCTTTTAATTTAACACATAATAATTACAGGTATTTATAGAGTAAAATGTGATATTTTGATTCATATACACATTGTGTTATGATTAAATTAGGATAATTAACATATCCATCACCTTAAATTTATCATTTCTTTTGGTAAATAAATTCTAATATGTTTTTCTAATTATTCTATTCTCAACTTCCATGAGATCATCTTTTTCAGATTCTACATATAAATCATATCATGTGGTGTTTGTCTTTCTGTACTGAGAACTATTCATAATAACCAAAATATTGAATCAAATTTAATGCTCATCAATAAATTAACAGACTTTTTAACGTGGTATATACACAATGGAATGCTATTCTTTTGTCACAAATGATGAAATCCTGACATTTGCAATATGTTAGCTTCTTTTTTTTTTTTTTAAGAGTGTGGAGTTTTTAATTTTATCATCAGAACATGCCAGGAAACATTTTTGCATACATTAAGAAAATAAAACAATAAAAGAAAGAATGAAATGATCAGGCACCAAGAAGAACACATTGGTATTTCCACTCCAGCTACTTAAAAGGTGACGAGATTCAGTAGAAAAACAAATGGTGAAAGGGGGGAAATAAATACTGAATGAATATCAGACATACATCTGGAGTTTATAAGAAAGGAGCAGAGAAATGCTTTGTGACTGGTTCATATTAATGGATAATGGAGATAGCTCAAGAAGTTATAATGCAGGCAGTTCCTAATTAACCATGATCAGGGATAGCCCAGAATGATCTGATATCTTTTTTTCTTATTTATTTATTTTTCTTTTATTATTCATATGTGCATACAAGGCTTGGGTCATTTCTCCCCCCTGCCCCCACCCCTCCCTTACCACCCACTCTGCCCCCTTATTGCTTCCCTTCTTATTGCTGTTATAACATTCCCACAAACTTATGGGTTAGTGAAAAAGAAATTTATTATCTTATGATTTTGTAGTTCAGAAATCTTCAATGGGTTTTACTGAGCTAAAATCAAAGTGTCAGCATGGCTGCATTCCTTTCTAGAGGCTCTAGAGGAAATCAATTTCTTTGCCTCTTTCAGCTTCTGGTGGTCATCCACATTCCTTGGCTCATGACCCTTTTATTCTATTTTCAAAGTCATAAACATTTGGCAAAGATTGTCTTGTGCTATGATCTATCTTATTCTCTTTCGTCTGCTCCTTTCTTCCACTTAGAGGGATCCTTATAATTACATTGAACCCATCCTGATAAATCAGGGTAATCTCTCCATCTCAATGTTAGTTGATAAGCAACCACAATTTTATTTGCAAATTTAAGTCACCTTTATAGTGTAATCTCATATATTCATGTATTCTGGGGATTAAGACATGGGTATTTCTGTGAGTTCATATTTTGCCTACTACAGATAGTATAGTTGCAAGTTAATATCACTGTCAATAATGTTAGGACAAGGTATTGTTATACACACATATATTACTATGCTGAAATATATATGTATACAAATTATATATTGATTTATATATATACATATATATGCATATATATATATATTGTTTCACATCACAGACTCTACAATGGATGACCTAGTATCACCTCATCTTCTTTCTACCTGCACACGCTTTTTTAGGCAAGATATCAAAACTCTGTAAATTTAATTTTCCCATCTGCATAACTGGGAGTAACAGTATAATATACATTGTCATTTTGTGAGAATTTAGTGTAATAATAGCCATAAAAATATTAGCAATATCAAAGATATTTAATATTTAATATCAAAGGCTAATAAATATTATAATTATTACCTTAAATAATTGTGGATCTTTTATATAGTTAAGATTATGGATTAAGTATACTTAAAATACTAGTTTTTTCTTTGATATTATATTGAACACTATTTCTGGAAAGAGAAGTTCAGACTGCATCAGGCTGTATGTCAAGAGCATACAAGCCAAAAAATGAAACACATAACATATACATATTGAATCTATATTTGCTTGAATCATTGTAGGATCAAATCTGAATGCATACTCATTTAATACTAATGGTACTATATTCCAATTACATTTCTCTCTTGCTGATCTCAAAACAGCTAATATTAATGTGTTGATAAGCTGAAATGACATTTCATTTATTTGAAAACAAATACAAATAAGATTTTTTGAGGT
Source organism: Castor canadensis (assembly GCF_047511655.1). NCBI lineage: Eukaryota > Metazoa > Chordata > Mammalia > Rodentia > Castoridae > Castor > Castor canadensis. The sequence continues at coordinate 119,252,340 of NC_133405.1, forward strand.
TCTGATATTGCTTCATAAAATGTCTCATTCTTTACAGGAAAACTAATTGAAATTCAATTCCAAATTAAATTGCAATTACATCCTTAGCATTATTAAACTATTAGTCTTAGTTAATGACTACCTTTCTGATAAAATTTCAACCATTTATTTTCATAACCTGGGTGATGCACAAACATTACCCACAAGACACATAGAAATTCACATAAAACTTGCTTTTAGCAACAATATAGAACTTGAGAGCTAAGTGGCTCTATGTATTTTTTCTTAAATAAAATTTTAAATAAAGTAAATCTAGCGTTAGTTGTTTCAGGATTCTATGATGAGGGTTTTACAAGTCCTTAAACAACTTGAAATAAATATCTGTTTGAGGCAACTTGTGCTTAAAGAGAATTGAATTAAATAGTATATGTTTTGCTATCTTCAAAATTCAATAAGCAAATTTTGCAAACATTTTAAATACTAATGAAAAGCACAAGGTATCTAAAGAACAGTAGTAAGAAAAATTCTCAGGCAGTGAATCTACTAGTTCAAATTGCCTAGATCAAAGCAATTAGTACTTCATTTGAAATCATTTTTGTCTATATTATTAAAAATTGCTCAAATACAGCAATACTTCATCTGTGTTAAGTTGGAAACTTTCATTGGAATATTATTATAATAAAAATTATTTTAATAGTTATACACTGAAGACATTTTCATCATATATATACCTAAGACAATGGATTGAAAGACTGAGAGGAAATGGGGAAAATAGAAAACTGGAAAGCAGGCAGATGGGTAGTAACTGATTTGTCAGAATGATTAGATCACAAAACTATTTCCCTACTTGGCTCAATGACAGAACGTTATCATTCAGACAGGCGATAGGAAGAGCCTTTTGAGGAACTGACCACTCAAAAGGAAAACATTCCCGCTATGATTTCTGACTTAAAGCTTCATATCAAATTAAAGCTTCAATTTGTTAAGCTCCTTCCACATACTCAGAGTTTTAATCTTCAAATTATAATTAATGAGCACAGATGTCCAAGTATTCCCAGAAAAATTATGGCACAGAATATGATATATGAGAAGAAAATAGACAAAGAGAAGAAAACTAAAAATAACAACAAAGGAAAAAACTGGCAGGAATAAGCACTAAAACAGGAGAAGAAAGCATTAATATCTACAGAGGGAAGATATTGTATCCATAACATGAAACCAGATTGTATTTAAAAATAAATGCTCAAAAAAAATAAATGCTCAAACTGGGCATGACAGAGCACCTATAATCCCACCACTTGGAAAGCAGAGGTAGCAAGATCTCAAGTTTGTGGATGGCCTCAGCTATATAGCAAGACCCTGTCTCAAAAAAACATAACAGTAATGACAATAATAATAATAAATAAAACTAACTAAAAAATGGTTAAAAATAAATGTTCTGAGAATTGTAAGAATTTTTTCTGATAACTATATTTTTTATTTTCATATTTAAGGAACTGTAGAAACAAGGAAACTAAGAGTTTAGTTCAGAGGTATAGTATTATCTAACTGTGGGCTACATTTGACTCCAGATATGTTTTCTCAAGTCTGCACAGTTTTAGGTTTGGGGCTTTTTTTTATTGTTGTGCTGGATGGGGGTACATTGTGGCACTTACAAAAGTTCTTACAATGTATCAAATATATCATACTTGAATTCACTCCCTCTACCATTCTCCTTTATCTGCCTCATTGTAAGAATTTTAAAGTTGTTATTTCTCAGCTCAAAATCAATCTTTCTATAATCTCTATAGTGTTAGAGCAGGAAATTTTTAAACCCTATTTCTCCTTTGCCATCTACTTCCTGTTCGATTCCTTCCCTAGGGAGTGTAAGATGAACAATAAATTTGAAGCATGAATGAAGAACTTACTTTATTTCCATTTGCTTCCAAATAGTGTTACTATATTCCAACAGGAGTGTTTTTGTGAATAGCAGTAGCTAATTCCACTTGCAGTGTTTTCCAACATTGGCAAAATAAGTTTCCTAGTGCCCTTCCTCATTAGAGACATCAATATTAGCTCACTAGAGTCCCCTTTTTAAAAAGCTAAGTCACAGACATGTGCCGCCCCTCCTCTAAACTCAGAGCTCAGAGATAACCACAACAATTGAATACTATCTCCTTTTCAGAGAACAGGTTAGACTTCTCCCATATAGTTCTAAATGAACCTATTATTATCCTTCATTTAACCCTAAGGGTGGTAGCCACTAACTGCACCTGCTAACTTTGTGAGTCTTTTTGCTCTCTCAGTTAGCTAATCAGCAACCTTCTAAATAGATAATGCATTTTGTCTAATACATTTTTACAATTTAAAAAACAGTGTAATTTCTGTCTCTTCAAGGGACTCTGCCTAAACGCTACATAATAGGAAAAATGACAATTTTAGTAGAAGGTTTGGAAGTTGAAATTGAGCAAATCTCTAAGAGTAGAGCAAATAACAATGAAAACAAAAGCAATTTGCGTTTCCTTTATAGATAAGAATGTTGAGCATTTCTTCATGTATTTATTTGCTATTTGTACTTCTTCTTTGGAGAAATGTCTGTTCAACTCATTTTTCCACCTATTTGGATTATTTGTTCTTCTGGTATTTAATTTTTTGAGTTTGTAAAAATGAAATTATGTCATTCACACAAAAATGGATGCAACTAGAGATTATAATGTTGAGTGAAATAATCCGAATTCAAAAAGAGCAATATTTCATGTTTCCTCTCATATGCACAATCTAGACTTAAAAAACAATAATATGACATGAATGCAAAAGGAGAACTATTGGGGAGAACCAGCAGGAGAGTGGGGGTGGAAAGCAGAAGGTGATGGGTAGTGAGTATGATCAAATTACATTATATGTGCATATGAAACTAGTATAATGAAACCCAGTAAAATTTGTAAAGTAAACAGCATGTATGGGGAAAGGGGCATACGAAAGAGTAACAGAGGGGGTAAACAAAGCATATTATATGCAGGTATGAAAATATCACAACAATACCCCTGTTAGGACACCAAAATGTTAGGTAAGTGTTGATAAAAAAGGACAAAGAAGGATAGAGACCTCAATGGAGTCAAATCACACTTTATTTAGAGAGACAGAAGGGCATCTGGCAATCTCCAAAGATGGGAGTGAGAGAAGGCACTGAGCAGGTATAGGCTGCATTTTTAAAACCAAGGCAGAGGCAGGAACAAAGACAGGAAGATTGGGGATTGCAGAATGTTTCAAGGTTGTTTGTACAGATTTGAGAGTGCAGGATGTTTCAAGGCTTGTGATTTATGACCTGCATGAGGAATTTCAGTAGAAGGTCAGAAGATAGTTTCCTACATTTCCAGACCCTAAAAGAATATAAAAGAAGGGCAGAGGGGCACTGTATTCTCATCTGACTACTTCCTGCTGGTTTGGGGTGGAGAGGGGGCCCAGAGATGCATGCCTTGCAATAACAGGAGGGTCTTTCATTGTTCCTTTATTGTAGCATTGGAGATCACTGTTATTCTTTCTTGTAGGAACCTCTGGAAGAGATTGATGAAACAGGGAAAGAAGGTTAGTTCTATGAAAATCAGGAGAAGAGGGGTAAGGAAGGGGAGCAGCCATTGTAAGTAGGGAGACATGGGGTTGGTGCTCTGTTGTTGGAGGCAGCTTGCCTGTTCCCTGAGTCATCTTGCTCCATCTCATGCCAATCCCTATTTATTAGAGAAAAAGCAACAGTGTTCTTCCAGCAGAATGCAGATGCCTCCTTGTGCAGCTGTGAGGAGGTCTAGGCTACATAGGTTTTGTAGGACTGCTGCAGCCAGGGAGTCCATTTGGTCCTGTATATAATCTATCTGCTGTGAGATGTCTTTGAGGCTGCTAGTTAATTCTTTGGAAAGTTTAGAAAATTCAGAAATGGATATCCCCATGCCAGCCAAGCCAGTTCCTGCCCCAATAGTGATCCCTAGGGCTACCAGGAAGGGGACCAGTTGTACTGCTCTTTTTGCCCTTATCAGAGTATCAACCTGGGTAGGGACAGGGAATGAGGTGTCTGGAGGTACAAACTCAAATGTGGGGGACATTTAGGCTAGGGTGTAGGTTTTGGTCCAACTGGTTGGCAAACAGATGTAGCTGTTTGTCCCGCATACCCAAAGTGTCCTGAAGTGAAGTGAAGGCATCCTGATGCGTGGAATTGGATGAGCAGAAGGAGGTCGGGAGGGAGGCAGTTGGGAGCAGGTGTTTGGTGTAGGTGAATTTATGCCATATTTGGTGGGAGTATGCTAGCAAGGCTGCTGTTAGAGCAGGAATGACATTGCCCCTGGGACCCATGGAGTTCCAATCCATAGCATTTGTGAGTGGAGGAAGAGTCTGGTGTTTGCTGGAGTAGGAACATTTTTGCAGGTATTATTGGCAGGGAACGAGTATTTTGTATTTTGGAATAGCTTTACATCTTGTCCCACATAATACTGTGAGGCAGTGGTGGGGATTTTGTGCAGGTCACCTGAAAAGGTAGGGGGATCTGAGAGTCTGAAGTAGTCAGGACCAGAAATCTTTATGTTTCTGTGAGCTGTGGGATTTTGCAGAAGGATGGTTATGTTGCCATAGGAAGGTGGGAGTGTGCCCACCTGTGGATGTGGTAGGTGGGATTCACAGTAATGCAGAGTGGGGCCTGATAGGCTAATTTAAGTTCGGTTTGGACAGGAGTGGTGAAAGGTCTCTGTGGGGGTTTTAGTGTTACAAAAGAGTTTCAGATTTCTCTGATGGCACCTGGTCATTTCCCAGATACCAGGAGCTTCCTGTATACTCACTCCAGCCAGTGAGGTGATCCAATCATGCAATGAGACAAGAAGGGCGAGGTTTGCCAGCTGTTGTAGGTGTAGGCAGACCGAACACAGGGGACTCAAGTTGGCATTGTGGTCGAGAAGGAGTTTGGAAGTTAGGGTAACTGTTTGATTTAGGTATAAGGGTAGAGTTGGCTAGGAGAGGCTAGTGGAAAGGAGGTAAAGTAGGACGGTCATAATCCTCATAGTGTTAGTCATAAAGTAGGATACAGAGGCAGAAGGAAAAAAGATCAATTTGGTTGGGGGAGAAGTGAAGGTCCCAAAAAGGTTGATATTCTGTGATATTGACATGTTGAGGTTTGAGGCACAAAATTGTGAAGGTTGGGAAGGTTGGAGGAAAGTAGGGTTAGAAAAGTATGAAAATGCTGGAGGGAGGTCATCTAGGAAGCCATCATTTCTTCCTCTTCCCAGATAGGAAGAAAGAGGGATATCTTCAGAGAGGTGAGTCCTGTAGGGGTGGAATGGTAAGGCAGAGGAGATTGTAGTTTTAGTTTGGATACATGTACCCATGAAGGGTGGCCCTTAAGCTTGATGGTGGTAGGAGGTAGGCATTGTTAGAATTACCTGGTGTGGGCCTTCCCATTTAGGCTTTAAAGAGGCAGAGGAAAGAGGCATTGACAGACATACCCAATCCTCAATATGAACTGGTGTTGGTGAATCAGCTGAGAGATGATGTTTGGGGAAAACATAATCAGCGTATTTCCAGAGTGCACAACGTAGATGGGGTGAGAAAGAAAACAGAAGGAGAGCCAGAAGCTGAGGGGGTGTGGTAGTCAAGCCAGGTGGCAGGAGCAGTCACCCATACAAAAGATCAAAGGGACTAGTTAGAAGGGGCTTGTGGGGAAAAGAACCAAGTTTGAGAAGAGCCAGGAGGAGAAGCTTGGCCCAGTCTAGGTGAAGCTCCAGGGACAGCTTTGTAAGAGTGGCCTTTAAGGTTCAGTTGGTGTGCTCTACTTTGCTGGAGGATTGGGGGTGGTAAGGGATATGAAATATCCAGGGGATTTGGAGGTATCATGATATATCTTGGGTGACAGATGAGGTGAATTCCAGGCCTTTATCTGTTTGCAGGGAGGAGGCGATACCAAATTGAGGAATGATTTCCCTAGTCAGGAGGGAGGCAATGTTGGAGGCTCCTTTGTTAGTAGTAGGGAAAGTTTCCACCCATCCTGAAAAGGTGTCTACCAATACCAGCAGATATTTAAAATTCTTTACAGGAGGCATGTGGGTGAAGTCCAGCTGCCAATTGGCTGCAGGGTGGGAACCCCTGGCCTGATGTGTTGGGAAAGGTGGAGATTTTACATTAGAATTGGGATGGGTTTTCTGGCAAATGAAACAGAATCTGGTAATCTGCAAATCGTGGAGGTTTGGTGTATCATATGAACTTGGGACTTTAGGTAAGTGGTGAGAGAGTGTAAGCTAGGGTGGAAAAGGTTATAGAGGTACTGAAGGGTGAATCTAGAGTCTTGTTTGGGCAAAATTAGGCAATTTTGGAGGAACCACCAGCCCTGTTCTTTCATGGCCTGTTGAGAGGTCAGGTTTTGCTCCTCTAGGGAGTAATGGGGTTTGATTGAGGGTGAAGCTAGGTTAAGGAAAAGGTGTTGGAGGATGGAAAGTCCCAAGGCTGCTTTTTTTTGCTAGCTGATCTACCCAGTTATTGGTCTTGGATAGGTGTTTTCCATCCCATTGGTGTCCCCTACAGTGGATGATGGCTGCTCTAGTGAGGAGAGTTGCCACCTGGAGTAATTTATCAATTAAGTCTCCATTTATAATGGGGGTTCCTCGCTGGGTCAAGAATCCTCTCTCCAGATTAAAACATTGGAGTGGATAATATTATATGTGTATTTGGAGTCAGTGTAAATATTAATTATTTTATCTTTAGCTAGTTGTAGGGCACAGGTGAGGGCTATCAATTCTGCCTGCTGAGATGAGGTCTGGGGCAAAGTCTTGGCTTCTATCACCTTTCAAGGAGGGAAGCAGTGTTGATCATTATGAAATCCCTCAATTATTGAATATCCCTTCTGGTAGGGGTGAGCCTTATGGGAGGTCCCATCAATGAACCAGTTGGGGGACGCAGAGAGGTGAGAATCTGTAGTATGGGAGAAGGGGCTAAGAGCAAAGCCGAGGGCTTTGAGGCCATAAGTGGACAGGGAGTTCCCTGAGGGAGGTGGGGATAGTAGGGATAAGAGTGGTGGTGTTTTGGACAGAGCATTGAATAAAAGATATTTGGGGATCCAAGATTATGGCATGGAGTAGTTGAACCATGGAGGGAGAAAGGGAAAGAAAAGCCTAGTGACTTGGGAGGTCCATCAGGGTGTGAGAGGACAGGACATGGAGGGGACTATGAAAGGTTAATTTGTTTGCATCCAGAATAAGGAGTGAGGCTGCCACCAGAACTCAGAGGCATTGGGGCTAGCCATGGAATACTGGGTCTAATTGTTTGGACAGGTAGGCAATGGGGTGAGGATTGTCACCAGCTTTTTGGCATAGGAGACCCAGAGCTTGGCCCTTGTCTGAATGAATATAGAGGAAGAAAGATTTGGTAGGATCAGGGAGATAGAGAGAAGAGGCATGGCCAAGGGCCTTTTCTAGGCAGGAAAGTTAGGGGAGAGGGATGAGGAGGTTAGGAGAGGTTCCCCTAAGGCCCCTTTGGCGGCATTGTGAAGGGGCTTGGATATTAAAGAAAAGTTGGGTATCCATATCCTAAAGTAGTTGACTAAGCCCAGTAGGGAGAGCAGTTCCTGTTTATTGGAGGGTAGTGGGGTGTTAAGGAGCAAAGCAAGGTGGCCGGGAGGGATGGAGCAGCAGCCAGGAGAAATGCATAGTCCTAGGTAAGTGATAGAGATAGTTAATATTTGGGCCTTGGCCTTGGAGACCCGATAGCCCCAGGTCAGAGCATTTAGGAGAATAGCAGTGTGTTGTGTGCATATTTGTTGTGTGGGACTGCAAATGAGAAGGTCATCCACTTTACTGGATGAGATGGCTGGGGGGTCCAAAGAAATGAGGACTATCCCAGAATCCTTGTGACCAGACAGTCCAGGTTATTTGTTGTGAGGTGAAGGCGTCCAGATTGGACCAAGTAAAGGCAAAAAGCAGTTGGGAAATGGGTGGAGCAGGATAGTAAAAAAAAAGCAGTCTTTAGGTCTAATACAGTAAAGAATTGTGTTTGAGGAGGGATAGTAGAGAGGAGAGTGTTAGGGTTGGGGACAACAGGGTGTATAGGGAGAATGGTTTCATTGACTTTGCATAAGTCCTATACCAGCTGGTATTCGCTACTGGGTCTGCAGATGCCCAGGAAGGGGGTGTTGTGAAGAGACCGAGCAGGAAAGAGAAGTCCAGCTTGAAGAAGCCAGGAAATGATAGGTTTGAGTCCTCTGAGGGTACAAGGTGGGAGGGGATATTGGGAGGCATTAATAAATGTGGTGGGGTCTTTAAGGGAAATGATAACTGGCTTATGATGTTTGGCCACCCTAGGATAGTCAGTGTCCCAAACTTGAGCATTATTGGGAAAGACTGTTGGGGTTTAAGGGAGAGGGAGATGAGGAAAGAGGGGAGGGAGGAAAAGGAAGGGGAGGAGGAGAGGTACCTCTGGGTTCTGTAGGGGAGCTCCGTAGGATAAACAGGATTGTAGAATTTAAAGGGAGACTATGAAGAGAGACACCTAATTTATGAAGTAAATCCCTTCCCAAAAGGGGAATGGGACATTGAGGCATAATGAGGAAGGAATGGGTCAGGACCATTTGTCCAAATATACATAATACTTCGGGAGTTTTATGGGGGAACTCCTGGATACCCAAGACTCCCACTATGGAGGTGTGGAAGGACCAGACCATGAGGTAAGAAGAGAGAGGGTAGCCCCAGTATCAGCCAGAAAGGAAAAGGTTTGGCCACCTGCTGTCCCAATCACTGTAGGCTCCTCAGAACCCAAAAGGTTTGTTAGGGGTTTGGAGAGTCCTGTCCTCCTCATTCAAGTAACTGATGGAGGGGTGTTTCTGGGACATCAGTAAGAGGTACCAAGGTTCAGGGGGGCTGATCCTGAAGGACTCCCATTTCTGGTGTCCCCATTGACCACAGATTGGGCATGGCTTGAAGGGAGGATAGGAGTTAGGATAGGCTTTGGCCCAGTGACCGGGATTGCCACAGTGAAAACAATTTCCTGATGGTATGGCTGTAGAGAAGTGAGCAATCCCAGGACTGGGTATTGCCCTGGAAGCCCTCTGGCTGAGGGCGGAGGCCAAAACCTGATATTTGGCCTTGAGGGGTTTTTTTCTCTCCTATTTGTTTTCCTCATCTCTATTATTGAAGACTCAGAAAGCCACATTTAGGAGCTCCTGTTGGGGTGTCTCGGGTCCCTGCTTTAGCTGGCAGAGCTTTTTCAGAATGTTAGGGGCAGATTGGCTTATAAATTAAACATGGAGGAAGAGGGTGTCTGCTGGGGAGGTCAGGTCTAAATTGGTGTATTTAGTAATGGCCTCTGTGAGGCGGACCATGAAAAGAGCTGGGTTTTCTTAAGCCCCCTGAGTAATCTCCCTAATCTTATCATAATTTACTTGGGCGTGTGCATTTTTTTGCATCCTCTTGAGGAGGCAGGCCGCCATATGGTTAAAGCAGATGGGGCCTGGGCTGCCCAACTGATAGGCCTAGTTAAGTTCAGCCAAAGGGACAGCCTCATCTGCCACTGGGTTAAGGGCCAGATTCTGGCCAAGGAGATGATCTGCATGCTCCCAAGCCAAGTGCCAGATCACTGGCATTCATCAGAAGTTAAGGTGGAGGTCAGGATATAATAAATGTCAGACCAGGTGAAGTGGTAAGCCCGAGTGAGCCTAAGGAATTCCTTTGAAATTTGGCAGGATTTTCAGAAAAAGTGCCTAGGCTGGCCTCAAGCTGGGACATATTGGACATGGAAAAAGGAACATGAACCCAGGTGGTTCCATCCACTCCTGCCATCTCTCATAATGGAAACATGGGTTGGAGATCTCATAAGGGGGTGGAGGGGTGATGGCCTTTGGAATCAGTGGGGCTGGGATTTGGTGTCAAAGGGGATGGGGTAGAAGGAAGCGGGTGATGGGGAATGGGGGTATGGGGGGGAGGATTAAGGGGGGTGGTCATGAAGAGTCATTGGGTTAGTGGGGGCCAGCCCTGGGGTAGGAAATTTGTCAGGATGGGGAGGCATTCATCTGCTGGGTCTAGGGGATCATCAATGTTATTGAGGTCTTTTGGGGTTCAAGAGGTAGGAAGGAGGGAGTAGATTTTGTGACCTCCTGAGGGGAAGGCATATCTGATAAAAGAAGCTGGTAAGCAGAGCAGGAGGAACAAAGGGAAGGTCATGAACGGAGAAGGAAAAAGGCCTGAATGTAGGGGACTTCTAACCATTTGCCAACCCATTGTAGGAAGTTGACCAAATCTCGGAGAATAGTGGGGTCAAAGGTGCTATACAGGCCAGCAATATTCGTTATCTAGCTGATACTGTGGCCAAATTTGAACAGAGAGGTGGATGAGTTTTTTTTTTTTTTTTTTTTTGATTTAAGGTCAGGGGTTAAACCCAGGGTTTTGAGATTTTTTTTAGGAGACAGGCCAGAGGGCTGTCAGTTGGAATAGATTGTTGAGACTCCATGGTGGTGAGCAGGAAGGCAGAAGGAAGCAGAGAGTCAGAGCCAAGGTGTCCCTCTGTTCTGAGTCAGGCTGGAGGAAGGCTGTGAATCCATTTCAAGGCATCCCCTGGGACCAATTTCAGCTGGATAAAAACCTTTGAAGGGGCATCCGAGCATCCCTGAGACAGTCATCTGAAGGGGGTTCCTGGAACCTGGGAATGGGTAGAGTTTTACTCATGGGGTGCCTCCAAGAGGGAGACAGGATTCTTACCTCCATGCTCATCAGGAAATGAGCCAGTGGTGGGTGTAGTCAGTCGGTTGACAATTGGCCTTGGCTCTGGAGGTCTATGAAGGAGGAATGGGAGAAAACAGAGGAGGGGCAAGGTTGGAGATGGGAGTGCCAGGCGAGTTTACTCCTCAGACCAATACAGATCGAGGTCAAGATCTAGCCTTTCTTATGTGACTCAGGCAAAGAGAGCAGAATTGTCCAGTTGCCCTTTGGTCAAAGTAAGCTGGAGGAGCCAACAAGCTCTAGTCCCAAGTCACAGAGACAAAGAAGGGAAACCGAGAGTGAAAAGAGAAAGTGAGGGAAGGAGAAGAGAAGAGGCAGGACAGCAGCCTGGAGGTTCAGCGTGTGGGAGTGAGCCCGGCTGGCAGCAGGAGGACTTGGGGAGAAGAGTCTAATGGAAGGAGACCCCACCAAGGAATGAAATCCCCATGGGAGACTCCTCCTGGGTTTCAGCACCAAAATGTTAAGGAAGGGCTGATAAAAAGGACAAAGAAGGATAGAGACCTCAAGGGAGTCAAATCACGCTTTATTTAGCAAGACAGAAGGGCATCTGGCAATCTCCGAGGATGAGAGTGTGAGATAAACGGGAGGGGGGGGGGTAGGCTGTGTTTTTAAAACCAATGCAGAGGCAGGAACAAAAACAGGAAGACTGGGGATTCCAGAATGTTTCAAGGTTGTTTGTGCAGATTGGGGAGTGCAGAATGTTTCAAGGCTTGTAATTTATGACCTGCAGGAGGAATTTCAGTAGTTTAGAAGAAGATAGTTTCCTACAACCTCTTTGTACAATCAATATATGCTAATAATTTTTAATGGAAAACAGAAAATAAAAGTAGAGTTACCAAACTGTTCCAGGAAGACTAATAGCTAAAAAACAAGCATTCTAGAAAAAGCAAACAGAGAAAATGCATGAGATGAAAAACTAAAACTTTTAAGAAAAATTCCCCAACTGAAATACAGGAAATTTCAGATTGAAGGAATCTGTGAGTACCCAGCACAATGCATGAAAATAGATTTATTCTAAATAACATCATTATGGGATTTAGGAATACTGGAGAGAAAAAGAAGTTCCTGTGAGATTCTGGAAAAGGAAACTGAATGTCACATACAAAGGATCTGGAATAAAATTGAGTATCTCACCGGTAACACAAGAACAAAAAGAGACATCAGAGAAATGTGTTAAAATGTAACGCAATTATTAATCAAGCATATGAGAGTAAAATAAAGATGCTTTTCGTCAATCAAACATCAAAAAACATACCTCCTGTGCCTTTTAAAAGTGATTTACCCAATGATGCCCTCCAGCAATAAAAGCCAGTAAGAGGAAAAGAGGAAGAAATAGCAACTGTCAACAAGAAGGCAAGAGCCCTGATATAGGAAAGACTCAAAGGGAATTCCAAGATGTTGATTGAGGTTACAGGGAAATAAATGTGCAGTAAACATGAAGAGTATCAGTTCAGATTAAAGCATGTTGCTTAATATTGATTTAACTAAAATTTGTGTGCCACTAATGAACATTTAATGAAGGAAAACAAATGAAAAAGCCATCATATCTATCACTTTCCAAAAGATGAAGTCAATCAATGCAATAAATCTAAGCATCTTTCTTATGCATGCACACATGTGTTTTTTCTCTTTATTCTACAGTTTTGAGACATGAAACATTTAGAACTAAGGTACTACCATGTTTCTATTGAAACCTGATGCTTGATTATAATTAACAGTTATAAGTTAAAATAGCTGTTTATACCTATCTTGTGGAACTATGGATGAATGTGTGTGTGTGTGTGTGTGTGTGTACATGAGTGTGCCAGATTAAGCTGTTGAAAGAGAAAAAATATTTTCCTCTAGGATGGCAGAATAAGGAATGAGCAGTGTCATTGCATTTCATTTCAAACTTTGCAACTGCACTTAGTTTGTTAAATTATGGGTGTCAATGATAAAAACAAAATTAAAATTAACATACCAGACTTATTGGTCCAGTTAACTTATTTTATTTTTTTATATAAACATTATTTATTGAAGCAATAAGTATAAATTATCAAACTGTGTAAATGAACATGATTATATGAATGGAATGAAATCCCACAGAACCATTTTTTTATAAACATAATATGTAGCATAATAGTATATTATTCTTGTAACACACACGAACAGGAAATCAATGTGAGTCAATGCCCTGTATAGCTATCCTTATCTCAACCAGCAAAAACCCTTGTTCCTTCCTATTATGGCCTATACTCTCTCTAAAACAAAATTAGAAATAAGGGCAAAATAGTTTCTGCTGGGTATTGAGGGGGTAGGGGGGAGAGGGAGGGGGCGGAGTGGGTGGTAAGGGAGGGGGTGGGGGCAGGGGGGAGAAATGACCCAAGCCTTGTATGCATAAAAAAAATAGTGTATTATTCTTGCCCTCTATTTCCATCCCTTAGAGTGAAGAATCAGATAATGTAAACTATTGAAGGGTGTTACTATGAAATGAGTGACTGATTCTTAGGAAGATTCATGGAAGTCTTCAGAATTGGTGGGGTCACTGTGGCCAATTTGAGGTCATTTTTTTTTTTTTGCATTGCTGGGGCTTGAACTCAGGGCCAACACATTGAGCCACACCACCAGCCCTATTTTGTGGTGAGTTTTTCTGAGATATGTTCTTGCTAAATATCTACCAGGGCTTGCTTTGCACCATGATCCTCCTGATCCCTGCCTCCTGACTAGATAGGATTACAGGTGTGTCACTGATGCCTGGATAGTTTTGAGTTACTTTACTTTCCTGCTTGCATTTTATATTTGTTTGTGTTTTTGAGACAGGGTCTCATTATGTAGTACAGGTTAGCATTGGACTCAAGACAGTCCTTCTTCACTATCCTTAGTGCTGGAATTAGATGGGTGTACCAACACACCTGACAAAAACATATAATATATGAGAAAATTATCATTAGAAACTACCTTTAAAAATAACTTCAAAAGTGTTGGTAGTAGCAAAAGCCAGTCCTCTTGACTCAACCAAGTCCTGTTGAGTCCATTGTTGGTGGAGTAGACTCATTGACTCAGCAGTGCAAAACCTGACAAGGAAGGGATTATTGACAAATACCTACATGTCCAACAGAAGTGTTGGGTAAGGATGAGAAATCAGTCCTGACCTTTAGCTATGGCTATTTTCTAGCGATTTGAGTCTAGATGCCCTTAATGTATTTCTTATTTTCCTGGACTATTGGAAAAGTAATGCTAAAATTCATATTGTCATCGTTTGTCAACTTACATAAAGCATTACATGAAGGCTTGTACTCAAGTTGTTAAGGGTTGCAACAAGAAAAGTTAAATTTTCACTGTCATTTGCACTTTGCTGATGCCTCCAAATATTGGTGCATGTCTGGTTTATTAGCTTATAAATGATTGCTCTCAGAAAAGACATTTCCATGGTTTACATTAGTCACAGAAACAGCATCTATATATGTCTTTTCTAATTTTTTATATTTTCTTCTTTTTTTTTCTCATTTTTCTTTTATTATTCATATGTGCATACAAGGCTTGGTTCATTTCTCCCCCCTGCCCCCACCCCCTCCCTTACCACCCACTCCACCCCCTCCCACTGCCCCCCCTCAATACCCAGCAGAAACTATTTTGCCCTTATCTCTAATTTTGTTGTAGAGAGAGTATAAGCAATAATAGGAAGGAACAAGGGGTTTTGCTGGTTGAGATAAGGATAGCTGTACAGGGCATTGACTCACATTGATTTCCTGTGCGTGGGTGTTACCTTCTAGGTTAATTCTTTTTGATCTAACCTTTTCTCTACTTCCTGGTCCCCTTTTCCTATTGGCCTCAGTTGCTTTAAGGTATCTGCTTTAGTTTCTCTGCATTAAGGGCAACAAATGCTAGCTAGTTTTTTAGGTGTCTTACCTATCCTCACCCCTCCCTTGTGTGCTCTCGCTTTTATCATGTGCTCATAGTCCAATCCCCTTGTTGTGTTTGCCCTTGATCTAATGTCCACATATGAGGGAGAACATACGATTTTTGGTCTTTTGGGCCAGGCTAACCTCACTCAGAATTTTATTCATATGTGCATACAAGGCTTGGGTCATTTCTCCCCCTTGCCCCCACCCCCTCCCTTACCACCCACTCCACCCCCTCCCTCTCCCACCCACCCCCTCAATACCCAGCAGAAACTATTTTGCCCTTATTTCTAATTTTGTTGTAGAGAGAGTATAAGCAATAATAGGAAGGAACAAGGGTTTTTGCTGGTTGAGATAAGGATAGCTATACAGGGCATTGACTCACATTGATTTCCTGTGCGTGTGTGTTACATTCTAGGTTAATTCTTTTTGATCTAACTTTTTATCTAGTTCCTGGTCCCCTTTTACTATTGTCCTCAGTTGCTTTTAAGGTATCTGCTTTAGTTTCTCTGTGTTAAGGGCAACAAATGCTAACTAATTTTTTAGGTGTCTTACCTATCCTCACCCCTCCCTTGTGTGCTGAAGCTTTTATCATGTGCTCAAAGTCCAATCCCATTGTTGTGTCTGCCCTTGATCTAATGTCCACATATAAGGGAGAACATATGATTTTTTGTCTTTTGGGCCAGGCTAACCTCACTCAGAATGATGTTCTCCAATTCCTTCCATTTACCAGCAAATGATAACATTTCGTTCTCTTCATGGCTGCATAAAATTCCATTGTGTATAGATACCACATTTTCTTAATCCATTCGTCAGTGGTGGGGCATCTTGGCTGTTTCCATAACTTGGCTATTGTGAATAGTGCCACAATAAACATGGGTGTGCAGGTGCCTCTGGAGTAACCTGTGTCACAGTCTTTTGGGTATATCCCCAAGAGGGGTATTGCTGGATCAAATGGTAGATCAATGTCTAACTTTTTAAGTAGCCTCCAAATTTTTTTCCAGAGTGGTTGTACTAGTTGACATTGCCACCAACAGTGTAAGAGGGTTCCTTTTTCCCCGCATCCTTGCCAACACCTGTTGTTGGTGGTGTTGCTGAGGATGGCTGTTCTAACAGGTGTGAGGTGGAATCTTAGCGTGGTTTTAATTTGCATTTCCTTTATTGCTAGAGATGGTGAGCATTTTTTCATGTGTTTTTTGGCCATTTGAATTTCTTCTTTTGAGAAAGTTCTGTTTAGTTCACTTGCCCATTTCTTTATTGGTTCATTAGTTTTGGGAGAATTTAGTTTTTTAAGTTCCCTATATATTCTGGTTATCAGTCCTTTGTCTGATGTATAGTTGGCAAATATTTTCTCCCACTCTGTGGGTGTTCTCTTCAGTTTAGAGACCATTTCTTTTGATGAACAGAAGCTTTTTAGTTTTATGAGGTCCCATTTATCTATGCTATCTCTTAGTTGCTGTGCTGCTGGGGTTTCGGTGAGAAAGGTTAACTTATTTTATTATGCATTAAAGCATCATATGTATTTCTGGGGAATATCCATAGAACTTTTCTATGTATGTTTCAAATGTATGAGATAAGCCAAATGTATGAGATAAGCCAAATGTATGAGATAAGCCAAAAAGACAAACATCAGTGCTGGCATAGTGGCTCAACTAATAGAGTGCCTACCTAGCAAGAGTGAAGCCCTGAGTTCAAATCCCAGTAACACAAAAAAGGGAAAATACTGTGTTTTCACTCCTATGTGTATTTAGACCTAAAATGATAAGACATGATTGCAAAAAGGAGACTGCAGAGAGGGGATGAGGAAAGGAAAGGGTGCTGGGGGTGAATATAATGGAAGTACATTATATATACATGTGAAAATAGCATAATAAAACCCACTAAATACTGTTTAAGAAAAAGAGAATAGAGTAGGGGATTAAGAAAGAGTAATGTAGGCAGGGAGAATTTTTTCAAAGTACTTTATACACTTGTATGGAAATATCACAATGAAACCTACTTTACAAGTAATTTTTGTCAATAAAAATGAAAATGCCTAACTGAAAAAATTAATTAACTACAAAGATGCGTCATCAGCATGAATATGCACAGACAGGAGTTTCTTAATGTCCAAGAAGCAAACACTAGTACATTGACTGGCGCATTGTAACAAATGTTCAAATGAATGATTAGTGCTACTGTTTATTCATAGTTTCATTAGTGATACAGATACTTGTTAATGAACCATGGTTTATGATTTCATTCTATATGCTTCCAAAAAAGTATAAGTGTTTATTCAGTGCCTACCTACCAAACAATACTTACTCTCAGTATAACAATATTCACTGAATCAAAAATGCATACTTATAAAGACATGAAATAGACACACCTTTTCATTAACTTATTCATTTTTCACAATACATGGATTACATACCTTAGTAGATATTATTCTAGAATGAATGGATGAAAGTAGGTGACAGTTCCTTCCTTCCATTGGCTCATAGTATATTGTTTAGGGAAAAATAACTACATGACATTTATATAGAACTATTCCATTATCCTCATGAAACATGTGACAGAATACACAGAAATGTAATAGCCTGTCAAAAGTAAAATAATATTTAAGTGACATTGAGATTAAAGTTAAATTTATCTTACTCCAAAGTATGTTTTCAGATACCACAGATTACCTGTGTTGTTTTCAGAAATAATTCAGAGACATATTAAATGTTAGCAGGTGCGCTCTTCTGAGATTAACTTTGTATATATTAACATTTAACATCCCAACCTGATTATTAAACTGAAGTGCACAGATATAGGTTCAGTTATCTGTGAAATCAAAGATGGTTGCTTTACATATTCATATGAAGTAGAATGCTATTAATGCCAGAAGTTAAATCACACTGCAAATGCTGTGTCCTACATATTTAAAATACCATTAGACAAAATTTTCTAATTATTTAAACAATTTAAATGTATGGTATGGAGACTTCTTAAAAACCTAAACACAGATCTGCCATATGATCCTGCAATCCTACTCCTGGGGATATACCCAAAGGAATCCCACTCAGGTTACTCCAGAGGCACCTGCACACCCATGTTTATTGCAGCACTATTCACAATAGCCAAGTAATGGGAACACAAGATGCCCCACTACTGACGAATGGATTAAGAAAATGTGGTATTTATACACAATGGAGTTTTACTCAGCCATAAAGAAGAATAAAATCTTATCATTTGCATGTAAATGGATGGAACTGGAGAACATCACTCTGAGCGATTTTAGCCAGGCTCAGAACACCAAAAATCGTATGTTGTCCCTCATATGCGGATATTAGATCAAGGGCAAACACAACAAGGGGATTGGACTTTGATCACATGATGAGGTGAGAGCACACAAGGGAGGTATGGGGATAGGTAGAAAACCCAAAACTTGAAAGTGTTTGATGTCCACACTGCAGAGGAGCTAATACAGAATCCTTAAAGCGACAGATGTCAATATGGGAAGGGGATCAGGAACTAGTAAAAAAGTCAGGTAGAGATGAATAAACTTGGGTTGTGATACATTTGTACATGGAAGCAATGCTAGGAATATCTCTGTGTAGCTATCCTTATCTCAACTAGCAAAAACCCTTGGTCCTTCCTATTATTGCTTATACTCTCTCTTCAACAAAATTGTAGAAAAGGGCAGAACAGTTTCTGACTGGAAGTGAGGGAGGGTGGGGTGTAAGGAGGGGGCAGGGGGCAGGGGGGAGAAATGGCCCAAACAATGTATGCACATATGAATAAATGAATAAAAAAATAAATGTATGGTGATCAAAAATAAAAGTAAAGAACAGCTTAGAATCTTAGGAACAAAAGCAAGCCTGGCTCTAGTGGCTCACGCCTGTAATCCTAGCTATTCAGGAGGCAGAGATCAGCAGGATTGCAGTTTGAAGCCAGCCCAGGCCAAGTTACATAAGACCCTAACTCGAAAAACCCTTCACAAAAATAGGGCTGGTGGAATGGCTCAAGGTGAAGGCCCTAGGTTCAAGCCCCAGTACCACAAAAAAAGAAACAAAAGCATATTTGATATTATATAATCCAACTACAAATTGTACTTACAGAAAAGAAAACAAGGTCCAGCGAATTTAAGTGAATAGTAAGTGATAAATGCTAATATGAAAGCAGTTTGGAGATTAAATCATACTTTGATAACACCTAGTCCCATATTCTTAGGACCAGAGAGCATGATAAGGAAAATTGAAGAGTCACCATTTAAACTGCTTTTAATATATTATCTTACTATTTTTGATTCACAGTTATTTTTCTTATGACCCCTTTTTTAAAGTGACAGGTGATAGTCAAAACATAATTAGATTTGAAAGTATGTGACTTAGGAAATAGTAGACATTGTAGAAAAGTAAAACTTGAGTAATAGTAAATTATTTGATAACTTTAGAACCTAAAAGCATATTTGGTATTATACAATCCAACCGCAAAGTTTTTTAGTAAAAAAGAAAACCAATAGTATTACATTACATTATAAACTTTATGAAGTAAGGAATAATCAATTAGCTTATGTAGAGCTCAAAATAAATAAATCATAAATGAACTAATTGAAAAATGATAAAGCACAAGAACTGTAGCATAATATTACTTTTGAGTATTAAAACACATAAACAATAATATATTTTTCAAGCATACAAACATGTTGGGATGTAACACAACATAGTGAGAACCCATGGTGGTGGTATATAAAAGGGAGGAAGTGAGAGTGGGTTTTGAGATAAATTGAGCAATGTGCTAATCTTGAGAAACAGAATTATTTCTGAGCACCAGAGGTTCAAATGCCAATTTAAATAAAACAAATTTTTGTTGGTATTATTTACTTTAATGAAGTTATATATTAAAAGCTGATTACAAGCCATAATAGTGACAAAATCCATTTTCAAAATGGTTCAAATTCAAAATTTGTTTTCAAATTGTGCAATATTGGCAAGAAGTAATGGGATGCCTGGAGTAAGGCTAAGTTTGGCAAGTAATTTAAATTCTTAGAGCCTCATTTTGTTTATGTAGAAAATGGTGTTAGATTACACAAACCCTTAGGTTCAAATATGCTTTAAATTTATCTAATTCTAACTGCATTTTATTGCTACTAACCCTAGATAGGGATTCTTTAAAGTTATGCTCCTGATTATCTAGTCTTATTTGAGGTGAATTCAGGCAAAACAAAAGGAAAGTTCTTTTTCTGAATTATCCTACATAATATGCTTATGATTTTTGATAGAGTAATATGTAATTAACTAATGAAAGAAGAGCCACCAACTCTGATATAACAGCCATGGGGAAGAAAGAACAATTTTGCTTTTTGATAATGGTGAGGGACAATAGAGAAGCATGATGCTATGGTTTGGATAGCTCCCAGAGTTCAAGTGCTGGAAACTCAATTCCTAATGTGGCAGTGTTGGGAGGTGGAGCCTAATATGAGGTGTTTCAGTCATAAGGGATCCTCCCTCATAAATGAACTCATGCCACTCTCAGAGGAATGAGTTGGTTCTTATGGGACTGGATTAGATATCATGAGAGCAATTCCAGCCCCTCATGCTTCTTTCTTTCAGACACATTTGTTTGCCCTTCTATTCCTCCACCATGAGAAAAAGCAGCACAAAGCCCTCACAACATTCTGGTGTCTTCCCTTTGTAAATTTTTTGCACAGTCTAGATATTTTACTATAGCAACAACAACAAAGTAAACAGGGTAAGACACAGAAGAAAATCATTCCCCCTTCTTGGGTGCATCCTTCTTATCCATGAATACTTGCAACATTAACAGCTAACTACAGTAGAATCATCAATCAATAATAGAGCCAATACAAACAACAAAGTTCTAGGGCTGGGAATGTGGCTCAGTGGCAAAGTGCTTGGCTAGCATATACAGGCTGTGGGTTCAATCTCCAGAACCACAAAAAAAGAAAAAAGATAGAAAGAAGCAGACAAGTTCCCAGCCCACATAGTCTATTAACCTAAAGAATCATGAAGAATTTCTAACTTGAGAAAGGGGTAACAGAAACGTTCTTCACTTCATACTTTTGCTATCACTACATTTTTCCTATCCTTTAAGTTTACAGATGAAAAATAAACTTACTTTTTTCAAACTTTTTATTTTAAAATGCCTAATTTCAATGATACAAACAAAGGAGAACTGAAATACACTCTGTACAGGCAACTTTCACTAAGATAAAAGCCATTCTGGAGCATATGCATATCTATATGTTAATTTGAAATATTTTCTATTTCAATGGGCAATTTGTGCAAGAAAAAATACATTATGTGTTTGGTTCCATTACTTTATAGCTATTGAAATATGTGAGGTAGGTTTGTTCCAAATTATTTATCCATGTCTGCACATGCCCAGAGATATGAGATAAATGTAATTGCCAAATAATAAATAACATTTTTCTATATTTACTAGTGCATATTAATTGTTCAAAGGGTTTCATTATGTCCATACATGCATGTAATGTACTTGGATCAAATTCACCCCTTCTGTTAATTTTTCTTGTTCCTTCTTTAAAAATAATTTTAATAAGTTCTATTGTTCTATTACAAATAATATTATTTGAATGTTATTGAAATAAATAACATTCATTATTTGAATCTTTTTCAAAATATCAGTTTGTATATTGTGTTTATTGATTCCAATCATCAGTTAATAAACCTGTTCAGAATTTATAAATAAATTCATACTTTCCAAGTTAAAACAAAATTATACAAGAGTTTATTAAGATGATAGTCATGAAGACTGAGGATAAATTTACAAAAAAATTATTTAATAGCTTCTTATTCCTTGCTGTTTATGGCTACTAATTTGATCTAGTCGTTCAGTCCTATACTAGTACACACCCAATGCTCTTTTCAAAAGACAAAAAATTATATTTAATCATAATCATTCTGTTTACAGAATGCCAGTTAGAAAGTACTTAAAATTGCTGGATTTAACAAATGAAATACACTTTAAATTCTGAGGTAGCACATATTTATACACCCATGTTACATTACTTATGTAGTTTAAATTCATAGGTCCTGAGCCACATGCTGTGATGACAGATATAACACTTCATAATGATCACTAAGTAATATTTACTGTGTATCTCATTTGCATTAAGTTGCTTTATGTTAGAGAAATAAGAACCTTATGTTGAGTTTATTAGGGTAGTATTAGGTTTAAGACCTCCAGACTTCTCCCCATCTGTTAACTGAAATAACTTTTACTTGTGAAGGAAGACCAAAATAAATATACTTCAATTAAGCTGCTTTTTTCATAACCATAGAATTTATTTTACATTATGCATTTTCAGTGTCTGTGGGAGTTGGAGAATATGCAGAGGTAATGATGCCTTTATGAAAATGCTTGACTCTATTCAAGAAAAAAATAAATAATGTTAATGAAAAGCATTTTGTAAATTAAAGACAAACAAGGAAAACATCTAGGAAAAAAATGCCCAAGCATATCATTAGTAAATCTTATATTGTGTCTGCTTTTTGTTTTGTATAAATAAACATATTTTTATATAAATAAACATATTTTTAAGGTTAGTACTTCTGCTCTGAACTCATTCTAGCATTCTTAACTTATTTAATTCAATTATAGTTTTGGATAATTGCATAGTCTTTTTAAAGACAGTGCTGACAAGCAGCTAAATCAAGGATAACTTCCATTTTTAAGACATGTATGTCCAATTGAATTAGAAAATTATATTTCATCACAACTGAATATATGTGAATTTGTAGCTACTACTATTAATTGCTTCTTAAAATGTCATATGTGGTCAGATATGGTCCATCAAAAATGCTGCTTCTCTCTTGATGCCCTAATTTTTTCTTTTTATCATTTATATTTAATGAAAACATTTTTTTCTGTAAAAGCTACATAAAATATCTGGCAAACCTTTATTTATATTTGTTGTTGTTTGGCAAATGGTCTTCAACTTCCTTGGTTTGATCCATTGTAATCTAGATTACTTGTAGTAAATATATATATAGCTATATATATTTAATATTTAAATACCAAAATACCTGTTAATAACTTCGTGAGACAGGTGAATATCAGTATAATCTTCTAATTATACTGATATTTTTCTTATCCTTCTGATTTCCAGAACCACATCATTCTCAATTTTACCTCTAAAAAAAGCTATTGTAACAAAATATCTGTGTACTTATACTTAAAGCTGCGATGTTTACAAATTAACTGTATCTCAAACAGGAAGAGTAATCAGTGACCGATGCTTATAATAGTGAAATTTTAAGACTGAGAGACTGGTAAATGAGGTCCTTTTGGAGTAAAAGTGCTACCTGTAGCTTTTTATGTGAGTAGTTCTTTAACCGTTTTGTGAAAGGAGTATTTTTTTAAATGGGAAAATAGTATAGTTCTAAGGTGTGGAGTCATTATGTTTATATCGCTACATTATTTATAAACTAAAGCAACTTGGATCTCATGTTTAAGGGCAATGTTTACAGAATCATCATAAAGGAGAATTACTTAGATTGTAGGAGATGTCAAGAAAAATATTTAGTTATTTTGCTTGAATTACATGAAACTATCATGTATTATTTTGCCCTTATATTTATAAACTCTACTATTGATTGTGCTATACTTAGGTTGTTAGGAGCATTAAACTCTAGAAAAAGTTATTCTTTCTTAATTCAAAGAAATAAAAAATTGAATCACTTAAGGAAGATATGCTCTACAGGGAATAGCTATGAAATTTTAAACTATGATTTCACAAAACCGTGGATAAATGATTATTGAATGTGCTTAGTTTAAGAAACATTATTATATAGTAATTAACATCATAATATGTGTTTTATAAAGCATAACTCTGGGAAAGTTTTCCTTTTATTACTACTTTTAATATACAGGTAATATTCTTAAAAGAATTTTAAAATGACTTCAACTTTAATGTTGCATGGAATTCATTCTTCTCCAAATCTGCTTAGAAGTTGTTTAATGTCTACTTCATGTTAGAACATAGGAATATCACTGCTTCAATTCTTATTAATACATCACAATTTTAACATAGCCCCTCTATGTTTCATATGGAACTATAAGTAGGCCTACTGGGAATGTGAACTGTGCCTATTGTTGCCATATTATACATTCTGAAAAATCCCCAAGCATCTTTCAGGAGAAATCATCAGTCACCAACAACCAAGAGTTTAAGAAAAAGACTGGGTAATCAGACAAAAATAAATTCCATTCCCCAACATTATGCTCTAAATTTTTATCTCTTACGGACCTACAAGAGGAGAAAAAAATCAGAAATTATGTCCATATGCATGTCTCTGTAGAAGTATTTAGAAGATTAATTCCAGAAGAAAATATCTGTACTTTGCTCACAAGTGTCTAAATGAGTTGAGAGGAGAAGTAAGTGCATTGTTAGAAATATTAACTAGTAATTTTCATTAGTGTATGTAATCTATCAGCATCTTTTAGAGTACCAGATCTATTTTCCTGGGAACATAAATCTATTACCATATCAAAATATTCAGATTTTATTAAAGAACAATAAAATGGAGGCCACTTCTGAAGTGAAGTGAAAGAAAATAGTAAAAAATGAACTATTGTCCTGTCTTTTCAAAATTATGATTTAATATTTTTCTAATAGTCTGTTCTTCTTGTTACATTTTTCCATGCTAGGTAATGTAAATGAGAAAACAAGTCAGGGAAAAATAAGTTGAGCTATGGTCAAAATGTTAAAGTTTTAGAGAACTATAGTGTTTTTGAATATATTGAGGAAGAGCAATAAGTGATCTTGAAATGACCATCATTATTATTGGAAGTACAAAACTTAGCCAGTTAATAATACTAATTATAATGAAGTCCTCATAGAGCCCTTTGTTTGATCACATTTTTTTCCATTTCAATACCTTTTGTTAAATATTGTAAACAGCTGGATGCAAATGCTTCACACCTGTAATCATAGCTACCAAGGAGGCAGAGATCAGGAGGATCTTGGTTGAAAACCAGCCAAAGCAAATAAGTTGTGAGACCCTATATTGAAAAATACAAAAGCACAAAACAGGGCTGGTGGAATGGCTAAGATGGTAGAGCACCTGCCTAGCAAGCGTGAAGCCCTGAGTCTAAACACCAGTACCAAGAAAAAAGATTTTCTTTAATATTATAAACAAGTGTAGGTATTTGTGTTTATGTATATGTGTCTGTGTATGTTGACTACAGAATTGAGTGTCCAAGTAGAAATCCTCTCAGTGTCAGCAATGCAAGACACAAATACACAAACTGAATGTCACCAAGGAATGTATTTGGCTCATAGTAATAATTTTAGCAGGCTCTGATAAAAGAAGACAGAAATTTGACTACAGGTAATATGACTATAATAGGAAGTGCTTTCCATAATTAGCTTTTGTTATATGAGGCTTTTAATCTACGTTGTCTGTATTTTGAAAGGTTTCCTAACTGCCTCTCAATAGAAGTTCAAATAAACCCAGGCAATTTAGGTTTAATACGTTCTACGTTTAATGGTATTCACTTCAACTTTGAAATGACCAATGGTAGATTGGCTACCTCCAAATAAAAGTGGCTGTTGCCCTCAAAGCAAAAGCCCATTAAAAGCTACTGTGAGTCAATGCCCCCTGTGATGTGCACTTTTAATCTTCCCCTTCAGTTTCTAAAGCTAAAAGGAGACCTCTCTGGTGGCACATTGTCTTGGGATATTCATACTCTCTTGTTCCTTATTGTACTGTAGGGAACAGTACACTTATATCCTACACAAAGTTAAAGTGGTAGGAAAGATACTGATGAATAGCAGTAAAATAACCTGATAAACACACCTATAAAAATATAATTGAAATAATAATAACACTAAACAAACATCCACCATCTATTTCATTGATTTAAGATTGCTTATAATATTCTACATCTATGTAAAATAACACTAAATTAAGTTAACTTAGTACTTTAAAAGAGAGATTTGAAAGATAAGCTCCATGGACCAGCTCAAAGGTTAGTATTCTGATGGACTGTTAACATACTGTGCACATGAACAAAAGATCACATATGTTGTAATATGTGCATTTTTATAAGGAAAATACACATAGTAGTCACACATAGTAGTCATCAGATTCACAGAAGTTTCTGTGACACTGCCCTTCAAAATAATATCACCTTTGTCATTATATGCCTCAAAACAACTATGCCTTGATTATTTCTTCAGAGTCTGAAAATAACATTGTGGAAATAAACAAACAAAAAAACCACATCATTCTTATTCACTCAGAGAAGACAGAGACTCAGGGATGTTAGGTAACTGGCCAATCACAAATTTAATAATTCTAAAAATCATGCTGAGATCTCAGAAAATCTGATTTCTAGTATAATTATCTTTCAGATAGGATTAAGAATGATGAAATTAGTTTTGAATTCATTGAATGTACCTCTTTTTAAATATAACCATATTTTCAAATATATTTCCCCATTATAATAAATAAAACATTTACTGCTCAGAATGTTACTTCAATTGTCAAATAGATCTTTGGTCTAATACATAATCTGATGTTTCTATAATGTTTTATTTTGGATTCTGGCAGGAGAGAAAAATACACTACGAATTCTGTGAATATTAAATTCAGTACAGGGTCAGAAGATGAGGGGAACCTATTTGCAAAGCACAAAGCTTGAAAGAACACTATTTTAGGTCTTTGCCCTCAATGATAAAGAAAAATTATTTAATAAGCAAAGTCAAACTGGCTGTCTTTCCTTTCACATGAAAGAAAATACAATACTGATGTATCTAAACAAAAGATTATACAACCCAAAAATTTGCTGTGCTTTGGTTTTCCTGTTTTGATTTAGTTTGACTTCTCTTCTTCCAACCAAACATCAGATGGTACTAATAAATTAAGGGGCAAGCTTTGTCTCTAAGGAAAGGTAGTATATTTCTGAATGTTATAGAGGAAAGGGAAATATATTGGATTTTAGTAAGTAAATAAATTTTGGTTACTATTAAGTTAACTTTGACAGTATTCAAATAAAAGAAACAAGTACTGTGTAGTGGGTTAAAATAAGTGACCTAGTGAAAAAGCATCTTAATGACATTCTACCTTTATCAGGCCAGGGAAAAATTATAAGAATAATACTACTGCTCAAGTCTTCTGTAAATGACTTTTGACATGTTTTAATTTACCCTTCCTGTGATGGGAAATAAGCTCCTTTATTGAAGTAAGCTTTAACTTCTCAGGTCACAAAGATACATGTATCAATCAGGATTCAACCATAGTAACACAACCCATAAGAAATATATATTATAGAATTTATTGCAATAAATTGGCTTATGAAGTTGTGGGGACTAACCAGGCAAGTCTAAAATCTGTAGGACATGCCTTCAGGAAAAGCAGATCAAAAATTTGTTTTTACTATAAACATTAGTTTTTCTCGTAGGGCTTTCAACAGATTGAATCAAGCCTACCTAGATGCTGTAAGATAAACTCCTTTATTTTCTATTATCTGATTATGGACTTCACTTCTATAGAGTACCTTCACAGAACCACCTACAATGATGTTGGATTGAATGAATAAACAGAAACTATATCCTAGCCAAGTTGACACATTAAGCTAATAATGAAAATACATTACTTAAGTTACCACTTGGTGAAATAAATAGTACTTAGACTAAATTGATGCATTGCACCCCCCCAGTTATATATTATTCATTCCACCAGACTAGTATGGATTACTTTAAACCAGATATCAGCTAACTTTTCCAATAAAGGGCCAAATGATATTTTAGGCTGGCAGACTATACAGTCTCTGTTTAAAATAATTCGTTAATGAATTGGCATGGGTATGATTCATTAAACTGCATAAAACCAGGTTATCTGGCTTTGGGCCATGGTTTGCTGATTTATGATGGAAAGTGACATTTAAATTCTTAATTTTGTGATGTAATTATAGAACATTTTCTCAATACTTGTGCATAAGAGGCATATAAGAGACCCAGTATTGATGCCTAGACAAGTTGTCAGTAGCATAAACATCTTAACATTTCTTGGAAAGAATGGATATGCAGTTAAAGATACATATGTAACAAATCAGGGAGAATATTTATACAATAAAGTTCTGTTCAAAGCACTCTGGAAAGAAAAATAAGGTTATCCTTAAACTTGTAGAGTCCAAATTGGGTTACCTCAAATAATTGATATTTAAATTGGACCATCAAGAAATCTTTAAATAGAATAGAGGTAGGGTTTGAGAAGGAGAAAGAAGTAGGGGAGAAAAGGGAAGATAATTTCTTACTTCATATAGTCTCATAAAAAAATTTCAGAAAATTTTACATAAAAAGTTTCCTGAAAGATAATGTTGATTACCTACCAAGTACCAATTTTGTCCTTTACTGAGTTTTCTTTCAGATGTGAATCTCTTTCCATGCAGAGTTTAAAGAACAGTTTCAAAAATTAATCTAACTGTCCTAGGAATAATCCCATGTGCCTTAATGTGGATATAGAATAAACAAATAAAAAGTGTATTATATTCTATGAATAGAGAAAATAAAAATATACATTTAGCAGGCAAGTATTTCTTTTTTGCAAGTACCTCCTATATAAAAGCTTAAGTTATTAAAAATTTTGCCAATATAAGTACTGTATGAGTTCTATGTACTAGTTATAAAGTTGAAAAATAGAGTTGAAACAGTCAAAATATCCATAAAATTAAATAATCTAGTTAAAGCAGAATGAAAAACTGGAGTTAGCAAAAGAGTTTGTACTGTACACCTATTTGGTATTTTAATGTTTCTACTACAATTCTGAAATGTAAGCTTTACTTTAAAGACAGAATTTTATGTGAAGCAATCCAAAGGGAATACATTCACAGAGAAATCTTGTTTTTGTTATATTCACAAACACCATAGTTCTTGTCCATTTTTGACTACAGGGAATGAGTGCTGAAGAAAAATAAATTTTGCTGCTGGAAAATCTATGTAAACATGATTTACTTAAGGTGTACTTTGAAAAGTGTACACAAAATGCTAAGAAGGCAAATAACTATAAAAATGACTTAGCATCTTCTCACAAGAAATTCTGCCTCTGGTAAATTTAGTGTACCTGCTGGTGTCTGTTTGCAGTTTATATTTAGTTTCCCAGGAGCACCCAAAGACAATTTTGATCTCCTAACATTGGTAATTATCTCTAATTATAGGAAGAGTTTTCTACGTGCATGTCAAACAACCCACATTTTAAAAAATTTCTGTTGTTTGCATATTTTAACTTGTGCTATACTTTCAAGCATCTGTTAGATTTAGATCATTAGCATCTCCACCAATATAGCTGTCAATGAGACCCCAAGAGTGTCTGCCTGCTGATAACCATAAGGAGTAAACTAAAATGAATGAGAACAGAAAAAATCATTTGTTTTCCTGTTTCCAGTTAGAACCCTATCAGTGAAATGTAGCTTAATTTATAGCCAAAGCATATACACAGTTACAAGGAAAAGTATGCGGAGTCAATTTCAGGATGAATTCCTGTAGAAAATTGATATACTACTCTGAAAATTACAAAAATATTATTTGGGCTATATTTTTGTTAAGCAGATGTTCATTTCATTGATATATCAAAATCAGGAAATATGAATGTTTCACCATTGCAGAATGGCCAAGGATTTTCAGATTAGAATAAAAGAAAAATTCCAAGCTTACCTGAGTAAAGCTGAGAAGCACAAAAGTAGGTTTTAGGGATTGAATGGGAATGCCACAACTGATTTCACAATTTTGTTTCAATTCACATAGACTCAAAAGCCAGGCTGCATCAACTCATGTTTCCCATGGCTTTTTCACTTTAGTGCCTGGGCCTAAACTCCCTTTCTATTCCAAGATTTATAAGACTGTTCACTCTGCCAGGGCATTGTAAATATAACTCAAAACCAAATCATATTACCTTCTAACTCAAGAATAATTTTTCAGGTTTAAATATTTAAAATAAAAAACAATACCAAGTAAATGAATCCTTAAGGTAGCCCTTTGCTAATTGTCTTCTAACCATCAAGATGACCTAGTTATCTACAGTCCCTTTGGAGTGTTGTAATTATGGCATAGAGGGCCCCATTTACTCACTTATTCTTCTACCCATATTCTGTACTACTTTACATCTCTGGCATTGTTTTTTGTCATGTGGTTTGCAATATTAGTGAATATGTTACAAAAATAAGTTTGAAAGGTGGAAGTCTCCATGAGAAACTGTTGTCTGGGCTAGCTTGTTGCAAGATGTGACATAAAGAGTAAAAGTGAGTTGCCCCAATTGTCCCAGCCAGACTGGTCCTAAGATAAATGAACAACAAGCCAACATCTAAAAATGTGGATGAGGGAGTGGATCCAAAATGGTGACTGAGGCACAGACACAGACTGCATGAGCTCCATGAATCAGAGACCTTGTTAAGATGCTGGAGACACACTTGGCTGAGGTAAAGCACCAGAGAGAGCTGAAACTTTGGCACCCTGAACCCCTAGCCCATGAAAGACTTCTCCATGCCATGATATACTGAAGGACCAGGTGGGCAGCCACCCACACAATGCCACCAGCCGCTGACCCACCGGACCTCCACCCAACAGGCCCACCAGACCCTGCCCCGCAGGTCCACCAGGACACCTCCCCCCCACCCAGCACTCCAGGCCACCACCTGCCCAGGCTTCTAGGCTGTTGCTCACCTGCCAGACCACTGGACCACCAGACTGCCACCTGCCTGCGGGCCAGTCAGTCCATTGGCCACTGCACACCACAGGAGGGCTCTAACACCACCAGACCCTGGCTCCAAACCTGCCTAGGAGACGCAGGCAAACGTACTGGATGCTAAAGAAGTAACACCAGAACTACTAAGACTTAAATTCTAGTGTTCCTGAATGAGGAATTAATTTTTCAATTATTTTTCAATTTTCTTTTTCCTTATTTTTTTAAGTGTTTGTTTGTCTTGTTTGCTGTATGATTGTCCACCATATCTCCCTGTTGATTTCTTTGGTTCTCTTTATTTTTTTCCTTTCCTTCTTTTTCTTTTACTTTTCTCTCCTTCTTTCTTGGTTTTGTTAGTTTTACTATTGTAAGTTAGCTAATACTAAATTACACACAGACCAGGGACAGAAACAGTACCAAGTGGTATGAATGGAAGATGAAAAAAGGATGGAAGCCATTCTGCCCCCCAAAATAAATTAGTACAGGATTCAGAGGGAAATGAAGAAAACAGATAACCACATCTAGACTCCAACAAAACAAAGATAAACTATACCAAGGAACCCAATGAAGCCCAGAAGAACATCTTAAAGAAGAAATCCTGCAAGTAATCAATGAGAATTTCATAGAGATGATAGTAGACATGGTCATCCAAAATGTACAGGAGGCACTCAAGAAATTCCAAGAAAACAAAAATAAAGAATATGAGAAAACACACAAAAAAATGAAATTATAGGAGCCCTAAATAAACACCAAAATGAAACAGAGAAAACCATAAATAGAAAGATAAATGAATTAAGGACAAAGATTGACAATATTAAAGAAGAAGTGACCCGTGATTTAGAAAAACTCAAAAAAGAATGAAACAGAAATAGAAAACAAAATGGAAGGCCACTCCAGCAGACTAGAACAACCAGAAGACAGAATTTCAGAACTTGGAGATGAAATGGGAATTAAAGAAAAAACTGAAAACCTCTTGGTCAGACAACTCAAGACCTGTGAAAGGAATATGCAAAAACTCACTGACTCCATCAAAAGAACAAACCTGAGAATCATGGGCATTGAAGAAGGAGAAGGGGTGCAAACAAAAAGAATTTGTAATATATTCAACAAAATAATAACAGAAAATTTCCCAAATCTGGACAGAACTATGCCCATTCAGGTACAGGAAGCCTCCAAGACACCAAAGAGACTTGACCAAAATAGAACTACTCTAAGACATAATATCATTAAAATAACAAGCACAGAAAATAGAGAAAGAATACTGAAGGCTGTAAGAGAAAAAAACCAAATAGCATACAAAGATAAACCATTCAAAATCACAGCAGATTTCTCAACAGGAACCTTAAAAGCAAGAAGAGCATGGAGTGAGGTCTTCCGGGCACTGAATGAAAAGAATTTCAACCCAAGGATAGTATACCCAGCAGTACTATCATTCAAAATAGATGGAGAAATAAAAGTCTTCCATGATAAGCAGAAACTAATACAATATATGACCACCAAGCCACCACTACAAAAAATTCTTCAAGGAATTCTGCACACAGAAAGTGAAAGCAAACAAAACCATGAAAGGGCAGCAGTACCAAACCACAGTAGAAAAAAAGACAAGAAAGTAGAGAATAACATTGATTAATTTACACACAATCAAACTCTTAAAAAACAAAGACAACTACATAACAAGAATTACCACATACCTATCAAAACCAACACTGAATGTTAATGGACTTAATTACCCATCAAAAGATACCAGCTGGCAAACGGGATTAAAAAAGAAGATCCAACAATCTGCTGCCTAAAAGAGACCCATCTCATTGACAGAAACAAACACTGGCTGAGGGTGAAAGGCTGGAAGAAGAACTCCAAGTCAATGGCCCCCATAAACAGGCAGTTGTAGCAATACTTATGTCCAATAAAGTAGACTTCAAACTTACATTGATCAAGTGAGATAAAGGAGGACACTCTATACTAATAACTACAGGGAACTTACAAAACTAAACTCTCCTAAAATCAATGAACCAATTAAAAAATGGGCAACTGAATTAAACAGAACTTTCTCAAAAGAAGAAATTCAAATGGCCAAAAAACACATGAAAAAATGTTCATCATCTCTAGCCATAAAGGAAATGCAAATCAAAACCTCTCTAAGATTACACCTCACCCCAGTTAGAATAGCTATCATCAAAATCACCACCAACAACATGTGTTGGTGAGGATGTGGGGAAAAAAGAACCCTAATCCACTGCTGGTGGGAATGCAAGCTGATGCAACCACTCTGGAAAAAAATTTGGAGACTTCTTGTAAATCTAAACATAGACCTGCCATGTGATCCAGCAATCCCACTCTTGGGGATATACCCAAAAGAATGCAACACCGGTTACTCCAGAGGCACCTGCACACCCATGTTTATTGCAGCTCTATTCACAATAGCCATGTTATGGAAACAACCAAGATGCCCCACTATTGATGAATGGATCAAGAAAATATGGTACTTGTACACAATGGAATTTTACTCAACCATGAAGAAGAATGAAATCTTATCATTTGCAGGTAAATGGATGACACTAGAGAACATCATTTTAAGTGAGGACAGCCAGGCTCAGAAGACCAAAAATCGTATATTCTCCCTCACATGCGGACTTTAGATCTAGGGCAAATGCAGCAA
Organism: Castor canadensis; assembly: GCF_047511655.1. Taxonomy (NCBI): domain Eukaryota; kingdom Metazoa; phylum Chordata; class Mammalia; order Rodentia; family Castoridae; genus Castor; species Castor canadensis. The sequence continues at coordinate 119,285,263 of NC_133405.1, forward strand.
TGTGGTTGGACTTGGATCACATGACAAGGGGAGAGCACATACGGGAGGAATGGGGATATGTAGGAATCCCAAAACATGAAAGCGTTTGATGTCTCCACTCCAGAGGAACTAATACAGAAACCTTAAAGTGACTGACATGAACATGAGAAGGGGATCAGGAACCATTATAAAGACCAGTGAGAGATGAATCAACATGGGTTGTAACACATAAGTAAAGGAAAGCAATGTTAGGAATCTCTCTGTATAGCTATCATGAACTCAAATAGAAAAATGCTTTGTATTCCTTATTATGCTTGTGTCTTTTCTGCAACAAAATTAGTGATAGAGGCAGAGCAGGACCTGCCTGGAACTTAGGAGGGGAGAGGGGGAGGGGAGCAGGGTGGAGAAATGACCCAAACAATGTATGCACATGTGAATAAATGAATAAAAATTTTTTAAAAGACAAAACAAAAGTTCCACCTTAAGAGAATGAGGCTGCAGATTGCTTTCCTAAACATCAGGAATTTAAAAAATGGATTTAAAGCTGTTTTCCACAATTAATTTGCTGATACAGGGTGCCATTATTAAGTATCAGAGTATCCAGTTCAGATAAGCTAATACTTAGTGAATATTTTTCTTGTTTTCTTTAAAAAACTGTCATAAGTAAATTCCTGGACACATTTTTTCCCACTGCATGAATCACTTCCATTAAAAGATTCTTATTAAAAGGTTAAAAAAAATTTACCATAGACAGATGAGTAAATTTAATGAGAGCATTGAGTACAATCCAGATCAGTGTATCCTTACAGATTCATGAGCTAGATTAATGTTCATTTTTACTTGATATTTTTACTTGCTTTCTAATGCACATAGTTATCTGGAAATAGATACATTTTACATGAAGACAATATGAATCATGCTCAGAAGACTTCCTGCATCTTGGAATGTCTCTCTGTAGTCAAGACAATGAGATTTTACAAGAACGTTGTAAAAATTTTTTAAAACTACACAGCAAGGGGATTGAACTTTGATCACAAGATAAAAGCAAGTGCACACAAGAGAGATATGAGGATAAATAAGATATCTAAAAAATTAGCTAGCATTTGTTGCCCTCAACGCAGAGAAACTAAAGCAGATACTTTAAAGCAACTGAGGCCAATAGGAGAAGGGGACCAGGAACTAGAGAAAAGGTTAGATCAAAAAGAATTAACCTAGAAGGTAACACACACGCACAGGAAATTAATGTGAGTCAACTCCCTGTATAGCTATCCTTATCTCAACTAGCAAAAACCCTTGCTCCTTCCTATTATTGCTTATACTCTCTCTTCAACAAAATTAGAGATAAGGGCAAAATAGTTTCTGCCGGGTATCGAGGGGGTGAGGGGGAGAGGAAGGGGGCGGAGTGGGTGGTAAGGGAGGGGGTGGGGGCGGGGGGAGAAATGACCCAAGCATTGTATACACATATGAATAATAAAACAATAAAAATTTTTAAAAAATAAAAAAATAAAGGAGAATGATGGAGGGGGTAAATTCAACTAAGACCTATTATAAGCACTTTAGTAAATGTCACAATATATCCCCAGTACAATAACAATATAATGAAAAATTTAAAAATAAAAATGTGAAAATTTCATTGGGTAAATATCACACTGGAATCCTCATTCTTTCCTGTTCGCAAATCTCTGGAAAGATGAGCTACGTATTTCAGAAGTAACATTCATAGCCTTCTTTCACCTACTTCAGTTCCAAAACAGGTAGTTATAGACATTATGTCTTCAACAAGTGCTGGCAGGCAGAATTCATTTCAGGCATGCTCAGAGCAAGATCTGGACAGAATGTAGCTTGTGTGTATATGCATCTTACTTGGTAATCTTGTGTGTGTGCTCTTTGGAGTATATGTAGTACTATTTGCAGATGAGAGTTTATATAGAATAGACTGTGCTGCTTCAGATCAGAGACTATCTGTTTCCATTTATCCACTGTCTTTCAATTTAAATTGTCTGTGATGTGAATTATAACCTATAAATGTGCAGTTCCTATTTAATGCACAATAGAGAAACTGATAAAAACTGGCTTCTCAGTATACAATGGGGTTATGTTCCGATAAATTGAAAATATCACAAGTTGAAAGTACACTTAATAAACCTAACCTAGTTAATATTGTAGCTTAGCAATACAGTCCACTCTTCCACTCTAGAGTATTGGTTATTTATCCCTAACGATCACATAACTGACTAGGGGTTGCTCTCACTGCTGATGCTCACCATGTTGAGGGAATATTACTAGCCCTAGAAAAGATTTTAAAAACCAAAGTACAGTTTCTATTGAATGTGTATTCCTTTGCAACATCATAAAGTCAAAAATTATAGTTTAAGCCATCATAACTTGGGAACTGTATATATAGCAGGCTACTTTTGATTCCTGTAATTTCATAATCCATGACTTCTTCCTCAATGGAAAATGCTCATTTTTTAAATTTTCTTTGTTCTGAAAGGATTTACTGATCTTCTATTGTGTACCCTAGAGTACCAACATAAATAAGGCACTATCTTTACCCTCAAGGATTTCAAAGGCTAATCCAGAGACAAATGCCAAAAATATTTTTGTATGGTATTATAAGTGGGATTTTGAACAATCATCAAAGTACCGAGGAGAAATAAAATGAACAATTGTGTTTGCTATGAGTGTATGAGAGGAGTCCAATGGAATACTTCATAGAATATATTTTTTGTTGTTTTTTGTTTTGTTGTTTTTTGTGATAGACTCTCACTCTCTAGCCCAGTCTGGTCTCAAACTTGCTATGTAGCCCAGGCTGGCCTTGAACTTGTGGTTCTCTCCCCTCAGCCTCCTGATTATAGTCTTATTAATTTTTTTAATGAGTAGACTAAGTAGAAGTTCTTTATGAACACAAAAAGAAGGGGGAAAAGACACCTCAAGATGGAGAATAGCCGAGGTATTTGAAGAACTGCACAGAAGCACAATAAAAACTGGTAAACTCAGTGGTAACATGAGTAGAGGTTTTAAAAAGATAAGGGAGAGGGATAGGATGCTGCAAGAACATAGAATAATAGAGTATTATAGGAGACATGAAAAGGAGGTTTTGCTTTATCCTGTAAGCCATGTGTAAATGCACAAAGTAGAAAAGTACCAAGAACATGTTTGAATGTTAGAAATACCACTCTGGTAGTAGTGAAGAATGGGATTGGAGCAGGAAAGACTATGCCAATAGTTTAGACTTGTGTTGCAACAAAGTGTGGCAACAGAGTACTTGAAATGTGCTAGTCAGAACTAATATGAGTTGTCACTGTAAAATATACACTAGGTGCTGAGAAACAATAATTAAAGAATGCAAAATGTTTTAATAATCTTTGATACTGACTACATTTTGATAATAGTATTTTAGATACATTTGATTAAGTACAATGCACAATTAAAAGTAATTACATGTTTCTTTTTAATTTGTTTAATGCAGCTACTAGAAAATTTTAATTATGAATGTACCTCACATACTATTAGGTATCCCTGCTCTCAGTGTCACAAGATTGATGACCTAGGTTGTAACTATAAGCATGAAGACAGGGAAAGGTTTGGTAGCTATTAAAGGAGGAGAAACTGGAAAAGATCTATGTGACATTGAGAGATGGAGAGATCTAGAATTGCTTTGAGAATCCTGACTTGACTGACAAGGGACAATTGTAAGTTCAATACACAGGCTCTAGAACCACAAAAGAAAAGTGGAGCCTAAGAAAGAGGATTTAGTATTGAATATATTGAGTATGGAATTATGGTATCTATCAAGTGGAGGTAGCACGTAAACAACATTTGTATTTCTAGCATTTAGAACAAATGTTGTAATTAAGAAGTTATTAGACTATAAAAGAGAAAGAAAGCAACAAGCATTTGGCAATATTGTCCCCAAAAAAGACACATAGAGAGGAAGAGATATAAGCCATGGGACTTAGGGAACATCCTGTTTAAAAAGAAGAGAGAGATAGAGGGACCTATTAAGAAACAGAAAGATGAAAAGGCTGCAAGACAGTGGTTTGTGAAATTAGTGGCAGAATATATCAAGAGAAAGGGAGCCAAGTCTGGTGGCACACATCTGTAACCCTAGCACTCAGGAGGTTGAGGCAGGAGAACTGAAAGTTCGAAGCTAGCCTAGGCTACATAATGAAAAAGAATAAGAGAAATTTAGCATTGTCTCATGGTAAACGAGAAGTCATGTAAAAAGTAAGACATTTGAAAATTAACACTTCATTGTTGACCTTGTTCTGGCTCTGATGATTTTTATCAGTATTAAAAATGTTTGGCTAATTCAGCCTTAGTAATAGCTTCAACCTTCTGTCAACTTCAGTCAATTTATCTTCCTCTCAATTGCTGTAATTGTAGCTGGAATTTGAAACAAGCTTTCTAATAAAAAAAAAACAGTTTTAACAACTTTATGTGGAGGTACATCATGTAAGAATTCAACATTATTTTATTCCTGTGACTCACCACAGAGTTTGAGTATTTCTTTGGTTTATATAGAGTCTCTAAAATCTTTAATGTTCTTTTATGCCCAAATTTGAATTGTTGCTGGCCATCCCTTTTGCAATGACTAACCTGTTTAGCTACTATGATACCTTAGGGTTTTTTTTTTTCTGAGAAGGTGTCTTAGATTTGATAAGAAACAGTCCTCAAAATAAGGGTGAGCCAGGCACTGGTGGCTCACATCTGTAATCCTAGATACTTAGGAGGCAGAGATCAGGAAGATTGTGATTCAAAGCCAGCCTGGGCAAATAGTTATTGAGACCCTATCTTGAAAAAAACTCTTCACAAAAAGGGGCTGACAGAGTGGCTTAAGGAGTGGGCCCAGAGTTCAACCCTAGTACCTCAACCCCAAAAAAGTTAAAAGTTAGTGTCCAAATATTTATTGAGAAATTGTTCCCAAGGGAAATATGCAAAGAAGAAGAGAAAGCAGGAAAAAAACAGGAAGAAGTCAAGCAAGGATGCAATCTTTAGGTAATGTTCTTTCACTAGGGCCTTCTTCAATCTTATCTTATAGAGGGGTTTCTAGTGTGTAAGTTATACTATGGTATTCCTCAGACCATTGGATACCCCAGGAGAATATAAAGTGCCAGATACTTCCAATTTATGAAAGTAAAGTAGTTCCAAGAGACCAAAGAATGTCTTCTCATAAAAAGCCATGGTACACACTGGCAAAAGGGAAGGCACACAAAAGAAGGCCCATGAATAGACAGAGATCCAACAGGTCTAGGTTAAACACCAACATTACCATTGCACGAAGGACCTCATCTATCTTATATTTATATTTCTAACATCAGGCCAAAATTCCATCTTGAAAATTTAAAAGCAGGAATATCAATGCTTCTCATGGTAGACATGACCTAGCTGCCTTTCTTTTCTGACATCAAATTCCAAATGTCATTCTATCATTCAGCCTGAGACCTTTTGGTTACCTACTGTTCCTAAAGCTCTAATTCTTTTCCTCTGATATCCACTCTTGTTCACCATCCTCTACCATCTTGTAGATTATTCCTTGGGTGTCCTTTATAAATATAAATATCTATTGGCCATAGAGAACTTGTAGCTCCTGAATTCTGTTCTAGACCTAGAACTTGCCTCTACCACCATCAAAGCAATTGACACCAATAGCTGTATTCTCAGAGTCTAGTTACCCTTTCCTTTAGCCAGGTGAAAATTAGCTCACTCTAATTAAACTACAGGGCTTTTGCAATTACCCATGACTACCTAACGTATTCCTTCAAGATTATTGCATTATAAAGATGAATAAAGTAGCATTTGTCCATAAGCTTGCACTCTATTGTCAAATTGATATATGTGAATATGCAAGTAAGGAATAAATTATAATGTAATATGTACAAGTAGTGTGGTTGGAGAATGTGGAAAATTGAGAACCTAACTCTTTTTAATAAATCTAGAAAGTTTTAGAGGAGGTTAGTGATTTCACGAAGACATGAAGATCAGTGAGCTGGGTAAAGCATTTACAGGAAATAAGACTATTTGTGCAAAGGCATAAAGGCAAGAAAAGGAAATGGGTTACAGAACATTGAAACCACTGGATAGAGAAGGTTTGGATATAACAAAGGCAACTCTTCCTCTTAAAACTCTAAAGTAGATGCTACTTATTTCCACCCAGTTCACAGTGTTTTCTTTTTCCAGTGTCACTTTCACACCATTATCATTCACTCTTCTCAGAACAAACTCTGCTCTTTTGTGACACTTACTAACCACCCCATCATCCCCTCACATGAAGACTGGTCCTGAATCACATCCTCTCTACTATTTCCCAGATCTGTGATAATTCTGGGAAAATTTAAGGATCATATGGTTATCACCCAACACATTGGTCTCTCATCTATTGACTAATGCAAAGAATCTTTCTTCTTATAAATCCTACCACTAAACATGATTTTGCTATTAATTCCAAGAATAACTCTTCAAATTGTAAAAATTCCACTTCCTATGCTATAGCAGAAAAATCTATTTTCCTTCATTGCCCTCAGTTCTTACTTAGAAAATTTATTTCAGCCTAGAGTGGCTTAAATTTTGGCATTAGGGTCATATGCCCCTACCCTTTCTGACTATCACTCTTTTGAATGGAGAGGCATTGACTCAAAGCCAAGCAATTCATTGCCAACCAGCAAGCAATCAGAATGCCTGTCTTGAGTCTGCATTTTAAGAAGCAGTCATTTGTAGCTGAAAGACACTGAGCACTGAAATTGAAATATCTGCTAAAGTAAGACCCAGAGACAGTATTGTGACACAAGCCAAAAACTACGCATGCCAAAATTATGTTTTTTCTTCTACAAAATTGGAAAACAGTAGGACATAACAGGTTCTATTGGGGGGGTTGGGTTGTTGGAGCCAATGGGAGGGGGGAGGTGGCAGTAAAACAGGTAGGAGGATGAATATGGTGTAAACAATGTATACACATGTGAGTAAATGTAAAAATGATACCTGTTAAAACTGTTCCAGGAATGGGGGAAGGGAGATGAAAGATAGCAGTGAGGGAGTGAATTCAAGTATGATGTATTTGATACATTATAAGAATCTTTGTAAATGCTACACTGTACACACACCCAACACAATAATAAAAAGAAAGAAAAAGAACAAGAAAAAACAATCAAAATTAATCATGTAAATTCAGTCATGTAACTCCTGAATAGATTTCTTTCTTGCTTGCTGTCTCCTAAAACTAGGGAGTGATATTTATCATTTTGATCATCTAGACAATAAAATTATCATCTTATAAAAGATTCACTATAAATAAGTGTTCTTCAAGGAATGCAATGGCTTTGTGTCTAGTGAGAATCTAACATAAGTGTGCTAAATTGCAGATAACAATTCTCAGAATTCTGTTATAAAAATAATGAAAAATATTTCTAATTTTTAAAGTAGAAAATAACATTACATAGAAATTTATGACATATTTGATATTGTAAAACAGGAATCTATAAACTATGACCTGTGGAACAAATCTATCCTGCTGCCTTTTTGTAAATAAAGTTTTATTGAAATACAGCCACACCCATATATGTATTTTCTATGGATTCCTTCACAATATAATAACTGAGTTGACCAATTGCAACACAGACTATAGAAGGGTCACTAAGCCTAAAATATGTCCAATCAGTCTTATATAGAAAAAAATTGTTTGCCTCTGTCATAGAAATGGAAGACATATTATTAACCAACTTAGCACAGTCTAAGATGTTTTACTCAGAATTAAATTTCTATGTTCACTCAATTATGCTCTCATAAAATGTTCAACTATTTGCTAATGAACAAATGAAATAAGCTTTCTTTTTCTTGCATAGAATCATGATGAACAGTGAAGATTGATTGGTACTTTTAAATAGAAAGCATCTTCAATAAAAGTGATAAGAAACGAATGATTTATTGCCTAGAATGAATAAGGTTAACAAAACATAGAAATCAATTCAAAGAAATAAAATTCATTTTGGAAATTAAGAAATAGGAAAAATGAGATTGTATTTAAAAATGTAGGATGGCTTCAATGATTTAAGTGTGAAAAAGAAAATAACAAAAAATCTGAAATTCCAATGGAAATATCAGTTGAATGGTATTCAACTTATTAAAAATAAGAACAAAGATATTTCTTGATTAAAATTAAGGTCAATTTGATTAAAGCAAAGTTATGAAACTGAGGAGGCAAACTGAAATATCAACTTTATGTTTTTAAAGTCACAAATAGCATCAAAAACTAATATAGCCATTGAAGAAAGCAAACATTATCCAAATGTTAAATATAGCTATCATCAATATGAATAATATGTTTAGAGAACAGTTCTTCAGGGATGACATGCTTCAATGTTCTACTAATTGTTCTCTTTGCCTTAAGACTCATTCTCTTCCAACAGACAAACTACTTGTTTGCCTTTCCTTTGTATGTCACTCTCCCCCATCCAAATCTTCAATGATTTGCCATTGAACCATGTTATTTTAGAGGGAAAGCCTTGTTAAGTGTCATGAAATGCACTAACCATATCTTAGACCTGAGGGCAACGTGACACATAAGTTGAAATAGCTTGCCTCTGTGATAAAACTAACCAATGGATGTTAAGATTGAACCCCAATCATCCTGACAACCAAACCAGTGCTTTTCTGCTACACTTAGTTTTCTGCAACACAGCTTTCTTTGATCTTTAATTTCACTGATGTATTACTTGAAAACACTCCTCTAGATGAACTAGTTTTCTAGGTTACTAGCTTGACTTTATGTTCAGTTGCAAAAGTTATGCCCAATCTCTGGGGTTTTTTGCATTAAACCTTTTGTCAAAATAATAAGAAATGGTGAAGAACTGTAAACAATACGTATTGTGTAGACAGCACTAGTAAAGTTAACTACATTTAACAGCAAAATATGAAGCCCCTTTCTTCCTCTATGAAGCCCCTTTCTTCCTCTATGAAGCTCTGTAATCTTCCTATTCTCTAAGTTCCTTTAGAATGTGTGCACTGAATGTACTCATTTGGCAACTGCTACCCTATACTGTATTTTATTTTTCTCTGTGTTTTTAAGTGTGGTGTTGTCCAACTAAATTCTGAGCAATTAAAGTAGAGATGGTTTGTAACATTTTGAACATAATAATTGTTCAATAAATGGTTGTTGAACACAATACCAATGAAATGTTTGTTTTTAAGTCACACATTACCACTATAAGACAGTTATGATGGAATGATAATGAGTTGGAATATGGAGAAATTACCCAAAGAACATTCTAAGAATAGGTGTTTATGCAAAAATAAAAATATTTGAGAGTAAATAAATATAAAAATGAAATCTAACAGATTAGAATATTATTTTTAATTTGTGATAAGATTGTATTAGAACATTGATCTCATCCTCAACTTTTAGAATTAAAATAAAGCTCATATTTTATAAAAATATAAAATCTATAATATAAATAATTAAAGACTTCTATATGAGAGTGGAAAAGTCATCACTTGATCATAACTCCATTATTTCAAAGTCCCAAATTGAGAAATCAATTGGATCAGAAGAAAAAGAAGCAGTTCAGAGAGCAGTATGTAATTAAAAGTATTGGATGCAATATATCATCACTTTACTTAGAGGTCAGAATATAATCTTGTGGCTTAAATGAAATTCTCACCAAAATTTTGAGTATCTAAGCTTAAACATAATTAAATTGAAGTCTAAAGTAAACACACACTTGAATGCAAAGTGGGATTTGGGTCACCTAGTACTTCCATTTCTAATTTTTTGAGCAACCTTCATACTGCTTGCAATGTGACTATATCAACCTACATTCTCACCAACAGTGTATGAGGGTTCCATTTTCTCATAATTTTGCCAACATTGTTACTTTTTGTGTTTCTAATAATATGTAATAGCCATTCTAACATGTGTGAAGTGATATTGTATTGTGATTTTGTTTTGTATTTCTCTAATGAGTAGCAATATTGAGCAGTTCTTATTTGCCTGATGCCCATTTTTAGGCAATGATTAAAGAAACTAAAGAAGACACAAATAAATGGATACATAACCTACATTCAGGATGATTAGAAAAATGAATATGGGTAAAATATATACATATTATATGACATAATCTACAATTTCAATGCAACTTCTTTCAAAATTCCAATGGCATCTTTCATACACGTAGATGAAACAGTCCTAAAATTTACATGGAACCAAAAAAGACATAAATGGCCAGTGTAATCTTTAAGAAGAACAAAGCTGAATAATTCATGATTCCAAAATATATTACAAAGTCATAGTAATCAAAACAGTATGGTAGTGACATAAAAATAAATTCAAAGACCAATGGAACAGAATAGAAAGACCAGAAATAAAGTAGTGCAGATACAGTGAAGTAATGTTCCACAAAGGTGCCAAGAATACACAATAGAAAAGGGATAATCTGTTCCAAACGTCATATTGGGGAAATCAGATAAACACAGGCAAAAGAATTAAATTGGCCTTTGTCTTACAGCATACACAAAATCAACTCAAAATAAGTTAAAGTTTTAAACCTAAGACCTCAATTTGTAGAACAAATAGGGAATAAGCTCCTTAGCAGCAATTTTTGGAGTTTGAAACCAAAAGCAGGTAACCAAAGAGAAAATAAACGAGTGAGAGATTGCATCAAACTAAAAATGCTTCTGTGTGCCAAATGAAAACATTCAACATAATAAAAATGTAATCTATGGCATGGAAATATTTACAAGCTATGAATATAAAAAGGGGCTAATATCCAAAATATATAACGAAACCATACAACTCAATTACAGAAAAATTCAAATGAGCAAAAATGACCTGAATAGACATTTTTTCCAAAGAGGACATAAAAATGGTCAAAGGTATATCAAAAAATGCTCAATATCACTAATAATCAGGGAAATGCAAAGAAAAACTACCAGATGTCACCTCCCACCTCTTAAAAAGACTTATTTTTTTTAAAAGGTGTTCATGAGGCTGTCTTTTTACCCTGTTGGTGGGAATAAAACTGGTACTGCCATTATGGAAGACAGGATGGAGGTTCCTCAGAAAATTAAAACTATAACTACCATTTGATCCAACTCCACTTCTGGTATTTATCTTAGGAAATTTAAATCAAGAACTCAAAGATGTGTTTGCACACTTATGCTCAATGTGGCATTATTCACAATAGCCACAATGCAGAAGCAACCCATCAGATACCTAGAATGCAAACATTTTATCCCGTTCTGTAGGTTGCAGTTTCATTTTATTGGTTGTTTCCCTTTCATTGCTGGATTTATGTCTGGGTGCTCTATTGCATTCAGTTGGCCTATTTATGTTTTTTTTTTTACAGTGACTACTTGGTTACTATAAGTTTGTAACCAAACTTGTATGCACATATGAATAATAAAAGAAAAAAAAAGTTTGTAAAATGAGTTGTTGGGAAAATTGTGGCCCAACATATGATCCATCCTGGAGAATTTTCCATGGGTGCTTGAGAAGAATGTTTATTTTGCCACTGTTTGGTGAAATAGTGTACATATTTCTATTAGTTCCATTTGTTCTTAGTGTTCAATTCTTTTCTTAATTATTGATTTTCTGTCTGGGTGATCTATGTACTTAAAGTGAAATACTAATGTCCCCTACTATTACTATATTTCTGTCTATTAATCTGTTTGGCTTTATTAATATTTGCTTTACATATTTAGGTGTTCAATGTTAGATGCATGTAGAGCTACACTTGCTATATCCTCTTAATGAATAGACCACTTCATCAGTATATAATAACTTCTTTGTCTCTTTTTGTAGTTTTCAGTTAGTCTGTTTCATCTAAGAATAGCTGTCTCTACTCTTCAGGTTACCACTTGCATGGAATTTTTTTTATGATACTGGGAATTGAACTGAGGCTCTTGCAAATGTTAGGCAAGCACTCTGACACTTGAGTTATGTTTCCATCCTTTATTAAAATTTTGTTTTGGAGACAGGTCTTCCAACTTTTGCCCTTGCTGACCTCAAAATGTTAATTGTCCTGACTCTGCCTCCCAAATAGCTGGAATTATAGACATTCTCCACCACATCCAGATTGCATGGAATATTCCTGCAGTCCTTCATTTTCAGCTTACACATGTCTTGAAAGGTAAAGTGAGTCTTTGGTAGGCAACATAGAGTTATCTGGATTGTTTGTTTATTCATTCATTCATGCTATCTTTTGATTGGTTAATTTTATCCATTTACATTTAAACCAATTATTGATACTTGAGAACTTAGTAATGTCATTTTAGAAATTGTTTTCTAATTCTTTGTGTTCCTTTGTTTCTTTCTTCCTGTCTTGGTATCTCCTTATATGATTTGGTGATATTTTATAATATTATGTTTGATTCTTTTTCTATTTATCTTTTGTGTATCTATTACACGTTATTTTCTTTGTGATTACCATGAAGTTTACATAAAATACCTTATCATTATAGCAATGTATCTTAAACTGTTGCTTAAATTCAATTGTACACAAAACACTACACTTTTCTTCTCCCCTCCATATTTTACATTATTAATGACACTATGCCTTCTGTAATATGTATACGTTAACAAATATTTGTAGCCATAGGTGTTTTTATACTGCTGTCTTCTGATTTTTATATTAAAGTTAAAATTAATTTGTACACTGCTGATATAGTATTATTCTGAATTTGAATACTTATTTTTGCCTTTACTAGTAACTTTTATACTTTCATCTGTTTTGATGTTACTATTTAACATTCTTTCATTTCAACTTGAAGAATTACAGTTTGCATTTCTTGTAAAGCAGGTCTAATGGTGATGGATTCCTGAAGCTTTTGTTGTCCTAGGAAATCTTTCACATCTCTTTTATTCCCGAAGGACAGCTTTCTCAGAAAAGCATTGGCTGGAAGGGGAATGTGTAGAGTGTTGTGGGTATATGTCAGCCAGTTGAGTGGGGAAGCTATGGGTTCCTATATAGGCATTTTAATGAAGTCAGCCAGCCGGTTAATAGGATCTTCAACTTTTAAGAACTACACAATGGTTGCTGGGATCCCCCATTGCTTTTCTCTGCTCCTAGCAACACTCCCAGACAATTTAGCACTGCTGATCCCCTCAGTGATCTAGTGCAACAAAGCAGTGGTGGGCCTCCACAATTCTGAGATACCTGAATGTTCCCTCCTTTCTCACTATCCCCCATATTGCATAGAAGGAATCATAAGACAGGAATTATGTCTTGCAAGTGAGCTATGCTGACTTGGGGGAGGAATGACGTGGGTAAAGAGAAACTTTTCCTATCTTGTTCAACTAGCTTTTTCTTGGATTTTTTTGGGTGTTTGCTCCAATAAGAAGCTGAAATCTTTCCATTGGACTCAAGTTCCTACAGAAGTAAGAATCCCATCTGTGGAATATTGTCAAAAACAATGTTTCTTTGTTGGTAAAATGGCAACAATGTCCTAGTCAGCCTTCTTGCTGATGTCACTCTCTGGGAACTTTTCTTTTTTACATGATTCCAAATTGATAAAAGTACTTTTTTGGACATCTTTAACGTTCATATAAAGAAAGGAAAGTTATATTCAAGCATTAAATGAATAAAATCGATCTAATTTTAATGTGTAAAGATTTCCAAAAAGAAGAAAAAAAAGATTTCCAATAAATGTTGGTATTTTGTAATATAGTCAGAACTAATTTAAATAGCATGATCTCAGTTATTATATAATATATATCATGTCTTAAAAAGAAAAATAGTTAATAATTGCACCTAAACATCATTCAGGAGAAAGCATACAAACTTAACACAAGTTTCACAACATGGGAGACTTCAGAAATGAAAAGCCAAAGACCCAAGGAAAACTGAATTTTTATGCTAAATTTGATAAAAGAAATGGATAGTTATAGAAAAACATGGAATCAGTGGTGAGGGGGTGAAAGAGAATGGTGAAGGGGGTGAATTCAAATATGATATATTTGATACATTGTAAGAACCTTTGTAAATGTAAATGCCACAGTGTACCCCCACCCAGCACAACAATAAAGGGGAAAAAAGAAAAACATGATTAGACAAATGGAGTATGATTTACTGGTAATAAACTAGGGAGATCTTCAGCAAGACTCATTTGCTCAGATTCTTTCTTGTGTCTCTATGCCTTTCGTTCCCTTGCATATGAGACAAGTCAGCTGTCATATGAATATCTTCAGAAAGAAAGGGAAAAACCTTGCTAAGATTTTTCCGGCTTGCTTTGGAACAGGGTTATTCTAATTTCTATGACTTTCTTCAGAAAGAAAAAGAATAAGGATAGAGAACACCTCTTGCAGCCTTCCTATTTACTTCAGCTCCAAACTTGTCATGTCAAGGTACTATGCATTATGGTATTGTATTCTGAGTCCCAACAGTTTTAACACTCCTTAGGTTTTAGTTTCACACTTAAGAAATACCAATTTTCATTTTTTTCCCTGAGTGGGCTGAATTCTGGCAAAGCAGATATAAACAAAGACTGCTATCTTCTCTACACTGCTGTGATGTAGAGTGGGAAGTTCCAAGGCTCTCCATAAATACACATTGCTGTATTTCAACAGAAGTTGATAAATTATGAGCACTGGGATTCCAGAACATTTTTCTATACTAATGCACAAAACCATTTCGCACCATCTGGCTACATGTCAAATTGCCTCAACATCAAATGTTGATGCTTGGGTAGATGCATTAGGATTGAGTGTATTGGCACCACTCTGTGATGAATGCCCTGTGCGGTAAGCCTGAAATATTCTTTATTCAATCCACTGTTATTAATGAACCCATTTCCATGATTATGAAATCCACCTGCAAATGCTAAGCACACACATTAGATTTTGTTTAAAATAAAATGTAATAGTGATACAGTCACTTTTTGAAGGCATTTTAACAATTTCATACAATACCAAAAGTAGTCTTACTAAATGACCCAGCAATTAGACTTCTAGGTATCTAGGTAACTGATTTTAAAACATGTCCACACAAGCACATGCATATGAATGTTTATAGCAGATTTGCTCATAATCACCCAAATCTTTAAGCAAACTTTCTTTCAAAAAGGGAGTGGATAAACAAAATATTTCACAGCCACATTGTAGAGTATAAAAAGGGATGAATTATCAATACATTCAGAAATATTGCATTGCAATATTATTAAGGGGGAAAAGTTGAATAGTATATGTTGTATGATTTCATTTATATTACAATCTGGAAAAGGCAAAGTTATAAAAATGGCAAATCAGTACTTGCTAACAATGATTTGGGAAGGGAGAAGGCTTGGGTAGGTGAAACACAGGCAGTGTTTTAAGATGATAAAACTATTCTGCATGATACTATAATGGTGGATACATGTCACTATGAATTTGACAAATCCCATAGAATTCTCTAGAATAAAGCCTGAATCTTAATGTTTGCAAATTTAAAAAAAAATCTTGAGACTAGGGAGATATCAGATGAAATGCATAGCATTACAAGATAATTTGCATTATAAATGTATGAGATAACCTTAGCAAAGGGAGTGAGGTTGTGGTGGGAGAAGCTGACCAAAATAACTTTGTAAATGAGTGGAAACTGTAATATTAAAGGCAAAATGAACTGTGCATATGCACTGTACTTTAATTGAAAAAGTTACTTCCCCTGGAGTGTAGATTAACAATTTTGAACCTGTTACATATATGTAATAGAGTTGAATAATCAAGGAAATGGATGGTGGATGATGGAGCCCAAGATTTTCACTGTTAGAGAGTTTATAGAGAAGCAAGAAGGAAAAGCTAGAATAATCTATGTGGTACTAGATTAAAGTTAAAAATGAATTCATATTAATTAATTTTAAAATTTACTATACATACAAATGGATACTATGCAAATATTTATAAGTATGTGTATATACATGGATTAGTATACACATGTGTATGTCCTTTCTCTATTAGTTCAAAGGGCCTAGAAATAATGGCATCCCTGTAGCAATGAGCATGCTCTGTGATCAGATCTTGTTTTCTGATACTGTCCTTTTAGAAAAGGAACAAAGACTCCTTGGAGAAATATCTGACTCTAGAACTGGGGCAGGACAGTTGCAAGATAAACCTGGAGCATTTTTAAATGCCATAAAATGAATCAGTACTTAAAAAATTCACAGTAGAATTTTACTCAAGTGATATAGCGGAAAACTGAGAGAATCCCCAGTAGCTAAACCAAGAAAAATTTGAACAAAATGAATACTGTAGTATTGGATAATAAATGATTGAATGAGTGAATGGGAGATAACAGACAGATTTCTTTTTTTGGCAGAAAAGTTCCAAATAAGTTTTATAGACTTTTCCCCCTCAAGAAAATGGCACATAATTCCCAATCCCTTACAAGTGGGCTGGGCATAGCAACTTTTTTCCAAAGAGTCCAGCATGAATGTGAGGGGGAGGGTGACTTTGCAGTGGAGACATCTAACAAATACTACTTAAACCAGGTAATCAACAAAGGTTAATATGAGCAGTGATAAGGCAGGGTGATAGCATTGACTCTTGATGTGATGTTTTCAGAATGGCAATTTACCTCTGTGATCTTCTTCCCTAAAGCTATAACTCCATGGTAATCAGGAGAAACACATCAAACAAAATAACTAAGGAATACTATACAAAATACCTAATCAGTAGTCCTCAAAATTATCAAAGTCAGTTAACACAAGGAAAGTTTGAGAAATTGTCAGAGTAGGGGAAACTAAGGGCTATGTAATTACTGAATTTTATGTAATAATTTGAATGGGATTTTTGGAACATAAAAAGAACATTATGAAAAAAACTAACATAATCTGCTAGGCACAGAGGCTCCACTTGTAATTATATTTACTTAAGAGGGAGAGATCAGGAGGTTTGTAGTTCAAGGTCACCACAGGCAAAAAGTTAACAAGACCCATTCTTAACAAAAAAGAGGATGTGGTAGTGCATGTCTGTCACCCCAGCTATGTGGTGGGCCTTAGTAGGAAGATCACAGTCCAGAGATCATCCAGGTAAAAATCATGAAACCTCATATAATTTTTATAGCCTCCTACCTCACACAGTGAAGCAAAAGGCTAGGAAGGGTCTGAAATCACTGAGAACCACCTCCAGCAACTGCATCCTGGCATGTATTTGCTGCCCAGTTGAGCTAACACCTTGAGGCCCAGGCCTGCTATCTCACAGGACTTCCATAGCTTCCTCCACTCCACAAGTAAGTGAATTGATAGGTGAGTTATGAAAGCACTAAGACTTACAACCAGGAACTATATCCCAACATGTGCTTGCTCACATGCAGGACTGAGAGCCCCAAGTCCAGATTCTCTGAATCATGAGGCTATCACAGCCTCCTCCTCACCACAAAGACATGAACTTCTGGGTGGGGTCTATGAGCTTTGAAACCAGCAGGCAGAATGGCTAGGTCTCCCAGTTCTTCCAAACCAGTGCAAAACTGAGTAATCTGTTTGTTCCCTCCAAAATATGGACACACTTGGGAGTCACCACAAGGCTTTGATACAATCTCTCCCTGAAGACATAAACTGGGGGGACCTTTGAAGCAAGTGGGAACCTGCCTGGCCCAAATACTATAAAACTCCCACAAGCCAACAATGGCTCAGGAATTATGAAGAAAAGGCAATATTACCCCTCCAAAACTCAACAACTCCACAGTAACAAGCACTAATGATAGTGAAGTGGATGAAATATCAGACTAAAAATTTAAAAAATGATTATAAGAATTATCAATGAAATTAAAAAGGACACGAATAAACATCTTAAAGAATTCCAAGAAAACTAAAATAAGAGCTAAATTAAATTTAAAAAGACAATGCAGTACAAGAAAGAAGAATTGAATAAAGATATAGAAATTTAGAAAAAATCATATTTAAATCTGAAAATGAGAATCTCAATAAATCAAATTAAAAACTCAGATAAAAGTCTCTCAAAGGATCCAAGATGGTGATTAAGGTGCAGAAGCAGACAGCATGAGCTCCATGAATCAAAAATCTTGCTGAGACACTGGAGCCACACTTGGTGGAAATAAAGCACCAAGGAGAATCACAATTTCAGCTGAACCCTTAGCCTGTAGAAAGCTTCTCCATGCCACGTTACAGTGAGAAAACAAGAGGGCTCCCACCACTGCCAGATACCGGCTCCAAACGTGATTGGGAGACATTTGGCGTACCAAACAAGTGAGGGCCAAGCATCACACGGTATCCCCCCAGCCACCCCTGGAATAAACCAGCATAGCCCTCAGGCAGACTGACCCCTTGTCCTGCAAAAAAAACCTAATAAACAAAAAACAAAACAAACAACAGAATAATAAACAAAGATCTGAAAACAAGCACAGAGCAGAGGGGGCAGAAACTCTGAATGTGCACCAGAGAAGAAGGGAGGAGCAAAGAGTTGATCACCATATGAAAGTTCACAAAACAAAGGCTGGAAAGGCAGAAGGGCCCACAGCAGGCAGGTGATAAGCCGCTGCCTGAAATAGGGCAGGTAGCGGTCCACAAAGCTCATCACCTGAGACAGTGATCAACATCCAAAGTCAAACAACACTGCAAAATTAAAAAACAATCAGCAAGCTATCACAACATGCTGACAGCAGGGGGCTGGCTGAAGAATCACTGACCTTGCCCCAGAGAAAGGGCATGGTGAGACAAAAAACAAGCCCCAAGTAAACAAGCAGAGTAAAAAGCCAACTCCAAAACAGGACAGCTGGTGGACTACAGAGCTGAGGCTGGAACCTGAGGACAACATACAAACTTAAACTGCCTCACCCCAATGAGGGAGGAACTGACCAAGCAGCTGCCTCTGAAAGACAGAAGACTAAAAAAAAAAAACACTACCCAACCAGCTGGCAAGACTATGACAGAGCTTCTGCTTAATACTAACACCAAGACTGAATGCTGGAGGAGTAACACCAGAACTTAAACTAAGACTGAAATTCTATTGTCATGAACCTGGAGTTTTTTTATGTTTGTTTGTTTGTTTCTTATTTGTTTGTTTGTCTTTGTTCATCTCTCTCCATTGACTTCTTTGGTCTTTCTTTTTCTTTTTTGTTTGTTCATTTTTTTTGTTTTGTTAGTTTTACTATTGTAAGTTAGTAAATACTAAATTACACCCAGAACAGGGACAGAAATAGCATACACACACTAAGCTAAAAACCCAATACAGTCACAAAACAAAATTAAACCAAGGGAAAAAAATTAGGTGACTGAAACCACCAACTAGCCTATCAAGAACATAGTTACACAGTACCAAGTGGAGCAATGGGAAGATGAAAAAGGGATGGAAACCATTCTCCCCAAAAAATAATTTAATAAAGGATCCAGAGAGAAATGAAGGAAACACATACCCAGTTCCAGACTCTAACAAAACAAAGATAAATGATGCCAAGGAACCCAATGACGCCCTCAAAGAAGAAATCCTGCAAGTAATCACTGAGAATTTCATGGAGATGTTACTAGACATAGTTAAAAAAAAACGTACAGGAGGTACTCAAGAAATTTCAAGAAACCAAAAATAAAAAATACAAGAAGACACAGAAACAAATAAATTAATTCATAGGAGCCCTAAATAAACAACAAAGGGAAACAGAGAACACTATAAATAGGGAGATAAATGAATTAAAGACAAAAATAGACAATATTAAAGAGGAAGTGACCCATGATATGGAAAACCTCAGAAAAAAGAATGAAACAGAAACACAAAATACAATGGAAGGCCATGCCAGCAGACTAGAAAAGCAGAATGCAAATCTCAGAACTCAAAGATAAAATGAAAACTAAAGGAAAAACTGAAGAACTATTAGTCAGACAACTCAAGACCTGTGAAAGAAATATGCAAGAACTCTCATGGACTCTATCAAAAGACCAAACCTGAGACTAATGGGCATTGAATAAGGAGAAGAGGTCCAAGCAAAAGGGATTTGTAATATATTGAACAAAATAATAACAGAAAATTTCCCAAATCTAGAGAAAATTATCCCCACTCAGGTACAGAAAGCTTCGAGCATACCAAACACACTTGACAAAAATAGAACTAACCCACGACATATTATCATTAAAACAACAAGCACAGAGAACAGAAAAAGAATATTGAAGGGCTGTGAAAGAGAAAAAAATAAACAACATACAAAGGTAAACCTAGCAAAATCACCACAGATTTCTCAATGGAAACCTTAAAAATAATAAGAGCATGGAGTGAGTTCTTCCTGGCACTGAATGAAAAAAACTTCAATCCTAGGATACTCCACCCAGCAAAACTATCATTTGAAATAGATGGAGCAATAAAATTTTCCATGATAAACAGAAATTAAAACAATATATGACACCAAGCCACCACTACAAAAGAAACTTCAAGGAATTCTGCACACAGAAAATGAAAGCAAACAAAACCTTGAGAGGACAGGCAGTACCAAACCACAACAGAAGAAAAGAAAAGGAATCAGAGAGTAACATTGATTCAGCTGCACACAAACAAACCCTTAAACAAACAAACAAAAAAAACTAAATGGCAGGAATCTCCACAATATTAACACTAAATGTTAATGGACTTAACTCCCCCATCAAAACACACCATTTGGCGAACTGGATTAAATAGGAAGATACAACAATCTGTTGTTTACAGGAGACCCATCTCATTAACAGAAACAAGCACTGGCTTAGGGTGAAAGGCTGGAAGAAGATTTACCAAGCTAATGCCCCCTCAAAACAGGCAAGAGTAGAATATTTATCTCAGACAAATTTGACTTCAAACCTAGATTGATCAAATGAGATAAAGAAGGACACTCCATACTAATAAAAGGTGAAATACACCAAAAGGAAATAACAATTATCAACCTATATGCACCCAACGTCAGTGCAACCAATTTCTTCAAACATACTCTGAAAGACCTAAAAGCATACATAGATTCCAACACAGTGGTAGTGGGAGACTTTAATACCCCCCATCACCAATAAATAGGTCATCAAAACAAAAAAATCAATAAAGAAATCCTAGAACTAAATCATACCATAGATCAAATGGACCTAACTGATGTCTACAGAACATTTCATCCAACTTCTGCACAACATAAATTCTTCTCAGAAGCCCAGGGAACTTTCTCCAAAATTGACAATATCTTAGGGCACAAAGCAAGCCTCAGCAAACATAAGAAAATAGAAATAATCCCATGCATGCTAGCTGATCGCAATGCATTAAAACTAGAAGTCAACAACAAAAACAACAGTAGAAAACATACAAACAATTGGAAGCTGAAAAGCACATTGCTCATGATCAGTGGGTCATCAATGAAATGCAAGAGGAAATTAAAAGGTTCCTGTAAGTTAATGAAAATGAAAAACATGACCTATCAGAACCTATAGGACACACCAAAGGCAGTCCTAAGAAGAAAGATTGTAGACATGAGTGGATTTTTTAAAAGGACAGTAAGATCTCAAATCAATGACCAAATGCTACATCTCAAACTCCTAGAAAAACAAGAAAAAGCACATCCTAAAACAAACAGGAGAAAAATAATAAAAAATAAGGGCTGAATTAATAAATAGAAACAACAACAACAAAAAACCATACAAAGAATCAATGAAACAAAAAGCTGGTTCTTTGAAAAAATAAATAAGTTTGACAGACCCCTGGCAAACCTGACTAAAATGAGAACAGAAAAAACCCAAATCAGTAAAATCAGAAATGCAAAAGGGGAAGTAACAACAAACACCATGGAAATCCTGGAATTCATCAGAGACTACTTTTAGAACCTATATTCTAAAAAATTTGAAAATCTTGAAAAAATGAATGAATTTCTAGATACTTATGACCATCCAAAATTGAACCAAGAGGATATTAATCACCTTTATAGATCTATAACACAAAATGAAATTCAAGCAACAATAAAGACTCTCCCAAAAAAGAAAAGTCCAGGACCTGATGGATTCTCTGCTGAATTCTATGAGACCTTTAAAGAAGAACTAATATCAACTCTCTTTAAACTGTTCCATGAAATAGAAAGGGAGGGAACACAGCCTAGCTTATTTTATGAAGCAAGTATGACACTCATCCCAAAACCAGACAAAAACACCTCCAAAATGGAGAACTATAGACCAATTTCCTTTATGAACATCAATGCAAAAATCCTCAATAAAATAATGGCAAACTGAATCCAACAACATATAAGAAATATCATTCACCATGACCAACTCGGCTTCATCCCAAGGATGCAGGGGTCGTTCAACATACACAAATCTTTAAATGTAATACAGCACATTAACAGAAGCAAAGACAAAAACCACTTGATCATCTCAATAGATGCAGAAAAAGCCTTTGATAAGATTTAACATCACTTCACGATAAAAGCTATAAGAAGACTAGGAATAGAAGGAATGTACCTCAACATTATAAAGGCTATATATCACTAACCTATAGCCTACATCTTACTTAATGGAGAAAAACTGAAACTATTTTCCCTAAAATCATGAAGGAGACAAGGGTGCACACTCACTCCACTCCTATTCAAAATAGTCCTGGAATTCCTAGCCAGAGCAATTAAGCAAGACAAAGAAATAAAAGGAACAGAAATAGCTAAAGAAACTGTCTAAATATCCTTATTTGCAGATGACATGATCCTATATCTTAAAGACTCAAAAAACTCCACTCAAGAACTCCTAGACACCATAAACAGCTACAGCAAGGTGGCAGTATACAAAATGAACTTACAAAAATCATTACCTTTTCTATACACCAACAATGAACAACCTGAGAAGGAATATATGGAAACAATTCCATTTACAATAGCATCAAAAAAATCAAATACCTAGGAGTAAACTTAACAAAGCATGCCAATGCCTCTACAAGGAGAACTACAAACCCCTGAAGAAAGAGATTAAAGTAGACTACAGAAGATGGAAAGAGCTCCCGTGCTCATAGATTGGTAGAAACAACAGAGTAAAAATGACTATACTACTAAAAGCAATCTACATGTTTAATGCCATACCCATCAAAATCCCAATGGCTTTCATCAAGGAGATTGAGAAACCTACCCTAAAGTTCATTTGGAAACACAAGAGACCATGAATAGCCAAGGCAATACTCAGCAAAAAGAGCAATGCTGGCGGTATCACAATACTAGACTTCAAACTATATTACAAACCAATAGCAATAAAAACAGCATGGTACTGGCACAAAAACAGACATGAAGACCAGAGGGACAGAATAGAGGACCCGGATATGAATCCACAAAGCTACTCCCACCTTATTTTTGACATAGTCACCAAAAACATCCGATTGGGAAAATACAGCCTCTTCAACAAATGTTGCTGCAAAAAGTGGTTATCTGCCTGAAAATAACTGGAACTAGATCCATGTTTATCACCCTTTCCTCGTATCAATTCAAAATCGATCAAGGACCTTAATATTGGACCTGAAATTCTGAAGTTATTACAGGAAAGAGCAGGGAATACTCTGGAGGCAATACGTATAGGCAAGGACTTCCTCAATAGAACCTCAGCAGCTCAGTAACTAAGAGAAAGGATGGAAAAATGGGAGTTCATAAAATTAAAAAGCTTCTGCACAACAAAAAAATGGTCTCTAAACTGAAAAGAACACCCACAGAATGGGAGAAAATATTTGCCAGATATATACCAGATAAAGGACTGATAACTAGAATATACAGGTAGCTCAAAAAACTAAACTCTCCCAAAATCAATGAACCAATAAAGAAATGGGCAACTGAACTAAACAGAACTTTCTCAAAAGAAGAAATTCAAATGGCAAAATCAACCATGAAAAAATGTTCACCATCTCTGGCCATAAAGGAAATGCAAATCAAAACCACACTAAGATTCTACCTCACCCTTGTTAGAATAGCCATCATCAAAAGCACCACCAACCACAGTTGTTGGCAAGGATGTGGGGAAAAAGGAACCCTCCTACACTGCTGGTGGGAATGTAAGCCGGTGCAACCACTCTGGAAAACAATATGGAGGCTTCTGAAAAGTCTAAACATAGATCTGCCATATGATGCAGAATTCCCACTCCTAGTGATATATCCAGAGGCACCTGCACACCATGTTTATTGCAGCACTATTCACAATAGCCAAGTTGTGGAAACATCCAAGATGCCCACTACTGATGAATGGATTAAGAAAATTTGGTATTTATACACAATGGAGTTTTACTGAGCCATGAAGAAGAATGAAATCTTACCATTTGCAAGTAAATGGTTGGAACTGGAGAACATCATTCCGAGCAAGGTTAGCCAGGCTCCGAAGACCAAAAATCGTATGTTCTCCCTCATATGCAGACTTTAGATCTAGGGCAAATGCAGCAGTGTTGTTGGACTTTGGTCACACACTAAGGGGAGAGCACATACAGGAGGAATGGGGATAGGTACAACCCAAAATTTGAAAGTGTTGATGGTCCCACTGCAAAGGAGCTAATATAATCACCTTAAAATGACAGAAAGGGAAAGTGACCAGGAAGTAGTGAAGAGGTCTGGTAGAGATGAATCAGTTAGGGTTGTAATACACTTGTGCATGGAAGCAATGCTAGGAATCTCTCTGTATAGCTATCCTTATCTCAACTAGAAAAAATGGTTTGTCTTTCTTATTATTGCTTGCATCTTCTCTTCAACAGAATTGGAGAAAAGCGCAGAACAGGTTCTGCTTGGAGTGTGGGGGAGAGGGAGGGGGCTGGAGGCAGGGGGAAGAAATAGCCCAAACAATGTATCCACATATGAATAAATGAATAAAAAAATTCAAAAAGAAATAACAAAAAAGAAACTTATCTAAAACCCACTAATTTTAAACTGATTTCTGTAGCTATTTTCAATTTCAATCATTATTTTTATACCTAATGTCTTAGATGTTACTTTATATTAATTATCTGTCCAGCACTTTCTATTTAAAATGCTCTCCAATGATGAATGCTGATCTCTGTAGCAAAGGGCATTTTCCCAGCAACTAGTCAAGCCACCTAATCAAAAATATATTTAACAAATACATCCAAAAAAAAGTTTCTCAAATAATCTGGGTCAAATTAAAGACAATATCAGGGCTTGAAGACAAGGTAGATATGTCAGAACATGCAGCTAAAGATAGAGAAAATATCTAAAGAAGTACAAATGAAAAATGCAAGACCTATGGGTCACAATTGAAAGACTAAACCTACAAATCATGCACATAGAATAAGGATAAGAGGTGTAAGCTAAAGGCATCACAAACACATTCAATACAATAACAGCAGTAAACTATCCAAATCTTGAGAAAGAAATGGCCATCCAGGCACATTAAACATACAGAAAAGGAAGCAATATTTAAACCTGCAAGACAATAGTACCAAGTCATCAACAAAGGCAATGCCATAAGAATAACAACAGATTTCTCAACAGAAACTTAAGAAGCAAGAAGGTCATGGAATGATGTATTTCAAGCCCTGAAAGGAGATTACTATACATATTAACATCTTGTCCTCATACAACATTTCACATGATGATCTCAGTGTCTATGCATAATTCTTACCTAAATCAATAGATGAACCAGTGGATGCAAAGGTTATTGGTGATTTTCTGATTGCATTGTTACATCTGAATTTATTAACTTGCATTTATCTGCAAACAAGAGCTTCTATTTATCTTTGCTTTGAATATTAACATAGACTTATGAATTCTTTTTTGTCAATATAATAGTTAGTATAATATAAGCACTATCCCTATTACTCTTTTTGATGTTCAGATTGTCCCAACATGACTACTGGGAACCCTGTTGAGGCAACATTTATTCCCCTTTAGTATATCCTAATGGGGGAACTTTAAATGTTAATGTAAAGCATTATTTCTTAAAACATTAAAATAGAATTTATTATTGTAGAGGATAATTGCCTATTCCTTTGATACTGCCTCTAATACCTAAGAAATGATAAAGTTAAGAGTACTTATTTAGTGCAACAGAATGAGTAAAGTAAAAAAAGGATTAATTCACTTCATGAGTTATGAACTACTCCTGACAAACCAAACATGAAACACCTACATCACAACTGTTCTCAGCTGTATTTATGTCATTGCTCATCCTTTTGAAAAAACTGCAGACTTTTAACGAGGGTTAATTATAAAGGAGAAACCTGTCACAGAGCTCTCAGGAAGTTATTGGTGTTCTTGAATGGTAGTGGGTGGTGAGTAACAAGGATTTACCACTCTATATAGTTGCTGATAAAGCAACTCTCAGTAAAGTCTTGACAATGTGTTATAATTCATATAAAGTATATTATTTTAATTGGCCGTATCTTTCATAGCTGAGAAAAAGACCACACCATCTATCAGGGAGAAATCTTGTTTAAAATTGGTGCTACATGCTGAAATATATGTTTAATCTTTGGTTTTCCTGTAACTACTGAAGTTAGCTATTTCACCATTTCTGGATAGAGAAATGAATGTTTGGTACTTAGTGTTTTGTATAATTATTTACAACGAATGTTTACCCCTTGGGCATAGCCAAGTAATTCATTTTTGCCATCTGAGTGTGATTTTCATAAGGAAATAAATTATCTTCCTGGTTCCTGCTCCATGCATGGCACCTCTAGACATTCAGGAAACATTTGTATAGGGAACTTTCTTAAGAATTGCTGACAGAATGAAAGAAAGAAAGATGCAATATAGTGTGATGGTGTCTAATGAAGATGCCCCTTATACTCTTGTCTAATCTTTTCTGGTGACTAGGCCTCCACTCCTCAGCTAATAAGCAATTTAACACTTGACAGAAGATGTGGCAAAGTCAAGCAAGATCCTGACCTAATGTAAAAAGAATGGGGGCCAAGATACAGGCTATTTGAAAAATAAGTTGTCACTGTGAGTTCCAAACTAAAGATTGTCATAGTCCAATAGATTAAACATACTAATCCAGAGTTAGGGGTTCACTCTAGGGAAATAGTATTTTCTGAAATATTGAAGCACTGAAGCCAGAAATATTTTTAAGATCACTTTGACACTGATTTAGTTTTCTCTCTTTGGCTGAAGATACATCCCTGCTGACTCTCATCTTGATGCAAGAATCCAGAAAGCCCAAAGTTTATAATCATTTCCTCATACATAACCACTTGGATTGTCAATGTGAATTCTTCCAAAATAATAAATAAATCCCTTATATAAAAATTTTTAAATACCTTAAAAGGATTAAGCCCTTTCTCAAATCCAGTAAGGCCCTACTTGTTCAGAAGGTGTCCCAGATGCCCCCTATATGAAAGGAGGGAATAAATCTATGCCACGCTGCTATTCTCAGTCTAAATAGGGTCCCTGTTTCTCTTAAAGAAATCAGGAGTTGATATCAAGTGTGCTTCTTCTTCAACTATAATCATTCAAATATTTTCCTGATAAAGTTTCAGTTTAATTTAGGAGCAATATCTATCCATAGATAGTGGATCTTACTAACTGAAATGACCCATAGTATTCATCACTACCTGACATGATTAATTGTATATTAACATTTTATGTTCACTTCATTTGTTAATTTAATTATTGGTCCTGTCTCCCATTAGAATATAAATTTCAAGGGGAGAAAGGACTTTATCTTCTTTACAACACTGTCACCAAAATCAGGAAAGTAGTCTGTCAGAAGTAGACAACTAATAAATATTTATTGTTAAATGAAACACTGCTACTTTCCTGATTGTGTGGGCTTAGAAGCATGTAGAATATGTCCTATTATTTACTCCACTCACTTACCTGAGGCAGAGTACAGTGCTCTCTTCAGGACAAAGCCCTTGTGGAGATGGAGAATGAACTGAGGATAAAGTGAGATCTTTGCTATGGTCAATGAAATCTCTATATTCTGAGAATATTAAATCTTGCTCTATACCCTCAACTTTGACATTTAATATTGTAAGTGAGCTTATATATGCCAGCTTGGGACTTCCTTCACCATTTTTTCTATTATTTTTTATACTCTTTGTATATTTAGAGAGGAGACAGCAATGAATTTTCACTATACTATGTTCAACATTTACTTGGATCAACAGCTTACTTCATGATAAACACTACTTATTCTTATAGGTCACTAGAGGAAGGCATTTCTATTTTTTTCCTGCTGCCTATTTTGCTGAGAAAGTTGTTTAGAATTAAATGCATTTCCAGTATTATAGCTTTCCATCTGTGCATGATTGGATTCTACTCTAGTACTTTTTAAAACTTTCTTTTGTTGGATTAATGTATATTAATTGTACAAAAGGGTTTCATTGTGATATTTCCATACATACATATAATGTGTTTATTTCTCATTAGATCTAGTAGTAGATCTAGCCTTGAATGTGTGTTACAAAGAAAGACCATTTAAGACATTATAAAAGAGGGAAACCCCCCTCTCAGAGTTCTGTATTAGAGATGAAGTATGGAGATGCTTCCTGATACTAAATCCTAAATTTCACCCTACAGATTAATTAAAGGAGAGTGCTTATGATTTTCACTTGTGCCTCATGTACTAATCATGTATTTGCCCAATTTGAATTTCACAACTGACTAAAAATTGACTGAATATTCATTTGCCTTTTGATAATTCCTGATATGAGAATTCTAAAGAAGCAGTTCTAAACTTTTCATTGTGTAGAAAGCATTGGGAATTTTCTTAGAAAGTAACATTAAGGGAAGTGAGCACAAGATTATATTACATAACAAGAAGAAAAAAATCAAAGGAACAGAAAGCATACTAAATAGGAAAAGGGAATCTGCAAAGTGTTCTTGATGATATTAATACCATAAATTGCCACGGCATCCAAAGCCCTTCATTATTTAATATAAAGTTATTTATCATTATCATTTTATAGTAATATCCTCAATATTCTGGCAATATATTGGATTATGCTTAATATGCATATTTATGCTTGTCTACAATTGCTAACAATGTTCACTGTACCTAGAATTATTTTTCTATCTCCTTTCTTCATCTAATAAAATTATCTTCATATTACAGCTTATATTATGTATATATTATTATCCTCATTTATATATGTGATAACTAAAGCTAATAAACTTGAGGTATTTTTCTATCAATTTCATAGCAATCAACAGTAAGTCTACAATGGTATAAAATCAAATGTTTGACTTAGCCATATTTCTGGATAAAGAAGTTATGCTCAAGAATGCTAATCATAATTCATTTATGGTTCCCTCTTTCACTTTGCTCTACATCAGACTTTGAGGTGAACAAAATAATAAGAATGAAGAATGATTCTCTACTAGTAATCTTCCAAACTTAACAATAGTAACAGTTATCAACTTTTTGGGTTTAGAAAAAAGTCAATCCAGAGAAGATACACTGAGTCATTTGTAGCCTATGCTCCTCTGTACTCAGTTTAGCTAAACAACCACATCAGTCCATCTGTCTATACTAAACTTTGCCTCTTGCCCATTTTTTAAGTCAAATACTTGATAAAAACATGAATAAATTGTGTTCAGAATTCTGCCTTGGCTTAAAATCAGCCACCCTAAACAAGTCAGACCTCCGAAAGAAAAACACCTTAAAAAGAAGCAAATTGACAACAATGTCGCATGATGATAATAAAAATCTAACAACAGAGATAATAAATGCTACAGCAGTGAAGTTTTTACTAGTTATAAAGTTCTTATTTTTCCCATTTCTATTTGGTCCTGAAGAGAACCCTCTTGAATGCTATTTATACATTTTTTATACTGAGCATTCTTTTCTATCATGCTCAACCAAGCATAATTAAGAAATTTGTAAAACCTGCAGAAACACTTCAAAATAGAAAAATTAGAGCCTGTCCTTTTAAGCAATGACTTTGTTTTAAACACAAATGACAGTGTATAAATAATAAGATGAAACAATTAATTTAAACAAAGGTGTGCATGCCACCCAAATAGAATTCCATCAAAGAAAAAATATAGTTGTAAGGAATTTAATCAACATTTAACCAATTTATTCTAAAGCAATCTTGTGTTGTTTTTTCCATCTGATACTAGATTTATGTTTTTGTTTCCTGTTGGCAAAGATTAACTAAATATTACCTCAGTGTAATTTTCCTTTAGCATTAATTATAAACGTCCCACTGGAATAATGTGAAAAGCAAAATGTCATTTGGAAAACCGATCACCTCAACTGCATACTAATAAATTAAAACAAACAGATGAGAAATTAACCCCTTTCTCACAAATAGAAGTATCTTTCTTCCAGTTGAGTTCACATTGTCACAAACTCAGTCTAGGATTTAATTTCTGTAGCACATTAATATTATTCATGTATATTAAATGCATTTAAACTCTGTCTCAAACTATGCTCTGCAATGCAGTCCATCACATCCACAGCAAAAGTGAATTAAGATAAGATGCTCACATGCTTGACCTATACTACTTAATTACAATCAAACGAAGAAAATGATGGATGCACACACAAACAAGTATAAGTAAAACTGGGAAAACATGAACAAAATCAGTGTATTGTATCAATGTCAAGCTCCAGGTTGTAATGCTGTATGATTATTTTGCTAGATGTTATTATGGGAGAAACCAGGTGAAGGGTACATGGTCTCTTTCTGTATAATTTCTTAAAATTTCATATAATTCTTAAATTATTTCAAAATAATAAAATTTATTTTAAAAATACAGAAATTATTACCTTGTATTTGACAAAGAAACAGAGAGAAACTTGAGAAATGAGAATTTAGGAAAATCAAAATGGAACTTAAAATTATTGACATACCAGGGCTACATTCAAAAGTCAAGAGTGCTGTATTCAGAATAGATTTTACAAGATCTTATAAAATTTATTTATTATGGTATAAAGTTCAGCAGGGCTTAATTAATGGATTACATCTTTATACTATTAGGAATGTTCCTATAGATTTCTTCTTTTTGTTTTAGCTACTGTTTTTTGTTTAGCTGAAATAAAGCGAGTACTGATGCAAGCTTATCCTAAACCACTGGTTGTTTTGTGCTTTAGTATCCATAGACGGAGGTAAAAATTAGCAATGTATATAACTGAATAATTATCTTCTCTTATCCATAGTTTTGAAATTTATAATTTCTTTGATAAGAGTTATTAATTTGACCTGGAGATATAGCTCAGTGGTAAAGCATCTGCCTATCATGTGGGAGACCCTGGGTTCCATCCCCAGAACTGCAAAAAATAAATTACTAATTTTATAAAAATTTACATTCTCTCTAACTGTAATCTTAATTTAAGAACCCAAGATTATTCTATTACACAAAGAATACCAACATACTTACTTAAGTTCATATAGAGGCAGACATGTTGGTGCATGCCTATAATCCCACTTACTCAGGAGACAAAGATTGGGAGGATCACTGTTCAAGGCCAGCCCAGGCAAAAAGTTAATGAGACCAAGTCTCAACCAGTAAGTCAGGTATGGTGTTATACATCTGTAGTCCCAGCTACGTGGGAGACATGGAGGGTTGTGGTCCAACATAAGCCACATTGTTATTATCTGAAAAATAACTAAAGCAAAAAAGGTCTGTGTGCATGGCTGAAGTAGCAGAGTTCCTGCCTAGGAAAACCCTGTATCACCCCCACAGTAATAAAGTTCATATAGAAGTAGGGGGGAAAGCATGAGAAGTGGCAAGAAATGATTTTAAAAGAACTAACCTTATGAAAATATGCTATAGAGTTATAATAAAACAATGTCAAATTGGTAGAGATAGAAACAAATTTAAGAAAGTAAAAGAGAAGATATAAAAAAACTTATGTGTGAATTAATTCAACTTACTCCAATGGTACATATTAAATAAATATTATAGTAAAAAAGGATTAAATTATTTTCCAGAAAAATTCTGACTAAACTGATTTTTAATCCATAAGTAATAGCCCTAATACGTATTCTCTCCCAAACTATGCTTCTTATGGACTAAATATTTAAACATAAAGAAAGAGAAAGCCAGACATGGTGTCAAACACTATTAATTCCAGATCTTAGGAGGCTGAAGTAAGAGGACCATCCATGCATAGCTAGCTTGGTCTATATAGAGAGACACTGCTTCAAAAAAAAAAAAAGAAGAAGAAAGGAAGGAAGGAAGGAAAGAAAAGAGGGACAAAAAGAAGTATTTTATAACATTCTGGAAATAGCTACCTTCCTCAAGAAAATCACAGAAGACAGCATGGGAAAGAGGAAAGAGAAACAAACATTTTATGAAGTCAAACAGATTCAACTTTCTGAAAATAATATAAATAACAATTTTGGTACAACAAAAGACAAAATTAATGAATTAAAAAGGCTAGAAAATGACTGGAAGAAAACATTTGCAACCTATGTAAGAGAAAAATGATCATTACTATAACAGTCTCAAAAATTTAAATTGATAAGGAAAGGGCAATACACATATAGAAAAAGGCTACTACAATGAAAATTGTGAAATGATAAATGCAACAGCCAGTAAACATATTGCTAGTGATTATCCTCACTAGAAATCAGTAAAATACAGGTTGTTTTCCTTTGCTGTGCAGGTCTGTAATTTGATGTAGTACATTTGTTTATCTTTGCTTTTGTTGATTATCCTTTTCATGTTATATCAAAAAAAATCATTGCCAAGATCAATACCTTCTCCTCACCATGTTTTTTCCTAGGAGTTTTATAGTCTCAGACATTTCATTTATATCTTTAATCCATTTTGAGTTAATTTTTATATATGGTGTAAGGCAGTAATCATTCTTTTGCATGTAGGCATGCACTTTTCCCAATATCCTTTATTAAAAAAACTTTCCTTTCTCCATTGTGTATTCTTCACATCATTGTCAGAGATTAGTTGACCATGGATGTGTGAATTTATTTCTGACCTCTCTATTCTTTTCTAACTTGGTTTAAAAATGGGCAAAACACCTGAATAGACATTTTTCCAAAGAAGATATACAAATAAGCCACATATATATGGAAAGTGATCAACATCACTGATCATCAGAGAAATGCAAATGAAAACCACCATGAGATATCACCTCTTACCTGCTAGAATGCCTATTATGAAAATACAAGAGATAACAAGTGTTGGCAAGGGTGTGTAGAAAAGGAAACCCTCATATACTGTTAGTGGGAAAATAAATCATGCAGCCTTATATAAAACACTCTGGAATTTCCTCAAAAATAGAATTATCCTATGATCCCATAATTCTAATTCTGGGTACATACCCAAAAAATGTAGTAAGGATGTTGTAGAGCTACCTACACTACCACGTTCATTGCAGCATTATTCATAATAGCCAAGAGATGGAATCAACATAAGTGTCCATTGAAGGACAGTGGATAAGAAATTGTGGGAGATTATGCACTCTCCACACACAGCCCCCCACACACAAATATATAATAAAATATTGCTAAGCCATGAAAATAAGGAAATACTGCCATTTGCAACAACATGGAACCTAGAGATCATAATGCTAAGTGAAACAATCCATACACACAAAGGAAAACACTGAACAATTTCACTTGTATGTGGAATCTAAAAGAGTTGAACTCAGAAGCAGATAGTAGAAAGGTGGATTACCAAGGACAGTGAGGTGGGAGGCAGGGGACTACAGCAGAGCTGTTTTCTGTAATACCAGCACTTGGGAGGCTGAGGGATGAGGACTGCAAGCTTGAAGCTAGCCTGGGCTGTACAGTGAGTTCAAGGCCAGCCTGGGCTACACAGTGAGACCATGCTTCAAAATAAAGAATGAACAACTTCTAGGTTTTTAATATATAGCATGGGTGGCGATTAACATGTTAATTAACTTGACTGTGGAAATCATTATAAAATGCGTGCATTTATATATATATAATCATCATTGAACACATACAATACTTGTCAATTGCATATTTTAAAAATAAGAAATACAAGCTAACGAATATCATGATTATTTTGATCCTCAAGTCACCATAGATTTAGAAGTTTGATCATGACTCTAACTTTCTCTCATCATAGAATGAACATTGCTGAAACATTTTGGGAACTGAATTTGACAATCTATCAAGATTGTCAATGCTAATGAGATGACCCTGCTGTTATATATCTAATAATGCACCCAACAGGAATATTTATGGCAAAGCGCAAAACTATACAAGGATATTTATTACAATATAGTTGACTTAAAATTTTGAAATGAGGTGAACATGTATCCCTAAGAAAGCTTTTAGGTGCATTTTGATACTATGTTACAAGCTGCTATGCTGCTATTATAAAGAATAAGGTAAATGTGAGAAAATTATATTGATAGAAAAAGAAGTCTTGAAGCAAGTCCCTGAAGAGTATGTTTGATCCCATTTATAATATTACGTGCATGGAGAAAATATGGAAATAACTTAAAAAAAATTAAAATCACCTATAGCTCAGAGACAAACTGCTAATTTTTTAATAAATTATTTTTAATCTTTTTCTCATTACACTTATAGGATTGTTAGTATACCATAGATGCAATTTTATCTTGTTTTTAAAAAATCTTATAAATGAAATATTTCATTATTACTTACTCTTATAAATGTTGTTTAAAAACTACAAACCTATCAGATGAATTTTTAATTAATGCAATATTTTAGATCAGTTTTGGGATTAAAGAGAAATTTAGCACGAAGTACAAAGAGCTGCTATTTACCTTCTCTTTCCACCCAACCCTTCTCCTCAGTTTCCTACATTAACATGATACATGAAGGTGGTACATTTGATACAACTGATGAACTAATATTAACACATTATCATTAACTAAAGACCGTATTTTACATTAGCATTCCCTCTGTGTTACATAATTTTATGGCTTTTGACAAATGTATAATGTCATGTATCCATCTTTACAGTATCATGCAGAGTGGTTTCCCTGTGCCTAAGTCCCCTGTGCTTTACCTACTCCTTCTTTCACTCCAATCTGTTTGTTATTTCTAGAATTAGACATAATTCTAATCACATAGTATATAGTCTTTTCATTCCGTCTTCTTCCCTAAGCAATATACATTTATGATTCCTTTATTTTTTTCCTGACTTTGTAGCTCATTTTTAATTGCTAAATAATGGTCTATTGTCTGGAGATACCACAGTTTGTTAATCCATTCACCTATTCAAGGACATGTTTGTAGATTCCCAGTTTGGGCAATTATGAATACAGCTGGTATAAACATGCTTATGTAGGTTTTTGTGGGGATGTGAAGTTTTCATCTCCTTTGTATAAATACTAAAGGCCACAATTGCTAGATCATATGACAAGACTGTCTTTAGCTTGTAAGAAACTGCCAAATTGTCTTCCAAAGTGGTTGCACATGTTTGTATTCCCACCAGAAATGAACTACAGTTCTTGTAGCTCCACATCCTCAGTAGTCAGTGTTTTAGGTTTTGGTGTTTTAATATATTTTCAAATATATTTTTGAAGTAATAAACTATGGCTATCAGAATTTAGTAGTGGTATTTTGAAATGAACTGAATATTTTCATTTTCAATTACATTGAAAATTAAGAACATTTAATAAATACCATATCATACAAAGGAAAATATCTCATTCACACCCCCCTATACATACACACCTACCAAAAAATACTTCATGGAAAATGTGGCAAAAGGCCTTTTCAGTATTATATAGAAAAAGCAGGTGTTTGTGAATTTTTGTTGTTTTTAATCGAATGAGTGTGTTTCATGTATAAATAATTAGAAGGATTTAAGTACATATGGCAAATGATACCTAAAATTTAATTCCATATTCCTTCCCATACTAGGAATCCTAATATTATGTTGATTTTTATACTAACAACATTATCATAACATTTTGCTTCCTTTCACCCAGAATGTCCCTACTGAGCACCTGGCTTAAAGACTGAACACTGAGACACTAGGTAGAAAGAGCCTGTTCACAAAAGCCCTGATGCTTTGTGCTTCCTAACACTCAGTTGCTCTCATCTCTATAGGACAGATCTGTAAGAAAAAATCAAAATGTGAAACTTTCTGAAGGAAAGCTTAAGGAACTGCTGGCTCTCCAAATGACAAAACCAGCAATACTGTGAATTCTGCCAGGGAGAAAGAAAGACACAGTAAAAAGGGAGAAGAAGGAAGGAAGAGGGAAGTAGTCACAAACATAAAATGAGTGTCACTAAGCCCTCTATTCCAGTTCACCTTCAATTATCACTGCTGAGCATGAGTATATTCATTTTCTCATAGAAATCACTATGAGACCTGTTGCAGATCTCAAGGCAGTAAGCAGTTGAAAAGGTTAAGTTTAGTTAATGTTACCAAAAAGACACAAACTCTTTTCAAAGAAGAACCATAGATTGATTGGAGATCAGATGGAAAAAGAGAAGGAACCTTGTAAAAGTGATAGCATTAAAATTGCATATGAATCACATAATTAAAGACTATAGTATATTTTAAAAGAAAGGGTTATTCCTGCATTTGTTGTTTCATACTCTAGTGATTTTGTAGTGTTTGTTCTATAATCTGTGACTAGAAATAACAGCTGATTATAGTACAGATGCTTGAGGGATTGGACAGGAGACTGAAATGAATCTATAGTAGTAATATATATGGCTTAAAGATTCACACTATGCAAATACAAATATGTACATATTTATGTATTATTAGATGATTTATGTTATAAATATGTTATATAATGATATGAATTGCAGATATTCCTTATTTAAATGTATTTATTTACAAAAAGAACAAATAACTTATGAAAGAATAGAAATAGAGTGACTAAAGATATGAAAAACTAATAAAAGCAAAAACCTACATTAATCCAATTGAAAGAAAGAAAATATGAATGTGCTCCTGACTATGAATAAATAAGAAATATAGTGGAAATAACATGAGGTATATAGTAAGGAAAAGTTGACAATGACTTAAAAGTCATATCTTCATGTATTTGATAAAATAATTAAAAACTTGGAACACACCATTTTTAAAAGTTTGAAATTAATGGATGTATTTTTATTTGCTCTTCTTCCTTTCTACATGATCTAAGTTGATGGAATACATGAAACTAATATTCTAGAGGTCTTTTAAATGAGAGCTGGTACCTAAATCTAAGTCCTTTTTACATAAGCTTGCAGCTAAGGATGAGATATTGCTCCTTAAAAAAATCCCTCAGTGAGGACTAACCAAACTACATAGGAGCCGTGTGGAGAGAAATCAATGGATTGGAGAGGACCTAAAATGATTTTACTGCCTGTTTTTCTCACTACCCAGAAGAAAGCTGTTGCCTCTCCTGAGGAACCATATTAAACATACTACATACTACATACTAGTAGGAAAGACTAAGACCATAAAAATTAATGAACATGTAATTGCCATGTCCTGATTAGGGTCCTTAGGATAAAGTAAAGCATAGGAAGAAAATTAAGGATGAGTGCATTTGACATCAGAGGGCCAGAAAATGCCTCTTTCTGAAAAAAAAGTGTGAAGAGCAACAAGAGTGAAATGAAAATGTATTTCAATTTAGTTTCAAATTGGAGGGAGGCACTCCAGTTTGGTATTGGGAGGGTGGGCACTACTACTTGGTACAAAGTCAGGGAAGGCTGTTCTGTTTACAAACAGTTCTTAAAGTTACCCAGGTTGTACCCTTCATCCAAGCCCTGACATATGTATTGCTCATCACTAACTTTGTGCTCTGAACTTTAGTTCATTCCAGAAATGCTTATTAATTAATATAGTCTCATATGCATCTTCCACTTCAGAAATTTACCAAATCCCTGCTTTACTTTCTGTTTGTCACTTTAATGAATCTACAGCTTTGTGTACTTTCATTGAGGTGTAATTGACATGTACAATATTACATGTTGAGGATATAGCTCATGTTATGTGTTCTTAATATATGTGTGCACACAAATGTACATGAATATCACAAAAGAACAAAAAGAAAATTTTAAATCTGTAATTTTTTATATATATATTTCATCTCTATATGTTTTCTACCATTTTTGTAACTTCTACTATACCAGGTTTTGGGTTTTGTTTTGCTTTTAATTGTTTTTATTTTTGAATTATCATACTTTAATAATACAAGGGTTTTCATTGTGATCATTCAGGGAGCTGAAAAAATGCATGTGTTTGGTCTACCATTTTGAATAAAAAGGTTCTTGCAATAAAGAAAAAGGTTCTCCTTATTTGTAGTTACTTTATTTTATCAAACCTTTGCACACCTTTAGCTTCCCTCATTGTATCGTAGAATATACCAGAAAAGAATAGATTCTACTAAATTTTAAAAAATTAAAACATCCTTAAGAACAAGAAGAAAAAAGTAAAATCATTTTAAAAGGAAATTTGACTTGTATTAAAAGCATTTATAAATAGAAAAATTGGGTTTAAATAAATTTTGAAAATATGCTTGCTAATATAATGAAAATGTTGCCATTAGTCAAGAAAATATGCATAATGTACAAAAATAAACTTCAAACAAACAAACTGAATTAAGCCATTATACAATATGAAGAAAAACATGAGCCTGAGAGAAGTTATGTAATCATTATTACTAAATCACTGTATCATATCATTATCTTCAGGAAAATGTAAAATTTTAGATTCTTTAAAGATGATGGCACTGCTACTAGTATGAACTAATGCCATAGGATAAAATGTGCTATAAATGTTAAATAACTTGGCATGTTTCTGACTGGTTTTATTATTAAATCATAAATAAAGGCAATAATTTGTTAATGCATTCAACACTAGTATGCCAGTCAATTTTATCATTGCTGTGACTATATGCTTGACAGAAACAACTTAGGGAAGAATTTATTCTGCTCGTACTTTAAGAGGTCTCATCCATAATGGCATCATGGTGGAGAGGACATAATTTAACTAATGGCCACCATGAAGCAGAGTGAAGACAGATAGGGATCAGGACAATATATGTCCTTGAAAGACACGTCCCCCAGTGATCTACATTCTCCAACAAGACACAACCTTTCACATTTCCCACCACCTCTCAATAATCTATTCAGATTTTGAGCTCACCAATGGAATAAATGACTGATTAGGTCAGTGCCCTCATGATCTAATTGTCTCTGGAAACCTCCTCACAAACACATGCAGAGATTTGCTTTACTGACCTCACAGACATTTCTCAATCTAATCAAGTTGATAACCAAGATTAACCATCACATCTAGAAATAAAGAAAAATATTGTAAATATACACATAAATATCAGAAAAGGATCTCATACAATGGACTTTTTGGTGGTACTAGGGTTTTCAAATCAGGGTTTTGCACTTGCTAAACAGGCACTCTTTTTTATTTTTTTTTAGTTTTTATTTTTTCATTATTCATATGTGCATACAATTCTTGGGTCATTTCTCCCCCATGCCCCCACCCCCTCCCTTACTACCCACTCCACCCCCTCCCCTCCCCCCACCCCTTCGATACCCTGCAGAAACTATTTTGCCCTTATCTCTAATTTTGTTGAAGAGAGAGTATAAGCAATAACCATCCTTTTCTCAACTAGTAAACGGGCATTCTCGACACTTTAGCCATACATCCGGACATTTTTGCTCTTGTTTTTTGGAGAGAAGGGCTTTCTTTTTGCCCATGCTGCCCTGAACTGTGATTTTCCAGATTTCAGTCTCTCAATTAGCTAGGATTACAGACATGAGCTTCTGGGGCCCAGCTTTCATGGATTTTTTTTATTCATATGTGCATACAACGTTTGGGTCATTTCTCCCCCCTTCCCCCACCCCATCCCTTACCCCCACCACCTCCCTCTCCCCCCTACCCCCTCGATACCAGGCAGAAACTATTTTGCCCTTATCTCTAATTTTGTTGAAGAGAGTATAAGCAATAATAGGAAGGAACAAGGGTTTTTGCTAGTTGAGATAAGGATAGCTATACAGGGAGTTGACTCACATTGATTTCATGTGCGTGGGTGTTACCTTCTAGGTTAATTCTTTTTGATCTAACCTTTTCTCTAGTTCCTGGTCCCCTTCTCCTACTGGCCTCAGTTGCTTTTAAGGTATCTGCTTTAGTTTCTCTGCATTGAGGGCAACAAATGCTAGCTAATTTTTTAACTGTCTTACCTATCCTCATATCTCCCTTGTGTGCACTCACTTTTATCTTGTTTTTTTTTCTTTTATTATTCATATGTGCATGCAAGGCTTGGTTCATTTTCCCCCCTGCCCCCACCCCCTCACTTACCACCCACTCCGCCCCCTCCCTCCCCCCCCAATACCCAGCAGAAACTATTTTGCCCTTATTTCTAATTTTGTTGTAGAGAGAGTATAAGCAATAACAAGAAGGGACAAGAGTTTTTGTTGGTTGAGATAAGGATGGCTATACAGGACATTGACTCACATTGATTTCCTGTGCGTAGGTGATCTTGTGATCGAAGTTCAATCCCATTGTTGTGTTTGCCCTTGATCTAATGTCCACATATGAGGGAGAACATGCAATTCTTGGTCTTTTGGGCCAGGCTAACCTCACTCAGAATGATGTTCTCCAATTCCATCCATTTGCCAGCAAACAATAACATTTCATTCTTCTTCATGGCTGCATAAAATTCCATTGTGCATAGATATCACATTTTCTTGATCCATTCATCAGTAGTGGGGCATCTTGGCTGTTTCCATAACTTACCTATTGTGCA
This sequence comes from Castor canadensis, assembly GCF_047511655.1. Lineage (NCBI taxonomy): Eukaryota > Metazoa > Chordata > Mammalia > Rodentia > Castoridae > Castor > Castor canadensis. The sequence goes on from NC_133405.1 coordinate 119,325,745, forward strand.
TAGTGCCACAATAAACATGAGTGTGCAAGTGCCTCTGGAGTAACCTGTGTCACATTCTTTTGGCTATATCCCCAGGAGTGGTATTGCTGGATCAAATGGTAGATCAATGTTTAACTTTTTAAGTAGCCTCCAAATTTTTTTCCAGAGTGGTTGTACTAGTTTACATTCCCACCAACAGTGTATGAGGGTTCCTTTTTCCCCGCATCCTCTCCAACACTTGTTGTTAGTGGTGTTGCTGATGATGGCTATTCTAACAGGGGTGAGGTGGAATCTTAATGTGGTTTTAATTTGCATTTCCTTTATTGCTATCATTAGCATTTCTATACACAATAATGAACAAACTGAAAAAGAATATATGAAAACTATTCCATTTACAATAGCCACCAAAAAAATCAAATACCTAGGTGTAAACCCAACAAAAGATGTGAATGACCTCTACAAGGAAAACTATACACTTCTGAAGAAGGAGACTGAGGAAGACTATAGAAAGTGGAGAGATCTCCCAGGCTCATGGATTGGTAGAATCAACATAGTAAAAATGTCTATACTCCCCAAAAAAATCTACTTGTTTAATGCAATTCCCATCAAAATTCCAATGACATTCATTAAAGAAATTGAAAAATCTACCCTGAAATTTATATGGAAACACAAGAGGCCACGAATAGCCAAGGCAATACTCAGTCAAAAGAACAATGCTGGAGGTATCACAATACCTGACTTCAAACTATATTACAAAGCAGTAGCAATAAAAACAGCATGGTACTGGCACAAAAACAGACATGAAGACCAGTGGAACAGAATAGAGGATCCAGATATGAACCCACAAAACTATAACCAACTTGTCTTTGACAAAGGAGCTAAAAATATACGATGGAGAAATAGCAGCCTCTTCAAGAAAAACTGCTGGGAAAACTGGTTAGCAGTCTGCAAAAAACTGAAGCTAGATCCATGTATATCACCCTATACCAATATTAACTCAAAATGGATCAAGGATCTTAATATCAGACCACAAACTCTAAAGTTGATACAGGAAAGAGTAGGAAATACTCCGGGATTAGTAGGTATAGGTAAGAACTTTCTCAACGGAACCCCAGCAGCACAGCAACTAAGAGATAGCATAGATAAATGGGACCTCATAAAACTAAAAAGCTTCTGCTCATCAAAAGAAATGGTCTCTAAACTGAAGAGAACACCCACAGAGTGGGAGAAAATATTTGCCAACTACACATCAGACAAAGGACTGATAACCAGAATATAGAGGGAACTTAAAAAACTAAATTCTCCCAAAACTAATGAACCAATAAAGAAATGAGCAAATGAACTAAACAGAACTTTCTCAGAAGAAGAAATTCAAATGGCCAAAAAAACACATGAAAAAAGCTCACCATCTCTAGCAATAAAGGAAATGCAAATTAATTTTTTGTTTTAAAATGTTTTCTCTGTGAGAAGCTTCGTGAGTTTTGCTTTTATTTTAGGATGAGTGAGTGTGTATGTGTGTGTACTATTTATCCTGACTGATTTAAAAATCCTGGAGGAATTTAAATTATACCTTGGCATCTAACTGTTACAAATAAAGACCTTAAAAGGAACTGTATTATTCATCTAATGTACATTTTAGTTACAATTAACTTGCTTGCCTAAAACATATAACTTTTTCCATGATTGTGCTGTTTACTGCAGCAGTAAAAAAACATTGTCATTAAATCTATATTAGCTCAATATATTGAAGGATACTAACTTTTTTGTTTTTCAAAAATCCCAATTTAACATTATTTTAGATGTGTAACTGATGATTACTTTAATTAAAATAAAAAGACTAAGTATACCTCATTAAACAAATGAATTCATTGTAAAAGTCAATTGAATTGCTTTAATTAAAATACTCTCACAATTTTTAATATGGATGATTTTTACAACAATTTTATGAGCTGTACACAGCATAGTTATATAACAATATAACAGGTGGTATGATGCTTTCTGTATATATTTCCATGACAATTTTAAAAGGCAGAAATGAGATGTTAGAATCAAGTTTGAAATAATAGTGCATTATAGAGATGTCTTAGGAAATCAGGAAAGGGTCTGTTTCAAGCTGCTAATGTTTTTAACATTATGAATCAGAGTAATGAACTTGCAATGCAATATAGTCTAGTGGAGTCTGGCACACCTTTCTGAAAATTTGTGTTATACCATGCATGTGCTTGAGTAGGTGTATGCATGAGAAAGGTATTCATATGTAGATATGATAATGTTTTGGTGACTCTTGAGTTTATTCATATCTGTGTCTATCTAAAGATAGTTAGAGGTAGGTTTATCACTTAGCCTTCTAGGAAAAGTGGCATAATAAGGGAAAACAGAGGCATACATAATGACCTTGAGGTAAAGAGAGAAATTACAAAGCTAATATACCTCTTAGATTGTGTTCTCTTCAAATTCCTTGGACACTTTACAAATTCTAGCATAATATAATGACAGAACAAAAAATAAGCCTAAAATTGAATTGACACATGAAACAGGTGCATCATTACAGAATTTTTTGGCTGTCCTCAAGAAACAGAGTAGTGACTTCTGGGAGATGATATTGGCATGTTTGTAGCTTCGCCAATGACAAGAGGTAATATTCTCATCTCAGACATTAATCACTCTCAATACCAAGCATTAGCCAACATAATGGAAGCATCAACAGGCACCATTCGCTGAAACGCTGCCTTTTGCACGCATGAGCAACTGCGGTAACTTCTGGGGGAAATGACAAAATTGTTGCTGCCTATTAGCATCAAGGGAAAGAGGCAACCTCACTATAGAGAACTGGAGCATCACTGTATGGCAATCTTGTTGCCATCTTTTGGCCAAAAACACAGAGGATTCTCTCTGTAGCTACTCCTGGAACCATTTTGAGACACTTAAATGTTACAGATTTTTCCACAAATGATTAGTAGTAGAAGATGATAAACATGGATTCATGCCTGCTATTTTGATCATAATTTTCTTTTCAGGGTTTTGTAATCTCAAAAATATAGGTTTCATGTATCTAGTGCATCTAACATCTACATGTTAGATGCACTAGATACATGAATTCTTGGAAAGAGTTCTATAACCTAATTTTTGTATATTGAATATGTTATTTTCATTCTTTCCAAAAGACTAACTTGTTTTGGTGACATGCAAATAATTTTAACAAAATAGAAATACTACTCTTTTAATTTTCTTTCTTTCTTTTCTTTATTATTGTTGTACTAGGGGTAAAATATGTCATAGTTGAATTCACCCCCTCTATCATTTTTCCCTATCCCCCTTCATTCTCTTTTAATTAATACATCATATCACTTTATAAATATTGCTTGATTATATACTATATTTCAGGCACATATCATAACTATTATTGGCATATTGATCTTTTGTCATAAGTACTTAAAAATAATCTTAAACGTGAAGAAAAGTCCCAAGCACACAATTAAAAAATTTTTAAATTATAAAAGAATACGTTACTAACCTGATACCCTAATACCTCCCAAAATTTAGTTTCCATTTCCACATAAGTGGTATAGTAAATGACCTTGTTAGCTGCATTTTAAGTCAGAAAATTAACATTAAGTAAATACTGCGTAATTTTTGGGTGTCATTCAAATAATAACTATCTCAATGATGTTATTTATAGCAAAAGAATCCATTTCACATAACATATTTTATTAGCTTATCATATCTCCCTAGAGTTCTTTAATCTGATATACTTCCTCAGTCATTGTCCTTCATGACCTTGACAGTTTTGAAGATTATAGACCACTTTGTAGAATTTCCTTCAATTTGAGTTTGTTTGATGTTTCATTACAGTTGGACTCAGGTTATCAAGAGATGCTGCATTATTCTCAGTACTTCCCAATAGAAGGTGCACATTTCTTATTTGAATCATTATTGATAATAGTGACTTTGTTCTCTTGAGTAAAATGTCACCTTCCAGACTAGAAAATTGCTCTTTCCATTTTTAGATTAATAAGTATTTTGTGCAGTAGTCACTTGAGACCATAAATGCCTTGTTCAGCATCAAACTTTACATTTATTTATGTACTCATTTATATCAGTGTGTACTTATATTTACTATATTATTAATCTACTATTCTCAGTTTTTATCTTTTGTATTAGCATATAGTAGTTGTACAAGGGGGATACATTGTGACAGCTACATATGAGCTTAAAATATATCTTAACTAAATTCACCCACTCCGTCATTTTCCCTCATCCTTTCTTCCCACTTCTTAGAACAATTTCAACAGGTTTCATTTTTCTATTTTCATACATACATACAAAGCACATCTACCATATTCACCCTCCTTCACCTTCTCTATTCACCCTCCCCCCTCTCACTAGTATCCCTCCTGGAAAAGGACCTGTTTTACCTTCCTATCCATTTTTTAAGTATGTATTGATTGTTCAAAGGGGGTTCGCCTGGGTATTTCACAAATGTATAAATATCAAACTTTAATCAGATTAACTCCCTCTATTACTTACTCAGTTTTTACCTTAATCCAAAATTTGTCCAATGGGAGCTTCTTCAACTTGCCTGCTTTTGGAATGTTCCCATTTCAATGTGTTCTTTGAGCACTTCTTTGTTTTCTGATACAAGAGAATATTACAGGCTCATCTTCTGTTTTCTCTGCCCTGTATATTAAACCATCCATTTTTCAAAAGCCTTGGTTTCTTTTAGAGGGAATGTATATTTAAAAACAAGATGGAGGTGCCAATAGGTTGATGCCACTGGGAGGGTTGCTGCTTCAAGGAATTTGTATAATATATAGAGAGTTGTAGTGATGCCGGTTAACACCCAGGATACTGTAGGAGCCACAAATGATGGAGATTATATTATTTATGCTCCTTCTTTCCTGTTATTTGCTTCAAATACAAAAATGAGAAAATGGTCAATAATAAATTTATTATGTCATCATAAATTTTCTTCCTTTTCTACTCATCTATAACATTTTACATATGCAAGCCGAATTTTACCTGATGTAGACACTCTCCCCATCCTGTTCTTGGTCTAAAACTCTTTACTGAGCTGTCCCCTATGCAGATTTCACACTTACCTTGCTTGAGTTATAATACCTGTGCTGAGTAGCACCCACACATGGACACTGTCTTTATCCCATGTGTTAGTCAATTCTATGTTACTATAATGAATACTTAAGATAATTAAATTATAAAGAGAGAAGGTTTATTTAGGTTCATGGTTTCAGAGGTTCCAGTTCATGATTAGTTGACCCCTATTGCTTTTGGGCAATAATAAGAGAAAAAGGGCAAAAAATAATAGAATGGGAAAGTAGAAATGGTAAGGAGAACGGAAAGGCCTTCATTCATTTTATTTTTTTTTATTTTTTTTTTTTGTAGGGCATTTTATTTTATTTTATTTTTTTTTTCATTTTTCTTTTATTATTCATATGTGCATACAAGGCTTGGTTCATTTCTCCCCCCTGCCCCCACCCCCTCCCTTACCACCCACTCCGCCCCCTCCCGCTCCCCCCCTCAATACCCAGCAGAAACTATTTTGCCCTTATCTCTAATTTTGTTGTAGAGAGAGTATAAGCAATAATAGGAAGGAACAAGGGGTTTTGCTGGTTGAGATAAGGATAGCTATACAGGGCATTGACTCACATTGATTTCCTGTGTGTGGGTGTTACCTTCTAGGTTAATTCTTTTTGATCTAACCTTTTCTCTAGTTCCTGGTCCCCTTTTCCTATTGGCCTCAGTTGCTTTAAGGTATCTGCTTTAGTTTCTCTGCGTTAAGGGCAACAAATGCTAGCTAGTTTTTTAGGTGTCTTACCTATCCTCACCCCTCCCTTGTGTGCTCTCGCTTTTATCATGTGCTCATAGTTCATTCATTTTAATTAGTTATATCTGTGAACATACAACTAATGTTTAGTGGAATAGGACCAAAAAACTATAGGTGGAATATGGAGAGTTAGTGATGAGAATAAAAATCAGGATACTATAGAAACCACAAATGATGTAGATTGCACTATTTCTGTTATTCACTGTTATTTGCTATTAGTTGCTTCTAATACAAAAATGAGAAGGTGGTTTATTCATGAATTTATTATGTATTCTTAGATTTTCCTCCCTTTTATAGTTATACACATTTTTTAGAAAAGATTTTAACACATTGCTGACTTAAAAATGTCTAAAGGAGCTTCAATAGGGAAGATAGTGAAAAGGGAGGAGACAGTGAACTGAAAATAAAGTGTAAATGTATGACTATACACTGTCAAAAATAAGAATTTGACCTTTGGCCCCTCCTTTTGAAGTGTAGGAGTAGAAACTGGAGTTCCATGATAGAGAAATGTCCTCAAAGGAAGAGAAATTTTCCCAGCTTTCTTTGTACCTCTTAATCCATATTTTGGCTCTTGATATTCTTATTGCTCTAATCAGCCATATGTAATCTATTGCTCTAACCAACCATATTCAATCTTAAAAACAAATATCACCAAAAATACACAGAAGCTACTGCAGTGAGAGATAGTCAGCAGAAATAATACATAACTGATTTAAGGCTCCCCTGTGACTTCAAATATTGGCGTCATCAGATGAAGAATATAAAGTAGCTATGTACTCATTGCTTAAAAATTTAACATACAACTATTTTATTTTAAAATGAGCAAGCAAAAGAGACTCTCAATACCACCAGCCAAGTGTTTTAAAAATAGTAAGACATAATTTGTTATTAATTTAAAAGTCAATAAATTATCACTCAAGAAGACATAAAATAACTAACATATACTCATCTGAGAAATTTCAGATAGATAGGCAATTTCTCCAACTTTTAAATAAAAGATACCTGCAATTTACTATACACAACCCAGAAGACAAGAACATTGGTTTTGGTGTTGGTATTCACTCATCATATTTTATTGTGGGTTTAACAGTTCTCTTTAAAACAGATAAATGCTGTGATCCACCTCTTGATCTGACTTTTAAAAAAGATCGTATGTCCCCAATTGTGAATACAGCTGACATAAATCCTAAGTGGTCAATCCCTTTTGAGATTGCCTCAGATGAAGTGAAATGTCTTGCCCACAATTCTGCCCCATTCCCAGGGCATCCTGCATTGGAGTACTGATTGACTTGTGGATATAAGGAGTTGGCAGTTCTGCAAGATTGTGCATTCTGGTTTTTTCTGCTTTGTACTATAGATAGAGAGAAGCACTGTGGATGACATTGCATTATGTTTTATGATTGGAAGTCATAATTTATGCCTGGAAAGTGTGTACTTGCCTTTTCCCATATCCTAGTAGTCAAATCTTCATAGCAAACCCCATCACAAGCACATGGAAGGTTGGTAATTATACTTAATTTTGTGTGATGAAAGAAGAAATAAGGTTGGGGCATCAAACACTTTTTGTCCACAAAGATTAATCAGTCAATGTTGGCTCTCAATGATAAAATACTTTTCATTTAGGAAAGATATACAGATCCTATCACAACCCATTTTAACCCAAAATTTTATGCAGGACCTATGCAGTGCCCTAAGATGAGTATTTAGAATTGACAAGAATTAAAGAACCATAGGTTTGAACTTAAGAAAGAAAACTATCTATTGTATCTGGTTGCCTGCATAAAACACACCAAAATCAAAGACTAGCTTTTAGAATTGAATAAAAGACTTTAGTGAGCTATCTTGATACATGATCAACAAACAAAAAGTCAGGTATAACAAGTAGTTCAAAAATAGTATTTTTCAGTATACTATTTACATTAAAATCCCTAAATATTAGTAAGTCTGTCAAGAGATGGCTGAACTTTATGGAGATTCCTTTGGTTTCTAAGAAACAATCTGGGGGAGAATTGACCTGCGTATTCAAAGGGAAGTTTATAAAACTCAATAAAACTCATGAAGGAACTTGACAAATTTTTAGTAGAAAAGACCAAAGAATTGGTAATATATTCTTGAAAACAAACAATACTCATTGGTACTTTTACCAATGAAGACAGTGTGAGATGTAAATAAATGTAAAATTGATAAAATAAAAGGTGAAAAGAAAAAAAGTGTGTGGATAGTTTCAGAAGATACAGCTGGAGATGCCAAAGGTACTAAAAAGTATGTATGTAAGCACATGTGTGTGTGTAGATAAATATAGAAAACAGATTAACAAAATCATTCCAAATTCATTCTCTCTCTCTCTCATTCTCTCTCTCTCTCTCTCTCTCTCTCTCTCTCTCTCTCTCTCTCTCTCTCTCTCTCTCTCTCTCTCTCTCTCTCTCTCCTCACCAGGGATAAGATTCAGGCTCTTGTGATTGCTAGGTAAGCACTACTTGAGGTAAAGTCTTACCAACTTTGCTTGATCTAGCTTAGGACTTGCAATTGTTCTGCCCCTACTTCCTGAATGGTGGGATTATGGGCATGTACCACTATACCCAGCAGCTCCCTTCAAATAATGAGACAATTGATGTTCCATTTAAGAAACAAAAAATCTTTATCTTATACTGTACACAAAAATATTTAGATGGATTACTTTATTAAACTTTAAGGTAAAACTTAAAAGATTTAGAGGTAAATATATAAGAATTATCTATGCTATTCAAGGGTGAAGAAAATAATTTTTTGAACTATACACAAAGAAATACTGACTACAGGACTGGAGATGTGGCAAAAGCAGTAGAGCACCTGGTTGGCAAGCATTAAGCCTTGAGTTCAAGCCCCACTACCACCAAAAAAACAAAACACTGACCACCAAAGAAGAGACAGATAAATTCTAATATATTGAAATTAAGAAATTATTTTGCCAGAATATATCACAAAGTGAAAAGATATAAACCCAAAGGTTTATAACACTTAGATCAACAAAGCAGTAAAATCAATCCCTCTGAATCTGTATCTCTCCCTCCTTCCTCCTCCCCCTCCCTCCTCTTTCCTCCTCCCCTTCTCCCACCATTATCAACATGTAAAATTCAAAATATTGGAGAAATGACTAAATCTGTACAAGGTACTATAATCTATAGGCTCTATAAAGAGGTATTTTAAGAAAAGTAAAAACAGGAATTATGTGTTCATCTGCATTAAAATATCATACAACACTATTTTACATACACTGAAACAATGTTGTCAAAAATTCTGAGGCCAAAGTGGCATATTTATATTTATATTTATATTCTGTCCTCCTATCAGTCTTCTATTCTTTTGGAACTCATACATCAGGTGAGATTGGTATTCTAGGAGACTTTAACTAACCTGTTGCCAGGAGGAACAGTATCTACCTCAAAGTCTGGTTAGGGCAGACAGCTTCAAAGATAGAGCTACTTGATCATGGTGTATGATCTTTTTGACATGTTGTTGAACTCAGTTTGACAGTATTTTATTGAGGACTTTTGCATCTAAGTTCATTAAAGTATTTGGTCTATAATTCTTTTTTGTGTTCTGTCCTTGCCCAGTTTTTGTATGAATGTAATAGTGGTTTCATAGAATGATTTTAGCAGTGTTCCTTCACTTTCTATTTCATGGAAAATTTGAGGACTACTGATATTAGTTCTTTTTTAAAGGGCTGGGAGAATTCAGCAGTAATCTGTCTGGTCCAGGACTTTTCATTTTAGGGAGATTCTTTATCGCTGGTCTAATTTCATTATTTGTTATAGATCTATTTACATGGTTTATATCCTCTTGGTTCAGTTTTGGATGGTCATATGTGTTTAGAAATTTGTCCATTTCTTCTAGATTTTTGAATATAGGTTTTGATGTAGTCCCTTATCATTCCCTGCATTTCCTTGGTGCTTATTGTTATCTCCCCTTTTTCATTTCTAATTTTATTAATTTTGGGTCTTTTCCCTTCTCATTTTAGTCAGATTTGCTAGGGGTTGATCCATCTTAGGTTTTTTTTTTTTTTTGAAGAAACAGCCTTTTGTTTCACTAATTTTTTGTATGGTTTTTTTCAGTATTTATTTCATTGATTTTGGTCCTTATTATTTCCCTCCTTCTGCCAGTTTTGGGTTTAGCTTGTTCTTGTTTTGCTAGGAGCTTGAGATGTTGCATTAGGTTGTTTATTTGAGATCTTTCTGTATTTTTAATATATGCACTTATGGCTATAAACTTTCCCCTTAGGGACTGCCTTTCCTATAGGTTCTGATAGGTTGTGTTTTCATTTTCATTAAATTCCAGGAACTTTTTGATTTCCTCCTTTATTTCTTCAATGACCCACTAATCACGGAGCAACACGTTGTTTAGTCTCTAATTGAGTTTTTTTCTGGTGTTTCTTTTCTTGTTTAGTTCTTATTTTATTCTGTTGTGGTCAGTCAGTACACAGGGGATTATTTCAATTTTCTTATATTTTTTAAGACTTGCTTTGTGACCTAAAATATGATCTATTTTGGAGGAAATGCCATAGGCTACCAAAAAGAATGTTTTCTGCTATAGACATCTGTCAGGTCCATTTGATCTATGGTGTTATTCAATTCCAAAGTTTTTTTGTTGATTTTTTTGGATGACCTACCTATTGATGACAGAGGAGTATTGATGCCTCCCACTATCATTACGTTGTGGTCTAGTGAATGTTTGATGAAGCTGGGTGCACCAAAATTTGGTGCATATAAGTTAAAAATTATGATTTCCTCTTCATATATTGATCCTTTTATTAGTATGAAGTGGCCTTCCTTGTCTCTTCTGACTAACAGAACTGCCATGTGATCCAACAATACCACTCCTAGGGATATACCTGAAGGAATGTAAGTCAAGATACAATAAAGACACTTGTACACCAATGTTTGTTGTAGCACTGTTCACAATAGCAAAGATATAGAAAAAACCCAGGTGCCCTACAACTGATGAACAGATTAAGGAAGAGTGAAACCATGTGGTGTGAAAGTAAATGGATACAATTAAAAGACATCATGTTAAGTGAAGTAAGACAAGCTCAGAAAGATAAAGGCCACATGTTTTCTTTCAAATGTGAGAGATAGACACAATACAAATATATGCAATATTATGAACAGGTTAAGTTAAGGGGAGGTCACTAATGGAAGAAGAATGGTAAAACAAGGAAGTTAAGAAGGTGAATATGGGTGATGTATTTTCAATAAAAGAATGAGTATAGAATTTTTAAACCTGTTGAAATCACCATAAGAAGGGACTAAGATAGAAAGAGAAAAATAGATCAGATGAACTAATTCAAGTTATATTACATATATACATGAAAATGTCACAAGGAAATTCCGTGAAGAGCTATCTTAAACAAAAATGTCTTTTTTTCAAAAACATGGAATAGAAGGGTAAAACGAGATCTGTTTGGGTGTTGGTACCTGTGGAAGGGGGAAGGCTAGAAGGAAAGGGTGAAGGATGCTGAATGTGGTGGAATATTATGTACTCATTTATAAAAATGGAAAAATGAGACATGTTGAAACTATTCCAGAGATGAGAGGAGGATGGATAAAGGAAAATGATGGAGGCAGTGAATTCAGTTATGATATATTGTAAGAACATTTGTAAATGTCACAATGTACCACCAATACAGCAATAATATAATTTTAAAAAAGAATAAAAAGCTGTGTCAGAGTGAAAAAAAAGATAGAGCTACTGATGAATTGACTGTACCCAACAGAGGACTCATTTTCACATTCATTACCCTCCCTCCTTCAGGAGAACTGAGTGTCTGGGATGGAAAGAATGAGAAGATCTAGTACATTGGAGCCTGTGATCTGATTTTATGAGTTGAGTTATAAAAAGGAGTAATTGTTTCCTCTAAATATGTCTTCCCATATTTATGCCTTTCTTTTTCTCCCCTTTGTGCTTATCAGAAGGTATAAGCCTCTAAGAAAAAGTGATTCTAGGACTGGTGGAGTGGCTCAAGTGGTAAGTGGACTAGCAAGCATGAGGCCCTGAGTTCAAACTCTAGTACTACCAAAAAAATTATTCTAAGGTATTGTGATACTATATGTTTCCATCATATTTTCTATTAGATATAAATAGGGGCTCTCTAAGGATTAAAATGGACATTATGGAGAAAGAGGCCCAAATGGTTTTTTTCTACCCACGTGAGTAGTAGATAAAGCAAGCCAGTAATTAGCAAGAAATACATGTACACATTCAGTATGATCAGTGAAGAGAGAGGGAGGTACTAGAGGTTGAACTCAAGGCTTTCTTCTTGCTAGGCAGGCACTGTACCACTTGAGCCATACCTCCTGTTCTCAATTGAGTCAATTATTTAAAGGAGGTCATTCAAAGAAGATCTTTTGCCACCTTTTACGGAACGATTCCACTGAGATAGTGCACATGATAAAATGAATCATTCATTTTTCACTTGATTGTTTTGATGATGTACAGTCATAGACAATAAACTACAACTTAATGCTGCAATCATCAGAGGATCAGTAAATTGTAAAGAAAATTCTTTGTTTTTTTCCTCTGCTCTGTCATGTCAGCTCCATTCGTTATTAGGTATTTAATATGAAATTATTTGAAGTGTTTAACTTCAACCTTTCCTCCTTCAGTCTTACAACTGAAGTTATTTTACTCTTGGAAAAAGCATCTATTATTAAAGGGATTATATTTTAAATGTAGAGAAGGAGAAATGAATCAAATTATGACAGGAAGATGGATAGAGATTTAAATTAAAAATGAAATACAAATGACATGAAAGTGATACATTTTATAGCTTTTATACTTTATATATGAATAATGATTTTAGTGTTCTGGCTACTTCTGTAATTGCTTAAAAGAATATAACTATTTGGAGACTTAAGAGGGTAGGGAGCACTTTCATTATATTTCTTTCAAACTATGTTAATATCCATATTATCTCTCTTGAAGTGTTTAAGATTACTCAACTTCCAAAGTATTTATTTGAGGGTCCTAGATGATATTTTGTAATCTAGATTGCATGGCAATATTAATCTAGTCAGTTTTCCCGTGCAAGACACCCATTTAAAATGCAGTAAGCATGTTCTTATTTTGTCTAATATACTGTGATTTTATGTGGCTATGGTTTTTTATTGTGGCCAAGAGAAAAAAGTTATCCACATACATACATGTGGATGATTGTATTTTGCTAAAACTAGGATCTTGCTAAATCTTCATGAAAAGATAAAGTCTATTTCCCCTCTCCTTGAATCTTGGGCATAGAGGAAGAAGCTTTGTGCCTGCCTCCATGAATAGAAAGAAGTAGAAATTATGTTGTGTGACATCTAAAGCTAGATCATAATGGATATACTGTTTCCACCAGGCTTTCTTTTCCTTGGGGCACAAGTCTTAGAAATCCTGAACTGACATTTAAGAAGTATGGCTTCCCTGAATCTATCATGCTACAGATACCCTATAGAGAGGACACATATGAATAGATAAGCCAAAGAAGGTTCACCTATTCCAACACTTAGCTGTTTGATCTTTCTAAGCCCAGGCAGTAGATAGATGAAGAAATAAGCCTTTAGATGATTCCAGCTGTCAGCCTCCACAATGCCCCAGCTTCTGAAGCACAGAGCAGAGACAAATTGTCCCTGCCAAGACCTTCATACACTGCAAATTTGTGAGCAAACTAAATGTTTTTAGCCATAATATGTTGGAGCGGTTAGTTTCACACCAATTGCTGACAGTAGAAAAACAGCTGAACTGCAGATACATTCATTTATTGTTTGCATTTCAAAGATACCACAGATCACTTTGTAAAGCCACTGATCTCCATGAGATACACAGATTCTGAAAGAGGATTTCTCAACCTATTTGTGAGCAAGTCATAAGAAAATGAAGAGGAAAGAACTAGAATATAATTTTTACAAATCCTTTCTTACTACATTCCACCAAAATCATATCCTAAATATTTGCTATGCCATATTATAAAGTTTTCTTCAGTTTATTCATATATACAAACCATGACAAATATAAACCATAAGAAATATGAGAGTGCTTCCCCCTAAAAATGTAAATGTAGAAACTAGGTAGATAACTACTAATATCAACAGATGGATATGTGAGTAAGCAGGACTTCTGTCAGGTAAGACACCCAAACTTCATTTGCAAATTAGGTTTGTTAAGGATCCATCCAAGAGAAGCATGAGTCAAAGGAGATCCTTAAGAGCAAATCTTGGATGGTGAAACTACTAAGTTTTGTAAGGATTTGGAGGGCTGTTCATAAAATGTGGAACTAGCCAAAAATGCTGAGGTAGAGTGGTCAGAGAGCTTCAAGGAAAAGCATTTACTATACAATATTACAGATACCAATAGATTTGAGCAACTTAATACAGTTTTGATACTGAGGCTATAGAAGGATTTGTGAGTTTTTTTAACTTGACCTTTATAACAGCAATGTCAGTAAAATGATGGACCTATAAACCCAAATGGAATTAATGATATAAAATTAGGGAACATAATTTGAACAGTCTAACAAGGAAAAACTTGAGTTCTAAGGTATATTGGAAATATAGAAATAATCTTTCTTTACCATGACGTCTTCTTTCCCACTCACCTCTACTTTGGATTTGAAGATAAAGAAAGAAAGGAAATTAAGGATATGGGGTGGAGGGGAGTAAGAGTCCTTGTGTGGCACATGTGAGGCCATGCATTATTTCCCAGCACCAAAAGCTAAAACTGGAATATGTGAGAGGAAAACAGGGAAGTAAAGGGAAGGAGAAAGGTACTGTTTATGTATACTTTACCTGAGCAGATGAAAACAACTCTCCCCAAAATAGAACCACTACTCTTATTTATGCTTTTTTTCCTCTCAAGCACTAAATACTCCATACTGCAACTCTGCATTCATCAGTAGAGCATTTAATCTTCTTCAGCAAATTTAGCTGGGAGAAATCCTTTGCAGTTCATCTTAGTGCTTTTAAAATTTAAGGAAAAAGAAAATTAAAACCTAGCCATCTAAGTAAGAATATATATAAATATATATATATATTATATATACTTATATATTCTCTCTATATTACATATATATATATTTATACACATTTGTGTAAAAAGTCAGAGAATACCACTCTGTAGCTAATATCTTCACTTGTGATTCAAAAATTGCAATTGTATTGTATGAATATTAAAATTAATATGAAAATATTTGGGCTGGTGGGTCAAGTGGTAGAGTGACTGCCTAGCAGGTACAAGGCCCTGAGTTCAAACTCTAGGACTGCCTAGCCTATATGTGTGTGTGTGGTGTGTGTGTGTGTGTGCGTGTATGAATATATATACGAATAAATATTCATATATATATATCAATAAATTTTTCCAAATTTTGTATATCTCTTCTCTACCTTACCAACTTCTCATATATATTTAGATCTATCCACTGAGGAAAACATAGTGTATCACTGGGCTATTTATTCCCAAAGATTACTACAGTACCAGGCATAATGGTCAAGGAATGTGTGCTCAATTAATAACACTTGTCAAATTAACTGATTGATTAACCTCATATTTCACTTTCTTCTTTTGTTTTAAGTTGATTTGGGTGCAGACAGTATTTATTAAGTCAGTTCACATACTAAAGATTTTGAAACTACTAAGTTAAAGTAGTATAAGTCAGCATTGTAGATGGCAATAATCATTTATCCTACAAACTTGCACTAGTTCTTCTGATACAACCCAGTCTCAAAGAACTAATATCATTGAAGGGATTTGTTTTGTCTTCTTTTGTTTGGTTTGGGGAGCTTTGGTTTGTTTTCTTTTGTTGCTATCACTAAAACCCTAAGCCTGTGAAGGATAATTTTTTTTTATTTCTATGAAAATATTTTTTGCCATAAACTCACTTTTCTTTGTGTACATATTACATTCTTTCAGATCCTCAGTAGGAATCGTTGCCACAAACTTGCAAATTTATTGTTCTCTACCATCAGCTCAGTAAATTTCATAATATTAATTAGTAAAAATTGATTATGGTTAAAAAACCTGTTAGCCTTTGTCAGCCCATCAATTTGTAAAGGTTATTATTAAGATTTTAGCATGTGGAAAAGCTATAGCAACTATACTAACCAATAATTTATATAATTTATGAGCTTGACTCAGGAATTGAATTTAGTGACTATAAAGGGAAAATAAAGCTTCAGAGAAATATTGTACATGGCCTGTTCATAGTATGTATAAATCAGCTAGGTATAAAGCATTACAAATATTTAAAATTTTATAATATAACTGGTTTTATTATCTAAAACCATGATAATAAAAGTGAATACTTTTCTCAGATTTAAATATGAAATCTATTAAAAATTCCTAATTTAGGCAAATTGGGAAGGCAAATAATAAAGCAATTACCATAAATTTCAACTTTAAAAGATAGCCATATTTTTCATTTATGTGCTTAATTTTACATTAGATATAATTTTATTACTTAAGCACAACCTTGCTGAATGTTAAATGTCCTTATTGACTAATACTTATTTAACATTAGAAACTTTGCCTTTTTCTCAAATCTTCAAATTATTTGTTTCAGTTCATCAATAACATTAGTAATATAGTCATCTTATTTTAAAGTATTTCTTTCCCAATAACTGATTTATACCTTAGCATAGTGTGTTCAATTCTCTTGAAAACAATAAATGAAAATAATTACTATTCATAATCCTTATCTAAAAGTTAGGAAAAATAAGACCATGAAGTTTCCATTGGAAATAAAAGTAAGTTTAACAAGTTATACCTTGGCACTTTTCACAATATAAGAAGAGCTAACCAATATCTTTATTATTCCCTCTCTCCCCTCCATGAAGATTTAATCATTTGTTACAAAACTGCACTTCTATTTGTCATGAAGTTTTGACATAAATTGATTAAAATTTATATTGTTTTATTTTTTCTGCTGTTGGAAGATGAAAATGGGAGTTAAGGGGTCATTATTTTTGTCTCTCACTCCTCTGAAATTATATCATTTTATTCTTTTATAACATTATTTATTTTTGTGTATTATGTTATCCTTGTTTAGTACATTGCCATGGCACCTTGTCTATGTTCTTCCCAAAACAAACAAAATAGTGTGTTTTACCAACAAATTGTTGTATCAACTTCCTTTGACACATTCAGTTGACATCTATGACATTGCAGAGAAAGAAAAAAATGTGTGTTCCACAATTACATGTTAATAATCCCTTAGTATTTCTTTTCTCTTTATGTAAAATAGGCTTAAAATTGTAAACATCTAACTAAAGGTCAGGCTTTCAATGTTTAATAATACAGCAGCTCCCTCTATAGGAGATTTCTAACTATATGCTAATCCAGACTAAAGCAAGGCAAGTTTTTGTTTACCTGAGCACTGTGTTTGACCATTTTTTCCAGTTATTCATTGACTTATTTTTAGCAACAAATATCTTAATTTTCTTTTTGAGTGGAGGGATGATGGAGGAAAAAAAGAGAAGAGAGAGACAGACAAGAAAGAGAGAGAGAGAGTAAATGAGTAGCGTGTATGGACTATTGAAAGCTTCTAAGAAATAAGTTCATACCTGTAGTACCTACCAAGAGAAATGGAAATGAAAATAATGTCTGTGAATTATCTTTTTGATCTGTTTCTGTCTAGTTTATGTAAGTGTACTAAGCTACAACTTCATGTCTATACTCATTCAGGCAAGGAGGCTATAAATAGAAGAATGTTAGATAACAATAACTGAAAATCTTTTATGAATAGATTTGGATGTCAGTGTAGTTTGGTAAAAGCAACTTACTTATCTTAGACCAATTAGAAAATGAAACCATGAAATATAGAAAAGTTTA
This sequence comes from Castor canadensis, assembly GCF_047511655.1. Classification (NCBI taxonomy): domain Eukaryota; kingdom Metazoa; phylum Chordata; class Mammalia; order Rodentia; family Castoridae; genus Castor; species Castor canadensis. The sequence continues at coordinate 119,343,398 of NC_133405.1, forward strand.
AATGAACAGAAATAACTGCCTTCAGAAATGTAATATTATATTCTAGCATATAGCATGTTGAAAGTTATGTCAAGTAATAGCTTTATTGGGAGAAACAAATCATGTAATTAGAATTTCTTATTTGACACAATGGCAATAAATATCAGTGATGGTTCTTCTCATGTAAGTGGATCATTCTGAAATCTTGCATGGTGATTTTAATATCTTGATAAGTAGCACAGAAGCCCATCTTATTCAGTTCAGCATGCTTCAAAGTATTATTAATTGCCAGTGACTGAGGCTGTAATGAATGAGGGTTATTTGCATAATAACATAATTCTGCAGAACTCAAGGTAATTTTGCTTTACCAGGAAACCAAAGTATTTTATAAAATATTACTTAGTAACCTGTATTATGTATTCAGCCTCCAACCTAGCATAAATATGTTATGAATACCCGTGCCTGATATATTTCAGAATTACCTCAATTCAGGTAGAAATTACTCCCTCAATGATGCACCACCACCATTTCAGTAAGTGGTCCAAATAAAGAAAGTCTAAAAATTAAATATGCACAAATTGATGTCAATTTTCCTTGCCATGCCTGCGTCATGATCACTGTCCACCCCTTATTTGTAAGCATCAATGGCAGTGATAATACATAAAGGAAGTATATACTTTCTTTGGTTATTTTCCCAACTTTTCTTTTTAATTGTGTATGGATGTGGATTAACAGATATTATCTTTATGGACAAACACTGTAGCTTCTGGATAATCCTTCTTAGTAAGGCTTTTTTCTAAGAAAAACAGTGGAATGACCCTTCAAATTATACAAAGTTATGTGCGCTTCATAACACATTTTGGCTATGGAAACACTAGAAACAGAAAAATTTTGAGATCATACCTTATGAAAAGACTTTACAGCTGGGGTAGGTGGTGCACAGCTATAATCTCAGCACTTGGGAAGTTTGTATTTGGGAGTTGCAAATACAAAACCAGCCTGGGCTACATAATGAGACTCTGTCTTGAGGGAAAATTCTTTACATTTTATTCAGTAATATAGTTATGTGTTTTAATTTTAGAAGAACATTTAATAATTTATAACTAATGTTTTTATTTCCCCCATGGCTTCAAGTAGAATGACCTTTGACAGAAGATCCATCATCATTACCTTGAACTTTGTGTTCTTTTGGCCCTCCCTGAGATGTGTCTATGGAGCTCCAATTTGAAAAGCATGGCCAAAATAATAATTATTCTATCAACTTCACATCTATCCCTTAATAAGGAGCTTCATAAAATAGGTTAAAATTTGTGTTTGCAATGTGATTGAACTTGAATCACATGACAAGGGGAGAGCACATGCGGGAGGTATGGGGATAGTTAAGAAACCCAAAACATGAAAGCGTTTGATGTCCCCACTCCAGAGGAACTAATACAGAAACCTTAAAGTGACAGAGGTTAACATGAGAAGGGAATCAATAACCAGTGTAAAGATCGGTTAGAGATGGGTCATAACACACGGGTACATGAAAGCAATGTTAGGAATCTCTCTGTATAGCTATCCTTATCTCAACTAGCAAGAAAGCTTTGTCTTTCTTATTATTGTTTATACTCTCTCTTCAACAAAATTAGAGATAAGGGCAGACAGAACAGGTTCTGCCTGGAAGCAAGGGAGGGAGGAGGGAGAGGGAAGGGGGGCAGGGAGGAGAAATGACCCAAACAATGTACGCACATGTGAATAAATGAATAATAAAAAAATTTTTTTTAATTGTGTTTGCTTGACTTTTCGAATGTTATCCTCTAGTCCTCCATATTTGAAATTGCATATGCTGAGATCCAGAGGAAATTCTGCCTCTAAACAAGAAGAAATTGACTCAACAGATTCTTATTGCAGGCTACATACTGAGGAAGAATAATCATATAATTCATGAAATCATTTGCTCCCTTGCAAAAAGTGTCAAGGGGCAAAGTATTCTATTAATCTTCCTTCACTGGAGAAGACCTACATATTCAGAAAACCCTTAGCCAAAAGTGTCATTTTGGTTCAAGGCAATGTAATCATTTAGATAAATCTGTCTTTACTATGTACACCAGAGGGTTCTGTGGGAGTACATAAAAATTATATGGATGTTTCAGAGCTTGAAGTGATAATCCAAAATCAATCTTAAAATAAACACTGAGACAGTACAAATATTAATGAAAGCATCAAATCAATCAGATATCCCCAATATTTATTATAATCTCCCAGTGATTACAATAATAATTACAATATTTTGATAACATCCCAACATCAGTCATATAGCTATTATATGACCACTTTAGATCTGTTCCTCATCTAAGTTAGATGGCCTAAGTTTAAAAAAATAAAGTTAGATAATAATAGAACTCTTATGCTATGATGCAGAAACAAAGACAGGATGTGTTTTTCAACTACATTGAGGCATAAATGCCATTTCATTGAAAACTAGGAATAAGATGAGCAACTTGGAAACTTTTCACATTTTCTCAGAACAGGTTTTATCCAAGATTTTTAGTCAAGTAAACATGAAACAAATTAAATACCCGAAGAAAGCAATTAACGAAAGTGCATATAAATATACAGGCAATAACTTGGATTTAAAACCAAGGAGAAATCAAGTATCCATTCCCCAAAGCATGCAGTTACACAGATGGGGATAATGGTAGAAAAGGGACTAAGTACCGAGTGAAGCAATTTGAACATATGGCATTCTTAAAGGTTCACATGAATTGGAGAGCAGGGAGCATTTGGGCTGTAAAGGAGGCTAACAGATCACGCTAATGGGATATCTTTGAACAAAGAAACAGTGATCATTATACCTACAGGATATTATGCACAATAAACAAATAATCCTGCAATACCCTGAAATATCTATTCTTCTTTTAGAAGAGGAGAATGGAGTAATTCCCTGAAAGCTCTTATAATAGAGGAAATTATCATTCAGTGCCGAGAGAAAGTGTCAGCCAAATTCAGCCTATGGTGACTAGACACAACTAAAAACAAGATTGTAAGCAGAAAGAAGCTTATATAGATTATGTGCAGTATATTTTGCTTTACCACATATGTTTAAATTTCATTAATACTTCCAAATGTGGATAGGGACAAAACTAGTATTTGTTGGCTGCTTACTATGTACTAGGTTCTCTAAATATATTAGTCTCATTTAAGCCTGAAAATACACTATGGAATTTTGTAGATAAAACAACTGAGATTTAGGACAGAGAGAGGAGAGAGAGAAAGAGAAAAAGAGAGAGAGAGAAAGAGAGAGAGAGAGAGAGATTTACCTTAGGACTCTGATACAATAAAAGTGAAAATATGGATTTGAATTTTCCCAAGCCTCTCCTCTTTCCTCTACATCTTTATCCTTAACAAATAACATTTGCAGGCCACACATGATCATCATACCCTTGACCATTACCTGATTATAATGCTCTTTTTTTACCAAGACAAAGCAGGACTTAGGATTTCACTTTTAAGTATGCCAAACAGTCATTTGTGCTGTTTATTGACAATTTTTGCTACATGAATTTAATTTTTCAAGTAGAGAGAACACAATACTCCAGCCTTGAGAATAGATGCCACAAAGCTAAATAAAGTTTCAGAGACTATCTATCCCTTGAGCTTCTCCGTATGATCTGAGTTTTTGACATTGTGATACCTGGGATCCTCTATAACTGCAGTTTTTATTTTTAATATCCTTATCTCATTCCAAATATAACTTTTTCAGTGGTAGAAATGGAACTCAGGGCATTTTGCATGCTAGGCAAGCACTCTATCACTAAACTACACTCCTGGAATCCTAAATACTAATTTTATTTTTGTTATTGAAGATACCCTTTCTTAAATGAGGGCTCTCAAAATTGTACAAGGTTGAAGACCTACAAAAACTGAGTAGTTCTTACTGAAAAGTAAAATGATTTATTTTGAATGTCTAGTTTCCATATTTTTGTCTAATTTTGCCCACTTAAGAGGTATCATGGCAAATGTGAACAAAATGGTTCTACCACGACAGCTAAAATAATGTGAGGCATGATTTACATTCATGCTTGTTAATTGTAATTACCTGAGGCAATATAAATATTAAAGAAAAATACTGCTACTTTTTGATAGTGGAATGAAAATAAGGTTAGGAGGATCAAGATATAATATTTAAAATGATGATAATATTTTATGAAACATACCATAATAGGTAACTATATACTGGCTTGAGATTTATATATTTGTGTATTTATTTGCTGGTTTTTCTATTTTCTTCATGTATACATAAGTCTTGTTAAGAGAGGGCACCCTGTCTGCTTGTTCTCCAGAGTATCTCCACCACTCTAAGTGGTACATGCTAAATGTAAAATAAATATTTCATGACTGACTGAATGAATGAATGGTATATACTTAGAACCCTAAAATATACTGATTAGTGGAAGTCATCACTAAAAAAAGGATCCAATTGATCAAACTGAGTCTTCCAGAAGTATTCATGCATTCAAAAAATTATACTAATTTTTACTCAACTCTCATCATTTCTATACACCAAGTTTCAGCCAGATGTTATTTAAAGTATCTGAATTATAGACCCTTGAAAGCTGGGTTTGTAATGGAAATGCTAACAGTCTCTTAACCAGGTAATAGAACTAGTTCACTTGGTGTGTATATATAGTGTCACTGCTAATATGGCTATGCCATCTGTTCTATCTGAGAATTATGAAAGATTTGAGCTTCAAACAACTGGTTTTAGAAAACTGCTGGATGAATTTGATCTAAAAGGTGAAGTGAAAAAATGACACTTTAATGCTTTAATTACATTGCTTTGGTGACTATCTAAGCACAAATACTGGACCATGAAAGAAATTATTGAAAAACAGCATGTCACCTTGAAACCCATCACGCATTTCTGTTTACAAGTTGGTTCCTGATAGGCAAGGTAGGAGAACATTTTTCACTTCTTATGAGTTTTTTAACAGGCTACTGATGCAGGTGTATAGTCAACAAAACATGGTGAAAATGTTTTTTAACTGCCTAATGGCTTTGCTTCCGCTGACTCTTAACTTGAAGAGAAAGGTCAGAAAAAGTCCAGATGGTCATCACAAACTCTGCAGGAATGGCTTTGTCTAATTACTGACACTTGACAGGTTTTTTTTTCCAGAATATGGGTTTCACAGACACCAGAAATTACCAGAATTAATCTCTTAAACCTGTGTTATCAGGGGCTGGCAGCCTGGGAGTAATTCCCTTATACCTTTCTGCTGAATGCTTGCGAGGAGGAATTCACTTACCCTCCCAACCTTCCAGCTGTTTAATAACAGAATAACACAAGAAATATACTAACTGGAAAACCTTGGAGTTTGCAAGCAAGAATCCTCATTCTCTTCCAATAACTGTCAAGTATCAAATGAACATATAAACTTATTCAGCTATAATAGCCATGCTTGTCCAGCTGAGGTTACCAATAGATGTAGCCAGAATTGGGATACATGTTTTTAACAAGCATTTCTGGTGACCTTCTTGTCTATAGTTTCCTGGACAGCCTAAACTTGACCTCAACAAAAATTTCTCCATCTTCTGCTACAGGCTTCAACTCTCTGTGCTTGAACTGCTGATTTCTCACTATTCCTTAAAAACCCAAATCATGATAAGTGTTCAAGTGTCTTTCATTAATTTCCCCATCTCCAAATCTTCACTCCAAAATTTGCAATGGAGTGTTCATTAAAGAGCAAATAGAGCAGTGAGGAATAGATGAAGGAAAGAGTTCACACTTTTTGAGGAACACATACAATTTTTGGACATTTTTCATAGCATGACATGCCATTCTGTACACTGTCACAGTATATTAATAATGTCTTTGTTAAAAAAACAGGAAAATGTACTAAACATTATATATGATGTTAATTAAGATTCAAATTAAGGAAATAATCAGAAATATATTTAACTCATTTATTAATTTATTCAGTCATGTAATCTTTACTTCACAGTTACCATGTTTTAGGCTTTGTTCTAAGTGATGGATATAACTCTTTAAAACAAGAAGACAGTTTATTTTTCTTCACAGGGTTAATATATTTGTGTAGAAAATTTTAAAAATCAACAAATAAATATACAAACAAACAAACAAAGCCAGTATGTGTAGTTATGTATTCTCAATATTCAAATTAGTATATATTGATCTTTGAATATTATTTTCATCTCACTGATAATTGAAATTCACATAATTAATGAAACACACAATATATAGTGGTCAAGAAGTATTTGGCAAGGTAATATACTATTTTGGGATCATGTGCTCTCATGTTCAATTCTGGTTTATTGCTAATTGTATAACTTTGAGCAAGTTATTTAACTTCTCTGATGATTAGTCTTGCCACCAAGAAAATTATGATAATCAGTAATGCTTTTTAAATTTTTTCAGTGCTGGAATTCAAACCCAAGGCACCATATGATTAGCAGGTACTCTATCTCTGAGCTACATCCCCAGATCCAAAATTAGTCTGACAATAGTGCTTCCTGAGGATTACTAAAACTAAATGATGAAATGCTCATATAGACTATCCAGAAAAAGAAGTCTGACAAGAAGCAAGCACTTAGTAAAATGTAAACATTTTTGCTGTGATTTAAAGTAACAAGTAAAATGTCTTTACCTCAAAAACCCTTCACAATAACTGTTTGATATTAAATAATAACCAAAACTTTTTACTCTCCTAGTAATAATTATATTTAGAAACAATTCTGAGGTCAAAATGTTTTTTCTTCAGTGAATGAAGTGGTACAGTTAAGCTGACATCAACTAACACGGAATGCAATGACAATGTGTGTGAACTTTCTGTGCAACTTTGTTCATATTTTCTCTGACAGGAGTCATCCCCCTGTTAACACTTGAATCAGAGTATACAGGAATAATTCTACAAAGAATCCGCTGAAGTAAATTCTGGTTTGTAGTACAGCAGCATACCAACCTTTACTTTGACGTTAAAGTACCTGATAGCCAACAAAATTATACTTTCATATTTGAAAATACATCATTTTGGAGGGAGCGCTATTGTCCCTGAACTTTAGAAATTTGAAGGGTGGCTTTTGATATCCACAGAAACTATTAAGTTTCTTATTTCTTCTGACAGCTGTTGGCCTTATTACCAAAGAAAACTTGACCAGATAGAAGGTTTTCAGTTTGATATCTTAAATCCTTGAATTTGTTGCCTCACAAAGCATTATCGTAGTTTTGCTGCTCTAAAAAACCACCAATCACCAACACCTGGAAACCACTGATCTTTTAAGTGTCTCCATAGTTTTTCAATTTTCAGAGTGTCATGTAGTTAAAATCATACAATATGTAGCCTTTTGGGACAGCCTTCTTTCACTTAATAATATACATTTAAGTTTCCCCCATATCTTTTCATTATTTGATACTTCATTTCCTTTTACTGCTGAATAATATTCAGTTGTGTGAATGTACCTCAGTTTATTTATACATTTACTGAAGAACAGGTTGGCTTCCTAGTTTTAGCAATTATGAAAAAATTTGCTATAAATTTATAGGGGCAGGTTTTTGTGTGGATATTTAAGTTTCCAGTTGCTTTGGCTAAAGGAGTGCAATTGTTGGATCATATGATAAAAATGTTTAGTTTTGTAAAAAACTACTCTTTCAAAGTGGCTATACCATTTTGCATAACAACCAGCAATGAATGAGAGTACTTTTGCTCTATGTCCTTGTCAGTATTTGGTGTTGGTGTTCTGAATTTTAGCCATTATAATTGGTGTGTAGTGGTACTTCATTGTCATTTTACTTGAATTGCTACAAAGATATGAGATGTGGATAATATTTTAACATACTTATTTTCCATTTATTTATCTTCTTTGGTAAGGTATCTGTTAATGTGTTTGACCCTTTTAAAGTCACTTTTCTTACTGTTAAGTTTTTAATTTCTTTGTGTGCTTCAGATAGCAATCCTTTATCAGATATCTTTTGCAAATACTTTTCTCCCAGTCAATCTATAGATTCTCTATTCTCTCCTTGCAGTGTTTTTTGCAGAGTAGAAAATTTTAATATTAATGAAGTCCAGCTTATCAATTATTTCTTTCATGGATTTTTGTCCCGTCCTGCAGGACACATCAGCGTGGGTAGCGAATCTAGAAGGGGAAGAATGAAGGGACAAGAGACACGAAGGAGACAGCAAGACAGGAGTTCTGATCAAGCTGCAAAATTTTATTGTTCACACAGGGGTATTTATGTGCTGAGGGAGTGAGGGGTATGACGAGGTGCAGGCTGGTTGGCTGGTTCTGCTATAGGACTTCTGATAGGGTGCACGTTCGCGCCGGCGGCAAGGTAAACTCCCGGAAGAGAAGCAGGGATGGCGCCATCTTGTGCTGGAGATGGAGAAGTTGAGACAAACAACCGCAAAATGTTCCAGGGCAAGGTCAAGACAGAATGGCTCACAAAGGGAGCCTTGTCTCCGACAGAGTTTGCCTATGGTATCATATAGAAAAGGTCATGGTCAAACTCTAGGCTCTCTAGTTTTTCTCCTATGCTACCTTCTAGGATTGTATAGTTTGTGTTTTACATTTATGTCTGTAATCCATTTTGAGTTAGTTTTTGTGAAGAGTGTAAGGACTGTGCAATGATATGCTTGTGGATGTCAAGTTATTCCAGAATCATTTGCTGAAAAGATATCTTTACTTTTTGCATTATATGTATGTAGCCAAAACTGGCCTCAAACTTATGATCTTCCTGCTTCTGCTGCCCATATGCTAGGATTATAGGCATGTATCATCATACCATGCTAAGAACTGATCTCTTGACAATATCGAGTCTTCCTATTCATGAATATGGAATATCTCTCCACATATTTAGCTTAGATTTCATTTCATCAGAATTCTATAGGTTTCCTCATGTAGACCATGTATATATATTTTTTAGATTTATACCTGAGGTTTTCATTTTGTATGGTAATATGAATAATGCTTATAATTTCACATTCCACTTATTTACTGCAGGTATACAGAAAAGCAATTGACATATATTAACATCATCAACTACCTTTTTAATGAACTTAGAAGAGAAATAGAGTTTGATTTGAAAATTGTTCTATTCTAAGTACACTGTCTCTAGGATTATCTGAAGTTTTATATGTGTTACCACTTGCCTTCACGATAAAATGAGCAGCAACTTGTTCAGAAGACCACCACTCAAGTCCTAAGCTTTTAAAGGAAGATTATGGGAAACCCATTTAGGTGGATACAAACATATATTAAAATCTGACTTTTGCCTTATCATGCTTTCTTGCCATAACTTGATTTCATAATTATCTTTTTTCTCTCGATTCTTTATTTTCTGTTTTAATTTTTAATGAGTCTAAAGCTTTTTTCATTTGAATACACAGACTGACTCACACATAAAATTAACAAGATACAATAAATCTTCAGTGGTTTTCCTCACACTCATTACCTTGCCAACCACTTCCTTTCCATTGAGGCAAATGCAATTCATAGTGCTTCTGTTTCCTTCCAATATAGAAACATTCTACATATAGACATAGGTATTTATTTCTCAGAATAGATGATGTATTCTAAACCCTCCTCTCAACATTTCTGTTTAATCCAAAAGTTTTATAGATCTAAAAATCTGTATCCTACTGTTTAAAAAATACCATTCCATTGTTTCCTTGCTTTCATATCAACTCAATCTAATTATTATTTATTTGAGGGTAATATATCTTTTCATCTGCCCCCTTTAATGTTTCCTTTTTTTATTAGCATATAATAGTTACACAAGGGAGATACATTGTGACACTTACATATATGCTTACAATATTTCTTAACTAGATTGATCTCCTCCATGGTTCTCCCTCATTCCCCTCCTCTCCCCTCTTAGAACAATTTCAACAGGTTTCATTATTCTATTTTCATACATGAATACAAACTATACCACCATATTCAGGTTTCCATTTCATATTTGATTTTAAAGAGTTAAATCAATGACATCCTTTCTAAACAATTTTTCTCATATTTGTTGTGCTTTAGGTTTAGTGTTTGTTGAAGCTGTGTTGTACTCACTTTTCCATGTTCTCTCATCTCTGGATCTTGGGCACTTATGTACTAACCAGTCTAGTCAAGCAATACCCATGCTGTCACGGTCCTGACTTCAGTTTTTATTTATGCAGACTTGTCGCCTCCTGAAACTTCTGAGCCACAGTTTTCTGCCTAGTCTCTCAGTCCTTAAATGCTTTAGAAATGGAAAAGGCCCAGGTATACCCTCAGTATTTGCTTTCCTCTTTTCCTATCTCACTTTTCTTGAACTCCTTCTTTTCAAGCTCTCTAATATGCTTTCACCTAAGCTCTTCTCAAGTGAACACAGTCTATGATACTTACAATTATGTCTACCCAAAATGATCCTCTGGGGCTTTTGTCCTGACATTTCAGAAAATTCTTCTAGGCACTGTTGCCCATGTAAAGCACAGCTATTATTTCGTCTCAGGGCTACCATATCTACTGGTCACTAAAATTGAAACAAAAAGTGTTGCTGAAGAACAAGTGGGCAAAAATCCTATGGTAAGAATAATTTTCTTAAATGACCTATGTGTGAAATTAAATAAAAAACACTTAAAGCCTGTTGGAATTTTTATGACAATTTAAACTGCCTGTTAAGTAAAACAGAATATTTAAGTATAGACTTTTAAAATGCAAGTGTCAATTTTATGTATAGAAGTTCAAGATGAGAATGCCAATTTTGTAGGTTAAACTGTCAAGGATGTGTGAAAATTAAAATGCAGATTAATGTTGCTCTATAGATTGACCCAGAAATGACTTTCATGGACTTCCTGTAAAAGTTGTTAAATGTTTTCATTTGGTTGGTGAATAGGTAAAAAGTTTGGACATGAATGTGTGTATGGGTTCTTGTAAGTATACTTATGTCCACTGTGTGGATGTGCTGACACTCTGTACAAATGTTCTCTGCTATATTTTAGAGCAAAACCTGTAAATTCATCCCTTCAGTTTCTCATACAACTAGATAACACATTATTAATCCCTAATATGCCTGGATACATGAAAATGCCATTCATGATAATGAAGTAGCTAAAACTGGAGTCTCTGCTGCATTATTAGTACTATTATTTCAAATCATTGTCAAAATTTTGCATTTCAAATTAAGCATAATCTTAGTGTTATTGTACCATAGTAAGATATTATTTCTGTTTTCATTTTAAACCTTTAGAGATTTTTGAAGTGTTTAAAGTAAGGATCCCTAGTTTTTTGAAACTTGTTAGAATTCTGGTGATGTGTAACATATGTTATCTCTGAATAGCATAAATGCATAGAATTAAATATGTAGGATTAGAAGAGATAGAGGGGTTAATCTGATTAAAGTACATTATATATATGTGTGTGAAATACCATGGCAAAAGCCCATTTGATAATCAATAAATGCATAAAAAATTAAGGACAGGAAGGTAAAGTAGGCCCTGTCCAGAAGTGGGTATACAAAGTATAGGGATCATATTCACCCTCTCACTGTATTAGTGTATGAAAACGGAACAACGAAACATGTTGACATTGTTCTTAAAAACGGAGAGGGAAGATGAGGTAGAATTATGGAGAAAGTGAATCTAATTAATATACATTGTAAGTACGTATGTAAATGTCACAATGAAAGCTCTCTTGTTCAACTAATACATGCTAATAAAAATGTAAAAAAATAAGCGATAAACTGGGAACAAATATTTTTAAATCACATTGCCTATAAAGAATTTGTATCCAGAATAAAGTTCTCAAACTCTACCATGAAAAAATAATCAATAGGAGAAGGGGACCAGGAACTAGAGAAAAAGTTAGTTCGAGAAGAGTCAACTTAGAAAGTAACACACATGTACATGAAAGCAATGCGAGGAATCTCCCTGTATAGCTATCCTTATCACAACTAGCAAAAACCCTTGGTCCTCCTTATCAATGTTTATACTCTCTCTTCAAAAAAATTACAGATAAGGGCAAAACAGTTTCTTCCTGGAAGCAAGGGGGTGGGGGGGAGAGGGAAGGGGCGGGGGGAAAGGGAGAGGGGAGAAATGACCCAAACATTGTATGCACATATGAATAAAAGAAATTTTAAAAAAATTTTTAAAGGGAGCCACTTAAATTATAATGTATTAATCAACATTAAGTTTGTGATATGAGAGTATACACGTTTTTATTAATGCCTTTCTAACAATATCTATTTACATGTCTAATAACTGCAGCAATTTTGAAGTCATTATAACCGTAAACAATATATTAAGAGAGTTACTGAAACTATAATATGATTATGATAATATACATAAAAAATCATAGTTACTAGTATTAAGTTCTGTATTTTATTACTCACTCATGGCAAAAGAAGCATAAATTTCATTTAGATCTCTGAGCCTCTGAATTTGTGGATCTTCTGAATTCTATCCATGGAGGCCTTGTGCTTCTGCAAATTCAATATTGACCTCTGGTTTAAAGGAAATTTAAATATTCATAGGATCCTGATAATCCAATAAAAGCATAATGCATGCTATTTACAAAAAGTAAAATATTAGAATTTTCTTGAATATATGGTGGTGTAGCTTCTAAGCACTGTAGCCATTGGTTTTTCCTGTGGAGCATAGAGCTACATATCAGACTATGCTTGCTAGCTTTGTTTTAATAGATAAGTCTCTTATATTGTGTCAGATTCTCATTGCTTTATTAACTCCACAAATACTCTTTCCCATAGGGGTTCCAATTAAAAAGGATGGAAGGGAGAAGAGAAACTTTCCATAAGTATAGAATGATGTACCATATGCTCAACAAAGTTGCCATATGTTGAATGTGATGTTCATGCTCCAAAACTCTCTATGATTATACATTTGTGTCCAAGAGCAATTTATGTTGTTGGCTTTAGTTTATGAAACCCTTATGAATTGGGAATTTGTTATTGTTCGCTTTTGTTTGTCTGTCTGTTTGTTTGTTTTGTTCTGTTCTTTACGTATTATGCCCATTACAGTATGGAGTCATCCATGGCACAAATGCAAGTGGTTTCAAATTATAATTTCAGGAAAGAAAAAAGTAAGTCTGGTTTTATTATGGATATGTTTTAGGATTTTTTTGTCCTGTTTCATGTTTTTAATTGTTGTAGGATATGTGTGTAGGAATAACGAAATACATGTCAATATCCACCATGAGGAACAAAACTTTTACTATCTGGATGGTGTCAAGTTTCAAACACATAGTGATTTAATGACTACATATCAGGTAAATGTATGATAATGGCTATAAATCTCTCATAGCCATTGATGATGAGCAAAAGATACCCATCTTCATAAGAATTTCCTTCTTTGGTGTGTCAGTATTTATTGACATACCATTATTTGGGGGTATGAAATTAGACTGCTTTAAACACAAGAAACATAACACATTAAAATATTTGACAATGTGTCTCAATACACTGAAAGAAATTAGAATGCATAATTAAGTGTTTTGTCATATGTTGATAATTATGTTGATTGTGTATTTCATATATTTTGAAAAATTAACAAAGTATTGTTATCCTGACTCCAAATAAAGCTGTTAGAATATGCAGTATAATAATAAAAAGGTTTGTTCAAGATATGTATAGTTTGTTTGTTTAGTAGGAGGCAATGGTCATTGGCATGAAAATTTTAATACTTTTGATATCTACTTGATACTTTCAATTCATTTTAATGTGAGATTCTGTTATTTATCTTCAACAGAGGACTTGCTCATTTTAATTAAACTGCAAATGTTTTCTTCAAAATGAAAGGTCAAAGAGCAAGTCTTCTTTAAGTCAATGGCCACCAACATCAAGTATTTATAATTATCTTTTAAGCATAATCAGCCACAAGCATAGAATTCTTAAAAAACTAAAACCAAGCTTCTTATTTGTTTGGATGCCAATTGGGTTTTGGATGTCCATAAATGAGGTACTTTCAAAAAAGCTTTTCTTTTTGTAAAATTTCCTCCAATACCAAAATAGAAGATTATTAGTATTCTAACCTGAAAAAAAATCAGTCATTTTTTTAATTCCTTATATGTGTGTGTATCATTGGATTTGTTTGTAGAGAAGCAGGTGGTAGTTTTCAGAATAAGATAGTATTTACTTACTTAGCCATCACAACTGTTTCAGTCAAATGCAGAAATAATACTAAAAAGATGAGAAGGTACATTAAATGGGAGGACAGATTTCAGGAACTAACGGGCAGATGTTATCTCACAGAGTCTTGCAGGGTCCATACAAGACAGTGGAGAAAGATTAAAGCAGCTGAACCAAGGCACAGATTTAATCATGCACCTGGTTTACACAATACAAAACTTAGCTCCTTTATGTTGTTAGTTGTTAGGTTAGTGATTCAGAGCACAGAATTCCTACAGACCTACATCAAGCAAAGAGAGCCAAGAATATTTGAATGGGGGTTTTAGAAAATTGGAGAGGCTTCCAAAATATGGACTTAAGCCTTCATTAAGGTTCATGTGAAAAATATTTATGCTAACAATGTATAAACTCCACAGCTATATTCTGGCATATAAATGTTTATGTATTATTTCACAGAAGTTTACAGCTCTTTGACAAACATTTTTAAGTTTTCAAATGGTGAGGAAGTCTCAACAAATATGAATAAAGTATCTCCTCAAAGTCAAGAATCACATATTTTTTCAGAATTGGAATTTTGTTTAATTTCATTTTTATTTATTTGCCAAATTGTAGTTCTATCATTTGTTCCTGTTTTAAAAGGCAGTATTTAAAATAATGACAGTATCAAAATTATATGTAGTAAGTACAGTGACTTACTACAATAGTTACAAAGAAAAAGATGAAAAATTTTTCACCTTTAAAAAAGTACAAAACTGTCTATTCTCTTAAATATCAAAAATATAATTTCAACCTTATAGACTCCTTTGCAGTAAAACCTTTTCCTTTTTACCTTTTCTCCCCAATATTAAATAAAAATGGAATCAACAGGTGATTTAGAAATTGTGTAATTCTCTTCACTATAAAATATACATTCTATGCTAGAGTTTTTGAGTTTCATATAGCACCAAAGCCTAGGAGACCTCTATTAGTTACATTGGATTTGGACATACACTGTGACACTTATGAGTTATTTAAAATATTTGTTTCTTCAGTTTCCTTACCTGTATAATAAGAGATATTTGAACCTATTTCAAACTGTTAAAGTGAGACTTATTCTATTCTTGAAAATGTATGAGTGGTCAGTAAATATGAATATATTTTGGTATTACTAATATGCACTTTTTGTATTCATAATTGAAAGTCATAAGAACAAATGGAAAAATCAATTGTAGTTTGTAAAAGGTGACTTAAAACATGTTTCATCCTCATTTTGAAAGCTATTTTTTGTCAATTTCTTTCAATCTTCTACACTAAAATAATAAAACATGTTGTAAATTGAAACTTGTACTGATAACCCTTTAAATCTTCTAAGCTAAAATAATAAAACATGTTTTAAATTAGACTTCCATCTTACAGGTAGTGAGTTGTAGGGCTAGCAATAAAGGTGGTAAGACTAGAAACCTTGACCTCATAAGATCGTTGTGCTATAGACGGTAAAATTAAAAGGTATTTAAAAGTTAAAATAAAATATGCATGTTAATATTTAGATTTAAGTTATTTGAAACTTCAGTATGCTACTGTTTTTCAGTCATGCTGCTCACCCTTGATACTGATATTGAAATGGTCAATTAAAATGACTTTTAAGTCTTGTATTAAAATGTTAAATTAAATTGTTTTCTGGCTGTTTTGTGGTTCTTTTGTTCCTTCCTTCCTTCTCTTGCCATCTTCCTTTGCACATTAACTGATTTTCAAATTTTGGCTGCAAAAGGATTGATGGAGGCATGAATCAAGTTGATTATTGGTACATCCTTGAAAATAAACTTCAATGATAGCTTACTATGGGATTTGGGGAATACAACTTGTAAGGAGTTAAAAGAACTATAATTTATCCATCTATCCTTCACCTCTCTATCATATGCCTAATTTTCTACTTTTCCTATTTACCTATTTATAGGAACAAGATTCCTCAGTACTTACACGTTTTAAAAGAAAAATGACAAAAAATGAAATACAGAAATTTTAATATTTTTACTGTTGTGATGGATGGGGGTACATTTGTGGCATTTGCAAAAATTTTAAGTACATTGATTGTAAAGGGAAAAGTGGAATCCTGTGGCTTTCATGTTTAAAGATGATGAGTAATGTAGATACAGTCATCTGGAAATTAAACAATGAATCAGCCTCTTACCTAAGAACTGAATATTTCTTAGAATTCAAAAGTAAATATTATGTAGCACTCAGCTTGGTGAAGTAGATTGGCTTTCTCTTATTTTTGAATAATTTTCCCTTAATTTTCAATTACATAGAAATAAAGTTCTTTATTACTATTAAAATGTATAAATATAAATTTTACAAGAATACCGTTATCTTATTTTGTACTTTGGAAACTTATAATTAAACTTCAATTAACCACAGTACTTGAAGACAGACAGAACTTAGATATTCTGGTTTCTTGTTGTTTTTCCAGTGCTGGGGATTAAACCCAGGGCCTTGCATATATCCTTAACTAATTACATCTGCAAACATCTTGTTCTCCAATAAAATCATGTTCTGAGTTACCAGGTGGACATGAATTTTGGAGGGATACTATTCAATTCACCACGTTCATTTGCATCACTAAAAACTATGTTGAAAATATTTACTTATTGCTATATTACTTCCCAAGGAATATTTCTTGTGAATCCATACCTAAAAGAAAAAGATGCTAGAAGAAATATATTCTTATCCAATGGAAAAAGCAATGATAAATCCTCATTCCCTAGAACAAACAACAGGAAATATTAAATTCTTCACTGATTTTTCAAGGTTAAAGTAATCCTTTATCATTAAATATAACAAAATAGCTTGGAGATCAAATTAGGAGGCATAAAGCAAACCAAACTCAATATAATCTAAGATCTACCATCCATTTTAAGACAATATAGTCATTATGTTAATTCTAGGACAAAAATAGCCATAGATCTTTAAAAATAGAAGCTTAATTTTGAATAGACTGAATCTCAAGTCAAGTACCTCAAATGACTTTGTCATGTAATAGTATCTCTAATTTTAATAACATATATTGTTTATCAGACTAAGAATTGAAGGTACCTCATACAATGGAGATAGTTCAACAATATACATAAAATCACAAAAAATCAATAAAATACTTTGTTATTTTGGATTAATTGTATGGGTAGATTTTTTTAATATTTGAAAAGGTCAAACATTTCAAAGTATTATTAAAATTGTTTCTCAATAAATTATATCAATTCATCTGTGATTTAATTTTACTAAAGCCTGCTCATATCTCAAGATCAAAGATAATATTATAAAGAATTTATATTAGTGTGAGATGGGATAATTGATAACCTTCCATGTTTCACCAAATTGATGAAAGGTAGTGAAACTAATCTTTGATGCTTTGTTCCAAATATTAATGTGTTAATAAAAATATAGTGTCATCTTTACCAAAGTTGAATAGAAAAACTTAATATGTATTCAGAATAATGAGAAAGGAATTATAACCAATATAATGATAGGAAAAAGTTTATATTCCAAATGCACTAATTTTATACATGCAGCTTCTTTTCATTAAATATTAATTGGAATTATGATTTTGAGTTTTAAAAAGTATCTATTTTACATATCTATTTAGGTATGTCATATATATAAATTATGCTTACGAATCTAAAATTTCTAAAAGTTCTAAACAGACAGGTATAGATAAATCTCTCTTCTCTCTCTCTTTCTTCTCTTTCCTTCCTTTCTTCTCTTTCTTTTTTCTTTCCTTTCTCTCTCTCTCTCTCTCCTCTCTCTCTCTCTTTCTTTCCTTCAGAAAGGATTTTCTGTGTAGCCCAGACTGGCCTTGAACTCATGTGCTTCCTGCCTCAGCCTCTGGTAAGCTGTGGTATGCCAGGATTGCAGGTGAGGGCCACCATACCTAACTATGATTTCTTAGATAAAGAACGTCTTTGTAAATCATATAATCTTATAGGATGATAAAAACTTTTTCTATCTAACAATGCTAAAATCTTTACTACTTTGAACCATTGAACAAAGAAAAATTCAAACAGAAAAAAAAAGTTTGAGATACATACATCCTTCTCCCTGAAATATATCTTTAAATACTAAACTCTGTTGTACAAATGTTAGAGAAATGTCATTGTTTTTCTAGCTTCAATCACTTAAAATTATTATTAAGGTTACTTCTTTATTATAGAAAAATATGAGGATATATGATAAATAAAATATCAGTTTTACTATCTTCTCAATCTTTGTTCTTTGGCTAAACCTATGTAGTAAAGATACCAAGCTGTATCATATCACTCTGTATATTTTGTTACATCTACATTTTAGCCATTAATTATTTTATATAGATTTTAATTTATGCATGTTTTCACATTATGTAAATACTACATAGTATTTTAAATATTTTGCTAAGTTATAGTCTTTCTTTTTATGTTTGTCTTTATTTTAAACAATGCTGATTTGAACATGGCTATGGCTAAAATGTTGCAGATATACCTGGCTATTTCTGTAAAATGAACTCTCAAAACTGAAATTGCTGAGTCAAAGAGTATAAGTCACTTTTAGAACCCTTAGGTACATTGCCAAATTGAATTTCATGAAAATGTTAGTAATTTTGTTTATAAGTACTTCCAGTGCATAGCTGAGGGTCTTTTAGCTGTATCTTAACCAAAACTGGGCATTATGCATGTTACAATGTTACTGCTTTTAAATCTTTTCCAAATTTGTAATGGTGGATAGATGATAGATGGATTAGATGATAGAAAGGTAGATAGATAGATAGATAGACAGACAGACAGATGATAGATAGGCAGATACAGTTCATTTTTTTCCTTTATGGTTTCTTTGTTCTCAATATTTTAAAAAATATTATTAGAAACTAACTCATGTAGTCTGACGGAACAAATCTTGTACTGTTAAATGATTGGTAAATGTGATTCCAGGTGGTTTTATATTTATTATAATATAACTTAAGTTGAGTTAACTTACTTTAAAATAGTACTTGAAAAAAAATCAAGATCAGCTGGCAGATTATCCTAAGTGCTCAACTTATACCCTCAGGTAAAACTAATCAATGTATCTTTTGTGTACAATATTAAATATCTCATTGTAACCTAAATAAATATTTGTCCCACAGTATTTGAGACATTGTATTTTTAGTACTTGATTGGTAGCAAGACCATTGCTTAGTAAATATTTGCTCACTAAATGAATTGGGCTTGCTGTAGAGTGCAGCAATAATTTTCAAAGTTTTTTCCTTCAACTATATGCATCAGCATCACCTGAAAACTTGTTAAAAATGCAAACTACATCCCCACTTTAGACCTACTGGACCAGACAATAGGGGTGGGATTCAGCAGGCCCTACAGGGCTTCTCATGCACATTGAACTTCTGAAAAAGAGGATACTACACAGATAAACTATAGTCCCTATTTGTGATCACTAAGAATCAATTAATAAGTTTCCATTGAAAACACTAATTTCTTCCCCATCTGTTTAAAGTGAAATGGCCTAATATTCTGATTAAAAATTGTAATGTGTGATAAGCATAAATAAATCAGACCAAGACTAGCCTTAAAAACCTTTATGCCAGACACAACATATTTTATTAAAAGTATTGGAAGGGCTTCATACAGAACTGATAGTACTGTTGAAAGATAAACATTTATTTTTAAACTGAATATCTGAGGATCCAAGATGGCTAATAGAGGGAGAATACAGACAGTGTGACCTCCATAAATCAAAAATTTTGCTGAGATGCAGGAGCCACACTTGGCAGAAAAAAAAAAACCACCAAGAAGAAGCAAAACTCCAACACCCCAAACCTCCAGCCTGTACAAAGATTCTCCATGCCATGTTACACTGAGAAAACAGGAGGACTCCCAGGCCACCAGACACCAGCTCCAAACCTGCTTGGGAGAGCAAATAAGCAGCACACAGTATTCCTACAGCTACCCCTGGGATAAACCATCATAGCACCCTGAACAGACTGATCCCTGACCCACAAAAAGAACCTGAATAATAAACAAGGAACTGAAAAGGACAGGCAGCAGAGAGGGCAGGGTGTTCTGAATGCACCAGAGAAGGGGGGAGGAGCAAGGAGCTGAACTCCATGCAAATTTTCAGTAAACAAAAACTATAAAAGTTGACAGCTGACAAAAGGCAGGTGAAGAGCTGCTTCCTGAAATAGGGCAGATAGTGGTCCACAAAGCTTGTCTCTTAACCCAACCACCTGGCAAAACTACAACAGAGCTACTGCTTAAATACCAACACCAGAACTGGATGCTGAAGGAGTAACACCAGAACTACTAAGACTGAAATTCTATTGTTCCTGTATCTCTAATTTTTTTTTATTTCTCTCTAAGTGTTTGTCTTGTACACTGTTTGTTAGTCCACCATCTATCCCTGTTGATTGCTTTGGTTCCCATTTCTTTTTCTTTTTTCTATTTCTTTCTTGGTTTTATTAGTTTTACTATTGCAAGTTAGCTAATACTAAATTACACACAAACCAGGGACAAAAATAGCACCAAATGGAATGAAGGGAAGATGAAAAAGGGATGGAAACCATTCTCCCCCCAAAAATAAATTAGTACAAGATTCAGAGGGAAATGAAGAAAACTGATGCCCAGTTCCAGAATCGAACAAAACAAAGATAGACTACTGCAAGGAACCCAATGAAGCACACAAGAACACCATGAAAGAAGAAATCACTGAGAATTTCATGGAGATGTTACTAGACATGGTCAACCAAAACATAAAGGAGGCACTCAAGAAATTCCAAAACAACAAAAATAAAGAATATGAGAAGACACAAAAACAAATAAATGAACTCATAGAAGCCTTAAATAAATCCCCAAGTGATACAGAGAACACAATAAATAGAAAGATAGATGAATTAAAGATGAAAACAGACAATATTAAAGAGGAAGTGACTGATAATATGGAAAACCTCAGAAAAAGGAATGAAAAAGAAATACAAAGCACAAAGGAAAACCACTTCAGCAGACTAGAACAAGCAGAAGACAGAATCTCAGAACTTGAAGATGAAATGGAAATTAAAGGAAAAACTGAAGAACTATTACTCAAACAACTCAAAACCTGTGAAAGGAATATGCAAGAACTCACTGACTCTATCAAAAGACCAAACCTGAGAACCACGGGCATTGAAGAAGGAGAAGGGGTGCAAGCAAAAGGAATTCATAATATATTCAACAAAAAAATGACAGAAAATTTCCCAAATCTAGAGAAAGTTATCATTTGGGTACAGGAAGCCTCCAGGACACCAAACACACTTGACCAAAATAGAACTACCCCATGACATATTATCATTAAGACAACAAGCCAGAGAATAGAGAAAGAATATTGAAGTCTATAAGAGAGAAAAAACAAATAAGATGCAAAGGTAAACCCATGAAAATCACAGCAGATTTCTCAACTGAAACCTTAAAAGTAAAATGAGCATGGAGTGAGTTCTTCCGGACACTGAATGAAAATAGCTTCAACCCTGGGATACTCTACCCAGCAAAACTATCATTCAAAATAGATGGAGCAATAAAAGTCTTCCATGATAAGCAGAAACTAAAACAATATATGACTACCAAGCTACCACCACAAAAGATTCTTCAAGGAATTCTGCACACATAAAATGAAAGCATACAAAATCATGAAAGGACAGACAGTACCAAACCACAGGAGAAGAAAAAGCAAGAAAGTAGAGAGTAACACTACTAATTCAGCTGCACACAACCAAACCCTTAAACAACAAAGACAATTAAATGACAGGAAACACCACACACCTACCAATACTAACACTGAATGTAAACAGACTTAACTCCCCCATCAAAAAACACTATTTGGCAAAATGGATTAAAAATGAAGATCCAACAATTTGGTGTTTACAGGAGACCCATCTCTTCGACAGAAACAAGCACTGGCTGAGGGTGAAAGGCTGGAAGAAGATTTACAAGCCAATGGTCCCCGAAAACAGGCAGAATTAGCAATATTAATCTTGGACAAAGTAGACTTCAAACCTACATTGACCAAACAAGGTAAAGAAGGACATTCCATACTAATAAAAGGGGAAATACACCAAAAGGAAATAACAATATTCAATCTATATGCACCCAACATCAATGCACCCAATTTCATCAAACATACTCTGAAGGACCTAAAAACATATATAGACTCAAACACAGTGGTAATGGGAGACTTTAATACCCTCATATCACCAACAGATAGGTCATCCAAACAAAAAATTAATAAAGAAATTCTAGAACTAAATCACACCATAGATCAAAAAGACCTACCTGATGTCTACAGAATATTTCATCCAACTTCTGCACAATATACATTCTTCTCAGCAGCCCATGGAACCTTCTCCAAAATGGATCATATCTTAGGGCACAAAGCAAGCCTCAGCAAATATAAGAACATAGAAATAATCCCATTTATTCTATCTGATCACAATACATTAAAACTAGAAATCAACAAGAAAACAACAGTAAAAAACATGTAAACAGTTGGAAGCTGAGCAACACATTGCTCAATGATGAATGGGTCATTGATGAAATAAAAGAGGAAATTAAAAGTTTCCTGGAAGTTAATGAAAATGAAAACAGGACCTACCAGAACCTATGGGACACAGCAAAGGCAGTCCTGAGAGGGAAGTTTATAGCCATGAGTGCACATATTAAAAGGACAGGGAGATCTCAAATCAATGACTTAATGCTTCATCTCAAACTCCTAGAAAAAAAGAACAAACAAATCCCAAAAGAAGCAGAAAGAGAGAAATATTAAAAGTAAGAGCCCAAATCAATGAAATAGAAACAAAAAACAATACAAAGAAGCAATGAAACAAACAGTTGGTTCTTTGAAAAAATAAACAAGATTGACAGACCCCTGCCAAACCTGACAAAAATGAGAAGAGAAAAGACCCAAATCAATAAAATCAGAAATGCAAAAGGGGTGATAACAACACACAACAGAAATCCGGGAATTCATCAGAGACTACTTTGAGAACCTATATTCATTCTAATAAATTTGAAAATCTTGAAGAAATG
Organism: Castor canadensis; assembly: GCF_047511655.1. Classification (NCBI taxonomy): domain Eukaryota; kingdom Metazoa; phylum Chordata; class Mammalia; order Rodentia; family Castoridae; genus Castor; species Castor canadensis. The sequence goes on from NC_133405.1 coordinate 119,366,531, forward strand.
GACGGATTTATAGATACTTATGACCATCCAAAATTGAACCAAGAGGATATTAATCACCTGAATAGATCTATAAAACAAAATGAAATTGAAGCAGCAATAAAATTTCCCAAAAAAGAAAAGTCCAAGAACTGATGGATTCTCTGCTGAATTCTTACAAAACCCTTCTTAAACTGTCCAATGAAATAGAAAGGTAAGGAACCCTGCCTAATTCGTTTTATGAAGCCAGTATTACACTCATCCCAAAACCAGACAAAGACACCTCCAAAAAGGAGAACTACAGGCCAATCTCCTTAATGAACATTGATGCAAAAATCCTAAATAAAATAATGGCAAACCGAATCCAGCAACACATCAGAAAGATCATACACCATGACCAAGTAGGCTTCATCCCAGGGATGAAGGGGTGGTTCAACATATGCAAATCTATAAATGTAATACAGCACATCAATAGAAGCATAGACAAAAACCACTGGATCATCTCAATAGATGCAGAAAAAGCCTTTGACAAGATCCCACACTACTTCATGATAAAAGCTCTAAGAAAACTAGGAACAGAAGGAGAGTACCTCAACATTATAAAGGCTACATATGATAAACCTACAGCCAACATCACACTTAATGGTGAAAAATTGAAGCCATTTCCCCTAAAATCAGGAATGAGACACTGGTGCCCACTATTCCCACTCCTATAAAACATAGTACTGGATTTCCTAGTCAGAGCAATTAAGCAAGAAAAAGAAATAAAAGGAACAGAAATAGCTAAAGAAACTGTCAAAATATCCCTATTTGCAGATGATATAATCCTATGCCTTAAAGACCCAAAAAACTCCACCCAAAAACTCCTAGACACCATCAACAGCTACAGCAAGGTGGCAGGATACAAAATCATTGTACAAAAATCATTAGCTTTTCTATACACCAACAACGAACAAACTGAGAAGGAATATATGGAAACAATTCCATTTACAATACCCTCAAAAAAATCAAATAACTAGGAGTAAACTTAACAAAGGATGTGAATTACCTCTACAAGGAGAACTACAAACCCCTGAAGAAAGAGATAGAGGAAGAAGATGGAATGAATGATCTCCCATGCTCATGGATTGCTAGAATCGACATAGTAAAAATGGCTATACTACCAAAAGCAATCTACATATTTAATGCAATTCCCGTCAAAATCCCAATGACATCCATTACAGAGATTGAAAAATATACCCTAAAATTCATTTGGAAACACAAGAGACCACAAATAGCCAAGGCAATACTCAGCAAAAATAGCAATACTAGAGGTATCACAATACCCAACTTCAAACTATATTATAAAGCAATAGCAATAAAAACAGCATGGTACTGGCAAAAAAACATACATGAAGACCAGTGGAACAGAATAGAAGACCCTGATATGAATCCACACAACTAATCCCACCTTATTTTTGACAAGGTGCTAAAAATATACAATGGAGAAAAGATAGCCTCTTCAACAATGTTGCTTGGAAAAGTGGTTATCCCTCTGAAAGAAACTGAAACTAGATCCATGTTTATCACCCTGTACTAGCATCAACCTAAAATGGATCAAGGACCATAATATCAGACCCAAAATTCTGAAATTGGTACATGAAAGAGCAGGAGACAATCTGGAAGTAATAGCTATAGGCAAGGACTTCCTCAATAGAACACCAGCAGCTCAGAAACTAAGAGAAAGGATGGACAAATGGGACTACATAAAACTAAGATGCTTCTGCACAACAAAGGAAATAGTCTCTAAACTGAAGAGACCACCCACAGAGTGTGAGAAAGTATTTGCCAGCTATACATCAGACAAAGGACTAACAACCAGAATATACAGGGAACTTATAAAACTAAACTCTCCCAAAATTAATGAACCAATAAAGAAATGGGCAAGTGAACTAAACAGAACTTTCTCAAAAGAAGAAACTCAAATGGCCAAAAAAGACATGAAAAAATGCTTATCATCTCTAGCCAAAAAGGAAATAGCAATCAAAACCACACTAAGATTCCACCTCACCCCTGTTAGAATAGCCATTATCAAAAACACCACCACCAACAGGTGTTGGCGAGGATGTGGGGAAAAAGTAACCCTCATACACTGCTGGTGGGAATGCAAGCTAGTGCAACCACTCTGGAAAATAATTTGGAGGCTTCTTAAAAATCTAAACATAGATCTGCCATGTGATCCAGCAATACCACTCTTGGGGATATACCCAAAGGACTGTGACACAGGTTACTCCAAAGGCACCTGCACACTCATGTTTATTGCAGTGCTATTCACAATAGCCAAGTTATGGAAATAGCCAATATGTCCCACTACTGATGAATGGATTAGGAAAATGTGGTATTTATACACAATGAAGTTTTACTCAGCTATGAAGAAGAATGAAATTTTATCATTCGCAAGTAAATGGATGGAACTGGAGAACATCATTCGAACAAGGTTAGCCAGGCTCAGAAGATCAAAAATCGTATGTTCTCCCTCATATGTGGACTTTAGACCTAAAACAAATGCAGCAATATTATTGGACATGGGTCACATGCTAAGGGGAGATCACATACAAGAGGAATAGGGAAAGGTACGAAACCCAAAACTTGAAATTTTTTGATGTCCCCACTGTAGAGGAGCAAATATAGTAATTTTAAACTGACTGAGACCACTATGGGAAGGTGACATGGAAGTAGTGAAGAGGTCTGGTAGAGATGAACCAATTTGGGTTGCAATACACATGTGCATGAAGCAATGCTAGGAATCTCTCTGTATAGCTATCCTTATCTCAAACTGGCAAAAAGAGTATGTCTTTCTTATTATTGCTTATGTCTTCTTTTCAACAAAATTAGAGAAGAGAGCAGAACAGGTTCTTCCTGGAAGCAAGGGGTGGGGGAGAGAGGGAGGGGGCGGGGCACAGGGGGAGATATGGCCAAAACAATGTATGCACATATGAATAAATGAATAAATACATGAAAAAAAAGAATTCTTTAAAAAAAAAGTCAGTGTTGTGAAAACAAAGATTGACAAACTGGCCCCTATTAAAAGAGACCAAAGTGAAGCAACTGAATGCAAAAAAAAATGTGTTGCTGCCTTCATTTTTAAATGAACTGTATATAAATCTAGTCCTTTATTCCTACTTTCTTTTTCTTCAAGTCCAATCTCTTATAGAATATTATATTTAAATGTGACTCTTTAATTCAAAGAATCCAGGCTTTTCAAAGCTAAATTAGTAATTTATTATTCAAAACCTTTCCCATCTCAACTCCTCATTTCTATCAAAGGCAGGGTTACTTTCCAAACACTCCTTTCAATTTCCCTTTTCCTTCATCTTCTCTGGGTAAATAATCCTAAAATCATTCCCTTCCTTTCTTTCAAAGAGTGCTCTTTGTCTTCTCTTTTATGTCCACTGCTAAGATAACAGTCAGAAGATTTCTTAGCTAACACATGAGGAATCAAAAAAGAATAAATTTCTGCAATGTTTAATCTCTCTATTTGAAGACCTATTCATTTTATATCCTCTAGCTATATGATTTCTTTTCCTAAAAATATTGACTTAGTCATGTTTCCACCATACTCAAACATTTAATTAGAATTTCATTGCAAAGAGGATTAATCCAAGTACCTAAGTCTAGAGTTTAAGAAGCTCCAGATAATACTTTCTTCCTTCCTTCCTTTCTTCCTTCCTTCCTTTTTTCCTTCTTTCCTTTCTTTCTTTTCTTTCATTCTTTTCCTTTATTCTTTTCTTTGCTCTTCCTTTCTTTTCTTTTCTTTTTATCTTTTGTCCTTTCTTGTTTTTTGTGAGACAAGGTCTCAATATGTAGCCCAGGCTGACATTGAATCCTCTTGCCTCATCCTCCCAACTGCTGAGTTATAGGTTGCACCAGCATGTCTGGCCAGGTAACACTGGTTTTATGTGTTTGTTGACACACACTTTACAGAGATTCTATGTATTTTAATTATTTATCTTTACAAAAACTTTGGGTTTTGTGTGAAAAAACTAAGAAACCAAATCTCAGAGAGATTGTATATCAGATATGATGTCTTGATTGGGATCAGGTCTGCTTTAAAAAATCTGTTGTATTATCGTCTTTTTTTGTGACTTTTTTATTCATTATTGTGCTAGGTGGGAGCACACTATGGAATTTGTAGAAGTTCTTACAATATATCAAATATATCATACTTGAATTCACCCCCTCCACCATCACACCTTTTGTTCTGTAACCAAGAACCAAGAGCAGCATTAGAGAAATGTAAGATGTTTTCAATCATTATTAATCTTCTAAGAGCCTGAGTTCTTTGACCTTGCAAGAGAGCTGTATGATTTTCTTATATCCAACAATTTTTTGAGGTCAAACTTAATACTGGATACTAATTCGTCAAAAGACAAATTCACTTGCTCTTGAGAAAGATAGAAACTAAACCAGACAAGAAAATTCCTGAGCAGCTAAGCAAATGCAATAGACCCTGGGTTTCTACTTTGTGCAATGGCTTTGGGCTTAAGCACACCACAGAAAAAAAGGCTATCAGCAGGTCACTCTGATGAAAGAGAGATAAGTATGAAATGTCTTAGATTAAAGAAATAAGGCAGGGAAATTATTTTCATAGCTTTGTTCAGTGTATGGTAACAATGTAATTTATGTTCCCTCTTTAGCATTTGAGAGAGATTATTCTATACCATGTGGCAACTCTTATGGATATTTATTTTTCTTTGCCTTAACCTTTCTGAAAAAAAGTGCAAACCCATCCTCTTAAGGACCTATTGACATTTATTTTATTGTGAACATTTTGTTATGAAAGGAAGATTATAATTTTCTCTTAATATTATTTAATCACCTCCATCCTGGACTAGATTTTGATTCCTCAGAAACAAAAATCTGACAAGAATGTCGGTATGGTTAGATTGTTTGAGAGATGAACCCAGGAAGCCAAAGCAAAGAAGAGGGAAAATTAATATGGGAAAGGGAGAAAATTAAGAATGTGTTAAGAGAGGATTACTCTTGTAGGCATCTACAGCTCATCCTCCTTAGTGAAACTCTCAAGTACTTTGTAGATGAGGGCTCAGAAATGTCCCACTAAAGAGCAGGGAAGCTGGCACATTTATTTACCACTCCTATTCATCATTGGCTGAAGGATATCCTTGGCATATATTAACTGTCCCAAATGTTGGCTGAGAAGAGCTCACAGAAAGCTGGCAGGGAAGTGAAGAGACAAATACCCTAGGTAAAAATCTAACACTACATGCAGAAACTCTTGTGGCTGTAGTTGAATTCAGAGAAGGTGCTAGAAGAAATGTCTCAGTGAATCAGCAGTATCTACTAAATTATTTATGCATATTTTAAAGAAGTAATTAATTCACACCTTTTATGTGCTATGCATTGGCAAGGTATTAGGAAAGTATAAATGGGAAAAAGTCAGAAACCTGGTCTCCATTGTATGTGTTTTCTTCTCTTTCAATCTCCACATCAAATGATCTTCAACCTTATGAGTCTTACTTCAAACTATCTTTTATGCCTTTCTCCTGTTTTTCCTGCTAATGTCCCAGTTTAGATTTTCATTGTAATTATTCATATAGATTACCGAAGGACTCTTTTTTTTTTCTTTTTTTCTTTTTTTTATTGTTTTGTTATTCATATGTGTATACAAGGCTTGGGTCATTTCTCCCCCCTGCCCCCACCCCTTCCCTTACCACCCACTCCGCCCCCTCCCTCTCCCCTCCACCCCCTCAATACTCAGCAGAAACTATTTTGCCCTTATCTCTAATTTTGTTGAGGAGAGAGTATAAGCAATAATAAGAAGGAACAAGTGTTTTTGCTGGTTGAGATAAGGCTAGCTATACAGGGAGTTGACTCACATTAATTTCCTGTGCATGTGTGTTACCTTCTAGGTTAATTCTTCTTGATCTAACCTTTTCTCTAGTTCCTGGTCCCCTTTTCCTATTGGCCTCGGTTGCTTTTAAGGTATCTGCTTTAGTTTCTCTGCGTTAAGGGCAACAAATGCTAGCTAATTTTTTAGGTGTCTTACCTATCCTCACCCCTCCCCTGTGTGCTCTCACTTTTATCATGTGCTCAAAGTCCAATCCCCTTGTTGTGTTTGCCCTTGATCTAATGTCCGCATATGAGGGAGAACATACAATTTTTGGTCTTTTGGGCCAGGCTAACCTCACTCAGAATGATGTTCTCCAATTCCATCCATTTACCAGCGAATGATAACATTTCGTTCTTCTTCATGGCTGCATAAAATTCCATTGTGTATAGATACCACATTTTCTTAATCCATTCTTTAGTGGTGGGGCATCTTGGCTGTTTCCATAACTTGGCTATTGTGAATAGTGCCGCAATAAACATGGGTGTGCATGTGCCTCTGGAGTAACCTGTGTCACAGTCTTTTGGGTCTGAAGGACTCTCTTAATTGATCTTGCTCTCACTTTCACCCTGCTCAAATCCATTTCAAAGTTCTCTAGAAATTTCAGAATAAAATGCCAATTTTTTCTTCACACTCTACTTGCTTGTCTTCCCAGAATCAGTATTGCTTGTTTTCCAGAATCACTTTTCTCTATTTCATCTCACTTTCATCTATAGTTCATTCATGCATGCCAAGATACTTTCTGTTTCCTGAATTCACTAGGAGATACACAATCTCTTACTGTGCACATTCTGACCTCCTTTTAAAAATGAGTCTCTACCCCTGAGCAGCAACTCCTACAGTCAGATCAGGTGACATCTTCTCATACCTTTGCCACCCTTTATCTTTATATAGTCCTTGCTTGTTTTTCTAGCACTTACTTTATATATATCCTTAACATAATACTTTATTGCACTATATTGTGGGTATTCTATTATCTGTTTCTCCAACTAGCCCATGAACTCCTTAAAGACAAAGATTTGTGCACTTCATGTCTGTTTTCATTGCCCAAAGCCTGAAATTGTGTTCATTTTTAAAAATGTTCAGTGACTGTGCATTAATGAAAGAAGACAATGTCCATTTACTCCAAGGATCTCACAGAATAAGGCAAGGTACCTGCCATTAAGGAGCTTGACAGCTGATGGCATTTCACTTCTCAGAAATTTAATTACATGCCAGCTAAGTATATGCAATAGCTTCAATATCTCCCTGATGAGTTTATAGATTAGGCTTAGAAAGCCTAATCTAGTTTGAAATATTCATGATGAAGCAAATTTCCCTGGTATTAACTATAGACTTTGTTCTGGGTAATTATGACCCTAATTTCCTCCAATTATTCCTGCTGAGTCCCTCTATATCTTTCTATATCTCCAGGCCCTGCATTCTCTGAATCTTATGAAAATCTCACATCTAGCTCCAAGGAACCACATTGTTTAGTTAGTATTCCACGATCATCTCTCTCTTTGCTCCATTTTGTAGATGCTTATAATATAGTATTCAAAAGCCAATGAGATAGGTAAAAAAAAAAAGGTTTCTCTTTGCTTTAATTTAGCAGTTGCTTCATAAAGAGGGAAAATAGCATCATTTTCATGATTCATTTTCTCTATATTAGCATCAAAACAAAGTATGTCAGTGGACTCATAGCAATAGAAGTTTGTGATTGGCAATGCTACAGGTTCTTTGATTTGCAAATAAAAGAGTTTAAGCTTAAAGTGAGGAGAATAGTCAATTATGTCGAATCTGATAAGACTAACACAAGAATTAGTGATAGGAACATTGTATTAACAAAGGTTTGTCCTCTGTCAAATTTTAGATAGGTTCTTCTAAGGCCTCTTTTCAACTAAGCAAACCTTGTCCATGGGCCCTTCCTAGTCCAGTTTTAACAAGAGTCCACTAAATCAGTTTAGCTAGAATGCCCCTATCCTTAATGTTTCCTTTTAGGAATTTTCTATCCACCATCCCCCCACCTCACTCTGCCCCTTAGCTATAAATTTCTGGTTGTCCTTACTGTATTTGAGAACAGTCCAACCTCTCCTTCTTCTATTATAGTCTTTACACCTATTGCAATAGTCCTGAATGAAACAAAATCTTTCTTAGCATTTTAATATGTCAGAATATTGTTTCAGTGTCAAATGAATGGCCATTATCCCTAAAATTTTAGAATGCCTTGGTGTTTTCTAAAATCACATCAAAATCTTTAAGCTTGTAGTTTTTCCACCAGAATATACACCTAAATAATGGAATCGAGGCAAGCATAGTAAAATCTATCCAATTTATCCTAATAATGTTTCTAATAATGAACTCTCTCGTGGTGTCTCCTCATACGCAGATCTTTCTTCACAACTATTTCTTCTTCCTTGAGCATGCTTCCCTTACCACAGGGTTGACTCTGTTTCAGAGACTATTTTTGCCTCACCATCTCAATTAAAAGTATCAACTGAGTGTAGACAGTGCCCTCCCTCATTTTCTGTCACTATATCTGTATGGAATTTAAAATGATTAAAAAGTTCACAATTGTATCTTCATTTAATAGTTTGTTTCTTTTTTCCCATTTCAATAAGCCAGCACTCTGCTGTATTTACTAATCTATACCCAAATAGCAATGATAATACTATAATTAATTTATGTTAAATTAATGACTTTTCAACAAAAATTAATTGTGGAATTATTATCTTGGTTTAAGTTACTGAATAAAACATGGAAATATTTAATATCATACCACAGAAATTATTCATTAGCTCTAGTTTTTAAAAATTTTCTAGGAAGAATATGCTATTATGCCCATTAAACAGAGTATCGTACAAAATTCCAGAAAGTTTGAGAAGCTTTCAGAAAAGCATATAACAAGTACTTATAAAAGTTGAGATTTAATGCCAGGCTTGTTCATCTTGCCATAATCAGTGGTCACCTTTTTCCCTCCATCTCACATGCAATGTATTATGCAACTGATCCAGGAATGCACTTCTCCAAGAGAAGCAGAGGTATTGCTTACTGATGAACTGGAGATTTGTGAGTACTCATCTGATTCTTTGTTATCTATCCTACTATTATTTATGTATTGCTATTGATACGGGTGCAAGACAAAGATTCCCTGAAGGAGGAATGACATTCAGATGATAAACAACCTTCTTTTTCACAATATTTCCTCTAAGGTTACCCAGGAAAACTACATAAGGAAGTACCCTGATGGCTAGTTCTCACTGATAAATAGGAATAGCTTCATAAAGGCCAAATGAAAAGTTAGAAATCCACAAACATGCACCATTTAGGAACTAAAAGCAAAAACATCATTTTGACTTTTGTCCTTTCATTCTAAATAGTCTTACATCACAAATAAACATAGACTGTTCAAGAATAGCATAAAATATTGCCAGATGCTTTAGAACAAAGCATGTTTTAACATAACAAGTTTTAAGATTTAAAGAATCAAATATTTATATGAAGTAATGATTCTCTTATCATTCTTTCACTTTAAAGAGTTAGAGGCGGAACTCAGAATCACACCCAGTGAATTGTCCACACTGCTGTTCATCGATTGTATTTGGTATTCTGGGATTGTTCAACTTCTTCAGTAAAGCAGCAAGATGGCTTTGAATATTTCTTTTTATTAGTGACTATACAATTTGCATCCACTTTGACCTCTAAACGTATAGAATTAAAAATGAAAACGAAATTTAAAAAAAAACAATTTTACTTTCTGTCACAACCAAAATGTTCATCTAGCAAGTAAAATTACCACCACTTGAGATCTGAATCTTATTATAATGAAGGGTTAATATCCAGTGCATGTTGTATGCAGTAGTCTCCCCTTATCAGAGAAGGATACATTCTAAGACCCACAGTGGCTACCTGAAGTCACAAATAGTAACAAACGTTATATATACTATGTTTTTTCCTATGTATACATACCTCAAATAAAGATTAATTTAGAGATTAGACACAGTAAGAGATTAACACTAATCTCTGATTTAAAAAAAACAATTATTACACTATGCTGATACCATGATAGTCAATCTGATAACTGAGATGGCTACTAAGTGACTAGTAGGCAGGTAGTGTATAGAGCATGGATATGCTAGACAAGGATGATTCACAGCAGGATGGAGCCAGATGGCACAAAATTTCATCTCACTGTTCAGGACAGCATTCAATTTAAAACTTATGAATTGTTTACATCTGAAATTTTCCACTTAACGTTTTCAGACAGATAGTAGTTAACTGCAGGTAACTGACACCATGGAAAATGAAACCACAGATAATGCGAACTACTCTATTTTAAACTTTAAGACAATGTCTACAGGTAGATAACTTTGCAAAAACAATTCACCAATAAAAACAGCATATAAACCAGTATACTAGCACCAATAAAATCCTGCATTTTAAATTTGCGATAATATCTTTAAGAAAGCATAGTTACCAATGTTATTTGATTTTATAGTTTTATGTCTTCTATGTACTTAATATTTCATTTTATTGAAACATTTCATTTAGTGAGACATAAACTAAGGCCATAATATTGTGGTTTCACTTTCCTTTTAACTGATCTTTTTTTTTCTTTGAGTGGCAAATATAATTTTCAAATATGATTAGAATTCACACTTCATAAAATATTTTCTAATTTAACAAAGTTAAGCCTGACTCTATCTTCCATCTCTGATACCAGTAAAAATATGGATAAATAAGAGTAAAGATAATTCTGAGATTCAGAAGACGGGTTTTAGATATGGGGCAGCCAAATGTGCACTACAAAACATAGAAAGATAGATGCTCAGTAAGAGACAGAATAGTTTGTATTGAGAACTATTTTGGCTTATTATCTACTCTAATGGTTCTCAATTTGCAATCTTGAGACCAGCTTTGTCCCTATCACTCATGAACACAGTAATAATGTAAACTATTTAACCATATCCTAGATCTACTGAGTCAAAATTCATGGATAATTCTGATGCAAGGCAAAATTTGATACCCAGTGCTCTAGACTATTCATAATTCTACATTTTTTCATTCATCTATCACATATTTCTAAGTTATTACCATATGAAAGGTGCTAGATGACTAGCAGGGATAGAAATAAGGACAAATGTTACCAACAGCAACCCATTTATTGTGAGTCTACTCTTTGATAGGAAATTTTAGTAACTAAGGTCATTTAGCTTTCATAACAACTTTATAATTCACATAGTATTTGTACTGTAACATTCAAATTTCCCTTTTCAGAGAGCAATCTGAGCATATGTTAGAAGTCAGCTTTGTTGGAAAAGTGCTTAGCTCTGCCTGAGACAATTCAAACTGGTTGCTCAGAGGAGGTGGTATCTGTGGGCTTGAAAATTTGAATTGCATTTCTAAAGAAAAAACAAGTTGAAAGAAAGCAAAAAACATTAAAATAATTATGTATAAGAGAATGTAGAGATTCAATTTGACATGACTGAAGCCATCCTGAGTCATAATCACCATGATTGTCCCTGAGTAACTGTTCTAGGACAACTGAGTCCTAGTGTATAAGGACAGGCCTGGAGGGCCATAAGGAAAAAAGAAAAAGGCAAAGAAATCTATGGTTGCACAGAGTTGGGGAGACTTAGACAAAAACATGGTTCTCGGCAGAAGCAAGACCAGTTGGATTCCCACAGTTTGGAACAGTAAGAAGGATGTATTTATGAGTTAGGACAAAAGTGACTTCATTTTGACTATAATATACCTGGTTTATCTTAAGACAATATTGAAGAGTCAGGCACATTCCTAGAGGCAGCATCCAGTCATAAAGCTCCACTTACAACTCTATTGGTTTTTCATCTATTATAGTTTTCTGGCGAAATTATGCAGGAAAAACTGAGTAGAGTTACTCTGGGATTATCTTGGCTTTATGACTCAAGATGGCAACAGTCATGTCAAGCTGTATTCATACAGTAACCTTGACCTGTTTTTCTCCTGCATAGTTTCTCAGCATACTATAAATAAACAAAATTAATAAAGTGATATGTGGAGCTTTACAACCCGTTCTGGTGCTGCCAGCACCAGGAATGTACCTGATATCTTTGATATTAGCTTTAGATAAACCAGGTACCTTCTGTCTTGGATAAGTTGCTTTTCTCCTGACCACTATATTAGCTCCCTCCCTCCCCATGACCTAAATCACAGGGGTCTCCTGGTCTTTCTGCTACCCATAACCATGCTTCTATAAGTAAGACTCCAATAAATAGCACTCTGTGCGATCTTGGATCTGTCTGCCTCTCTTCTTTGGTGTCACAGTGCCTTGTGAACAATTAGCATTTTTCTAGAATGGTAACTTTCTTAGCGATTCATTTTTTTTTGTAATTTATCACAACACTCTGAGGAAATTATTATCAACTCCCTTTTTCAAAAATTTTTAAAAAATGAACCTAACTGAGTAACTAATAGTCTAGAGCTACTCAACTTTGAAGTGACAAGGGATTTGAGCCCTGGCATATAAATTCAGAGCAGCCACAAATCCTCTGAGGTGTGAAAGACTATGATAAGTTCAGAAAAGCTAAAAGTGATTGGAATGTGGCTTCTGTAATGGGTGATCTGGCTGAGAACTGAGGCCAGTTGCCACTTCCCAGCATCATGAGAGAGTGTTGCTTCACCTATCTTTAGCCTAAGAAAATATCCAAATTAAAAATTTTGAACTAAGACTGGTGGTGCATTCCTGTAAGCCAAGCTATTCTAGAGGCAGAGATTGGATCTCCATTTGAGCACAACCCTGGGCAAAAAGTTAGTGAGACCCCAATCTCAACAAATCAGTTGTGCATGATGGTGTATGTCTGTGCTCTCAGCTGCTCTGGAGGCGTAGGTAGGAGGATAGTAGTCCAGGACAGCATGGCAAAAACATGAGACCCTATACAAAAAATAACTAAAACAAAAGGACTGGGGGCATGGTCCAAGTGATAAAGTACCTGCCTCACAAGTGCAAGGCCCTAAGTTCAAACCCTGATACTGCCAAGAAAAAAAGAGAAAATTCAATGTACAATTTCTATTGAATACGTATCACTTTTACACCAATGTAAGGTTAAAAAATTGTAAATCAATGAGGCTGAAGGTGTGGCCCAAGTGGTAGAGTGCTTGCCCAGCAAGTGTGAAGAACTGATTTTAAACTATAAAAAATTTGTATGTCAAACCATCATAATTTAGGGTCCATCTACATACACAATAAAATTTGATACCTGAAAGTTAATGTGAACCTCTTAGCTCATGTGTACACAATTTTTAAAATAATTTCTGCTTAGCAGGCCATGCAGTCTCCTTCCCATCTCAATTCTGATTGTAGCACAAAGGAATTTGTAGAAGTTACATAAATAAGTGGGCATGATTTTGTTCTAATAAAAATTTATTTCTGGACATTAAAATTTAAATTTAATTTCCACATGTCATATGATCAAAGGGCATTAGGTACTTGCATGAAAATGTAAAAAAAATTTCCACAATCGACAAAATAGTATTATTTAGTTTGTTTTATCATTTAAAAACATAAAAGCCTAACTTCCAGAGAATACAAAAAAGACATGAGGTAGACTTAGCCCCTAGGCCATTGTTTGTGACTCATATAGTATTTTACATTACTTCCAAACTCTCGGTAACTCATAGGAAGAATGAAAGAGATTTTGAAAGGAGGAGAAAAGAAAGAAACTGAGGAAAGGGAAAATTACCATCCTGAGCAGTTTGAGGGAATGATTAAAAATAGTTTGGTGCATTCATTGCTCTAAGGAAATCATTTCTCTCCTATAAACCAGGACTTACCGTTATGATATCTTAGTAAGATTTGGAAAAATATTTATCTTCCTAAGTAGATGTATAGGCTCTAAGCCTACCTTGAGCTGGGTTTCAGCCTCATTTACTCCAATGCCAAATACTTTTGGTTATTCCTACACAACTGTTTATAGCTGGAATCCTTATTATTCCATCACATATTTTTTCTTTTTTTAACTTTCAATTTGGTTTTTAAATAAACTCTACCACACATAACAAATCTCCCACAAGCAGAATATAAAATATTAAGTACATGACGTCTTTACTTTCTATCTAGCAAAAACTAATGAGTCATCATCTATGAAGAGTTGGGTCCACTAAATATTAAATGCTGCTGTATCTCCATGTATCTTTTCCTTTAAATTTATCAACTATTGTGTAGTCCTCTCAAGAATAAGAAATACGCTGAGGTTTTTTTTGCTGAGCTGCTATAATGAATTCATTGAAAAAAAATCACAGTTAAAAGAATCTGTGCTAGAGGAGGAGTTAGGATAAGAATATGGAAAAGCTCCACAATCAAATATAGAAAAGCAATAAGCAAAGTAAAGGAAAGAATGAATCTGACTGAACATCACATGCTCTGTTGGAATAAGCAGAACTATAATGTAGATAGTTAACAGAGAGACTTTCTATTATGTTAAATCCTTGACCTCTGCTATTTGTGGTGGCACACATCTGTAATCCTAGTATTCAGAAGGCTGAGACAGGAGGATTGAGAGTTGAAAGACAGCCTGGGCTACATAGTGAGAGAACTTGTCTCAAAAACACAACCAACAAACCAACAGCCAACCAAACAAAAAGCCTTCCTGGCCACAATTGATTCTAGTTATCAAAATGTGTTTTGAGTTTTTTCTTGGAACTGTATTATATATAATATGTTCAATGAACTTATACATTCCTCATATTCCATTTTGAAGCACTTGAGTCAAAGAAAATTGCTTTCTTTTATCTTTGCATAGCTTTACAATATTATTTCTTCAAGGAAGCCAAAAATGTTTGGCAGTCCTTGCTTCTTCCATTCTACATTCTATGACTGTAAAAGTAGTAATCTCATGTTGATTTAGAGAAGCACTACACAATTACAGATTCTAGCAAACCACCTGCTTTCAGATTTCAGTCGCACCCTTTTGACAATGTAACTTTGGGCAAATTGCTTATTTCTTTCAAGCAGTAAATTCTTTATCAGTAAAGTAGGAATCATAATTCCTACTTATAGATGTTTGGGGGAGGATTGAAGGTGGATATAATCAAGGTAAGGATTAAATTATAGGTACTGTAATAAAAAGCTCACAAAGACAAAGTGATTGTTGCACAAATATGTTATGAATTTTCAAATCGTTATGAAAAGGGTGAACATTTATCAGATAAGTGAATCTTATCTTTTCCTTAAATTATTGACAATGTTTTTCTAGCTCTGATACATAGTGTGGCTGACATTTATGTGCTTTGGAACTAAAACATACTTCATTCACTTATGAGATTGGCCTTTCTTAGAAACAAAATAACTAGTACAATGTAATTATATGATACATGCCAATGGAAGTAATAACAAAATTTCCATTCAGGAACTTATGATTGCTTTCCCTTAACTCATATTTACAACATTATTGCAAGTATAAGTGAACCATGAGCAGCTTTAGCAACAACTAGAGCATGAAACTTGGATACAAAGCTCTACTCCCTCCCCCAAACTTGTAAGCATTTTAAAGATTGTTGATATACAGAAAAGGAGCATGTTTGAAGTAAAGCTGCTGGCTTACAGTGATAGTGAAGCTGTAGATACACACACACACTCACACACATGCACACACACACACACATATATATATATATATATTATAATTTGATAGAACATCTTGTAACATACCCAGTGTAATGCATTTTCTCCCCAGTAACTAGAATGTCAACAGTGAAAGTGATTTATTGAAATTAAGCTTTTCTCTCTAATCCATATCACTGAATTTCCAATAAATATGGCATATTAAGTCTAAATAACTTAATAATAATGATTTTATCAAAAGAGTTAAAGAGTTATAGAAATTAGAAGGGTGGGGTAGAGCATAAGTTGATTGGAACTGACGTTTGGACCAATTACTTAATTTCTCTTTGCTTCATTTGTAATATGGGAATAATACTTCCTAGCACACATATTTGTTGTGAAAATTAAATGAATTCCCATAAAAATTGTTCATGGGCTGGTGGAGTGACTCAAGTAATAGAGTGCCCAAGCATGAGGCTCTGAGTTCCAACTCCAGTACCACCAAAAAAATTGTCCAATAAATGCCAGCTGTGATTTTGATTATTATATCCACATGTGTATGTACCCCAAGGAAAATTAAATGGCAATTTAGAAAAATATGTAACACTTTTTCTTTCTTAAGCTCACTCCTTCTCTGGCCTCATTCTTTTTTAAATCACTCAAATGTAAATCCTGGGGGTCACCTGGGACTTGTTCTGTGCCCATCAGTCATCTGTGAATTCTTCCATATCACTTATCATGTTTGTGAATTCTGCTTTCTAAATGGAGCTCTTTCACTTCATTCTCACTTCATCTGACTTGAGAATGTAGCTTGGATAGTCTTATTTCTTGTCTTGATTTTCACATGACTTTATCTCTGGTTTGGTTTCCTTAATATTTGGATCTTTAGCAGCTACCAACCAAGATAACTCCAGTGATCATCAATGCCTTTACGCATGTTTCTGTGAAGGATGCTTCTATACTGAATCAGAGTTGTAGCTGTTGTTGTTTTTGACCAATAGAATATGATAAAAGTGTTAGTTTGTAACTTACAAGGCTAGGTAATAAAAGCCATCACAATGTCTTCCTTGATCTTTTGGTCTATAGGCACAATGCTGGGTAAGATTTACCCAGTCCCATGAAAAAGGCCTAAGTAGAGAAAAACTGAGGTCCTTGATCAACAGCCAAAATAAACTTGCCAGTCATGTGAGAGAGTCACTTTGAAAGTATTATCTTCCAGCCCCAGTTAAGCCTTCAGATTCATCAGCACCAATCAATATTCTGTCTGCAGCCACCACTGGCAGAGTAGCTCACGTGGTAGAGCACCTGCTAAGCAAGCATGAGGTCCTGAGATCAAACTCCAGTACTACCAGAAAAATGAAGAGAAATTCAACCATCTCCTGATATTTGTTCTTTGTCATCTTCATATAAGTTTTGTTCCTCGCATAGGCATATGTGTGTAAAATGTTCATGTTCATTCTTTAGCATATTACTTCATCTTTCTTTCTGGAGCATCTACGTGAGATTATTTACCTGTGTAGCTCTTGGCAGAAGTATCACCTTCCTCCAGAAGCTATGTGGATTTCTCCAGACAGGTGTCCTTTATGCTTTTATTATGATCTGAGTATATTCCCTAAGTATTTTAATTTGTGTCTGTCTACCTTTTATACTCTTTACCCATTAAACTGTAAGGTCCTTTAAGGCTATGTGCAGGTATCAGTAAATAATTGATGAATTGTTGAACTTTTAAATAAATTTTGGGGTAAAAATTTTAACTGAATGAATCCATATATCCCCCCAGTTCCTTTTTTAAGATATGTTGCCTACATTCTTGAATTACATCTTCACTTTCAAGAATATATATCTCCTGGTGCTAAGGGCATAGGTCAAGTGGTAGATTGTTTGGCATACTTGAAAGCTTGGGTTCAGTCCCTAGTACTGCAAAAAAAGGAATATACATCTCCACATGACAGTGAATAATTTTCTGTGTATTTTTAATTATGCTGAACAAAGACCTTGCCATTGTCCTCATTAACTCTTGGGTTCTAACAAATATTCTTGAGCCAAGATTATATACAAAATTACATGTCATGGTTTCTTTTCAGATTGTATGAAATTTTTGCCTTTTACACAGTTATGATCACATTATAATTTAATTTATTTCCTTTATAATATTGCCATGGTTTAGAAGTTCTCATTAGTTCACTATATTTTATTGTCCCTTTGGAACCTAGTTATTTTTATTTTGGCAGAGTATTTTATGAAGCTTCATAAATAATTCTGAGCAATTTGTAAGCTTAAAAAGAGAATGTTAGCCAGAATTTGAACCTCTTTCAATTTTTTGCATATTACTGATTTAAAATATTTAATTCCTCTAATATAAATGACATGAAAAGTGTGACAAAAATGATGAGCAGCTAAACTTAGTACAAAAGTTAGTTTGTGAAAATAAAATATAAGAAAATGAACAATTACACCAATGTGAAAAAAGTTTATTAGAAAAAGAAAAGTTGCTTCAAAATTCAATTAAGGTGATATGTGAACTGAAAAAGTATGTATCTTAGATTAATTGAAGATTCAATGTTTGTTTCATTCAAGATATTGAAACACTTACAAATCTTACATTGAAAGAGGGCAAACTATTTGAAATACTAATTCATTTACTAACATGTTGGTTCTCAGAAATATGTGGACTAAAACATGGCATGAGTTAAAGTATTTTTCAATTAGGCAAATAATCTTAAATTGATTTTCAGCAGAAGTAAATTGCATACCTAGAAAAAAAGAGAGAGATTTAGAGGGAGAATGATTTTTGTATCACTCATAACACAAAAAGGATTATCTTCCAAACACTTAAAAATTAGTATAAATGTCTTATAAGACCTCAGGGTACTAATCAAAATCTAGTTTAAAAAAGAATTGAAATAGAAAAATATTATCGTCTGAAAAGCCATTTTAAAAACTTTTATTTCAGCCTGATGTAGTGGTACAAACCTGTCATCCCAGCACTTGGGAGGCCAAAGCAGGAGAATTGCAAATTTGAGGGTACCTGGGATATATAGCAATATCCAAGTAAGCCTGGTCTATCTAGAGAGAAAAAACAAAACAAAAACCTGTTTTTAAAAATTCAAATGTCTTTTTCTGTGTATTTATGTGCATATTTTTATCTGCAAAATACAGCTATAGCTCAATCCAGTACTCAAATTTCCAAAATATGGAATGAAAAATCCAGGACTAATGAAAACTTCTACAAAGTTTACATATATAAGAACAAGATTGTTTCTAAGTCACATGTAAAAGAAATAATGAAATATATATTTGGAAATCATTAAGTGATTCTAAATTAGCCATTTTCAGCATTCAGGAAAAGCAAAATAGAGGACTAGAGTACCCCCAAATAAAAATATTTTCATATTACTTTCACATGTTAATACATTAATAACTTAGTTCTCTTATCAAGTAGAATAATGAACATTGAGCAAATAAAGTACACTCTATACTAGTATACCTAATCTGAATTCAAAGTACTTCAAATGTATAAATCTCAAATAATATCACTGTAATGCTTCTGCCTTATTTAATTATTTTTCTGTAACATAGACAATTCAAAATGTGTATAACTTGTCAAAAGCCAAACTTTGAGCTAGGCATGATGGTTTAAACCTTTAAAATCATAGCTATGTGGGATGCAGAGATTGGGAAGTTAGTGGCTCAAGGCCAACCTGAGCAAACAGTTCACGAGATCCTATCTAATCAATGTCTGGGTGCAGTAGTGTGCACCTGTCATGCCACCTATGCAGGGAAGCACAAATAGAAAGCTCATGGTCTAGTCCAGCCCAGGCATTATATGAAACTCTATCTCAAAAATAACCAAAGTTAAAAGGGATAGTGGAGTGACTCAAGTGGTAGAGTGCCTGCCTAGCCTGAGACCCTGAGTTCAACTACCAGTATCAGAAAAAAACAAAAGCCAACCTCTGGCTGAAAATCTTAGAATAAAGAATAATCTACTGAAAATGTTATGTGCGTAGCTATTGTTATACTTTATTGACGTAGAAAACTTAAGCGGACTTAGCTATTGTCTTATTAATTTGTGCTGATATAACAGAATACCTGACACTGAGTAATTTATAATGAGCAGAAATATATTGTCTCAGAGTTCTGGAAGCAGAAAAGTCCTAGGTTGAGGGGCCAGCTTCTGGTGAGGGTCTTTATCCGTTGATGGAAAGCAAGAAGGCTAAGAAAAGACAATAGTGAAAGCTTACTCCCAGAAACTCTCTTTTAAAGACGTCAATGCCATCCATGAGTGAAGCAGGAGCCCTCATGGCCTAATCACCTCTTAAAGGCTCCACCTTTTAATACTTTTGCAATGGCAAATAAATTTCAGTATGAGTTTTAGAGGGAATGTTCAAACCATAAGAGCCATCATGAAGTGCAGAATTTTAGTTAGCTAAAGCAAGGTTAAATACAGGATAAGTTGTAAGCATATAAGTTGGAGTCATTTGCTGTACTTTCAGATTATTTGGAAAATATACATTATATTGTGAGAAAATGGCTTATTTTATTACAAATGCTCATGATAGTGTCTAGTACCTGGTTGGCACCAAATATTTGGTGATTATTTAGTGAGGCTGTGATCAAGGAACTACTTACATTGAACTTGGTATCTTTATAATAAATGACTTAAACATTGTATGAAAACGGTTTAAATGACTAAATATTGCTTACTGTGTGCCAGGCAAAATTACTAGACTCTTATGAAACTTCAACAACTGGAGAATGGAGAGGTTTTATTGGAATAATATATCCAAATCCACAACGGACAAAGGGTCATTCCTTTTTTATTCAGCTTATATACTATAAGGAAGAAACATTCATTATTATAGCTTATTTATCTAAGAATCAACAATTAGCTAGTTTAGAAGTCTGATTGTTGTATATACTCCAGTCTCTGTGAGGATATACGTTATAGAAATGCATGTAATGGTTCAGCCAAGTTTTCTAGATACCTAAATTCATACAATGTCAAGAGGAAATGCTAAAATATAACTGTAGAATCCTTTAATTGTTTTTTTCTGAAAGATATCTTGAGCCAAATAAAAGGGGGAAAGACCTGTTTTCTACCTCCCTGTATAGCAAGAAGGAACAAAGCTAAGCTAGGGTTATGGTGGGATTAATACTACATAGAATTATTTTAATTATTATAATCATTGAGCATTCTTGAAGTTAATTTGCACATAGCCCATTCAACCTGGCCATCTCTTATGACTTCATTTTTCAAGGCCCTGAGAAAAAACCACTCAAAGTTGTATGCAAAAGGTAAGGACAGAAAAATAGCAATGTAGATTGGCCTGAGCACCCTGTTCAGTTTCCAGGAACATAGAGAAGACCCCTATTTACAAAGTAAAACCTCTCAGGCTTCCAGGATAATTTTCAAAGGACTTAACTTGACCATTCATCTGTTCTCTTAGGAAGTACTCTAATAGAGGATAGGATCATATTGACCATTCTTATTTGTTTATACTCATCCAAAGGATTAAGTTAATTTCTGGCAACAACCCTAAGTATAAGCAATAATCATGACATTAAATAAATAATGTTGGAGTACTCATCTTACTAATTGGTTGAGGCATACATTGACCTTTCAACCCGAAGCTCAGCTTCATGTTCCAAAAAGAGAGTGATATTTCACACAATTCTCACCTCTTTCTAATTATCAGCCTCAGATAGACTCACATATAGGCAGAACTCCAAAAGTGCTCTTTCCTTCTGACTGACAATAAAATTAGTGACATTTCATTCTTCCAGACATTCCATTACTCCAGATGTTTTTGCCAAAGCTTCAATCTTCAGTCAAGACTGCCTTCTCCATAAATCTATTCTATCATCATCCCCATCAATATTTATTCTTTTTACTGGCCTTACTCTTTCCAGACAAAGATTACTTAATCCATTATTCTCAGTGCAGACTTGGTTGAAAATGGAGTATTTGGTATTTCAGATTAATGTAAATATTCATAGATTAGGAATGAACCAGGTAAAGTATTTATCCTGCTTATTTATAATCAATAAGTTTATATGCTTGTGCATTTGAGACAGATATAAGAGAAAGGGAGATGATTTATATGTAAATATATATATACATGTATATTTATAAGAAGTCTATCATATAAACTTATTGTTTTTAAAAATAAATTTTGAGAGATTACTTGAAATTTTCAGATGGATATCTGCTTGCTCTGATTTTTTATTTTTATTTTTATTTTTTATTTATTGTTGTGCTGAGTAGGGGTATATTGTGGCATTTACAAAGGTTCTTACAATGTATCAAATATATCTTGTTTTTTTTAAAAGCTATAAAAGACTTGTGACAATAGACTAAAAATCTCAGCTATCAGAATTTCTATCAAAATGTTGTTCTAAGGCCAAGTTGTCTGAGAATCACAAATATTTGTTATATTTCTTCTAACTTTCACAGATAAATACCTAGAATTTTATCAGCACATCCAAAGATTTGGGATACTGCCACATCCAAAATATCAATGGGCTTACCCACTGAAGATTGTATATTTTAGCATTTCTTTTCAGAATGGGAAATCTCACTTAGCAATATTTAGGGAGCACACAATTAACAAACTAATGTATACACGTAATATTCCTGCAAAGAAAACTCAAACTCAAACATTCATATCTTCTTTTAAAATAACACTTTTTATAACATTCTCTATCCTCCTCCCTTGCTCTAACAAAGAGTTCAGTTTATGAGTACACGGCCTATGTTCATTCTTTGGCATCTTTACTGTCCATATTTTTGTTGCTCAGTTTAGTTTAATTCACTCTAGCAGTTTGGTAACTGATTTATCTCTAAAAATTAAAAAACCCTTTCCCTTATGAATAATTCAAACCTTTGCTGGTTATAAAATTGCATCTTTGGCTCGCTCCACAGCCAACTGCTTCTTTTAAGTAGCAGATTCCATCCCATGAGTTTGTACCATGGATCTGACATCTGGGGGGAAAAATAAAACTCAAGATTTGTTTTAAACAAACTTTTATTTTCTCTTCACAGGTGCCAGGATTTGCTTTTTATTGTTGTTCACCAGAAAATAAAGTAGTTGATATGTCTCCAGATTTTGTGTTTTGTACTTCTTTTTGTGTGCTGAAGTTTAAAGAGAAACAAAACAAGAACAGAGAGCTGTAAATAAATTACTTAGGATTGGGAACATCTGCAAAATTGGAAAGATAAGAATATATCTGTATTTTTGTCCTAGGTAGAGAAAGAACCGTTAATTTTCACAAATATTTTTTACCATCTTCTTGAACTGTATTTGGAAAATTAATTTCCACTCTCAAGGCCAGTTTTCATTTTCAACACTCTTAAAGATATTATTCAAATGAGCATTAAAACATAACTAAAATTTTTCAAAATTCACATTTAAGTGTTCCCAATTTTTATTTTTTTCTAGCTAGAAAGTATATATACAATTGACTTTTAAAATATTGGTATAGGTAGATTGTTTCAGTTTTTTTTTCACTTGAATGAATAAGTGAAATGATTCCTTTCCTTTAGCAATGTATTAAACTTTCATACTCTTCTCATGTTGGCTAGTATACTGTCTAATCTAGTTTCATTTATTTAAAAATAGATTTTAAAAATTTCTACTTGCATACTGAACATAGTCTACTGTTTTTCTCTTTTAATACCTATTTGTAACACAAATGAAGAATTATCTCCAGTTATCTTCTTGAGGGAAATCAATATTAACTTAGACCTCAAAAGAATTATGGAAGAACATGTTATACAATGGCACTGCTACTGTTTAACCTGCAAGAGGTTACTGTGTGTGGTGCAGTCTTAATTATCTTAATTTTGTCTTTAATCATTCCTCAAAAGTCCCTGCATTTGTGTGCCACTGAGAATAGGATATGGCTAGTAATGAGGTCTATGCTATAGTATGTTTTATTCCATATCAATTGCTTCAGACTTTTTGTAACATATATCTTGTTCAATTCTACCTTTATAATATATTCCAATTATAAACAGTGCAAACAGATTCAAGGATTTGTTAAAGTTAAAGCAATTAAGGTCAAAAAATATTTTTTAAAAAAACATTGTTTTCAGTCCTATTTAGGATAAGAGAGTTTTTAAATTTTGTGTTACATTTCAGCTCTTTAGTGACTATCCTACTTGGTCTCATTTTTCACTGATATGTGTAGAACAGAACAGATTTACTTCCTCTGTATTCAACTCACATGTTCTTTCTAGCATATCATTCTTGATGAAATCAAAGCTTTTGTGGCATGTGTGTAGAATAGAGCCAAGAAAATCATTCATGACATTAAGAGGCAATTTTTATCACCAATATTCTTTTGAGACACTCTAGGTAAGTTCCTAATAAGATTCTGCTTTGAATATTCCTTTACACACACATTGTGCTAAAATAGTATATAAGGGCTAAAATAGTGCATAGGGACAAGATCTATTTTCTCCTTTGGAAAACAAAACAAACAAACATTGCCAACCTAAAAACAAATATTATTCACATCTTGGTTAGGGAGGAAGAGAGAACAATATGTGGTGCTAATTCACACAATGTATTGACAAATAAATTTTATTACTTGGGGAAATAAACCAATTTTCAAAAGACTAACTCAGACAATTTAAAGCAGCATTTGGAGTAAGAAAATCAGTTTTACAGGAATCAGTTCTATCAGGCAATGAAGGAAGTGAGGCACTATAATTTACCCTTCATGAGGTAAATGTGTTTTTAAAAAAGTAATACCAATGTTACCTTTATTTCAAATAAGTAGTATGATGATTTGCCTTCTCTCACCATCTCTTCTTATTACAGTATTTCCTGGTTTGCATAGTGGTGAAATCTATGACAAAAAAACATGAGTTCTGAGGTGGATTTATTTTGAGTTAAGTAAATGTTGTGTAGCATTGGTCAATTTTGATAATCTACAGAGACTCAATCTTACTTACCATTATCTACAAAAGAGGAAAATAATAACACTCTTCTCATGTTTTGTTTTATACTGCTAAGAGTTTAACTGAGATAATATATATAAGACACTCCAAACATACTGGCATAAAGCAAGTGTGTAATACCTGATATATATATTACTGCTAGCATATTTTTATAACATTATTTCAACGTTGAGCCTCTAAAAGGCTTCTTCTTCACAAGTACTTATGCTACATTTATTGCTGAAGGCAAAAGATACTAAAACTGTTAAGAAGCCTCTGCTGGCAACATTTTTAAATATAAGGTTTGATAAATGAAAGAAGACCTTGCATTATCTGTTCCCTCTGGACACTAGGATATAGCTGGAACTCTCAGTAAATATTCTTGTTTGATTTGGTCTATTAATTAAAGTACTAGCTCATTTTGGAAAACAATTTTAAGCATCTGGAATGGTCAAATTAGGAAAACCTTTTTCCTTCCACTTGCTGCCTTTTTTCCCCCTAATTGTGGTACTTATTTTGTATCTAGAGAGACACAGCTAGGTAGAGGTTTTTAATCCATCTCCTGCCAATAATTAAATCATTGTAAACAAGATAATTAGT
This sequence comes from Castor canadensis, assembly GCF_047511655.1. Lineage (NCBI taxonomy): Eukaryota > Metazoa > Chordata > Mammalia > Rodentia > Castoridae > Castor > Castor canadensis. The sequence continues at coordinate 119,391,497 of NC_133405.1, forward strand.
ATTTGCTTTCTTTTCTACAGCACTGGAAGCAAAATGCATGTGAAAAATAGAAAGATGTTTCTAGTTTTGTGTCTTTCACGTGTTATTACATTTGTGAGAAACAGGAGCAAGTAATAGTGAATTCAAAAACCAATTCCAAAGAAAATATAACTATGTGATTTGACACAAAATTTAAATTTGAATCCATTGCTTAATAAAGATATATTAACTCTGAGCATCAAGCTAAAGAGCTTCTGCACAGCAAAAGAAACCATCACCAGAATCAAGAGACAGCCCACAAAATTGGAGAAAATCTATTCATTTGATAGGGGACTAATATCCAGAATCTACAGGAAACTCAAAAAGCTCACCCCCTAAAGAATCAACATCCCAATGAAGAGATGGGTACATGAATTAAACAGGGAATTCTCAAGGGAAGAGGAACAAATGGTCAGTAAATACATGAAGAAGTGTTCAACTTCTCTGATTATAAAAGAGATGAATAGCAAAACTACACTTAGATTTCACCTCACCCCAATTAGAATGGCCATATTCAAGAAAAATAACAATAAATGCTGGAGAGGATGCAGCAAAAGAGAAACTCTTATACACTGCTGGAGGGAATGTAAATTAGTACAACCACTATGGAAAACAGTATGGAAACTCCTCAAAAAGCTGAAGATAGAACTGCCATATAATCCAATGATACCGCTTCTGAGCATTTACCCAAAGAAACGTAAGATAGGATGCGATAGAGACACCTGTACACTGATGTTCATTGCAGCACTGTTCACAACAGCCAAGCTATGGAAACAACTCAGATGCCCAACAACTGATGAATGGATCAAGAAAATGTGGTATGTATACAAGATGGAGTTTTACCCCACCATCAGGAATAATGACATGTGGTTTGAAGGTAAATGGATGCAATTGAAGGACATCATGTTAAGTGAAGTTAGGCAAGCCCATAGAGACAAAGCCTGCATGCTTTCTCTCATACTTGAAGGATGGATCCAAAATATAAACATATACACAAAACAAGCTTGATCATTTACAAACTTATATGTAGAACATGTTTGTAATAGTGGAACTACTCTATGGAACTTGGGGAAAGAGGGAAAGGAAAAGAGAATGATAGAGCATCAGTAATACCATAAAACATAATGTCTGTGAAGGTAGAGGATATAAGAATGTGTATTGAAATATGGGGCGTGAGAGGTAAGAGAGAGTAATTGAAGGGGTTGAATGGACCAAAGTAAAGTATACCCTCAGTGGAGATGCATTAAGAAACTTTTTTGAACATCAACCTAAATATTAATAACAAAAGACAGGACTGTAAAAATAAGTGCAGTGTGAGTGTGTGGGTTACTAGTGGGAGGAGGAAGAGGAAGGAAGGAGATTAAGGTGAGGGTATATGGTTGATGGACTTCATATACCTATATGAAACAGAACAAAGAAATCTCTTACAGTTACTCTAAGTTGGGTGAGAAGGGAGGTGAGGGGAAGAGATGTTAGGGAAAATGTAACTAATGTACAATATAAGCTCAATCAGAATTGTCACTATGAATTCCCCTATAAAACAAATATATCATATTAAAAATTCATAATAAAAAAGATATTAGTTCTATTATAATAATCAAAGCTTAACCAACTTCTACTTGGCTAATGCCCCTCATTTATGATTTTGTCTAATTAAGCAGAAAAAACATAAAAATATTCTGTTGATTTTCTTTCAGATAACATAATAATGAATAATGTGATCACTGTGTGAAAAAGACCTTTCTGTGTGAGCAAGGCTACTGTGCCAAGAAAAGCATTTTAGGTTTTTTCTTTATTTTGTTTTCCATATAATTTTTGAAATATAGTGTTTGTGGATCTTCATGGGGTACATTATGATAATCCAGTACATATATATGTACAATGTATAATAATCAAATCAGAGCAATAAGCATTTGGGTATCTTCAAACTTCAATTATTTTTATGTGCTGGAAATTTTGTAACTCTTCTAGTCATTTTGAAATGTATCATGGAGTGGATCAACCTCTAGTTACTCTAGTGTGCTGAAGAAGAACCAGAAGTAACTCCCCTACTCTGTGTTTTGATGCCCCTGATGAACTTCTTTCCATCCCCCTCCCCTGACCTTCCCAGTCTCTAGTGAACACTAAAGAAAGACATTTTGTAATCTATTCTGTTACATGACAAAAATATTTCCAATGATTCACCTACCCTCTTGTTGCTATTTATAAAGACAAGATAACAAATAATTGTATTTTTTTGTTTTTATCTTATTCATTGTTCTCCCTTTACTCACTTAAAGTGTACCTCAATGTGTGTGTGTGTGTGTGTGTGTGTGTGTAAAGAGAGAGAGTGTGTGTGTTAGAGAGAGAGATTACCATATGGTACAAAATTAGATATTGGGGAATAAAAAATGCAATAGAAGAAACTCCCATCTTGTGGGAACTTACCATCTTTGATAGGAATCTGGTATTGAATGAATTATGCATTCCACAGGAACCAGGGTAGAAACAGGGGCAATCGATACCACAGAAAGAAAGCTGAGCTCCTCCTTAGGAAAGACTGCAGGACTCACTATCTGCCAGAAGAAAAGTGGAAGGAGAGGAAAATAATCCAGTTAAAACAATTTTAACTTCATTATTCCAAAATATGTTCACTACAGGGAAAACAGCTGGTTGATTGAAAAGCTAGATTGCTAGGGAATTATAATGGCAAGATAAAAAAATTGGGGGTGCAGCCCTTTTCTTTATAATTAAAAGCAACATTAATTTTACTTCTACATATATTTAATTAATGGACATTGTGTAAAAGGCATTGGGCCAAACTTTGGGAATAAATGAGTGATGATTGGCTATGGGTCTAGCCTTTGCATAGTTTATATTATTGATTAAAAATGAAGTAATAGCTAACATTTATTGAGGAATTACTATGTTGCTATATAGTATTCATTAAACATAACTAAAAAGTGGAAGTGTTTTAGTTTTATTGCATTTGTGAAAAATCATAAGCAATAGATAGTCAATACCATCCCAATGTACACACTGCTAAAACATTCCCTGCTGTTGCCATCCTATTATCTTACCTGTAGAAGTTTTCTAATAAAGCTCAGTAAAATATCTATTTTATGAGTTAGATTTTGAAGCACTCATTAGCTTAAAATGTAATACATTTTAGAGCTGAAGGGAGCTTCCAAAATTTACCTTATTCTCATGTTCTTCTTATCTCTGAGGTCCAAGCCAATGACATTAGAAGATTGCTCTGGTTTTGTATAGCAAAGTGTTTTGATTTACCAGTAAGAATCCTTTTCCCACACTTTATAATTTGAATAAGCTCAGTTATTCCATCCACTAGGGCTCAAAATATGCAAGTCAGCAAAGCAGACATAGACTTTGTCCTCGTGAAACTTAAAATCTACTTGCAAAGGACAAGATAATTCTTGGGGCAAAGCAGTATTCTGTTTTCCTATAAAAATCACTGCTGTAGTGGGAGATAAAGGAGGAGATAAAGGAGAATGTTGTTGGAAGGGGTGAATTCAACTATTATATTTTGTAAGAACTTTTGTAGATGTCACAATGTACCCCCGATACAACAATAATATAATAAAAAGAAAGAAAGAAAATAACTGCCATCTTATAATCTAATTAAGGAGGGGAAGACAATACTTAAGGTAAAACATTGCTATAAGAATTATCCTCTGAAACCTCTTAAATACCAGTGACCCTGAGTAAGATGTTTTTCCTGCCAGGGCCACCTTGGTGTTATCTTTCTATAGAATTCATGTGCAATGGCCCATCCTTTGTTCCAGTCCCATCTTTTCTCTTTCCTTATAATAATAAAAAAACTGGTTTTAATTGCAAATGCCATGAAAAAATATTTGGTTATAGTTGCTTTAATGGTATTGAAGTTCTCCTTCAATACCATATTTAGAGAGTAACTCTGGCTAATAGAGAATGTGTATCAATTTTAAATTGGTCTCAATCTTATTCATGAAATATTTGTTAGGCTTGGACCTTGGATTTGCATACACAGCTGTAAAAATCAAGCCTTTTCAGCCTTGTTTCTTACTAAAAATGAGTAAAAGACTGCCAAGTGACTTAAGTATAGAAATCAACAAAATCATTTTAGCAGTTTAAATGAGTTAAATATCTAGTAGAAGAGGGGTATTTGCTACAGTAAAAGGATAGAGTTAATTTGTATTTTGAGCTCTATTTTCTTTTACAAGTATTCTTGAAGAAGTGATTTTAGGCCTGAACAGAAATAGAGAATCAAAGAACCTCACAGATTTTCTTCAGTCATTGCTGTACTCAAGTGTCTAAAGACTGAATATTGGAAAAATTACTATTAACATGCTGAACAGCTCTATGGTCTATACATAATACATGTTGAGAGTCAGTATTTGCTGTGGAAAGTGTGACATACCAAGAAATTATTAGAAATATACAGTTAAGAATTTCCATCCAAGGCACCAAATGTCAAACAGATACTTGGTATAAGTAATTAGTATCAAGGTGGGAATCCTGCTAATCGATAGCTATGCCATTAGAATAGTAAGAAAGACACAGAAGTTTGAAACTTCCTGTAGCAAAACTAAATACATTGAAAATCTTTAAAACTGTGTGGCAGTTCAAATCAGATGTGATCTTTTTCTGCTTGCTCAACAAGATTGTATTCAGAGGCAAGTTTTCTGCTGACTGGACAGTGTGTAAGCAACCAACTAGCTGAATAAAAAAAGATATTTAGCATTTTCAATTTGCATATTATTCATGTTTGTTTTGTTTTCTTTTGGTTTATGGGTTTGTTACTTTTTAGGTAGAAAAAGAGTCATCATTGTTATGTCATTGCATTTTAGGTGCTGGGAGAGTTCCAAATTTAATTAGATGACATGATTTCCTTTTAACATGGAAAAACATGCACTTAGCTATCAAATTTGACCCAGACATACATATATCACCCACTTCTAAGTAAGAATGAATGCTTATGATGTTTATAACACTTAGCACAGTGAGTACAAACAGAAGGTACTTAGTAATATATATTTCTCACATGAATGGATATACTGCTAATTTATGTCATCTATTCAAAATAATTTCATCACTATAGGGTAAATCTAAAATACTGGACAACATATATGAAATCTGTTTTGAAATACTGGAAGTAAAAAATATACATTCAGTAAAAAAACACTACTATCAGAACAATATTTATTATTTTACAAGTCCATACATTTATTTAAAAGATGCATCTGACCAAAACTATCATAAACATTCTCATCATTACCTTCAATGCAAATATCTACAGTAGATTTTTTTTTTAATTTCAGAGCTTATGGCATACCCTAGACCAACTGTATCAGGAAGTTTGAGCTAGGACACAGGCTTCAGTAATTTTTAGAGCACCCTAAGGGTTTCCAATGTTAAAGCAATGGCTGAAGTCCATGATCTAGTAGCATAAGCCTTGACTATGGCTTGAATAAAATTTATAATAAAACATTTCCTTTTAATTATATCCCATGCCACTTGATTTAAGTCTTCCCTCTCTATAATAATCACATTACATTGAAATTACCTTTATTAGTTTTTACTCCAATAGATTGTTCCTTCAAGGCAGAGACATTTCATTAATCTGTGTGTCTCCAGCATTTACTATTTATAAATATCTGTTCGGGGAGGTAAATAATGAATTGCTTTAAAAACTAAATGAAAGGAATAGATTTCTGCATCTAGTCATAGTGGAATAATTAGTACTAGAATAGCCTAATATTTATAGTGTTATAAACCTAAACAACTGTAAAATTTAAAAAATACATGAAAGTACAATCTATAGGCTTTGAATAATGGTCAGAGAAGGACTGATACACCTGAGAGAGGCAAAAAAAACAGAATTATTGAATGTATGTCTGAAAGCACTTTTCAGGTCATGGCATAGAGCTAGAACCCAAACAGTGGATGGAAATGCCAATTACCATGATTTGAACCTTATGAATTGTGTACATGTATTGAGCTATCACTCTGTACCCCATAAATATGTACATTTAAAAATAATTTTGAAAGAAAACAAAAACAGATCCTTTGCTAAACTGGGAAAACAGAAAATTATAGTTTAGGAATTCTACTGGGTTGGGATATCAGAATGGAAGACTTTGCAAAGAGAATGAGTTCCAAAAATCTACTTAGGGATCTGCTTGAATCTTTCGTTGAGCAGTAAGTTGTACATGTTTAGACATGGCATCTTTTAGGGCAAGAAAAGAAGCAGAAAATTGTGATCTGCAACCAGGCAAAAATTAGTCCCTATAAACATATATAGAGGACTATGGCTCAAGTGGTAAGGCACTTGCCTAGTAAGTGTGAAGCCCTGAGTTTAATCCCCATTACTGATAGATGATAGATAGATAGATAGATTCAGATTTGGAAATGGAATTAACAAAAATGGACACTTAGAAGCAATAAGTACCTTAATAACTTAAAGAAATATCATGAACATAAGAATCTTATAAAGAAGTAGAAATTATGAAAAAGAACAATATAGGAATTCTCTAATTGAAAGATAGATTATCTGAAATGACAAATTAATGGTACAGACTCAACAGCAGATTGGAAGAGTTCACTGCAGAAGAAAATATCAGCTAAGTGTTAATGGGGATTAGAAGCTACCCAAACTAGAGCAGAGCAACAAAAAATGAGATGATAGACACATATGTATGTGAATATATGCACACAAACACACACTATGAAATGTATGATAGTAGCACAAAGAGCAGAAAAGAAATAAGTAGAAAAATATTGATACCATGTTTAACATTATATATAGTTATATGATATTGGTTGTTTATTATGATGTGTTAAAGATGCATATTACAGGCCATACTTTACAAAGGTAGAAAGGAGAAAAAACAGAGGGGATGAACCAATTAGGGTTATGATACATATATACATGTAAATGTCACAATGAAACACCCTGTATAGCTATCTTAAATAAAAATGACTTTTTTTCCTGCAAAAATGGAGAACTGCAAGGCAGAACAGATTGTGTCTGGGGAGTTAGTACCAGTGGGAGAGGGGAAGATGAAAGAAAGGGGGTAGGAAGATAAATATGGTGGAAATATTATGTACACGTGTATGTAAATAGAAAAATGAGACCTGCTGAAACTACTCCAGGAATGGAGGGAGAGGGAATAAAGGAGAATGAGGAGGGGATGAATTCAACCATGATATATTGTAAGAACTTTTGTAATTGTCAAAATGTACACCCAGTAAAATCATAATAATAAATAAACTAAAAAAACTCACACTTCAATAGTTTGCAAATATCAAAAGAAGTTAGAATAGTAAGTTATATAAGAAATAAAATGAAATACAAAAAATACAATCCAAACATAGCTAGGAAAGGGGCAAAAGTAACAGAGAAAAAATGAGTCAAACAGAAAATAAATAGCAAGATGTTATACTGAAATTCAAGTTTCTCAATTTTTAAGTTAAATGCACATAGACTAAAAATCTTATACAACATAGTCTTGGAATTCTTAGCCAGAGCAATATGCCAAGAAGAAAAAATAAAAGGGATACAAACAGGTAAAGAAGTAGTCAAACTTTCCCTATTCCCAGATGACATGTTCTTATACTTTAAATACCTGAAAAACTCCACCCCAAAACTCCTAGATACCATAAACAGCTGCAGTAAAATAGTAGGATACAAAATCAACTTACAAAAATCAGTAGCCTTTCTATACACTAACAAAGAACAGATTGAGAAAGAAAATAGGAAAACAATTCCATTTACAATAACCTCAATTAAATGTCCCCTAGAAGGAGAACGACAAACCACTGAAAAGAGAAATTGAAGAAGACTACAGAAGGTGGAAAGATCTCCCATGCTCATAGATTGGCAGAATCAACATAGTAAAATGGATATACTACCAAAAGCAATCTTCATGCTCAACTCAATTATCATCAAAATCCCACTGACATTCATCACAGAGATTGAAAAATCTACCATAAGTTCGTTTGGAAACACAAGAGACCATGAATAGCCAAGGCAATACTGAGCAAAAAGAGCAATGCTGGAGGTATCACAATACCCAACTTCAAAATATACTACAGAGCCATAGCAATAAAAACAGCATGGTACTGGCACAAAAACAGATACGAAGACCAGTGGAACAGAATAGAGGACCTGATATGAATCCACACAGCTATACCCACCTCATTTTTGACAAAGGTGCCAAAAATATATGGTGGGGAAAAAACAGCCTCTTCCCCACAATTTTGCTGGGAAAAATCCACAATTTGCTGGATATCTGCCTGCAGAAAACTGAAACTAGATCCATGCCTGTTACCCTGTACTAGTATCACCTCAAAGTGGATTAAGGACATTAATATAAGACCTGAAATCTTGAAGTTAGTACAAGAAAGATCAGGGAATAAACTGGAAGCAACAGGCAAGGACTTCCTCAGTAGAACACAAAGAGCTTAGCAACTAACAGAAAGGATTGGCAAATGGGTGTACATGAAATTAAAATTTCTGCACAAAAAAGTGGTGTCTAAATTGAAGAGGCACCCACAGAATGGGAGAAAATTATTGCTAGCTATAAATTGTTGCTATATATGCAAGGGACTGATAACCAGAATATAGATGGAGCTCAAAAAAATAAACTCCACAAAAAAATCAATGACTAAACAAAGAAATGGGCAACTGAACTGAACAGAACGTTTTCAAAAGAAGAAGTCCAAATCGCTAAAAAACACATGAAGAATTTCTCACCATCTCTAGCCATAAAGGAAATGCAAATCAAAACCACACTAAGATTCTACTTTACTCCTGTTAGAATAGCTACCATCAAGAACCCCACCAACAGGACCAGGAACTAGAGAAAAGGTGAGATCAAAAAGAATTAACCTAGAAGGTAACACACATGCACAGGAAATTAATGTGAGTCAACTCCCTGTATAGCTATCCTTATCTCAACCAGCAAAAACCCTTGTTCCTTCCTATTATGGCTTATACTCTCCTACAACAAAATTAGAAATAAGGGCAAAATAGTTTCTGCTAGGTATTGAGGGGATAGGGGGAGAGGGAGGAGGCAGAGTGGGTGGTAAAGGAGGGGGTGGGGGCAGGGGGGAGAAATGACCCAAGCCTTGTATGCACATATGAATAAAAAAAAAAAGAACACCGCCAACAACAAGTGTTGGCAAGGATGTAGGGGATAAGGAACCCTCATACACTGCTGGTAGGAACGTAAGCTAGTACAACCACTATGGAAAACAGTATGGAAGCTCCTTAAAAACCTAAAAATAGATCAGCCATACAATACAGCATGTTTTACCTGAAGGAATGAATGTAAGCTAGGTTACAACAAAGGCACTTGCACACCCATGTTTATTGCAGCACTATTCACAATAGCTAAGCTATGGAAACAGCCAAGATGCTGCACTACTGACAAATGGATTAAGAAAATGTGGTATTCATATGTAGTGGGATTTTACTCACAAAGAAGAATGAAACTTTGTCATTCGCAAGTAAATGGATGGAACTAGAGAACATCGTCTTAAATGGTGTTAGTCAGGCTCAGAAGACCAAAAATTACATGTTTTCCCTCATATGCTAATTATAGACGTAAAATAAATGCAGCAATATTATGGGACACTGGTGACACTAAGGGGAGGCTGTACACAAGAGGGATAGGACAAGGAAAGGAAACAAAAAACTTGAATGTGGTTGATGTATATAGGAATGAATAAAGTAATCTTAAAAAGACCAAGGCCACTACAGAAAGGGGCCTCAGGAGTAGTGAAGAGGACTGATAGAGATGAACCAATTTGGATTGCAGGCAGGTATCCAGTTTTCCCAGCAGCATTTGTTGAAGAGGCTGTCTTTTCTCCATCATACGTCTTTAGTACATTTCTCAAAAATTAGGTGGGCATAGCTGTGTGGATTGATATCCAGTACCTCTATTCTGTTCCACTGGTCTTCATGTTTGTTTTCATGCCAGTACCATGATGTTTTTATTGCTATGTCTCTGTAGTATAGTTTGAAGTCAGGAATTGTGATAACTTCAGCATTGCTTGTTTTGTTCAGTATTGCCTTGGCTATTTGTGGTCTTTTGTGTTTCCAAATGAACTTTAGGGTTTATTTTTCAATCTCTGCAATAAATGTCATTGAGATTTTTATGGGAATCGCATTGAACATATAGATTGCTTTGTTCTGCCAATCCATGAGCATGGGAGATCTTTCTACCTTCTGTAGTCTTTTTCTATTTCTTTCATCAATGGTTTCTAGTTTTCCTAGCAGAGGTCATTCATATCCTTTGTTAAGTTTATTCATAGGTATTTGAACTTTTTCAAGACTATTTAATATCCTCTTGGTTCAGTTTTGGATGGCCATAAGTATCTAGAAATTTGTCCATTTCTTCTAGATTTTCTAATTTATTTGAATACAGGTTCTCAAAATAGTCCCTGATGATTCCCTGGATTTTCTTGAATTTGTTGTTATCTCCCCTTTTTTGTTTCTAATTTTACTAATTTAGGTCAAAAAGACCCAAATTAAAGACCTCCTTATTTTAGTTAGATTTGTCAAGGGTTTATCAATCTTGTTTGTTTTTTCAAAGAGCCAGCTTTTTGTTTCATTGATTCTTCATTTTTTTTTTTTGGTCTCTATTTCATTGATTTTGGCCCTCATGTTCATTATTTCTTTCTTTCTGCTTGTTTTGGGTTTAACTTCTTGTTTTTCTAGGAGTCTGAGATGTAGCATTAGGTCATTTATTTGAGATCTATCTGTGTTTGTAATATATGCATTCATAGCTATAAACTTTCCTCTTAGGACTGCCTTTGCTGTGTCCCTTAGGTTCTGATAGGTTGTGTTTTCATTTTCTTTAACTTCTAGGAACTTTTTTATTTCCTCCCTTATTTCTTTTATGACCCACTGATCTTTGAGCAATGTGTTATTCAACCTCCAATTGTTTGCATGTTTTCTGCTGCTGCTTTTGTTGTTGAATTCTAGTTTTATTGCATTGTGATCAGATAGTATGCAGAGGGTTATTTCAGTTTTCTTACATTTGTTGAGACTTGCTTTATGCCCTAGGATGTGGTTGATTTTGAAGAAAGTTCATGAGCTGCTGAGAAGAATGTAAATTGTGCTGTTGCTGGGTGGAATATTCTATAGACATCTGTCAGGTCCATTTGATCTCTGGTGTCATTTAGATCTAAGGTTTCTTTGTTGATTTTTTTCCTGAATGACCTATGTATTGGTGATACAAGGGTATTAAAATGTCCCACTATCATTATGTTGAGGTCTACATGTGACTTTAAGCCATATAATGTATGCTTAATGATGTTTGTGCATTGATGATGGGTGCATATATATTAATTCCTCTTGATGTATTGTTCCTTTTATTAGTATGAAATGTCCTTCTTTGTCTCTTTTGACAAATGTAAGTTTGAAATTCACTTTGTCTGATATAAGTATTGCTGCTCCTGTCTGTTTTCAGGGGCCATTGGGCTGGTCAATCCTCTTCCAGCCTTCACCCTAAGCCAGTGTTTATTTCTGTCAGTAAGGTAGGTCTCTTGTAAATTTGTCAGATCTTCATTTTTAATCCAATTTGTCAAATGGTGTCTTTTGATAGATAAATTGAGTCCATTAACATTCAGTGTTAATATTGAGAGGTATTTGGTGATTCCTGCCATTTATTTGTTTTTGTTGTTTAAGGATTTCAGTGTATGCAGCTGATTCAATGCTAGTCTCTGAGTACCTCTCCTGAGGTTTAATACTTCCCTTCCTTTCATGACTTTGTTTGTTTTCATCTTCTCTATGTAGAATTCCTTGCAGAGTCTTCTGTAGTGGTGGCTTGGTGGTCATATATTGTTTTAGTTTCTGTTTATTGTGGAACACTTTTATTCTTCTATCTATTTTGAATGTAAGTTTTGCTGGGTGGAGTATCCTAGGGCTGAATTGTTTTTTCAATGCTTGAAATACCTCATTCCATGTCCTCTTTGCTTTTAAGTTTTCTGTTGAGAAATCTGCAGTTATTTTGATGACATGTTTTTTGGTTTTTCTCTCTTACAGCTTTCAATATTCCTTCTCTGTTCTCTGTGCTAGTTTTTTTTTTTAACAATAATGTGGTATGGATGGGCTTTATTTTGTTCAAATCTGTTTAATGTCCTGGAGGCTTCCTGTACCCAAATGGGCAACTCTTTCTTGAGATTTGGGAAATTTTCTTGCTATTTTGTTGAATATATTACATATCCTTTGGCTTGTACCTTTTCTCCTTCTTCAATGCCTATGATTCACAGGTTTGGTCTTTTGAGGGAATCTCTGAGTCCTTGCATATTCCTTTTGCAGCTCTTAAGTCTTTGTCTAAGAGTTCTTCTATTTATTCTTTAACATCTATTTTATCTTTGAGTCCTGAGATTCTATCTTCCACTTGTTCTAGTCTGCTGTAGTGGCTTTGCACTGTATATTTTTATTTGCTTTAAAGGACTTTTAATTTTCAGGATTTCTGTTTGATTCTTTTTTCTGAGTTTTCCATCTTTGTTTTCTTTCCCTTGATTTAAGTACTGTGTTCTGACTGGCTTAGTCATTAGCTAGGTTGATGTGCTATTTCTGTCCCTGACCTGGAAGTGTAAATTAGCAATAACAAATTCACAAGTTCAATGCCAGACCAGTTGTTCACATAACATATAGAGAATTCCTGCATGATAATATCTATAAATAGTGGGAATTGGCGGGGGTGGGGGCAGGGAGGTTATGGTTGTTTGAATACAGATAGATACTTGGCTAATTTGAAAAGGTGAAGCTAAAAGGGGGGATCAGAAAGTGGGGATGGATTGAGGGGAAGAAAAGGTGTGGGGCTACAGTGTTTTAGGTCCCTTGTGTTTGTTAGGGTGTAGTTCAGTTGTTGTAGTGGAGGGTCCTTGTCAGGGATTATAAAGTGATGGAGGTGTGTATGGTTGGAACAATAGGCTAATCAGTGGATGGCAAGTGTGGAGGAGGGGGAGGAAATGTGACAGATAGGGAAAGGTGAGGAGGGGAGGTGAAGTCAGGGGGACAGAGTGTATGAAAAGGGGCAGAAAAAATATTTGGGAGGCAGAAAAATTTATTGTAGCACAAGAAAAGGAGAGAAAGTGAAGGGAAAAAGAATAGAAATAAGAAAATAGTAATAGTAAAATTAAAATTACTAAATAAGGGGGGGAGAAATATGTAAAAACAACAGCAAAAAGTATCGTCAGTTTGCAAAAGTTCTGGATTTATTCCTTTGGCATCCAATCCAGTTATTGGTGCTTATAACTGGGGTTTTCTTGTTGTCTCTGTCTCTTCTCAACGTTGGTGTCCCCCTTATCAGACTGCTTGGGAGGGAGTTGGCTGGGTTTTTTTTCATTCATGTTTCCTTGGTCTGATGGGCCATCTGTTACAAGTGGGATCTCTAAAGTGGTCTTACCAGACAGCTGCCTTGTGAGCAGTAGTTGGTTCCTTCTGCCCACAGGGCAGGTTGCAATTGGGGTCTGTGATAACTCACTACCACTTTGTGTAAGGTTGTCATATCTGTGGTTGTTTTCACTAGGTGGCAGCTGAGATGCTCCACAGCTGCAACTCTGGCTGGTCATCTCCTCCTCTGACAAGATGGGGCAATTCAGTTTCATGCACTGCCAAAGTCCCAGGAGATTAGCTCAGCAAACCACCATTCCTCTACTCTGGGAGGTTGGCTTATCACTTCAACCCCACTCTCAGCATTTGTTCCTCACCCTGCCCTCAGTTGCAGAGTTTGGCTCCTGGTCCCCTCCCCCATTCTCCCAGGTTGGTTCAACGTTCCACCCTGGGAACGTTGCTGTTGCTGTATCATTCTCGTTTCCTTTCTCTCTTTACCCAAGTTCCATAGAGTAGTTATACTATTATAAACATGTTCTACAACTGAGTTTGTCAGTGGTAGATTACAATTCACTATCTATGTTTGTCATTTTTGTTGGGGGGTGTTGCAATCTGCCCACGGGCTACATGAATTATGTTTGAGAGGGAGGACATATGTGGTACATGGCACTCACCTGTTGGGTTTGCAGATTTACACAGGCAGCTTTTTTAAGTAAATTTTTACTAGGATATATTCTTGATACAGGGAGGTTTCATAGTGAAAAATTCTGATTAGACTTACATTGTACATTAGTTACATTGCCCCAATTGTCTCTCCCCCATAGCCCCCTCCCCACCCCACTTAAAGCAATTGCAGGAGGTTTTCTAGTTCTGTTTCATATAGGTATAGGAAGTCCATCTACCATATACTTTCACCTGAATCTCCTTAGTTCACCGTCTCCCCTCCCTCTACTAACCCCTCACACTCCCACACACACTGTACCTATTTTATAGTCCTAGTTTTCATAATTAATATTTGACTTGATGTTAAGAGGGGTATCTCAGTGTATGCCTTCTGTGAGTGTGCATTACTTTGCTATGCTCAATCCCTTAGAATACTCTCCCTTACACTTTTATCTCCCACCTCCCATTTTTCAACCTCTTACAGTACACATTCTTATATCCTCTACCTTAACATCTTGTGGTATGCAATATTACTGTTGCTGTATCATTCTATTTTCCTTTCTCTCTTTACCCAAGTTCCATAGAGTAGTTATACTATTATAAACATGTTCTACAACTGAGTTTGTATATGATCATGTTTGTTTTTGTGTATATGTTTATCTTTGGCTCTTTCTTCCATGTATGAGAGAAAATATGCATCTTTTGTGTTTCTGATCCTGGCTAACTTCACTTAACATGATGTCCTCCAATGGCATCCATTTACCTTCAAACCCTATGTTATCATTCCTTGTAGCTGAGTAATACTCCATTGTATGTATATGTATGTATATATATATATATATATACACATGTACATATGTATATATATATATATATATACATGTACATGTGTATATATATATACATGTGTATATATATAATCATAATTTCATGATCCATTCATCAGTTGTAAGGCAGCTGGGTTGTTTCCAGAGCTTAGTTATTGTGAATAGTGCTGTGATGAACATCAGTGTAAAGGTGTCTCTACTGTATCCTGTTTTACATTCTTTTGGGTAGATGCCCAGGAGTGGTAACACTGGATTGTAGGCAGTTCCATTTCTAGTTTTTTGAGGAATCTGCATACTGCTTTCCATAGTGGTTGTACTAATTTGCATTTCCTCCAGCAGCATAAAAACGTTCCTACACAGGCAGCTTTGAAACCAGGTTGATGGGGAGAAACAGCAGGCTTTTCTCAAGCAGATGCTCACTGGAACTGGGTTCAGCCCCGTGGGTTGTTGGTAAGCTTTTCATGGGTTAGGAGTCCAGTACCTTGCAGGGTTTGATTCTGTTTGATGCTCTATCTTTGCTTTTTGCAAAAAAAACAAAAGAAAAGAAAAAAGGGAAGAAACAGCCAGGGGGCATTCCCAGGTCAGACACACCCTAGTGGCTGTGCTGCACCAGGATTTCCCTAGCTGTTAGGTGCAATTAGAAGCTGTTTTAAGGGTTCAGTCCTTGAATTTTATGTGCACCCTATGTGTTGGCAGTTATCTAGTTGACTAAAATGAATTAGAAGTACTCAAATGTAGCTACCAAGTCTCAAAGTGGTTTTTGAAATTGTGGAGTTCAGGAATTCTGATTCCCTCTCCTATCTGCTATCTTGGATCCTCGCTCAGCTTTCAGTTCCTAATTGTCACTTTCTAAAGGAAGATTTCTGTAACCTCATTGTATAGTATTATTCAACATCAGCACTGTTCAACAGAACTTTCTTTCTAAAATAATATCCTATATTGTGCTATTGGGTATGATGACTTGATATATGTCCAGTGTGACTGAGAAACTGAATTTTTAGCTTAATTCAATCTCAGTTAATTCAAATTTAAGCAATCTTAAATGGCTAATCCAATATATTATATTGTATAGTACAATTCTGGACCATGAACCTTTCCTTCCTTGCATTTGCCATCATTATGACTTTGCTTTTCTTTATGTACTTATTTGACTAATACCTTACTGCAACCATTAGATTTTAGCCATCATAATTAAAACTGGACCATGTATATTTTTGCTCATCTTTGAGTCTTCAGGATTTAGGAAAATGGGTGGCCAAAAGAAAGTGTTTAATAAACAAATCATCATGATAGTATGGTAGCACTAGTTCATTGTGCATATCAAGAGTTGCTGCCTAGATTTTAGATTATGTGTATTACACTGTCATTGAATTGTTTAGTGCTGTGGTGAGCTATGGAACAGCAGAATAAAATGACACTGCACTGGGATAGAGAAGAGGGGATTTTGTTGACAGTGGCATCTGCAATAGAAAAATAGCCATTGTCCACCCTCACCTTTCTAAGAAAGCTCAGTAATTAACAATGAAACATTGATTTTCTACCTAAGAATCTAAGATCATTTAATGTTTTGTTGTGAATGAATCATACATCAATTGACTTGTATAGGTAAATATTGTTGTATATTGATAATTAAGAATTTCAGGACAACATAGTTTAGTCTAAGGATTTTCATTACACACATAGAAGACTGAAACAATCAGAAGGTGAGTTAAAATTTTCATTAAGATATTATGTGTAGCAGCCAATCATTACCTGTATATAGTTTATCTCCTTCACATTCATATAGTTTTCTTTAGATAAAATTCTAAGTTTCCTAAAATCAAGAGGATTTCCACATAGGTAAACAAATGCCACAAAAAGATGAGAAGCTATTCTACTTGAACCTTAAACAAATATATATCCACACATGAAATCCAGCATTTGACTGGGGATTTTTTGCTGTACTTAATACTATTCCTTTAATTCAGTGGATAATAGTTTTCACTCAGAAGAAATATTAAGATACAGAATAGAGGCCCTTTGGTCTTTTTTGACCTTTCTCACTCATTCTACCACCCACCATATCTATCAAGAAAGGGAAAGTTAATAACCATGTTCAAAGCCAAGAATGAGATTAGATTCACACTCAAACAAGGCAAGGTGAATTTTGAAATCTGAAAAAAAGCCCTTCAAGGCTCATGTAATTACTAGGGTGTTATCAAAAAATTATTACTTCTGCATATTCCTCATTTGGAAGGCAGGTGACACAAGGCCACAGGACAGTGAATAGTTATAAATGAAGACATGCAAATGATCCAGGAAAGTACATAAGTTGGTGTTCTGCTTCTCCATTTCTTAATGGAAAAATTCAACACGAGAGAGCATGCCTTTCATGGAGAATGACATATTTAGGACATTGGCTGGGATTTATAGCCAACCCCCTTTCTGCGGTTTCATTGGGTTTTACAATTCATTTCAATTTTTGCTCATAGAAAAAAATCATGGTGCATAGATTAACATATATCCCTGTCATGCTTCTTTTCATTGCTTCTTTTACTTGTGATTAATTTTTAAAATTTAGCTTATTTATTAATGTGATAGTTCCTGAGAATCATGACTTGAAAAATAATTTGCCTTCATCCAAATGTCTCCATAACAATAATCTTAGAAACTCTTGCCCTATTCTTGAAATTCTACCTTGACTTAAACTGTCTCTCTCTTTTTTTTAATTAGAGTCCAGTTTCTGATTGTTTTATTGTCTAGAGAAAAGTAAAAAAATAAAAAAGTAGATAATGAAATGACATGCTTCAGGGCTAATATATAAAGGGTCTGGAAATTGCAAATCACTTCAGTGCTTCCTATATTAGAACATTAATTCTCAGAAATAAGTATTATTTAGATTTAATCAGCACCTTAGAGATGTCATATGTATCTGTTGAGATGTTCGCAACCCTTATTCTGACCCAGTATTTAAATTTTTCAGTTGTTAATGAACTATTTTTTGCCTGTAAATAAGAAATCAAAACCACTTTGGATACATTATTTTTTGTTATCTATTTGACTGCTAGATTTAAGCATTTTATTTTACTTTTACCTGAAGTAATAATGCTGCCATAAATCAAATGCTTGGAAATCAAATAATTAAAATATGAAGAGAAAAATTTCACTTACAGGGGCTGGGTTTTTACAAAGCTCTATATTCATGCACAAAGTAAATATAAATTAAACTGTGGTTTGAGTTCTTGTTATATTTTTGAACATAGTATCATAGTACACTTCTAATAATAAAACAATTTAATGCTGAATATGATGCTAAATTTCATTAATAGCTGAATAGTACTAAGGCATGTTAGGATTAGGGAAAATTTGGGACTGAGACCCTCCCTAATAGGTTAGGAAGAATGAGAACTTCCTGCCTCATGAGTGGGGCACTTGAGAATTAACAGGTGTATACTGGAGTCTGCCCAGCTCCTGCCCTGGCTCAAAGGTCAATCTCCCTGCCTCAAGTCTAAGGTGGTAAACTATGCTCTGGCTCAAGAACTGCTCTCACCTTGCCCAGTAATCACCCATAACCCTCCTCACTCTTTGATTCCTGCATGGGACTCACCTGGATCTTCCCTTCCTATAGGTCAGCATAGGTTTTAAAAGCACCTAAAGAAGGGAAGCATGCTCTCTCTGCCTCCAGATTCTGCCCATGCCCCACCATGCTCCCTTTTGTATTTCCTTTCCCTAATTTTTATTAAACTCCATTTACACCCACATGTCCGCCCATGGATTCTTTTCCACAGGACACAAAGAAATTTAGAAGTCTTCTGATCACAGAATCCACTCCACTGCCAACAGTAATACTATTGCAAGAATTAATGATCTGGCTGACCACCCCTGGAAGACCAATATTCAGGAGACAGGAGTTGATAGGAAGAAATCAGGATTATTAAAAGGCCAGCATCTTGAGAAGATAGAGGGGATATCACCTCACAGCTCTATATTGGGGGGAGGGGTTATGGGCATGAAGAGATTTTATGGGGAGGGAAAGGAGATATAACAAGACAATGGGCAACGGGACTACATACTAAGCAAGGTCTTCTTTATCCAGGTCCTGTGTCTCCTTTGCTCAGGCCTGACCAGCTAATTCTTGATTTTCTTTTCAGGTAGACATATTACTTTTATTCCAGTTAAATTGTACATTTTGTCTTAGTTGATTCATAGAACTGAAGACTAAGGAGGGTGTTACAAAGGTCACCACATGTTCTGGGATTTATAAATCTAAAGAAAGATCATTTAGCAGTTAACATTTCAACCATTTGTGTGGATCTTCTGGTTGAATTTAGGATGCTAGGGCAAAAGGGAGGGGTTTTAAGAGGATTAAGGAAATAAGGAGAAAGTAATTCCTCCAAGGACAACTTTCAAAAGAAGCTTTCCTGTTACAATAGAAGCCACTGACAATATGAATTTTGTATTTTGATGGCTAATTTTAACAAATTTAACACTGAAATATTGCCTACTTTTACTCTTAGAAATGCTTTATTCTCATTCTAGTTTTTTATACCTATAAATAATAACTTTATTTATAGATTGCTCTACAAATCCTACAAAATCTTTCATTACAGTCATCAAACTTTTCTTCTAAGACCAAACATAAAACTGAAGAGGATTTTTCTATGCCAGAGAGGAGGTAGAATGTCTGCTAGTGTGTGTAGATTATCAGTCTACACAGGAACATATGATTTATGTCCAGATAGTGTTAAGCTTTTATATCAAAACAACATGTTCCTCTGAGGCAGTGGTTCTCACACTTTAACATGGAGAATTGCTACCTTCCTTGCCTCGGGGTTTCTGAATCAGTAAATTTGGGTAGGGCACTAAAAATCTCCACCTCTAAATTCCCAGGTGATGCTGATGCTGCTGGGTCACACTTTTTAAAAAATTGATTAAATGATATAAATAAAATGGTAAGAGGTGAAGGTAAGTAACCACATCTTTAATTGATAGTGCAAATAGGACAAAGAAAGTTTTAAAGTACTTTCATCCTTACTGAAGCTTCTACATGAAAGAATTTTTAAAAACATTTCTACAAGCCAGCATGCATATTTTATTTATAATAAACAGTTGGAAATAATGAAAGGAAAACTTGAAACTTGGAGTTCTCAGGAAGGAGTTGAGGAATAACTGGGACTGCAAATAGGCTTTTCTATCTTGCTCTGGTTTTTACTGACTGTGTGCCTGTGTGTGTGTGTGTGTGTGTGAGTGTGTGTGTGTTGTCTTGTCTCTGTGTTTTTCTGTTTTGGCTTATCTGTGTGTAAGTTCAAATTTCTTTTAATTATTGTTTCCTAAGAAAGTTATCCCTTACCATGTTTTTGAAAAGGAAATGAACCTTGTAATGAACTAGGCTTCTGGTTTCAGTATTATGTAAATAAAAGCAACAAGAGTTCTTTTTTCCAGCCTCAAAAAAAATGGCTGAAAATTGGCTAAACTTTCCCATCTCTTTACTCACATCCCTTGAAATGTGAGTTTTCAACTCCTCCCATTCCTACCCCATGAATCTGGGATGGCCTTGTGGATTGTTTTGGCCAGCAGAATGCTTCAAAAATGATAATGTACCAGTTTGGAAATAAGCTTCAAGAGAACTTGTATTCTTTTGCTAGTTTTATTGGACTTTGCTCAGCAGCTATGTGATCAAACCCAAGCTAGCTTCCCAGGTGAGAGTCCAGTCACCTCTCTTCAACAAAGTCAATAGCCAGCCATTTCTACAGTAGCAAAACTCATATTAATGTAGCAGGGAGGAAGATCAGAAAAAAACAGACTAGGCCTGAGTCCTGAGAAAGTACCAGGAAGGTAGGGATGGCATAGCAGAGAGATAAAACCTGAGAAATCTGAACATGAGGAAGGTCATGTAGCACCAAGGAGGAAAAAGTCATATGGCACTAGGATTAAGTAGTCAATAAAATTAAATATACCATATATGGATTAGACCTTGCTTTTTGCTTCTGTAACCTGCTTGCAAGGGTATATAAGGTGAGACCCCTTTGTTCTTGGGGCTCAGACTTTGGACATGAGTCCACTGAGTCTCTGCTGACACAATAAAATGTTGCTTCCTGCTAATTGCTTCAAGAGTCCCATATCTCAGCTAGCAAACTCCTGCAACATTTCTTGGGGGTGCATTATCACCTCCCTTGTCACTGGGGTGCATCCCCCTGGACTGCCAAGAGGAGATCCTACCAGGCACCAATGGACAGCTTGATCTGGAGGGGGATTCATCCTCCTGGTGAGTTGGGACTCAGGGCTTGGAATGGAATCAAGTGAGGCACAGGAACCAACAAGGGGAAGGGAGCACAGCTCATCAAACTGGTAAGAACCCAGGTTCAAATTCAGGCCTGCCCCAGGAGGCAGAAGAGGAGACTGATCACTTCCTAAGGAGACACGCTAGTAACCACCTTTTTTGGGGTGAAGCTGTGTTTCTCAGGTTCAGGGAGCAGTATGGAAGTACTGTGCTGTGTGAGAGTATATAAAAATGTGAGCTGAAACGCAGCCCAGCTGTGGAGTGAGGAGTTCCCTCCCTCTCTGTCTCTTTCTGGCAGTTTGGTAACAGGAGGAGACGGGTGAAAATCAGAGTAAAAACATTCCCTTGGAGAGCATGCTTAATAACTTTAAAAGGGATTTAGTGGAGAATATGGAGTTAACCACTAACAAGCTAAATGTCCTTTGTAAAATAGATTAGCCTGCTTTTGGCATAGGATGGTCCCTGGAAGGGTCACTAGATAAAGCTGTGATTAATAAAGTTTACAGAATAATTGTAAAAAAAAAAAAAAGAAAGAAAGAAAGAAATTTAACACCCAGGAGAACGGGAAAAACCAAGAGGCTAAAACTGGCCTTCAGAAAACAGACTTTGTTGTTTATTTAAATTGAGGTAGCAATTTATTGGGCAGACTGAGGAGAAATCAGAGTCTTTCAGTCCTGGGTAGCTTTGGTGCACAAGGTTGCACATCTTCACCGAAAATGGGCATCCTGAAGGAGGACTGAAGCACAGCACTGACTGATCTCTTACAAAAAATAACACATGAAGGATGAACTTACACTCATACATGAGATCTGGTCTGACTTGAAGGAAAAGAAATGTTACAGAAGTGTTGTAAATATAGAGAGAGAAGTGGAGGAATGAAAACAAAATTGGGGTGAGGTCTTCATGGATAAAGTAAAGAGAAAGAGAAAAAGAAGAGAGAGTGGGGAGAAAGAGAAGAGAGAAAAAGAGGTTTCTTTTTTCTCTTTTCTGTCTGTTTGGAGACAGAAAAGGATGAAACATTTAATACACTCCTTCAGTTGAGTTTTTATGTCTTAAAAATAAAAAGTAAATAGAAAAACGTATAGGATTTTAAAAATATGCCAGAAATACTAAACTTGCTGTCACCTTTACTTCTAGGGAGTATAAACAGGGAGAACCTACCTAAAAAGATAAAAAGAAAAGGAGCAACTTTGACTGTTGCTGGTAAAAAAAAAAAAAAACTGTTCCAAAAGGTAGGTGCAGTAAACTTGGTCTGATATTGAGACAGTCATGAAATGGTTGTTTCCCTTACTAATGGCTGGTCAGATTATGCATCCATCTAATGGTGTGCTCACAGTGTGTATGTATGTGTAAGCATCTTCAAAATGGTTCTTAAACTGCTGCTATAAAGTTAATATGATACTCAAGGTAACAAAAATCAGGGTATTTATTTTAAAGATCTCTGTTATAAACTCCTTAGGCTTTTTACACATAAATATGTAAACATCTTGAAAACATTTCTTATGATAGAGTCAATGTAAAAATTATTACTCTGTTCTACTGCTACTTTTAAGAAAACAGGTTATCAAACTTATTTCAATCAGGTCTCACTAAGATGCAGGCACACAAGTGTTAACAATCTAGCTCAGACCAGAAAGGGGGGGGAAGAAGAAAAGAGGGACCACCACCTGCAGCAGGAAACTTGGAATTTGGGTAATTAAAGAAATTACCCTCCCATGTTTCATTCTGTTATAAATACAATCTGGAATTTAATTCTCTTTTATAATACAGGAGTCTATTAACAAATGGGCTTTC
The DNA here is from genome assembly GCF_047511655.1 of Castor canadensis. Classification (NCBI taxonomy): domain Eukaryota; kingdom Metazoa; phylum Chordata; class Mammalia; order Rodentia; family Castoridae; genus Castor; species Castor canadensis. The sequence goes on from NC_133405.1 coordinate 119,414,388, forward strand.
TATAAATTGTTTTTATAAAAACAAATTTTAAGGTTGATTTCTTTCTGGGTTTTTTTTCCATACAAATATAAGGTTCTAAGTTAAAAGGTTTTATAAATTAATTTCAACAAGTAACATGATATTAAAGATATTATTTTTTAAATAAAAAATAATAGGATAAAAATACTTTTAAAAAAAGGATAAAGACAAGCTCCTGTAGGGAATACAAAACAAGTTGTCATACAGGTACAGAGTAAGTTGTCATAAAAAGATGGAATTTATAGATGCTTATGTAAGTGATTAAATTAACTGAAATCTAAGAGTTACATTAAAGGTTTTGTAAGGTCAAACTTTAATGTACTGATGTTAAACTAAAAACAATTCTCTGAGCTCATAACAAGAAGGCTATCTTTAAAATATTGTAATGTTCTTGATAACATTTACAAAAATATTGTCTTAAAATGGCTTTTGTTTTATCAAGATAAGTGTCAGGAATTTTTGGTGCAACAGGTTAACCCACAAATTTGTCAAGACAACAAGAGTTTATTAAAACACAGAAACGAGAGGAAGCTGAGCACAGGGAATTCTGCTGCACTGATATAAGGGCTATGACAAATTTACTTATGTAAAACCAAAGTGCACCCTCCAGATAGGATTTTAAAAAGTCAAAAAGGAGCACTACACTGGAAGTCAAGAACTCCAGTTTCTATTGGACACAACAGAGTGGAGATGTTAGTCCTACTCCTTCCACATGGCAGGCGGAAGAAATTTTTTCCCTGGGATGTCCAGACTGGGCCTGTTATTTTAGGGGGACTCCATTGACTACAGGTTGGTGGGATCCTGCTGTATGTTATGAGCCATGTGTTAATGTCAACAATCTGGGATGTGATCCCTTATCAACATCTGAGCCATGATTCTTGGCCACTATGTTTCCTAACTCCACACTTAGTCCCCATAAATATTTACCTGTGTTCTGTGCTGATTTTTTTGGGGTTTTGACTACTAAGGTAACTGAGTCATGTTCATTTAAGAGTTAGTTTGTGTTGGGGTTAACAATAAGGACAGCCATGTTAGGACTAGACCCCCTCTCCCTTGCAGATGGCTTACCTTTATCTCCCTGGATAGATGCCAAGGACAGTTGGGCAGACAGTGACCTAACCACAATTTATCTTTCCTGGTTACCCAGCAACAATATCCCTTAGTGACCTTCCTGGTACTTTTCCACTAGCCCCCTATATCTAGCCCAAGCCTGTGTATGGCAGTGGGTTCTAGCTCTCCTGCTGGGGTCTCCCTCCACAGGGCTCCTGCCTAAACAATGAACCCTGTACTGGTATTTGAACCATCTCTCTGTCTCTTCCATACCTCTTATTTTCTAACAGTTTATATATAACTTCTGGATGACATTCTGGTTAAACAACTGTTGTCTTGGGTGATTTTAATACAGTTGGTACCTTACATGTGTCTGTGACTGGGCTATTTGGGGTTACTGATACTGCTCCCCCTCAAATGATGAAAAAATCTAAGGTTTTACTTCAAGAGCACCAACTAAACTAATATGTATATATATATAATCTCTATAGAGCTCTGATGCCATTGCTGGTTCCTGTATATTAAATATATTTATGTCTTTCAAGTATATCAAGCCTTCTAAAATACAAAATTTAGATAAACACAGTAACAAAAGTTAGTGGTACTGATATACTGTTCTGTTAGTTGCTAAATTGTCCATCAGAATTTTAACCATGACTCTAAGTTTTCGTCATTACAGTTTTGATCCCTCTGGGGCATTTACAATCAAGTCCCCCCCAAAAAATGACTCTAATAACTACTTATATGTCAACCAGTTTAGCTTTTTAGATATCTGCTTTTGTTAGATTTTGTTTTGTATTGTCCTAAGAGCCACTTCTTCTAAGTCTCTTTGCTGCTTAAATTTGGCCAAAAAGGTCTATTTGGCACTGACTCCCACCTGATCTGTTCATTATTTCCCCCCTGACATGGGACCAACACCAACCAAACAAAGTCCAGGAAAGAGCAACCAATAAAGAAAGATCTTCAGTCTAGCCATACAACCCTGATCTTGTCTGATCTCAGAATCTAAGCAGGGTCGGGCCTGGTTGGTACTTGGATGGAAGACAGATCTTCAAAAGAGACTGCTCAAAGACAAGCAGTTTGGAGACAAAGGGGGGAATGCCATCAAAGTTCAAATGGAGTCACTGGTGCCAGACCTCTCAAAAATAACCAAGGCTGAGAGGATTAAGAAATGGTTCTTATACATGTGTGGCTATCTGGCATTAAAACCCTTCCAGACACAAACTCATATTTTTAGAAAGGGTCTTCTACTTAATAGAGACAAAATAACTATTTTTTACTGGATATAAACATGTCCTTTAATACTTAAAGATGGTGGTTTTAACTTTTTTAAGCAACGAGTTTTCTTGGACATATATACTGATAATATATTGTTGCCATGGTAATTCTACTCAGTTAAAAAAAAAGACATTGTCTAAAAAAATAAATAAATAAAATGTCCACCCACTAAAACCCCATTGGAGAGGTCCTTTTGTTTTTATCCTGTCTACTACTCCCACCATAGTTAAAGTAGCAGTGATTGCTCCTTAGATCCACTACAGTTGAGTCAATTCAGCTTCTCTCGAGTGGGAGTGCATCCCTGATCCAGATTCACTGTGCAGGATCACCTTCCGGAACCTGAGCACCCTCTCTCGGCAGCAATCCACTTCCCAGGAAACAACAGGGGACCAAGAATAATGGGACAAAAACCCTGCTCTAGTTATCCTCCCCCACCCCCGAAGCTGACTAGTCTATGCACAGCAGAAGCTTGAAGTGTTGACTCTCCAATGAGACAAATGAGTTGTTTTTCACACCAGTTATTTCACTGTAATGCATTGTCACTCCTTGTCTGTATCTGCTGCTATAGTTCTCACCCTAGTCTTTGCCATAGGCTTGGCAGAAACCGCCCTAACTGATTGATCGCATGGTAAATGGTTTTTATTTGCTCTCTTCTATCTCTTTTGAGCAAGATGCATAATTACTATTTATGGTTACTGGTCTGGTTTAACAAAGGACAAAATACACAGTCCTCCTTCACAAGGGAAAGCTGCCCCTAACTACACCCATGGCCCCTGTAACCCTGTAAATTTCACTGTACTTAAGCCATCTGACTAAACACAGGGAAAAGTAATTAATATAAAAAGAGATAAAAACGGTCTTGACCCTGAGAGTCTGATACACCTCAAATTAGTAACCGTTACCCATGAGAGTTCCTCACACCAAGTTTTTCACTCCTTTTATAAGGAAATGAGAAATGAATTTTCCATCTCTGCCAAAGCTAAAAACTTGTTCCCCTCACTGGCTGAGTCTATAGTCCAGACACTAAATGTCACTTCATGCTATGTTTGTGGGGGGTACCAACATGGGAGACCATTGGGCTTGGGAAAAAGATGACAAATGGCCTTACATGTAATGATGTTATGAAAATACAAACTCCTAAATTAAGATGATGCTCTTTGACCCTAAGTGGGTCTGAGCATCAAAGGGGGAAATAATGTAGCAGGGAAGAGGATCAGAAAAAAACAGATGAGGCCTGAGTCCTGAGAAAGTACCAGGGAGGTAGGAATGGAATAGCAGAGAGATAAAACCTGAGAAATCTGAACATGAGGAAGGTCATGTAGCACCAAGGAGGAAAATATCATATGGCACTAGGATTAAGTAGTCAATAAAATTAAATATACCATATATGGATTAGACCTTGCTTTTTGCTTCTGTAACCTGCTTGCAAGGGTATATAAGGTGAAACCCCTTTGTTCTCCGGGCTCAGCCTTTGGACATGAATGAGTCTGCTGAGTCTGTGCCAGCATAATAAAACATTGCTTCCTGCTAATTGCCTCGAGAGTCCCGTATCTCAGCTAGCAAACTCCCGCAACAGTATGTGACCAGCAGCTGACTTCAGACAATGAAATAAGTCCAGATAAATACAGAGTTGCCAGGCTGAGCAAATGAAGGATTAACATTTTAAATTTCTAAGTTTGGGGGTTTTTTGATAGGATGCAAAAGTGTACTCGTAATAGACTCAGAAGCTGCTTTTACTTAAAGCACTGACTCTTAACTTGGGCCTGTAGATATCTGATGGATAACTACAAGCAAGATAAAATCTTTACATCTCTGCCTTCATTTTTGTATCTGTTCCCTTTGCTACTTTAAACTTTGGGTCATATTCTTGCTCAGCTCTACACACAGACATGTACATCATTTAAAGAGCATTCATATAAAGCTAATATTACTCCATATTCAAGGCTGACATACCCATGATAGAATTAGCTAAAATATTTTCAAGATTTACAGTGGTTTCATAACTAAGAGTTTATCAACTGCCAGCCTTTACAATGTCCTGTTCCAAAACACTTCAGCGATGCCTAGATGTCTCCAGTCATTGCTTTAAATCTGAACAAACTAACTCCATCTTGCCTTTCTGACGTGTCCTATTCTCTCAGTCATTCTGTCCTGCAGTCACCTTGGATTCTAAGGACAATAGGTCGATCAATAAACATCTTATGACAAGAATTGAAGCTACCTACCCCAGCAACAACTTTCTGGTAGCTGATAAGGCTCCTTAGGGCATCTTGAGATAATGATCAACTAGACTACAATTTGATCAACTGTTTGAGTATGCATAATTCTTGCCCCTTCCCCACTTTTGTTCCTTCCCTATATAACCCCAAAGCTCTTGTCCATTTCTCAAAGAGAAGACTGAGGACATGTGGTCCCCCTGGTCCTTCCCAGTATAGCTGCACTGAATAAATTCCTTTCCTACTTTCTATTACTTTTTCCCATTGTTTTTTGGAGCAGTAGCCAGACCTGTCTCTTGGAACTCCTGAAGATAGGCCTCCTGGCCTAGAAATCTAGTAACAAACTGATACAGTGCTCCCTCAAGTGCCAAATATAAAATACTGAGAACAAATCCAACACTAGAGAGGAGATAAAAATTTAAGATCTTTTAAAAAATTAATTTATTGTTAATTTATACAGAATCTACAGACTATTTTTTATTCTCAAATTATTTTAAATAACAATGCCAAATAAATAAAATTAAGTTACTAATTAGCAACTTTAAAAATATTTTTACTTCCATAAAAACAAGTGAAATGCATTTAAAAAGAACAAAATCACCCCCATATGAGCCTTTAATCTGCAATCATATAGATCAACTAACAATATTAAAATCATAGTAGAAATCAAAGGCACACATATTGTTTCCTTGATGCCAGTTTCCATGGTAATATTTTGCTGTTAGAACAATTCTATGAGTTTGAAATCATCTCCAAGTTACAGATTATAAAACTGATGTTTAGCCTAGATACTAATTCCAAGACCAATATGTAATAAATAGCAAAGTTAGAAGCCATGCTTATATTTTTCTGATTCTAGAGACTACCTTCTTAACCACTTTAGTAATTCAAAATTTCCATTTTTTCCTTGGATCAAAAACTCCACATGAATCAATGTTTCAAGAGGCTGACAATTATATCACAGTAGGTATATTATCACATCATTTTATTACTGAAACCAGGTTGTTACACTAGAATTAAAAACAATTTGTTTAAAATCAAAAAAAGAAAGAAAAATAAATAAAAATAAAAAGTTTGTTCATCATATGACTGTGGCAGTGACTTTCTTTCATAACTATTAGATCAATTGATATAACTTTTATGTAAAGAAATATTTTAAGAAAAATCAAGGGATACCCAGGACTGAAGGAATAGAATGGGACTTGAGATCAGTGACTATTTTCAGCCTTCTAAATGGCAATCTCTATTCTTAATGTCAATTTGGCTCAATAAGTACCTGACCTCATTTTTGATGGCTTTATACAAATCGTAATCAATCAGTAATCTTCCCTTTTGCTATTAAGTTTTCCAAGAACAGACACTTTCCTACTGTAGTTATAAAATGCAACATATCTACACACAGTTTTTGGTCTACTTATCTACTTTGGACTGTGATGTCAATTCAGGATCTGAAACTATGGTCAACTTACTTGAAATTCAACTATTTCATTAATTGATTATGTTTTGCTTAACTCCAGTTGTGTCAACATCTACTCAAAGACATTCTTACATGATACCTCTGTAATATATTACTGTCTATTACCTTTTTCTACATTTTCCTTTCTTGCCTTGCCTAACCTTACTCTATAGTGATTACACTCCTAAATGTCAGATTCCTCTTGGCCAATCTCCTTCTCTGAGGACATTGTACAAGTTTGGGAGCTATTGGTAGAAAGAAGTGGAATTGGAGCCAATAAAAGTTTTTAAAAGAATTGTTGCATGATTTATTTACATTTTAAAAGATTTCTAGAGAAAATGTAAAGAGAAAGAGATGGGAATTTGTCTTCAAATTTGTCTCCAGATAAAAAATACTGAGCCTTAATCTGTGTAAGTGATGGAATGTATAGTAAGGGAAGTGGAAGGGAGAAATCTTGCATTGTGTTGACTTGACATAACTCTAAATGTAGAATGACTTTAAAAAATGAGTTCTAAGTGATAAACAGGATTACAATTAATTCTGCTGATCTGGATTGTGGATTGATATTGTGGGTTGAATTGTGATCCCCCAAACTATGTTAAAGTCTTACTCCTTGGTGCCTGTTAATGTGACCTTATTTGAAAATATAGCCTTTGCAGATTTAAACGAATTACCATGAAGTCATTAGGGGGAGTCTTACTCCATTATGTTTACTGTCTTTATAAGAAGAGGAAAACACCATGTCAAGAGCAAGATACCAAGGGAGAACACCATGTGACAGCAGAGGCAGAAATTAGATTAATACAGCTGTAAGCCAAAGAATGTTGATAGCTACTACTTGAAACTTAAAAGAGGCAAGGAAAGATTCTTCCCTAAAGATTTCAGAGTAACAGTGGCCCACTTACACCTTGATTTCAGACTTCTAGCCTCCATACCTTACAGAGAACACATTTCTATTGTTTTAAGCCATTCATGTGTGGTAGTTTCTGATAGCAGCCTTAGTAAACTAATAAGGCTGATAACCTTAATTTATATTTGGTCAGTGCTATTTAAGAGGCCTTTGGAACACTCCTGGGAGATGTACAAAAGACAGTAAGAAATCCACAACTAATGCTTAGGGGAAAAAGTCAAGGTTAGAGACAAGCCTGTAGGAGACTTCAATTTAGCAACCACAGTTGAAGTCATCCTGTAAGGGGAACATAATGTATTACATTAATCAAGGTCTTTAGTTCTAACTGTTACTATAATAATTACCTAAAATTTTTTCACTTCTACAAACTTTCCACATAGTGATCCAAGGCTCTCAGTCCTTGTGTTTTATGGCTCCACTTCCTTAAAGAGATACCATAGAGGGGTTTTTTTCGATTCTCTGTTTTCAGTAGTACACTTATTAAAAGAGAGTAAGATCATGTAAGCCACTTTTTATGAGCTGAGCCAAGCCACATTCCACTAGCTAGAACTCAGTACTTGCCCCCAACCTCACTTCACAGGAAGATTAAAAATGTAGTCTCATTATTTGATCAAAACAATATCTCTTTAGATTATATTACAGATGCACACAGAAACAAATATATGTGAAATGGGAAATGACTTTTATACTTAAGTAATAACAGACAAGGTTTATTATGTTCAGAGGAGGAGAGAGAAAGACCATTTTGAAATATGTTAAATCAGAAAACAAAGTGATATTTGTCTACACTTTAAAGAAATGATAGAATTTGAACAAATAGTGATAAAAGGAAATGTCTTTAGGTGAAAAAGAATTGAAAAGCAGATCCCCAGATCTGTTTTCCTCTGAAAATAGAATTTGACCAGTTTGAGTAGAAATAGAAAAAAATCCTAAAATTCATTTAGATTCATAAAAGACCCCACATAACCAAAGCAACTGTGAGCAAGAATGAAGCTGGAGGCATCACACTTCCCAATATTAAATTATATTGCAAAGTCAGAGTTAGAAAAACAGGGATACTGACATAAAAATATTGACCCCAGAAATAAATCTATGCTTATACAATTGATTTTCAACATAGATACCAAGATGAGAATAGACAGTCTGGAAAAGACTATCTAGGTCCTTCATAAAATTTAAGATAGAATTCCTATCTGATCCAGAAATCTTTCTTCTTGGTACACATTTAAAAGTTCAAAATTAGGATCTGGATGAGGTACCCATACTCTTATGTTTGCTGCAGCATTTTTCACAATATCCAAGGTATGTCCATCAATACTAGAATGGATAAAAATGTGGCATTTCATAAATCATATATTATATGCCTTAAGGAAAGGAAATTCTGCCATTTATGACAACATGAGTGGGCATAAAGTTAAATAAGCCATACCCAGAAAGAAAAATATTATATGACCTCACTTATATGTGGAATCTAAAGTAGTCAAACCAATAAATGCTAAGAGAAGAATAGTGGTTGCCAGAGAATGGGAGACAGAGGAATGAGTAGGAGATGGCTGAAGGGTCAAAGTTTGTTATGCAAGATAAATCAGATCTGGATATTTACAATACAACAGAGTGCTAATAACTAACAATGCCATATTTTATATTTAGTGTTTGGTGAGGGAGTACATCTTATGCTATGTGTTCTTACCATAAAAAGATAATAATTGTGATGATGATGATGATAACAATAGGGAGAGGAAGAAATACTGGGAGATGATGGATATGTTTATGGCCTTCATATTAGTGGTGGTTTCATGCACATATATTTATTTCACAACTAATTGAGAATGTCAGTCACACCCCAATAAAGTAGTTTGAAAAAGAAAAAGAACCTAGTTAACCTTAAACCAGGATATTTATGGATCCCTAGTTCATGCCCAAATCAGGAGTAGACTTACCCTTTCACTTTACCTTTGCCAAGTGGATTTAAAGTTCTGCAGACTCTAATTTATTAAAATTTACTACTGAAGTGAGAATGACAGTTATTTCTTTTCATTTCTCAATATGGAACCACAATTTTATTAGAATGCTTGCCCTCTGAGTTCAGCAAGGAGCATGTTATAATTAGATGAGTATTATAATAGAGACTGTTAATAGAACTTTTGAGAAATAGTAAAAAAGAAAACCTACAAGAGTGTCTCCATTAGACTCTGTATAAGTAATGGAAACCTGTCTTAGGGGACCACTAAGAAATCAGCATGAGTTAGTTAACTGAAGGTCAAACAAAATGACATGATATGCCTTGGGGAATAGTGCTAAAGTAATCATTGCAGATAAGAGACTGACTGACTGTCAGAGTTGACTCTGCATATTTTCTAATATGAAAATGAAAATGGGAATTAGAAAGTGCAAAGGTGGCCTCTTTATTTTGGTATAAACTTGAATACAACCCATCAATAAATACTATCAAGATACACATTTCCCTATGCTCTACATTCAAAGTGTGAAATCATGGAGCATTGTAAAATGGAAAAACCCCCATATTTAGTTTCTAAAAATTATTCTCCCTTGAGTTCAAGTTGACTCTGCCTACTTTTCTAAGAGTATATTTTTTCTTATGTAAAAAAGTACAGTGATTGTTTTAAAACAGAGTGTAAAAGAAAATGTAAGATAAAGCATATATATTCCACAATTCAGGAAAATTCACAGGCAATTTTTAATGTTTTTGTATTAGTATTCACATGCATCATATCAATATACCCATCATAATAATGTATATCGGGTTTTCTATCTATTAATTTTCATTGAATATTTTAGGTTGGTTGCCCATTTTTTCCTTTGACTTACATTTCTTTTCATTATCTTGGAAAGATTACATAGAAATAATTACAGAAACTTTCATCTAATCAACCTGAGTTTCCTCTAAAGGAAGATAAAGAAAATGAAGTCAATTATTTTTTACTTATTCAGCACAAGTCTGCACTGTCCTTGTTAGAGTAAAAAAGAAAATATTGTTTCAAAAGAAGGTACAATGAGCAGATGTGCCACATTGGTTGAAACCTTCATTTTCAGTGGGCTGGCCTTTTTGGCATTGTAACTCCCTCTGATTTTGGATTCCTCTGCATACCTTTCAGTAATATGACAGAAGGAACAATGACAGCAGAGAGTGAATGGGATTTCTTATTTTCTTCACTTTTTGGATTTCTACCTCAGAAGCTACTTATCAGAATCATACTCTGCTTATAAATGCTACCTTTTCTAAATTTCCAGCTCTTGTCTCTAAGATAAAATGGATCCATCTGGTTTTGCAGTTTCCTTATCATTTTCCTTTGAGAAACCACAAGCAGATATTCAAAATTATATGACTTTATGTTTTCTTTCTGTTCCATGTTATAATTTACAGCACCAGAAAAAATAAAGTTATAGTGTTGCTGCAACATAAATGTTATGCTTTTTCCTAGCAACTCATCTAGGAGAAAGGATAGCTAAATGTTATGAAGGTGAAGACATTATGCTAGTGAAATTGTTTACCCCCAAACAAGAAGACTGTAGGCTGCTAGTCATGTTAGACTATAGTCTATGTCCCACAGAACTCCTTCCCCTAGCCCATTTGAAACTTGTTAGCTAGGATATTGTTTGCACAGGACTGATATATAAAAGACAGAGACAGAAAATGTATTTTTATTATTCATCATTCCTCTATAGAAATAAATAAAACATTATAAAACACATAAATATGTTTATATATGTTGAATTAAGTTGTAAGCATATATGAAAATTAGAGACTTACTTTTAGTATTCCATTGTTTGTATGGTCCCAGGAGATTTTATTGACTATTTTAGAAAAAAGGTTTGAGCAATGGATTTAGAAATCCTACTGACCTAAATTTAGATGAATAAATTCATGTATGTTTGTATATCCTGGTTGAAGGGTTAAAAATCATTGTTTTCACCAGTTTCTCATGGCTATATTAAATCAGGTGATGACTTTTTTGTTATATAAAGCAACTGATAATATTATATAAACACTTGGATATGAAAAGGATTAATAATAGAAAATTATTTACATGTCTGATATTCATATTTGATTCTTAGTAATAACTGTGTAAAAGAATTACAATATAGTTGAGCAAGGTTTGAAAAATTACTACTCTCAGTTTGTCATGGATTTTGATTATATATTACTTTTGTTGGCAAATATTAGAATTTGCTTTTCTTCTTACTTGTGTTTTTGCACTAAAGTACTGTTTAATGTTTTTCACTTTGTTTATTTGAATAAGAAAATAAATAAGCTATTTGATAGTCTTACTGTTTGCTTCTTTAAAAAGAGCATAAGAAAGGAGAATCAGGACTATGTGGGAACGAAAGATGGAAAAACTTAAGGTGAAACTATAAAGTAGTTAGCAAATCCTCTTTAACCTCCCTCTCCTCCCCGCTATTTTTTCATTGTTTGTTCTGAAATCCTCCGTAAGTAAATGACTCTATGTAACATTCCTCACAGCTTTTATTGCTGCACCTTATAGAACTTTTAAGAAAACTTTAAATATAGCTTCTGGACTAATAAACATGATTTTTCTCCTCTGGGAGATTATAAACTTCCCATTGCAGAAAACAAAATCAGGTTGATGTAAATGGATACATACGGAAAATATGTTTTGTGAAAAAAAAGAAATGATTCAGTGAAACATGGAATGTTGGAGCTATGCAGTAATAGGACACATTTTAAATTATAAATAGGATGAGTGAATTTGCAAGGTAAAGCATTTTTCTCTGGTCCCTTGGTCTCATAACGAAATTGCATCCTTATAGGTATGAAGGAAAAGTGAAATTGCTCTAATAGCATTCTTCTTAGTGGTGTTCATATTGATTAAACCCTTTTCAAATTCATCCATTTAAACTCCGGCTTTTTGTATCTCTATATTCTTCTAGAGACTTTTTTTCTTTTTTAGTTTCTTTTAATAATTTATTCCATAATAATGAGAAACCTTGCATATTTTGCAAACTTTTTATTGTTCTTTCCCATCACTCTTCCTCAGCCCAAGTTTCTAAGTCCAAATCTTGAGATCTTTGCCTCTAAAATATCTATTGAAGATTTTCACAACTGTACCACTTAGAAAAAAGCAGTATACTTCCGCCCAAAGCTTTGTGTATTTCACCTCCATTGTAACCATTACTAGAGATTTTATTAATCTTGCCAATGTCTGACTTTTTAAATGATATATGGGTTTTTGTTTTATTTGTTCACTAGTTTACTATGCACTTCTGAAATTTTTCTTGTACTAATTTTACAAAGTGAATCTATTTGAGACAATATATCAAGTTTTTAAAATAAATCATACATACTTTTCAAATTACAATAGAGTTACAACCTGATAAACCTATCACGAATGCCTATTATTGTTTAACAATTAGTTTAGGGGATAAGTGAAAAGCATGAATTCTGGAATCTGATTGCTTGGTTCAAATTCTGACTTTCCTAGTTACAAACTCTTGTAAGTATGATTTTAAACTTCTCTGTGGTTACCACAGACCATAACAACATCTGTAAAATGAGGTAATTGTACCTACTTCATAGGGATTTCATGAGTACAAAATATGGTAAAGCATGCAGACTCTACAATAATACTTAGCTCATCATAAATTTAACTCAATATTAATTAATTATGGAACATTGAAGAACAACCTCTAAACATTTTTCATATTCACTTTCCCTAATCCCTGATCGGGTATCACTATCTATATTGTTAGCACAGAGAAACTATTAGTCACAATCAATTACATTTTCTCCCTCACCCTCTCATCCAGTCAGCTACAAAGCACAATGTTGTCTGCCCAAAATGCTGTTCTCTAAATCTAAGCCTCATTGGCTCTAGCCTACAATTTGCAGATACGGTTATGGTTGTACATAGCACTGGGTTTGCTGATGATAGATGATTGAAACTAACAGTAGTTGTTCTCAAATTATTTCATTTAATTTTTCAAGCAATCATGTAAGGTAAGTATTCTTTTATCCTACAACAAAAGTTGCACTGAAACATCCAATGAGCCAACTACTTTGAACCAAATAATACAGTTAATAAGTACAATAAGTACCAGAACTGGACTTTCCCTTCGATATCAGGTTATACACATTTTGTTTCTCAAGGAGGGGAAAGTAAAAAAACTATTAGAGGATATTTTCTTAAGAAACCTGGAGTTTTAAATAGCCCTTGAGTGCCCATAGATATTAGCATTTTACAAAGTTTCTATCTCAAGAAAATTAGGATAGTTAGATTAGATAATGAGATTGTAAAGTTCCCTCAATTCAACTAGTATTTATTTAAAAACAGCTCATTATATGCTAGCTCACAAAAGTCTCTTGTCTTCTGTAAATCATGATATACATTAGTTCAACTTATTTCTTTACCAAATTTAATCAATAAAATTCTGCAAAGCGAATAAACCATTTTATGCAGCAGTAAGCACTAATACCTGCCATGCTTAAGTGTATTTAACCTGGTATGGAAAATGAGATATTGGCATTGATCTGCTATATTTCTTGAGCTAAAGCAAGCAGGTTTCAATACCTCAATAAATAACATTTCATTATATTGTTTCATGAGTAAACTACTGCAACTTGTTCCTCAGATAATTTTTAATCTTTAAAATGATCTATTTTCATATACTTCCCCATATAAAACAGTAAAAATATAAAAACTTTTCATATGGTGGTTGGTATTAACTTAAATTGAATATTCACTATTTGAATTTATTGCAGGAGATGTCCTCAGCTACCCAATTATTTTAGCACAATTTGGCACACATATAATTGTAAAAGATCTTGTATCTAGGCAAAGCATTTAATTTCCTACCAAATTAATCCCTTTGGAACATTACATTGAATGCCATGGTGATTTTTAAAAAAAGACTTTCATAACTGCAAAATGCTCCTGTAAATACTTAGTACTCTACAAAAATGGAAGATCTGCATTTATTCTCCGTTATATATAATGCAGGATTCTGTCGTACTAATTTATGCTGTTTCTCAGACCACATATTTTTAATAACAATGTGTGCTATGTTCATGTCTCTCTACTTCTAGGGTATTCTGTTCCCTGGTTTGGTGAAGGAGACATGCTCAAAAGTACAATGGATATGAACTGATCCTTAATTACTTTATCAATGTAGTCAAAAACAAGGATGATCAATGAACTATCTCTTTCAAGTTTTGCCTAGTTATATGACATATAGAACAATATGTGGTTTTAGCAGTTTGTTTGGCAGTACTAGGGTTTGAACTCAGGGCTTCACACTGGCAAGACAAGCACTCAACAGCTTTAGACACCTCCAGCCCTTTTTTTGTTCTGGTTAGTTTGGATAGAGGCTCACTTTTTATCATCCCAGCCTGAACCATTATCATCCTATTTTAAGTTTACCACCATCTCTAGTATGACAAGAGTTCATGACCACACTCAGCATTTTTCCTGTTGAAATAGAGTCTGGCAAACTTTTTTTTGTTTGTTTGTTTTTTTGCCCAGGCTGGCCTAGAACCATGATTCTCCTGATCTCAGCCTCCCAAGTAGCTAGGATTACAGGTCTGAGCCACGAGTGCCAGGTCGGTTTTACTAATTATTTAGTGAAAGTTAATGTGTCGTAGTTACTATAGCTGTATATCAAACTACCCCAAAACTTTTAAAATAAAGCAACCATTTAACTATGTGGACAGATAGTGTGGATTAGAAATTTAGACAAGGCATTGCAGGGATGTTTTGATTTTGCTCCTTGATGTCTGAGGAATCAACTGTGAAACATAAAGACTAGTGGTAACTTAATGGTCAAGGGCTTTAATCATCTGAAAGTTCCTTCATGCACATGTCTGATATATAGGCTGGAATTACTAGAAGGCTAGGGAATAAGCTGGCACTGTTTACTAAAGCACCTATGTGGAGCCTTTCCTAATGGTTTTGGTTTTTCATAGCATGTGGCTGCATTTTGAGGAGAAGCATCTGGGAAGGGAACATATAGAGATCAAGCATTCTAAGAGAACCAGATAAAGCTGCAATTTGTTTTCTACCCTAACATCATAATTCATATAATTCCTTCTGACTAATTATTAGCAAATCATTAAGGTCAATCTAGATTTAAAAAGAAAGGACACAGACTCCATCATTTAGTAAGAGAAGTGGTAAAGAATGTATGGATATATTTTGAAGCCACCACAAAGAGGTCAGCTAATATATATTTACTCAATTGTTTTATATATGCTGAACATTGTCATAGTGTATATGATCATTATGCATCTCATCTGTTAAGAAGTGCACTGAAATTTAAACAGAGAAGAAAGTGCTCTAAGTGTTGAAGGGGAGGGAGACTTTGGGAGTGCCCTAACCAATGTACAATATATGCCTATTTGAAATTGTCACAATGAATTCCCCTCTGCACAGTGAATATATTCTAGTAAAAATGAAAAACAAACCAAAACAGAAGAAATAAACAGAGCAGACAACAAAAAGCATCCATATGTGTTGGAACTCAACTTTGAATTCTGCTCTGGAGTTCTTGAGTACATGCCTTCAATTTTCTTCAATGTAAGAATATGTCAGCCTTAGATTTTAAATGTTCACTTATAGAAGTAAAGTTTTTTTACTTGCTACAAGGCAATACCAAGATCAAAATAACAGTAACAATAAGAAAAAGATAAAAGAGGCATTATTCAGAAACATCCCTAAACATTTGTTTTAGTTTTGGCTTCCCCATAATTAGATATCAAGGAAAAAATATGAGTGCATGTAATTTATTTGGAAGGTGATCCCAGGAAGCATAAGTGAAAAAAGTGAGAGAAATTATAAAATTCAAAAGAATATGTTTGTAGATAGTTATTATTGTGGGTAGCTAATGCTCAATTTGTTGGGTACTCTCTGAGAAATCTTTAGAAACATTCCTCAGAATCATCTCTCTCAAGAGGAATGAGTCTGGAGCACTTAATCAAGTATAACCATTCCCTTTGCTTAAGAGGTGAGACAAAACTTGTTTGCAGTAAGCATTATCCCTTGCTACCGAGAAAGCTCTCAGGCAGAAATAGACTTCTTCAAGCCCATGAGGCCAGGGGCTGTCAAACTGTGTAGGAGTCATATACCAGACTTGCCAATGGATTCAGGGTGGGCCAAGGGAATATGGTGCAGGGATCAACAATATCTACTTCATTTGGTTTTTTCCTATAGATTATTATTTTTTATAAATGTATTCCATGCACATATTTATAACAAACACATAATCTAAAAGACTACAGAAATAAGAGTGGTTTCTTGGTCTACCTTTTCCTGTTCTCAAATGTTACCCCTCCAGAAGTACTAATTTCTAACACTTAGTATTGTCTTCATCTATTTACCTCCTTATTTCTAAATAATATGCATATTTTGATTTCTCAATTTTATAACTCCTGTACTGTTTTCCTATTATGACAATTGAGAATTTAACACTTTAGTGCCATCTTCCTTCTCTCCAATTTTCCCATTGTAATCATATCACAATTTGTATTTATATTATTTTGACATTATATATTTTATAAATTTTTATATTTTATAATATCTATATATTTATATTATTTTTATATTTTTAATGTTTATGGTTATGTATTACATTTTGTTTTTATATTATATATTACACATTATGTATTATTATATTTTTTATATCTATTAATATTATGTGATATTACATGTTATTTGATATTATAAAGATAATATATAGTGATCATAGATCCTGCTTGTAAAATTTTTTCTGAAAAAAGTATTTCATTTTTAATTTGTTTTTTAATGTGTTTATTGATAATTTTCCCAAAGTCTTCACAAGCTCTATAAAGTGCATTTCAGCAATATTGTTGACACATTTTAATGCAACATTTCTATTTTTTTATGGAGTTCTTTTTTTTTTTTTTTTTGGTGAGCCCTACTTTCTTCAACTTTGAGGAGTCTATTGAACAATAATAATCCTCAGTTTTCCTTTTGCTTTCTTCCTGATACTTCACTCTTCTTTTAATCTAAGTTAGATCACTTGTTTCTTGGCTCCTGAAACTCATGTTTTCCTGCCTTTTGGATTCTTGTATTTCTTTAAAAGATTGCTTCATACCATAGCTTCCTAAGCATTTCCATGGTTGGTAATTTGTTTTGAGGGCAAATTACTTCCACAGGTGGGAAAATGCCTTCATTTTATCCTCTCATTTAATTCCCAATTTAAATAATTGTAACAGTCTAGCTCGAATACCATTTTTCCTCAGAATTTTGGAGGTGCCTCAACTATCTTCTACTTTCCAGATGTTAGGATCAGGACCTCCGGTCATTATAATCCTTAATTCTTTATAGATGACCTATTCTTTGTAGAGTTACTCTTTGCTTATTTTTTTTTTCTTCCTGAAAGATTCCATGGCTTTTCTTTTATCCCTTTGTGATGATGGTACTTGGTGTGGTCTTTAGAATTCTCTCTTTTGGCCCAGTGTACTCACTGATATTAATACTTATAACTTTGAGTACTATAAATGTATTTTTATTTCTAATTTCTGTGTTTGTTGAGGGAATGTACTCCAAATGGGTTCCTCCTCACCACTCTCTCTCTATAAATTTCCTGAATTAAATGTAAACTTTCTAGTTTGACCCTTTCTTGTTATTATATGTTCTGTCCTATTTTAAACCTCTTTAATTATTTTTCCTACTTTTGGGAGATTTTATTGACTTTAATTTACTGAATCTGTATTTCGGTGCTGGTATTTTTAATTTCTAAAAAATGTTTTTCTTCATATGCATTTTTCCAGTTCCATTTATTCAGTATCTCCAATGAATATTATCTCATCATTTTCTCTTATTTCTTTGAGTATTAACTACATTTATTTGAAGGGTTTTTTCTTTTGCCTGCATGATTTTATTTCCTATAACATCATTTTATTTGTATTTCAGTTTATTCCTCTTTCTTCTTTTCATATTAGAAACTTTACTCAAGCATTTTTATCCTTGATTGTCCAGTCATATGAAGACTGAAGTATTAATTACATACCT
Source organism: Castor canadensis (assembly GCF_047511655.1). Lineage (NCBI taxonomy): Eukaryota > Metazoa > Chordata > Mammalia > Rodentia > Castoridae > Castor > Castor canadensis. Next base: position 119,432,322 of record NC_133405.1, read on the forward strand.
TAGTTGCATCGGCCAAAGACCAGTTTCATCTAAGGATGACCAGATGGTAGATGAGAGATCAGAGAAATAGTGCTGTGCTCCACTACTACCGCATGCTGCAAAAGAACTCTTCCACTTAGGATATATCATTAAACTCTAAGAGATCCTTGAACTGTTTTATATTTAATATGAACTTCAAAATTTATTACTTTTTTTCAGAAAAAAGTCCATAGTGGTGATCCATTCTTAAAAGGGAACATTGTTTCAAAGCCATCTACTTACAACTCTTGAGTTATAAGATGGTAGATGGTAGCTGATGAAATGGCAACTATCTTTATAAGTGTAGAATGTACAGAAATAAGACATGGGAATTATTTATAATCTTGCAGCAGGGAATTTGGTTTAGCATTCTTTAAAATGTTTATCAACTATTATGAGAGGGACTTCTAAGATGACATATTGGGGACTGAATTTATTCTCTTACCAGGGAAAAAAATTAAATAAAGTTAGAAAAAAAGACAAAAGAAATAATGATTTTGAAAACATTGGATATCAAATAAAAGGTACAAAGATCCTGAGAAGTGGAAAACAAATCAGGTATTTCCTATTTTTATTGCCATTTACTGCCTTCAGTGTCCAAGTCTAGGTAGCAGGAACTCAGATAAGGTCTTCTTATGTTTCTCATTCCACTGCTTGTTGGCCTCTGCTATAAAATGCTGTCACTAAGTTCCTATGTGTCATAAAATACTAATGTTGCAGCCAATTTTCTCAACTTTTGCTATAAAACCATTCTATGGAAATCAGTAACAAAAAGAGTAGCTGACATATCAACATGGTCTGTGGCAATCAAGAATTGCTTGTCTCATTTTTAGCAAATTTTGCAAGTGGCACAAGAGACATCATGTAGTGCCATATCCTTTCAAAACGGCCCAGTTCTCTTAATGAAGACAAAATCATCCCTGTCATTTGACTGAAAGGATGGAGTCTCCAAATTTATACAAATTTAAATAAAATCATCCAACATACACACATTGTGCATGTATGTACACAGGTACAGATAAGTTTGTATACATATGGAGAAGTAAGTGATGGACATTTACTGTATTACAAGTGTTTATTCCTCATGAAAGAAATAAGAAAGATATTAAATTGTTCCATTTATGATTCTCCATATAATAAATATTAATAATATTAATGTATGTATTATATTTCTTTTATTAATATATTGATACTAAATACATATTTTATTTTTCTATAAAATTATAAAGTATAAGGTTAAATAAACAACAAAGGAATATTTTAAATAAAATAACAGATAATTAATAATCAATAGATATATTCTAAATGTGACTAAAGGCAAAATTACTGTGACTCTGATTTATTTTTAAAATCTTTTGATTTTTTTTTTTTGAAACAGGGTCTTACCATGTAGCAAATGCAGCCCCAGAACTCACTATATAGCTCAGGCTGGCCTCAAATTCAAGATCCTCCTGCCTCAGCCTCCCACAAGCTAGTATTACAGGTGTATTCCAACACACCCAGCTCATACTTATTTTTGACACAGACTGTAAAATTTATAACTCTTTAAGAACACTCAGCAATATAAATAGGTGATAGAAAAATAATGAATTAGTTTCAGGTAGGGCTTGGAGACAGGGTAGCTATCCAAAAGAAAGCAATTTCTTTCTATAGCATGTTTAGCTTTATTTTATTTGAAATATCTGAAGTCACCCTCCTAAAACCATTTCTTCCAAAAATCTTGCTTAAAGGAGTCAATTAACAGCATGATAATGAATCCGATATACTGTATTCTCATTTAAATGTACTCACTGATGGAAGAAGTTAACTCAATATTTTTCTACTTTTTATTTTTTTTATTAGGGTTGTCTTCTGGCCTTATGTAAAAAGCCATGCAATAGAACTAGATTCAATTGGTGGCACTGAGTATAGAGTTCTAATAAAGGCTCAGAAAGCCTGAAAGGAAATATGGGCAGTAGAACACCAGAGTACTAATTATGCTGTTTAATTCAATTTTAAGTAACTAATATAAAATGTAATGAACCCTAAGTAAAATCTCTAACATCTTCCATACTTTTTAATCATTTTGAACCTAGATGGTTTTTTGTGTGGATCTTGTTTTCATTTTATTTTTTCTACTATAGAGCAACTTAAAAGATTGCTTTTAAGTAAAATTTATTAAATAGAACCCATTTGATAATTATTTTCAAAAGACTGTATCATTTATTTAGTAGGAAAATGTCTTACAGTGTTAGACATATATACAGTGTTTAAGAAGAACTTCCATAATGATCATCAAGAACAAAAATCTGTATTTCATTTCATGATCCTGTGAGCTCATTTGTTAAACAAACAATATATTGAAAAACTGACAAAATTTCTATGATTTCAGAAATATTGGATTTGGATATTTTGTGTTCTATTGTTTCATAGCAAATTCACTCAGATTTATTGGCTTAAACAACAAATATTTATTATCTCACAGTTTCTGGAATTCAAGAACTTGAGAGGCAGTTAACTGTATGGATTCTGGCTCAGATAGTCTTATGAGGTTGTATTTAAGATGTTGGTTGGAGCTACAGCCACCTAAGTCTTGATTGGGGCTGGAAGATTTGCTTTGAAAGTCATTCACATGGCTCTTATCAGGAGACCACAGTTTCTCTAAATGTGAACTTCTCCATAGACATCCATAAAGGAAGGGAATGAGGAAAGAGGAAGAAAAAGAAGGAAGAAGGGAGTTTCAGGAAGTAGGGACCATTGGGGATGATCTTAGAGGCTACTGGTCACAAATAATGTGTAAGTCAAAGTTTGATCAAACAAACAGAACCACTAGACATGATATAGAATAAGGGATCTGTTCTGTAAGTATGCATTCTGCAAGTGTGGAAGCTGGTTAAATGGCCTTTTAAGGCTTCTGCTTCTGTATCTGATAATGGGCCTGAAGTTGGCAGGGCCAATAGTCAAAAAGGAAAGATGGACTTCAAGTGTGCAAGTACAAAGGCAAACTGGAATTCACAAGCACAAATTAGAAGCCACAAAGGCAAACTGAAACTTCTGAGGAAAAAAACGGAGGAAACAAAGAAACTAGAGTATTTGCCTATCTCTCATCAGCTTTAATGACATGGGTGGCTGCAGAATCCATTAGTCCCCTTCACCGTAGAGCTGCTCCAAAACCTAACCCAAGATTCAGAGAAGAAAAAGAATAAAGAAGAAGAATTTGCTTAAACATTTGCTTAATAATGTGTTTCAAAAGGTAGGACCTGCCAGGTGTTGTGGTACACACCAATAATCTCAGCTACCCAGAAGGTGGAGATAAGAGGATCAGGAGTTCAAGGCCAGCCTGGGTTACTCTGTCTTAAAGAAGAAAATAAAAGGTAAGAACTTTATTATGTGCTTCCTCTCCCAAAGATAGCGTTAAAGGGAAGATTTTTCAGTGAGCATTTCAGGAACACAGCATTGGAAACCAACAGGAAAGAGAGAAAAGGAGAACTGAATTCCTTCAAAGGAGCAGCTGAACCCATCTGGTGGGAAAATACTGGTCTAGGATAGCTATTCTCATTCACAGGGTTAATGATCTAGTGATCTCTAGATGTGTGGAAGAGAAAACAGCTGAATTAAACTTTGTATTAGAAATTGCATAGAATATAAAACTTAGATTTTTTTCCTACTGAGAGGAAGCCAAAACAAATAGAGCATATGGATCAGGTACACTGCTCTACAACAAAAGGATTTTGGTAAGTGATTTCATATAGATAATAAAACAAATGCCTTTATAATACTGCACAAATTACAAGTGCATTATGTCATCTGGTCATTAACACAAATATGCATGTTTGTCAGGTCCAACATCAATATTCCATGTATTTTATGTATATTAGCTAAGTGTTAAAGACATTAAGATAAATATTCAGTATTAGATTGAATAAAAGTAAGCCATGTTAGAACTAGACCCCCTACCCCTTTAAGGTGACTTCCTGGAAACTCTGCACCTGGCCCTAAAGAAAAATAAACATCCACCTTTAGCCATTTACTAGAAACTTCCCGCCTGAGGTAGAAGAAATGGCCCACCCTTAAGTCATTATCTAAGGAGAGTCAGAGGATTATCCTGCTCACTGACCTTCCTGGGACTTCTCCACCAACCTCATATCTACACCCAGCTGGTAAGTCGCTGGGGGCTCCAGCTTTCTTGCTGGGGATCCCCTCAACAGTACTACTTCTCTACAACCCAGTGTTGGCATTGAGCTATCTTCCTGTCTATCCATTCTGTGCTTCTTTCATTCTAACAGATAGTGCCAAAACCTGGCACAGATGTGGGTTTGACTCCCAGCTCTCCAATTTTGCAACCTGTAAAGCAGTGGGCTGCAGCAGCTCTTTCCAGGTTCACTCTCAGATCCTGAGCAGAGGCTGGAGTCATTTCTCCCCCCATTCCCTGCTCCCACTTTCCTTCTTTTTGCTGCTGGATCTCTACCACCCTTTCCTTTCTTTCCTTTCTTTGACAGCTCCAACAGGGACCATCTCCCCATCGCTGGACTTCCATCCCACAATGGCCTTCAAAATTTGCTGAGTTTTCCCTTCCATCTGGTTTTCTCTCTCACTGCTTTATTCTACTGTGAATGTCCTAGTGTGGACCATGGTGAAACCCTGGCCAAGCAAGAGACTCCCTCCATCCACCAACTGGGTGGATTCACCTGCTATTTTCTGGGGATGCCTAGAAATATCCAGGCATATGCACATGTCATAGGCTATCAGTTGGCAGTGGGGAACACTCCTGTCTTCTGATACATCTGTCCTACCATGTAGGAACATTGTGGGGATTACTCATCGCCTTTCAATTTCAAACCCTGGGTCTCACAGGGATCATCTCCATCTCAGACTCTGGATCTCACAGGAATTGTCTCAATTTCAGACCCTTGATTTCATGGGAATCATCTTAATTTCAGACCCTGGATCTCACAGAAATTGTCTTGATTTCAGACCCTGGATCTCACAGGAATCATCTCGATTTCAGATCCCGGGTCTCACAGAAATTGACTTTTAATTTCAGACCTTGGGTCTCACAGAAATAATGTACTGTAACATGGCCTGGCTCCAGTCTGCAAGAATGGGTCAGAAATCATCCAAGGCTCCAGGGCACAGTCCATTGGCATTTCTCCGCAAAAACCTTCGGACTCTGGGGCTCACTAAAACCATTAAACCCAAAGACTAACTTTCTATTGTAACACAATTTGGCCCCAATATAAATTGGAGAATGATAACCATTGGCCTGAATGGGGCACTTTTGATTTCCAAATTCAGTGTGATCTTGAAAATTTTCTTCAATGCTATGGCAGATGGTCTGAGGTCCCATACATACACCTTCCCTCTGTCAGTCTTGTAATTCCTTCCAGGTCCTCCTTCTAAAACCCTCCAAAACTTTGTCTCCCTTACCCTCCAAAGCTGTGTCAGCTCCCTTAACCAATTCTTTTTCTGAACAGTCTTTCACAGATTTTGACCCAGCAGAGGAGGGTCTTCTTTGCCCAGCCCCCCAATCTGCTCCCCCTCCCCCAGCTGAGACCCCTTCTGCCACTCCACTCCATCCCCAGCCCCCACCATTTCTCCCATTTCCCCCACACATGCGATTCCATTCCTTGTACCTTCTTCTACCCTCCTCCTCTTCAGACCCAGCCAATTGTCCTTCCCCTCCTCGAGGTGGTGGGAGTGGAGGGCCTCATGTGTATTTATGTGTCTACACCTTATTTAAATATTATACAAACATTTGTAGAGTTAAAAGTGTGTCCATTTAATATATGTAAAGTGATCAGCTAAAGCTCTCTATTATTCAAAAGCATTACATTTAAACCTTTGGCATATAAAACAGTTAATGAAACTTTTGGCAGTTGTGCTGTTTGCAATCAGTAACATTCAGAAAAACCCTGTCATTTTGGGCAATCCTGTCATCTAAAACCTGGCCTGTATTTGTCTTAGCCAAATGAGTACATGTGCATTAAAAAATAAGGCTATTTGGGATCACAGGCATTGTCTCCCTAACTTGTAAGAGATCTAAAGTTGAGGATGCTAGACTTGCAGAGTTGTGTCCATGTTTTCCTAATAATAGCAAGGAGCACTTACTGTTGTTGCTATTTTAATTCCATCAGTAGTAATTATGGCTGCAATGGAAATAACTAGATGTTCTGACAATTCTTAAACTAATTTTCATATTTTAACCAGGGCTATTCTAAGTCTTGTCATTACTTCTCCGGAGCATTTAAAATCAAACCCCCAAAATGACTCTAACAAGTACTTATTTTTCAATTGAGTCAGCCTTTTAGATATTTGCTTTTGTTGGCTTTTTGTATTCTCCTTGTAAAGCTTTTGACTGTTGTCTGTTGACATTCTGCAGCATGTTTAAGTTGTCAGGATATCATCAATAGTACAGGTAAAACTAAAAACGAAGCCAGGTAAAGCCATTTCTAAATCTCTTTTGTTGCTTATAATTTAGCCAAATGGGTCTTAATTGGCACTGACTCTCACCTGACCTGCCTGATCCACATATCCAAGAAAAGCTATTCCTGATGATGAGGGACTTTCATTAACCAGAATGGTTAATTGGCAAATCTTCAGAGGATACTGTTCAGAGACAAACAGTTTGGAGACAAGAGGGGAAAGCTGTCATAATCCAGATGGAGTCACCTGTGTCTGACCTCACAAAATTTACTAATGCCAAGAGGTTTTAAAGAAGTGATCTTATTCATGTCTACTAGACATTCAGGCCGTGACAGGCACCTCTGACAGAAGACAAACTCATATTTTTGGTCAAGGTCTTCTATTAAGTAACGACAAATTATTTTGCTGGCTTTAAACTTATCTTTTTAGTGATCCATGTTCAGGGAGTTATTTTCCCTCTACACAGTCAATTTAACTGGGAGTATTCTTACTTTAATTACTTGGTATTCTACTTTATAAAGGTGTTTCTGGTTTTAGACTTAAATAACAAATACTTTTGACTTAGACCTAAACTGCTTTTGCTGAAGAATGGAGTACCCTTCCAGATAACAACTCTGGAACTTCTCCCAAAACAAAAATTGAGATAATGACCAACCAGGCCACACCTGTGGTTGGAGCTGTTTACTATACATACCTTTCTCCCCTGCCCCCAATTCTTTTGTCTATTTAAACCTATAGCTGATGCCTATATCCCAAGATCCCTTGGTTTTCCTTATGCTGATAACCATTGGCCCATGTGTATTTAACTGCATGTCTCACTTTATCTCCCTAGGCTTACGTTCCTTTACACAGGTCATCACTCAAAACCTTGTTGAAAGAATGCTACTTTTCTATCATGCAGTCTGGGATCATTCATGATGCCATTATAGACTTCAAAAAGCACCACCAATCTCCTACAACAAACAGCAGGTAGCTGGGAACAGTGGTCTACCAGCCATGGGTAACCTCTCTGTTGGGACCCCTTCTTTTTCCTCATTGTGACCTCATCTTTTTCAAATCCTTTCTCCCTTTGTTTCCCAGAGGTTCCAGGCATTAGTCCAGGACACTACCCATAAGCACATCAATTCAGTTCTTTTCCACCAACAGGCCTGCTACAGTCACCTAAAGCAAGTGTGCAGTTATCTCCTCCCCTTAAGGGACCTGGACATCTCCATTCAGCAGAAAGTAGATAAAGGAACATCAGTGCCCCATTGCCATATATGGCAGGAATATTAGGGTGAAAAAAGGAAGTTATGTTAGAACTGGACCCCCTGCCCCTTGAAGGTAACTCACTGGAAACTCTCCACCTGGCCCTAAGGAAAAATAAACATCCACCTTTAGCCATTCACTAGAAACTTCCCACCTGAGCTAGAAGAAATGACCCACCCTTAAGCCATTATTTCAGAGGGTCAGAGGGCTATTGAGGATTTTTCCACCCAGGGACCTTTCTGGGACTTCTCCACTAATTTCAAATCTACCCCCAGTCTGTAAATGGCTGAGGGTTCCAGCTATCTTGCTGGGGACCCCCTCCACAGGACCACTTCTCCACAATAAACCCAGTGCTGGCATTGAGCTGTCTTCCTGCCTATCCTTTCTGTACCTCTTTCAGTCTAACATTCAGGATCACATAAATTGTGAATAAATTGCCAGAAATGGGCAAAGCCATGTAGTAAACATAGTTGTCTGAAGATTGTATATTACCTTTTTCAGGTATTAAAGTGCATTTTCCTAAGTAATACTCCAGACATGCCTGCTAAATTTTCATTCTTGCCACATTCCAGGAAAAGAATTAGTAACTTATTGCTTAATTTAACTATCGCAGGAAATGGCTAAATGTATATGATCTGTTTTTAATTGTATATGATCTGTTATGATTTTTAGATTTTGTACATTTATATAACAATAAAAAATACTTTCATAAAGCACCAAATCTTTAATTTTTCAAGCTTCATGTCTGCTTCTTCAAGTGCACATAATTCATATGAAGATGTAACATAGTACTCATAACATTTCACATTCCACTTTATTTCTTAGTATTATCTCATGAAATAATATTTAGATTTCCATATTTCCTATCAAGTCCTTTGGGATGGATGCTAAAATTCTGTCATGTATTCACATTTATAAACATAATCCTCATTCTCTAATTGGTAGTCACAATCAAATTAACAATTTTGTTGTTACTGCTTACTTACATCTTAAATATACTCAAAAATAGAGCCAAAACACTGTTTGTTAATTAATTTGGGTTCATTAATTAACACATTTTTATTTTTTGTGTGAAATGTAAAGATTAAGTAAATGCAATGTGTTAATGTATTTCTTATATTTATTTTTTTATGTTGAAAATATTTAGTTACTAACTGCATCTAGTTTCAGATCATGAAAGTTCTCTCTAAACAATAGCAGTCCAAATCCTAATATTAACAATCCCTTCATGTCTTACTGAAATATACAGTCTTCCCTCTTGACAAGTGCAGTGAAAGGAATGCATTGAATAGGTCCTCCTTCAACAGATAAATGGACACATTTCTTTGTGTTTTCAGGTTACAGCTGATTTCTCATGTTCACTACCAGGTTTTTCAGAAATGACTTTTTAGAAGTGTCACTGAGTCTGATGGAGGAGAATGGATGTTCTGGATTATTGTGTCACTTAGGGATGGTTGGAACAGAAACAACTCTTGGGTTTCTCCCTCAGAGTGACAAAGGCTTGAGTGATAATCAGAATTTTTTGTTTTATGAAATAGCACAGCTGCAAGATCCAGTGTAGTATGACCACAGAGAGAGATTCCACTTTGCATAAACCACATTTCCAAAGCAGAAAATTTTGTAAAGATGTCTGTTGGGTGCAGTTTTGTAATACAAACACTTTCAGAGAGTTCCATTTCCCTTTTGGTTTTTGATGCATGTTTTCATCTAATTCATTGTCTAGGAATCATGTAGCGTCAGTATTATCACAAAATGACTTCATTGTTAATATATCTACAAAAAAACCCCAAAACTCAGGAGCTTTCAGACTATTTTTGCAAACTATCCAAATTACTGATACCTCTTCTGCTCCATTACCAAAGTAACAGATTTTTAAATATCAATTTCATTTTTATTTCTCAGATTGCTCCATAGTGTCTATATACTCCATGAAGTTAGGACCTTTTCTAAGTTTTCTCCAGTATAGTAATCTCGCTACCTAAAATATTGTCTGACATGTGATAGGCACTGAGGCTGTGGGTTAGCCTAGCTCAACTGGGCAGTTCATCTGCTCCATAAAGTGTTCATTCCCTTGGGTCCCTAACTAGCACTGGACTATGCAAAATAGGGTAGCTGGAATGATTGGAGACTAGCAGTCCAACTGTCTAATTGGACTTTTCAAATGGCATCTCATGCCACCAAGAACCCTTCCCCTTTAAAAACTATAGAACGATCGCATAAACTAAACATTTTTCCAAATTGATTCCTATATGATCATTAAGTTGAGATAAAATTTAAATATATAGGATAGTCCAATGAAGACAAATAGTCCAAGGAAGACAAATATACTAGTATTCTATATTTCTCTATAAGACATATATCTGAGCCATAATAGCAAATAGATAATAAAATATTACAGCTTTCATTACAGTACCTTGGAGTGGTGAATGACATGTACTTGTTATGTAGTATAGCCTACTTTGAAGACTAGGAACAGCAAATATAATTATTAAAAGCAATTTAAAAGTAATGTCATTTTTAAGTTTATCTTCAAAGTATAACTTTTCAGAAGACATTAGCACATAGGTATTGACAATGAAAGGGTACCTTCTGAATATCTTTCCCTTCAGTGCAGTATTTTACTAAATATATCGCTTCCCCTTAAAATGTCTCAACTGCAGAAGTAAAACAAAATATTGACTCTGAATAATAACAGTTTGAGAACAAACCACTGTTTATAGCTACATAGTAATTGGAATATAACTCCTTTTACAGGGCATTATTATAAAGCCAACATTAGCAACTGGAGCATTGATGAAATTGTGCTTCAGAGCACTGACGAAAAGCAGAAAATTACAATGATAGCATTTTTGTGTTGTGAAATATCACAACAATCAGTCAACAAAGCTGAGCAAAATTTTACAAAATCTAGTATCATTGACATTTTCACATATTTTGATTTTATGTTCTTTTCTCTCTCTCTCTCTCTTGATGATAGTGGGGTTTGAACTTAGGCCTTGTTTGCTAGGCAGGCACTCTACCATTTGAGCCATGCCTCTAGCCCTGATTTTACATTTTTGATAAAAGTTTTTTCAATATGCTATTTTCTTAATATTGACAATCAATTTACCTTATGTTTAGGTTTGCCTAGATCCATGACTTTTGACCCTTCCCCAAGATCTAATTATTAACATGCCTGGGTTGACTTTACATTACATTTCTAAAAGTAATAAATCAGTGTCCTGTAATCTATAGTCAATATAGTGCATTTATTGTTACATCAATCATGATGTTTGAGAAAATATGAAATATGAAACCATAATATAAGAAGTTATAACTTCTTAAACAAATGAAAATATTTGAATTTTAAATTATCAAGATGTTTTTATGAAGCTTCAATTGAGTAACTAAGTCATATCGATATACATAATATATAATCTTCAAAGGGCTTTTAGAACCATGTTTTAGCAAATATTTCTTGGGTTTCTGTTTGGACAGAACATAGTATATATATTGCTGAATAATTTTTAGTTGTACGTAAAAAGTTAAATGTTCCCAGGCAATTTAAAATTTTAAATGTAATTTTAGCATTTTAAAATGAATGAAGTGGCTTTAAAGCAAAATATACTTTAGATAGTAAAGTTATGTCTCATTTTTAGGAATATTAAATCATAATTTTTTGTTTCTGTATTAAAGTTTAAAATAGTCTAAATAACAAAAATTATTAATGACATGCCCTCAGTCTTAATACTAGTTAAATAAGAGACTAATGTCAAACATTTTGATGTGCAAAACATGTTAAGATTGCTAAGGTAATAACCACTGGTGATGTGTGAATTGGACAAATCCATATATTATTGGTGGGAATATCAATTGAAGCGATTTGCTGGAAAGGCAGAAGGTGATTTAGCAGGATCAAGAAAAATAAAATAAAACAAATATATCCTAAAATCAATTATTTTACTTCCAGAAATCTATCTTTCAGAAATAATGTGAAGACACACAATGTGAGGCTTTTTTATTCTAACATTTTTAGCAAAAAATATAATTAAATTGATCATCTGTCCAAATGAGAATAGTCAAAAAAATTATGACAAATTCATACAATGAACTACTCTGTAAACATTTCAAGGAATAAGACAAATGATTAAGTTCTGATCTGGAAAGATATTCATATACTGTGAGAAAAAAAGTCAAGGAAAAATATGTATAATGAAATCTGGTTTTCATTTTTACTTCATATTCTAAAGTATATGCATGTATACATATGTGCATCATAAATATGTCTTTACATATATATTTATAAGTATGGAAAACAAGTCTTATTCATATACAGTGAACGATGATGTTGAATCTCTATTTGAAGATGTACAATACGGCATTTTTCTTGTTCAGATACTTTTAAAATGCCGGTGGCTCACGCTTGTAATCCTAGCAACTCAGGAGGCAGAGATCAGGAGGATCACAGTTCAAAGCTAGCCCCAGGAAAATAGTTCATGAGACTCTATCTCAAAAAAAAATCACAAAAATAGGGCTGGTGGAGTGGCTCAAGGTGAAGACCCTGAGTTCAAACCCAGGTACCACAAAAAAAAAATTATCTGTGGAATTGGAATTATTTTAATCTTTCTTTATATTTTTTCTAACAATGAGAAAAGAGAGATTAGGGATTTAGTGCCTTGTAAGTATAGGCATTGAGTTCAATTCTAGCACCCAAAATAATAATAATACTGAGAAAAGAACATTTGTATTTGTTTGTGATGATGTTAAAGGCTCTTTATATACAAAGTCTCCTACTAAATTATCCAAAATCAAGTAGAATAATAAAAATATGAAATACAAAAATGCAATTATAGAGTGACAAAGCTTAGAAATGTAATTAAGCATACCTTATTTAATTAGAGCTTTTTTCTCCACTTACTTTATTTTTTTATTGTGCTGGATGTACATTGTGGCATTTACAAAGTTCTTACAATATATCAAATGTATCATAGTTGAATTCACCCCTTACATCATTCCTTTATCCCCCTTCCCCATTCCTGAAATAGTTTTAGCAGGTCTCATTTTTCCATTTATATACTTATGTACACAGTATTTGCACCATGTAGTTAGAGTTTTAATTGCTCTATAGTGTTTACGCAGCAAGATAAGTGTTTGTCCCCTCTACTATCAAACGAGTGCAGTGATCCTGACATTTTTTATTCTAGATCTCCTTCTGATTGGCCATTTCAATATTTCTTATATACAATAAGCATATATATATACACACATACACATATATGTACACATGTATATATACATATACATTTGTATATTAAGTTAAAAATAGTCTTCCTATTTCCACAGTCCTTGCATCTGTGGAGGTTCATGGATGCTTTGACCAATAGAGTGTACTGTATCCTAGAATGCTGATACTCTGTGACTATTGATACTACAGAGACTTGAGCAATCTCAGGGATACACCCACGGCAGCTACAGGTTTGCACAACAGGAATACTTTTTGTTGTTTTTTTATCCCAATAGAGAGCAACCATTTGGAGTGTAGAGCCTATTGAACACCACATTTTTGCCAATTGAAACTGGCTTTTCTGCCATAATGTCTCCTTGAAATCCTGTCCACCTTGAAAATATTTCACAGGAGACTAGGTTTTAATTGGGTTGGCTCATGACTTAATCTCATTCTATTGGAACATCAGAAATTAGTCTAAGAAGGAAACAATAAGAGAAATTAGGAGAGGCTGAGCCAGGTGAAAGGCTCAAAGAGGAAGCCTTTCACCTCTTTGGGTGATGATTGTCTAATACTATGGCATAGGCTTGTTTTCCACACCAAATCTGGATTAGCCTAGGTCTACCAGGTGCAACAGTGTGTATGTGCATTTAAAGAAATGTGAGTTTCTAAGACTGAATTTTAAGAGCAAAACACTTGTACCCACCCTCTACTGTGCAGAGATGGCTATATGAGCAAAGACTCAAATCCTTAATCTTTCAAAATGTTTGGTTTCCAGGGAGACACATAAACAAGGGCCTCTTTGTGGCACCTGGAGCTATGGTCCTACCCTGTTGCAGTAGTGATTAATAGTGTCATTATCAATAAAAGAGAAAAAGGAGAATTTTTTCACTTGCTATTAGATCACCACAAACCTACCTCACTGTATCGAAACAGGACAAATGCAACACAGCACATTGGATGGTGTGTGTCTCTCCCAAATGCTGATTCCCTCTAGATACTGTATTTGTATGGGCTTTATAGTACTTTACTAAGTCAATCAGTTGTTGGTTGCTAGGTGACCTAATTTGTGTAAATATAATGTGTTGATTTTTCCTTATAATCATTTGGGGTTTTATTGTTTACAAACTTCCTTATGTATTGAGATGAAAATAGACAAAGCGTCTTCTACAGAAAGTTATGACCAGACAAAAGAATCTCAAACATGAGCTGTAGTGAGAGGAGGCTCTCCTTAAAGTGAGGATCTTGAAAGATCTTTTTTCTTTTTGTGCTCCCTTTTGTCTTTTTCCCATTTTGGGAAAACAAATCCTATCCTACACTCAACTCCCTCAAAGGAAAATCCACAGACATTTAGCTTTTGGAATGTCTTTACAACTCCTAAATGACTTATGAAAAAATTCTGAAGAAGCTAGGAATCCTCACCCTTTGTTTCCAACCTCCTGAGTCAAGACTATTTTTTTTTTCATTTAGTGATACGTGCATACATTGTTTGGGCCATTTCTCCCCCTGCCTCCTGCCCCTTCCTTATCCCTCCCACCCCCCTCATTTCCAGGCAGAACCTGTTCTGCCCTCTTCTCCAATTTTGTTGAAGAGAAAACATAAGAGATAATAAGAAAGACATAGCATTTTTGTTAACTTAAGATAACAATAGCTATACAGAGAGATTCCTAGCATTGCTTCCATGCACAAGTGTATTACAACCTGAATTTGTTCATCTCTACCAGACCTCTTCACTACTTCCCAGTCACCTTCCCATAGTGGCCTCTGTCAGTTTAAGATTACTTTATTCATTCCTCTACAGTTGGCACATAAAACACTTTCAAGTTTTGCTTTTCTATACACCAACAATGAACAAATTGAGAAAGAATACAGGAAAACAATTCCATTCACAATAGCTTCAAAAAAAATCAAATACCTAGGACTAAACTTAACAAAGGATGTGAATGACCTCTACAAGGAGAACTACAAACTCCTGAAGAAAGTGATTGAGGAAGACTACAGAAGGTGGAAAGATCTCCCTGGCTCATGGATTGGTAGAATCAACATAGTAAAAATGACTATACTACTAAAAGTAATCTAAAATTCCCATCAAAATCCCAATGACATTCACCACAGAGATTGAAAAATCAACCCTAAAGTTCATTTGGAAACACAGGAGACCGTGAATAGCCAAGGCAAAACTCAGCAAAAAGAGCAATGCTGGAGGTATCACAATAACCGACTTCCAACTATGTTACAGAGCCATGGCAATAAAACCAGCATGGTACTGGCACAAAAACAGATAGGAAGACCAGTGGAACAGAATAGAGGACCCGGATATGAATCCACACAGCTATGCCCACCTTATTTTTAACAAAGACCATGTCTTAATGCAATTCTTGCCAAACAGGACACTGCTGTGTTTCAATGACTCAAACCTACTTAATCTGTAATCTTGAGGTAGAAAGAAGCAATTGGGGGCTTTCCATATAGAAAGTGGGGTCAGAAAACAAGGAAAGGCAATGTAAATATATATTCAAATCACTCAGGAACTTTTATAAATGATTTTATTAGCATATAATAGTTGTACAGGGGATGCATTGTGATATTTACATATGTGTTTAAAATATATCTTAGTTGGACTTATTCCATTCATAATGGTGCAAGAAAAATGACCATAAAATTGTTTAATAGGAGACAGAAGAATATATCTCCATCTTACAGCTGGAAATCAAAGTGAGAAATCTTGAATTTATGGGGAAAGAGGGTAGTAAAGTAGGTGCCTCTGTCCTTTCTCTGATCCTTTCTTTTTCCTGAACTTCAGGAGACTAAGGCTCCTTGAGTTTTCATAACCCCATCACTTGTGTGTTGATTTCATGGTGGATTTTGCTGTACCCAAGTACTTCCTTTCTTATTTTTTAATCATTTTGTAACACAAGCTGACTCTTTCTCTCTCATTTCTTTGGAAAAATACAATTAATAAATAAACTTATTGATTAAAAATAAAAACCCGCCATTCCATAAAAATTATGACTACCTTAAGACCACCATGCTAGAAAGACCACATGTTAGATGTTCCAGTTAGCCACAATAACTTAGCTCCCAGCCATAAACATCGACTGTTAACCCTATGAATTATCTATTTCAAATGCCTGACTCTTCAGATGATGGAAGTCCAGCTGACACCAAGAGTGCCCAAAAAAGAATCCCTCAAGTAGCATTTCCATAATTCCTGACCCACATATTCAAAAGCAAAACTCAACAACTATTTTATTCTAATACATTTTGAGGTAATTTGTGATTGATAAATAAATAACTAAACATGAATCCATGTCAAATTTTAAAACAAATCAATACTTAGTGGAGATTTCCTTCTTTGGGACCTGCCTCTTTAGAATCAATTGAGATAAAAATCCCAATATTTTCTTATTTCTCAATTTCATTATTTATATGAGAGAGAGTTTAGTATAGTTCAAGCACTTTTTATAAGACAGTCCACTTGAATTCTTTGGCTAATATTCTGAATGAAGATCAGGTTGGCTTAGGCAAAGCATTTTTGATATTTGTCTTGATTTTATTCTCCACCACCTAATGGAGAAATGTATTACACACAGAATATGTTCATGTTTTACTGTTCTTTACTTGGCCTTTCATTTTCTATAAATAGGATATGGTAGCAATTCAATATTGGCCCCTAGCTCTTTGTGCTTATATCAATTTCTACAGAATTCAAAATGATTGAGATATATTCTATTGTCAAGCCTAATTCAAACTGGAATAACCATGCTACATTCTGCCTCCCTCTCTTGTTTTTTACACTTATGTTACTGACTACAAACCACTTCTAAATATGCCAATTATAATTCCTATCTCTTGTTGTGAATAGCAAAATGCATATTTTCTTATAGAATATCCATGGCTTTATTACTCAGCCTGCTATATAATTGTTATCAGAAAGAATGAGTTACACCAGGTATTCTAAAATAAAAATAATTTTTATTCATATTCTCAGGCATTGTTTAAATCTAGCAACCTTTTAAAACAGGTCAAATCATTTTACTTTGGACTATAATTGGTAAGCAGATTATTCTGAGAAACTCACTAGCTGTTTTAATACATAAAAGTAAGTAAATGTTTGATGGATATTTTCATATTTCTAAAAACTGATTTATTATATATGTTACATATTTTTCCAAAATAAAGTTATTATAAATATGTTTTATACCATATATACCTAAATACCCAACTATCTCTGTGTGAAAAACTCAATATTTTATGTCAAAAAAAAATTGTCCCTGACTGGCTACAGGCATTTCTGGGCCAACTTTTATGCCTAGATGAAGTTGCCATATATGTAAGAAGGCTTTCAGCTTAGGCTACTCATTTATAAAGCATATAGATTTGTCTTTGTTTAACTATAAAGAATATCTTTATGCTGTGTTCTTGCAATATAGTATAGCCTTAAATATGTTTGTTAGCCATAGTTTCTTAAAAAGTGAAAATAAAAATAAGTTTTATAGAAGAATACCTAAGATCTGTGCAAATAATTTATTTCATCAAGTTCTAAAGCCTATGAAGTTTCACTGTCCAATACCAGAGCCACTAGCCACCTATAGCAAGAGAGCACTTAAACTAAATGTAAGTACTACAAATTGAGACATGTTATCTGTGCAAATATCCATTAGATGTCAAGGACTTAGTACAAAAATGTAAAATATTATGTTAATAAGTTTTTATATTGATTATATAGTGAAATGATAATATTTTATATGGATTAAGTAAGTTCTATTTTTAAAATTGATTTCATATGTGTCACTAATATTTGTGATTTTAAGTATATATCTACTCTATAGCACTGCTCTAAAGATAATTCTTGGACTAAATCATGAGTACAGGAGCCAGTTTTGATCCCCCAGTGTATCATCATTGTATTGTTCTTGGTTTTATTTATACCTCCAGCTTGTCTTACAGGATAGTATGAAAAATGTTTCTTTTAAAAATATTGTATTGTGAAGATGGCGGCTAGAGGTAGGAAGCAGAAAGCGACCCTCCTATAGTGAAATCTTGGAGAGACGCTGGAGACACACTTTGCAGGCATAATCACCGAGAAAAGGCATAACTTTGACTCCTCCACATCTCCAGCCAGCGCAGAGAATCTCCACTTCACGTTAAACGGAGAACCGAGGAGGCCCCCGGGCCGCCAGTGGCCGGCGCCCATACGGCTTGGGAAGACGCGGACTAGGTGAGCTTCGCGGTACCGCGGTTCCCCCACAGACAAGCCTGGGCCAGAGCAGCATAGCCCCCTGGACAGACTGACCTCCACCCGGGAAAAAAAGAGAAACTGAGTACTAAGCAATAAGAACAGTTAAGACGCTGGAAAGAGGGTGGGGCGCCCTGAGCGCTGAAGATTGGGGGAAGGGAATCCTTCCCGGGACTGTAAATAAACGAGCCGGGCGGGCCGGAGAGGCTCTGGCGGGAGCAGGGCGCGCCAGCAACCAGGAGCGGGGACGCTTGTGAGAGGAGGGAAGACCCACTTCCCACGTGAACTGTAAATAAACACGCAGGCCTGACAACACGGGGCAGTGTCGCCTTTCCCAGTGCTTGGAAAGGGAAAAGCCTGTAGCAGAGGCCCCCCTCCCCCGCACAGGAGAACTCTGAGCAAACAAAGCCTGTGGGACCAGGTGAGTGCTAAGCTCACCCCAGAGATTTGCATAAATAACGCCGCCAGCTACAGGCTGAGAGCAGCAGGCAGGCAAGCCACAGTTGCAGATACCACTCTCAGAACTGCCTCCAGACGCTTTTTTTTTCTTTTTCTCCCTACCTTTGATGAGAGAACAACTGAATTACACCTGCAAGCCGAAAAACTTACTGAAACTGTATTGCATTTGAACTGGGGACACTTGGTGGGGCTTTTTTTTTTCTCTTCTGTGTGTGTGTGAGTGTAGTTTTGTTCTACTTTATGCATCCCCTTTGATGAGACAACTACAGAACAACATCTGAGGCACCAACTCCAGGACTGGAGATTGAGACGGACATCCAAATTATTAAGACTGAAATTGCATTGCATATAAACTTGGAAGTTTTTTGGTTTTTTGGTTTTTTTTGTTTTTTTTAATTTTCTATTTTCCATTTTATTTTAATTCATTTTTATAAATAGATATTACTTTCGTATACTTATTTTTTATTTTTTTTATCTTTGATTTTCAATCCTCTCTCTGTCACTCTATTGTCTGTTCAGCTTACTGTCGATTAGTACACTAACACTCCCTGTTTATACCTTTGAAACTCTCTTGTCTGATACCTTGTTCTGCTTTCTCCCTCTTGTCTGTATATTTGTTTTCCCCTTTTCTTTAACTTCTTGCTTTCCATCTCAGCTCACTCTTCCATTCTCAATATTACCATTGTTATTATTACAAGCTAGAAAATACTTAATTACACACAGTACAGGGACAGTAACAACACCAAGGACAATGACAGGAAGACAGAAAAAACAAGGAAACCAGTTTCCCCACAGCAAAAAATTAGTACAGGAACCAGAGGGGAATGAAGAGAACAGAAACTCAGAGCCAGACTCCAACAAAATGAAGATAAACTATGCCAAAGGACCCAATGAAGCCTACAAGAATAATTTAAAAGAAGACATACTACAAGTACTCAATGAGAATTTTATAGAGATAATACTGGATAGGGTCAACCAAAATGTACAGGAGACACTCAAGAAATTCCAAGACAATAAAAATAGAGAATTTGAAAAAGCAAAAGAAGAAATAAAGGAAACCATAGAAGCACTTTATAAACACCAAAGTGAAAGAGAGAACATAATGAATAAATGGATAAATGAACTCAGGACAAAAATAGACAACAATAAAGAAGAAAACAGCCAGGATATGGAAAACCTCAGAAAAAAGAACGAAACAGAACTGCAAAACAAAACGGAAGGCCAATCCAGCAGAATAGAACAAACAGAAGACAGAATCTCAGAACTTGAAGATGAAATGGTAATTAAAGGAAAAACTGAAGAACTACTAATTAAACAACTCAAGACCTGTGAAAAGAAAATGCAAGAACTCACTGACTCCATCAAAAGACCAAACTTGAGATCATGGGCATCGAAGAAGGAGAAGAGGTGCAAGCGAAAGGAATGCATAATATATTCAACAAAATAATAACGGAAAATTTCCCAAATCTAGAGAAAGATATTCCCATACAAATGCAAGAGGCCTCCAGGACACCAAACAGACCAGATCAAAATAGAACTACTCCACGACATATCATCATTAAAACAACAAGTTCAGAAACTAAGGAAAGAATATTGAAGGCTGCAAGAGAGAAAAAACAAGTAACATACAAAGGTAAACCCATCAAAATCACAGCAGACTTCTCAACAGAAACATTAAAAGCAAGAAGAGCGTGGGGTGAGATCTTCCGGGCACTGAATGAAAATAACATCAACCCCAGGATACTCTACCCAGCAAAGCTATCATTCAAAATAGATGGAGCAATAAAAGTCTTCCATGATAAGCAGAAACTAAAACAATATGTGACCACAAAGCCACCATTACAAAAGATTCTGCAAGGGATCCTGCACACAGAAAGTGACACCCAACTTAACCATGAAAAGGCAGGCAGCACCAAACCACAGGATAAGAAAAAGCAAGACAGTAGAGAGTAACATCAAGTTAGGTACACACAATCAAACCTTCAAACAACTAAGATAACTAAATGGCAGGAATCACCACATACCTATCAGTACTAACACTTAATGGTAATGGACTTAATTCACCCATCAAAAGACACCGTTTGACAAAATGGATTAAAAAAGAAGATCCAACAATTTCTTGCTTACAGGAGACTCATCTCACCGACAGAAATAAGCATATGCTTAGGATGAAAGGCTGGAAGAAGATTTACCAAGCCAATGGCCCCCGAAAACAAGCAGGAGTAGCAATACTTATCTCTGACAAAGTAGACTTCAAACCTACATTGATCAAACGAGATAAAGAAGGACATTCCATACTAATAAAAGGGGAAATAGACCAAAAGGAAATAATAATCATCAATCTGTACGCACCCAATGTCAACGCACCCAATTTCATCAAACATACCCTGAAAGACCTAAAAGCATATATAAACGCCAACACAGTGGTTGTGGGAGACTTTAACACTCCATTATCATCAATAGATAGGTCATCCAAACAAAAACTCAATAAAGAAATACAAGATCTAAAATATGCAATAGATCAAGTGGACCTAGTAGATGTCTACAGAACATTTCATCCAACCTCTACACAATATACATTCTTCTCAGCAGCCCATGGAACCTTCTCCAAAATAGATCATATCCTAGGGCACAAAGCAAGCCTCAGCAAATATAAGAAAATAGAAATAATACCATGCATACTATCTGACCACAATGCAGTAAAAGTAGAACTCAACAACAAAAGTAAAGACAAAAAACATGCAAACAGCTGGAAACTAAATAACTCATTACTTAATGAAGAATGGATCATCGATGCAATAAAAGAGGAAATTAAAAAGTTCCTAGAAGTCAATGAAAATGAAAACACAACCTACCAGAACCTATGGGACACAGCTAAGGCAGTCTTGAGAGGAAAGTTTATAGCCATGAGTGCATATATTAAAAAGATTGAAAGATCCCATATCAATGACCTAATGATACATCTCAAACTCCTAGAAAAACAAGAACAAGCAAATCCCAAAACAAATAGAAGGAGAGAAATAATAAAAATAAGAGCTGAAATCAATGAAATAGAAACCAAAAAAACCATACAAAGAATTAATGAAACAAAAAGTTGGTTCTTTGAAAAAATAAACAAGATCGATAGACCCCTGGCAAACCTGACTAAAATGAGGAGAGAAAAAACCCAAATTAGTAGAATCAGGAATGCAAAAGGGGAGATAACAACAAACACCATGGAAGTCCAGGAAATCATCAGAGACTACTTTGAGAACCTATATTCAAATAAATTTGAAAATCTAAAAGAAATGGACAGATTTCTAGATACATATGATCATCCAAAACTGAACCAAGAGGAAATTAATCACCTGAATAGACCTATAACACAAAATGAAATTGAAGCAGCAATCAAGAGTCTCCCCAAAAAGAAAAGTCCAGGACCTGATGGATTCTCTGCTGAATTCTATCAGACCTTTAAAGAAGAACTGATACCAACCCTCCTTAAACTGTTCCATGAAATAGAAAGGGAAGGAAAACTGCCAAACACATTTTATGAAGCCAGTATTACACTTATCCCAAAACCAGGCAAAGACACCTCCAAAAAGGAGAACTATAGGCCAATCTCCTTAATGAACATTGATGCAAAAATCCTCAACAAAATAATGGCAAATCGAATTCAGCAACACATCAAAAAGATTATTCACCACGACCAGGTAGGCTTCATCCCAGGGATGCAGGGGTGGTTCAACATACGAAAATCAATAAACGTAATAAACCACATTAACAGAAGCAAAGACAAAAACCACTTGATCATCTCAATAGATGCAGAAAAAGCCTTTGATAAGATCCAACATCATTTCATGATAAAAGCTCTAAGAAAACTAGGAATAGAAGGAAAGTTCCTCAACATTATAAAAGCTATATATGACAAACCTACAGCCAGCACTATACTTAACGGAGAAAAATTAAAACCATTCCCTCTAAAATCAGGAACCAGACAAGGATGCCCACTATCTCCACTCCTATTCAACATAGTACTGGAATTCCTAGCCAGAGCAATTAGGCAAGAAGAAGGAATAAAAGGAATACAAATAGGTAAAGAAACTGTCAAAATATCCCTATTTGCAGACGACATGATCCTATACCTTAAAGACCCAAAAAACTCTACTCAGAAGCTTCTAGACATCATCAATAGCTATAGCAAGGTAGCAGGATATAAAATCAACATAGAAAAATCATTAGCATTTCTATACACTAACAATGAGCAAACGGAAAAAGAATGTATGAAAACAATTCCATTTACAATAGCCTCAAAAAAAAATCAAATACCTAGGTGTAAACCTAACAAAAGATGTGAAAGACCTCTACAAGGAAAACTATACACTTCTGAAGAAAGAGATTGAGGAAGACTATAGAAAGTGGAGAGATCTCCCATGCTCATGGATTGGTAGAATCAACATAGTAAAAATGTCTATACTCCCAAAAGTAATCTACATGTTTAATGCAATTCCCATCAAAATTCCAATGACATTCATCAAAGAGATTGAAAAATCTACTGTTAAATTTATACGGAAACACAAGAGGCCACGAATAGCCAAGGCAATACTCAGTCAAAAGAACAATGCAGGAGGTATCACGATACCTGACTTCAAACTATATTACAAAGCAATAATAATAAAAACAGCATGGTACTGGCACAAAAACAGACATGAAGACCAGTGGAACAGAATAGAGGATCCAGATATGAAGCCACACAACTATAAGCAACTTATCTTTGACAAAGGAGCTAAAAATATACGATGGAGAAATAGCAGCCTCTTCAACAAAAACTGCTGGGAAAACTGGTTAGCAGTCTGCAAAAAACTGAAACTAGATCCATGTATATCACCCTATACCAATATTAACTCAAAATGGATCAAGGATCTTAATATCAGACCCCAAACTCTTAAGTTGATACAAGAAAGAGTAGGAAATACTCTGGAGTTAGTAGGTATAGGTAAGAACTTTCTCAATGAAACCCCAGCAGCACAGCAACTAAGAGATAGCATAGATAAATGGGACCTCATAAAACTAAAAAGCTTCTGTTCATCAAAAGAAATGGTCTCTAAACTGAAGAGAACACCCACAGAGTGGGAGAAAATATTTGCCAACTATACATCAGACAAAGGACTGATAACCAGAATATACAGGGAACTTAAAAAACTAAATTCTCCCAAAACTAATGAACCAATAAAGAAATGGGCATGTGAACTAAACAGAACTTTCTCAAAAGAAGAAATTCAAATGGCCAGAAAACACATGAAAAAAATGCTCACCATCTCTAGCAATAAAGGAAATGCAAATTAAAACCACACTAAGATTCCACCTCACCCCTGTTAGAATAGCCATCCTCAGCAACACCACCAACAACAGGAGTTGGCGAGGATGCGGGGAAAAAGGAACCCTCTTACACTGTTGGTGGGAATGTAGACTAGTACAACCACTCTGGAAAAAAATTTGGAGGCTACTTAAAAAGCTGGACATCGATCTACCATTTGATCCAGCAATACCACTCTTGGGGATATACCCAAAAGACTGTTACTCCAGAGGCACCTGCACATCCATGTTTATTGCGGCACTATTCACAATAGCCAAGTTATGGAAACAGCCAAGATGCCCCAGCACTGACGAATGGATTAAGAAAATGTGGTATCTATACACAATGGAATTTTATGCAGCCATGAAGAAGAACGAAATGTTATCATTCGCTGGTAAATGGATGGAATTGGAGAACATCATTCTGAGTGAGGTTAGCCTGGCTCAAAAGACCAAAAATCGTATGTTCTCCCTCATATGTGGACATTAGATCAAGGGCAAACACAACAAGGGGATTGGACTATGAGCACATGATAAAAGCGAGAGCACACAAGGGAGGGGTGAGGATAGGTAAGACACCTAAAAAACTAGCTAGCATTTGTTGCCCTTAATGCAGAGAAACTAAAGCAGATACCTTAAAGCAACTGAGGCCAATAGGAAAAGGGGACCAGGAACTAGAGAAAAGGTTAGATTAAAAAGAATTAACCTAGAAGGTAACACCCACGCACAGGAAATCAATGTGAGTCAATGCCCTGTATAGCTATCCTTATCTCAACCAGCAAAACCCCTTGTTCCTTCCTATTATTGCTTATACTCTCTCTACAACAAAATTAGAGATAAGGGCAAAATAGTTTCTGCTGGGTATTGAGGGGGGGAGCGGGAGGGGGTGGAGTGGGTGGTAAGGGAGGGGGTGGGGGCAGGGGGGAGAAATAAACCAAGCCTTGTATGCACATATGAATAATAAAAGAAAAATGAAAAAAAATATTGTATTGTTTTTAGGGTTGTTCTTGAGTGTAAGTAACCACATTAAGTAGAATGTGCTTCTGAAGGCTGTATCAGTCAGCATAGCATAGGTTATGCTACATTAGGAACAAACTAAAATCTCAGTGACTTAAAATAATAGTAATGAAGTTCTTCCATGGTTTTCATACTTATCTCAGGTTGAATAGAGGGTACTCTGTTCATTATAGTTACTTAAGGACTAAGACAGGTGAGGCATCAGCATCTCAAATGTTACTGATATCTGAGCCAAGCAGAAAAAAAAAGAGAACTCCATAAGATTTCATATTGATGATTAAATTCTATGGCCTAGAAGCATCTCATGTCATGCTAAAATCTCATTGAACACAGCTGATTCCATTGTCTCAACCAATAGTATGCAGTCCAGGAAGTTCAATCTCTCATGTAACTAGAAAGGAGAAAAAAAGCAGATAGTAAAAAGCTGCATTAATGATTACTGCCATGACCTACTTAAGAAATGTATCTCATATGCCATTATTTATTTAAACACATGAATTATTTCTGTTGTTTTTAATATCCATTTGTTTAAAAAACATTTTGCCTTATGATACTTATCTGATTAATAACAATGTTTCCTTACTTGTTTTAAATGATATTAAATTATCATTAATAAAGTGTTTAGAATTCTTGGGAGTTTTTATTGTTCTACATTTAATTTCCTTTCTTCCATATTTTCCCATTTATTTTAATGTCCTTGTATTCATAAATAAAATGTCTGTACAATTTCTAAATTCATTTTGGCAAAAACAATGTTTGCACACTTTACCATATGTGAGAGAGATTTTAGTAAAACTGTTTTGAAATAATTGATATATCATGGTTTATAAAGTTATATCAAATTATACCCATGTTATTTTAAACTAAGTAACTAAAGTTTCAATTTATAATGTTCACTGTTTAAATTATATATTGATAGTGACTTTACCTGTGTACTATAAGAAAAAATTGTTTTCCTTTTCAGTAGTTAGCTTTTCATTATTCCCTTTGTTATCCCAAAGGAGTGACTGGGCTGGTTGCTTTGCTGTTTAAAAAGATACAGTTTGTTTGTTTCTTTCCCTCAATATATGGATACACTATTTGAGAATAAAAACTTAATCATATTAATGATTAGCAATACCTTGAATGTTCAAGAATTAGAGTGAATTTTACTTAAGTAGTTCATGTAAATAGAGTTAAATCTGATTTTCTTGTTTAAAACTACCTGTGATAACATTCATGTCTAAAAATATGACATTAGAGATTTGGTCTGTTATAGGTACAAATTATGATATACTATCCAAATCTTAATGTTAACCCCTAAATAGTTTTTAAAAATTGCTACCATCTAGAGTTAACCTACATAAAAATAGTTTTAAAATCTCCCTATGCCTCTAAGTGTATGAATCAGTAGTAAAAGAAGATAACATGTACCCTTAAATGACTAATTTTGATTTATAGAATTGTTTCATTAAAGTTACAAAATGCATTAGAAATTCTGAAAATGTGTGGAGAGATTGTCAGGTTTCCCGTATATTCAAAGAATGTTGATTATATCTACAAATTTAGGAACTATACCCATAACATGCACTAGAATTCCCAAATAGCAGTTTTTCTGTGATGAAAAGGAATCATGACCAGTTATCAAATGGAACTTTCATATTTAACTTCCTCCATAGTCCATCATTCTTTATCTAGCACTGATTTTATTTTTTGCTAAGTAAAGCATCAGTAAGGAGTTATTTATAAAATACCACTGCTCATTCAACATGTAAGAGATGTAGAAATGAATTTTACATGGCAATCTCGTTCTTATATCAGTCAGTTTGTATTATATGATACTTCAGTTCCAAGCAACCCCTATATTTCAGTGGCTTACAACAGAAAAATATTTTGTTTCCTAAGTTATTTGTGGAAAGATAACTATGTCTCTGCTGGGCTTTGTTCATCCCTGCTCCACATGTTGCCTTCATTCTCAGAATCAGAATGGAGGAATAGTTAATAATGGGAAATATCAGCATCATAGCAGAAAGAAAATAGGGAAGAAACTTGGTGAAAACACTAAATCACTGTTGAAATGTCTACTTGTAATTGGCATTCATCACTCTATTCACATTTCCTTAGTCAATGAAAGTCATATGAGATAGCAAAATATAATTTGCCACAGGGGAGTAACATGTCATATTATCACTGGTCAGCAGTAAATAATCCTCTTAGAGATAAAGAAGTGAGCATTTGGGAACAATTATTCAGTCCACATCACATAAGGATGCAATAAAGTTGGAGAATAATGAAGGGCAGTGGACTGACTGGTTCATTCCATCACAAAAGACAAACATTTAAAAAGGAGATGGCAAAAGATGGAAAAACTGACTAGAAAATGCCACATTAAGTCTATTGTGGTAAATCCAAACTTTTTTTTCTAAAAGGATAAAGTGATCAAAATATTTTGTGCCTCTGAATAGTCAAATAAGAGGTTGATAGACATAAATCTCACTGAAGTTCTCAAAATGAGCAAAGCTGGTGTCCTCTAAAAGTATATTTTAAGTGTGATTTTCAAAGTAAGAATAAAGGAAGTTCAGGAGTGAATAAGAATTACTTGTTATAAGGCAACCTGAATTTTCATAACACCGCTCCTGTGATATAAACACCTAAAAATCCAGGAGAAAGTATAACAATAGCAAAATATATTGGTGAACTTATAAGTAAGAAAGGAAAATCCCCATGTGCCAGAAACAAATAGGAAATGCAAAGATAGGGCTATGGCACTGAGCTTGTTGTTATGGAGGTGATAAGGAGCAGGGAAAAACTTTTATAGAACCCATTAGGTCATTTTAAGATTAAGGCTTGGGTTTTAATGCTTACTAAGATTTAGAAGAAAAATATAAATATCTTGTATAAGCATGATGTTAGAAGTCAGAAAAGATGCACCTAAATCAGCACAGAATCTCTGGCTACAAACAAAATGCCCAATGTAAAAATTAGAAACCATAGCTATGGAAAAAATTATGATTTGTTAGTTCTGGACGATGGATATTTACATGTTAGTTTCTGAACTTTTCTGTATGTTTGAGATATTGCATATTTAACATGATGCAAATTTGGATGTGTTAACAGAGATATTGCACTATAAAAGTTATAAAACAACATCATTTGTGAGAGACATCCACAAAATTTTTGTGGTCAAACAAAACATCAAAAATTATCTAAAAGCTGGGTGCAGTGGCTCATGGCTATAATCCTAGTACCACCACACCTGGCTCTAAATTAGTACAATATCTTATTTTTGAAATATATTGATATGTTGAGACCCTAACAGCAATATATCAATATATTTCAAAACTAAATTATTCCATGACTCTTTCACTGGTAATCTCAATTTAAGATATTAATCCTAAAAATTGCTTTAGTCCAGATGTTTTATACCCCATAGACAACTTGAATGTTCCCTTTCCCACCATAAACCTATCATGCACAAGTAGGAATTGGTTAGAAGAAATATCCTGCTTATATTTACGTATTTGGAGACAATAACATGGTTCAATTATAAATATTGTAGTTTTCTTTGCATTTCACAGACACAAGAAGTGTGGTCTACAATTTTGAAGGAATCTCACCCACTGTCAGAGTCCTCTCCTCAACACCTCTAATAAGAGTTCTTTTAGACCATTATAGGGGAAAAATTAAAGATGGAACTCAATACTTACTACTCTCTGGACAAATTTATTTATAAGAATATTTTCCTTCTTGTGTTTTAATTGCTTTCTCATGCCCTTCAAACATATACAAATTATGTCCATACAGAGGAAACCCACTCCTTTCTGATCCTGAATTCCTTGGAAGATATTTGTCCCCTACATTGAGCATCCCTGGTCCTTTGCAGTATGCTTAATTGATGCATAGATTGTTTTAAATAATCAATGTTTGTACACTGTACTTTATTTACATTTCATGAAAATGTACATACAAATTATTACAGTTCAAAGGCTAATGACATGGTACTTAATTAATAACACATACTAAAGAGAATCTAATCCTTTACAATAGCTACTAGGCTGGAAAATAATACCAAAAGTATTTTTTTCTCAACAAAACATATCAAAGTATGTGAGTTACACCATGGCATTTCCTTTCAAATATCCAAATTTGCTTCATTTTAAGATTAAAATAAAACCCTTACATCCTGTGTAGCTCAGAGCCAAATTTTATGTGGGAAATGATTATTATGTTGAATTATGAATCCCTGAAAATAAAGCTTTACAAAGAAATGATGGCATGACCTAAATTGCAGTTCAAAATGTTGCCATTTTAATCTACACAAATACTCTAATAATATCCTCTTTTCTGTATATCTAAGTGGTCAGAGCTATTTAAAGGCTTTAATATTTCTATATGGTAGATTTGTAAGACCCTTATGAGAGAAACCCTTGTCAGAACAAAATCATTCATTCAGGCTGATTAGATGAAAAGCATGAGCAAATGAGTACTCAGATTCAGCTGGTTGTTCCCTCACCATCACAATCATGAATTTTATAAAGTCCATTTCCAGGGAGAGCTAGAAAAATGCATTCTAAAACTGCTGGTGTTTGGATATATTCACTTCTGTACCTAAAACCACTTTTGTTTGCAGTTTGCATTAAAGCTTTTACTTTATTCTGTGCACATGCATGCCACACATATTTTCACTCAACTGTGCTTTTATGTATGCTTTTAATTAAAGCAATAGGATCATTTGATCTCTTACTTCAAAAGGAAATCCAAGGAATTATCTAAAGAAATAATCATTCTAACCCAGTAGATTAGCTATCACTTTGAACTTCCAGGCAAATGTCCATGAGGCCCACCCTGAGTGTACCTTGCCCTGGCATCAGATATTTGGAAATGGAAAATAAAAATATATAGTTTTTTTTATTTCCCTTATAAATTTTTCAGGAAACAACAAAGAACATTTTAAAAGATTATCTTAAAAGTATACCATCTATAAATTTATAGAGTTAAGCTGAAGTGGGAATTTCTGATGTTACAGGATGACATTAAAGAGCCTGATAAAATTTGGTACTTATCTTTCTTTCTTTCTGTCTCTCTCTCTCTCTTTTTATTTTTTTGGCAGTACTGGAGTTTGAACTCAGGGCCTCACACTTACTAAGCTTGCTAAGCAGGCACTTTCCCACTTGAGCCACTCTGTCAGCCCTAGTATATGTCTTTCTTGAATAATCACCTTAAATAATGATTTAGAAAATGGGTACCACAATATGCAAATACTGAAGCTTCTCTTCAGTATTTAGGATCAGGACTTTCCAGGCATGCAATTACATTTTCAAAGCTATTGAGCTTGATGCATTTTTCTTTTATTATATAGTTTTACTCAAAATTTTTCTTTGTGCTTTGGTGCTTTTAATTGATTTTTATACTTTAAAAATATTTCATATTATTGTGAAGCACAAATTATATACACTACAGTGGAAAAATTGTAAATATACAACCCAATAACTCCTTTACTTTCCATAATTAACAAAATTTTTTGCAGTACTGCCAATTGAATCCAAGGCCACCTTCTTGCCAGGCAAGAGCTCTAGCACAATGCCCCCAATCCTTTTGTTGGTATTTTATTTTTGAGACAGAGAATCACAGCCTTTATGCCCAGGCTGGCCTTGATCTCATGAGCCTTGTCTCTACCTTCTAAGTAGTTAGAACTACAAGTGTGCACCACCATGTTTAGCTCTAAACTAATATAATTTTTAAAGTATGGTTTTAGATTTACAGAAAAAATGAGCAAACAGTACAGCAGAGTTCATATATATTCCATCCTTCCTGTGTAACTCTATTGCCTATAAATATTTTTCATTAACTTTTATACTTTTGTAATTAATGAACCAATATTGATATATTACTGTTAACTAAAGTCTGTAGTTCACATTAAGATCTACTCTTTCATTTGGGTTTTATGAAAGTTTTATGGGTTCTAAAAAATGCATAACCATATATCCAACACTAAAGTACCATAAAAATTAGTTTTACCCATTCTAAAAATCACCTGTCCTTTCCTTACTCATATGCCCTTCCCTTTCTCTAAATGCCTGGCAACCAGTTACCTTTTCCTTTTCAAAATAGCTTCTTTCACTTAACAATACACATATAAGGTTGCTCCAGTCTTTCAATTTATCATTTCTTTAATGGATCATGTTTTTTGTGTTGTATCTAAAGAATTATAGCCAAATCCAAGAGACTCTATACTTTATTTTATGATATGTTCTCAGTTTTGTTCCAATTTACATTTAATATTTAGGTTTATTATCTACTTAGAGTTGATTTTTGTGAAAAGTATAATGTGTGTCTGTATCTGCACATAGATGTCTAGTTGCTCCAGGACCATTCGTCGAAAGACTATCATTTCTCCATTGAATTGTCTTTGCTCCTTTGTTAAGAATCAATTGGCTGTATTTGTGTAGGTCTAGTTCTGGAATCTCTTTTTCTGTTCTATCATTCTATTTGAGTGGGTTTTTTTCCAATATCACAATGTAAGTCCTTTGACTTTCTTCTTTTTTCAGGATTGTGTTAGTTATGCTGAAGTTTTTGGCCCTTCTGTATTATATACACTTTAGAATTAGTTTGTTGATATCCACAAAATAGGATGTTGACTGGAATTGAGTTGAATCTATAGATCAAATTGGGAAGAATAAACATCATAACAAAATTATGTCTTCTTAAGCATAAACATGAAATATCTTTATTGATTTAGATCTTCTTTGGTTTCTCCATGAGATTTGGTCATTTTCCTCATGTACATTATATAACATAATTTAATAGATTCATGCCTAGTTATGTAATTTTTGGTGCTAATACGAATAGCTTTTAATTTCAAATTCCAGTTATTCATTGTTGCTATATGAAAGCAATTGAATTTTGTATTAGCCTTGTATCTTATAACCATGTTATAATCAATTGCTAATTTCAGGAATTTTTGTCAATTTTTGGTATTTTCTACATAGACAATTATGGTATCTGCAGAGATAGACAATTTTATCACATCCTTATAATCTGCATTGATTTGATTTATCTTTATTGTTAATGCAATAATTACATAAATAGAATTTCCAATACAATGAAATAGCAATAGAAGAGGACATCCTTGCCTTATCCCTGATCTTAGGAAAAAAGTTTAATGTCTCACTGTTTGAGTATACAAGCTATAATGTTTTTTGCATATATTCTTTATTAAGTTGAGGAATTTGCTAACTATTTTTATTTGATGAGAGTTTTTACATATATATATATTCTTTAGGCTAGCAATGTGTTGAATTTCATTAATTCATCTGCTAATCCCACTTGGTCATAGTATATGATTATTTTTACATATTTCTGGATTCAACTTGCTAATATTTTGTTGAAGTTTTTACATCTAATATCATGAGAATGTCAGTCTATAGTTTTCTTTTCCCGTAAGTCCTTACCTAGTTTTGTTTATTAGAGTAATACAGGCCTGTGTATAGAATAAATTAGAATTTTCTATACTTGCAGTTTTATCAGTTTATAAAAAAGCTTTGATTCCCTATTAATGTTAAATATAAGTTAAAGGTTGCTATGTCTTCTTAGAGAATTTTCCCCCTTTTTCATTATATAATGCCCCTCTATGGCAATCTCTTTGCTCTGAAGTCGGCTTTATATTGAAATTAATGCAGCTTTGTTAGCTTTCTTCTATTTTTTGATCATCAGAATGTTTTATTCTAATATAACCACTAAATAACACATGAGAATTGTTTCTACTTATCATCAACTCACATTCAATTTTGGATATTAAAATGCTTATCAATTATTATACTTTTGCCAGTTATCAGTGGCTCATGCCTATAATCCTAGCAACTCAGAGGGCAGAGATCCGGAGGGTTGCAGTTTGAAGCCAGCTGGGGCAAATAGTTGCCATGACCCTATCTTGAAAATACTCAACATAAAAAAGGCCTGAAGAGTGGCTTAAGTGGTAGAGGGCCTCCCTAGCAAATGTGAAGACTTGAGTTCAAAGTCCAGTACTGTACCCCAAAAAAGTATTATATTTTCATGGTGGGAGTAATTGTATGTGTCCTATCTCCCAGAGTTAATATCATTTTTTAAGAGGAGCTGATGATTTCACATTTAAGCACTGAATATTATAATTGTAAAAAGAAAATACATTTCAAAGATTTTACTGTTATTAATTTAGTACAAAATATACTACCGTCTAGCTTTCTTTTTATTACAGTTAGTATGGTATATCTTTCAACATAAGTACATTTTTCCCCTGCTGTATCTTTATGTTTAAAGAGGACTTTTATAGATAACATACAATACACTCTTGTTTCCTTTTCTGCACTCTGATAGTCCCTATTTCAATTGTTCTACTTAAAAGTATTTATAGTCATTATTGACATACATTAAAATCTAACATATTTTCAACTTTTTTCTATTATTGTATTTTTTATTTCCATTTTCATTCTCCCCTCTTTTCCTGCTTTCTGATTAATTGACCATTTACTATGATTCAATTTTCTCTCCTACCCTAGAATATAAATTATATTTCTTTAATTTTTGTTAGTTATTTACTCAGGATATGCAATATATACTTATAACTAATCTATCTCCACTTTCAAATAACTACTAATAACATCAGTAGACCAGATACCTTATAAAAGTGTTCTCAATTCTTTCCTCCCATGCCTGCTGTCATTCATTTTATTTACCCATTTGTCATAATTGTCCAATACATTATTTCTATTATTACTTTACATTCTTTTTTGGTGGCACTTGCCTTTGATCTATTATTGAATGAAACCAACAAGTATTAATTAGACCAATACATAAATGCAAAATGTAGAATCAACTGAGATTATCTAACAATTTATGAATGAATAAAGGAAATGTGTGTGTGTGTGCAATGAAACATTAGCATAACAAAAAATGAAATTATGTCATTGCAAGAAAATGGATGACACTGGACTTCATCAAGTTCAGTGAGATAAGCCAAGTGTAAAAAAGCTAAATATCTCATGTTCTCATTTGTGGAACCTGACCTCAAATGATAATGATGAAGATGATGATAATATTGATGATAATGATAATGGGGCATGAATGTGAAAGGCGGATGGCCTGGAAGAGGACCAACAGAAAGGCAGAGGGGAAAAGAAAAGGATACTGAGGGGTGAAGATGTTTGAAGTACTATATATGTGAAGACAGCAAGATAAAACCCACTCAACACTGTTTGGAAAAGGGGGGAAGATGGAGGAAGAAATATAATGGAAAGGGTGAACTTGTTCAAGGTACACTGTATATACGTGTGGAATTATCCCAATGAAATTCCCTCATATCATTGATGTATACTAATTCAATAATATAATAAAACAACTAAAAATAAAATAATGCAAGGTGAAACTTTTTCTTGGGCTTTCATTTATTCATTCTCTGAAATATTTTTTCTTTATAAAGATTTGAGTTTCTGACATATATCATTTCCTTCTCTCTGAAAAATATCTTTTAAAATTTCTTTCAAGACAGTACTATTGGCAACAAATTCTTTGCTTTTTTTCCCATTTATTCTGTGCTGAGTGGGGGGTACATTGTGGCATTTACAAAGGTTCCTTACAACGTGTCAAATACATCATGCTTGAATTCACCCCTCCACTGCTCTCTTTATCCCCTTTCCCCAATTTATAGAATGGTTTCAATAGGTATCGTTTTTGCATTTACATATATGTGTACACATTTCTTATACTGTATTTTCCCTCCTACACTCTTTCCCCACCACCTGCCCCCTCCCACTGGTGCAAACCCTGAATCCTCACAAACATTTGTTTTTGTTTGTGTTCTTGGTTTGTCTCCTCTAATTTTCTTCATTCTACCTTGGTCTCATTCTTTGGTGCTAGTTTAAGATTTGTATATTCATTCTTGTAAAGAGAGTATATCAACCACATTCAAGTTCTTAGTTTCCGTCTTTTACCCTATCCCCCATCTGTGACTCCCTTCAGTGTGACAAGGGTTTCATAATATTGCTGCATTTGTATTAGGCCTATATTCCACATATGAGAGAAAACATGTGGCTTTTCACCTTCTGAGCCTGGCTAATTTAACATAAGATAATGTTCTCTATTTCCAACCATTTACCTGTTAATGACAAAATTTCATCCTTCATTGTGGCTGGGTAAAACTTCATTGCATATAAATGCCACATTTTCTTAATCCATTCATCAGTAGTGGGGCACCTTGGCTGTTTCCATAGCTTAGCTATTGTGAGTAGTGCTGCATTTATAAACAGGTGTGCAGGTGCCTATCTTGTAAGATAACTCACATTCTGGTATATCCCTAGGAGTGGGATTGCTGAAACATATGGCAGATATATTTTTAGTTTTTTAAGGAGCCTGCATACTGTTTTCCATAGTGGTTGTCGTACCTTACATTCCCACCAATAGTGTGTGAGGGTTCCTTTTCCCCTGCATTCTTGCTGACATTTGTTGTTGTTTGTGTTCTTGATGGTAGCTATTCTAACAGGTGTGAGGTGGAATCTGAATGTGGTTTTGATTTGCACTTCCTTTATGACCAGGGATAGTGAGCATTTGTCATGTGTTTTTTAGCCAGTTTGATTTCATCCATTGAAAAAGTTCTGTTCACTTCATTTGCATTGGGTCATTGATGTTTTTTAGGAGTTCAGTTTTTTGAGCTCCCTGTATATTTTGGTTCTCAGTTCCTTGTCTGATATAAAGCTGGCAAAGATTTTGCCCCACTCTGTGGGTAGACTCTTCAATTTAGAAACCATTTCTTTTGTTATTCAAAAGCTTTTTAATTTGATGTAGTCCCATTTGTTGATCCTATCTGTTAGTTGCTGAGCTCTTTGTGTTCTACTGAGGAAGTCCTTGCCTATGCTTGTTGCTTCCAGTGTATTCCCTGCTGTTTCCTGTACTAACTTCAAGGTTTCAGGTCTTACATTAAGGTCCTTGATCCACTTTGCATTGATACTTGTACAGGATGACAAACGCAGATCTGGTTTCAGTTTTCTGCAGGCAGATATCCAATTTTACCTGCAACATTTGTTGAAGAGGCTGTCTTTTCTCTATGGTATGTTTTTGGCACCTTTGTTAAAAATTAGGTGGGCATATCTGCAAGGATTCATCTCAGGGTTTCAATTCTGTAAAATGGTTTTCATATTTGCTTTTTTTTTGCTATGGCTCTGTAGTATAGTTTTAAGTCAGATATTGTGATACCTCCAGCATTGCTCTTTTAGCTTAGTATTGCCTTGGCTATTCACAGTCTCTTGTGTTTCCAAATGAACTTTAAGGTTGATTTTTGAATGTCACTGGGATTTTGATGGGAAATGTGTTGAACATGTAGATTGCTTTTGGTAGTATACCCATTTTTACTATGTTTTATGTTGATTCTACTGTCCAAGAGCATGGGAGATCTTTCCATCTTCTGTATTCTTCTTTGATTTCTTTCTTCAATATAGTTCTACTAGCATGGGTCATTCACATTCTTTGTTAAGTTTATTCCTAGGTATTCAATTTTTTTAAAGGCTGTTGTTAAATGGGATTTGTTTTTTAATATTAATTCTCAATCTGTTCACTGTTAGTAAATAGAAAGACTACTGATTTTTATATATTGATTTTGTATCCTGCTACTTTGCTAAACTGTTTATGGTGTCTTGGAGTTTTTTGGGATTTTTTTAGGTATAAGATCATGTTGTCTGTGAATAGGGATAGTTTGACTTCTTCCTTACTAATTTGTATTCCTTTTATTTCTTCTTCCTGTCTTATTGCTCTGGCAGGAAATTCCATGATTATGTTGAATAAAAGTGGAAAATTTTGAAGACTGTTAGTATTATTTCTTTTTGAAAGGTCTGGTAAAATTCAGGAGAGGATCCATCAGTCCTGGACTTTTCTTTTTTGCGAGACCATTTACTATTACTATTGCTTCAATTTCATCGTGTGTTATATATTGGTTTTTGTGGTTAACATCCTCTTTGTTCAATTTTTGATGGCCATATGTATCTAGGAATTTGTCTCTTCTAGATTTTCCAATTTATTTGAATATAGATTTTCAGAGAAGTCCCTTGGTGTTTGTTGTTATCTCCCCCATTTCTTTTCTGATTTTATTAATTTGGTTCTTTTCCCTCCTCATTTTAGTCAGATTTGCCAGGGATTTGTCAATCTTGTCCATATTGTAAAGATCCAGCTTTTGGAATTTTAATTGTATTCTTCCAGGGGATACATGTGTCTCTTACCTTCAGAAGTATAGGCCATTTTTGTGTAAAGTGAATGATCCTCCTACATGAAAATGCTGACAGTTATGTGTGTCTCTTCAGTTCAGCAGTATAGGCCTATGTATCAAAAAGTGTTTCTCCCAGTTGAAAAAGATTAACAAGAGAGGATCCAAAATGGTGACTGGGACACAGATGCAGACTGCATGACCTCCATGAATCAGGAACCTTGCTGAGACACTGGAGACACACTTGGAAGAGGTAACGCACAAAGGAGAGCTGAAACTTCAGCAGCCTGAACCACTAGCCGGTGGAAGGCTTCTCCATGCCATGATACACTGAAAGAACAAGTGGGCCACCACCTACACACTGCTGCCCCCTGCCCACCTACCTGCTGGGGTATCACCCGCCCACTGACCCACAGGCCCTCCAGGCCACCACTG
Organism: Castor canadensis; assembly: GCF_047511655.1. Taxonomy (NCBI): domain Eukaryota; kingdom Metazoa; phylum Chordata; class Mammalia; order Rodentia; family Castoridae; genus Castor; species Castor canadensis. The sequence continues at coordinate 119,469,879 of NC_133405.1, forward strand.
CCCCACCAGCCTGCCATCCACCACCTACCCACCCGATGACCTGCCTGATGCCCACCTGCCAGCCCACCAGGCAGCAGCTCCAAACATGCTTGGGAGACCCTCAGCAGACCATACTTGGCAAAAAAAAAAAAAAAAAAGAAACAAAAAAACCTCCAAAACCCTAAACCCCCAGCTCGTAAAAAGTTTCTCCATGTCACATAACTCAGAAAACAGGAGGGCTCCAGCACAGGCAGACAGCAGCTCCAAACCTGCTAAGGAGACACAGACCAACAAGTGAGCAAATAAGCAGACAAACAGGACTGAATGCTACAGGAGTAACAACAGAACTACTAAGACTGAAATTCTACTGTTCCTGAACGGGGAATTTTTTTTCTTTCTTTTCTTTAAGTGTTCATTTGTCTTCTTCACTGTTTGACCTTCCACCATCTCTCCCTGTTGATTTCCTTGGTTGTCCATTTTTTTCCTCTTCTTTTTTCTTTTTCTTTTTTCTCTTTCTTTCTTGGTTTTGTTAGTTTTACTATTGTAACTTAGCTAATACTAAATTACACATAGACTGGGGACAGAAACAGTATGAAGTGCAATGATGGGAAGACTAAAAATGGATGGAAACCATTCTCCTCCTAAAAATAAATTAGTACATGATTTAGAGGGAAATGAAGAAAATAGATACCTAGATCCAGACTCTGACAAAACAAAAATAAACCATACCAAGGAACCCAGCAAAGTGCACATGAACAACCTGAAAGAAGAAATCCTGCAAGTAATCAATGAGACTGTCACAGAGATGTTACTAGACAGGGTCAACCAAAATGTAAAGGAGGCACACAGGAAAATCTAAGAAAACAAATAAAGAATATGAGAAAACACAAAAACAAATAAATGAACTCATAGAATCCCTAAATAAACACCAAAGTGAAAGAGAGAACACCATAAATAGAGAGATAAACGAATTAAGGCCAAAAATTTACAATGTTAACGAGGAAGTGAACCATGATATAGAAAACCTCAGAAAAAAGAATGAAACAGAAATACAAAACAAAATGGAAGGCCACTCCAGCAGACTAGAACAAGCAGAAGACAGAATCTCAGAATTTGAAAATGAAATGGAAATTAAAGGAAAAACTGAAGAACTATTGTCAGAAAACTTAAGACTTGTGAAAGGAATATGCAAGAACTCAATGACTCCATCAAAAGACCAAACCTGAGAATCATGGGCACTGAAGAAGGAGAGGGGGTGCAAGCAAAAGGAATTCATAATATTTTAAACAAAATAATAACAGAAAAATCTCCCAAATCCAAAGAAAACTATGCCCATTCAGGGCAAGCCTCCAGGATAACAAACAGACTTGATCAAAATAGAACTACCCCATGACATATTATCATTAGAACAACAAGCACAAGAATACAGAAAGAATATTGAAGACAGTAAGAGAAAAAATACAAATAACATACAAAGGTAAACCCATCAAAATCATAGCAGGTTTCTCAACGGAAACCTTTAAATCAAGAAGAGCATGGACTGAATTCTTCCAGGCAGGGAATGAAAATAATTTCAACCCTGGGATACTCTACCCAGCAAAATTATCATTCAAAATAGTTGGAGCAATAAAAGTCTTCCATGATAAGCAGACACTAAAACAATATATGACCACCAAACCACCACTACAAAAGATTCTTCAAGGAATTCTGCACACAGAAAGTGAAAGTAAACAAAACCGTGAAGGGGTAGGCAGTACCAAACCACAGGAGAAGAAAAGGCAACAAAGTAGAATGTAACATTGATTCAGCTGCACACAATCAAACCCTTAAACAACAAAGACAACTAAATGACAGGAATCACCACATACCTGTCAATATTAACACTGAATGTTAACAGACTTAATTCACCCATCAAAACACACCATTTGTCAAAATGGATTAAAAAGGAAGATCCAACAATCTGTGGCTTACAGGAGACCCATCTCATTGACAGAAACAAGCACTGGCTGAGGGTGAAAGGCTGGAAGAAGATTTACCAAGCCAATGGTGCCTGAAAACAGGCAGGGGTAGCAATATTAATCTCAGACAAAGTAGACTTCAAACTTACATCAACCAATCAAGATAAAGAAAGACACTCCATACTAATAAAAGGGGATATATACTAAAAGGAAATAATAATTGCCAACATATGTGCACCCAATGTCAATGCACCCAATTTCATCAAACACACTCTGAAAGACCTAAAAACATTTATACACTCCAACACAGTAGTACTGGGAGACCCTAATACCCCCCTGTCACCAATAGATAGGTCATCCAAACAAAAAATCAATATAGAAATTCTAGAACTAAATCACACCATAGATCAAATGGACCTAGCTGATGTCTACAGAACATTTCATCCAACTTCTGCACAAAATACATTCTTTTCAGCAGCCCATGGAACCTTTTCCAAAACTGATCATCTCTTAGGGCACAAAGTAAGCCTCAGCAAATATAAGAAGTAGAAATAATCCCATGGATTCTATCTAATCACAATGCATTAAAACTAGAAATCAACAACAAAAACAACAGTAAAAAACATGCAAACACTTGGAAGCTGAACAACACATTGTTCAATGATCAATGGGTCATCGATGAAATAAAAGAGGAAATTAAAAGGTTCCTGGAAGTTAATAAAAATGAAAACACGACCAACTGGAACCTATGTGACACAGCAAAGGCAGTCCTGAGAGGAAAGTTTATAGCCCTGAGTGAATATATGAAAAGGTCAGAAAGATCTCAAATCAATGACCTAATAATACATCTCAAACACCTAGAAAAACAAGAACAAACACATCCCAAAATAAGCAGGAGATAAATAATAAAAATAAGTGCTGAAATTGATGAAATAGAAACAAAAAACAAACAAACAAAAAATCAATGAAACAAAAAGCCAGTTCTTTGAAAAAACAAGTAAGATTGACAGACCCCTGGCAATCCTGACTAAAATGAAGAGAGAAAAAACCCAAATCAGTAAACTCAGAAATGCAAAAGGGGAGATAAGAACAAACGCCACAGAAATCCAGGGAATCATCAGAGACTACTTTGAGAATCTATATTCTAAAAAATTTGAAAATCTTGAAGAAATGGACAGATTTCTAGGTACTTACGACCATTCAAAACTGAACCAAGAGGATATTAATCACCCTGAATTGATCCATAAAACAAAATGAAATTGAAGCAGCAATAAAGAGTCTCCCAAAAAAGAAAAGTCCAGGAGCTGATGGATTCTCCACTGAATTCTATCAGACCTTGAAAGAAGAACTAATACCAAACCACCTTAAACTATTCCACAAAGTAGAAAGGGAAGGAACGCTGCCTAACTCATTTTATGAAGCCAATATTACTTTCATCCCAAAACCAGACACACACACCTCCAAAAAGGAGAACTATAGGCCAATCTCCTTAATGAACATTGATGCAAAAATCCTCAATAAAATAATGGCAAACCGTATCCAACACGTCAGAAAGATCATCCACCATGACCAAGTCAGCTTCATCCCAGGGATGCAGGGGTGGTTTAACATATGGAAATCTATAAATGTAATACCGTACATTAATAGAAGCAGAGACAAAAACCACTTGATCATCTCAATAGATGCAGAAAAATCCTTCAACAAGATCCAATACCACTTCATGATAAAAGCTCTAAGAAAACTAGGAATAGAAGGAATGTACCGCAACATTGTAAAGGCTATATATGACAAACCTACAGCCAACATCGTACTTAATGGTGAAAAACTGAAACCATTTCCCCTAAAATCAGGAATGAGACAAGAGTGCCCACTATCTCCACTCCTATTCAACATAGTATTGTAATTCCTAGCCAGAGCAATTAGGCAAGAAGAAAAAATAAAAGGAATACAGATAGGTAAAGAAACAGTCAAAATATCCCTATTTACAGACAATATGGTCCTATACCTTAAAGAGCCAAAAAACTCTATCCAAAAACTCCTAGATACCATAAACAGCTATAGCAAGGTGGCAGGATACAAAATGAACTTACAAAAATCATTAGCTTTTCTACACACCAACAATGAACAAACTGAGAAAGAATATATAGAAACAATTCCATTTACAATAGCCTCAAAAAAATAAAAAACAAGGAGTAAACTTAACAAAGGATGTAAATGACCTCTACTAGGAGAACTACAATCCCCTGAAGAAAGAAATTGAGGAAGACTACAGAAGATGGAAAGATCTCCCATGATCATGGATTGGTAGAATCAACATAGTAAAAATGGCTATACTACTAAAAGCAATCTACATGTTTTATGCAATTCCCATCAAAATCCCAATGACTTTCATCACAGAGATTGAAAAATCTACCCTAAAGTTCATTTGGAAACTCAAGATACCACGAACAGCCAAGACAATATTCAGCAAAATGAACAATGCTGGAGGTATCACAATACTCGACTTTAAACTATATCACAAAGCAATAGCAATAAAAACAGCATGGTACTGGCACAGAAACAGACATGAAGACCAGTGGAACAGAATAGAGGACCCGGATATTAATCCACACAACTATACCCAGATTATTTTTGACAAAGATGACAAAAACATACAATGGAGGAAAGACAGCCTCTTCAACAAATGTTGCTGGGAAACGTAGTTATCTGTCTACAAGAAACTGAAACTACATCCAAGTTTCAGTTTCACTCTGTACTAGTATCAACTCAAAATGCATCAAGGACCTTAATATCAGACTAGAAAATCTGAAATTAGTACAGGAAGGCACAGGATACACTCTGGAAGTAATAGGTATAGGCAAGGTCTTCCTCAATAGAACACCAGTAGCTCAGCAACTAAGAGAAAGAATGGACTAATGGGACTCCACAAAATTAAAAACTTCTGCACAATAAGAGAAATGGTCTCTAAACTGAAGAGAACACCCACAGAGTGGGAGAAAATATTTGCCAGCTATACATCAGACAAAGGACTGATAACCAGAATATACAGAGAGCTCAAAAAACTAAACTCTCTCAAAATCAATGAACCAATAAAGAAATGGGCAACTGAACTAAACAGAACTTTCTCAAAAGAAGAAATTCAAACGGCCAAAAAACACATGAAAAATGCTCAACATCTCCAGCCATAAAGGAAATGCAAATCAAAACCACACTAAGATTCCACCTCACCCCTGTTAGAATATCCATCATCAAAAACACCACCAACAACAGGTGTTGGTGAGGATGTGGGGAAAAGGAACATTTACACGCTGCTGGTGGGAATGCAAGCTAGTGTATCCACTCAGGAAAAAAAATTTGGAGTCTTCTTAAAAATCTAAACATTGATCTGCCATATGATTCAGCAATCCCACTTCTGGGGATATATCCAAAGGAATGCGACACAGGCTACTCCAAAGGCACCTGCACACCCGTGTTTATTGCATCACTATTCACAATAGCCAAGTTATGGAAACAACCAGGATGCCCCACTACTGATGAATGGATCAAGAAAATGTGGTATTTTTACACAATGGAATTTTACTCAGCCACGAAGAAGAATGAATTCTTATAATTCACAAGTAAATGGATGCAACTGGAGTACATCATTCTGAGCAAGATTAGCCAGGTTCAGAAGCCCAAAAATTGTATGTTCTCCCCCAGATGTGGACTTTAGTTCAAGGGCAAATATAGCAATGTTGTTGGACTTGGGCCACATGACAAGGGGAGTGCACATATGGGAGGAATGGGGATAGGCAAAAAACCCAAAACATGAAAGTGGTTGATGTCCCCACTCCAGAGGAACTAATACAGAAACCTTAAAGTGACAGAGGTCAACACCAGAAGGGGATCAGGAACCAGTGTAAAGATCAGTTAGAGATGAACCAACTTGGGTTGGTTGTAACACATTTGTACATGGAAGCAATGCTAGGAATCTCTCTGTATAGCTGTCCTTATCTCAACTAGCAAAAACGCTTTGTCTTTCTTATTATGCTTATGTCTTCTCTTCAACAAAATTAGGGATAAGGGAAGAACAAGTTCTGCCTGGAAGCGAGAGAGGGTGGGGGTAGAGGTTTGGGGTGAGGTGCAGGGGGAATTAAATGACCCAAACAATGTATGCACATGTGAATAAATGAATAAAAAATATCTAGCTTTTGGTTCCACTGATTTTTATATTTTTGTCTCTATTTTGTTGATTTTGGCCCTTATATTTTATAATTTCTCCTCTGCTTGTTTTCAGTTTAGCTTCATCTTGTTTTTCTAGGAGTTTGAGATGCAGCATTATGTCGTTTGTTTGAGATCTTTCTGTGTTTTTCAAATATGCACTCATGGCTATAAACTTTCCTCTTAGGACTTCCTTTGATATGTCCAATAAGTTCTGAAAGGTTGTGTTTTCATTTTCATTACATTCCAGGAATCTTTTGATTTCCTCCCTTATTTCTTCTATTGATCATTGAGCAACATGCTGTTCAGTCTCTAATTGAGTATTTCTGCTGCTTCTTTTGTTGTTGAGTTCTTGTTTTATTGTGTTGTCATCAGAAAGAATGCAAGGGGTTATTTCAATTTTCTTATATTTGTTGAGACTTTCGTTGTGCCATAGGATATGGTCTGTTTTGGAGAAAGTTTCATGGGCTGCTGAGAGGAATGTATATTGTACTGTTGCAGGATGAAACATTCTGTAGACATCTGTTAGGTTCTTTAGATTTATGGTGTTTTTCAATTCTAGAATTTCTTTGTTGATTTCTTGCCTGGATGACCTATCAGTTGGTGTTAGAGGAGTATTAATGTCTCCCACTGCTACTGTGTTGGGGTCTATCTGTGATTTTAAGTTCATTAGTTTATGTTTAATGAAGTTGAGTGCACCAAGATTTGGCAAATAAAAGTTGGTAATTGTTATTTGCTCCTGGTATATTGCTCCTTTTATTAATATGAAGTGTCCTGTGTCTCTTCTGACTAATTTAAGTTTGAAGCCCAGTTTATCTGATGTAAGTATTGCTGTTCTTGTATGTTTTTGTGTGCCAGTAGCTTTGTAAATCTTTTTCCACCTTTTCACACTAAGACATTGCTTCTTTCTGTCAATCAGGTTGGTTTCTTATAAATAACAGATTGTCAGGTCTTCCTTTTTTATCCAGTTTGCCAAATGATGTTATTTAATGGAAAAGTGAGTCCATTTATATTTAGTGATAACTTTGAGAGGTATGTTGGTGATTCCTGCCATTTAGTTGTTTTGGTTGTTTAAGGATTTTGTGCATGTGTAGCCAATGCTATGCTATTCTCTGGGTAATTTTGTTCTTCTCCTGAGGTTTAATATTTCCCATCCTTTCATGGTTTTGTTTGTTTTCATCTTCTCTGTGTATATTTCCTTGCAGAATCTTCTGTAGTAGTGGCTTGGTGGTCATATATTGCTTTAGTTTCTGTTTTTCTTGGAAGACTTTTACTTCTCCATCAATTTTGAATGATAGCTTTTCTGGGTAGAGTATCCTAGGGCTGAAATTGTTTTTTTGTGTGTGTGTGCAAAATACCTCACTCCATGCCCTTCTTGCTTTTAAGGTTTCTATTGAGAAATCTACCATTCAGTTCTTGTGGACAAGGGTGCTATTGTCAGGGATTTCAGAGGAATAGGCAATATGTAAAGTTGGTACAACAGACTACTCAGTGTGTGGTGAGGGTTGAGGATGTCATGGTAGTAGGGGAAAGGAGGGGGAGGAGAGGAAGATAAGGAGAAGAAAGGAAAGGCAAGAAGAATTAAAGAGAGGAGAAAAAATTGGGGAAAGAAAGGAAAGTGGAGCAATAGAAGGCTGACTGAATTGGTGTTTGGGCAGAATGGAAGAGGGAGGAAGCTAATAGTAAAATGGAAGAAAAAATGAAGAAAACAAAAATGAAATATTTGTATATATGTATGCATACATGTATAAATATCAGTTTAATTAATGTTCTAGACTCTTTCCTCTGATTACAAATTCAGATGCTGATGTTTTTTACAGTCCTTTGACTGTGACATTGTCTCTTCTTAAGATTGGTATGCTGGATTGCATGGCAATGGATGTTGCCCTTCCCTATCAGACAGCAGCTCAGGGTGTTTGATCCCAGGCTTCCCTTGGTGGGATGTGCCCTCTGGTGTAGGCAGGATCTCAGAAGTGGTTATGTGAGCAGCTGGTATATGAGAAGTCGCCAGTCCCTTCCACCTACAGGGCAGGCCTGTGAGCTAGAATTGAGCTTTTCTCTTGGAAGGCTGTCAGTTTCAGCTTGCTCCCAGGTTCTCCAAGGCAGTACAATGCTTAGCTTTCACCACAGTGCTGCTGAGTCTCCCCACTCTCACTCAGTGTCCTGCCCCCCCCCCCTTTTCAGGCAGAGGGGAAATGCTTCTGTTGAGTGTTTGGCCACCAGTTTTGTCTTGGAGGGGGAGTTGCAGTCAGCCTCTCAACTGTGCTAGACTCTGTGGTTTCCTCTAAAGCAGATGATGTGTTGCACTCACCTGGTGGGAATGCAGACTCACTCAGTGGAAACAGGTCATCTCTAGTGCAGTGCAGCACACCTGAGTAAGAGGTTCTGTGTCTACAGTGAGAGATTCTGTGTCTGCACATATAATGGTGGGTCCAGGTCATCCCAGATCACTTTCTGCAGTTCTCTGTGTTGTGTTTTTGCTTTACCAGCCAAGATGGGAAGGAAATAAGAGAAAAAGAAAAAGGAAAAAAGCGACTTCCCAGCAGGCCAGAGGCTGCCTGTCCCACTGCCTGGCTGTTATGCACTATAAAAAGATAATTTAAGGATTGGTCAATGAAATTATGTACCACCTATGCATTGGCAGTATCTTAGTTGGCAGTAAAAGCAGGGTTACCCAATCCTTGATGCCATGAAAATTTGGAATATTTGTCTGAAATAGTGCAAGTCAAAGTCCCAGGGTCCATCAGTTATCTGACATTTTGATCTCCCATCCTAAGTATTTTTTCTTTTTTTTTGTCTGAGAAAGTCTTTATTTCTCTTTCACCTTTTTATTGTGACAAAAACCTACACATACCATGAGATCACCCTCTTAATACATTTTTAAGTCAACAGTAAAGTGTTGTTAATTATAAGCACAAAGTTGGACCATGAATCTCTAGTACTTTTTTATCTTGCATGACTGAAACTATTTAGCTTTTGAATCACAACTCTCTATTTCCTGCCTGTCCCACCACTAGCAAACATCACTCTAATTTCTGTTTCTATGACTTTGGGTACTTCAGATACCTTGTATAAGTAAATTAGTGCAACATTTTTGTGACTGATTTGTTTCACTTATCATAATGTTCTTGAGGTTCATCCATGTTGTCTGTGTCACATAAAACATTTCCTTTCTATGGGTAAGTAATAGGCCATTATATGCATATATGTGCATATATCAGTGGGTAAAATCAAGTAGGAGGATGGTACTGACTTCCATCTTTTAAGGAAAAATTTTTATATGCTCTAGGTTATGGTCATAATTACTCACTTTTATTTATTTTTTTCTTTATTCATTTATTCAAATGTGCATACATTGGACCATTTCTGTCGCCTGCCCCCCGCCTCCTCCCTCTCCCCCCATCCCCTTCACTTCCAGGCAGAAGCTGCTCTGCTCTTTTCTCCATTTTTGTTGAAGAGTAGACATGAGCAATAACAAGAAAGACAAAGCGTTTTTGCTAGTTGAGATAAGGATAGCTATACAGAGAGATTCCTAGCACTGCTTCCATGCACAAGTGTATTACAACACGAATTAATTCATCCTTACCTGACCTCTTCACTGCTTCCCATATTGACCTCTGTCATTTTAAGGTTATTGTATTAACTCTTCGGCAGTGAGGATATCAAACACTTTCAAGTTTTGGATTTCCTACCTACCCCCATTCCTCCCATAAGTGTTCTCCCCTTAGTATGTGACCCAAGTCCAACAACATTGCTGCATTTGCCCTAGATCTAAAATCCACATATGAGGGGAACATACAATTTTTGGTCTTCTGAGCCTGACTAACCTCACTCAGGATGATGTTCTCCAGTTCCATCCATTTCCTTGTGAATGATAAGATTTCATTCTTCTTCATGGTTGAGTGAAATTCCATTGTGTATAAATACATTTTCTTAATCCATTCATCAGTAGTGGGGCATCTTGGCTCTTCCCATTACTTGGCTATTGTGAATAGTGCTGCAATAAACATGGGTGTGCAGGTGCCTCTGGAGTAACCTCAGTCATATTCCTTTGGGTATATCCCTAGGAGTGGGATTGCTGGATCATAGAGCAGATCTATGTTTAGATTTTAAAGAAGCCTCTATAGTGTTACAGAGTGGTTGAACTAGCTTGCATTCTCACCAGCAGTGTATGAGGGTTCCTTTTTCCCCACATCCTCGCCAACACCTGTTCTTGTGCTGTTTTCTTTGTTTTTTGTTTTTATCGTGTTCTTTTCTCTTTTTTTTTATTTTATTATTCATATGTGCATACAAGGCTTGGGTCATTTCTCCCCTCTGCCCCCACCCCTTCCCTTACCACCCACTCTGCCCTGTTGTTCATGGTGTTGCTAATGATGGCTATTCTAACAGGGGTGAGGTGGAATCTTAGTGTGGTTTTAATTTGCATTTCCTTTATTGCTAGAGATGGTGAGCATTTTTTCATGTGTCTTTTGGCCATTTGAATTTTTTCTTTTGAGAAAGTTCTGTTTAGTTCACTTGCCCATTTCTTTATTGGTTCATTAGTTTTGGGAGAATTTAGTTTTTTAAGTTCCCTCTATATTCTGGTTATCAGTCCTTTGTCTGATGTATAGCTGGCAAATATTTTCTCCCACTCTGTGGGTGTTCTCTTCAGTTTAGAGACCATTTCTTTTGATGAACAGAAGTTTTTAGTTTTATGAGGTCCCATTTATCTATGCTATCTCTTAGTTGCTGTGCTGCTGGGGTTCCATTGAGAAAGTTCTAACTATACCTACTAACTCCAGAGTATTTCCTACTCTTTCCTGTATCAACTTTAGAGTTTGGGGTCTGATATTAAGATCCTTGATCCATTTTGAGTTAATATTGGTGTAGGGTGATATACATGGATCTAGTTTCAGTTGTTTGCAGACTGCTAACCAGTTTTCCCAGCAGTTTTTGAAGAGGCTGCTATTTCTCCATCGTATATTTTTAGCTCCTTTGTCAAAGACAAGTTGGTTATAGTTGTGTGGCTTCATATCTGGGTCCTCTATTCTGTTCCACTGGTCTTCATGTCTGTTTTTGTGCCAGTATCATGCTGTTTTTATTGTTATTGCTTTGTAATATAGTTTGAAGTCAGGTATTGTGATACCTCCTGCATTGTTCTTTTGACTGAGTATTGCCCTGGCTATTCGTGGCCTCTTGTGTTTCCGTATAAATTTAACAGTAGATTTTTCAATCTCTTTAATGAATGTCACTGGAATTTTGATGGGAATTGCATTAAACTTGTAGATTACTTTTGGGAGTATAGACATTTTTACTATGTTGATTCTACCAATCCATGAACATGGGAGATCTCTCCACTTTCTATAGTCTTCCTCAATCTCTTTCTTCAGAAGTGTATAGTTTTCCTTGTAGAGGTCATTCACATCTTTTGTTTGGTTTACACCTAGGTATTTGATTTTTTTTGAGGCTATTGTAAATGGAATTGGTTTCATACATTCTTTTTCAGTTTGATCATTGTTGGTGTATAGAAATGTTAATGATTTTTCTACGTTGATTTTATATCCTGCTACTTTGCTATAGCTATTGATGATGTCTAGAAGCTTCTGAGTAGAGTTTTTTGGGTCTTTAAGGTATAGGATCATGTCATCTGCAAACAGGGATATTTTGACAGTTTCTTTACCTATTTGCATTCATTTTATTCCTTCTTCTTGCCTAATTGCTCTGGGTAGGAATTCCAGTACCATGTTGAATAGGAGTAGAGATAGTGGGCATCCTTGTCTGGTTCCTGATTTTAGAGGGAATGGTTTCAGTTTTTCTCCATTAAGTATAATGCTGGCTGTAGGTTTGTCATATATAGCTTTTATAATGTTGAGGTACTTTCTTTCTATTCCTACTTTTCTTAGAGCTTTTATCATGAAATGGTGTTGGATGTTATCAAAGGCTTTTTCTGCATCTGTTGAGATGATCAAGTGGTTTTTGTCTCTGCTTCTGTTAATGTGGTTTATTACGTTTATTGATTTTCGTATGTTGAACCACCCCTGCATCCCTGGGATGAAGCCTACTTGGTCGTGGTGAATAATCTTTTTGATGTGTTGTTGATTTCAGTTTGCCATTATTTTGTTGAGGATTTTTGCATCAATGTTCATTAAGGAGATTGGCCTATAGTTCTCCTTTTTGGAGATGTCTTTACCTGGTTTTGGAATAAGTGTAATACTGGCTTCATAAAATGTGTTTGACAGTTTTCCTTCCCTTTCTATTTCGTGGAACAGTTTAAGGAGGGTTGGTATCAGTTCTTCTTTAAAGGTCTGATAGAATTCAGCAGAGAATCCATCAGGTCCTGGACTTTTCTTTTTGGGGAGACTCTTGATTGCTGCTTCAATTTCATTTTGCGTTATAGATCTATTCAGGTGATTAATTTCCTCTTGGTTCAGTTTTGGATGATCATATGTATCTAGAAATCTGTCCATTTCTTGAAGATTTTCAAACTTATTTGAATATAGTTTCTCAATGTAATCTCTGATGATTTCCTGGACTTCCATGGTGTGTTTGTTGTTATCTCCCCTTTTGCATTCCTGATTCAACTAATTTGGGTTTTTTCTCTCCTCATTTTAGTCAGGTTTGCCGGGGGTCTATTGATCTTGTTTATTTTTTCAAAGAACCAACTTTTTGTTTCATTAATTCTTTGTATGGTTTTTTTGGTTTCTATTTCGTTGATTTCAGCTCTTATTTTCATTATTTCTCTCCTTCTATTTGTTTTGGGATTTGCTTGTTCTTGTTTTTCTAGGAGTTTGAGATGTATCATTAGGTCATTGATTTGGGATCTTTCAGTCTTTTTAACAAATGCACTCATGGCTATAAACTTTCCTCTCAGGACTGCCTTTGCTGTGTCCCATAGTTTCCGGTAGGTTGTGTTTTCATTTTCATTGAGTTCCAGGAACTTTTTAATTTCCTCTTTTATTTCATCTATGATCCATTGTTCATTAAGTAATGAGTTATTTAGTTTCCAGCTGTTTTTATGTTTTTTTGTCTTTACTTTTGGTGTTGAGTTCTACTTTTACTGCATTGTGATCAGATAGTATGCACAAGTATAATTTCCATTTTCTTATATTTGCTGAGGCTTGCTTTGTGCCCTAGGATATGATCTATTTCGGAGAACGTGCCATGGGCTGCTGAGAAGAATGTATATTGTGTAGACGTTGGATGAAATATTCTGTAGACATCAACTAGGTCCATTTATCTATTGTATATTTTAGATCTTGGATTTCTTTATTGATTTTTTGTGTGGATGACCTATCTATTGATGATAATGGGGTGTTAAAGTCTCCCACAACCACTGTGTTGGCATTAATATATGCTTTTAGGTCTTTCAGGGTATGTTTGATGAAATTGGGTTCGTTGACATTGGTTGCATACAGGTTGATGATTATTATTTCCTTTTGGTCTATTTCCCCTTTTATTAGTATGGAATGTCCTTCTTTCTTGTTTGATCAATGTAGGTTTGAAGTCTACTTTGTCAGAGATAAATATTTCTACTCCTGCCTGTTTTGGGGGCCATTGGCTTGGTAAATCTTCTTCCAGTCTTTCATCCTAAGCCTATGCTTGTTTCTGTCAGTGAGATGGGTCTCCTGTAAGCAACAAATTGTTGTGTCTTCCTTTTTAATCCATTTCATCAAGTGGTGCCTTTTGATGGGTGAATTAAGTCCATTAACATTAAGTGTTAGTACTGATAGGTATGTGGTGATTCCTGTCATTTAGTTGTCTTAGTTGTTTGAAGGTTTGATTGTTTGTACCTAAGTTGAGGTTACTCTCTAATGTCTTGCTTTTTCTTTTCCTGTGGTTTGGTGCTCCCTGTCTTTTCATGGTTAAGTTGGGTTTCACTTTCTGTGTGCAGAATCCCTTGAAGAATCTTTTGTAGTGGTGGCTTTTGTCGTCACATATTGTTTTAGTTTCTGCTTATCATGGAAGACTTTTATTGCTCCATCTATTTTGAATGATAGTTTTGCTGAGTAGAGTATCCTGGGGTTGAAGGTATTTTCATTCAGTGCCCGGAAAATCTCACCCCACGCTCTTCTTGCTTTTAATGTTTCTGTTGAGAAGTCTTCTGTGATTTTGATGGGTTTACCTTTGTATGTTACTTGTTTTTTCTCTCTTACAGCCTTCAATATTCTTTCCCTAGTTTCTGAACTTGTTGTTTTAATGATGATATGTTGTGGGGTAGTTCTATTTTGATCTGGTCTGTTTGGTGTCCTGGAGGCCTCTTGCATCTGTATGGGAATATCTTTCTCTAGATTTGGGAAATTTTCCATTATTATTTTGTTGAATATATTACGCATTCCTTCACTTGCACCTCTTGTCCTTCTTCGATGCCCATGATTCTCAAGTTTGTTCTTTTGATGGAGCCAGTGAGTTCTGGCATTTTCTTTTCACAGGTCTTGAATTGTTTAATTAATAGTTCTTCAGTTTTTCCTTTAATTACCATTTCATCTTCAAGTTCTGAGATTCTGTCTTCTGTTTGTTCTATTCTGCTGGATTGGCCTTCCGTTTTGTTTTGCAGTTCTGTTTCATTCTTTTTTCTGAGGTTTTCCATATCCTGGGTGGTTTCCTCTTTAATGTTGTCTATTTTTGTCCTGAGTTCATTTATCTGTTTATTCATCGTGTTCTCTGTTTCACTTTGGTGTTTATACAGTGCTTCTATGGTTTCCTTTATTTCTTCTTTTGCTTTTTCAAAATCTGTATTTTTATTGTCTTGGAATTTCTTGAGTGTCTCCTGTACATTTTGGTTGACGCTATTCAGTATCATCTCTATAAAATTCTCATTGATTACCTGTAGTATGTCTTCTTTTAAATTATTCTTGTGGGATTCATTGGGTCCTTTGGCATAGTTTATCTTCATTTTGTTGGAGTCTGGATCTGAGTGTCTGTTTTCTTCATTCCCCTCTGGTTCCTGTACTAATTTTTTGCTGTGGGGAAACTGGTTACCCCTTTTTTTCTGTCTTCCCATCATTGTCTTTGGTGTTGTTACTGTCCCTGTACTGTGTGCAATTAAGTATTTTCTAGCTTGTAATAATAACAATGGTAATATTTAGAATGGAAGGGTGAGAGGAGATGGAAAGGAAGAAATTAAAGAAAAGGGAAAAACAAATAAACAGAGAAGAAGGAGAAAACTGAACAAGGAATCAGACAAGAAAGTGTCAAAGGTATAAACTGGAGTGTTAGTGTACTAATCGACAGTAAGCTGAACAGGCATTAGAGAGACAGAGAGAGGATTGAAAATAAAAAATAAAAAAAAATAAAGATAAGAATAAAAGTAAAAAGTAAGTAAATGAAAGAAATATATATAATATATAAAAATAATATAAAATAAAATGAAAAATAGAAACTTTAAAAAAAAACAAAAAAACCTCCAAGTTCAAAACCAATGAAGTTTCAGTCTTAATAATTTGGGTGTCCATCTCAGTCTCCAATCCTGGAGATGGTGCCTCAGATGTTGTTCTGCTGAAAAATATCTTGCTATTCTCAGATTCAGGATATTTTTTGTACATAGATTTTCATTTCTCTAAGATTAGTACCCAAAAAACAACAGCTTTATTTTTATGGCAATTACATATTATGTTCTGAGTAATTGCCAAATTGTCCTCAAGAGTTTTATTTTAAATTATTTTTTGAGATCTCTTCCTGATCAGCAAACACTGGTTTAATTTTTTTATTTTTAATAGCTCCATAATATTGTATAGTATGGATATAGCAGAAGTGATTTCACCATTCAAATTATTTAAGTTTTTCTTTTAATCAAATCACTACCAATGATGTTGTGATATACATCTTTGATAAAGATTCTTACACATTGATCACTTGATTTCAAATGGATAGATTTCAGAATTGATTGTTTTAATAGATAACTATAATTACTTTTCCAAAGTTGTAAAAATTCACACTGCCACAAGCAACGCATGGGAGTCACTGTAGTCCCAACTCCTTGCTCATAAGAAAATTATGTCTTATTATTCCAACATTATTTTATTTTTTACATTTAGATACTCTCCTAGCCAGGCCCTTTGCTATCTCTACTGTTTCTTAGCATTGACTACCCTGTCCCTAGTAAGAATTTGTTTTTGTTTCGTTGCTTTTTTAAAGATATTAAAACATGATAATGTACAATGATTAAAATATATGTCTATATATAGCAGTTTTGATAAAAATAAGAATAGTCTGATATTTGGCACAAGTTATGTGAAAACTATGCATACATCAAAAAATAAAAATTAATGGATTTGTGAATAAATTAGCAAAGACTGGCATAATTTATCTCTTAAAAGTTGCAGCAAACTTTAAACTTTGTTTGCACTGTATTTATAGGATAAATATATGCTTTTAGGAATAAGTCAAATATATAGTCTTGTAGTATTAATTCAATGATTCTCAATTATGTCTTCCACCAAGGTCATTTAACATCTAGAGATGTTTTTGTCACAACATATAAATGCTGTTGATATCTAAAGGGTAGAGGCCAGGGATACTTCTAAACATCTTGCATTGCACAGAACAATCATCCACAGGAAAGTATTATCTGATCCAATATATTAATAGTACTGAGATTGAGAAGCCCTGTCTTCAAAAGGGTACTAAGAGGTAAAATGTTTTTATATTGCTTTAGTTATAAAGTTATAGACATATAAATATATCAGTGACTAATAAAAGATGGACTACCATACATGAAAATATCAATCATGAACAAGAATTCAGCTTATTAAAAGTATTTCAAAAGTATAAATGCAAATTGCTAACAAACATAGGAAGAGTCTATGTCACTAAAAACAAAAGCAAAAATAACAATGATCCTTTCCTCTCTAATAAACTAGTAAAAATAAAATAAAAATGAAAATCATTTAGGTATACCAGAATTAATTTAAGTCTGCTTAATACGTGCATTAAGACCACCTCTGGAGAGGAAATGTTTATCATTCCAGTGGTCATTCTATTCTGTTGGATTTATTCAAGAAAATAAAGATGTGGGTAATATTTGAATAGTGGTATTTATTTATAATTATGGAAGTTGGATTTATGTAAATGTGAAATTGGGGAATAAGTAATCTATTATTGATTTCCATACATTAGAATTATATGAAAATAGGATATTTAATGATGAAGAAAACTACTAATGATATCATTTTAAGTAGAATTTCATATGTTAAGGTATAACCTCTCCATAACTCAGAATGTGACTATGTTTAGAAATAGAATCTTTAAAGTTGGAATTAAATTAAAATACTGTCATTAGTATGGGTCTTAATCCTTATAAGAGGAAATTTGGTCAGACACATATTGAAATACAAACATTTAAAGACAGGAATAAGACAGTATCTATAAGCCAAGGAGAAATATCTCAGAAGAAATAAACGATGTCAATATCTTGGTCTTGAACTTCCAACCTTCAGAATTCTGAGAAACTAAATTTTTGTTGTTAATGACACACAGTACTTTGGTACTTTGTTATGGAAAGCCCAGTAAGTAAATACAAATCACAAAATATTTTTTCCAATCTTTGCTCATATGCATATGCATGCTAATACTTGGAACATGCACCAATTTTGTAAATATATTGTTATATTATAGGATACTAGAAGTAAACATGCCACACATTTAACAGATATGATTTCTGGATAGTTAATGGGGGTAATTTATGCCTTATTCTCTAAATTTTATACTCTTTTCTCTTTTTCCCCAAAATATAGCTTCTAAGTAATTTACTCTAAATACTTAAAATTTAAGCATTTTTTTTTTCATAAGACCCCCACTAATTCAGGATTTATAAATATTTTGGATAAGCCAGGTGCCGGTGGCTCAGGAGGCTCACAGTTCGAAGCCAGCCTGGGCAAATAGTTCGTGAGACCCTATCTTGAAAAACCCTTCACAAAAATATTGCTGGTGGAGTGGCTCAAGGTGAAGGCCCTGCGTTCAAGCCCAAATATCCCCCCAAACAATTTTTAAAAAATAAATACTTTGGATAAGAATAAATTAAAGCCTACTTTTTATCACATAAGAAAGGTATTATAGTAATAAAATTAGTTATGCAAGTTACATAAGGGATATATGTATTTATCTAAAATAAACATATGCTTAAAAATTGGAAGTCTCTTTTTATTTTCTTTCTTCCTTTTTTTTCAGTGCATGGGTTCAAACCCATGGTCTATCAAATGCTAGACAAGTGCTCTACCACTGAGTTATACCCCAGCTTAGAGATAATTTATTCTTAGTAGAAAACTCATTTTTATATATTAAATATTGCAAAGATTTTTATGGTAATATCATGCTTTCCTGTAGGATAACACAGTGTTAACAACATTTAAAATGGAAATTTATTGCTATGTAAGCCTATCTTTTATTGCATCAGACTGAACATTTCCTCAGTTAACCAGAGGACTCAGGTTTAAGGAAACTTTAAGTATCCTAATCAATTAAAAAGATACCTTAATATTAATTTTATAAAGATAGATAAATCTTCTCAAGTACAGTGAATCACCTTCTTCAGGTTCAAAATAATTAACACTTCAGCTGAAGATGCATATATCCCAAATAAAGCAATATTCCATGAAAAGTTTTAAATCTGTCTCACACATTTTAGGTTTGTGGATTTCAAATGAAATTGACATTCCACAAAGGTTCTGGGATGGTGCTAATTTGCAGCTCTTTTCAGCCGAAATAAAAGTCATCTCCTTTGGCTTATAGTGAATAATCTAAACTAAACTACCCAACATTTCCACTCAGTCCAAAGAACAGACTGAATATGCTGACTTGTCAGCAAAACTTTGATGTAAATCAGTAGTCACAGAAGACTGCAAAAAAGAACACAATGTAACTGTCAGCTCATCAAAGGGAAGCTTTCTTCTTTAAAAAAGAATCTTCCTCTGAATTAAAGAATCATTTGGCTTTATTATTTTGAGATATAATTTACTCCCCAATAAGTATGAAGGTGATCAATTCTGAAAAACATTGCTTTTCAATGATTCAAACTGAATTAAAAAATCAGAAACAAAATGTTATTTGGCTAGTGAGACTTTCTTTTTAAACTTTTTTAGTAAATGTTTAAGCTCATAATATTCTCCCATGCATCAAAGTTAAAGGAAATTAAGGGAAAAAATAAATTTGAGCAAGTATTTGAAGTCATTTTCTTGGAAAAACTGAAAGCTTATTTTTTCTCATCTGAAAAGCCACTTCCAGCAGACTGTATGTCCACAACTTTTCCGATCCAAACATGGTCTTCATACTAACCAGCACTGAGATCACATTAAAGCTTGCTAGAAAATTCAGATTCTCAGATCTCACCTCTAACTGAATCAGAACTTGCCTTTTGACAAGATTCCCAGGTGCTTTACAAATACATGTTAATATTTGAGACATAATTCTATATGATAATAACTCAAAAATTTTAATAGCAATAACTTATTGTATTTTAGTATTTTATTCAAAACACTGCAGACTAAAGCATGGAAAAATAGCAATTTGTGAAGCAGGTTTATTTATATGTGAACTTCCCATATATTGAAAAAGTTCCCAGTATCTAGGAATCCAAAAATTATATATATATTTCTAGCTAGAAGAAAAAAAAGAATAGATGTTCTGTCTTTCACACAAGATGCTTTTCTGCATTAGACATATTGTGTCAATTAAGGTGCATTCAGTTATAAATAATGAAAACTTCAAGTAAAAATGGCTTAAACAAAAGGAAATTATTTTAAACAAAGTCCTGCATTAGGAAGATCACAGTTGGGCAAATTCTATAGCTCAACATTGTCATTAAGAACCCAAGCTCTTCTGATAAACTTGAGGCACTGACTTGTCTGTAAGCTAGCTTCTTTCATGGTCATAAAATGGCTTACACTATCCTATATAGTACAGAACTAAGACAAAAGAGATATTTCAGAGCCCTCCGTGCTGATCTCCTCTTATGTCCATTGACCAGTGGCATGGAATTGTCATAATTGCTCTTAGAATAATTGGTATTTATGCCCAAATAATGTTGAGTGAGAGGAGTCTAGGAGAAAGCTTCTAAGACAAATTCCAATAATTCTAAATCCTGGGAATTTTTTGTGTAATCACTGCCCATTTCCTTTATGGTAGCTGGACTTACTGCTTTCATTCTAACAGATAGTGTATGATAAAAGTAATAAGATGCTATATCAAAGATTGAGATATAAAAATTAATTGAATTTTGCTTTGACTGTTTCTCTTCTCTCTTACTTCCTCATTCTAATGGTTGTGGCTGCTATATGGTGAGTATGCCCACATGGCATGGAATTGAGGAAGGCCTCCAGCCAACATATAGTGAGGTGCTAAGCCCCTCATTCTAATAGCTACTGAGAAATTGAATCCTATCAACAATCATAAGTGCGTGCTTAAAAATGAATCCTTCCCAGTCAAGCTTATAGAAAGACAGAGACATCGTGATTACATCCTTGTGAGAGAACCTAAGCCAGAGGACTCAGCCAAAGCATGCCTGGCAGCTGGAATTGTGGTTCAAGCCTGTCTAGCAAGCACAAGGCCCTTAGTTTAATCTTTAGTACCACCAAAAGAGAAAAATAAAAGCTAATAAAAAATCTTGATTCTGATATTTAAAAAATAAAATAAAAACACAAAAAACAAAACATGCCTGGATTCTTGCCCCACAGAAATCATGAAATAAGTTAATTATTTTAAACATCTAAGCTGGTATGATTTGTTGTGCAGCAATAGATGACCAACGCAGAGGAATACGTGATAAAATTGAGACTCTGACTAAAAAGAAGGGAAATATAATTGGGACATTGTACATATAGACTCCTAAGTGGCTCTCCAAAGATCTTTGCCTCCTAGGGTTTCCACCTTTGTGTAACTCCCTTCCCTGCAGTGTAGGCATCCTCGTGACTTGATTCTAATCAGTAGAATGTGACAAACATGGTAAGTCATCATTCCTTTGACTCTATTACATTATATATACTCCAGATTGCTAGCTTGTTCTAGAGACTATTTGCTCTAGAGAGTCTTTGTTAGCTTTATGAAATAAATTGCCATTTTGGAAGCGCCAACAAAACAAGGAGACATTGAACTGTGGGTGATCTTTCCGGAAACTGAAGATGGCCTCAGGTCAACAACCAACAAGAATCCAAGACCCTTTACTCTAAAAGGAAATGAGTTCTGCTAAAAACCTGAGTCTAGAGGTGGATCCCTCCTTAGTTGAGCCTCTAAATGAGAAAAAAGCCTGGCCTATACTTTAACCCATTTAACTACACCTGGACTTTTAACTACTGGAAACTGAGATAATAAACGTATGGTGTTATAAGCTGCTAAATTTGTCTTAACTTGTTATGCTAGTCTAAAAGGCTAATAAAAGTGGATAATTAAGCAGTCTTCTGTAGACAGTGCCTTTACAGACACAGATAACTACATTCAGAGCCTGAGAGCCCCTCTGCCCTTTATGTTCATAATTTCATTGTTGTAAATTTTGATCTAATAGAAAATTATTTCTCATTATGCCATGCGAGGAGAAAAATAGGTGGAATCATATGAGATTGCCATTTTTTTGAGGTCACAGATGTTTGAAAACAATTAGGCCTGATGGCACAGGCAAGTAATTCCAGCACTTGGGAGGTAGATTGTGACTTGAGGCTAGCCAGTGCCACAAAGGGATCTCAAGGCCAGCCTGGGACACATAGTAATAAGATCCTACTTCAAAGTAAAAAAATGATCAAGGGCAAATTTTTCCTTAAGTAATTACAAAATTATTTGATTTTCGAATTCTAAAAGGACTTCTTGTTCTTCAAATTCCTTAGATAATGTCCCACATATGAATGTTCTTCAGAATTTCCTGTAGTTATAGCAACCTTTGAGTCTACCTTGTATCTTTGACAAGAATGCATTTATTTTGTGAAAATGTAATTTAAGCAGATAACAATTATCTGTTTCTCAGTGTAAAAGAATTTTTGGCTCTTTTTTGAGCTTTTTGAGTCCTTTCTTCAGATGTAATAGGACATCAATTTTCTGACTTTAATTGAGCCATGATTTCAGGCATAATGGCAAATGTAAAAAAATAATTATCTTCTTAAAATGTTAATATGTGTGATGTACACTTAACACCCTCTAATATAACCTCTAACTGGCCCTTGTGGATTGTGAAAATAAAAATATTAAATTATTCTAGTATGTCCTGTAAAGCTGACATCCTTGTGAGAGCCCGTACTACATAACTTTAAATAAATGAAACATTTTAATAATTGTTTTAGCATCTGCATTAAGTACTTTTAAATAGGTTACCGTTTTGTCCTCAGAACAGATATTAAAACCACTTCCTTATGTGTCTATTGACCATTGATGCAATAATGATATTATCCTTATTATTATGCTCATTAAAATTTTTGTGGAATTTAGAGTTACATGTTTTAAAGCAATATTTCTTAATTGGGGACCTGGGACTAATTTAACCTGTTATTGAAATAGATCTTAAGAAAATGAAATAAACCCCATGTCTGAGAGAATTGGCTTAAGTTCCCTGAGCATGTACATTTACTCTGGATTCTTCTCATCTGCCTAACCCATGTACTATGGACTATCATTAAGTATTACAGTAGAGCAAAAATTCCCTAAGGTGTTTTCAAGAATTAATATAAGCTTTAAAAGTTTTCACAAACATGGTTTGGAATGTAGCTTAGTGGTAGAGTACTTGCCTAGCACGTACAAGGTCCTGATTGATTCCCCACAACCCTCTCCCAGAAGAAAGATGCTACACAAAGTACCTTCTGATTTATAAAAATGTTAAGTGCTAAAACAGCTCTAAGCAATTATCAAAATGAGAAAAGATTTTCCACAGCACTTTCTACCATGTTATCCTGGGGTTCTTTAAGGTAGAATTAAGTTTTTTGTCTTTAACCCCTATCTCTACCTTGTTTGCCACAAGTTATGCAATATGCCATCATACCCTTTCCTAGCTAAATTTTCTTTTAAAAATGACCAGTGCTGAGAAAGGGCAAGTTAAAGGGTGCAAACATTCAGTTAGAAGGAATAAGTGGATAAAATCTCTTGCATAGTTGAGTGATTATAGTTAATAATAATGTAGTATATATTTTTATAACTGCTATGTGAATAAAAATTTTAATTTCACACCACAAAAATGAGGTTGCGTATATGTCAGTTAGCTTTATTTAATAATTCTATATTATATACATATATCAAAACATCTCTTTGTATCACATAAATACGTTCAATTATTATATGTGAATTAAAATAATAATAATGGCAAAAACTAAAGCAATGGCAATAAAAATGAATTACTTGAAGTATTTTCTGTTGGTTATTAAAGCAGTGCAGCAAAAATAGTATTTTACATTTTTTTCACATACATCAAACATTGAGTATATGAGTGATATAAGAACATTAGGTTTTTAAGGATAAGAAAAATGTGATCTGGGAATTGTTTGCTATTTCTTTAAACTTATCTCTAAATAATTATATTTTTGCTTGGGTTCTTTTGAAGCAAGGTCTAGTCTAGTCTAGTCTAGCCTCAAACCACTATGTTGCCCAAGCTAACCTTGATCTTAGGATCCTCATTCCTCAGCTTCATGAGTACTGGGATGACAAGCATGTGCTACCATATCTGGCTTGTAAATCATAATTTGAAAGGGATAATAATTGGATCCCTGTCTTAAGTCTAGTTAGTAGGTAGAGTCTAATGCTTTGGTACGATATAGTGTTCTAGATCATTGTAAAAATGATTTTCAGAATCTGTCAGAATGAATCTCACACAGAAGAGCATGTAAATGTAGAACATTTGTGTTTAAACAAAAATTAATTGAGTCCAGAGATAAGGTACCTAACCATTCTAAACCTCCCTTCTCCACAGACCCTATTAGTTTTGAAGGACAAGGAATAATTGTTTTTAAATGTAATCAAATATTCACTCCAAAGTGAAATATGCAGTTTTTCAATGAGCAATTTAATAGGTTTTGACAAATGTTTATACCACAATCAAGACTAAAGCTTTGTATCACAAGAGAGTATATCCAGGTGCTCCCTTCCAGACTAGCCCCATTCCAAGATGCAATAGACATTCTGAGTATTATGAACATTGATTGTTTTCACCTATTTTTGAACTTTAATACATTAAATTAAACGAATGTGCTTATTTGTATGAACATGATTTTTTTTAATGATCCACGTTATTTTATGGATCAGTAGTTCATTCCAACTTATTTATCCCATGGTATGGGATTTATTTATGTATCCCATGGTATGAATAGTTTATATATTGGTTTATCAGCTCATTTGTTCATTGATACTTGATTCACTTACAGTATTGCACTATTGTGAATATTAGAAATATTTATGGTAGATACGTTTTCATTTCTTTTGGGTAAACACTTAAAGGTAGAATTGACTAGATACATCATAGAAGTATGTTTAATCTTATAAGAAATTGCCATTAATGTAAAATTCTAGGAAATGCAAAGTAATATGCTATAACAGAAAGCAGATGAGGGATTAATAAGATAAACTAATATATAGTGAAAGAAAACTTGCGGTGCTTAGAAGGAGGTACCACAGAAACATGAAAAACGGGCAAGAAGAATATTTTGGGGCAATAGATATGTTCATATATTAACTGTGGTTATAATTTCACAAATACATACATGTCAAAATTTATCATTTGTATACCTTAAACATGTACTTGCTATTGTATGTGAACTTTAGCTCAATAAACTTATTGGAGAATCAAAAGAATCCATTGAGACTATTCATTCCTGATTTGTGAAGTATTATATTTCAGTTTGTATTTGCATAATCTAAATTAAAGGTAGCAATAAATCAAGAAGAAAAATGAATACTTTGATCATATATTCATCAGAAAAAAGATATCTAAGATAACACATTTTCTAAACAAATTAGTCACAATTAGATTTCCTTCATCACTCATTTTTTGAAATTTTATTTTTTACTATTACCTCAAATTATAAAATTGTGCACTTAATGGGATAAAATAATGTTTTGATGTGTATATACATTGTATAAAATTTAATTCAGGTTAAGCAATATTTACCTCCTCATACATTTACCACTTCTTCATGGAATCACTTAATTTAATTGTATGTTCTGTTTCACTGGAAGTGGAGCCATCAGTCTGTTCCCACAACCTCATCTGCTTCTGGTCCACAAAATGTCCTGGAAATTTTGTCTTTCATTCCTGCTACATTTTCACAGTTCTATAAACAATGTTAGCTCAGAACCCTGTAGACATGCATTATTTAAGTATCAATTGTTATGAGCATGCTCATAAGTCTGTTCTTTGTTTGTGTTATAATATCTATCAAGCTAAAGTTTATAGCAGAGCCTTCAGACAGGCAGAAGCTTAAAACAGACACCACAAACTGATGATAAGATTACTAAAGCAGATAAAATTATTTGTAGTTAACTCATTACAATAACAGTAAAAGATCACCAGCAGAATGAAGAAGATGAAAGTCACTATTAGGTCTACTACATAACTATTTCATAAGAATTTAATCAATGTTTTTCCTGACCGTAAGAATGTATATATGATAGGCAATAATCATTGACAACTTCCAAGAACTTGTAGTCCTTACTATAAAGAACACAATTTCTGTAATGTATTTATACTTACAATGTTTTATCTGCAAAAAAATTAAAGAAAATTAAATGTTTAAAAAATTTTCACCTGAAATTCTTTTCCTGATGCTCATATATTTAAGAAATATGTGGCTTTTCAAATAAGCTTAATTACCTTAGCAGTCTATGTTCATAAGGTGAGTATAAAACCATTCTAGTTGATTAGGAGATTTTTGAGAAATCCTGGACAAGTTACTATTCCATCTTCATGACTTTATTATTCTGAATTTAGGGTCTTGAGAAGTCAAAACATTTTAAAAAAGGACTTTGGTCATATGATTAAAATGGAAGTATAAAAACTGAGACCAAAGATAGATTAAGCATAGCTGCCCACTAATCAAAGACAAAATCCAAATATTTTTAAAACTACTAGAAGATGGTACATCTGTAAGAAAACTTCACTCTTTTACAAAGATCTTGTATACTTGTTTTTTGTTTCAATAATTGGGAATATAAAAATCAGCATAAAGCTTAGAAGATTATTCTGTTGGGACACAAATCTCCATTATATAGGCAGACTAAACAACTACTGAAAAATTTTTTGCTTTTTTGTATATTATAAACTGAAGTATTTAAAGACTAATTTGCTATTTTGGTAGTGAGTAAAGCAGGTTCTAATAGTAATATATTTGGCAGGAGAGTAATTGCAATTTCTTTATTTACTTACAAATAAGCTCATTAAACTTGAACAACATTTTAATTTTTAATATATCTTAAGGCTTATGTTGAGAGCCATTATTTCCAGGTATTATAAAACAAGGAAATGAAATGCACCTTTGCAGACTTTGTAGACTATTCTATGACCACTCAAGTTCCATCCTTCCCTGTCATGCTTCTCATTGTGGAAAGCCAAAAACTTTATGAACACAAAAATTGTCTTTTCCCCCATAAATTGTAAGAAATATAATTGTACAACTAGAGACATCTTTCTTTGCTGTTTTTGTTCCTATCTTAGTCTGAATATTAAATCAAATATTTAAACAAAGTTACTAAATTCTTTTTCATGGAGAAAACAAGAACATAAATAATTGAGAAATCTATGAGCAAGTATTTTAGTAGGCATGCTATACTCACCAATATATATCTCTATATGTGTCCACATCTGTGTCTATGTGTCTACATATGTATCTAATACTATTCTCTATAGCTGTAACCATAACTCTTAACATTTTCTACATTGGCAATAATTAACATGTTCATTAACATAACCAAAGATATAGGTACTCTATAATATAAAAATGGGAACCATATGTATACACACACACACACACACACACACACACACACACACACACACACACAGTGCTACAACACAATCCATTGCAGAGTTTCTGTTGTTTGCCTTCATGATTGTTTGGCTAACTGGAACCTGTGGCTCGCTGCCACTATCCAGCATTGTAAGAGAGCATCATAAACCATAGCCTAGTAAATTCAAAGTCGGTCTTCTATTGTATGTTTAGTTAACACCATCATAAGGTCAAAAACCATACATCCCCATCATAAGTCAGGAACTATCTGTACTATAACTCTCATTGGCAAGTCATATTGTCTATTGGTAGCTCTTACTACTGGTCTTCTTCTGGGTGTGGTCACAACTTCCTTCTCTTGCCCCTTTTCCTCACCTCTTTAAGCTTAAGTATAATATAATAGTACACAGATATTAATAGTCCCAGGAACACTACCTTGCCCACATCTTTGTACATAGTTTATTTATTAAACTCTCCCAGAATTAACAAATTTTAACTGTCATCTCTTTTGTGTAGGGACTTCAATAGATATGACAAAAGCAACAATCATAACAACAAAATAAGGAAAGACAGAAAAATCATAAAAATAACAGGACTCTAAACTCACAAAATACAAAAATCACTCTAAAGCTAAATAACTAAAACCAGCATAGCATTATTTCACAAATATCAAGCCCAAATCAGAACACAGATATATAAAAACAAATTGGTACGCATATAGAATTTTCATATAATGTTAAGTTGGCTATTTAAAATAGCAAGAAAAATGTTTTTAAAATTTGGAAATGTATAGCATTTCCAAAAGAATAAAAATATTAATGTAAAAAGTAAACAATAAAATGTTAAAAGAAACAATAAAAGTTTTATTTTCTTCATCCTTGGAAATTTTTTCTAAGTGTAGTACAAATCCAGAATGTATAAAATAAGAAGGGGCTAGATTTCACTAAATAAGATCAAAATGCATACTGTAATTAGAATAGTCTTTCTCATCCTGCTATACAGCCGATTTAGGAAGCTAGAAGGAAAACAGTCACAAAGAACACCACGATTCTCCAGTTTGCTGGAGCCCTACTCAAGGCCACTTAAAAGTGAAGTGGATCTGGCCTTTCCAACTTTCTGGACATAGTTGTAACATCCAAGGATCTGCAACCACCCACAAAAAAGTTTTAATGAAAAGTTGCTGCAGTCATGAGGCCCTAGTCCTGGTGTCCCACTTCCTCTTGGAGAAAGTCCAGAGTTCAAATGCCATCATCTGAATGCCACAGATTTGCTTCAATTCGCACACACTTTATAGGATTCTCACCCTCCTTTTGGTTTTTCCCTTCTCCAATCTAAACAATGATATTGTTTAGACTGATGCTGCC
This sequence comes from Castor canadensis, assembly GCF_047511655.1. Taxonomy (NCBI): domain Eukaryota; kingdom Metazoa; phylum Chordata; class Mammalia; order Rodentia; family Castoridae; genus Castor; species Castor canadensis. The sequence goes on from NC_133405.1 coordinate 119,498,256, forward strand.
ATCTATCTTTAATAAGGTAGATTAAACAAGTTTCTATGAATGAAAATGATAACTGAAAAGAAATACATGAAATTGAAGGGACTAGGAGATATGGCCCTCTAGTGATACCTTTTTGCTCTCATGGAGTTACTTCAAAGTTTTGTGGCTTCACAAAATAATGTAAGATAAGAAGGTCACCTAGTCAAAAGAGCCAAGATCTGTGGCTTCTAACGTTTTATTCCAGTTTAGATTTGATAGGAGAAGTTGTCATCTCTTAAATCAGACTTAGACTTATTAACACAAGTAAATTATGTCTTTGCTACTATCTCCAAACATTTTTACATATAAGAAAAGTGGATGACATAGGTAACAGTTAATTCTTCAAGTATGTGGAAACAAGAAAAAAATAATTTATTAATATTTTAGAGCATTTAAAGAAATAATAAAATTATATCAAAACAAAATGCTAAAACTTGGAATGTGACTCACTGAGAGTATACTTGCCTATGTGAGAGTCCCTGGATTCTATCCCTAGCACCAGTCACACACAAACACACTACAAATGCTACAAAAAGGAAAGATTATATAATAAGAAAATGTCATAGTAATTAAAGATAAGATTGTTCAAGCAAAATCATAAAAGAGATTTAAAAACCTAATTGAGAATATATCCTAAAAATATTGTGATGATCAAACTCAGGGTCTTGTACATGGTAGGCAAATATTCTATATATTCCCAGCCCCAGCTAATAACTTCAACAGTAATAAAAAAGAAAATATACTATGTATTACTGACAATACTGAATGCTAGAATACCTTGGGAAAGTGTTTTCAAGGATCTGATGGAAAAATTGAGAATCTAGAATTTCCTAGCCAAACAAATATATTTTCAGATATGTAATAATATAGTTGTTTACTTCCAAAACATCTTTTATGAAAATTTACTCTAGGTTTTACTCACAAACTGAGGATAAAATTAAAAGGAAGTCATGAGACTTGGGAATCAACAGAAGAATCACAGAACAGTACCTCAGGATATCTTTTTAGATGATAAGTTCCAGACTTAAAATATGCAGTTTTAGGAGGACAAATCCCCTGGAAAAGATGTGTGTGTGTGTGTGTGTGTGTGTGTGTGTGTGTGTGTGTGTGTGTATGGGGGAGGATGGAAACACCATCCAGAAGATAATAAAATTGTTAGGAGGTAGCTTGACCTTAGGCAGTCAGGGCTGGGGTCTAGAAAGAAGCAGTTGGCTGAAGTCACCAGAAAACAGAAGTAGGGCAAGACAGCAAGACAGAAGGATGTGGACCCAGACAGCACTCACCTTAAGTGTGTCACCACAATGTGGGCCCAAGTGAAAAAGGGGATATGAGCAGTTAAAGTTTGGCTAACAGTCTAAGAATGAGGGAGGAGAAATGAGTCAAGACCTTGTAAGAAAGAAAACTAAGACCAACCTATCAAAAAGCTGTTTCCAGAGGCTCGCAAACCCTACTGTAAGGACTAGATAAAAACCCTAGATGTTGCAATTATGACGACACAGTCTTTCTGTCCCCACCCAGATGGGTACTCTGTCTTTCTGTACTTCAATAAACTTTCTCTTACTTGCTACTCACCCGTTGTCTGAACTTGTTATTCTTCAACCAACCCTGGACAAAAACCTAACAACTTAACCTACATGGCATCATAATTGGTCTTTCCTTTGGTGCTGAAAAGAAGCAGAATGGTGAATGAAATGGACCAACAGTCTCTTGCTTTCTTTTGGATTTAATAACCCTCATTCCAAGTCTAGTACAAGCTATCAAAATTGCAGAGTGCCTATCAGCCAGTTAAAGTGAATAGCTCGGCTGCTGGTCTTAAAGTCAGTTGAGTCCCCCTTTGCCAAGACTGAGGAAATGCTGGTCTGACTTAGCATCAGTTTCCTTTTTGATCATTTCCGCAAAGGGTATCTAAGACCTCTCAATGGGAAGGGAAGTTCTCCTTGACAACTGAAGTTTCCTGGCCAGGGCTACCCTCTGGTGGGCCTCAACCATTAAGGAAGTGACAACCCAGATTGTCTAAAGCCCAAAAGGTAACCAAGTCTTGTAGAACCCTAGGCTACTCTTGAGCACAATGGACAGCCTGATCTCTCTCTTCCTTCGATCTTCTGTTGTCTGAGGGAAGGAACATCCTCATCCACAGCAATTTGGGTATTTTGCCAACCCTCAGAGCAGAGGTGCACCTAAACTCCCCAGCCGTGCACCTAGAAGTGTTCTTTTTGTCCCCTGCTCACTGTGCTGCTAGGATTTTATACAGGCCCTTCATCTGTAGACTTCTTCCCCAAGATTTCTATTTAAGTCATAGGGCCAACCCCAAGGGAATCAGGGTTACTCTCCTTGCACATTACTCTCTGTCCTGTCCTTAGTGGCAATTCATAGAGTACAAAGCCAATAGAGATCACCACTGTCTTACAAAAAAAAAAAAAAGATTTGAAATGGTGTCTCCAAATGGAGAGACACATAGGGGAAATAGAGATGACCTCAGTTCCAATCCCTTCGTCTGGAAGTTTCATAAGAAAACCCTCTTTCATTGGCAGGGAACATTTTACACCCCCTTTGAGGCACTGCCCATTTGGTAGGGCATTTAATGATGTATATTTTATGATTGAGGAAAAGAAGTAGCCCTGGTCAAGTCTTTAATTTCACCAGGGAACAGGGTCATGAAAAGGGATTGAATGTGACTACACACCCAGAAGGTACAATTTAGAACTCCAGAAGTACCTTCCCTGGCTGCCAACTCATAATTCTCAGAGACTGGCTATCAGACATCCTATGGGAAGCACAATGGGTCATGCAAAGTGAATATGCCTGGATTAGGCTAAGCACTACCAGATCAACTAAGAAAGACACAAGGCATGGAGGCGCTTCTCAGTCACACCAGTAAAGAATGGCTAGAACCAGGCAGACCACTCCCTTTCTTCACGCCATAGAAAAAGGGAATACTGGGCAGGCAGGAGACATCCCAGCTCGGACCCTACAGATAAATAAGACCTTGGGGATGCTCAATGTGCCCTTCTTTTACAGATGGGAAACACCCCTGCCATGATATACACTCCTCCTTGGGATTCCTTTTGGCCCACAGACCCTAAAGGAAAAAATACCTAACAAATTGGCTAATGAGAAAGCATGGCTCCATGTGGAAAAATCTTTCACCTTCCTTAGACTTTTGTGTCCTTTCTGTGATGCTAATTCACAAGCCTTCCATTTGTCTTGTCTTGCTCCCCAGCCTATTCTTTATTTTGGGAAAGTCTCTTTGACTTCAGTAAACTTCTGGGTGGCACAACAGGAAAAAAGATAATTTCCCATTTGTTTGATGCTTGTTTTGTACACATATGTTGTATGTAACATGGTTTTATGTTCCATCTAAACGCCCTTTAGAAAAACCATTTGGTCACAAAAAAAAATGTTGCTGCCATGACAGGGCCACCACACCTCATTCAGTGGCCCATCACCACAGCAGCTATCTTTACCATGGTGCTGGATGGCAGACTCATAGTCTCTGCCATCTTATTACCTCTAGGGAAGATTATAACTAATCTGTGGCTAACTTGTTTAAGATCACTCTACATTAATATAATCATATAAATGTGCGCATTAATCTAACAAGCATTGAGCAAAACTTCTTTTGCCTCTGGAATTCTCAAACAGGCTTACAGGAACTTGACTTTCAAATTAAAGGAAAAAAGGTGACCATTTTAAAAACAGCAAAAGACCAAACCTATGACTATTTAACTATACATACTTTTGTCCCCTGCCCCAGTTCATTTTTTTTTATTTTATCATTTTTGCATTTAGCTACATGCGTATATATTGTTTATGCCACCTCTCCCCTCCCCTGCTTCCAGGCAGAACCTGTTCCGCCTTCTTCTCTGATTTTGTTGAAGACAAAACGTAAGAAATAATAAGAAAGACATTTCATTTTTGCTAGTTTGGGATAAAGATAGCTATAAGATTACTTTACTCGCTCCTTAACAGGGAACACATCAATCACATTTAAGTTTTAGGTTTCCTTTCCTTTCCCTATTCCTCCCATACGTGTTCTTCCCTTAGTGTGTCACCCATATTCAATAATATTACTGCATTTGTTTTGTGTCTATAATCCACATATGAGGGAGAGCATGTGATTTTTGCCTTTCTGAACCTGGCTAACTTCACTTAAGAGGATGTTCTCTAGTTCTATCCTTTTACTTGCAAATGAAAAAATTTCATTCTTCTTTGTGACCAAGTAAAATTCCATTGTGTATAAATACCACATTTTATTGATTCATTCGTCAGTTGTGGGGCATCTTGGCTATTTCCATAGCTTGGCTATTGTAAATAGTGCTGCAGTAAACATGGGTGTGCAGGTGCCTTTGTAATAACTTGAGTAGCATTCCTTCAGGTATATCCCTAGGAGTGGGATTGCTGGATCATATGGCAGATCTATGTTTAGTTTTTTAAGAAGCCTCCATAATGTTTTCCATAGTGGTTGTACTAGCTTATATTTCCACCAGCAATGTACAAGGGTTCCTTTTTCCCCTTCCTTGCCAGCATTTGTTGTTGGTGTTCTTGATGGTAGCCATTCTAACACGGGTGAAGTGGAATCTTAGTATGGTTTTGATTTGCATTTCCTTTATGGACAGGGATGGTGAGCATTTTTTCATGTGTTTTTTGCCTATTTGGATTTCTTCCTTAGAAAAATTTCTGTTTAGTTCAGTTGCCCATATCTTTATTGGTTCATTGATTTTGGAAGAGTTTAGTTTTTTGCATTCCCTGTATATTCTGGTTATCAGCCCTTTGTCTGCCGTATAGCTGGCAAATATTTTCTCCCACTCTGTGGGTGGTCTATTCAGTTTAGAGACCATTTCTTTTGTTGTGCAGAAGCTTTTTAATTTTATGTAGTCCCATTTGTCCATCCTTTCTCTTAGTTGCTGGGCTGATGGAGTTCTTCTAAGGAAGTCCTTGCCTAATTCCTATTGTTTCCAGGGTGCTCCCTGCTCTTTCATGTAGTAACTGCAAGTTTTCGGATCTGATATTAAGGTCCTTAATCCACTTTGAGTTGATACTAGTACAGGGTAACAAACATGGATCTAGTTTCAGTTTTCTGCAGACAGATAACCACGTTTCTCAGCACCATTTATTGAAAAGGCTGTCTTTTTTCCATCATATGTTCTTGGTGCCCTTGTCAAAAATAAGATGAGCATAGTTGTGTGGATTCATATCCTGGTCCTCTGTTCTGTTCCACTGGTCTTCATGGCTGTTTTTGTGCTAGTACCATGCTGTTTTTATTGCTATGGCTCTGTAGTATAGTTTGAAGTTGGGTATTGTGACACCGCCATCATTGTTCTTTTTGGTCAGTATTGCCTTGGCTATTCGTGGTCTTTTGTGTTTCCAAATGAACTTTAGGGTACATTTTTCAATCTCTGTGATGAATGTCATTGGAATTGTGATGGGTATTTCATTGAACATGTAGATTGCTTTTGGTAGTATAGCCATTTTTACTCTGTTGATTCTATCAATCCATGAGCATGGGAGATCTTTCCATCTTCTGTAGTCTTCCTTGATCTCTTTCTTCAGTGGCTTATAGCTCTCCTTGAAGTGGTCATTTAAGTCTTTTGTTAAGTTTACTCTTAGGTATTTAATTTTTTGAGGCTATTGTAAATGGAATTGTTTTCCTATGTTCTTTCCCAATTTGTTCATTGTTGGTGCATAGGAAGGCTACTGATTTTTGTAAGTTGATTTTGTATCCTGCTACATTGCTGAAGCTGTTCATGGTGTCTAAAATCAAGCAGCAAAAGACCACACCTATGACTGGCACTATTTAATTATACATACCTTTGTCTCCTCCCCCAGTTCTTTTGTCTTTTTAAAACTATAGTCCATGTCTGAAGCTCAAAGATAACTAAAGAAGGGCTGAGTGCTTGCCTTGCCTCTTCCTATGGCATGTCTCTAGCCTTCATCATACCTGTTCATTCAGCAAATGCAGGCAAGTGGCTGAACCTGGCATATGAAATCCTGGGAGTTTGGGCCATAGCTGATCAACCCTGGATGGAGAGGAAGAATAAAAACAGTAGTTCCCCACAGTTGCTTGAACTGCTTTAATTCCAGGGACCTCTTTTCTTGTGTTTCCACTTTGGACAATGTCAGCTGCTTTTTATCATTTTCTGGTGAGACAGAAAAACATACATGTGGACTGTAGCAAGCCTAAAGTTTGAACTTGGTGAGTTCTTCACAATTAGTGCACCTCAGCATTCACTTTCCTTTTCCTTGTTGTCAGAAATGTCTTCTGAGCCATTTAGGGTTTGTCTGAACTATTCGTGCTTCTGCTGTTTGTCTGACAAAGAATTTTGATTCTGACTGACACAGAAGGGTTAGTGAAGTGGCTCAAGTGGTAGAGTGCCTGCCTAGCAAGCATGAGGCCCCGAGTTCAAGCTCAAATACCACTAAAAAAATGTGACTGACACAGAAGACCACTGGATAGCTTTAACAGGATTATATAATTATGATATTATTGTATGAAAAGTGCATTATTAGGGGAAAATATGGAAGAAGGAAAACCAGTAAAAAACTATTACAGTAAGGTTTGATTTAAAGGTATAAATGACAGGAATTTTGACTAGATCAGAAATTTATGTGAGAAAAAGAGAAAAGCCAAGATTGACAGCAAAATATTTGACCGGATGAGCTGGTACAACAGAATTTCCACTTATTGGGAAGCAGGAGGTTTGAGGGGCAGGAGGCAGCCTGGCATTGATGAGAGATATTTGGGATAGAAATGCACTTCATTTTTCTTGCAATAAGAAAAAGGAAAACAGAAAATTCAGGAAAAAGAGCATTGTCACAAAGCAGCTATACTCTAAGTATGCAGAAAATTAAAATGAAATATGACTTTAAGAATTTCTGGAATGTAACATTATACATACACACAATTGCACACATACGTAATCTTGCTTATATATGACTTTGACTATATTCATATAAAATACTGATCACTATATTATTTTATTTCAAATAATTTAGAATTAATACATTGAACCTAAAATAACTGTAATCCTGGTACAGTACTTGGTCAGTAAATATTATTTACATGTAGTATTTTAATAGTATTTTATTTGCAATGTATTTATTTTTTATATTGTATAAATTCTCAGGCAAAGCAAGAAAGTTATGATTGTGGTTTAAAAAGAAATGTAGCATTTAAGAACCTTGCCCAGTGTGAAAGTAAATCTATAGGTGACAGATGGTGGGAGATGAGAGAGAAAAGGAATATGGGAATTTATGAAGGCACTGATACCCTCATCCTATGCAAAACAAAGTCAAAATACCTAAGTAAAGTTTATAGAACAAGAAATTGAAGTGTCAAATATTGCTTAACACTATAAAGTTTCCTGATATGGCCTAATATGTTATGGCCATAACTTCTTTGAACACAGGTGAATGTGGCAATAGAATGTATTAAAACTTTTAATATCCTATTGTGAAGTTAATAAATTTTCTCTAAAGTCAGTGAAGTTGTCAAATTATAATCATGACTTCAATTTTGGAAACTACTTCAAGAAAATTTGTGTTGGAAATCTAACATGGGCTAATAAAAAGTAATGAAGGAGATTTTTTTTTGAGCAGCAAAATCAGGTTTTTTTATTTCCTTTATTCATATGTGTATACAATGATTGGGTCATTACTCCCCCCTTACCCCTGTCCCCTCCCTTTCCCCCCATTCTCTCCCTCACCCTCCACCCCCTCGCTTTTCTGATTTTTCAAATATTTTAGAATGAACTGTGTTGTGTTGATTATTAATATTGATATAAATATTTAAGAATTTATTACAAAGGTATTTACATTCTAAAAAGTCTGGAAGACTTTACTAAACATTAGGGAGAACATAACAGAATTTAAAAGACACAGAAATTTTTTTTCCATTTTTCTTTTATTATTCATTTGTGCATACAAGGCTTGGTTCATTTCTCCCCCCTGCCCCCACCCCCTCCCTTACCACCCACTCCGCCCCCTCCCTCTCCCCCAATTTTTTTTTTTTTTGGTGGTGGTGGTATTGGGTTTTTTGGTTTTTTTGGTGGTGGTGATGGTGGTGGTACTGAGGTTTTGAACTCAGGGCCTCACACTTTCTAGGCAAGTCTTTTACCACTTGAGCTAGGCAACCCAGCAAGACACAGAAATTATAAAAATTTCAACTTGCAAAATATAAATGTCTATCCATATCTAAATCTTTCCTAAGACTGTCAAAATTTGACCCATCCATTTAATGATCTAGACAAGAAACACTAGTGCATTAAGCATTAGAAATTATAGGCTATAAACTCTGACCATCTGCCATTATAAAATTATAAGGTAATATGTATTTGATATAAAGCCTTATAAAAATAAACATAATCTTATGGCCCAAAATACTTGAAAATGTTAAATGCTGCACTAAATTGCCTTTCTCAACATAAAGAACATTGAGTTATATAATGTTTACATTCCTGAAATCATAGACCGAGGGAACTGTTCATGCTATTCACTTGGAGCTATTATCAATCAAGATAAAACTCTACATATAAGATCTGTTAGTTGTTATGCTTAAATATTTTCTCCTTAAGTTTACTTTTATTAAATTAGAGCAAAGATTTTGAAAAGAAATAATTTATTACCTTTTAATCATAGGCTTATAATTGGTTAACCACTGAAAGATAATGATGATTATAATATGGAGTGTCAAGTATCATGTAATTCATTTCTCTGTTCAAATACTGGGTTACTTTTTGGTTGAACAGAGTGCATTTTATTCTATTTAGTCTTCCCCATCTCTTACTGCTGCAAGAACCACATCAATTAGAGCTGCCTCTGATAGTAACAATTAAAACTTAATGGGAAGTTGCATTTCTTCCTTGCCTTCATGGAGATGTTGGTCAGGATTTTTGCTTTCCTTGTCTTGAACTACCTCCATGTAAATGGTTTCTTCTTACATACCAGAAACATGGAAGCCATTTTCTTTCATACTTTTCCTTTTATATCCAGCACATGGAATGAGAAACATGAACTCTCATTAAGGACCCCACCACTAATAATTCCAACTTTTAGTTCATTGGTGATATTGTGGTTAAGATAATAAATGGCCTCAGTCTTCAGTTGACATTTCTCCAAAAAAAGAGAAATGTTTGATCCAACAGCATAAAAGGACCTAAAATTGCAATAACCATAATACTCAGTTTGAAAGGTAAAAACATATATATTAACTAAGTGTTCTGCCATATTTCTTATAGATTTTCCAAGAAGTTACTGGTTTGTATCATACCTTTGAAAAGAAAGTTTACTTTTCTCTTTAAAGCAACCTTATTCACACATCCTTAAATTGGAATATCTACATATACTGTCCTTACTTTAACTAAGATCTTCCAGGACAGATTCAATAAATCCCTCCACTTTCAAGCTGAAATTGCTTTTCCATATGACTACCATGCTAAATGCAATGGGTAAGTTTCCTTATTTTCAACACTTGCAGTCTTTAACCTACTTTTTCTCTCCTATTATGCAACTCAATCAAACTTTTCCTTCTAGTTATTTGTATATCTTATTTTTTTCACCCTCTCACTTTCTTGGTTCTAGTCAGATTCCTCCTTTTGCATATTCTTCTCTTGGACATAGTACATCTGCCCTGCTAAACCCCAACTCACCTAGTAGGCAACTGTTGTATAATATACATTTGCAAACATTTGCATTTATAAAATCATTTTTCTTTAGATTTAGCACATCCTGGCTGACTTTTGTTTTTATTACATTGTGAAAAAGTTCAGCAAAATTAACAGAAAGAGATCATCAAATTTAGTCAGATTTTTTAAAAGAAGTTGTCAGGTAAGTGTATTTTGGAGGAAGTATACATTCATATTTTTGGTAGCTCCTTAAATACAATATGATCATGATAGAGATGAAATTGATGCATACTACTTTTCCTATGATATCTCACCTTAACACCACTCTTTATATTTGGGTGTGCTGAATATGTTAAAGACATTACAAAGGAATTTTAAGAAGCCAAAATTAAAAATCACAATCTTCCCTTCAGGGAAACTGGGCTAGAGGTAATAAAACATGATTCAATGTTTTAGATCAGCCTCTTATGAGATTCTCCATGGCTTTATTTCTCATTTTACTATATTAACATACTAAAAATGGAACCCCAAAATACCACATTATCATTCCAAAAGGGAATTTTAATTATATTTCATGTCTTTCAATCATCAAGAAAGGTCTTAGTTTCCCCAAAAGAATTGAAAGGAAAGTGAGACACTGTGTTCAAAAATGCTTAATATTCACTGTTAATTCTTTCAGACTAATTTCAAATATCTCTTCCCTCCTAAAGGCCTAATTGAAAATTATATAGTCTCCTTGCATTTTCCTTAGTGTCCTATTTCTTTTTCTAGGAAGTATGTCACCATCTACATTATCAAGAAGTTATATTTTATAATCATCACTTTTCTTACTATAAGATTAAAAGTTATTTGAGAATAAAAGTTATGTCTTACTCATCTGTATACCCCAATCACCAGTGAACCTAATCTGTGTTGTTAAACATTGAAGTAAACTTAAACTTTTCCTTTCCTTCTCAACCTTACTAAAATACATATGCATTTTATGTGTGATTTAACCAATGTATTAGCTAAAAGAATGCTACATTTTTTGTATTGTCTATGATTCTACATGAGGACTAGAATGTTTCTGCTTCTTATAATTCTTTGAGTTGTACAACAAAAATTATAAAGTAACCTAAAAAGTAGCTCATGTTAATTCTCATCTATGGTAAGTAACTTTTGAAAGCAAATCCTTTAAGTTCTATAAATATATGTAAGAATGCCAAAGAAAAATTTATAAAATTAAAAAAAAATCTTAGCTTCTCTATATTTAGAATATAAGTTGTTAAAATTTTCTAAGGCAAATCGAATTTCTATTTTCCTGATTTATTTGGTATGCTGTTATCAATTGTTATTTAGAGATATGATCAGAAAGTAGCTATACCATTCAAAGCAGTGACCCATCTATTACAAGTCACTGTGAAAATGCCAATATTCAAAAACAAGCTATTGTCGATTGAGTATTTTCAATTAACTTTTCCTCAACTTCTAATATAATTACATTTTTAGCAACATGACAAGTCTAAGGTCAACTAAACCATAAATGTACTGCCTAGTCATAATGTGAAACTGGTGTTTCATTTCTTCTAAGAATTAAGTATTTAAAATACAGGCAGACAAACTTTCTTAAATAACATTTATCTAAAATGTAAAATACAAGGTAATTCAAAATGGTAAATATAATATTATATCAACATAGTTTTACTAAGTTTACTCATGAAACCATTTATTTATTCAAGAAATAATTATTTTGTAATTATTGTGGGCCAACAACATACCAGGCATGTTCTTTCATTTATGGAAACCATAGCCCGGCTGAGAAAATGGATATTGAAGAAGTAATTACCATAAATATTAACAAGAGGTTTTCATTCACTAATTGTAGGTATAAATTGGCATGGGTTAACATTTCTACTATGTTAAAACATGTATTAGAGGCATTTATGAATTTAGTATTTAGTACAATGCCTTGTGAATAGGTGGTAATTATACATAAAATGACAAAAAGATTCAATATATAAGCTTAACATCTATTTTGAGTGCCTAAAGGAAATAATAGAAAATGATAAATTTAGGGCAAAAGGATTTTATAGGAGGATTAGAATTTATATTCTCAAATTTTATTAGAGTAAGAATAAAATCAGAAGCTCAAATAAAGAATGCAGGACTTAGAATAAATCTAAGAAATCTTTCTAAAGAGTGACAGTCATTAAATATTATAATTTATTTCCACATAAAGTTGTCAAATCCTTTTCACATATCTTTGAAAATAAGATAGGAATTTCATCTGTTCAGGATGCTTTAATTGTCTGTACATTATGCCAAAACATCTGCTAATTCTACTAACTAGTAAAAATTCCACACTTTCAATTTAAAGAATAAAATCAGCTCAATCATTTTTTGGCATCATGTGGCTCAAACAAGCCTACTGATTGACAATTTTAGAAATTATTTTAGCTTAATGCAAATTTCAAACTCCTATAGTTCTGGTATTTTGCTAGATTAAATTAGCAAAATTTCTATGTAGGCATAAAATTGTCTTTATTCATAATGTATAAGAGTATAGAATATATGTAACCATCATATTATTTGAATGAGTCATACTTTAAGTATTCTTAGAAATATGTAAAATGAGAAAATGATATTGCTATATTAAAATTAAAATGTAAATCGCTAAAACTGATGAAGTTGTAGTAAACATTCAAAGATGAGTGTATTTTTCACACTTCACTTGTATATTCAGTATAAATACCTACATGCAGGAAAAAACTGGAAAGAATAGAAGTTACAATAGAAATGAGGATAATGAGAAGGAAATTGTTCTATGAAAATTTCTGTAGAAAATTAGCACTTGGTTGACGTTCAAAGAATACCTACTGGATAGATTAATTGGCTAGTTGCTTTATTTGTTGAGACATGAAGCAGAGGCATATATGGTAAGTAGTGGTATAATTCATCTGTCAATTCAATGTGCTTAAGATAATACATAATCCTAAACTTTTGACTAAGGAATTTCCCAGTGAGAAGAGAAACTGCCTAAAAATGGTACATGGGGAAGAAAATTGCCACTTGATTCAAGCTCTACTTGAGTTTTTGTCTTATGTTGTTTCTTATAAGTGATTACTTTGGTAAACAAAATAAATAAATCGGCTCCTTTCTGTCTGCCTTATATATGTATGACTACTCAATACTTAAGCTTTTTAATAATATTCATAATTCTAATAATAAACCTCCTGTGTAAAGTTTCTTTATGAATATAAAATTAGGCTAATTTCTTTCTTTTTTAGAAGTTATATCCACCAAAATAAGCAGGTACAAATTGATAAGATAATTAAGAAGTCAATATTTCTAAAAATAACTATTTCAGAGCAACTGCTTCCCTATCAGCTACAGTCCTTATTTTTATAATATTAATATAGTGTACAATATTGATTCTAACTATTCACTTAATGTTTCTTTGTAACTATATACGTCAAGGTATTACTAGTAGCTGTAACAGATAAGTCTCAAAAATTAACCTTATAAAAGATTGTTCATTATTCACGTAAAGTTCAAAATGGATGTTTCACCCTAGTTCTCTTCAAAATAATACTTAGGAACTCACCCTTTTTTAGTTTATGGTACTTCCATTTTCAAAGATTATTATGTTCCTTTGCCTTCAATCAGAGGGAAAGGAAAAAAAAGTGTGTATAGAATGATGAATGGAGTTTCTTAAAGTCCAGAACTAAAAAGGGCACATTTTAATTCCACTCAAGTTCCATTTTTAATAACTTAGTCTATGGACATACCTAAATCCAAGGGAGTTTATGAAATATATTCTAGCTGTGTGCCTAGGAAGAAAAATTGGATTCAATTAATAGAAAATTCTGCTGTCTGAAATGTTCCTCCTTTGTCATTATTCTCTACCTGAAATAGGCTTTGGGGATTATATTTTCCTTAGGTATTGCTTATACAAATAAGGAGCCACAATATTTTTGGTTATGTAATTATGCCCCCACCAAACCTTAATAGGCTTATTTTCTATTTGATTCTAGATCATTCCAGTGCCTTTAAACACATTGAAGTTGTTTTCAAGACAACTAGAAAACGATGTAGTCATTGGATCTATACCTGTGGTGTTCTGTAACCAGCCACTACTGGCCTTTGAGAATTGTTTGTTAAATTTTCAGGAACTTTGGGAGCTAGTTGATATCACATTGATCTTGAAATTCGCTATGGCAGGAGTAGTTAAACCACAGATGTTGGCAAATACTATAAATCATGACTTTTTATTTATGTACTTTTTGAGACCCAGGTGTTAAAAATTTAATAGCACAGCAGTGTCTGTGTCTCTATTTCTCAATTTAATGTAGGCTAACTTGACTCCCTCTGAAGAAATCAGTGGGAGTGCTGCATAACCTAATCTTGGCTGCAAAACTGAGTTATGTTGCGCAACTGAGAAGTCTTAGTGGGCCTTTTACTCAATGCTTGTTAAATTCTTACCTATTACTCTTTGCCACTGATAATAAGCCAGCTTTTCTAGCCCTTTAAGGTCCGAAATTTCTGAACTTTCTCTACTTGTTAAGTATCTCTGCTTGCACACCAACCAATTATTTCCCTATCTTATCTCCTAATAATACCTTACAAAAAGTAGACTGGAAATGTCAACCCATCATTATCACTGCCATTCAAGCTATTGCAGGAGACATTTTCACCAAATGTTTTCTCACTGCACCTAATGGATCTCACTGCAGTATTAATTTAACTGACCAACCACTGTCCAACAACTAAGCCACTCCATATATTGTAAGGTTTTATTAAAATAGCACCCTTTCTCCAATTGTCAGCTGCTCTATTAGTTTAGGTAACATTACCTACTATAACTGATGAATCTTAAAACCTAATGTTCTTAATTCAGTAAAAGCTTTTCTTATAAACATCTCCAAAGCAAATGTCTGCAATTTCAGGTTGATTTTTTTCAAGTGGTGACTCAGAGTTTCAGGATCCTTCTCTCTTGGGGCTCCCCTGTGTCGGGTAGTAGAAACTACCTGAGAGCAAAAAAGTGAACAACATAAACATAATAAATAAGGGCATTTCTATGGTCTAGTTCTAGAAGTAGTATACTTAATTTCTGCTTGCATCTCTTTAGGTAGAAATCACATGTATAGATACTGAACTGCAAAGGAAATAGTACATATCTAGTTGTTGGTAGAAGAGAAGAAATAAATTTCATCTTAAAAAAACAGCTGGTGTTTGTTACAGGTACTTTTCATTGCTCCACTTGAGGCCCCAGTAATTTACTTTTTAATATCAATGTACAGAATTTTGCAATTTTTAACAAAATTGCAAGAGCATCATCTTCCACTGTCCAGTCTGGCTCTAATGGAATTGTCATTTCTGGAAATTACTATTTCCAAAGAAAGTCATAAAATAGAAACTATATAATGTATAATATTATCTAACAGTTCTACAGGGTAGATTCAGAAAATTTTTCATATGTTTGAAAACAATGTAGATACATACTTGAAGCAGAAATGGTACTGTTGTAATCATTAGGCATGTAGGTCATAGAATCGATCTTCTTGTGGTTAATTCCTGATGCAGTATGAAACATTCTAGTTATTAAATCTCTCTCAGTTACAATGGATTCATCTGGAAAATAGGCATTAAACAGTAGTTATTATATAGGATTATTGTGTGAATTAAAAAGAAAATCGGTATAAATTACTTAGCTCAGGGCCTTATAAATAGTGAACATTGAATAAATTTTAGCTATTAATCACTAAACACTTTCAGTCTGAACTACCAACGCTGCAAATTGTCCTCAGTGAGGATACACTAAACCCTGTTCTGCACTGCATGTTGAGGCTGCTGCACTGAGCCAGTCCCTTCAACTCCATAGGTAAAATGAAGAATGTAATTCACATTTCACTTCACTGCCAAGCACTGGTGTTTTTCATATTGAATTTAAAAAAATCCATTATAATTTTTTTCACAATTTAGGCCATTACTTTATGCCTTCCACATATGGGTTTCTAAAGTGAAAGGAAACGACCAGAAGCAACTTAAAATCTACCAAAACTGGGAAGAGAAATAACAACTTGGAAGAAGCAAGAAAATGGCATGTATACATCCACGGAGATTAATGCACCACTAAGATTCACATGATATTAAAATGAAATCCTACCAATGCCTGTTAGGAGCCTGATAGGGCAATGTTTAACATTTTTAGAGTGCTTATCATATGCCAGACATACAGGTAAGGGATATGTCAAATGCAGAAGTATATTAACTCATTCCATATTCACAACTACCCTATGAATTAGTTACTACTATGACCCTTATTTACAAATGAGCAAACTATGATACGCTAAAGATAGGTAGCTGTGCAAGATGTGAAAGGCTAAAACAAATATGACAGAGGAACTCCAGTTTTCCTTTCGTCTTCTGCCTTTGTTCCCTTTTATTTCCTTTTTTGTTATCTTTATGTGAAATTTGAATATCCTATAAACCACAAACTTGCAAAAACAGGTATTAAAATATAACTATTCTCATGACTATTGAGACCTCAAAGGAGGATGAAAATATGAATGATCCTGAATCACAGAATCTATTGGCTGCCTAAGCCAAAGCCTCAAGGTTATGTTCCCAACTTCCTCCTATTCTATCAAATCTTTTTTTCTTTATTCATTTATTCATATGTGCATACATTGTTTGGGCCATTTCTCCCCCTGCCCTCGGCCCCCTCCCTCTCCCCCCCCCTCATTTCCAGGCAGAAACTGTTCTGCCCTCTTCTCCAATTTTGTTGAGGAGAAGACATAAGCAATAATAAGAAAGACATAGCATTTTTGCTAGTTTGAGATAAGGATAGCTATACAGAGAGATTCCTAGCTCTGTCAAATCTTAATGCTGCTTCAATTAAGTAGTTACCTGATCTTCCAGGATTTGGAAGAGCTAAGTTAGTCTAAATCAAGCTTTGGTGTTCTTTATGCCCTTTTCTTTGTAAGTAATTTTTATGGAAAATTTCATGCATGTAAAAAGTAGAAAAATTCCTATAACGAATGAAATTCCATGTATCCATCACCAGCTTTCAACAATTATCGAGCTGATGTCATTGATTTATGTACTCCTCACCCCATATATAGTTCTTTGTTTTGCTGGAGTATTTTAAAGAAAATTTCAGACATGACGTAATTTCAATCAGAAAAAACTTCATTACACATTACTAAAAGATAATATTTTAGCATAACCAAAATGTTATTAGCACTCTTATTAGTATTGATAATTATTACTTAGTGTTAGGTAAAGTTCAGTCCATACTTCACCAATGATCTCAAAGTCCAACAAAGACTTCAAAGTTGTCTTCCTATTGGTTATTCAAACCAATATCCAAAAATTCCATATGTTACATTTGGTTGTTTTGTTTCTTGTCTAATTAATTGATAAATGCCAATTCTCTTTTCATGACACATTTGGTAGAAGGAATAACATCATTCATTTTGTGGAATCCTGTACATCCTGCATTTAGCAGGATGCTTTTTCAAGATGACTTTTGTGTTGTTTCTTTTTCCTATACATAATTGTAGGGGCTTATCATCTCTTTAAAGATGAAAAATAGTGATATTCCTGTCCCCTATTTCTTTCTTTTTGGAGTTCAATTTATTCTGTAAAGAAAATGTTTCCCTTATCAACTTTTTTATCACCATGAAGTAGACTGTCTCGCTAGTTACAAGTATTAGAGAAATGACTTGATACTAAATAAACCCTGAAAGGGCAATAAGATTTTTTGAGTAGTACTATGAAATCATGGGTTTTATTATATTGTAAATATTTACAGTTATTCTGTATGATGATCAATATGCTCTTTCTTATTCCTGTGGAAAACTGTTCAAGTGGAAGGATGTATTTTTTTAACAGGACCACCTTAGTCTTTAAAATCTTTCTTGTTTTCTGGCACAATGATAAGTCCCAGAATTTTTTGAATATTCGTTATACCTACAAATCAAGAATTCCTCTATTTATCACTAATTCCATTTAATGGAAAAATGTCCCCTGGAGCTCACACTCTAGGCCCCCAGTCTACTTATTGTTACTGTCTTTATCATTTTTCATAGGCCTTACTTATCAATGGACAAATATAGGAATGTATTTTTAAAGAGAAATAAATGTTGGGATCATGTTGATTTACTGATTCATATATAAGATTTTAGTCATTTTAAGTTTCTTCATATTTGGATCTCTTAATACTTATGCTGACAATTTTGATTCCTAATGATATTACAATAAATACATGTTTTCTTCTCAGTATACATATAATAGTTTCAAATAACAATACCAGTATTTTTGGCTAATAATGGCAAGAATATGAAATAAAGTTTGGAATGTATGGTTTTTGTCATTAGTGTGTATTCCACTCATCTGTCAACCACATAGTTAGTAATTTGTTTCAGTCTTTTATTCTAACATTTATAACTATGGAAAATATTTTATGTGATTGCATAGTCAAAATTGTATTCAAATTACATTCACAGAAACTTTTCCACCATTCTTATCCCTTTTCCCTGTTGCTGGGAGAGAGGGAAGAAAGGAGGGGGGAGAAGAGAGAGAGAGGAGGAAAAAGAAAAAGAAAGAAGAGGAAGAGGAGGAAAGAATTTCTACCCCTTCCTGTGTTGTTCAAAACTATCTTGAATCTTGCTTTCATCACTTAACAATGTCCCATCATCACTGTATATGACTGTAGAAAGTCCTTCTTCATTCCTTTTCATAGCTGTGTTGTACAACCAAAGAATCTTTTGATAGGTTTAAAGACATTTTATTTTGGGAATATTTGTTTTACCATTCCATATTTCTATTGGGTTGTTGGGGTTTTTCTTTACAATTTTTGGGGTATCATTTTTATTGTGTAAAATAATGTTTAAGTATGACATTTTCTAGTGTATTTAGATCAGATTGGAAGATTTTTATGTAATAGAAATGTTACCATTTTATCTGTGAAAAAATACAAATATTTACTCATATTTTTAATTTGACCTAGGATGGGTGTATGGTAGAGTGCTTTTTAGCAAACACTATGTCCTGAGTTCAATACCCAGAACTACAAAAAAGAAAAAGAAAAAAAACAAACGTGCTTGCCCATACAAAAAAGTTAATCACAGTATTATATAGCTATCACAGTATGATATAACTATTTATGTAGTAGTCTTGGGATGGACTGAATACATAAATACATAGCAATTTCACTATACTTATTTTACTTTGTTATATCTCATTTGTTTTCATTGTTTCTTTGTATGACTATATATTATTTGCTATGGTTATGGGTTTCTTTTGTTTGATGGTGGTGGTGGTGGTGGTACTGGTGTTTGATCTTAGGGCTTCATGCTTGCTAGAGAAGCAGTCTGTCATTTGAACCATGTCCCCAGTCCATTTTGCTTTGTTGTCTTTCTTTTGCCTAGGGCTAGCCTCAGACCAGGATCCTCTTGCCTATTTATACCTCCTGTGTAATTGGGATAACGAGTGTGAGCCACCATGCCCAGATTGATTTTTAAGATAGGGTCTCACTAACATTTTTGCCCAGACTGGCCTCAAACTTTAATCCTCCCATCTGGAGGATGGCAGGAGTAGCTGGGATTACAAGTATGTCAACATATCCAGCCTATGGACTTACTTTTAAAGGGATAAAACCAATTCTTAAGATGGGCTGCTTTGGTCATTTTTATAGGATTGTTTTTCTTTTTCCTTAGTTATTTGTGAGATTTTGAAATATAAATTCCTTTTCTGATATGTGTACTATAAATATTTTCTCCTGGACTGTCACTTGCCTTTAATTTTCTCAAAGGTGGTGTTTATCTGCTTTGCTGTGTTTATCATGAACAGAAGTTCTTAATTTTTATTTTTATGCAGGGTATCACTCTGTAGCACAGGCTGGCCTGGAATTCTCAATCCTCCTGCCTCAACCTACCAAGTGCTGGAATTACAGGCATGTACCACTACACTTGAACCTCACAAGTTCTTAATTTCAGTGAAGTCCTACTTATCATATATTTCTTTTAAGTTTAGATCTCTTTTTTTAAAAAAATTTATTGTTTACTGAGGGTACATTGTGGTATTTACAAAAGTTCTCACAGTATACCAAATATATCATACTTGAATTCACCCCCTCCATCATTCTCCTTAATCCCCCTTCTCCCATTTCTAGAATAGTTTCAACAGGTCTCATTTTTCCATCCACATACATGTGTATTTGCACCATATTAACCCTTTTACACATAATTATATGGCAGAATGGCTCAAGTGGTAGGGCATCTGCATAGCAAGTGTGAGTTCCAACCCCAATACTGTCAAAAATGCTTTGGAAAATAATTATATGCTCTAAGCACATGAAGAATTTCTTCTTTTCTTCAAAAAAACTGTTTGAGGGTCAGGTGTGGTGGCTTCTTCATGTAATCTCAGCTACTCAGAAGACAAAAATCAAAAGTATAATGGTTCAAGGCCAACCTGGGCAAAAAGGTAACAGGATTACCCTTAACAAATAAGCCTGAGGTTGTGGTACATGCTTATAATCCCAGTTACATGGGAGAACATAGGTAGGTTGATGGGGTCTGAGGCTGGCCCTGGGTAAAAATGCGGAACCTTATCCGAAAAATAACTAAAGCCAAGAATGAATAGGGAAGTGACTCAAGTGGTAGAGCATTTACTTAGAAAGCACAAGGCCCTGTGTTCAAACCCTAGTATTGCCAAATAAAACAAAAAAAAAAACCTAAAACAACTTTTTAGCCTTTTTTGAAAGGTAAAATCTATTTGAAATCTATCCAGAAACAGCTTTTGTTTTTTTACTTATGAAATTAGGTAAATAGCATTTTTTTATTATTTGTCCAAAGACTATCAAAATCATTTAGCTCAATTTCAGAGAAAGAAGAGTATTTCCAAAATAATATCAACTTTACCATAAAGTAACTGTAATATATACTGGACTTCTACTCTTCACTTTGCCTATTTGTCTGTTTTTGCACAAAAAAACTCATTCTTAATTATTGTACATTTAAACTAAGTCTGGATATTGGTACTTTCATTACTCTACATTTTTTTTATTTCAAGGTTTCATTGGCTATGCTTGGTCCTTTGAAGTTCCCTCTAAATTTTCAAATCAGTTTACCAAGTCTAACAAGATCTTCTTAGGATTGATGATTGAATTCAATATTTATAGATTAGTTTGAAGAGAATTAACATATCTGCAATAATGAAAATAACAATCCATGAACTTAATATTCCTTCTTCCCTCACCATTTATTTGGTCTGAATTCTTACACACATTGAATTAGTTTAATTAAATTTTATTTGGTGCTATTATGCATGCTATTTTAATTTTATTTTATAAATGTGTTATTTATATATATATTGATAGATACAATTGGTTTAAAGTACAATACTTTGTTTTCTTGTTTATTTGTTTATGTTAGCATAAATTAATTAAATAACGTGTTTAATTGTGGTATTTCCAAACATGCATATAATGTCCCTCCCAATAAATAACACTGAACTTCAGAAGTGACCACTATCCTAATGTTGATCCCATTCAATATTACATTTCTGACATTCACAAGTCATATAGCTAGCACAAATTAATTTACTTTCATTGCCTTAAAGTATCCCATTTACAAATATATATCAATTTACCCATTCTGGTTTTGGTGGATGTTCATGTTGTTAACAGTTTGGGGTCGTGATAAATAGTACTGCTTTAAATAATTATATATTGCTTCATGATTTTCTCATTTTAATACTGAATTTACAATCCTAGAATTAATGATCTATGATTGTGATACATTGTTTTGGGCAGTAGCTTTAAGTTTAATTGGTATGCTTTCATTTACTATTTTTATATTCTTTTTGCATTAGAATTAGGGGTTAGTATTTGAATTAAGTTAACTTTTTTGGAGGGGATAGGACTGTAGTTGGAACTTAGGCTTTCCTGCTTGCAAAGTAGATGCTCTACCACTTGAGCCATGCCTCCAGTCTATTTTTCTCTTTTTATTGTGGAGATAGGGTCTCTTGAACTATTTTCCCAGGAACCTCCTGATCTCAGCCTGCTAAGTCGCAAAGATTATGGGCATGAGCTACCTGTGACTGGCTAAGTTAAATTTTTATAACAGAGTAGTTAGCTTATCTTTACTTGTTAAAACCACAGAACATTGACATGACTCTTATTCTTGAAGGATTACAAACTCTGTTAAACATATATGTCTGATTTCTTTATAGAGTGGCCAAGACTGCCTTAATGGTCCCCTCAGTATGCCATAGGCACATTTGTTCCAGGCTACAGGTCTCTCCTCAACCTGTTCTTAGAACCCTTAGAAAATTTGTAATGAAAAATTCTTTCTCCTCCTCTTTGAGACTCAAATCTTTTCCTGGCCTCATGCCTGTGTTCCAATCCAGGACTGTCTCCACACAGAACATCCTTATCTCTCAATCTCCTTGGGAGTGTAGGAGTCTAACTTTGATGAGAGCTAATTAGCCAACACAGATAAACTAATGCAAACAACCAACATCCCTTCAACATCCTCCTGTAGCTTACCATGAGACCACCCAAACATCTGAAGATTAAAAGCATCACCAGTCTTTCCACTAAGATCAGACCATGCATAGGGCCAAAATAACATGAACTGGCAACATATATAACAAGTCCTTCACACTCCGCTGCACTGACTTCCTGAATAAGACAGTATCTTTCTTCCCTTGGGGTTCTACTCTATGCTTTCCAATACAATAGATTTTCACTCTACTCAAAGCTGCCCACTTATTTTTTCCACAGATGTTCCAGGTCCCTTTTATCCTATAAATGTGTATAAACTTTACTAAAAAGGAGGGAAAGAGAAGGAAGTTATAGGTTATTTACTCTGCTTCAATTCAGAAGCTATTCCTCAAACTGAGGCTGTAAAATACTGCAAGGAAAAGATAAAGCAATTCCAAGTTTCCCAGCCTTGAAGTTACCAACTGTATGCCTCCTTATAGCTATCAATTTTGAATAAATTGAGCATGCTCAGAAACCAGAAGGGCCCAAACTACAGAGCCTGCTCAGTCTCTGGGAGGGGTGACTAAATGCTCAGAAGAAAGGTGGGCCCACACCACTGAGCATGCTCAGCCTCAGGGGTGGGGGAGTGGGGAAAAGTGACACACTGGGCATGCTCAGAAACCAGACTGCTCAATCCACTGAGCATGCTCAGTCTCTGGGATGGGGGGGTAACCACACTGGGCATGCTCAGAGGAAGGGGGGGTCCATACCACTAAACATGCTCAAACTCAGTGGTTGGGTGGTGGAGGAATGACCCAATCAAGCATGCTCAAAAACCAGAAAAGCTCAACCCTCTGAGTAAACTCAATCCACTGTGCATGGTGATTCCCAGATTGGCTGACTCACTTAAAATGCTCATTCTCTAGGACCAGAAGGGAGGAGTGACCTCACTGAGCATACTTAGATAGTGAAAAGTCCATACTTAGATCTTGAAAGACTAAGCAAGCTCAGTCTCTGAGGGTAGAAGAGAGGTGACCACACTCAACATGCTCAGAAACCTGGTGCAACAGCCCCACTGAATATGTTCAGTCTTGGGCTGGAGCTTGTGGGGGGGGGAGGGGAAAACCACATTGGGCATGCTCAGTCTGGGGGGGGTGTAAATACACTGAGCATGCTTAGTAGCCAGGTGGATCTACTGAGCATGTTCAGTCCTATGGGTGTGGGAGTGGGGAAAATGACCACAGTGAGCATGCTCAGAAACTGGAAAGGCTCAAACTACTGAGCATCCTCAGTCTATAGGACAGCTGACTCTATTGTGCATCCTGTGTCTCCATGGTTTTGGCCCCACTGAGCATGTTCAGTATCGGGCATCAGAGTGGGAAGGAATGACAGTGGGCATGCTGTATCCCCAGGGTGTTGGACACCACTGAGTTTGCTCCATCTCAAGGACCAGAAGGGAGGCAGTGCCTTAACTGAGCATACTTACATATCTAAGTACACGATCCACTGAGCAAGCTGAGTCTCTGGGGGGAGCAGGTGAATGCACTGGGCATGCTCAGTCTGTGGTTGTGTGTATGGAGGGTGTGGCTTAACATCAATGAATATGCTCAGTCTCATGGTTGGGAATAGTGGAAGAGTAACCAAATTGAATATGCTCAGAAACCACAAGGATCCAGTCCTCTGAGCTTGCTCAATCTCAGTGTGGGGCCTAGGGAAGGGAGCAACCACATGGGTGTGGGGGCTAGTGGAGTAAGTGATCATACTGAGGAGATGGGTGCATACCACTAAGCATGCTCAGACTTAGGGATGGGGTGGTGGGGGAGCAACCAAACTGTTCATGCTCAGAAACCAGAATGGCTAAACCAACTAAACATGCTAATCCTGAGAGGTGGGGTACTGAGGGGGAGGGACAACACTGAACATCCTTAGTCCATAAGATGGCTGAGTCCACTGGACATGTTAAGTCCCCAGGGTAGCAGACCCTACCGACCATGCTCAATCTCAGGGACAAGAGGAGGAGGGAATGACCTCACTGAACATACTTACATAACAAAGGGAAAAAACCCACTGAGGGAGCTCAGTCTCTGCAAGGAGCATGTGATCACACATGCTTAGTCTGTGGTGTGTGTGGGCAGTGGGAGAATGATCACATTGAGCATGTGCCCAAGTCTGGCAGATGAGCATCAGTGAGCATGCTCAATCTCATGATTGAGCGTGGAGAGGAGCAACCAAACTGAGCATGCTCAAAAAACAGAAATTCCCAACCTGCTGAGCACACTCAAACTTGGGGGTGAAGTCTGGGGAGGGAAGCGATCACACCCAGGATTTTCAGTCTGGGAGGGGCTGTAAACACACTGCCCATGGTCAGTAGCCAGGTGGGCCTATACTACTGAGTATGCTCAGTCTCAGGGTTGGGAGAGTGGAGAAAATGATCACACTGAGTATGCTCAGAAAACAGAAGGGCCCACACCACTGAGCATTCTCAGTTTTAGGGATAGGGCCTGGGGGAAGAGAAAACATATTGAGCATACTCAGGGAGGTGTGGGGCTGAGGGGGAAGGGCCACACTGGGCATCCTCCCATAGGACAGCTGAATCCCAGGGTGACCCACCTCACTGAGCATGGTCATTCTCAGGGAATGGAAGAGGAGGGAGTGACCTCACTGAGCATACTTCAATTTTTAAGGGCTCAAACCACTGAGCAAGCTCAATCTTGCGAGGGGGGGGAAGAGAAGGCAAACCAACACAACACTGAGCATGCTCAGTTTTGGGTGCGGAGCCTGGTGTTGGGGGGCAAGGTTAAGCATGCTCAGTCTCAGGGGAAGGGGAAGTGACCACACTGGGCATTCCCAAAAACAGATAAGCCCAACCCACTGAGCATGCTCAGAAGAAGGAGTGGGTTCATACCACTGAACATACTCAGTCTGGGGTGTGGGGGGGTAATTACATTGAGCAGATGGTTTGTTTACTGGCAGAATAAGACAATAGATCCAGTGTAAGTTCAGCATTTATTCATCCAAGAAAGATATTCAGTAGGGATAAAAGGACTATATTAAGCAGAGTGTCTTGGGTTGACACTCCTTGGCCTCTTGCTTTCCCAATTAGGTACACATCTGCCAGTGACACTTTCCATACCATGCTCTTTTTAAATAAAACAATTGTACACTTTCTTTACCACTGCTCTTCTATATTAGATATTGACTTCATTGTTCCAAAAGAATTTGTCTCAATAATCTGTACATATATGCATATAGATCTTTTCTGTTTCTTCCCTAAACCTCAATGTTAACAAGAGCACTCTTTCATCAAGAGGAAGCAGCAAGGTTGGTCTTTGACCTTGAGTCTCTGCATAATTCTGTTGCTAGATAAGATTTTCAGGATCCACTATTATTTATCCATTTATAAGACAGGAATACATTACTTGCAAATATATTCAACTCAATAGTAAATAATCAATAGTAAAAAAAATTAGAAATTGAACAAAGGACCTGAATAGACATTTCTCCAAAAGCATAATTATGGCCAAGAGATATATATGAAATGGTATACATCAATAACCATCAGAGAAATGTGAGTTGAAACTTGAGATATCATTTCATTCCTGTTAAGATGGCTATAATAAAGAAGACAAAAGACATGTATTGGGAGGGTGTGAAATGTAAATTGTTATACTGTTGATTGGAATGTAAATTGATGTAACCAATATGGGGGTTCCTCAAAAATTAAAACTATAGATTGGGATCCAAGATGGCAGTTAGGGTAGGAAATCAGAATTCCTGAGCTCCGTGACTCAAGAAACCACCTTGAGATGTGAAAGCTACAAGTGGGTAATACTGATTGTTTCTAGCCAAAATAATAACTGCCAACACATTAGGTGCTCATAAAATTCAAGGACTAACCCTTAAAACAGCTTTTAATTACACCTAACAGCCAGGAAAATCCCAGAGCAGCACAGCCAATGGGACTTGTCTGCCATGGGGAAAAAAGCCTCCTGGCTATTTCTCCCTTTTCTTTCTTTTTTTCTTCAAAAAGCAGAGGATAGAGCATAAATCAGAATCAAACTCTGCAGCATCCTGGACCCCTAACCTGTGGAAAGTCCACCTATGTCCTGCTGCATTGAACCCAGTCCCAGGAAGTGTCTGCCTTGAGAAAAGCAACATGGCATTTCTCCCTGCTGGCTGGTTTCAAAGCTGCTTGTGTAAACCTGCAAACCCAACAGGTGAGCAACATGCACCACATGCAACCCCCCTACCCACCTCCTGAGGACATAATCCAGCACACCACTGGGAAAATTGAACTCCCTGAGCAAAACTGAAAAACATAAACAGTGAATTGTAATCTAACACTGACAGTGGGGGCAGGGTGGAACACTAAAACTGCCTCAGAGAATAGAGGTGGGTCAAGGAACTGAACTCTCAGCAAATGAAGGCAGGACAAGTAATAGAGACTGAGAGCAGGGTAGGGTGACAAGACTACCTCCCAGAGGAGCCAAACTAGCAGCAAGCAGAGGTGGGGCAAGGCACAAAGACTGAGAACAGGAATGGGGCAACAAGCCAACCTTCCAAAGTGGAGCTGTTGTGGTTCCCTGAGATAGTATCATGGGACTGAGGGCAGTACTAAAAACACCTTAATGGGGGAAGAGCTGACCAGACAGAGTTGCAGCAGTAGGGCAACACAGTTGCCACCTGGAGAACACAACAGATCTGACCACCTTGCCCAAACTGGCCGTGAATTACCTAAGGTGTCATTTGCAAACTTTCTTGTGGTCAGAATGAACCAAATACTGCTCACAAGCCAGTCTGAAGTGAGACCACTTCAGAGCTCCCACTTGTAATGGACAGCCCATAAGACCAAGGAAATCAGGAAGAAAAACCCCTCCAGCCATCTCACCCCCTAAACTGTCCAACAAGAGGGCCAGCACCTTTTGCCACAAAACCCAGAATTCCAAGAACCAATATGAGTATTGGACAACAAAGAAATAAGTCCAGAACTTTTACCCAGCAGATTGAACTTGTTGTTGTTGTTGTTGTTGTACCTGACTCTTTTGCATTATTAACTTTTCCAGCACTATTTTCATCCCCATTCTTACCCCATTCACTTTCCCTCCTTTCCTTGTACTACAATCCATTGTTCTCCCTCCCAACTATTCTTTCTGCCCCTTCTCATCCACTCTCTTCCCCTGTCTTTACCTCCCCCTCATATCCTTCCCCAAACTGTCACCACATTACCTCCTAAATATTCACCACCCACTGACAAGCCTACTGTACCAATGGTACACACCCCCAAGCCCCCTGGAATCCCTGACACAAGCACACTCCACCACAACATCAGAAATACACCCAAACACACACAAGGCCCTTAAAACCCAGCAGCCCCCACACTTCTTCCCTCCACACTCCTCTTTCTGCATGTCTTTTAGTGCCACCTTCACCATTTACCCAAGTTTCTATCTCTAGACAAACAACCACTACCCCACAACTCACACAGTTTATAGATATTATCAAGAAAGTGTTTTCCATATAAAATGTAAACAACTGGTCTGGCATTGAACCTGTGAATTTGTTATTGATAATTTACACCTCCAGGCCAGGGACAGAAATAACACATCAACCTAGCTAACAACCAAGTTAGTCACAACACAAAATTAAATTAAGGGAAAGGAAACAGGCAATTAAAACCACCAACTAGCCAATCAAGAACTTAATTATTGAGCACCTATTAGAGCAATGGGGAGAAGAACAAGGGGAAAAAACTACACACACAACCCCCCAAAAAGAGACTTCAAGAGAGGATTTAGTGGGAAGTGAAGAAAATAGATACCCAGTTTCTGACCCCCCAAAAGATAATAAACGTCAGTGAGCCCAGTGACACCCACAAAAAATCACTCTAAAAGGAAATCATGGAAGAGAACACTGAGAAATTCATGGAGAAGCTACAAGACATGATTAACCAGAAAGTACAAGATGCAATCAAGAAATTTCAAGACACCACAAATAAAAACTTAAGACACAGACACAACTAAATGAACTCAAAGAAGAATTCAACAAAGACCAAAGTGAAACAAAGGCAACTATTAAAAAAAATTCATGAAATAAAGAAGACAATATAAGATATTAAAGAGGAGTTGAACAAAGATATGGAAAACCTCAGAAAAAAGAATCAAACAGAAATCCTGGAAATAAAAAGTCCCTTTAGTCAAATGAAAAACACAGTGGAAGGCCACTCCAACAGACAAGAACAAATGCAAGAAAGAATTTCAGAACCTAAAGATAAAATAGATATTAAAGAAAAAACAGAAGAACTCTTAGTCAAACAACTCAAGATATGTGAAAAGTATATGCATGAACTTAGCAACTCCATCAAAAGACCAAACCTGGGAATCATGGACATCGAAGAAGGAGAAGAGGTGCAAGCCAAAGGGATACATAATATAGTCAATAAAATAATAACAGAAAATTTCCAAAATCTCAAGAAAAAATTACACATTCAGGTAGAGAAAGCCTCCAGGACACAAAACAGACTTGATCAAAATAGAACTACTCCATTTATCATTAAAACAAGTAGTACAAAGAACAGAGAAAGAATATTGATGGCCATAAGAGAGAAAAAACAAATAACTTATAAAGGTAAACCCATCAAAATAACAGCAGATTTCTCAACAGAAAACTTAAAAGCAAAAGGGCATGGAGTGAATTATTTGGGCACTTGAAAGAAAATAATTTCAGCTCTAGGATACCCAGCAAAAGTATCCTTCAGAATCAACAGAGGAATAAAAGTCTTCCACAATAAATAGAAACTAAAAGAATATATGACCACCAAGCCACCATTACAGAAGATACTACAAGGAATTCTGCACACAGAAAGTGAAGGCAAACAAAACCACAAGAGAACAGGGAGTATTAAACTGCAGGAGAAGAAAAAACAAGTAAACAGAGAGTAGCATTGATTTGAATGCACACACTTAAATCCTTAAATAACAAAAACAACTAAATCATAGGAATTACCACATGCCTATCAATATTAACACTGAATGTCAGTTGACTCAACTCCTCCATCAAAAGACACCATTTGGCAAACTGGATTAAAAAGGAAGATCTGACAATCTGTTGTCTACAAGAGACTCACCTTATTGACAGAAATAAACACTGGCTTAGGGTGAAAGGCTGGAAGAAGATTTACCAAGCTAATGGTCCCGGAAAACAGGCAGGAATAGCAATAATTATCAAAATAGAATTCAAACTTACATTAATCAAACAAGACAAAGAAGGTCATTTCATACTAAGAAAAGGGACAATACATCAAAAGTAGATAACAATTATCAACTTTTATCCATCCAATGTCAGTGCACCCAACATCATCAAAAATACAATAAAGGACTTAAAAACACATATAGATGCCAACCCAGTGGTAGTGGGAAACTTTAATGCTGCTCTATCACCAACATATAGACCATCCAGACAAAAAAAATCAACAAAGAAATCCCAGAACTAAATGACACCATAGATCAAGTGGACCTAAATGATGTCTATAGAATATTTCATGCTGCAACAGCACAACATACATTCTTTTCAGGAGGCCATGAAACTTTCCCCATAATAGACCACATATTAAGGCACAAAGCAAGCCTCAACAAATATAAGAATGTTGAAATAACCCCCTGCATACTATCTGATCACAATGCAATAGAACTACAACTCAACAACAAAAGCAGCCCCAGAAAATATACAAACAATTGGACACTGAACAACATGTTGCTCAATGACCAGTGCATCATAGCAGAAATAAGACAGGAAATTTAAAAGTTCTTGTAATTTAATTAAAATGAAAATAAAAGCTATCAGAGCCTACAGAACACACCAAAGGCAGCCCTAAGAGGAAAGTTTATAGCCATGAGTGCATATATTGAAAGGACAGAAAGGTCTTAAATAAATGACCTAATGCTACATGTCAAACTCCTAAAAAACAAGCAAAACCCAAAACAATCAGGACAGAAATAATAAAAATAAAAATAAGAGCCAAAATTAATGAAATAGAGTCCAAAAAAAGCCATACAAAAAATCAATGAAACAAAAAGCTGGTTCTGTGAAAAAATAAAAGAGATTGACAAGCCCCTGGCAAATCTTACTAAAATGAGGAGGGAAGAGACCCCAATTAGTAAAATCAGAAATGAAAAAGAGGAGATAACAACAAACACCATGGAAATCCTGGGAATCTTCAGGGGTTTCTTTGAGAAC
The DNA here is from genome assembly GCF_047511655.1 of Castor canadensis. NCBI lineage: Eukaryota > Metazoa > Chordata > Mammalia > Rodentia > Castoridae > Castor > Castor canadensis. Next base: position 119,528,595 of record NC_133405.1, read on the forward strand.
CTATAATCAAATAAATTGGTACTCTTGAAGAAATGGACAAATTTCTAAATAACTTATGACTATCCAAAACTGAACCAAGAGGATATTAATCACCTGAATAGATCTATAACACAAAATGAAATTGAAGCAGCAATAGTCTCCCCAAAAAAGAAAAGTCCAGGACCTGACAGATTCTCCACTGAATTCTACCAGACCTTTAAAGAAGAACTAATACCAACACTCCTAAAACTTTTCCAGAAATAGAAAGGGAAGGAACACTGCCTAACTTTCTATGAAGCCAGTATTACACTCATCCCAAAACCAGACAAGGACACATCCAAACAGGAAAACTACAAGCAAATCTCCTTATGAACATTGATGCAAAAACCCTGTTTAATAATGGCAAACTGAATCCAACAACACATCAGAAACAGCATTCACCATGACCAAGCACCTTCATTCCAAAAGTGCTAAGGAAACTAGGAATAAAAGGAATGTACCTCAACATTATAAAGGCTATATATGACAAACCATTACCCAACATCACACTTAATGGGGAAAAACTGAGATGATTTCCCCTAAAGTCAGGAATGAGACAAGGATGCCCACTCTTTCCACTCCTATTCAACATAGTCCAGAATTCCTAGCCAAAGCAATAAGGCAAGAAGAAATAAAAGGAATACAAATAGGAAAAGAAGTAGTCAAACTATCCTTATTAGCAGACGACATGATCTTATACATTAAAGATGCTAAAAACTCCAACCAAACACTCCTAGATGCCATAAACAGATTCACAAAGTAGGAGGATACAAAATGAACTTACAAAAATCAGCAGCCTTTCTATACACCAACAATGAACAGATTGAGAAAGAATATAGGAAAAAAATTCCATTTACAATAGCCTCAAAAAAAAGTCAAATACCTAGGAATAAATTTAACAATGGATGTAAATGACCTCTACAAAGAGAAATACAAATTGTCAAAGAAAGAGATTGAAGAAGACTACAGAAGGTGGAAAGATCTCCCATGCTCATGGATTGGCAGAATCAGCATAGTAAAAATGGCTATACTACCAAAAGCAATCTACACGTTTAATGCAATTCCCATCAAAATCCCAATGACATTCATCACAGAGATTGACAACTACCCTAACACTCATCTGGAAACACAAAAGACCATGAATAGCCAAGGCAATACGGAGCAAAAAGAGCAATGACTTCAAACTATACTACAGAGCCATAGCAGTAAAAACAACATGGTACTGGCACAAAAACAGAAATGAAGACCAGTGGAACACAATAGAGGACCCAGATATGAATCCACACAATTAACAGTCACCTAATCTTCAACAAAGTTGCCAAAAACATATGATGAGGAAAAGACAGCCTCTTTGACAAATGTTGCTGGGAAAAGTGGTTATCTGCCTGTAGAAAACTGAAACCAGATTGATGCCTGTTACCCTGTACTAGTATCAACTCAAAGTGGATTAAGTACCTTAATATCAGACCTGAAACCTTGAAGTTAATACAGGAAAGAGCAGGGAATACACCGAAAGCAATTGGTATAAGTAGAACTCAAGCAGCTCAGCAATTTAAAGAAAGGATTGACAAATGGGACTACATGAAATTAAAAAGCTTCTGCACAACAAAAAATGGTCTCTAAATTGAAGAGGCCACCCACATAGTGGAAGAAAATCTTTGCTAGCTATACATCAGACAAGGGACTGATAACCAGAATATACAGGAAACTCAAAAAACTAAACTCCCAAAAAATCAGTGACCTAATTAAGAAATGGGCAACTCAATTAAACAGAAATTTTTCAAAGGAAGAAATCCAAATATACAAAAAACACATGAAAAAATGCTCATCATCCCTGGCCATAAAAGAAATGCAAGTCAAAAACCACACTAAGATTCCACCATACTCCTGTTTGAGTAGCTATCATCAAGAACACCACCAACAAAAAATGTTGGTGAGGATGTGGGGAAAAAGGAACCCTCATCCACTGCTGGTGGGAATGTAAGCTAGTACAACCACTGTGGAAAACAATATGGAGGTGTCACAGTACCCAACTTCAAACTCTACTACAGTATAGCTTTATTAAAAAATTAAAAATATATCTGCCATTTGACCCAGCAATACCACTCCTAGGGATACACCTGAAGGAACATGACTCATACTACTTCAAAGGCACTTGCACACTCATATTATTGCAGCACTATTCACAATAGCCAAGCTATGGAAATAGCCAAGATGTCCCACTACTGATGAATGGATTGAAAAAATATGGTACTTAAAGACACTAAAATTTTATTCAGCCACAATGAAAAATGAAATTTTGTCATTCACAGGGAAATGGATGGAACTGGAGAACATGATCTTAAGTGAAGTTAGTCAGGCTCACAAGGCCAAAAATCACATGTCCTCCCTCATATGTGGATTATAGACCTAAAACAAATGCAGTAATATTATTGGACATGGGTAGCACAGTAAGGGGAGACCATGCACAGGAGAGATACGGAAAGGGAAGAAAACCAAAAACTTGAATTTGGTTGATGTGCTCACTGTACAGGAACAAATAGAGTAATCTTAAACTGGCAGAGGCCACTATGGGAAGGGTACTAGGAAGTTGTGAAGATTTCTGGTAGAGATGAACCAATTTGGGTTGTAATAGACATATGCACGGAAACAACATCTCCCTGTACAACTATCTTTATCTCAAACTAGCAAAAACGTCATGCTTTTCTTATTGTCTTTAATGGTTTTTGGTTCAACAAAATCGGATAACAAGTGGGCAGAGTAGGTTCTGACCAGTGGCGGGTGTGGAGTGGCCCAAATAATGTATAAACATGTAAGTAAATGTAAAAGCGATGAAGTAAATTTTAAAGAAAAACATATATAAAAATAAAACTACCATATGACCCAGCGACCCATCTGGTTATATGCTCAAAGGAATGAAAACAGTATGTCAAAGAGGTATCTATTTCCATGTTCTTTGCAGAATTCATTATTCACAATAGCCATGGTATGGAATCAGCCTAAATGTCCATCAATAGATGAAAGTATAAAGAAATTGTGATAAATCACAATAAAATACTATTTAGCTTTCTAAAAGGAGATCCTGACAACATGATATAACTGGAAGGCATAATGCTTAGTGAAATAAGCTCAATAGACACTTAAAAAATTAGCTAGCATTTGTTGCCCTCAACGCAGAGAAACTAAAGCAGATACCTTAAAAGCAACTGAGGCCAATAGGAGAAGGGGACCAGGAACTAGAGAAAAGGTTAGATCAAAAAGAATTAACCTAGAAGGTAACACACATGCACAGGAAATTTATGTGAGTCAACTCCCTGTAAAGCTATCCTTATCTCAACTAGCAAAAACCCTTATTCTTTCCTATTATTGCTTATACTCTCTCTTCAACAAAATTAGAGATAAGTGCAAAATAGTTTCTGCTGGGTATCGAGGGGGTGGGGGGGAGAGGGAGGGGGCGGAGTGGGTGGTAAGGGAGGGGGTGGGGGCAGGGGGGAGAAATGACCCAAGCATTGTATGCACATATGAATAATAAAAAAAATTTAAAAAAAAGAAAAAGAAAAATACAATACAATATCACATATACGTGAAATTTTTTTTAAAAGTCAAAATGATAATTATTAGTGATCAAGAGTTAAGGAGGAAATGAACAGATAAAGAACAAAGGGTATAAAATTGCATTTATGCAAAATCAGTAAGTTTAGACATGTAAGGTACAATAAGAGGACTATATTTGTAATATTGTGTGGTATGCCAGAAATTTGCTAAGAGTGTAGATTTTTGATGCTCTTTCTATTCACACACACGCACATACAAAAGAGGTAACTAGGTGAAAATCAATGTATTACTTTACTTAACTATTAATAATCATGTTACTATGTTTAAGTATATCAAAACATCATACTGTACATCATAAATATATTATAAAATATGGGTATATTATACTATGGATATATTAATAAGTCTATGTCCATATTTTTAAGGCTCAAAATTGTTTCCCTTGACCTATTATTCACCTATTTTAAAAATAAAACATTTTATTTTTTAACATTTCCTCTTTGTAAAAAGTTTACATATATTAAGTATTTGATCCTTTGCCTACCATCTTATGTTGCATACATTTTCACTGTTCATTGCTTGCTATGGACAAATTTATTAATGTTTTCTTCTGTGTTTCTACATCCCAATCAAAACACCAAATAAATATTTTCTTACATTAAGTTCTAATTTGTATGTATTTTTGCTTTTAAAGTTTTAAATATGTTGAAATATACATGTTGTAAGGTATGGGGTACTTTCCAAAATTTATTTTTACTCACATAGATGTTTGTATTTTTGAATACCATTTTATAATAATCTATCCTTTCCGATTCATTTGATAGTCCATCTTTATAGTGGTCTATATAATTATGTATTGAGGCATATATCTACGCTTTCTATTTTGTAATACTCAAAACCTTACTTTTAATATTTGAAATGTGGTAGGGCAAACCACTATTCCTTTTCCTTTTGCCATATATTCTTTTGTATATTGTCTCTTTCTTCTTCCTAAAGAAATCTGATTTCTCATTGAGACATTCATATCCACCCATTCACATATGAGAGAGAACAAGTAGTACTAGTCTTTTTGTATCTGGCTTATTTCACTGAACATAATGCCCTCCACTTCCATTCATTTTGCTACTAATGACAAGATTTTATTCTTCTTTACAGCTGGATAGTATTTCATTGTGCATATATGCCACATTCTTTATCCATTTATGTGTTGATAGGGTTTTGTACATTTCTTATTGCAAGTCCTCATATTTAAAGCATATTGAGGGCTGGAGTGTGACTCAAGTATTAGAACACCTCCTTAGCAAGTGTGAGGCCCTGAGTTCAAACCCTAGTCCCACCAGGTTGAAAGGCATCTGTCAGACTTCTGTGGATTTACAGCTTTATTTGTTATTAATATGAATCATATGGTGTTTTAAAATATAACATGTATCCGTATCCATCATTTTGCACTTGCTTTTCTATTATTCAACAAGTTACCTTGGTTATATTTACAAATCAATGCACATATATCAACTACAAACTTATTAATTACAAATATCAATGCATAAATTAATTAATTAAACACTTTTATGTATAATTTCTAGAGCATAAGACTCTTTTGTATAAATTCTGAGAAGTGGAAAGGGAGAGTCACAAATTCTTTTACATTTTAATGTATTTATTGCTTCACAAAGTGGTTTTAGAAGTTTTCCCTCCAATAAAATATGAAATCATTTCTCCATCTTCACATATCAGTATTTGATCAATATTATTAAACTTCTAAAAATGTTTGTCTGCCAGGCATGGTGGTTACATGCCTGTAATTCCAGCACTCAGGAAGTTGAGGCATGATAATCATGAATTCCAGGCAAGCCTGGGCTACATGAGTTCTAGGCCAACGTAAACACATGGTGTTTAATAATAAATAAATAAATCAACAAACAAACAAATAAATAAAATTACATAGTTTCTTCTACATTTTTGGCAGTACTGTGTTTTGAACCCAAGGCCTTGCACTTGCCAAGCAGGTGCTCAACCCGCAGCCCTTTTTTGCTTTTTTACTTATTTTTCAGATAGGATCTTGCTTTTTGCCTAGGCCAGCCTTGGACCACAGTCCTATCCATGGCTTCCCTTGCAGCTGGAATCACAGATGCACACCACCACCCCCAGCCTATTGATTGAAATGGCATCTTGCTACGTTTTCATCTAGGGTCACCTTGAACTTCAAGCCCCCTGATCTCTCCCTACTTAGTATCTGGGATTACAAGTATCAGCCACAGCACCTAGCTCTACCTGTTTTTCTTTACACTTTATTACTAACAGAATGGGCATTAAAAAGTAATATCATGCTAGTTCAGTTTCATTTGAACTAGTTCTCAGTGTTAGTATTCATAGGATATTATCACTTACAAGGTGTTTCATGTGTCAGTTGTGTAAAGGACACACTGCATTCTGTACATAAGAAAACCAATGCCTATGCAGGCTGGCTTGATAAAGGAGTGGTTAGTAGGTTCTCAGTTAATGGCTTTCTGTGACTGGCTTATTTAATTTAACATAATGTCCGCAATTCCATCCATTTTGCTGTAAATGACATGATTTCATTCTCCTTTGTGGATGAATAATATTCCACTGTGTATGCCACATTTTAATTTGTCCAATTTGAGTTAGTATCAAGCAATGAAAAAAATCTAAAACTTCTGTTACTCAGAGCAATTTGATTCCTAGTCACATGAAACTGGCCTTTGACCTAAGAAATCTCTGCACTATTAAAAATTATACTGCTCTGTATAAGGTGGTAGCAATTTTATAGCATTCCTTTAGTAAGGGAAGTAAGTCTCTATGTTCCAAAATGGGTAAGATTATGGAGACTTAACATATAGTTCATTCTTATTCTTCCTATATGCATGGAAGCCATCAGAAGAGATTTTGCTTAATGGTTTCAGCATCAATAGTTAAACTTTTAATTGATAATTAAATTTCTAAACTGTTACATGCCTATAATTCCAGTATGCAATAAGGTGGAGGCAGGAGGATCATAAGTTCCAGGCCAGCCTAAGTTACATTATGAATTCGAGACCAGCCTAGACTACATATGGAGACCCTGTCTCAAATAAATAAATAAACAAACAAATAAATAAACAGATAGTTAAGCTAATTTATAGTTTCATGATGTTTATTTGTTTTGCTTGTTTATATTTACTGATTTAAAATTTAGAACCATTGCATGTTCATTGCTGGTAACATAGGAAAATGTTCAAAATTGTATTTTCAATTTTTTTTCTCATTACTGGGGTTTGAACTGAAGGCCTCATGCTTGCTAGGAAGTGCTCTACCGCTTGAGCTACTCCATCAACTCCGTGTGTGTGTGTGTGTGTGTGTGTGTGTGTGTGTGTGTGTGCTGGGTATTTTTGAGATAGAGTCTCACTTTTTTTTTTGCCTGGACTGGCCTCAACCTATGATAGTCATGATCTCTGCCTCCCAAGTAGCTAGGATTATAGGCATAAGCCACAGGCATCAGGCAAGTTTTGCTGTAATATAACCATTTTTAGAGTAGCACTACTAATATTTTTACTTGTCACACTTGTATGATTGTATTCATAATATCTCCATATATGTTTACATATTCTTCAGAATTATGCTTTACACTCAATATGGTTTATCATTCTGCCTTCATAAATATGCATATAAAATAATTGTGTTCATGAATACATATATTCATATACATTTTTATCCTTATGGACAGCATATGTAGACTTTAATACATACATACTTATTTGTAAACATATTACTTTTACATACATTACATTATATGCAGTTATATACTGCTTTGATATATCTACATATGTATTCCTATATAGGTATAGACATATATATCTTAGAGAGTATGTAAGATATTAAGATAGAGTTATCAAGAGCAAGGTATAATAAATCTGGTTTGATTTCTAACTCTGTCACTTACTGACTTTGTGACTTCAACAAATTTAACCTCTATGTTGCTAAGTTTCATTACAAAATGAAAGTTCTACTTAATTGAATGCTGACCATTATTAAATGAGTTCAATATAAGAGTTTTAATTGTTTTTCCATTTTCTTCTTGATTTACAGTGTGTATTATGGCTAAGTTTAATTTCTATGGGTTTATGGGGGGGTTTTCTGCTTTTTTGGTGCTACTGGGGTTTGAACCCAGGGCCTTATGCTTGCCAGGCAGGTGCACTACCACTTGAGTCACTCTTTTCTTGTATTGGGTATTTTTGAGATAGAGTTTCATGAATTATATTCCCCATTTGACCTCAAACCAGTGATCCTCCTCCTCTCTGCTTCCTGACTAGCTAGGATTAAAGGCATGTGCCACTGGTACCCCACTAATTACTCTGTTTAAGAAAGCGCATTTTAAAAGGAATACAAATAGGTAAAGAAACTGTCAAAATATCCCTATTTGCAGACGATATGATCCTATACCTTAAAGACCCAAAAAACTCTACCCAAAAACTCCTAGACACCATCAACAGCTATAGCAAGGTGGCAGGATACAAAATCAACTTACAAAAATCATTAGCTATTCTATACACTAATAATGAACAAAATGAGAAAGAATATATGAAAACAATTCCATTTACAATAGCTTCAAAAAAAATCAAATACCTAGGAATAAACTTAACAAAAGATGTGAATGACCTCTACAAGGAAAACTATAAACCCCTGAAGAAAGAGATTGAGGAAGACTATAGAAGGTGGAGAGCTCTCCCATGTTCATGGATTGGTAGAATCAACATAGTAAAAAATGTCTATACTACCAAAAGCAATCTACATGTTTAATGCAATTCCCATCAAAATCCCAATGACATCCATCACAGAGATTGAAAAATCTACCCTAAAATTCATTTGGAAACACAAGAGACCACAATGCTGAAGGTATCACAATACTTGACTTTAAACTATATTACAAAGCAATAGCAATAAAAACAGCATGGTACTAGCACAAAAACAGTGGAACAGAATAGAGGACCCAGATATGAATCTACACAACTATACCCAACTTATTTTTGACAAAGGTGCTAAAAATATATGATGGAGAAAAGACAGCCTCTTCAACAAAAACTGTTGGGAAAACTGGTAGCAGTCTGCAAAAAACTGAAATTAGATCCATGTTTATCACCCTGTACTAGTATTAACTCAAAATGGATCAAGGACCTTAATATCAGAAGCCGATAGAGGAAAGAGTGGGAAATACATTGGAAATAATAGGTATAGGCAAGGACTTCCTCAATGGAACCCCAGCAGCTCAGCAACTAAGAGAAAGAATGGACAAATGGGACTTCATAAAACTAAAAAGGTTCTGCTCAACAAAAGAAATGGTCTCTAAATTGAAGAGACCACCCACTGAGTGGGAGAAAATATTTGCCAGCTACACATCAGACAAAGGACTGATAACCAGAATATACAGGGAGCTCAAAAAACTAAACTCTCCCAAAATCAATGAACCAATAATGAAATGGGCAAGTGAACTAAACAGAACTTTCTCAAAAGAAGAAATTCAAGTAGCCAAAAAACACATGAAAAAATGCTTACCATCTCTAGCCATAAAGGAAATGCAAATCAAAACTACACTAAGATTCCACCTCACCCCTGTTAGAATAGCCATCATTAGAAACACCACCACCAACAGGTGTTGGTGAAGATGTGGAGAAAAAGGAACCCTTATACACTGCTGGTGGGAATGCAAACTAGTACAACCACTCTGGAAAGTAATTTGGAGGCCTCTTAAAAATCTAAACATAGACCTGCCATTTGATCCAGCAATACCACTCTTGGGGATATATCCAAAGGAATGGGATACAGGTTACTCCAGAGGCACCTGCACATCCATGTTTATTGCAGCACTATTCACAATAGCCAAGTGATGGAAACAGCCAATATGCCTCACTACTGAAGAATGAATTAAGAAAATGTGGTATTTATACACAATGGAATTTTATGCAGCCATGAAGAAGAATGAAACCTTATCATTAGCAAGTAAAAGGATGGAACTGGAGAACATCATCCTGAGTGAGGTTAGCCAGCTCCAGAAGACCAAAAATCATATGTTCTCCCTCATATGTGGACTTTAGATCTAGGGCAAATACAGCAATGGGGTTGGACTTGGGTCACATGATAAGGCGAGTGCACACAAGGGAGGTATGAGGATAGGTAGGTAACCCACAAAAAAAAAAAAGAGAGATAGCATTTGATGTCTTCAATGCAAAGGACCTAATGCAGAAACTTTAAAGCAACAGAGGCCAATAGGAGAAGGGGACTAGGAACTAGAGGAAAGGTTAGTTCGAGAAGAATTAATTTAGAAAGTAACACATAAGCACGTGGAAGCAATGCTAGGAATCTCCCTATATAGCTATCCTCACCTCAACTAGCAAAAACCCCTGGTCCTCCTTATTATTGTTTATACTCTTTCTTCAACAAAATTAGAGATAAGGGCAAAACAGTTTATGCTTGGAAGTGAGGGGGTTGGGGGAAAGGGAGGTGGCGGGGGGAAGGGGGGAGTAATGATCCAATCATTGTATGCATATATGAATAAATGAAATTTAAAAAAAGAAAGAAAGTGCATTTTGAGACAGGTGCAGGTGGCTCATCCCTATAATCCTAGTTACATGGGAGGCAGGAGGATGTTTCTCAGAGGACAATGTCACTTAGTGTAGCTCAAGTGTAGGTAGAGTGCCTGCCTAACAGACATGAGACCCTGAGTTCAAACCCCAGTACTGCCAAAAGAAAAGTGCATTTTGTTCATTTTTACTTTATATATTGATGTCAGGAGAATTTTCCTCATATTATTTTCAAATATTTAATTGTGTGTGTCTGATCATAATGCTAATGAAATCTTTCTTATCTATTTAATATTCTGAATCAAAATTTTTGTCTTCTTGGGGAGAATTTTTTCTCCTGCTATATATATTTCTCTCTGAGCCTGTGCTTCTGGTTTTTATTTATTTTGCTTTCAACGACACTAGGAATCAGTAGAGTGAATTCTTTCTAGTTTTTTTTTCTGGAAATATCTATTTTAACTTGTCCCTACTCCTTTTCCTTTTTTGTACTTCTAATTTTCACATTTGTAGCTTTATTCTATGTCATGCAGATGAAGCTGTTAACATTTCCTTGTGGGTTGTGTTTTTTTCTATTGTGTTTTCATTTCTCTGGATTATTTTACTTTCTCTCACCACTCTCTTTTCAAATCTACTCTGTTCCATTTTATCTAGCAATTCATAATTGAATGATTTTAATTCTGAAGGTGAAATAACTAAATGTGCATTTAAAAATTATAATTCAGAAAATAAAAAGTAAATAGAACACTTTTAAAGTAATTATGTTCCCTCAGAGGGAAGTATTATATAAACTAGAAATCATTGCCAATAAAAATAATTAATTTAGGAAGCATTTTAATATTTTTGACCATGAAAACTTGACATTTTTTTCAACAAATATGATTTAACTTGTTGAGACATCAGAAATACAAAAATATTAAAATTGTTATCAGTTTTCTTCCAAAAGATGAATTTTAATACTTTCCATTTAAAATATATATGCCTATTTTCATTTGGAAACTATTATGTGTGTAGCGTTCCTTGTATAACACAAAAGTAGGTGCTGGTCATGAAATTTGAAGCTTCTGAGAATCTAGCACGCATGGATCAATGCTGATGAGATGACCATGCCTAATAGTTTCATGACAGGACATGTAATTAATGTTTATGCTTCAAACATAACCCATCAAACCCAAAAAGTTTAAGACACTGATAAACCCATCTGACAGCTTTATGTATTTATTGGTAAAAAGAAGATTTTGTCCTTTTATTTTAGATATAATAATTTTAACATTTGTTTTAGGGAGAATAGAAAAGAACAGAAGGTGTTGTTTAGTTTTAGTAACTTAAACTAAAAGTAGAACTGTGCCAAACACACCCTAGTCTGTTAAAACCGTAACTGGCTAACAGTGACAAGAAAGAAGACATTTTGACTGGGAACATGATAAATGGGAATAAAGCCAAAATGCATAATGCATGTTGTGAGTTAATGTATTTATTAAATAGGCAAAAACAAATAGAGACAGTGAGGGGGGAGGAAGAGGGAGAGAAGGGAAAAGAATGAAAATATAAACACTAAAAATTTGTATTTGGTCCTTTTCACAAGAAGATTAATGAAACTGTATGAATCAGAACTAAGCAATAAAGCATAAGGGAAGCAATCAGGAATATTCTTATTGACTATTTGGAAGTGTTCAAAATAAATATATTTTTAATCTCATCATTGAATATGATCTATTAAACTAATAGTTATAGTTTTGGATACGGGCTTCAGTGGTATATGACCAAAATACCAGACGTTATAATGAAGATTGCTTTACTTTTAATAATGGGGATGAAGAAAAGCAGTAAAAACATTAAACAGTCACATAAAAGAAATAAAACACAAGACCAAGCAACAACAATAAAATGTACTGATATTTTCCTATGAAACATTGCCAAAAGCCACAATTGGGAGGTAAACAACATCAACAAAACCATTAAATAAGTGATACATTGAAGTATGTACCAGAGTTAGGAGATTGTTTCTTACTAGAAGATTAGGTAGTGCTAGCAGTTCAACCAAAAACCCTACGTTCTTAATCTGTTGCTTGTATCTGACAGAAAGCAAAAGAGCCTATTATTTCTTTACAAATATGGCTCATTAGTAGTTAAGTACCATGTAAAACCTACCTTAAAAGACAACTATTCTCACTTCATACATACCTTTTTCATATACCACATCTCTTCCTTCTTCTCTTTATAAAATTACTGACTAGATATAAATCTGAAATTGAATCTAATCAAATTTAAAAATAAGTTAATAAGCTTTGCTGTATATGCAAATATTAATTTGATATTATATGCACATAAATGTTTATACATATATATGAAACAATATGTACAGTGCAGAATTGTTCAGAGAGCCCACATATGTCCATGATTACATGTGCATTTAAGGTTTTTCTCTTGCTAAAAATAGACATAGAATTTACCATTTTAACCATATTTAAATGTACAGTTCAGTGACATTAAAGTAAATTCACACTGCTGTAAAAGCACTTAGCTTTTGGTAGATCTAGTTATATGAATAATGAGAAAAGGAATAATAAGTTTATGATGTTGGGACTTTCAGAGGGGCCCTAGCATTTTTCTTTTTCTTTGTTTTTTTTTTTTAACTGAATATTGAATCCAGGGCCTCACTAGGCAAGGGACCACTGACTTTCTAAATGGAAAAACTTAAATTTCTATAAGGCATAATACATGAAACTAAATCCTACATAATTTAAATTATCACTAAATGATTATAATCATTTTAGCAAATGCCCAAAGCATATTTTTCACATTTGAGAAAATCATAGAATATTTTTATGATTTCAAGTTACATATTTATTAAGCAAGATAGAAAAAGTACAAACTTTAAATCAACATATTGATGAATGTGACTACCATAAAGGAAAAACATTAAAAAACATACCAAGTATAGCAGGACATGGTGGCTCATGCCTATAATCCCAGCTACTTGGGAGGCAGAGATCAGGAGAATTATATTTCGAGGTCACTGCAGGCAAAATGTTCAGGAGGCCTCATGTCTACCAATAAAAAAATCTGGGCATGGTAGTCCACACCAGTCATCCCAGCTATGTAGGAAGCATAAATAAGAGAATCACAGTCCAGGACGGTCTGGGCATAAATGGTGAGACCCTATTCAAAAACTAACTAAAACAAAAAGATTGGAGGTGTGCCTCAAGTGATAGAATACTTGCAAAACTACCAAAGTAAAAATCAAATAAAATCAAAGACTACGGAAATGTGTGATGTTATATGATATATCAAGTAGTACTTATATGACTGAAAATCAAAATGAAAAAGACAAAAATCCAACAGAGTACATTAAAAATCATTATTTTGTATGGCTGATGCTGGCATATGGGTGTCTTTGAACTTTCTTATCTTGTTAGATACATTTGCTTTTAAAATTCACACAAGCTGGGGGTCAGTTGTTTATGCCTGTAATCCTAGCTACTCAGAAGGCAGAGATCAGGAGATTGCAGTTCAAGGCCAGCCGGGGCAACAAAAGCAAAATCTTATCTCAAAAATACCTAACACAAAAAAGAGCTAGTGGAATGAGTCAAGTGGGACAGCACCTGTTTAACAAGCATCAGGCCCTGAATTCAAACCCCAGTTCTACCAGGATACTCCTGCAGCTAGAATTGCCAGTCTGCCTCAGTGTCACATGGCTTGCCTTGCGATTATATCTTTGGCTTCCTCTCTCTCTCCTGGTGAGCCATGGATTGGTCTTGAAACTATTTACAGTTTTTCTCTGTTGCTTCTATTCTGTGCCTTCCTGCCACCAATTCCATGATTCCTGATGTTCTTCCTTTCTCTTGTCAGAATATAATCTCTCTTTTGGTAGCTGACTCTTCTCATTCACGGAGTCAAGAGGGAAGAGGGCACATCTAATTCCCCATCTTGCACCACTTCTCTGTTCCATGTTTTGATCCCAACCTCTTTATTGCAGTCATCTCACAATTCCAAAGAAACACCTGTTCCAATGTCATGCTATCCTGTTCTGGATCCAAAGCAAAAGAGGGAAGTATTCCCTATTTCACAAATATAAAAACTTTTGCTTTTATACTTTATATACAGTAATAAATGTATAAACAATGTGATTCAAAAATGCATACTCAGAAATACTTCAATCATCTATTAAATGAGATGTCTGAAAAATTTAAAGAGAAAGGAGAAAAAAGAGGGAGGAGGAAAATAGAAGAGACATCCTAATTTACCATATAAACAAGAATACGAAGATGATACACATCAATGGTGAAGAACATGAACACCAAGGAGTTGGAATATTCTAAATCAGGGGTTGATGATAGGAGGCTATCTGTTCCACTGAGTACTGAATATACCCTTTAGTGAAGAGCTGGCGAGTAGGTCAGATTCTAGAGTTGGAAGGATTGCACAATGAATAAGGCTTCGAGTGAAGGGTGCTATAATAATGGAGAGCTAGAGGTGGATAAAATATAAGAAGCAGCAGGCTCCTAGGAGAATGAAAACCAAGAACAACCCTAGGATTTTGATTTATTTTTATATTTGCATTCCATTTGTAGACCTGTTTTCAGTGCATTAGTTATAAGGGCATTTCATTGCCTGAGATACATTTGGAATAAAATTAAGAGATAGAATGTCTGCCTCAGTTGGGAGGAATTGGAAGTGTGTGAGCACTACACAAATTCTGATCAGAGCTCTATTCCCATACTTTTCACCTAACGGTCTTGTGAGCTTGAGAATCTTGCAAGTTTATCATGTGTAAGTGAATTCGTTAAGCCCTGTCATGTAGGAATGCATGAACTACATATAGAGTACAGGGCAAAGTGACAGGAAAACATGGCTCAATATCTAAAGAATGGTAGTCATTAATATTATTTTGGTCCTAGATGAAAACACTCACCACCCTAGAAACTGCTTTTGAAATCCAGGAAATGTCAGAGAATATGGGGTACTGTCATACACAGGACACTGAAACTTCCTGCTCATAAATAAAACTGTAAATTTCCCCATCAAAGTACTGGTTGCAGCTCAAGCTCCTAGAATTTTTGTCAAGGCATAAGTCCTTCCATCAATCCCAGGTGCCTTCCATCCAAACCATCTCTATTTACATTCATTGTAGCCTTAACAAAATCTAGGCCTCACTTAAAGATTGCCAAATTATACTCAAGATAAATGCCCTATTAATGCAATGGTAGCTAGCTCTCCCAGATCAAGGGCGAAAGTGCCAATGAAGTGGCTTTTTCATATCTCATCTTAAAGGACTTTTACCTTTATTTCTCAGAAACTTCTTGTAGAAAATGCGCATACAGTTCCTGGTTTGCAAAGTGTGCTCACCAGCACTGGGAACAGAAATGAGGGCACCCTCCTTTCCTGCACAGGTGGAGATTTATAGCTCTGTTTACCCACAATCCGAAAGAAACTTATAAGAGCAATTTTCAATTATGGACCTAATGCTTATGACTACCCCAGCCAAGTCATATGCTGAAGCCCTAGTCCCCCATTGGATGGTATTTGAATGTGGAACTCAGGGGAAGTAATTAGGTTTAGATAATATTATGAGAGTTGACCCCCATGTTGTGATTAGTCCCTGTAACAAAAGAGACCAGAATTGTTGTTTATTTTCCTTCTCTTTCTCCTTCTCCTCCCCCATACCCTCCCTTTCCCATTCCCTGTCCTTCTTCCTCTCCTTCCTCTTCCTCGTACTGCTCCATTTGAGGGTACAATAAAAATGAGACTGTCTGCAATACAGGAAGTTTACCCTTATCAGTAACAAAATTTGTTGGCACCTTGATCTTGAACTCCCCAGCTCCTGTGAGAATTAAATGTCTGTTATGTTTAAATGTGTCTATGCCCCCATCCCACTGCCTCTGACCACCACCAGATCCCTACAACCTCCATCCTGTTTATGATATCTTTTAGGTAACCAAAACAGGCTTACTCATCCCATGCCCCTACCCACCACTGTATCCCCTCCCCAAATCCTTCTGTCTATGGTAGTTTTTGGATAGCCAACAACAGATTTACAGGATTTTGTCTCTCAAGTCTGAGGTAACATTCTGAGGGCATTGCATTTGTTCACCACTTCCACAACTTCAATTAGCCCACCACCTGTATTAAATGAAAATTCCATCCCACTAGAGACTTGCAGTTTCCCAAAGTCCCAAACTGCTTTGCTCAGGAAATTTCATTTGATTATTCTCACAAAAAGCTCCCTGATCCTCACTCATTCTGTTTACTTTACCTGTAAGTCATTGAGAGTACTTCAACATCTTACTTGTATAATTGCACTTCAAAGGTCAAAAATTCTATAAGCTGAGACTGATCTTTAGCATCCCAGAACTACTCTAGGGTCTTCCAAAGAGCATATGCTCAAGGAATGTTTGGTGAAAAACAGTCAATAAACACAGTCTCGTTTATGAAGATTTAATTTCTTCTATTTTTTGGAATAAGCCAAGGAAATAGTTTAAAATGTTTAATTATATCAAACAATAGACTAAAAGAACCTAGAGAAAGCAAGTATTGATCATGTTTTAACTTTTTTCTGAACTGTGTTATCCCACTTTCATATTTTGAAGAAAATCCTTATTGTGATGTTATAATTTATTCTCTGAATGACTGCAAAGATTCAAACTTCAACCTGGGTAGGATCTGGTGCTGGACATATGGCCAAAGAACTTGCACTAATTTTGGCAGTGGTGCCAGACTTGGCTGCCTCTAAGATTTGGGCTCTTTCTTTCTCATCTTTCAAAGCCTCTTCATAAAAGGACGAGAAGTAACTAGGGGCAGTTTTATTTACTCTCACCAAAAACTCCAGGACTTTCATCTTGCTGGTTTCAGCATGGGCCTGGGGACCCCACAGGAATTCATAGCGTGGAGGATCACTGCCACGCACCTGCCGGTATTCCAGGTACTTCAGCCTCACCAAATCTTGAGTGATGAGCTTCCTGGGCTCTCCATAGATGTAGTGCTTCTTGCCAGGATAAACTCGCATCAACTTTAGGTATTTCCAGATGTCTTCTTCAGAGGCACAGTTGCCCTTCATAAAGATCATTCCCAGGACATTCATCAGGAGACCAGTCTTGGGTAACCCCCTGCCTGCACGAATCCTCCCGTTGTTAGGGAGTTTCATCTTGCTGACAAGCTTATATGAGTGACGGCTTGAGTCAACTTCTCTCACTTCAACTGCAAAGAGAGCTGCGAGGTGCTCAGAGGCTCTTCTGAAGATCTCAGCAAACTCATTTTTATATTTCTTGCTGATAACCTTCAGCATATCTTCCTTGGTAGTGAGCTGCTTTATATTATACTTATAGAGTAGAAACTGCTCCAGCAACGTAACCTTTTTGGCTACAAGATCTAGGTATGAAATATCAGTGGAGGGGGTTGCCTCAGAAGTGCTTTTTTTTCTCCACGTTGGAGTTTGAAACAATTAGCATGCCTAGTGCCAGACATAGCCATAGCTGCAGTAGGAACTGCAAAAACAGCCTCCTCAGTAGGAGCAGTAGATGGTGATTCAGGAACAGTGGTCTCAGCAGGGACAGTAGATGGTATTTCAGGAACAGTGACTTCAGCAGGGGCAATAGATGGTGCTTCAGGAACAGTGGCCTCAGCAGGGGCAACAGATGGTGCTGCAGGAATAGGTACATCAGTAGGAGTAGATGGTGGTGCAGAAATAGCTGCAGCAGTAGCTATGGCACATTGTGCTTTCTGATGCCTTTGGGCAGTGCTGCGTGACTCAGGTATACTCTTGGAGAATGGAGTGGACTCTTCTGCTACCACTGCTGTTTCCTTAGCGCCCCCACAGTCCTGAGCATCACCTTGGGCCCGACGACGCTTTTCACGGGCCTGGAGCTTCTTCTTCTGACCTCGTGGCATGGTGACTCTGGTTAAGGACAACAGAAATGAGTGTAGGCAGGATAGCTGGTGACACCCACACCTGGAGGAATGAGAATGAGATAGTGTAAGCATTTTCAGCAGGGATACCTTCTTGTCTTTAACCAAGGCCACCTGTGCAGGTTCCTGTGAGAGCACTGCTCTAGGAACTCACAGGGCTCCTGTTGTATTTAGTTTATCCCCTGTGCAGGAGGCAGAGTAAGACTTAGGGTATAGCCTGCTTTTCCTCCCTGAGCTAGACTGGCATGGTGGTGGGGGTTGGTAGTAAAGTCCCTCTGTTTTGAGTTATGGGGATCTTCAAAGTTCAGAGTTGGAATCATGTCAACTTGTTGATAAGTCCTGTCCCTCTCTCTTTGGCTGTTCTGAAGTTGAAACCTCAAACAAAAAAGCCAACATGTCCCGGAGACCCTAGAGGAGGAAATGAAGGAAAATTTCAGCCTATCATCCCTGTCAAGGGTACCCAACTGATAGATACGTGGAGTCTTCTTTGTCATGGGCTACTTGGGCATGCAGTTCTCATTTGGGGAGCTTATCTCATCTGCAGGTATACCTACTAAACCTCCCTTTTACTGACTGGTAGATGCAGACAGACAGCAAAGATCTCAGATTTCTTAGATTTGACATAAAGAAGCGTGTGTGTGGAGGGGCTCAGCCTGACAGTCCTGCCTTGAACTTTCAAGGTTGAAGGAATAGGTTGGACTTGATTCTTTGTTATCTTTTCAATGGGGAGTGGTCCACTCAAAATTTTCCTGGATCTTCGAATGCTTCCTTTACCTAGAATTCCTTTCTTCCTGCTGGTTATCTCCTCAAACCCACTAGTAGGAGATGATGGCCACCTCACCTTCTCCTGCATCCCATGGCTGGGAATAAGGGATGAATTCTGTGACACCCTCTTATAGATGTCCTGTGCGGACAATGGCCCTCACCTTAACTCCTGGAGAATACATAAAAATCCTTGAACTGTGGACTTAAGCCATCCTGTTCAGACAACAGTCCTCACCACTATTACCACCACCACCACCCCATGCCACTGGAGGAAATGAGTGGAAGTCACATCATTAGTGCACAACCATCCCAGGCTGCCAGTAAGGTGGAGGATTCTTCAGATCTCCCATGAGGTCCTTAATTTGACTCCTGGCCATACCAGGGTAGCTTCTCTATGCTGATTTAAGGTCATTCCACTCAGAATGCGGTCTTCATATCCTAGAGCCCCTCCTTGCAGAAGTTAGCCAGGTAGCTCTGCTTGGGGCCTTCCAAGATTAATGGCAGGGGGCTGGCTGTGTGTCACCTACTGTGCTTCTGACAGAGCACTGTAGTCCTCCTTTTGCTAACCTGAGCCTCCTATACCTCCCATCAAGCCAAAGCCCTCAGCTCCCCTATACATTCAAATAGGAAAGGACATGTTTGGGTGTTCTGGGAGGTAAGAATAGGGTATTGGTGGGTATCTCTACAGCTTTACTGAACCCTGCTGAATTGGGGCCTCTTACTTTTATTGACCCTCAACTTCCTGAGATTCTATAGCCTGTCTGAACTCCTAGAGGCTTCTCCTGACAGAAAACAAAGGAACAACTTTGTGTGGGAGGGGCTGGAGAGCGCACTTCTGCAGTGAATGTTTCTCTCAGTCTCATTCCAGCTCCTCACCTTAACTTCTGACAGAAAATGGGACTCCTCTCTTGGCTTAGCCCGGCCGGCAGCCAAGATCCTCACGGTCCTGAAAACCCCCAGAAGTTTCCAGTGCTATCACCAAAGAAAGGGGTCTAAGCAGAGGCAGACCACAAGGGGCAGTATCTCTGGTGCCCCCTCTGTTCTGGGGTATGTGGGCTCTTAGTCGCATAGAACATTCTAGAATTGACTCCTCCTAGAGCTGTAGGCTCCTCCCTCTGCCGCTCCTCCCTCTGCCACTCCCCCTTTACAACAAGGTCCTTACATTTCTGAGATACTCCTTGTAGAAGTCAGCTTGACAGCTGGAGCTCTGACTCAAGTGGTAGAGCACTTGCATCGCAACTGCAAGGCACTGAGTTCAAACTGCAGTACAAGAAAAAAAAACAAGAAGAATTTGCCCGATTGTTTTCCTTCTAGATCTATGAGTAAATTAAGGGAAATCTCAGCATGAACCCCCAATATGATTGGGTATTCTCAGTATTTATCCAGGTCTTCAATTATAGCTCCCATCTCCTAAATGAAAGCCTTTCTGACAAATGCCACATCCCTGAAAACTGTTGAGTACTTTAAATTTTCTACTAGTGTGTCCAGAGTGATGTGAGATGAGGTAGCTGAAGAAAAAAAGCAGAGGACTTAGAAGAGGAAGTGACTGTCAGAGAAAATGCATACTCATATATTCCTTCTTTAAAGCACACAGACTATTATTTTTGTTACTTTTCATTTGAAAGATTTAACTACTAGCTTAAAGGGGCTGATCTACATGATTTTGTGGGATAGTTATCTTTTTTAAGTTAATTGACTGCACATGTAGACATTTATTTTGCTATTCAAACCCCTTTTTATTATTATATCTCTTGGCTTTATAATACTAAATATAATACTATATAGCTAGCCCACAGAAAGATTTTGTGCCCAAAGTACCAGATTAAACTTTGGGCACAAAATATTTGTTTTCTTAATCATCCAAGATAAATTTTGGAGTAGTGAGGAGAAAAGTGAATAAGGAACCATTAAGTTTCTCTGTGGAAGTAGTGGAATAGAATGGGCCCTACATGAATTCAAATCAGGGATCTGTTTCAATTCTATTACTTACTACCTAAGAAAATGAGAATAACAATTTTTTAATCAGTCAATTGATATTGGTAAGCCTCATTATGGACTGAATTGTTTCTGTTTGTCCAAAATTCAGATGTTGAAAGCTTAACCTCAATGCAGAGTATTAGAAAATAGGGCCTTTGGAAGATAACTAGGTCTAGAAATCATGAGGGTGGGACTTCATGATGGAAAAGAGGCCCTCATGGGAAGACACAGGAAAGCTTGACCTCTCTCTCCCTCCTCCATTTGAAGATACAACAAGAATTCACTGGTCTGGAACAAAGACTCCACTAGGAACCCAATCTCCCAGCTTCTTGATCTTGGATTTTCCATCCTCCAAAACATCAAGAAGTAAATGTTTGTCATTTAGGGCAGTCTATGCTATTCTATTATAGAAGCCTGAACTAAGTCAAACCAATGTTATAGAATCATTGGAATATACACAGTATATAGAAAGTACCTGTCATGATGACTGACAAATATTCAGTGTTTAGTGAATGGTAATTATAAATTTATTTTTCAAATCCAAGACATGTTACAGAAGATTAATGTTCTCAAATGACACCGAAAGAGTAAAAAAATGGCTTTAGTAATTAAAATCAGATTTTCCACATCACAGAGTATGTTATTTAACTTGGATACAGGGGCTTCTTCTCCACCTGGATGTAACTCAAAGCTCCTAGAATTTTGTTAAGGACCAACTCTTTCGGTGCCTCAGACTTCCATCCAAACTACCTCTATTTTTATTCACTACTTCCTCCCCAAATCAAGTCTTTCATTACAGTTTGTCAAATTACACTCCAGATAGCCTAAATAGAATGTCCTACCGATGCAGTTCCATATAGTTCTTTTGGTTTGAGGAAAAACATGACAACATACACAGTGGCTTCTGTGCATCTCACCTCAAGGGATTATCACCCTTATTTTTCAGAAATTCCAGGACACAATGTGTATAGAACAACTAGTTCATGCACTGTGTTCTAATGCATTAAGATAAGGGCAAAGATACCTTCTATTATTGTCTGCTATGGCTGAATTGTACACTTTCTCCCCCAAAATTCATACATCAAAGTTCTTATCCTTAGTAACTAACAATGTGACTGTATTTGGAGATAACATCTTTAGAAGGGTGATTAAGTTAAAATGAAGCTACTAGTGTGAGCCTAGTATAATCTGACTGGAGTGCCCTTACATGAAAACATTAGCACACACATAAAGAGATCACCATGTAAAGAGGCAGTTAGAATCTGGCCTTTTGCAAGCCAAGAAGAGAGTCCTCAGGGAAAACTAATTCTGGTGGCACCTTGTTAGACTTCTAGCCTCCAGAACTGTGAAAAAAATGAATTTCTGCTTTTTTGAGCCACTCTGTCTACCCCGTGCCACACACATCCACACAGGAATTGTGCTCAGAAACAGAGTTAATAAGCAGGGTGTGTGAAAGGCAGGGTATATAAGTCAAAGGAAGATGACCTCTAGTGTCCTTGAGAAGATATGATTTGCATGCTTGAATAATTCTGAAGACTGGTAGAGAGTGAAAGTCTGGTACTTAGGAATAAGCAAGACCTATGCCTGGTACCATTGACAAAGATGGTCATTTGGTCAGGGCATCTTGTCTGGAAGTAGAATACTTAGAGGGGAACTTGTAGCTGGGCCATCACAGAACCTACTGGTGTCTCATCATCTGAGAATCTACCCCTGGTCACTCAGCTGACATGCTCATATAGCCAACCATGTAGCTTAATTTAAAAGTCACATCATACTGATTGACTTGAAGTTTACCAAAATTCAAATTGCCTTTCTTCAGATAGTTTATCCTCCAGCTCACCCATTCTTTCTAAGTTCCTATACATCACAGAGGGTATCTTAACATTTTCCTCATATGATTGTAGCTCCAAGCTTCTAAAATTCTATAGGCAGAAACTATATCTTTAGTTGAGCATCCCCAGTACTAGCACAGATTCATCCAAAGAGAAGCTCAATTGATGTTTTGGAATGAGGGACCATGAGCAAGAAGTCTAACTTATTATAAATTCCCCTACATTTTTTAGCAGTCCTGGGGTCTGAACTCAGGGCATCCCATTTGCTAGACAGGCACTCTACCATTTGAACCATGCTTCTAGCCCTTTTTGGCTCCAGTTACTTTGGAGATAAAGGCTCACTTTTGCCCAGGCTGGCTGGACCACAATCCTCCTATTTTATGGTTCATGCTGTTACTGGGATGACAGGGGTATACCATCATATACAGCTTATTTCCTTTGAGACAAGGTCTGGCAAACTATTTTAGCCCCAGGTGACCTGGAATCACTGTCTTCCTAATCTCAATATCCCACATTGCTTGGAATGACAGGCACAGGCCACTATGCCTAGCTATTCATTGAGATGAGGTCTTGCTAACTTTTTTCCCAGGCTGGCCTCAAACGAAGATCTTTCTGACCTCACCTTCTCAAGTAGCTAAAATTAAAGTCATCAACTACTGGTGCCAGGCTTCCTCTACATTTTATAATAATATAAGCATATCAAGGTATAAGTCATTTAACTATATGAAACAAAAAGACTAAGAGAAATGAGGAAAACCAATAGTGATTGCTTTTCATTTTTATTTTTTTAACTGTTTCATTATGGCAACTATTTTGTTATTGGCTTGTTTCATATTTCCAAGAAAACCCCCATGGTCATGTCATATATTCTCATATGGAGAAAAAACCTCAACAGTACTGGGAAAAGCTGCTGGACATGGCTGTGGAACACGTCTGGTCATGGCAGTAGTGCCAAGATTGGCTATAATTCGTGCTTGGCTCTCTCTTCTTCATCTCTCAAAGCTTCTTCATATTGTGCTGAGAACACACTAGGATCAGTATCACTGACTTTGGCCAAAAATTCTAAGACTTTCATTTTACTGGTTTCAGCGTGGGCTTGGGGACCCCACAGGAGTTCATAGCGTGGAGGATCACTGCTATGCACCTGCCGGTACTCCAGGTACTTCAGCCTCACCAAATCTTGGGTGATGAGTTTCCTGGGTTCTCCATAGATGTAGTGTTTTTTGCCAGGATAAACTCGCATCATCTTCAGGTATTTCCAGATGTCTTCCTCAGAGGCGCAGTTTCCCATCATGAAGATCACACCCAGGAGGGTCATCAGGAAACCTGTCTTGGTTTCCTCTGCTAGCACGAATCCTCCCCTTGTTGGGTAGTTTCAGCTTGCTCACAAGGTCATATAAGTGTCTGGATGAGTCTACTTCCTTCACAATAACTGCAAAGACAGTCTTGATGCGATCAGAAGCTCTTTTGAGAATCTCAGCAAACTGGTCATGGAACTTTCGGTCAATAATCCTCAAAATGTCTACCTTCAAAATGGGCTGCTTCATTTTATATTTGTAGAGAAGGAACTGCTTCAACAAACCCACCTTTGTAGCTAGAGAATCACTGCGGGAGTTCTCCATCGAAGGTGGAGCCTCTGAGGAAGCTGGGTGCTCCTCTTCTTGGCTGTTCTCACTGTCATCAGCTCTTGTGCTAAGAAAATCTTCAGAAGTAGTGCTGGGGCATGGTACAGTACAAGCTCCTGCAGAATGGTACTTGATACAGGAGCAGATGAAATCTGAGGAATATCCTGAAGAACAAGAGAGGAATAGAAGGGAGGCTTTTCTTCCATTGCTGCACTGGCCTGTGCTCCCCTGTGATACTGGGAGTCATTTAGGGCCTGGTGGTATTTGTCACGGAAATGAAATTTACTCTTCTGGCCCCGAGGCATGATGGCTGCAGTCAGGCACAGCAGGCAGAATTATGTGTAAGAGAACAAGTGATGTGAGCCCACTGAAAGAGGGGGGTTGAGGGCATGTGTATCTTCAGCATGAAATCCCACTATGGCTATAAGGAAGGCTACATTTGCAGTTTTCTAGGAGGGCTTGTGCTAGAAGTCCACTGACCTTCTGCTTTCCTAATCACCTTATTCTTTTTGAAGCCTAGGGAGGAAGTTAGAGCAAGTCTTAGCCTGCATACTGTCAGCATTGCCTCACACAATAAGTGGTGGCAGATCATGGAAGCCATTCTCTTTGCTTTTCTCACATTGACATCACAAACCTCACTGGGACCCATGAAATGGGAAGGAAAAGGGCTCATCAGCTTGTCACTCCCATTCAGATGCCCTTAGTTGTGGTGACTGAGTGAGGAATTTTCTGTTCTGGAATCTTTGTTGTCTTTAGAACACATTCTGCATCCCTACATTGGCTCATGGGTCTTGGGTACCCACCCACTTCACTTGAACCACAGCTGCACATTCAGATTAAGGATGCTTCCTCTAGCAGACCTGACATAAAAATGTCTTGGGAGTTCAGGTAGACAACCATATCCAGGGTCTTAAAGAGCTGAAACCAGTGAAGGGTCAGATTTTTGTTACCCATTTTATGTAGTTAGTGGTAGATGGTCCCCACAACACTTGTTTTGATGCCTGTCATGTCCTAGAACTCCTTACTTTATGGCACTGAGGCCTATATACTCATAGTTAGAACAAAACTGTACTGAGACCTCCCAGGGGAATCAGAGGGTCTTCTTTGACTATACCTGTCCCTGGTCTCCCAAGGCTGAGAGGAAACAATGGGTACCATGGTTTTCCCACTGTTATGGTATGTATATTTTCCTTACCCCTCAAGATACTCACCATGTCCTCTGGGTAAACCTGGAAATCTTCCTACTGCTGATCTTAGACCATAATAACCCTTAGATCAACTCCCTCAGCCCCTGGTGACACCATAGAAGTGAGTAATGTACATCAGGTCAACAATGCCCAGGTATCCCAGGGCTGCCATCAAGGGTGGAGTTTTGTGTGGTTGTCTCAGTTCTTAGTGTGGAGGTTTGTGTAACTCCTTATTCAAGCCCCACATGTAACACCTGACAAGGACTATGACCCTGTCCTCTGCTTTTCAAGAGCCCTTCTCTCTGAACAAAGCCTTCATATCCCTGTAGTGTTTCTTTAGAAGTCAAACTGGCAGCCCAAGTGATCCTAAAGATGCTAGGGCAGGCTCTGTGCCACCTCAGTCTTCTGAATCTGTGATGCACACACTCTGATTCCTGGCAAGGCATAGGACACTTCCTTCTGAGGTCTCAAGCCTCAGATCAAGGTTCTTATTCCCTGAGGTTCCAGAAAGAAAACTCAGGGAATGTCACATGAGGTTGGCTACCCCTGTCAGTGCCCTCCCAGGAATGACATCAAGATTCAGACACTTGGGAGCACTCTCAAGGGCAGAGGTATGCCCTCAGTCTTCACTCAGGATTGTTACCCTGATTCCAGCAGGCCCTGGGTTTCCTCTTTTTTAAATTAGTATTTATTTTTAACTGATAAATATAACCAGGTACTGTCATGGACCAATCTTGTGGATTTGAGAAAAGTGCATGTTCTTTGTCTGCAAAGATATTGTGATAAAACTTAAAAACTTATCATGTAGTATTTAGGTATGCAATTGATGTACATTACTTGGCAAAGATTGGGTCTTGAATTGCAGTTGTTACTAAGATTAGTTTGACCCACTTTAGAAGCAATCTTCCTTTACAGAATTTTGTTTTCAAAATATATTAGCGATCATGCAAGTCCAATGACATAGGTCAAGCAAAATGCTGCTGAACAAGTAAAACTAAGTAGTGTTTCCTTATTAGAGCATATTATTTAATTAGGGTATGGGTTGATCTTCTCAAGTTGTAGGCAGCTCAAAACTCCTGATTTATTCCAAGGCCAATAACCACTCTTCTATGTCCCTTTTCATCCAAATTGCCATTTTTATGCCTTTCACCACCAGCCAAAATCTAGCCCTGCCTTGGTTTTGGCAAATTACATTCTAAGTGTCTTTTAATGAAACCAAGTAAGTCTCTACTGGCCCATAATAAGAATGACAGGTCAGTGGCTTTTTGGTATCTAATTTCAAGCGAGTATTACATTTATTTCTCAAAAACTCTCTGAACATCATGTTTATGTCTTATTCAGAATATTCACCTTCAACGGGGCAAGTTCACAGACTTCTTGCATGTTTGCCCCAGGTGAGGGGCAAGAGGGGGTTGAGGGTGAGAGATGGTAGGGGCTACCTAACCAATGTATAATGTAAACCTATTCAGAAATGTCAAAATGAATCCCACCTGTACAACAAATATATTCTAATAAAAAAAGAAAAAAAAAATTGTCTCTAAGGGCTGGTGGAATGACTCAAGTGGAAGAATGCCTACCTAGCAAGCATGAGGCCCTGAATTCAAACCCCAGTACTGTCAAAAAGAAAAAAAAAAGATTTGTTTTCTGTTCCAGGATTAGACTCTCAACTCTGAAATGCACCAACTGAAAATATGGCTTTTGTTCACCACTCCGATAGCCTCACCCAGTCCACCATGTAGCTTCACTTAAATTACACCACACTGACAGAACTACAATTTCCCAATGCCCCAAATTACTTTGATCAAATAATTTACACTTGACTTAATCTGAAATCTTTTTCCTCATCCTTTCTTTATTCTTGCCCTTTCTGCCTTAGATAGTACTTGACTATTTGGCTTAAATAATAGCTGCTGATAGCCACTAAAATCTGAGCTGTGTCTGTCTGGATCTTCTTTGTCTTACCATAGCCAATACTACTCTCAACTACATAAAAGATTGACTGCTCTTCAAACACAAAGTGAAAACTACCTCAGTCCCAACTAGATATGGTAGTACAGATGGGACACAGCCTCGGAAGGAACCCTGGTGAGGACAATAATACTGGTGCAGGTTGCAGCTCTCACTCTTCATCTCCAAAGAGCAGATGCTCTTGGAGTAATAAAATAAGTAAGACATTAAATTTACTAGCATTTAATTTCTCACACAGTTTGATAAAGTAATGAAATTCAACTTTATTTCCTTTAATATTACAAGCAAGAGGTAAAAAGAACACAGACAGCCATGAATTAACCAATTTACTCTTGTTTCAAAATTCTGTGATATCAGCTATTTTCCAGTAGGTTTCATTTGCAAGTTCACGAAAATCCTGTTTCCAATGCCATGTTATTTTATATTGTAGTAAAACCATAACATTGAAGTTTTTTCAATGTGTTTAAGAATAACAAAATTTTAACTTAACAACAGCAATAAACATGTCATGCATAACGTTAAGGAACACAGACTGTGAAACAAATGAAATTTTCAAATGAAGGAACACTAACAAGATAATAAATGAAATGGTACTTAGAAGTTATTCATATATAACAGGAAAAGAAGACATACATTTTGTTTTCTGGAGCCCATACTAGTCTCCACTACTTGGAAACATGTCTGCTTTTCAAGCACAGAGTAAAATCTTTACAACAGGTTGAACTATATTTGGGAGGCCCTGCAGGACATGGCCTTGCAAGGAACCCTGGCCCTGGCAACAGTGTGGACCCCAGCTGCAGCCCTCCCTCCTGCTCTTGCTTCCTGATCTCTCAAAGCATCATCATACAGAACAGGGAAGGCCCTGGGGACTGTATCGTTGATTTTAGCCAAAATTTCCAGGACTTTCATTTTGCTAGTTTCAGCTAGGGCTCTGGAACCCCATAGAAATTCATAGCTGGGAGGATCACTGCCAGGTATCTGGCGGTACTCTAGGTATTTTTCCTGCACCAAATCTTTGGTGATTAGCTTTTGAGGCTCCCCAAAGATTAAGTGCCTCTGCCCAGCATATATCCCCAAGGCATTAAGGAAATCCCACATCTCTTCCTCAGTGGCACGGTTGCCACTCATGAAGATCACACCCAGGAGTGTCATGATGATACCGGTCTTGGGCAAGCCCCTACTACCCTCAATGGAGAGGCCCAGCTTGCTGACAAGGGTATAAGTGCTAGGGTTGACTTCCTGCACCTCAATGCCAAAGACCAGCTCCATGCGCTCACAGGATTTCCTGAAGAGGTCAGGGAAGTGCTGCTTGTACTTCCTGCTGACCACCTTCAGCATATCTGCCTGCTTAACAGGCTCCTTCATTTTATATTTCTCCAGCAGGAACTGCACTAACATATTGGTCCTCCTTTCAAGAGGATCATTGCGCATGCTCTGAGTGGAGGCTGCCTCCTGGGAGGTGCTTGAATTTTTCTTTTCTGTACTTGCCTCAGGACTCTGGGCACCTACATCAGAACACAAGGCACCTGCATTAGGAGAGCTAGAGGTTGCTGCTCCCAGACACTCCTGGAGAATGCAAGCAACAGGGGATCTGGGGGAAGTACTCTCCTCAACAGAAGGAGAGGATGGGGAAGACTCTGACTTCTCCTGTGCAGTCGCCTCTGCACCACTTGGATCTTGGTTTTCCCCACGTGCTCGTTGGCGCTTGGCACGGTAGCGGAGCTTACTCTTCTGCCCTCTTGGCATGATGACTGAAGTCAGGGACCACAAGCAGGACAACTGGCAAGGTGGGAACCTGGAGGGGGAATGAAAACTTGTGAGTACCATTGAGAGCATATCCGTGGCATATCCCTGATCCCCTCTGCTGGTATAGTCCAGAGCATTTCTCTAGAAACCCACCTGTATCCTCTTCAGTTCAACTTGTGTCCTCAGAAGCCTGTGAAGGAAATTAAGAGATTCTTAGGGTATTGCATGACACAGGGCTTACTAGGGTAACTATAGGGGCTGATAGCAAGGACCCTTTTGATCAGCACTTAGAATCCTCTTGGTTCACATTCAGGACCATCAAATGCATTCTTGACAAGGCCCAGCTTCCTTCTGCTGTTCTGACTACCATCTTCCCTAGTACCAAGCAGGAGACAATAAAGAGCACTTTCTCCCACCACTTAATTCTGGGACCACCAGGCCTCCTAGAGCTGCACAGTGAGGTGATATTTGAGGGTCTTCTTGTGGGAGTATGGCTCCTACAGTGACCCGAGTCCTCATTGTAATTGTTTGTGTGACCTGGGACTGACGAGTTGCTAACAGCTGCCATCATCTTACAACAAATCCCCTCCTATCCTATATACTAAATCCCTCATCCCATGATTCTGCAAAGCATAGAGTTAGGGAGCACTTCCTGGCATTCAGACTCTCTGGACTTATGCAGCGTAGAGTCAGTAATGGGGTTCCGTGTATATGCCCCCACCAAGCCTGGGTTTGGAAGCATGGCATCCCCCAACCACATTTTTATGACCTCCCACTTTAATCCTATGGGATTTGGGATTTGCCCTCTGCTGACCCAAGTCCATTACCTTAGTCAGAGTAAGGACTTGTTCCTGAACCCCAGGGGACCTGGCATGCTGGGGACTTAGGGGACCTGAGTGGGGAGGGGCTCTATGGAGCCACCTTCTCAGGGGGAGGGCAGGTTTCAGTTTTGGGGGGTTCACTGGGGGTCACAGTGTTAAGTCAGGTGACCCACCAAGACTCCTGACAAAAGGTGGGCAGTCTGTCAGCTGACTCGAAGTCACAGTCCTGAAAGCAAGTCAACACCCCAGGGCAGTGCCGGAGGAGCAGAGAGGCAGAGAAGAAGCTGAAGTCAGTGCCTTCTACTTCCGCCTGCCTGGGAACCTGATCCTCCAAATAGAACCCCAGGGGCGGGGCTGTGTTCCTTTGTTCCGGGGGAGGACGGTTCCCAGAGGAATCACAAGAGTGCTTTGCGTGGACTTTGCGTGGGCACTGGACTTCTCCCTTTGTGAGGTGAGGCAAGGCTGTCAGACCCTACAGCTCATTCATTTCCCTCAGAGTCCTGAACAGGAAGTAAGGTGGATCCCTAGCCCAGCAACCATGCCTGGGACCTTCCCAGAAGTGCCTCATGCCTTGTGTGGCTCAAGAGGTAGAGTAGAGTGCTTGCTTTGCAAGTGCGAAGCCCTGAGTCAAACCCGGTTCCACCAATAAAAAAAAAAGTAAGTGCCTCATAGGCTCGTGCTCTGTGGGTCCATCCTCCTCCATGTCTCTCACCTTTAGGGTTTTTTTTTTTGTGCTCTTGTAGTTTTGTAGTTTTTTGGTCCTACAGCATTTTTGCTTTAGTTTGTTATTCAGGTTCTTGTTGGTGGTTGGCTGCCTTGGATACAATTACTTGTTGGTAGCCCGTCACATCCAAGACCTCAACTTCATGAAATTCATGAAAAGAAGTAACTGATGTGATCCATCTAGCTACTACTACCCGACCTGGTTGTTCAGGTAAATTGAGATGGTGGTAGGAATGGAGACTGTGGAGTCCTATTTATTGTGAAGTGTGAATACTCTTTCTTCACTTCAGCTCCATATATTGACTACTGCAGGGCCTGAGATTCCTACCATTTCTGATGGGAAATCATTCTTTCCTACAGCTGTTACTATAATCTCCCTAAGGATAACATAAGGGTGCTCTTTGCATGATAGCCACATCTGCGTTTTTTATTGGCTGACATCAGTGTCTGTATTTAGTACTTTGAGGGATGAATTTGTGATCCTATTATGTGCTACTCTTAGTGTTACTTACACTTCTGTTTTTATCTTAGTATTCTCTTATTCTACTAATAAATTATTGAGTAATCCTCACTCGTATTGTGGCATCAGGTGATTGTTATTGCAATCTGTGGTCTCATACTTTTTCAACTAATTCAGACTTGGTAATCTAGTATTGTTTAACATTTAATATGTTCACTGTGTATTAAACAAAATGGAAAATTCCACATGACGAGATTTTGCTAAAAGTAATTGTCATGAACAGATTTTGAGAATTTTAAGAGGCTTTTTTATTTATGGCTACACATGATCACGTGTATTT
Source organism: Castor canadensis (assembly GCF_047511655.1). Lineage (NCBI taxonomy): Eukaryota > Metazoa > Chordata > Mammalia > Rodentia > Castoridae > Castor > Castor canadensis. Next base: position 119,560,086 of record NC_133405.1, read on the forward strand.
TCACCTTTTATGTAACAGGGATTTTCTCACGTGATACCATTTTTTTTCTTTGGACAAAACCTATTTTTCATTAACTCAGTGGTATATTGAATATGCTATGAATTTATTTAAGATAGTTTGTCTCTGTGAATAAATTCTTTTAAGTATTATTTTATTAGGATATGGTCATTTGGTCTTTGTAGTGAAGAAATCTAGGCTGTTAAAATGGTCAAGTAATTCCCAATATTTTTGCATGATTAGGAAGAGTTTCCATAAGGTAGTGATTTGTCTGTTCTTCAAATCTGATGTAATGGGCCTCTCCAAACCTGACTGGTCCTAGTGCACTTATGGTGTCTTTGGTTTGATGTACAGTTTCAGTTTTTATTGTGCAGTTGAAGATTTCTGTGTCTTTATGGACCATTTTAATCATTTACATTTTGCTAAAGTTTCTCTATTTTACTTTGGGTTTTATATTTATGATCCTAATATTTATAACAAATCTTCCTTGTGTAAAAATTCTCCACCTATTTACCTGACATTAGTCACCAACAATCCTCATTTTATGAGAAAGAATTGTGTTCATATAAAAACTTGTTTGTTTATTGGTAGTTATACTCCACTGGTGACACTGTGCACCTCTTTAGATGGTACCTGATGACTGCTGTCTCCTTGGTTATGATGCTGGCAGTCATCAGCTGTATCCATTTATCTCTTAGGTCTTCAGGTGGTGAAACAATTTTTTAAAAAGAGTTTCAGAATCCATTTTTAGTTACTAAATGGCTTTTCCTTTTTTAGGAATGAAAGGATTTCACATGAGAAAATTTCTTAAAAGATGGAAAAATGCAAATATTCATGGATTACCCAAGAAAGGTGAAACTAGTCTCAATATATAATTCAGAGGGATTATCTTATTTGTAAGGTTTATTTTTAAGAGTAATTTTACTTGACAAAAGTATTGACTCCAAATACAGAGAGTCTCCATAAAGTGTCCCATCTCTTTTCTGACAGTTTCTCTAGATACTGTCCTCTCACAGTAGTGTTGTTACAGGGGGCTGGACATTCACTCAGGCAAGTGAAAGTATGGCCCTTAAGAGAGAAAAAGGCTGGAGTTGAGCAGCTCAAGGGCCTGGTGTTCTGGAGTCTCTCTGGCTTTTACATGGCTTGGATCAGGCTGGCAGTATGTGTCTGTGGGTGGGGACTTGGCAGTTTCTGCAGTTGGGGTTAAGATGATTGGCAGATTTGATTAGCAGCCATATGTTACATAACTTATTTTTGACTGCACATGCCCTACCCACATTCACTCTCTTATAATTGCATGCATGAGATGCAAGTAATATTCACAAACTCTTAAGTAGGAAAAACACCTAAAAGATTACTTAAGGTGACAGGTGGGCTACACTGCACATGCCTTCAGAACTGGTTTGACCTGGTTATCTTCCCTTTCCCTCTTTGCAGGATGCAAGGGGCCACAAGAATAAAGATAATAACAAAAATGGGGCATTTCTGTGAGGTCTTGGGGAGGTTTGGATGTTATCTCCAATGCCGTTGGCACCTGCCAGTTATCACATTAACCCTGTATGTCCTGGAACCCTACATCAGCTCCCCCCTGACAGACAAGATTCCCAAAAATCTTTTTGGAGAAATGGTCTCTTTTTTTGTCATTTTTAAAATGTTTATCCAGGGCAGTTGACCCTACCTACAGGAGATCTTTGTCCTATCTAAGTTTGGGACCAAAGTATATGGGTAATGAAAGCATTCTCCAATCATGTCCAACCCAATTTGAGTTGACCGTGGATCTCAAAGAAAGTTTGGTGTTAGTTGTCCATTTCTTAAAGGTAATTGGGTAGGCTGTTTCTGTTTTGCCTGGGGAGGAGTCCACACATACCCAAGTTTGTCTGATAGGTGGAATTGGTTTTCCATAGTAGTTCAAGGGCCAAGGAAACCCTCTTCCTGTAAGGATGTCAGGCAAGGACCATGACTTTGGCTGGTGGCCAAGAAATGATGGCTAAGGGGTGTACTGGGAGGAAGCATTTGAGCAGTATAGAGTGTAATTTTATCCTTGGGGCAAGACACAGTTTTTACCACAGCTGTCCAAAATCATAAGCAAGAGCCACATTATAAGAAGTGCCCAGAAGAGGTGGTGTTTTGAAACAGAGAAGTTTAGTATTACTTATTTGTTTGTTGAAGCTCTGGGCTTTTATTTTTGAAGAGGAGTTCTAGATTGTCCAGGGGCCCAAGGATAGTCAAGCTCAGGTTCCTGTGTATTAAGGAAGCATAAGTTGTAGGAAAGCTTCCCTGTTAAGGTGTCCCTGTTACAGCTTCCCTGTTACGGCTTTTTAGCAGGATAGCATGGTGTCTGGTCAGCTTTGTTTGGTCATCTATGTATGTCCTTTAATTTTAAGACTGCTTTACCTGGTGTGGGGTCAAAACCATCATGGGCTGACTCAGAGTAATCTTGGTGGCTTTCGTTTAAAGTGCAGTAGCAGCTATGGCCCATAGGCATCAAGACTACTCTAGGTAGCATTTGTTGCCCTCAACGCAGAGAAACTAAAGCAGATACTTTGGGGCAACTGAGGCCAATAGGAGAAGGGGACCAAGAACTAGAGAAAAGGTTAGTTTGAGAAGAATTAACTTAGAAGGTAACACACATGTACAGGAAATCAATGCGAGTCAACTCCCTGTATAGCTATCCTTATCTCAACTAGCAAAAACCCTTGGTCCTTCTTATTATTGCTTATACTCTCTCTTCAACAAAATTAGAGATAAGGGCAGAATAGTTTCTGTCTGGTAGGGAGAGGTAAGGGGGGGTAAGGGAGGGGTTAGGGGGAAGGGAGGAGAAATGACCCAAACATTGTAAGCACATATGAATAAAATAAAAATTTTTTAAAAAAAGACTACTCTAGGACTATTCCATTCACTCACTGGGATAAGTAGGAAACAAGTTGGGTCCCTGGTTCCATTTTTTGTGTTAGGGGATCCTACAGCTACTCCATTTCTCCTGGCTGGCTCACCAAAATGAATGTTAACAGGGAGGCTGGGTGTTTTGTTAGGCTCTTGTCTGTCTGAAGTTGTGATCAAAGTACTCATCTGAGAGACAAGGAGTGTATGGCAGAGCAGCAAAGTTTATTGAAGGTGGCAAGTGAAAGTAATGCATTTAAAGGAGAGACTGCAGGATGGAGCCATGCAGCTCAATAACCCCAGGGCCTGGAGTCTATTTGGCTTTTATGTGGCTTGGATCAAGCTGGCAGGAGAAACCTCAGCATTTCTGTAGGTGGAGTTAAGATGATTGGCAGATTTAATTGACAGCCAAACATTGTATAACTGAATTCTAACTGTACAGGTCCCTACCCATAATTTACTCTGTTAAAATTGTATGCATGAGATGCAAGTAATATTCATTAGGTTTTAAATAGGGAAAACACCTAAAAGATTACTTAAGATTGCAGGTGGACTATACTGCACATGCTTTCAGAGCTGGTTAGAACCAGGTTTCTCTCCTTCCCTTCTTTGTAGTGTGTAAGAGACCACAAGAACACAGGTATTAATGAAAAACAGAGCATTTCTAGGCAGTCTGAGGGAGGTGTGGATCTTTCCTTCCGGTTTTCACAGTAACCCTGCGTGTCGTAGACCCTTACATTAGTATGGTATATTTTTTATGACAAACAAGTCAATATTCATGCATTATTATTATCTGAAATCCAGAGCTCATATTAGCATTTATTCTTTCTGTTACATATCCTGTGAGTTTTTAAAAGTATGGCACAAATGTCTAGGATTCATGCAACATAAAGTATGGTATTGAAGTGGATACTATTGAGATTAAAACATTAAAAAAAGTATGACACCAAAGAAGTATAAAAAGTAGTCACTACATTAAAAAATCCTCTGTGCTCCTCTTATTCATCCCTCCCTTCATACCCCTGAGCCCCTTATCTTTCTAAGTTGTTTTTGTAATTTTGCTTTTTTTCAGAATGTCATAGAGTCAAATCATATAGATGGCCTACCAGTACTCTACTGTATGGATATATTGCTTTGTTTATCCATTCATTTGTTGAAAGACATCTTCATTTTTCTATGTTTGACCATTATGAACAAAACTTCTATTAACATTTGTATGCAGGTTTTAGTGTGGACATAGCTGTCATCACACTTGATAAAAATAAATGGATTCTAAGACATAAAAAGACATGGAAGAGCTATAAATGTAAATTTTTAAGTGCACAGGATCCTAGGAGCCAACTATAAAAATTTTCTGTTTTGGAAGATTATTGTTTAAATTACTTACATAGATGTAGGCCTATCCAGGTGCTCAATCTCCCCATGTACCTGTGTTTTTCAAGAAATTACTTCATTTCACCTAGATTATGATATCTATGGGTATAGAATTATTTATAATATACCTTTAATGTACTATATGTTCAATGGCCATGGAGTCATTATTGATGATTCCACTTTGATTTTTGCTGTTAACTATTTGTATATTCTCTCTTAATGTTGTTAGAGGTTTACAAACTATTAATATTATCAAAAACCGGCTTCTGCTTTCATCTATGTTCTTCATCAATGCTTTCAGTTTCATTGATTTGTACTGTGATATGAATTATTTATTTTCTTTATACTTTGAATTGAATTTGTTCTTTTTAAGTCCTGGTTTCCTAAGTTTGACAGAAGTTTAGCTTGTTAGATTACATATTCCTTTTCTAATGTGAGCATTCAGTGCTATCAGTTTCCCTTCAGACACTGCTTTCACTGCACTCCATAGTTCATTTTGTTTTGATTTATTATATGTTAATAATAAAAAGGGATTTTGTACCTTGAACAAATTCATTCCTACATTATATTCCTATTCCCCTTCTCCCACCTCTCCCACTTTTTAAACAGTGTTTGATAGAATTCATTATGCTGTCTTCATATGTGTATATGTAGTGTACTTCTACCCTCTTCACCCCTCAGTATCTTTTCATTTCTTCCTCCCCCTCCCACTGATCTCCCCACAGAATCCCCCATACACATTCATGTTTTATCATCATCATCATTTTAGGTTTAAGTTCCACAAATTAACAAGAAAATGCAATATTTGGCCTTTTGAGTATGGTTTATCTTACTCAGGCTGATGGTAACCAGTTTCATCCATTTTTATGGGTTCATTCTGTACTACCACAAATATAAATAAATGATAAATTAATACATTAATTAATTAATTAAAAGAATAAGTGTTAAGATTTAAGAGCCATGTTGCTTTCTAGGCTTTAATATCTTAATGTAAGTTCTGAAAAATTGAAACTATTACAGAAAAAAAAGAGGGAAAACTCTGGAAAATGTAGGCAGAGGTAGTTATTTTCTGACAAAGACTTCAGTTGCTCAGGAAATAAGAGCAAAAAATGTTTACACTTAAAGTGGGTTTCTTGTAGACAACATACAGTTTTGTGTTTTTTTAAAAGTCCTCACTGAGATTTTCCATCTTTCAGTTAATCTATTTAGCACACTAGTTTTTAAAGTGATTTTTTGAATAGTTATATTAATATATACCATATTTGTCATTGCTTTCTATTTGTTGCCATTGCTTTTGTTTTTGTGTTCTATTCTTTTATACCTTCGTTGACATTAATTGAGCATTTTGTATGATTCTAATTTCTTTCCTTTCTTGGAATATCAATTATACTTCATTTTTATTTCTTTTAGTGGTTTCCCTAGAGTTTGAAATGTAAGTTCACTAATCCAAGTCCACTTTAAAATAATCCTTTGCTGATTCACAGATGGTACAAATATCTTACAGCAGACTAGTCTCAATTTTTCCCACCTGTGTAACATTGATACCATTAATCTCACTTATTCATATGTTATAACCAGTGAATATATTATTAATATTTTGGGCAAACTGTTATTTGCTAGACGAAGTAAGCATAAAAATAGAAGACTTTATTTTGCATTCATTTATTCTGTAACACTGTTTCTGTGATTATGTAGATTGGAGTTTCAGATTTATCATTTTTCTTCTCTCTGAAGAAGTTCTTTTAACATTTATTTCAAGGTACACCTACTGGTGGCAAATTACTTTTTGCTCATCTGAGAGTCTTTTTGTTTTTCACTTTGAAGAAAATTTTGCTAGATAATAGAGTTCTAGAATTTTAAAAAACATTTTAAATCTTTAATTGCATTCAATCTTCTTACATTACCCACTTACTTTTGTATGTTGCCATATTTTTCCATTATATTCCATAGCCATTAATCATAATTATTTTAAATAACTGGTGTGATAGTTCCCAAATGTCTTCTTTACCTAGGTATAGTTCTGATACTTGCTGTGTGTCTTCAAACTATTTCTTTCTTTGGTATGCCTTGTAATATTTTGTTGAAATCCAGGTGTAATGTATTAGTTGGAAGGAACTAAGGAACATTGTTCTTTTATTATTATTATCATATTATCATTGTACTGGGGGTACATTGTGACAAGTGCAAAAGTCCTTACAGTATATCTTAGTTAAATTCATCCCCTCCATCATTCTCCTTTATACCCCTCCCCCCATGCTTAGAGTAGTTTAAATAGGTCTCATTTGTCCATTTTCATTCATGAATGCATAATATTTCTACCATATTCCCCTTCCTACACCTTCCTTATATCCTCTCCCTCCCACTGTTACCAATGCCCAGATAGGACCTATTTTACCTTTCTGTCCTCTGTTTTTGACAAAAGACATTTTTGTTTATTTAGGATATCTATATAGAGAGATTCATTATGACATTTCCATGTATATATGTATTATATCCTGAATTGTTTCATGTCCTCTATTTTTCTCAATCCTACCTTAATCTTCTTCTTATGGCAATTTCAACAGGTTTAAAAATTCTGTATTCATTCTTCAATAGAAGGTACATCTTTAGTGTGAAGTTTTATGTTTTTCTGGCCAGGAGTCAGACTGTGCTTACTGTAGCTATATGTGTTAGAGGCCAAAAGGTCCTACATTTCCTTGGTTTTTTTTTTTTTTTGTCTGTTTTTCTTCTTTATGTCTGAAGGATGTGCATTTTTTTGTTGTAATCCTCTGCTATTATAGGGAGCTCTCTCCATGTGGTGAGAAGGTGTGAGGTGAAGGAAGCATCTTATAATCCTTTGACTAGGTCTCAGTCTTTGAGTGAGCCAGTGCTACTTGGCTACTTCACAAATACTTCTCAATTTTCTTATTCCTTAGGTGAAGCAGAAAGACAAGAGGGCTGCAGTTTGGTATTTCTTCCCCTGCCTAGAAAGCTACAGGGGGATGCAGTTGGGTATTTCCCTCCTCCAAGTTGTTTAGGCTCTCATAAAACTTGTGTCAATTTAACTACTGTAAATTATATCTCTTTTGTTAGGTGTTGTTTGAAGAAAAGATTACTCTGGGCATGCATGAAAGTAGCTTTTTCTCCTGCCTCTGCTGAAAATAGACTGTTTTTATCCTATCTTCCAACCCCATTGTGAGAATCTGTCATAGATTCTGGAGTTAAAGATCATAAAGTATGAAGCCCATATTATACTGGGCATCATTGGAGTTTTTTAACTCTCAAGTTTGTCTACACTGAGGATCCAGGAATTTCTCAAATACAGTTTAAGTTTTATGCTGATACAGCCTCCCTCACCAGTCTTGCTTCTTGGCTTCTACTGTAGTGAGCTGTGATTCTTTGTATCAACCAGTTTGTTCCTTTGTATTTTGGAATCTGCAGTTTGCTCTGTGACCTCTGTTCTTTGACTGACCTAAGAAAAGTTGTTGATTATCAGTTCATTCAACTATTTTCTTGTTGAGAATATTGGGGTGACAATATCCAAGGTCTTTATATGCTGGACTAGTAATTAAAAGTGACCATAAGAAAAATTCACTTCTGAGTTCATTAACTTTGTTGGAAGAATTTATTTCTTTCTAATATTGGACCAAGAGCTTTTTTTATTTCTGGCTGTTGCTTAGAGACCAAACATAGAACTTTGTTTTTGTTTTTTGCAGTACTGGGGATTGAAATCATGGCTTCACACTTGTGCTCTACAACTTGAGTCCCAAAATCTCCTTGCTTTTAGTTTGTTTTTCAGATATGGTATCATGCTAAATTTGCATGATCCTCCATTTCCAAAGTAATTGGAGTTATGAGTGTACATCGCCACACCATGCTAAACTTCATTCTTAAATACAGCCTGTAATTTCATGCCACATTTTCCTCTCTATGGGCCATTTAAAATTTGGCAGCTTTCTTCTTCAAGACGTGTTGGTTAACAAGAGCTTAACTGATAGCAAAGTGGTACCTTGCTTATTATATATGTTATGAGGGGGTGTCATCTTACCTGTGGTATTAGATGACATAGTGATTACCAGAGTGACATCCTATCAACTTTGGCCTAATCTGTTCCTTAGAATTCAAACATAGTCCCTACTTATATTTATGGTAGAAGTACACAAGTCATGACCACAATGATGTTGGTAACTTTCGAGAACCATTAGATATTTTTTGGCCATATTTTATTCTATAGTCCCCAGTGCTCATGTCTCTATCTTATGCAAAATAAATTTACCCTTCCAAAGATCCCCCCAAACCTGATCCCATTAAAACACCAGCTCAAAATTCAAACTTAATCATGTAAATCAGTTCTGCCTGCTGATGAAGTTCTTGTGTTGGAAGTGTTAAGGGTACCACCCAGGCAAAACATGCTTTTTTGTGAGGACACTCAATGTACATTGATAGGTATGCATAACTGCTACTGACATGCTTGTATACATCGGGGCATAATGGGAGCTACAAAAGAGTAACTGAACAATAATGGTCCTGAAATCACAATCAGCAAAGGTAGTCATTTCCTTGATAAGGTTTCAAGCCTAAAAATAAATGTCTGCATTGTGGTTCCATTCTGTGGGATTTGATTCTGCATTTCCTATCATTTTTCCTTTTTATGGGAAGTAGCACACATTTTTCAGTTGAGTACATGAACCAATTCTTTAACAATCTGTCATCAAATGCACTGAATAAAGTACTTGTAACACATGCCTTGCCTTCCCCAGTAGAAAGTCAGAGTATTTGGGATTGAAGAATATCTGTTCAGCTGAGCATGGTGATACATGCCTGGAATCCCAGCTACTTGGCAGGTGGATGAAGGAAGATTTAGATTTTATGAGTAGGTTGGCAAAGATACAGGGAGACTTGGTCTCAAAAGCAACATACAAAATAAAAGGACTGGGGTCATATCTCAAGTGATAGAGTGTGCTTCCATAACAAGCACAAAGCCTTGGTTTTATTTCACAACACAACAAAAAATAAATTAACAAATAAATGTAAGTAAATAAATAAATAAAAGAATAAATGTTAAGAATTAAGAGCCATGTTATCTTCTAGGCTTTAGCCTCTGAACTCTGAAACAAATGTAATAGATAGATAGAAAAATAAGTAAGTAAATAAATAAATAAATAAAACTGTTAAGAGTTAAGAGCCATGCTGCCTTGTAGGATTTAGCCTCTCAACTCTGAGGCTAAACTCTACTATTTGTGGATCTGCTGCCAGCTCACTACTTCTACAGCCTTCCCCAAAAAACCTTGGAGGTAAACTTAAGTGTCAGTACCACTGAAGATCTGCAGCTTCCAAATCCCAGATCTCTTGTTTCAGGACACTTACACTTCAGTATTCTTGGCTGCATTCCCACCATAAAATCTCTTCTTTAAAATCATCCTTTGGGATACCATGATACTACACCAACTTCCAGCTGCTCCTGTCACAGAAATTATTGCATCCCTTACAGTAGCATAGTGTTCTCCAGAAAGAAAATACTCAGTTAATGCTTAGAGAATAAATGAGCCAATGAACATTGCCAAAGACTGAATGTTTGTGTTACCCTTCCAATTCATGTATTGAAATCCTAACACCCAATGTGATGATATGAAGAGGTGACACCTTGGAAAAGTAGATAGGTCATGAGGGTGAGGCTGGTGAATGGGATTAGTGCCCTGTACAGAGACATGTTGAAGCTTGTTTTCTCTCAGTAGGCTATCTGACATGAGAAAGCAGCATGAGAAGACAGCCATCTGCAAGCAGGAAGAGTGCTCTCACCAGACATTAGATTTGCCAGTCAGTTGATCTGATACTTCTCAGCTCCCAAAACTGTGAGAAATAAATTTCTGTTTTTTAAATCACCCACGGTATTTAATTTATTAAGGTTTACTTTGTCCTGTCTTCTTGAATGTACTAGGTAAATCCAAATATGGGTGTATAGAACTTTTTTACAGAATAGCAAACTGAAAGTTTAAAGAACCTTAGATTTGAACACCATTCCCTTTGTTTATCTCCATTTCTTGAGCCCAGTAATATTACTGTTGAGTTATTTCATATTTCCAATGAAACTATCAATCACCGTATTATGCTCTTTCATGTCATAATATAAATGAAAGATTTCCCAACTTTTTTACAAACAGCATAGCGCCTATTCTTAACTGATATCTTTGGTTAAAGCTGGGAGTGGGTTACATAGGACTTCTACACTTTTTTTTACAGTTTCTATGTAAGTCTAAAATTATTTCTATATGATTACAGATAAATAAGGAAGTGGCAGCTCCTGGCACATTTACCAATGTCCATCAATGTCCAGCCATTCTCTCCTGATAGAATACATTTCTGAAACCCATTGCAGCTGACTGGTCCAGCTGATGAGATTAGGCTTCTGATAGAGGCAGTGATTTAACATAGGATGTGGAATTCTACAAAGGCAGTGGGGTATGATAGAATTGATTATGTAAACACAGAAGGAGAGGAAAGAAATAATTTGTGAGTCATAAGTGCTGGAAAAGGTCAACATAAATGTCAGAATGAAACATTCTGCTAAGTGGAGAATATACTAACTTTTCTTTAAGAAGGTATATAGTGAAAATAATCCATATTGCTTTCAACATTTGTTGTTCAGCAGTTTCGCTCTGTTGGCACTCGCCAGCAGTGAATGCATGATTTTTAGTAACAAAAGACATCTCTTCATTTGACAGTAACATCTCAGATAGTGAGATGTCATTTATATTTTACCAAATTTCATGTTAATACTGTGGAACTAGCAAGTACCTGTTATTTTTAAAATGATCTTTGAACCTATTTAATAACATTATTTCAGTAAGTGTGACCTTAAAAAAAACATCAATCTTTAAAAAAAAGGTAGACCTACATTTTCAAAACCTTGTAACTTTTACTGGGTTACAATTTCCCCATCTGTTTAGTAAAGGATATGATGAATCTAGCACAGATTCCTTCAGAATTTGAAAAAAAAATTATCATACAGTAGGGTAGGAAGGGGACTTGTCTGTTAGAAGAGACACCAACAAGAGTTCTCCAAAAATGAATTAGAAATTGGGGACCCAGCATAGGAGGATATTTGCAAGGAAGGAAAGTTAATCATAAGAGATGGTGGGTGATGAGGAGTCTCATGAAGAACTCAGCAGTGCAGGAGAGAAAGAATGCATGGCAGAAGACTGGCTTGAAGGCCACACAGTCTGTGTATTGCTCTGATCCACAAAACCAAGTAGTTTGCAGAGAATTGCACATTTGGGATACTTGTAGCATCTTACCCTGCATTTACTGTAAGGATGTGCATGCCAGATAACAGCATGACCTCTTAATATGTTTAAGGAACCAAGGCAGATTGCCCACCACTCTCCTTCTCTAACCATCCTCTCTCTCTGTATCCCTGTCTCATCTCTTGAATTTCTCTCTTTCTTTCACTGCTTCAGTATAAAGAAGAGCAATGCCAGATAATGACCTTGTTTTTTATGTTATGGGCCTCATAAATTATTTACAATAGTTTTATCCTCCTTTTTGTGTGGGATATTAGAAAGAAAAGGATCAATTTTGGGACCTGAAGAAACAGAGGCTACCCAGCAAACATTTTGAGTACTTCCTCAAATTATTATTGCCATTTCCCCTCTCATTTGTTTTGATTCTGTTGTTAATCATGGTTTGAATTATTATCTTACTGTACAGTCAGGTTTTATGTAAGCATCTTTAAATCATGAATGGACCTAACAGGACACAACAACATTAATGAATAAATCATGCAGTTTCATAAAGAGAAGCAAAAAATGTAAGAAAATGACATAGAAACAATTATCAAAGAATGCAGAATACAAAACTTTTTAGGGAAATGGTATTGTAGATGATGTGGGGATTGCTGTATGCTCCTGTTCAAATCAGAGTAAAATGCAGAAGTGTTAGGAAATCTGCTTGTTACCAGACGGATTTGCAACAAAAGTGAGTGTCTGAAATAAGTCTGATAAATTAACAAAATGGAATATTGTGTAGAAGTGGCTTCAGCATAGCAAAAAATATATTTAACTGTCTGTGTTTAACAAAGAATATATGATATTGAAGTTGCAAGAAGAGCAAAAATGGCAGAGTATCTGTTATAAGAATGTAGAATAGTAATGGCATTTTTCAGCAGTAGTATTGTTTAAAGGTAAGACAGGACCCACAAATCATTAAGATCTACGGCTAAAGCATATTAAAGAAATAAGATGATAAAGTGAAGAAATAAGGAAGGACTTTTATTTAAGGATAAAATTGTGGTTGAAATGTAAAATGGTACTATTTAGTCACTTTTCACTTTTTTTTTGAAGAATTTCCATACATATTTTAAAACCAAACACATCGCTTGAGGTTTGGCTCAAGTAGTAGAGCACCTGCCTAGCAAGCCTGAGACCCTTCAAACCCTAGTACCAGTACTACCAAAAGGAAATAGGTAGGCATGGTGGCTTATGCCAGTCATCCTAGCTACTCTGGAAGCAGAGATTGGTACAATAGGGTTCAAGGTCAGCGTAGGCAAACAGTTAGCAAGACCTCATGTAATAAAAAGCTGGATATCATGGCACACACTTTTCATCCCACCTATACAGGAAGCATAAATAGAAAGATTGTACTCCAGGATGCTTGGGCATAAAAGGGAGGCTCTATTTGAAAAATAACTAAAGCGAAAAGGGCTAGGTATGTGACTCAAGTGGTAGAGTGCCTGCTTAGCAAAATCAGGGCACTGACTTCAAAAGCCAGTACTGCCAAAAAAGTAAAAATATTGTGAGATCATTGTACTGCACACTCATATGTTCACGTCTTCCTTAACAGAAAACCTTCAGGTTCACATTGTGATAAAAGCATTTGCTATGTAAATGGAAAAAATGATACCTGTTGAAACTATTCCAGGAATTGGGGAGAGGGATAAAAGAGAATGGTGGAGGCGGTGAATTCAAGTTGATATATTTGATGTATTGTAACAGGTTTTGTCAATGCCACAATGTATCCCCACCAAGCACAACATAACAAACAAACAAACAAAAAGCATTTGGTAAAATTTAGGGGTTAATGGGCTATGGAAAGAGGGTCGTAGGGCAAAAACAAAGAAATAAAAAAGTGATCAAGGTAAATGAGAGGATACATAATTCTTTGTTAAAGGAAAAGAATAGGGATCAGATAAAACTATGGGGGAGAAATTTATGTGGCATTGAAAAATATGGAATCATAACAATGTGAGCAGAATCATTATCAGGATAGTTTATGAATGAACACTTTTTACAATAGAACAATTTTAAGTGAAAAAAATGAGTATGCGAAATGTAGCTCACATGTAGACAGATCACATTAATAGCAGAAAAGAAGACATTAAAAAATCATGAATCCTAGGTCTGTTTACATGGTATTCAATTTATGACAAATACTCATGTACTTTAAGAAACACTATGTAGGTCTATTAGGGAAAATTTTATTTATCTTGCATTATTTGTATGAAAATAAATGAGTTAAAAAGTACATTGTCAGTAATCAATTATAAGTCATGAAAGAATTGCATATTTTAAAACAATATAATTTCTTCAGTATAAACTCTGAAAAACACATAAACACAGTAATTATATGCTGAAAGTGATCAGTGTTATTTGTTGTTGTCCATACTGTTTGCCTACAGACTTTCATATTAGTATTGATTCTAGTTATGTCAGAGAGAATATGATTTAGATATAAGTATAATTTCTCACTTTAAAATATAACTTGAAGCTTTTGCCCTGGTTTTGTCTTTTGAAGTTGACTTTTATAGGCATAGCCTAGCACTTAAACTTTACTTTTCCTGTATATATAAAAAGAGATTTTAATCTATTTTAAATCTAGAGGTTGAATAGGATAGGGCAAGTGATTGACCAATATGACAAAACAAGAAAAGCAACAACTCAAGAGATGGTGCATTCATTGTTGGTATTGTGATGGCTCTTTTTGTGTGTCAATATTACATATATATTTTTGTCAAATACTACTCTGGGTCAATAATTTAGGATGAAATTACCATTGGAATCAATAGACTAAGTAAAGCATATTGTTCTCGCTAAATGTGAGTGGTTCTCATTCCAATCACTTAAAGGCTTGCATAGAACAAAAGGCCAGCCCTTCTCTGAATAGGAGAGACTTCCTCCTGCCTGTCTGTGTTCAAGCTGGGACATCAGGACATCAAGGTTTTTCCCTTGCCTTCCATTAGAACTGTAACAGAACTTGATCCTGGTTTTTGGGCCTGTCATCCTTTGTCCTGGTAATTACACCATTGGTGTTAATAGGTGTCTAGCTTGTTGGCACATCCTATCCAAATCCATATTGCGTGAACCAGTTCCTTCAGGCTGCTAAAACAGAACACCATACGAGTGGCTTTTCAACAGCAAACCTTTATTTTTCACAGTTCTGAAGGCTGGGAAGTACAAAACCAAGGCACTAGCAGATTCATTGTCTACTTCCTGCCATATTTTCCTTGTGTCCTCATGTAGGAGAAAACAACACTTTATAATAACTCTAATCCCATTTTCAGGAGCCCTCATGACCTAACCATCTTGCAAAGACTCCACCTCCAAATTATTTTACTGTAGGATTCGTTCATAATTCCTCATCTATTACTATGTTTTCGGGTTCTAGATGTTTACACGTGATTGAAATTTTCTTTGTTGTGACTTATAAACCCAATAAACAACAATATATATGTAATCCATATGGTTTATATGCTCAGTTTCTAAAGCCAGTAAATATTTAAAAAAAGAATTAAAAGCAAATAAGGCAACAATTCAGTGAATGTTCTTCAAAACTTGATATGTACATGTGTAGGGGGGAGTTGTTTTGAAGTACCCAATAATCTCTGGTTATTTTATCCCTTTCCAGGCATTTTAAAATTATTAACTGTTAATTTTGTATATACTTTCCTGGTTTCTTTTTGTTTGAGCTCAGATTCTTGTGGGGCGACCTTTGTTCCTTAGGTTATAAATTGTAGCCAAAAAGATATAACCTACTGCTCACAACAGAGTCTGGCCTGAGAAATATTTTCTTCAGATTCTTCTTCGAGCACATCATGTCTGCTGGCATGGAGCTACCACTCCAAATTTGTCTCAGAACAAACACATAAACAAAGAACACTTTTTGTTCCTTCTTGCCTCTTTAACCCCTAAAAAGGCTTAATTAAGAGGTTCTTTTTTCTCTTTTGTCCAAATGCAGATATGGAGAGTCTTGCTGACAGTCCTTTTCTGTAGGGGAGCCAGGGAATGTGGAAAGAAATTTTGAATGCAAAGTATTTAAAGTTTTGGTTGCTTTTTATTCTTGCTAGCTAACAATATAAACTCATTTCCAGAAATCTTGATGACTTATGGGGCTCCAGAAACTCTCTTTCCTGTTCTTTCATTAGTGAGTATCTAAAAGATGGTTAACTAGCTACCTTACATTGCCTGGGGTTGCCCAAACTTTTGTGCCAACCTTGCCTGAATGAATCTCACAGTTAGATGCTTTGCAGGTCATATGGAAGTGCATGTTTTCTAGATAACCTGGGGTTGAGTTTCCTAATGGATCCATGCATAACTCTGGCTAGGTATGGAAGTATGCACGCACATATGCACCAATTTGACTTCCTGATTTGTGAAACTCATTCTTGGTAAACCCTTCATTTCCAAATTGTGTCAAAACATATCTCTTTCCTCTCCCTAGCCACTTCTCCAAAAGTCTCCATATGTTTCTTTATCTCTTTTCCCTCCTTCATCATCTTTGCTAACTCTCTCCTCTCATAGGATGAGGTGGATCGCAATCTTCTGTTTCTCCTAGTTATAACAACCACTTGTGTCCTGATAAGAGTTTGTGGTTCCTCACTTCAGACTGCCAGTGCAGAGTCACTCCAATTCTGAATCTTATTGGCTGAGCTCTGGATACTGACAGGCATCCTTTGGACATGGACATCCACCATGTCTTTCACATTTAGAAGTTTAATGCATCTGTGTTTGGAGGTTTGTTCCTGCTTGTTAACAGTTTGTAGTCTCTTCATTCCCTAAGTGTGGTGAATCAGTTTTCTTTGGCATGTGGGGGTTTTAATTACTCTGTGAACTGTTTCAGCTGATTTTTTTAGAATAAACATACAGTCCATGTTTTATGAAAATTTTGATGTAGTGTCTTTCCATATAAATAAGACCATTTAAATAGACACTGTTTTTTGACACTGACTTCTTTGCTTTCTTTCAGGTGAAAAGGGTCCCTTGGTACCATCTTAGTCCGTAGGAAATAGCTTTCTGTGCTGAGTAAGTACATAGATACTCACCATGTATAACTTGAAGAGCAGTCTTCAAGTTATATTTTAATCCATGTAAACTTGGCAGGAAAAATGATACTTAAAATTGAGACCAACTTTGAGATCTTTCGCCTAACTGCTTATACCTTGACTGGAAATAAATGTTCACATAATTCCTTGGTGATTCAAACTTATAAAATCTATACTTTGAAACTGACTAGAGCAATCTTTTATGACCCTTTTAAACTCTTTTTACTTTTTATTTTTAGCAGCCTCATTTCTTCTAATAAAACAGGGTTGATTATCATGACTCAGTATATTTGTCTGTCAATGCTACTGTAACAAAATATCTCAGACAGGGTAATTTATGTAGAGTAGTGATGTATTTGGTTTTTCAAGATTTATTTGGATTTTTTAGATAAGAAGTCTAAAATTGAAGGGCTAGCTTCTTCTGGTGAGGTCCTTTGTGCTACATCATTACATGGCACATGGGTAAAAGCAAGACAGAAGGAGAAAGAGAGAGAGAAGGACGAAGCAGAAGTAGGAGGAGGAAGAAAAGAAGGAGGTGGAGGAGAATGTAAAGGAAGCAAAGGAGAAAGAGGGAAGAGAAAATCGTTAAAAGAAAAGTTATGAGAGAATGGGAGACATGAGAAAGAAGCAGAGAGAAGGGAAAGGAGGGTGAAGTGAAGGAGAGGGTAAGAGGGGAGAGAGAGAGATAAGGATAGAAGGAGAGGGTTAAAAGGGGGAGAGGTGGGGAGAGAGAGATCAGCTAAACTGGTCCTTTAAAGCAACTCACTCCCATAATAATAAACCCACTTGAGATCGATCACGCCCAAGATTATGCCATTAATCCTTTAGTAAGAGTGGAACAAATATGGCTTAATCACCTCCCAATAGGACTGTTGCACTGAGGATTAAGTTCCCAACACCTATTTTTGGGGGGTACATTCAAATCTTACCAGTCAGGAATGCCCTTTTTTGTTCTTTTAGTGCATGTTAATTATACAAAGAAATGGGTTTCACTGTAACGTTTTTTCTACACATATATAATATACTTTGATCATGTCTTCCACTCATTAACCTGAATTTCCACCTTTCTCTGATTCCCTTCCTTTCCTTGAAGAGTTCCTTTTCTATTTTCATATCATCTGTTTTTTCTAGATTCCATATATGATATTTGTCCTTTTTAGTCTGACTTATTTCCCTTAACATGAAGATCTTCACTTCCATCTATTCTCCTGAAAATGACATGACATAATTGTCTTTAGAGTCAAATAGTAACCCATTGTGCATATAAACCACATTTTCTTTACTCATTTATTTTTTTGGACCTATAAGCTGATTACTGACTTGGCTATTGTGAAAAGTGCTACAGTAAACATGGGTATGCAGATATCTCTATTGTATCCTGACACAGATTGCTTCATATATATTCTCAGGTGTGGTATATCAGGAACATATAGTACTACTTGGAGTTTTCTGAAGGGCCTCCACATTGATTTCCATAGTGGCTGGACTAATTTACATTGCCACCAACAATGTATGAGAGTTGTACCCTCTCCTATCCTCATCAACATTTGTTGTTTTATGGTTTCTTGATCATAGCCATTCTGAGTAGAGTGAGATGGAATCTCAATGTAGTTTTGATTTGCTGTTCCCTTATGGCTACAGAAGATGAACATAGTTTTGTATATTTATGGGCACTTTTATTTCTTAATTTGGAAATTGTCAGTTCAGGTCATCTGCTCACTTGATTCTATTATTTTTCTCTTTTGGCATTAGTTCTTTATGTATTCTGTATATTAACCTCCTTTTACATGAATAGCTGGGAAAGATTTTTTCCTATTCTATGGGCTATCTTTTCACTGTGGCTATTGTTTCCTTTGCTGTGCAAAAAGTATTTTACTTTGGTACAATCCCATTAGTCTATTCTTGAGATTTCCTGAGCTGTTGGAGTCATACTTAGAAAAATCATTGCCTACGCCTATATCTTGATATACTTCCCCTATGTTTTGCACTAGAAGTTTCAATGCACTAGACCTTACATTAAGGTCTTTGACCCATTTTGAGTTGGTTTTTGTAAAGAGTGAGAGATAAGGATCCACTTTCTCTCTTCCATATATGGCTATCCAGTTTTTCCAGCAGTTGTTAATGAAGCTGTCTTTTCTCCAATATATATTTTTGTTACCTATTCCATTTGACTATATGTCTTAATTTAATGCAAATATCATCTGTCTTTGTTACTATGGTTCTGTAATATATTCTAAAATTGAGGCTGAGCATGATGGTGCATGAATATAGCTTAAAGCTACCTGGGTAGAAGAGATCAGGAGGATTAGGGTTTGAAGTCAGCCCAGACAAAAAATTAGTGAGACCCAGTTTCAACAAAACAAGCCAGGTGTGGTGGTACATATCTGTAATTAATGCTACACAAGAGTCAGAGGGATGTGGATTGTGGTCTATGGCATAAAGTGCAAGACACTATTGAAAATTACCTAAAGCCAAGCTAGCATATAGATTGAATGGTAAAGAACCTTATTAGCAAGTGTGAGGCCATGAGTTCAAACTATACTACTGCCAAAAAGAATAGAGTTTTTAAAAAGAAGTGAGAAGAAATTAAATATTATGGTATCTCCAGCATTTTTTTTTTTGTGATCCTGGGTTATGATCTCAGGGTCTACATCTTGCTAAGCAGGCACTCTACTAATAGAGCCACACCCCCAGGCCTTTTGGCTTCTAGTTATTTTTCAGGTAGTGTCTCACCTTTTTGCCTCAGGCCTGCCTCAGACTTCCATCCTCCTACATGTGGCCTCCCTCATGCCTGAGACCACAGGCTCATGCAACCAAATCAGGTTGATTGATTGAGATGAGATCTTAACTTTTTTACCCTGGTTGACTTTGAACTGATATCATCCCTATCTCTGCCTCCCTCTACCTCCTGAGTAGCTGAGATTATAGGTATCAGCCGCTGTGCCCAGCCTCTACTTATTTATTTTTTGGTGATACTATAGTTTGAACTCTGGGCCTGGAGGTTGCTAAGCAGGCACTCTACCACTTGAGCCACACTCACAGCTTGTTCTTTTGTATAATTTTTTTGGATTGTTTGTTCTAGCTTATGAAGAATGTAATTTGTATTTTGATGTTGACTCCATCCAATGTATAGACGGCTTTTGCTAATACAGCCATTTACACAATGATTCTGCTGATCCATGACCATAGGAGACCTTTTCGTCTTCTAGTGTTTTTCTCAATTTCTGTTTTCACTGTTTTGTGATTTTCATTGTAGAGGTTAGGTTTATTCCTACATGTTGGCTTTTTAAAAGTCATTTGTGCAACTTTTTTTTTTATTGATTTCTTTCTCAGGAAGTTCATTATTATTGTATAGAAATGGTACTTCTTTTTGCGTATTGATTTTGTACCCTGTTGCTTTGCTGAAAGTGTTTTTCAGGTCTAAAAGAGTTTTCTGGTGGAATTTTTAGGGTCTTTTAAGGACAGGGTCATATCGTCTGCAAGTAAGAAAAATTTAACCTCTTCCTTTCCTATTTGTATCCCCCTTTGTCCTTTTTATTTATTTATTTTTTGCCTTATTCATCTGCTTAAAAAATTTAAGCAGTATGTTGAATAAGCTTAGGGAAAATAGACACTGTTGCTTCTTTCCTGAATTTATTCTCACTTCTACTGGTTTGAGGTTTGGTTGTTCTTCTTTTTCTAAGACCTTTAGAGGCATCATTCAGTTATTCACTTGTGATATCTCTGATTTGTAATATATGCACTCATAATTATAAATTTCCCTCTGAGAGCTGCCTTCATTGTATCTCACAGATCCAGGTATGTTGTATTGCTTTTTTCATTTCATTCTAGGAATTTCTAGTTTCATTCTATTATGATCTGATAAGACAAAAGAAGTTACTCCATTTATTGTATTTGTTAAAACTTGTTTAATGGTTTAAAATATGATTATTTTGGAGGAAATTCCATGAGCTTCTGAGACGTATATGTATTTTATAGCTTTTGGATGGAATATTCTGTGGATGTTTATTAAGTCCCTCTCCCCCCACCCCCTCGCTACCAGGCAGAAACTATTTTGCCCTTATCTCTAATTTTGTTATAGAGAGAATATAAGCAATAATAGGAAGGAACAAGGGTTTTTGCTAGTTGCGATAAGGATAGCTATACAGGGAGTTGACTCGCATTGATTTCCTGTGCATGTGTGTTACCTTCTAGGTTAATTCTTCTTGATCTAACCTGTTCTCTAGTTCCTGGTCCCCTTCTCCTATTGGCCTCTCTGCGTTAAGGACAACAAATGCTAGCTAATTTTTTAGGTGTCTTACCTATCCTCATACCTCCCTTGTGTGCTCTCGCTTTTATCATGTGCTCAAAGTCCAATCCCCTTGTTGTGTTTGTCCTTGATCTAATGTCCGCATATGAGGGAGAACATACAATTTTTGGTCTTTTGGGCCAGGCTAACCTCACTCAGAATGATGTTCTCCAATTCCATCCATTTACCAGCGAATGATAACATTTCGTTCTTCATGGCTGCATAAAATTCCATTCTGAATAAATACCACATTTTCTTAATCCATTCGTCAGTAGTGGGGCATCTTGGCTGTTTCCATAACTTGGCTATTGTGAATAGTGCTGCAATAAACATGGGTGTGCAGGTGCCTCTGTAGTAACCTGTGTCACAGTCTTTTGGGTATACCCCCAAGAGTGGTATTGCTGGATCATATGGTAGATCAATGTTTAGCTTTCTAAGTAGCCTCCATATTTTTTTCCAGAGTGGTTGTACTAGTTTACATTCCCACCAGCAGCGTAAGAGGATTCCTTTTTCCCCGCATCCTCGCCAACACCTATTGTTGGTGGTGTTGCTAATGATGGCTATTCTAACAAGGGTGAGGTGGAATCTTAGTGTGGTTTTAATTTGCACTTCCTTTATGGCTAGAGATGGTGAGCTTTTTTTTATGTGTTTTTTGGCCATTTGAATTTCTTCTTTTGAGAAAGTTCTCTTTAGTTCAGTTGCCCATTTCTTTATTGGTTCACTAATTTTGGGAGAATTTAGTTCTTTAAGTTCCCTATATATTCTGGTTATCAGTCCTTTGTCTCATGTGTAGCTGGCAAATATTTTCTCCCACTCTGTGGGTGGTCTTTTTAGTTTAGAGACCATTTCTTTTGTTGAGCAGAAGTTTTTTGGTTTAATGAGGTCCCATTTATCTATGCTATCTCTTAGTTGCTGTGCTGCTTGGGTTCCATTTAGAAAGTTCTTACCTATACCTACTAATTCCAGAGTATTTCCTACTCTTTCCTATATCAACTTTAGAGTTTGGGGTCTGATATTAAGATCCTTGATCCATTTTGAGTTAATATTGGTATAGAGTGGTATACATGGATCTAGTTTCAGTTTTTTGCAGACTGCTAACCAGTTTTCCCAGCAGTTTTTGTTGAAGAGGCTGTATTTTCTCCATCATATATTTTTAGCGCCTTTGTCAAAGACAAGTTGGTTATACTTGTGTGGCTTCATATCTGGGTCCTCTATTCTGTTCCACTGGTCTTCATGTCTGTTTTTGTGCCAGTACCATGCTGTCTTTATTGTTATTGCTTTGTAATATAGTTTGAAGTTGGGTATTATGATACCTCCAGCATTGTTCTTTTGACTGAGTATTGCCTTGGCTATTCGTGGCCTCTTGTGTTTCCATATAAATTTAACGGTAGATTTTTCAATCTCTTTAATGAATGTCATTGGAATTTTGATGGGAATTGCATTAAACATGTACATTACTTTTGGGAGTATAGACATTTTTACTATGTTGATTCTACCAATCCATGAGCATGGGAGATCTCTCCACTTTCTATAGTCTTCTTCAATCTCTTTCTTCAGAAGTTTATAGTTTTCCTTGTAGAGGTCATTCACATCCTTTGTTAGGTTTAAACCTAGGTATTTGATTCTTTTTTGAGGCTATTGTAAATGGAATTGTTTTATATATTCTTTCTCAGGTTGTTCATTATTAGTGTATAGAAGTGCTAATGATTTTTCTATGTTGATTTTATATCCTGCTACCTTGCTATAGCTATTGATGGTGTCTAGGATCTTTTGAGTAGAATTTTTTGGGTCTTTAAGGTATAGGATCATGTTATCTTCAAATAGGGATATTTTGACAGTTTCTTTACCTATTTGTATTCCTTTTATTCCTTCTTCTTGCCTAATTGCTGTGGGTAGGAATTCCAGTACTATGTTGAATAGGAGTGGAGATAGTGGGCATCTTTGTCATGTTCCTGATTTTAGAGGGAATGGTTTCAGTTTTTCTCTGTTAAGTGTAATACTGGCTGTAGGTTTGTCATATATAGCTTTTATAATGTTGAGGTACTTAAAACTGTGTTTTTAAAAAGAATTCCCAAGACTGTGAAGTGGGAAGATTGTTTGGCACTTGCTGAATGGGTCTAATTTTTTTTATGTTTAAAAATTTTTTTCATTATGACATATTATACAGGAGGAGATTCATGATGACAATTTTGATTAGGCTTATATTGCATCATCTGTCCCTTCAACCCACAGCCTCCTCCACTTAAAACAATTGCACGAGGTTTCTTTGTTTTATTTCAAATAGGTATATGAAGTCCATCAACCATATACCCTCACCTTAATCTCCTTTATTCATCCTTCCCATTTCCATTTGTACCCCCACACACTGTACCTAATTTAAAGTCCTATTCCCTGTAGAGGTGTAACTTCATTTCATAGTGGGAGGCACTGCTCACTCCAAGAGCTTCAAGGCTTTTGGACTGGATAGTTTCCCCCTCTTTTCAGAGGGCTCCATTCTGTGTACCCATGAGTGTGGCAAATGCCACTATGGGTTTCTTCTGTGGCTATGACAATTTGTAGTCCTCAAGCCTGTATTCTCCAGACCAATCTTGTGCTTGACATTGCTTTTTCCTCCCCACAGGAAGCTGGGTTTGGAATTGTGGACTGCTTCCAGTTATTCCCTTGGTTGCCTTCTGTTTCTCTGTGCTTTTTAGCTTTCTGGTAACCTCTCTCATGGTTCCCAAAGCTCTTTCTTACTCTCTCTTTGCAGAATATAGTTTCTCCTTTGTTTTTCTCACTCTTCTTACTCACAGAGAGGTGTGGAAGAAATTTCTAATCTACCATTTTACCCCACTATTAAAGGATTAAACATGTTAATGCAGACTCCCTATGGCTTCAGTGTCCCTGTTATGACCAATGCAGTGATGTCAGATGTGGCTGATGTTTAGGATCCTTTGAAGGTATTGGGGAAAATGGGTTATTTATTTCTACACACTCTAAAGGAGAAAAATAGAAAAAAGGTAAGCTGTTTAAGGCTAAGCCATGGGTTAGCCATATACACCACTATATCACAATTGCTGTGTCTCTTTTGGAGAAAACTTAAAATTGCTTAATCATTTCTGTGCATACGAGGCACCTACTTCCCAACTAGTCCCCCTTTCCTGGGCCTTTTGTCCTCCTAAATGATAGTCTTGCACAGAATGCAAATTCCTTTGTATGTGTAACCCTTTTTCCTCCTTTTTTTCACATCAGCATTCAACAACTGGTTTTTAATGCTTGTGTGCAATTTTTCCACTAGTACATATCTTTCTGCATGACTCTTTGCTTAATACAGTAAGGACCTTTGGGCTATGAGCTTCCATGGTAAAGCCTTATAAATCAGTGTTGTGAAGAATTACCCTGTGTGAGCAGAGAAATTCTGGTGAAAAGTAACCACATGGGGTTTGAGGTTGGGAGTTTTGAGAGAAGCTGACTTAATAGCTTCGGGTTGTTTTTGATTATGGGATAGGACAATCAGATGGGAATGTTTTCGTGTGGGATAAGCTAAGTCGTATGCTTTCAGACAAATGTGTTTTCTTTTGTGCACCCAGAAAAATGAGGATAACTTTAGGGCATAGCTAAGGGGTGAGAATAAAAATAGGCAGAAGCCTGAGGCCCTAAATCTAGGAGCTGATTAAGGGATTTTGAAAAACAATGTGATTTCTCTAAAGGAGACTTCAGAGCCTCCTATGTGGTGCAGATAGCTGCCTTGTTGATTCATGCTATTAACATTTTCATATTTATGCCCCCATGTTAGTCTGGGATCTTAGCATAATTATAAAACTAACAAACCACAGATCTGTAGTCAAACCACATTCCATAATAAATGCTTCTTAATGGCCACTCAGGCTTACATGGAACTTGCCTTCCCATGCAGGTAGAGAGTTTTCAAACAAGCCTCTCCATCACTAGTTTTACCAGTTTACAGGAATAAATACGTCGTTTATATTGGATGAGTACAGCAGGAAAAGGCTAATAGCACAACCATTCATGTGGGCTTCACACCAGCAAGGTGGTTATCACAAGGTTAAATTGGACAGAGACTGCACAGAAAACCTATTCTCACCCAGTAGGAGAAGGAAAAGGGTAAACATAAGAAACAATTGAGAAAATGTAGGAATGAAGTAATCTTATGTACAACTGTCATTAAAACTCCTTTAATGAAAATAAAATAAGAAAGACTTCCTAATGTTTCTTATAGTTCCTCAATTATGTGAGTCATGATATAAAAAGAATTTGAGTTGTATGTGTGGGAAAATTAAGCTTTCTTCCTCTGGTGCTATTGAAATTTCCTTATGAGTTCACAAGCTGTGGGTAATCTGAATGGAGAGCATACAACAGGTGCTTGAACTAATACTGGAAAGAATCTGTAATCCTGTAAATGAGAAATCATCTAGGAAAGCCTATATTTTTAATTTTTTAAAATCTGGAGCTTCCTGAGCCTCACCAAATATTGGTTGTATACAAGTTCTTTTATATTTTATAACTGTAAGTTTCATATGCATTGAAGAGCAGTTGGAAATCTGGCTGACTGCAATAAAACAAAGTGGCTTTCGCAGGTACAAATATATTGTATTCAGTTTATGAAACAGCAAATAAGGGTTGGATGCAAGTGTCATATTTAAAAAATCAAATAAATACATTAATGGAATAATACTTGAAAAATATTTAAAAATCCCAAGTTACTTGAGTAGAGTAGAAACACAAAGACATGCACTATGCTAGTTCCAGATCCGTCTTGTGCCTCTACTACTTAGAAAATTAACTGCATTCTTCAATGAAAGGGGAAATACTCTCCTTCAGCCTCCACTTGACATGGGTAAACTGCTGGTTATGGCCCTGGAAGGTGCACTGCCATGGCATGAGTACAAAACCTCGCCACAACTGGTCTTTGAGCTCTCTCTGTCTCATTTGTCAAAGACTTTTAATAGTGAGATTAAAAACACATTGGGAATTGTGGCCTAAAAAGCACTGGCTTTTCACCATGCTTATTTCAGCATGGTCCCTTGTATCCTGCAGGAATTCACAGTTTTGAGGACCACTGGTTGACCCCTGCCAGTTACTCCAGGTAATTTTCTGATCCTAATGTATCTTCTTTTTTTGGCTGTACTGTGGATTGAATCAAAGCCTTGCACTTGGTAAGCAGGCTCACTACCATTTTGGTTTATGTATTTTTTGAATAGGGTCTCACATTTATGCCCTGGTTTGAGATCCTCCTATTTATACTTCCCACATAGCTGAGAAGACATGAAAGTGCCAATATAAGCAGTTTTTATAGAGAAGGGGTCTTGCAAACTTTTTACCAAGTGTGGCTTTGAACCACAATCCTCCCCATCTCTGCCTCAGAATAGCAAGGATTTCAGGCATGGCTTCCAAATCTATCTAGAGGAGCTCCCTGACTCTTTGTATATGAAGTTATCTCCCAAAATATACTCAGAAATTTTTAAATCTCTTCTTCTGTGGCATAGTTGCCCTTCATGAAGGTTACATTCAAGAGTATCATCAGGTGACTGGTCTTGGCAATCTCTTACCAATGTACTCAGACATCCACTCTGAAAGAGGCTCATAACACTGAGAAAAACAAAGTGGCCACGGGGGCCAAGTTTCTTCAAATCAAGTACAAAGACCTTATCTATGCACTCAGAGGATCTCCTGAGGGTTTTAGAGAAATGTCCAGGTGCTTTTTGTTGACAACCTTCATCAATGCTGCTTTTGTAATGGGCTTCCTTTTGTTTTATACTTCACCACCAGGAATTGCACCAACATACTCATCTTCCAGATAAGAGGGTCCATATATAAACTGTGAGTGGAGAGTGCTGCCTGTGAGGTGTTTGATCCTTATCTTTATTCTTGGTATTTATCTCACATCTCACACATGAATCACATGCAAAAGCAATAGTGATGGCCAGGGCTCTCTGAGACCTAGGTAATGTTAGTAGTTGGGTATCTTTGAGAAATATCTCTCTGAAAGAGAAGAGAATAAGAGGGAGGGTTTTTCTTGCTCTCTGGCAGTGGTCTAAACACCCCTGAAGCCCTAGTGGCGTTTTTCTCATGCACAGGGCACTTACTCTTCTGACCCTGAGAATTGGTTGTGGTCAGAAACAGCAAGCAGGGGTATAGGCTGGTGTTGCATACACTTGAAGGAAGGAGAATAAGGTTGTGTGGACACTGTAAGCAGCAGAGACCACCTTGACTTTAATTAAGGTCATCTCTACAGGTTTCCCTGAAGGTACTACTCTAGGAACTCACAGTGATCCTATTGTAATGAGCCTGTTTCTTGTTGCAGAAGGCAAAGTTGAATCTTACGATGATGCCTGCCATCCCAGCTTGGGACTTACTGGAATGACAGCAGGGACTGGCAGTGTGGCTCCCTGTTTTGTAGAGTAAGAAGTCCTCTCAATTTACATTCAGGATCATCATACCACCTGCTTACAGAGCTTGGCACCTTTCTTACAATGCTCCCTGGAATCCACAGAAATAAGTGAGGGTGCCTCAGTGTACCAACCATGCCAGAGGTTATTCAGTGCTGACAACTCTGGGGGACCCTCTTTGTCCTGGGACTATTGGATTCTCAGTCCTTATTCAGAGTTTTAATCTTGGCCTCCAGTAGGTCATGGGATAGAGCCCTTTACTCTTTGATGGTTTCACTTTCAGACTGAGGAACTCATCTTCCTTAGGCCAGAAATACAGATGCAATAAAAGCCCTTCCCTGGGCCTTCAAATGATAGAAGCAAAGATGGGACCACCCTGTTGTTGTTCCATCTGTTGGGGGAGAGGATACTGACTTAGTCCACAGTATACTGATATTATGTGAATACCACAGCCAGGGTAGTTTATGAAGAACAAAGCTTTATCAGATCATAGTTCTGAATGCTGAGAGGTTGAAGGGCCACATTTGGTGAATATCTTCTTGTTGGTGGGGAGATTCTTCATAGTCCCAGAAAGTACAGGGAATCGCATGGAGAGATGGAGTACTTACAAGAGACTGACCCAAACTGGCTTTATAATAGTTCAAACTCTAGAGATAACTCATTAGTATATTATCCATGAATAGAGAAATCCATAATCACTTCTTAAACATTTCACCTTGCTATCAACTCTGGACTATCAACAATCAGAACTAAATTTCAACATGAGTTTTGGTGAGGACATACCATATCCAAACCATAATAGGGTTGGTCTCCTCAATCTGAACTCAGTGTCTTCATTTTGACTGCAAGGAGGGCCTATGACTCCTTTTTCCTTTAATCTGTGGACATCTCCTCTTAGTAAGACCCAGAACTCTCTGAGATTCTACTAAGGGAAAGGAGGGGTAGCCTTATTTGACCACACTTGCCTATAGTGTCTTAACACAGAAAATTTTGCCAAAATTATGGCCTTATGATGGTTACCCTTACCAATTCCCTCTCAGGTTCTTCAGTTTTAGTCATGGGAGGGCCTACAATTTCTCCCTCTCTATGCCTATTACTGTCCTCCTGTCATCAAAGCTCTTATTTCTCTCTCATCCTGAGAAAGAATTGAGAGCTACCTCTGCTCTGCTTGACATCTATTTCTGCATCTTCCAGGATAGACAGCACAGGAATTGTGTGCTACCACATTGTTGTGAGTTTCATGATCCACTCCTTCCTTGGGGTTCTCACTGGGATTCCTGGCACAACCTGGAAATTTTCCCATGATTGTGCTGAATCAGCCTACCTCATACTAAGGCCCATACTATCCTGACTCCCCAGAGGTCTAAGTCAGAGTAAAATATATCTGTTGATAGCTGTTTAGGGAGAGCTAACAGTAGGATTAAAACTGTAGGATTCCATTGTTCTGAACTTGGTCAGCCCTTTAGTCCTCAGTCAGGATCTGAGACCCTCCCTCTAGTGATCTGAGTCTGTCAGAACTGAAGGTAAGTGTGTGAAGCATCTACTTACCCTTGTCTGTAGTATCCCAGGGCTGAAATTGGCGGGACTTAGTGGGATGCTCTCTCTTCTGGTTTAGTTTCTCTCCTCACTCCTTACTTTAGGTCCTCACACTGAATATTCCATGACCAAGACCTATCCCACTATACGATAGCTTTATTTCCTAATGACTACCTAGGGGCATGAAAGGATTGCTTTATCCGAACTCAACTCCCTGTGGTCAAGCATGGCTGACAGTCAGGGAGGGATTCTGTAATGTCTATGATTTGAGTGCTTCCTTCAGTCCCCAGGGTCCTTAGCTTGAGTGTTGGCATGATCTACAGTTCCACCTTTTACTAACTTGTAACTGGATGCTTAGACAAAGTGTCTCACATTCCTAAGAATCCCTAGAAGGAAAGAAATGAGGTTTATCATGCCAGCCTCTCTAGGATTGCCACGGGATGGCAAGACATGCCATATTAGTGTCCTGGCTCTATGTAGTGCGATTTGTTCTGGGAGTAGTATTGCCATTCAGGGTCATCATCTTAACTCTTGTTTGGGAGTAGTTTTCCATTTTCTCCTATATGGGACTGCTTCTGATAGAACAAGGCTCTCAGCAGCCTGAGCACACACCAGAATGAAGTGCGGGGAACATTTCAGCCTGATAGCTTTTCCTTGTGCCTCCTAGAGTTGACATCAGGGGCAGAACACTGTACATTCCCTGTGTTTTAAGGTGAGATGATCCTTTATTCTCATTCAAGGACCTTGCTTGTCTTCCTGACCAGTCCTGGAACAACTTTCACTGACCTGAGGCCACTCTGAAACCAAGGCTGAAATCTCCTAATGGGAAGTCAGGAGGAACCATATCAGACCACAGGTGTGGAAGGTTTTCTGAGAAATGATAGTATGGTCAAAGTTCTATAACACTCCACTTTTTTTGGAGAGTGTGGCACCTTCTATCCTCACTCAAGTTTTTAACCTTGAATCAGGGTGAGAGGTGGGAATCCTCCCTCTACTGATATGAGTCTGTCAGCCTTAGTCCAAAGTTCTCAACTTACTGAGAAACCAGAGGATGAGGTTTGGATATTAAAGCTACCTGAGTGGCATCTCCTTTTGGCATGCTTTTTTGGGGATGGGTGCAACTTCTCATCAGCACTCAGTGTCCTGACATTAAATCCAACTAGGACATGTGAAGATCTACTGTTTGGGCAGAACTGGAGCTACTGCCCTAAGCTTGAGGCCCTTGTCTCCCTGAGACCAGTAGGGGTCCAAAAGGAAATGATGTGGCACACCAGACAGCTCTATCCATGACTGCACTAGGGAGAAAGCAGGATATACTTTCAGGAGCCCCTACTGTCTTGGGGTAGGAAATTTCTCATTCCTCATTCAGGAACTTCATCTTGAAATCTCTCAGACACTGTGACTTCATACTTAGACCAAGAAACATATTCCTGAGGACCTGGAAGAATAAATGGGATTCTCAGTTTATGGCTCTGCATTGGGCCCTGTAGGTCTCAGCAGAGTAAGGGGTTAGTCTCTCAGTGACCCCTATATTTGAGGGCATTGATGTTCATAATAATCATTTTGGGGGTTGTCATGGTGCATCATTTCTATTTGATTAATGATGGAATTTCATGCATGCATGCATACAATAGAGCAGTTTTTCTACTGCTAGCCTTATAGAAAATGGTTCCTGTTCCCAGGCTCCATGTGAGATGGAGACGCTGTAGTACAATTCAGGAGGCAAAGGACAGGTGTGCTGTTAGTGAAAAAAAAACCACATTGACCCATTCTTTTGATTTACTAACCAGACTTAGTCTATTATGAAACTTCGCTTTGAGTGGATTTATTTTCTCTTTCTCTAGGAGCAGGATCATTTTGAGAGCTCTTGGTATTTTCATGTTATCTGACATTGCATATGTAGATGATAGAACTGTTTCTGAATATTATTTTTGTTTTCTTTATTCATGTTGCACATTTATTCAGCATTATTATTGTGATTCTAATTGTGCATTCCAAAATAATCTTTGGATACAGGGGTCGTTCAATTCTCTGAATTGTATTTTGGTGTCTTGAGAAGAAGAATCAATGACAAGACAAAAGACACAACTGATGTTTGGGGGACTGAGACTTTTTGGTGTTCAGAAAAATCCAGATCAGGAGTCTAGTCCCAACTATATCAACTTCATGCTTGTGAATGTGAGAAATTCTCATCCACAAAGTGGGTCTTTCAAGGCATAGCTCTTAGTTTTTGTACTATATAAAAAAACAAATGAAATACTCATTAGTGAATATTGGCTACATAATGAATTACAGTTATCATACAATTATTTAATTTATTCATATTTTATTTTATGTAATGAGAAAAATGATAAAATGTTACAAATATTTGAGACAATTCAAGCTTTTGGAAGCCCTATTTATTCAGGGATTTGCTTTATAAACATTTTTCTGAGCTCATTCTGACTCATACTGAAAACTGCATTCCATATGAGTAACTAAACTAAAAGAATACAACGTTCCAGTCAGAGGTTTTATTTTCTCTTTATTTAGGATTTTATTTGTCCAGTAGATAGTATACAACATGCAGAATACTAGGATAAAACAAACATACATATTCAACATAGGAAAACACGAGTATATTTTAGTAAAGTAATATACACTATAAAGAATTAGGCAAACTAAGAATTAAACATGTTTTATAATTGTTTTTATTTTTTTCCCTTCAAATTGTGATCCAATTTAGTATTATTTGACAATTCCATTAGAGTACCATGTTACCTAGCCATAGATATAAAGAAATTATGGTTTGTGAGTTAGTTTTATAAATAACGAAAGTGATACTTTCAAACTCAGCTACAAAAACAGAGAATGTGACTGAAAAAATTAGTTGGAATCTTGAAGCAAAATAAATCATCAATTAAAATTACAAAGTTTGACAAATTAAGTAAACAGATATAACAATGTTCCTACTATAACATGAAAAGAAAAGTAGACATACATTTTGTTTCATCCAGTTCATACTAGTTTCCACTACTGAGAAAATTGCTTTTTAAACATAGAGTAAAAACTCTACCTAAGACACAATTAATATTGGGAGTCCACGCAGGTCATGGCCTTTCAAGGAACCCTGGCCTGGGCAACAGTGAGGGCCCCAGCTGCAGCCTTCCCTCCTGCTCTTACTTCCTGATCTCTCTAAGCCTCATCATATAGAACAGGGAAAGCTCTGGGGTCCATATCATTGATCTTGGCCAGTATTTCCAAGACTTTCATTTTGCTGTTTTCAGCTAGGGCTCTGGAACCCCACAGAAATTCATAGCTGGGAGGATCACTGCCAGGTATCTGGCGGTACTCTTAAGTATTTTTCCTGCACTAAATCTTTGGTAATTAGATTAAATGCCTCTGCCCAGTATGCATCCCCAAGGCATTGAGGAAATTCCACATCTCTTCCTCAGTGGCGCAGTTGCCACTCATGAAGATCATACCCAGGAGTGTCATGATGATACCAGTCTTGGGCAAACCCCTACTACCCTCAATGGAGAGGTCCAGCTTGCTGACAAGGGAAAAAGTGCTGGGATTGACTTCCTGCACCTCAATGCCAAAGATCAGCTCCATGCACTCACAGGATTTCCTGAGGATATCAGAGAAGTACTGCTTGTATTTCCTGCTGACCACCTTCAGTATGTCTGCCTGTTTAACAGACTCTTTCACTTTGTATTTCTCCAGCAGAAATTGCACCAACATATTTGCCCTCCTACCAAGTGGATCTTTCCACATCCTCTGAGGGGAGGATGCATCTTGGGAGGTGCTTGAACTGTTCTCATTTGCACCTGCATCAAGATTCTGGGCATCTACATCACAGCACTCCCAGGAAGCACCTGCATCAGGAGAGCTAGAAGTTGCTACTCCCAGACACTCCTGGGGAGTGCAAACAACAGAAGAACTGTGGGGAGTTCTTTCCCATACAGGAGGAGAGGAGAGGGAGGACTCTGCTGTCTCCTGTGCAGTGGCCCCTGCACCACTGATTCTGGTTCTCCCCACGTGCCTATTGATGCTTGGTTCTTATAGCGGAGCTTACTCTTTTGCCCTCTTGGAATGATAACTGGGATCAGTTACTATAGGCAGGACAGCTGATAAGGTTGGAACCTGGAGGGGTAATTACAACTTGTGAGTACCATCAAGAGCAAGAAAGCACCTTGGTATACCCCAGATCTCCACTGCTCATTTCCTTGAGGACCTTTCTCTAGAAACCCACCAGGATCCTCTTCTGTTCAACTTGTGTCCTCACAACCCTGTGAAGGAAATTAAGAGAGTCTGAGGATACTGAATGACACTGAGATTACTAGAGTAATGGTAGGGACTGGTAGTGGGGATCCTTTTGATCAGCACGGAGAGTCCTCTTTGTTTACATGAGGACCATCAAATGCATTTTTGACAAGGTACTGATACCAGCTTCCTTCTGCTGCTCTGACTACCATCTTCCCTGGTACCAAGCAGGAAACAATAAAGAGCACTTCCTCCCATTACTTAATTCTAGGACACCCAGGCCTTCTAGAGTTGACCAATGGGGATATATTTGATGGTCTTCATTTCTTGCAGGATTGTGGCTCTCAAAGTGATCAGAGTCCTTATTCTAACTGTCCCCGTGAACTGTGAAACACACACAGCTCACAGCTGCCTTCATCCATAATAAATCCCTCCCATCCCATATACTAAATTCCTCCTTCCATGACTCTGCAAAGCATGGGGCTAGAGAGCATTTCCTGGCATTCAGACTGTATGGACCCACACAGGACAAAGTCAGTGCTGGGGATCCATGTGTCTGCTACTCTGTACTAGGTTGGGCAGCTTTGCATCCCCTCCCTACATCTTCAGGATCCCCTCTTTAATCCTATAGGGCCTGGTGTTTTCCCCTCTGCTAATCCAAGTCCACCACTTTAGTTAGAGTAAGGCCTAATTTCCTGAACCCCAAGGAGAGTGAATGGCCTGTGGACCTGGCATGCTGGGGACTCAGGGAACCTGAGTGGGGGAGGGGCTCTATGTGGCCACTTTCTCCGGGAGGGCAGGTAGCAGTTTTGGGGGGTTCACGGGGGTCACAGTGTTAAGTCAGTTCACCCACCAAGACTCCTGACAACCGTTAGGAAGTCTCTGTCAGCTGACTGGAAGTCATAGTCCTGAAAGCAAGTCAACACCTCACGGTGGTGCCGGAGACCAGAGAGGCAGAGAAGCAGAAGTCAGTGTTTTCACTTCTGCTTGCCTGAGAACCTGGTGCTCCAAATAGAACCCCAGGGGCGGGGCTGTCTGTGCTCCTTTGTTCCGGGGGAGGACGGTTCCCAGGGAATTAGGAGAATGCTTTGCGTGGACTTTGCGTGGGCACTGGACTTTTGCCTTTGTGAGGTGAGGCAAGGCTGTCAGACCCTACAGCTCATTCATTTCCCTCAGAGTCCTGAACAGGAAGTAAGGTGGATCCCTAGCCCAGCAGCCATGCCTGGGACCTTCCCAGAAGTGCCTCATGGGGCTGGAGGTGTGGCTCAAGTGGTAGAGTTTCTGCTTTGCTAGTGGGAAGCCCTGAGTACAAACCCCAGTTCCACCAAAAAAATCAAAAAGTAAGTGCTTCATAGGCTGGTGCTCTGTTGGTCCATCCTCCTCCATGTCTCTTACTTTGAGGTTTTT
Organism: Castor canadensis; assembly: GCF_047511655.1. Classification (NCBI taxonomy): domain Eukaryota; kingdom Metazoa; phylum Chordata; class Mammalia; order Rodentia; family Castoridae; genus Castor; species Castor canadensis. The sequence continues at coordinate 119,594,494 of NC_133405.1, forward strand.
TTTTTTTTTTTTGTGATCCTGTAGTTTTGAAATGAGGGCTGCTAATTTGCCAGGAAATTCCTACAGCAATGTTTGCTTTAGTTTGTTTTTTAGGTAAGGTCTTCTGCTTTTGTCCAGGCCAACCTGGGACAGTGATCCTTCTACTTCTGCCTCCAGAGTAGCTGGGATTAAGTACATGTACCACCATGCCTAGCCTTATCATGACTTCTTGTTGGTGGTTGGCCTCCTGGGATCCAATTAGTTGCTGCCAGCCCTTCACACCCAAGACTCAACTTCCTGACACTCATGATAAGAAGTACTGATGTGATCCATCTCACTACTACTACCTGACCAGGTTGTTCAAGTAAGTTGAAGTGTTGCATGTAGTGGAGACTGTTGAGTCTAGTTTGTTTTGAAGTGTGGAACTTTTCTTTCCTCATTTCATTTCCTTATACTGAGTGCTGTAGAGATTGTGGTTTCTATGTTTTTCATTGAAAATCATGCCTTCCCCCAACCATGGCTGCCATTTCAGAACGGAGAACATGATGGGGCTCATTTTCCTGTAGCCAAGTCTGGTTCCTCTGTGACCTGACATCAGGTCACAATATATCAATGTGTATTGATAATGAATATCATTATCATCCTCATAAGAATAATCATAATGATTCATGAGTGTGAAAGGTGGACTGGCTTGAGGATGTGTTTGTCAGGAGTTGACTCAAAGGGGAAGGCACAGATAAAACTTTTGAGGGATGAATACCTTCATTATGTGTATTCCCTGTGATACTGAAATTTGGTATTTCATCTTAATAATCTGTAAAAATGATAATAAATTAATGACCATAACTTACTTATTAAAGTGGTATCAGTACTTACTACTACAATCTTTGGTCTTGTAATTTCTGAGTTAAGTCAAACATTTGTGTTGTACTAACATTACCACTTTTAGTGGCAGGTGCAGTCACTACTTCACATTCCTTTAATGAAATAGTTTTAAAAAATCATTGTCCAAGGCCCAACAGAAAAAATATAGGTAGACTTTTAAAATTTGTTCTCCAGCCATTTCTATCTCTTCCTTCTGTTACAGGCTATACATCTGCTTCCACTTCAGGGCACTTTCATACTCAAGTTCTAGTAGTGTAGAGATGTAGCATCCCTTGCAGTTATTAATGTTATTTTTCTTTTCCTCCCTTTATTTTTCCCTGTTTGATTGAGAAGTGACAGACTTAGTTTGGTTGTCATCATCACAGCCACGTTCAAGTCACTAATCTGTTAAAACTTTAAGAATAATTGATAACTTTACAGTATTTTCCTCTTGTGAATAAAAATTAAATTTACACAAATTAAATTAAAAATACACAAATCTATTAGAGAATTATTTTTACTAAGTGTATCAATAACCTTTCATAGTTTCTCCATAAAGAAATTGTGCATTCCTGTTTGCTTTTTAAATTAAGTATATTACGGATATTGTTTTGTTTTCTATTACATGTTTCAAGTAGTTAGGGACTTTTCTTGACAAGGTTTCTGATTTTCTTATAGTGTTATTTTTCACACCAGCTTTCTGAATTTTTTATAGGTTTAAGTAATTTAAGTTTTTGTAAATATGCATATTATTATTATTAGTGTATGTGAACTATACGAAATAATGGGCTTTAATGTGATATTTTATACATGGATACTTTGATCCTATTCACCTATCCTGTTACCCTCTTTTTTTTGTGATGTTTTGACTTCATAGGGTTTTTTTTTTCCCATGTGCATTTTATTTATTTATTTTCCCATTTATTCACATGTGCATACATTGTTTGGGTCATTTCTCCACCCTGCCCCCCTCTCCCACCCTTGCCCCCCTCCCCCAACTCAGTTCCAGGCAGGTCCTGTTCTGCCCTTATCACTAATTTTGTTGAAGAGAAGACATAAGCATAATAAGGAAGACAAAGTGTTTTTGCTAGTTGAGTTCAGCATAGCTATACAGAGAGATTCCTACTATTGCTTTCATGTACCCATGTGTTACGACCCATGTTGATTCAACTCTAACTCAATGACCTTTACATTGCTTCCTGATCCCCTGCTCATGATAACCTCTGTCGTTTTAAGGTTTCTGTATTAGTTCCTCTGGAGTGGGGACATCAAACCCTTTCATGTTTTGGGTTTTGTACCTATTCCTGTATCTCCCATGTGTGCTCTCCCATTGTCATCTGTTACCCTCTTTTATCCTTCTCTTATCCACTTCCACATTCCTAATAGTCCCTTTTTCTCTGTCATATTCTTTTATTTTTTTTCTGAATTCCACTTTACAGAAAACAAATGATATTTGTTGGGTCTGACTTATTTTGCTTAACATGTGGTCTACACCTCCATCCATGTTTTAGCAAACAACATAATTTTATACTTTTTATGGCTAAATAAAAGTACATTTTGTATATATACCACATTTTCTTTGTCCATTTTCTGTTGGTTGCCACCTATGCTGAGTTTATAAATTGGTTAGTGTGAATGGTGTTGTGATAAACATGGTATACAGGCATCTTTATTGTAAGCTGGCTTTTATTTTTGGGTGTATATACCCAGAAGTGGTATAAGTGGACCATATGGAAGTTGTCATTTTAGTTTTGTGAGGAACCTCCATACTGATCTTCATAGTGGCACACTAATTTATATTCTCACCAACAATGTATAAGTTGTCATTTTCCCCCATATCCTTGTCAGAATTTGTTGTAGTGCATTTTTTCGATGATAGCCATTGTCAATGGGGTGACATGGAATCTCAATGTCATTTGAATTTTCAGTTCCTTTATGACTAAAAATGCTGAAATTTTTCATTCATTTATTAGCTATTTGTACTTCTTCACTTGAGAACTGTCTGTTCATTTTTGTGCCCACTTATTGATTGGATTACTGCTCATTTTGGTGTTTAATTCTTGGAGATTCTGGGTATTAATCCTTCTTTGAATTAATTGCTGGCAAAGATTTTCTGCTACTTTGTAAAAGCCTCTGGTATTTCCTTTGTTATACAGAAACTTTTTGATTTGATAAAATTCTGTTTGTCAATTCTTGTTATCTCCTGAGTTGTTGGAGTGCCATTGAGAAAGTCATTGCCTGTGCCTATCTCTTGAAGTATTTATACTATGCTTCCCTCTAGATGTTTCAAAGTTTTAGGTCTTATGTTAAGGTTTTTGATGCATTTTCAGTTGATTCTTATATAGATTGAGAGGTAGGGATCTAGTTTCAATGTTACAAATGTGAATATTCAGTTTTCACAGCACCATTTGTTAATATGGCTAGCTTTTCCCCAATATCTATGTCTGGCATCCTTCTGAAGAATCTAATGGTGCACCAAGTACTTATTTTAAAAAAGAGAGGGGAGGAATCATATTGTTACCACTATAATCTCTTTTCACTCTTCTTACTGCTTATTTACCTTGATATTCTTGTTATATGTGAACTAGCTATGTTATTTTCCATCAATTGTCAATAGCTGATGCATAACACCTATGAGGTTCTTCTTGACTCTATCTGGGAATCTAGTACTGTTTAACATTTAACATGTTCACTGTGTATTAAACAAAATGGAAAATTTCACATGATGGGATTTTGCTAAAAGTAATTATCATGAACAGATTTTGAGAATTTTAAGAGGCTCTTGTATTTATGGCTACACATGATCACATGTATTTTTACCTTTTTATAGTAACAGGGATTTTCTCATGTGATACCATTCTTTTCTTTGGACAAAACCTAGTTTTCATTAACTCAGTGGTATATTGGATATGCTATGAATTTATTTAAGATATTTTCTCTGTGTGAATAAATTCTCTTAAGTATTATTTTATTAGGATATAGTCATTTGGTCTTTGTAGCTAGGAAAGCTAAGCTGTTAAAATGGTCAAGTAATTCCTAATAGTTTTGCATGGTTAGAAAGAGTTTCCATAAGGTAGTGATTTGTTTGTTCTTCAAATCTGATGTAATGGGCATCTCCAAACCCGGCTGGTCCTAGTGCATTTATGGTGTCTTTGGTTTGATATACAGTTTCAGTTTTTATTGTACAGTTGAAGATTTCTGTGTCTTTATGGACCATTTTAATCATTTACATTTTGCTAAAGTTTCTCTATTTTACTTTGGGTTTCATATTTATAGGCCTGATATTTATAATAAATCTTTCTTGTGTAAAATTTCTCCATCTATTTACCTGACATTCGTCACCAACAATCCTCATTTTATCAAGAAGAATTGTGTTCTTATTAAAGTTTGTTTGTTTATTGGTAGTTATACTCCACAAGTGACACTGTGCACCTCTTTAGGTGGTACCTGATGACTGCTGTCTCCTTGGTTATGATGCTGACAGTCATCAGCTCTATCCATTAATCTCTTAAGGTCCTCAGGGTGGTGATTCCCTGATTCTAAATTTGCTTTGAGTTTGTTACCAAAAATTCTTTACATAGAACCTTTTCATTTTCCACCATTTATTAATTTTTTGTATTACTATTATGTATTAGTAGTCTTGTCTTATTAGCACTAAATTCTTTCTGCACCCAAGATCTCTACAATTGTACTTACCTAATGTCATTTATTTCTGCATCTTTCATATGTAACTAATAACACTTATGAGATTGTTTATGTAAATCTCTCAAAGAACTGGCTCTCCCTAGTTGCCTCTACTATTTTCTAATTCATCAATTTGCATTTATCTTCATTATGCTCTATAATAATTTGAATACATAAGTATATATGTAAATATGTTGTGGTGTTTATGTACGAAAATGCTACATATGTATATAGAGTGTGTATGTGTTTATGAAGATAAACAGGAGGGAGTACAAAAGTTACATATTTAGGACAGAAGCAAATTATATAAAAGAACTTTCAGGATCCATGTTGTGTTATTGTATGTTTTATTTTACTTATTAATGATAGAATACTCTTGAACAAATTTAAATGCTAGTGACTGAATGGCTTTTTCTGTTTTAGAGATGAAAGGTTTTCACATGAAAAAAATAATTTTTCTTCAACTGACAGTAATCATGGATTGATCAAGAAAGCAAAACCTTGTCTGAATACATAACTCTAAGGGGATTTGTTTTTATTCTTACAACTTTTTTAGAGAAATTTTAGGCTTGCAGAAACAAAAATGAATGAAAAATGCAGTGTTAAAAAAGTGTCACATCTCTTCCTCAACAGATTTTCATGACTATACCTTGCATCAGTATAGCATATTTGTTGCAATAAATGAGCTCATATCAATGCATTATTACTGAAATTCAGAGTTCCTATTAGCATTACTTCTTTGTGTCATATATTTTAAGGGTTTTTCTGATAAAGTATGATACCAGTATAGTGTCATAAAATTATTTTCACTGCATTAAAAATCCACTGTGCTCTACTTATCTATTCTTCCTCCAACCCCCCTGAAACCCTTTTCTTTTAAAATTGTTTTCATAATCTTGCTTTCTCTCACATGTCCTATTGTCAGAATCATATAGTCTTTTTCGGATAGGCTAATTTCACTTAGAAATATACATTTAGGGTTCATCCTTGTTTTCATGGTGCAATAACCAATTTCGTTTTTTCACTGAATAGTATTCTATTGATGAATGGATATACTTTGTTTATCCATTCATCTGTTGAAGGACATCCTGGTTTTTCTGTGTTTGACCATTATGAATAAAGGTGCTATGAACATCTACATTTTTTTGTGTGTGTATGTACCTCTCATTTGGCTAAACACTGAGAAGTGAAAATGTTGGCTAATATGAGAGTATGTTTACTTTTGCAACATACTTCCCATTGTCTTCTAATGAGGCTGTGTGATCTTACATCCCCACAAGTACTAAATCAAGGATCCTGTTGTTCCATATCCTTTCCATCATTTGACTTCATCAGTGTTTTGGATTTTAGCCATTAAAGTAGGTGTGTAGTTGTATACCAGTGTTTTAATTTGCAATTCCCTAATGATGCAAGGTGTTAAGTATCTTTTAATGTGTTTATTTAGAGAAGTGTTGTCCTTTCTTCCTAAATGTTCATAATAATTCATTTCTGAGCCAATTTCAGGCTTTTATTTTTATTTTGGAAAATTATTGATCTATTTTCTTTCATAGACACTGTATCTCTTTGTATATTTACCTAGGTGTTTTTCAAGGAAATGCAATTGTAGGTAAGGTGAGGATTGTTGTATATTGATGTTCAAGTGAGAGTAAAATACAGAAGTAGTAATAATACTAAAGACCATCAAATCATTGAGATACATTTCCAAAGCATATTAAAGACATAGCATGATAAATTGGAAAAATAAGGTAGAATTTTTATTTTTAAGAATATAATTCTGGTTGAATAGTAAAATGGCAGTTTTAGTCATTCTTTTATCCTTTTTGTTTAGGATAATGTCAACACATATTTAAAAAGAAAAAGTAGGCCTTCAGGGATATCTCAAGTTGTAGAGAGGCTGCCTAGCAAGCATGAAGCCATAAATTCAAACCCCATTACCACCACCACCAAAAAAAAATGACCAAGTGTGGTTGTTCTCACCTGTAATTTTAGGTACTTGGGAGGCAGATATCAGGATAGAGGTTCCAGGGCATCCTGAACAAACATTTAGCAAGACCACATCAGAGGCAGTTACAGCTGAGCCTGGTGATGAGTATCTGTTACCTCAGCTTCCGGGGAAGCATAAATAAAAAGATGACGTTAAAGGCTGTCCAAGAATAAAAGGGAAACCCAATTTGAAAGATACCTAAAGCAAAATGGGCTGGTGCTATGGCACAAATGGTGGTGCAGCAGGCTAGCAAGCACAAGCTTCGAAGTTCAAAACCCAGTACCACGAAAAGAAAAAAAAAAAGGAAAAGAAAAAGAAAAAGTATTATTAGATAGTTGTACCACAAACTAATACATTTATTAGGGAAATTTTTATTTAACTTTCCATATTTTTATGAAAATAAATGAGTTAAAAGTATATTTTGTCAATACTTATAATTCTTGGCAATAATGAAAAAATGACATATTTTAAAAGAATATAATTTCTTCATCATGAGCTCTAATAAACACACAAACACAGTAATTATATTGCTGAAAGTGAGCTGTGTTATTTGTTTTTGCCAATATTGTTTGCCTACAGACCTTCACACAAATATTGATTCCAATCATGTCAGGGAGAATATGATACAGATGTAAATATAATTTCTCCTTTTAAAATAAAACTTGAAACTATTTTCTGGGTGGAGTCTTTTAAGTTGTCTTTTTAAGTATATTTTCCTTGTACATATAAAAAAAGATTTTAAACTCCTTTAAATCCAGAGGTTGAATAGAATCAAGCAAGTGATTATCCAATATGTCAACATAAGAAAAACAACAAAGGATGCATTCATTGCTTATACTGTGATGGTTAATTTTATGTGTAAATTTGGCTGATATGTGGGGTACCTATATATTTTATCAAATATTATTTTGGGTGTTTTCTGGGGGAGGTAATTTAGGATGAGATTGATATTGGAATCAATAGAGTAAGTAAAGCATATTGTTTTCTGTAAGTGCAAGTGGCTCTCATCCAATCACTTAAAAACATGCAGAGAACAAAAGACTAGCCCGTCTCTGAGTAGGAGAGTGTTCCTACTGCCTGTCTGTATTCAAGCTAGGACATCAAGGATTTTTCCCTGACTTTCACTGGAACTGTAACATCAGCTGGTCCTGATTTTTGGACCTGTCATCCTTTGTCCTGGTAACTGCACCATGGGTGTTCATATATGTCCAGCTTGCTGGCACGTCCTGCATTATCTCGGAATTGTCAAAATCCATATTGAGTGAACCAGTTCTTTCAGGCTGCTATAACAGAATACCTTAAACAGGTGGCTTCTAAACAACAAACCTTTATTTTTCACAGTTGTGGAGACTAAGAAATATAAAACCAAGGCACTTGCAGATTTGGTATCTGATGAGGGTCTACTTCCTGCCTCATAGTTGGTCATCCTTTCCCTGTGTCTTCTTGTGGGAGAAGAGAACCCTTTATAAGGTCTCTAATCCCACTTCTAGAGTTCTGCCCTCAATGACATAATCACCTTCCAAATATTCCATCTTCACATTATTTTACTGCAGGATTAGTTCATATATTCATGAAAATCCCTCTTTCATTGCCATGTTTTAAGATCTGGATCTTTAAAAGTAAATGGTTTCTAAATTTGTTTTATAAAATATCAAAATTATAAACACAATATGCAGCAATAAATACATGATCCAGCTTAGTTTTAGATCCAGCAATTATTTAAATGAACACTTAGAGGAAAATAAAGCAATAATTCAGCCATGTTCTTTGATCCTGTACACATATTTTAAAATCATTAACTGTTAATTTTGTGTATATTTTCCTGGTTTCTTTTCATTTGAGCTCAGATTCCTGTGGAGTGAACCTTGTCCCTTGGATGTAAGAATTATAAACTACAGCCAAAAATTGTGCCTTAGTACTCACATCAGACCTTTCCAAGAACCATTTTCTTCAGAGTCTTCTTTGAACATGTCATGTCTGCTGGCAGGGAGATACCATTCCAAATTTGCCTCAGAACAAACACACACACAAAATTTTTTACTCACTTTTGCTTGTTGCCCTCCCAGCTCCAAGTTCTTTTTTTTCTTCACCTTTTCCATTTTTGTCCAAATGTAGATTAGGGGAGTCTTGTTGAAAACCCTTCTCTGGCCAATAGGAGAAGGGGACCAGGAACTAGAGAAAGGTTAGTTCAAGAAGAATTAATTTAGAAGGTAACACACATGTACAGGAAAGCTATGCGAGTCAACTCCCTGTATAGCTATCCTTATCTCAACTTGCAAAAACCCTTGGTCCCTCCTATTATTGCTTATACTCTCTCTTCAACAAAATTAGAGATAAGGGCAAAATAGCTTCTGACTGGTAGCAAGGGGGTAGGGAGGAGAGGGAGGGGGCGGGAGTTAAGGGAGGGGAGGGAAGGGGGGAGGAATGACCCAAACATTGTATGCAAATATGAATAAAAGAAAAAAATTTAAAATAAATAAATATAAATAAAGAAAGAAAGAAATAACAAAACACAAATCCATGCAATATCTTTCAGAAAATAAAAGAGGAGGGAACACTTATCATTTATTTTATGAGACAAGTATTACTCTGATAGTAAAATCAAAGGCAATAAAAAATAAGAATGAAAACTAGAAACCATGTCCCTCATGGTATAGATTCTTAAAAATTCTCTACACACCGAGTAGCAGTTTAACAAATCATCAAAATGAATCTGAAAATTCAGGGGAGAAATGGCCTAAATAATGTATGCACATGTGAATAAATGAATAAAAAATTTAAAAAATGAGAAAAAAAGAAAAAAGAAAACCCTTCTCTGGAGGAAAGCCTTGGACTCTGGACAGATATGGTAGATGCTGCTGGTTGCTGATAGTTCACACTTATAATCCTAGTTACGCAGGAGGATTGTGGATCAAAGTTAGCCCAGGCAAATACTTTGCGAGACCCTATCTGAAAAATCCCCAGCAGAGAATGACTGGTGGAGTGGCTCAAGTTGTGGAGTGCCTGCCTAGCAAGTATGAGGCCCTGAGTTCAAACTCCGGTGCCACCAAAAAAAAAAAAAAAGTGGATGCTTAGTAATAAAATATAAATTTGGTCTTGCCTTTCTATTTTGGCTTGCTATTTGTAAAAGCCCATTTCTAGGAATCTTGAAGACATATGGGGCTTTAGAAACTCTCTTCCATTGTTCTTTTTTTCCCCAGATATTTTTTCTTTACTTATTGAAACTATCAATTTACTTTGATATTATTGCAGAAAAGTAGTTAAAGTCATTAGCAATAATAACATTTAAATCGCCATTTAAGTCTGACAACCAAGGAAAATTACTGTTCATAGTTTGACAATTTTTCTTCTGATTCTTATACTTTTTTTTTCAAAAACCATGAGATCACTTTGTTTAATACTGGTTTGAAATCTGATTTTTAATAGGCTTTATTTATAGAGTAGTTTTAAGTTCATAGAAAAATTAAGAGGAAGATTTAGCGATTTTCCATATCCTCTGCTGGGAGCTGACAGGTGTATTGAATAAGCTGCGTGTTTGAGTTTGAAACAGCCCCAAACCGCAGAAGGGAGCAAATATAGTTATGCCCAGTAAAATTGCATGCTTCATTGACGCAGTCTCAGCTGCAGAAGTGGGCAAGATGCAGTACAGCTGCTTTTTCCTTTAAAAAAGGTTCCTCCTGTTCCCAAGGATCACAGTGTCACACCCCCTCGCCCAAGAAATGCCTCTCCGCCTTGTGTTGCTACTGGAGGTGGAGGGGGCTGGTGTGTCTCCATCTGAGCACACAAGCCTACTTGGCCCCAGCTTTATGCATGTTTTGACTTCTGTCTGTTGTCTTTTCTACATCTCCCATTGCCCTCAGTTAGGTTTCTAGGGCAAGCTTGTACAGGATGTGAGAATCCTCCCTATTCCCACACTTGCACAGCCATGCTCATTATCAACATCTTCCACCAGCGTAATGCATTTGATATACCTGCACTGATTGATCAGAATCACCCAAAGTCTGTGTTTTACATTAGAATTCATTCTTTGTGTGGTACAATCTGTGGGTTTCAACAAATGCATTTGAACATGTGTCCTTCATTATAGTACCAGAGTATTTTCAGTGTTCAAATAATTCTCTGTACTCTGTCATTTTATCTTTCCTTAACCTTGGCAATCATTGATTTTTCTTTTCCAGAATGTCATATAGTTGGAATTATGTAGTATTTTCAGATTGGCTTCTTTCTTCTTTCTTAAACATTTTTATTAGCATATATTAATTGTACATGGTGTCTCATTATGATATTTCCATATATGCTTACAATGTACCTTGGTTAGATTCATCCTCCATCATTCTCTCTCTTCCCCCCTCAAAATTATTTCAGCAGATCTCATTGTTCTATCTTCATACAAGTATATAAAGTAAATTGGCCACATTTACCTTTCTTCACCCTCTCTATTCATCTTCCCTCTCCCTCTAAAACCTACCCCCAACAGGACCTGTTTTACATTCTTGTCCTTCATTTTCAAAGTGTATATTCATTGTTCAAAGCAGATTTGCCATGGTATTTCACCTATGAATGTATTGTACTTTAATCAGGTTAACCCCTCTATTATTTTCCCTTACTTTTTACTTTTTCCTTCAACACCCTATTATTCAAGAACTTTCAGTGTCTTCTGTTATGCCTTATTCCTACAGAGGTGAAATGTATTTCAATATTATTCACTCGCTATCATTCTCTTTTCCTCTGCCTCCCTTTTCAGAAGCCTGGATTGCTTAAGTGTAACCTGGGCATGGGTTCTGGATTAGTGCAGCTGCACTAATTAGTGGGCAGTTCCATGTGTGTGAAGAAGCCATTGCAGATTGGTTGTGGGTTCTCTGAGCATAGCCAGTGGGTCAGAAAACACTTTTCTGCTTTTGGAGCTTGATCTTTTCTCTGTTCAGGGAATTCAGTGGCTATTCTGGTTTGTCTGCGATGTCTCTTCCACTTAGGCCTCCAGTTTAATGTTTCTTTTGTGGATTGAGGGGTGAATGGTTCCTGTCACTTTTGTATATGCTTACACTACTGGGTTGGGGAATAGGTTAGGGGCTAGCTCACACAGAGGCACTCTCATTGTTTTGAGATAGAGACCAGAATGCTTCCCTCTAGCCCACTAGCCAGCTGACTCCCTGCCTCTCCTGTCTCCTAGAGACTCTGGACTGACTGACTCCAGCTTGCCCTCTCCATACTGGTCTGGGAACCTTTGATCATTCTAGTAGCTAAAAGATTTCTCTGGGGAGTGAGAGTCAGCTCCTTTTGTCACAAGATTTATTTAAATCAGTCTACTTAGCCATAGGTTTTTTTAGGGAAGCCAGATTCAGATCACTTAACCATAAAATTTCATGGGGGTCAGATGAATTTGCTTCCACAAGCTGGAGTGGCCTGTACAGTAGCTCTCAGGACAACTAGCTCACCTGATTGGTTTGCAGCCTTGTCTATCTGTTATCCAAGGGGATGCAGGTTAGCATCCTGCTATTGTCCCATGGCTTGGGCAAGGCTCTTAGCTCTCTGTGTCATTGTTTTGCACACAGAGTGGTCCTTCTGAGCAGGAAGTCACTCAGGTCCAGAAAGAAAAAAAGTAAAAATAAAAGCTAACAAAACTCAGGTAGGGGGAATGGAGTAGGTATAAGTCTGTACACATGCACCAATGGAGCATTTGTGCTTTTTTTAAAGAAGTTTAGTTAGAAGTTGGCAACTCTAGCTACAGTCTGCCTTATACTGGCAACACCTTTTCAGCCTACTAAGTTGTCCACCTATTTTTGCAGCCATCTACCTGAGGTTTTCTTTCAGATTAGTGGAAGTGACGCCTGTCAGCAATCCATCATCTTGCCGTTATCTTGTGTTCTTTTGTTTCATGAACATCTAAGAGACATTTGGCTGACCACTTGTCATTCCTAGATGTGCCAAAAATTTTGTGCCAACCTTGCCTGAAAGAGTCTCATAGGTGAGAAAAATTCTTTGGCAGAGTATTCATTTGTCTTCTGATAACTTTTCCCTCCTTTATCTTTCTTTGCAAAATCTTTACTCTTGCACGGATGAGAATGAGTTAGTGAGTAATGTTCTGTTACTCCTAGTTAAGACAAACACTGAGACACTAGTGAGGGGTTCTGGTTCCTCACTTCAGACTGTCAGTACACAGCCCTTCCCACTCTGAATCTTGTTGCTTCTTGAGTCCTGGGTTCTGATGGACTGTTTTTGGACACAGACATCCATGATGTCTTTCACATTGGAAGTTTCATGCATCTCTTTTTGGAGGCTTGACCTTGCTTGGAAACAGTTTGATCTCTTCATCTCCTATGTTATGGTGAATCAGTTTTCTGTGGCATGTGGGGGTTTTAATTACTCTGTGAACTGTTTCAGTTGAATTTTTTTACAAAAAAGATCCAAGTCATGTTTTATGAAAATTTTGATGTCGTGGCTTTCCATAGCAATAGGATCGTTTAATTAGACAGTCTTATTGTTTTGACCCTGTCTTCTTTGCTTGACTAACCATTTTCTTTCTTTCAGGCAAGGAGAGTCCCTTGATACTATCTGGGAGAGTAGGAAATAGCTTTCTGTATTGAGTGAATGCATCAATACCATGCAAACTCTCAGACCTTCATTAGTTTGATTTAACCTAAGTTAACCTGACAGGAAAGAATGATACTTGAAATCGAGATTGACTTGGAGATGTTTTACCTAAACTCTCATAACTTGACTGGAAATAAATTTCTACTTAATACTTTGCTGATTAAGACCTATAAAATCTATCCTTTGAAACTGACTACAAAAACCTTTAGATTGTCTTCAATGACCCTTTTATTCTTAGCAGCCTCATCTCTGTGGTCAACAAGAGCCAACTCTTATCATGGATCAGTGTGTTTTTCTCAGTGCTGTTGTAATAGTATGCTTAAAACTAGTAAATTTATGTTGATTAGTGATTTGTTTTTCACAGTTCTAGAACCTGAAATGTCTAATATTGAGTGGTTGGGATCTGATGAGGGCCTTTTTGCTACATGCCAGATAGATGGCTAAAAGTAAAAGAAAAAGAAGGGGTCAGAGAAGGGGGAGAGAGAGAGATAGATAGAAAGGGAGACATGAGAGAGAGGAAGAGGGAATAGGGGAAGGAGTAAGTGAATGAGAGAGAGGCAAAAGAGGGAGGGAGAGGCGGAAGAGAGAGATAAGCTGAGAGGGGAAAAGAGGGGAGATGTGATAGGAGAAGGAAAAGAAGGTATTGGACTAAAGGGTTAAAAGCAGACTAGCTAAACTGGTCCTTTTAGGAACACACTCCCATGATAATGAACCCACTTGAGCCCCCACTCTCAAGATAATGCTATTAGTCCTTTTGTGAGGGTGGAGCATACATGTCATATCCACCTCTCAATTGTACTCTTGCATTAAGGATTAAATTTTGAGCACATTTTTTGGGGGGTCACATAGAAATCTTATCAGTTAGTCATGCTCTTTTTTTGTTATTGTTATTGTTTATGTTAATTATACAAAGTAATGGGTTCCACTGTGACATTTTTTTCTACATGCATATAATATGCTTAAATAGTATCTTCCCTGCTTTAATCTGAATTTTCACTTATCCTTGGTCTTCTTCTTCTTCTTGAATAGTCCTTCTACTACTTTCATGTCATCAATTTTTTTCTATATATCATATCACAGAGACCTGATGATATTTGTATTTGGGAGTCTGGCTTATTTCCCTTAACATGACGATTTGAATGATAACCCATTGTGCCTATATACCACAGTTTCTTTATCCATGTATTTGTTGATGGACTTGTAAGCTGATTCCATGACGTGGCTATGGTGAATAGTGTTGTAGTAAACATAAGTGTGCAGTTATCTCTATTATATCTTGGCATAGATTACTTCATATTTGACTTCAGGCATGCTATACCAGGATCATGTAGTAGTATTTTGAGTTTTCTGAAAAACCTGCTTTCCATAGTGGTTGGACTAATTTACATTGCCATCAACAGTGTATAAGAGTTCCTTACATCCCCATCCTCATTGACATTTGTTGTTTGTGGTTCCTTGATCATACCCAAGACTGGGGTGAGATTAAATCTCAATATAGTTTTCATTTGAAGTTTCCTTATGGCTAAAGAAATTGAACATATTTTCATGTATTTATTTGCAGCTTTTATTTATTCATTTGAAAAGTGCTCATTTCATCTGCCCACTTAATGATAGGATTATTTTCTGTTTTGCTGTTTAATTTGTGGAGTTTCTATATATTCTGCATATTAATCTCCAATTTTATGAATGCCTCAGGTGAATTTTCTCCCATTATATGGGTTGTCTCTTCACTCTATTGTTTCCTTTGCTGTGCAAAAGTTCTTTAGTTTGATACAATCCCATTTGTATATTATTTAATTTCATGAGCTCTTGGAGTCTAATTGAGAAGTCTGCCTATACCTACATCTTGACGTATATCCCCTGTGTTTTTCACTAGAAATTTCAAAGTTTCCAGTCTTAGCCAGGCACTGATTTCTCACACCTGTAAGCCTAGCTATTCTAGAGACAAAGATCAGGAGGGTCACAGCTCGAAGCTAGTCTGGGCAAATAGTTAGAGAGACCCCATCTTGAAAAAAAAAACAACATAAAAATGGGGCTGGTGGAGTGACTCAAGTGGTAGTGTGCCTGTTTAGCAAGTATGAGGCCCTGAGTTCAATATCCAGTATGATCAAAATTTTTTTCCAGTCTTACCTTAAGGTCTTTGACACATTTTGAGTTGATTTTTGTAAGGGTAAAAAATAAGAATCTAGTTTAAATCTTCTGTATATGGATATCCAATTTTTCTAGTAGTTGTTAAAGAGATTGTCTTTTCTTCAATGTATATTTTTGATAAGTTTGTCAACAGTGAGGTGACTGTAGTTACATTATTTTTTGGTACTCTATTATATTCAGTTTTCTACATGTCTTTTTCTAATGCCAATATCATTCTGGTTTTAATATGAAGGTAGTGTAGAATATCTGTAAATTGAGGCCATGCATGGTAGAGAATGCCTGCAATCTCAGATATTTGGGAGAAATAGATCGGGAGGATTGCAGTTTGAGACCAGCTCAGCTAAAAAGCTAGCAAGAACCCATTTCAACAAAACAAGTCAGGCATGATGGTACACATATGTAATTAATGCTACACAGGAGGCAGAGTTAGGAGAATAACTGTCCAAGGCTGGTCCTGTGCAAAAAGAACAAGACAACATCTAAAAATTACCTAAAGTAAAAATGACTGGAGTCATGGCATAAATGGTAGAGTACCTGCTGTGTAGCAAGTGTGTGGCCATGAGTTCAAATCACAGTATTGCAAAACAAAAAAATTGAATATTGTGGTATCTCCAGCCTGCTGCCGCCTCCTTCTTCTTCCTTCTCCTTCCTTCTTTTGTTCCTTCCTTCTTCTCCTTCCTGCCTTCCTTCCTTTTTCTGCATATTGAGGGTCTTTTCTGCTTTTTTTTTTGGTTTTGGAATATAAACTCAAAGCCTCCATCTTGCTAGGCAAGCACTCTACCACTTCAGTCATGCTTCTGGGACTTTTTGCTTTAAGATGTTTTTCTGGTGGGTTCTCACCTATGTGTCTGGGGCCTACCCTAAACCTACAACAACCTACCTATGCCTTCGCTCAAACCTGAGACCACAGGTACATGAGCCATGCCTGGTGTATTGATTGAGATGGAGTCTCTGTAACTTTTTTGCCCTGGCTGGCCTCCATCTGCAATCCTTCTGACCCCTGTTTCTGAATAAGTGTGAGTAGAATCATGAGTCACTGCCCTTGACTTTTATTTATTTCTTTATGATATTAAAGTTTATGTGTAGGGCTTTAAGATTTCTCTGTAGTTACTTTACTATTTTGATCATACCCACAGTTTGTTCTTCTTTGCAAATTTTTGTAGTGTTTGTTCTAGTTCCATGACAATGTCATTGGTATTTTGATGTAGATTGCATAGAATTTATAGATAGGATTTGGTAATACAGATAGTTGCACAATAATTCAGTTGTTCCATGACCACATTTTCTTCATCAGTTCATGTGCTGATGCAGACCAAGACTGATATCACAATTTGGCTATTGTGAATAGTGCCTCAATAACATGGATATACAGGTATTTCTACAGTAAGCTGACTTTTATGCTTTCTGGTATATTAAAGAATGGTATGGTTGGATCATATGACATTCTATTTTTAATTTTTTGAGGAACCTTTGTATTGATTTCTGAAGAGCTATAATAATTTCTGTTTCAACAGTGAATAGAGTTCTTTTTTTCTGCACCCTCACTAGTATTTCTATGTAGTTTTCATTCACATTTCCCTGGCTAAGGACATTAAATACACTATCATGTGTTTGTTGCCCATTTGTACTTCTTCATTTTAGAAGTGTCTCTTTGGTTCATTTCTCCATTATTTGATTGGATTAGTTGTTGTTTTATTTTTTGAGTTCTTTGTATACTGTGCTGGATATTAATCTCCTGGAGGATGAATGTTTGGCAGAGACATTTTACCATTCTGTAGGTGGTCTCTTCAGACTGTGGATTGTTTCATTTGCTGTTCTGAAGCTTTCTAATTTGATACAGTCCCATTTCTCTTATTTTCTGCGTTATTGGAGTCTTATTCAGGAAGTCCTTGCCTATCTTGAAGTGTCCACACTCTGCTATTTTCCTTTAGTAAGTTTATAGTTTTAGGTCTTTCATCCATTTTGACTTCATTTTTGTACAAGTGAGAGATAGGGGTCTATTTTCATTCTTATATGAATTAATATCTAGTTTTCCAGCACCACTTGTTAAACAAACTGTCTTTTCTCCAATGCATTTTTGGCACCTTTGTCAAGAATCAGACCACAGTACCTACTTGAGCTTCTTTATGGATCTTTTATTCTGTTTAATTGTTCTATGTGTAAGCTCTGATCATTATTACTTATTGTTCTGCTGGTTCTGATTTTGGCTTATTCTTGTCTTTGTAAGGTCTTGACATGAATTATTAAATTATTTGTGGTCTCTCTGATTTCATAATGTGTACACTCATAGGTATAAACTTACCTCATAATAATTGCCTTCAGTGTATCTCACAGATCTGGTTATGTTGTATTTCTTTTTTTTTTCATTTGATTCTAGGCATCCCTGATTTCTTCAGTGACCCACTGATTGTTCACAAATACATCGTTCAATCTCCATGTGTTTGTATAATTTGTGTAGTTCTTGTTGATTTCTAATTTCATTCCATTATGATCTGATAAGATACAAGAAGTTATTTGAATTAATTTGTATCTATTAAGATTTGTTTCATGGTATAAAACATTATTTTGGACAAAATTCCATGAACTCTTCAGTATAATAGGTGTTTTGCAGCTGTTGAATGGAATATTCTGTAGATGTTTGTTAAGTGCACTTGATCTTTAATGTAGTTGAATTCTGGTGTTAGTTGACTTTTTGCCTGAATGACACATCTATGGATGAGATGCTATTGCATTGGTGCCAATATGTTCTTTTATGTCAAATAGTGTTTTTTTATGAATTTGGATTCACTCATGTTTGGTACATATATACATAAAATTGTTATAAGTTTTCCCTGGCTTGTCAATACCTAGTGACTTTATGTCTGCTGAATAGTTTTTGTTTCAAAAATGCTTTTTCAGATGTAACTACTCTTCTTTGATTTCAGATTCTATTTGCTTGGAATATGTAGTCTGTGTATGCCTTTGCTGGTCAATTGAGTTTTCTGCAGACCAAAGATCATTGGAGCTGCATCTTTTACTTGTAGAATTAAGACTTTTTATATTCAAGGTTATTATTGAGAGATATGTGCTAATTCCAATCATTTTCTTGTTTTCCTTATTTTTTTTCCCAATACTCTCTGTTCTTTTTGTTCTCCCTAGTTCTTCTTAGAGATTTGGTGGTTGTTTTGTTAATAATGTTTAATTATTACCTAATTCTCCTTTGGTATCCAATTGGTCAAGTCAGGTTTATTTTTTCCTAACTGCTCATGATTGTTTCTCTTTCTTTCTCTTCTTTGTATAATTTCTTTAAGTATCTTCTTCAGTGCTGGTTTAGTTATCATGAATTCCTTCCATTTATGCTGACCTTGAAAGGTCTTTATTTTTCCCTCAGTTCTAAAGCGTATCTTTGCTTTGCTAGTTATAATAATTTGGCAGACAGTTATTTTCTTTCTGATTTGAAATACATCATTCCAGGCTTTCTTGGCCTTTAGAGTTCCTGTTGAGAAATCTGATAGTGTTTGGATGTTTTTTGCTTTGTAAATAAGTTGGAATTTCTCTTTTGTAGCTTTCAGTATTTATTTTTTCCTTGTTCTGGATTCTTGGCAGTTTAACAATAATAAGGCATAGACAGGTCCTTTTCTGAACATGGGTATTAGGGATTCTAAATGCTTCCTTTACCTGGGTGTCCATATCTTTCCCATGGTTATGGAATTTTTCTGCTGTTATTTCACTGAGTAAGTTTTCTAGTTTTTAACCTGCACATATATTCCTATATCTAGACATAATATTCTTATGTTTAGTTACTTAATTATGTCTCCAAGGTCTCATATATTCTGCTCATAATTTCTTTTTATTTTATTATTGTCTGAATTATAAAAAGTCATCAACTTAATCTTTAAGCCCTGATAGTTTTTCTTCCATATGATCTAGTCTATTGGTTGGCTTCCAGTTGATGTTCTTTATTAGAGTTTTTGAGATTATCATTTCCAAGATTTCTGTTTGATCCTTTCTGAGAATATTTACTTCTTTATTAAATTCTTCACTTACACACTGTATTTTCTTCCTAATTCATTCAGCTAAGTACTTAACATGTTTTTTGAAGTCATTGATCTTTATTTCACTTCACAGTTTTAGATTCTTTGTCTGACACTTGATCCACTTTGGTAGTGAGGTGTTTAGTTACTGAAGTGTTACAAATTTATTGGTGAGTGATGTTGCTTTGTTCATAGTGTTGTATTCTTATGTTGAGATTTTTGCATGTGATAGGATATATGTTTGTTACTTGTTGTGTAAGGATGTATTAATGAGATCCTGACTCAAAAACAGAAAGGAAGTCAGTTTAGATGGCATACTCTTGAAATCCCATATACTTTGAAAGTGGAGATAAGGAGGATCACAGTTCAAGGCCTTCTTGCACAAAAAGAGAGTGAGAACTCATTTCTGCCTATAGGGCAGGTGTTGTGGCCTGTGCCTACTATCTAAGCTTCATCACAGGCTATAGATAGGAAAATAACTGTCTGAGGCTGTCTCAGGGTTAAAAAAAATGAGACCATACCTGAAAAATAACTACAATACATAAAGGT
This sequence comes from Castor canadensis, assembly GCF_047511655.1. NCBI lineage: Eukaryota > Metazoa > Chordata > Mammalia > Rodentia > Castoridae > Castor > Castor canadensis. The sequence goes on from NC_133405.1 coordinate 119,614,309, forward strand.
TGAGAACAATATGTGAGGCCCTGAGTTCAAACCCCTGTACTACAAAAAATATGAAAAAGTAAATAAACTTAAATAATAATAAGAAGAAACAAAAGAGAAAAAGAAAGAATAATACACAAGAGAAAGTATAATTTCTCTAAGCTGAGGTACTTGGACTGGAGAAATTTCTTTCTGGGTCTTTGATATTGGATCCACCATGCATGAGGTAGATAGTAGGTCACAGTTGGAGTCTATGATAATTCCTTTATCTTCCAACCAAACTAGTCTGTGCTGTGTACAGCCTCAGGGCTTGATTAGTCAAGGTTATATTTTCAGTGATAAGGCTACATTAACTATAGAGGCTTAATTTCTTTTAGACTGGGAAGCACTGCTGGCCACAAGAGTCTTAAGTCTGTGGGATAAACAGGTTCCTACTCATTCCAGAGCCCCCATTCTGTGTACCTACTTGTATGGAAAATGCTTAGGAGGGACATGACACAGAATGCTAAGCAATCACTTGTGCACTACTTTATCAAAATTATCTGAATCCCTGTTTGTTTATGTGCCTCCTTGTAAGCAAACTTAATACTGTTTAACCATTTTTGTGCATACACTTCACCTATTTTTCCCACCATTCCTCCTTCCCTGGGCCTTCCATACTCCTTTAATGAAAGTCTTACACAGAATACAAATTTCTATGCTTGTTGTTTGTAAAATCTCCTCCCTCTTTTTTATATGACCATTTCAATAGCTTTTTTGTTTCATATGTGTTGATCATTTTCCTCTCCAGTACATACCTTTCTTCATTACTCCCTGCATAATGAAACAGAAGTCTTTGAGCTATGAAATTTCATTGTAACCTTAAAAGTTTTGTTGTGAAAAATGATAGCACAGAAATTCTAGTGAAAAGTAACTTCAAGGTGTTTGAGATGTTGGGAATTGTGAGTGAAGATGATCTGATAGCTTCAAGTTGTTTCAGATTCTGGCACAAGTCAATCAGATGGGGATATTTTCCATGGGAATAAGCTGAATCATATGCTTTCAGACAAGTGTGATTTCTTTTGTGCATTCAGGGAAATGAGTCTAAATTCAAGGTATTGCTAAGGAGTGAGAATTTTAAAAATGGGCATAATCCAGAGGTCCTAATCCTTAAAAGCTGAGCAAGGGATTTAGAAAATCTATTGTGATTTCTCTAAAGCTGACTTCAGGTACTCTGACCTGCTCCTGATATCTGCCTGGTTCATTTGTGCTTTTAAACTTTTCATCATGATGCCACCAAAAGGCTCTGGGATCTAAGCATGATTATAAAACCAACAATCCACACATATACAGCCAAACCATCCAAAATTAAATGCTTGTTAATGGCAACTCAGGCTTGTGTGGGAGATAGCATCCAAAGCAGAGAAAGAATTCTCAAACTAGCCCCTCTGTAACTAGTCTCACCATGTCCTTCTCAATCCCTGTGGTCCCACCCATACTCCCCTGTTCCTTAATAGAGTCAGCAAGGTTAGTGTTGTGTTTGTGTAAAATAGCATTTCAGGGTGAATTTTGAAGAGAAGTGGGGAGACAGGAGAGGTCTCTATCCACTAGGAAATTACCTCCTCCCCCCACACCATTTAGGTACTTAAGCCATGGTAAATCTCTATAGTAATATATATTTAATACCTTCTGAATCCATCTTTTCCTGTCCACCATATGTTAAGACATGAAAAGGAAAATGCATGACATCGTGATTCTATGAAGTAAGAGGGAAAGTATTGAGATAGAGGACTCACTCAACACTTGAGAAGACATAGAGCTTGGGCTTAATCTCCTTAGGAAGTAATAGATCCATACGCTCTGCTGAGAAGATGCTAGGAGTCAGCTCATTGAAATTCTGGGAAGACTAAGACTCTGATAGCTTGAAATCACATAAAAAAAGCAGTTAAGTGTGAGTGCGCTGGGTCTTAGCAAGTCTGTGTCTCCATTTCCCACCACTGTTCTCTCAAATTTCTTTTGTATGAGTTAAGTCCTCTAAGGAGAGTAAAAAACAAACAGGCTCTTTGCTCTGGAAAGTTGGCATGATATTTCTCACAAGTTAACTCTAGAAATTTACACCTTTGACAGCTCCTCCTTGCCCTCCTAATTAGTCCTTAAATATTTTCTTGAACTTGATGCCATTACATTTTCCATAATCACAGTGGCCATTTCTTGAAAATCCCTGGTGGCATCACACTTGATAATAATTATGCTGTTTTCTTTCTCTTTTTTTTTTTTTTTGGTGATATTGGGATTTAAACTCAGAGCCTCATGTTTGTTAGGCAGGCACTTTACCACTTAAGCCACTCCAGCAGCCCATTTTAGTGTTAGGCATTTTTGAGATGGGGTCTCTGGAAGTATTTGCTTGGACTGGCTTTGAACTGGGATCCTCCTGATTTCTGCCTCTTGAGTAGCTAGGATTACAGGCATGAGCCCCCAGCTATTATGCTGTTTTTTAAAGACAAATTTGAGGTTTAAAATGGTTTCATTCCATTTAGTTTTATAGATCCTAAAGATAGGGGGCATCACAAAAGTAATGTCATGGATATATTTTTACTGTGTTCTTTCTAAATTATACCATTATCTTGGAAGTCATTCACTTCCCAGATGACTGTGATACTCAAGATGCTTTGGGAGATGAGGGGGAAGGACAGTAAAATATACATAAAAAGAGAGAGAGAGAAAAAAAAGAAAGACTGCCTTTTTGCAGCCATCTCTGAAAAGGCAGTGGCCAAAATGAAGTTCAATGTCTTTGTGACTCCTCACCTAAGCAAGAACCCTAGAAGAGATTTCAACACATCTTTCCACATTCACAGGAAGATTTTGTCTTTCCATCTTTCTAAAGAGGTAATGCAGGGGTCAATGTTTGGTGTATCCAGTCAAAATGATCATGTAGTTCAGGCTGTGCAAAGACACTATAAAGGTGCCCAAATTGGCAAATAGCCCAGGTTTACAGGGAGAAATGTGTCATCAACATTGAATGGTTATGGCAGGAAAAGGCTAATAGCACAACTGCCCATGTGGGCATTAACCCACCAAGGTATTTATCACAAGGCTAAAACTGGAAGAAAAAAAAAGACTGCACAAAGATCCTAGAATGGAAAACTTATTCTTACCCAGTAGGAGGAGGAAAAGGGCAAACATCAGAAACAATTGAGAAAATACAAGAATGAAGTAATCTTATATGCAGCTATCATTAAAAACTCCTTAAGTGAAAATAAAATAAGAAGGACTTACTAACCTTTCTACTGGATCACTTCCTCAGGTATTTGAGTCTTGATACAAAAGGAACTTGAGTTGAGTCATGATACACAACTTGAGTTGTGTGCAGGAAAGCTTCCTGTCTACTGGTGTTATTGAAATCTTCTTATGGGTTCATAGGCCACAGGAGTTCTGAATGGAAAGCACACAACAGGTACCTTGACCATTGTCAGAAATAATCTTTAATCCTGTGAAGGATAAATCATCTTGAAAAGCTTATTTGTTTAATTTTTTTGAAATGTGGAGCATCCTTAACCTCACAGAATATTAGATGTGTACCAGTGCCTTTATATTTTATAACCACTCTTGTTCCTTTACTACTTAGAGCATTAAATGCATTTTTCAATGAAAGGGACCTCAGAGTCCTCAGCTTGACTCTTGGAGTGATCTGCAATTCATCCTCATGCTAAGTTGTGACTGGCCCCTTAGACCAAGTGTCTGACCTCCTTAAATGCCTTAAAAGGAGAAGAGTGGGATCATCATGCCAGCATCTCCAGGATTGCCAAGGGGTGACAAGGGGTGCCAATCAGTGACCTGGCTCTATGAGGCCAAAGATGTTCTGGAAGAGGTACTGCCATCCTCATTTCGGGTCATCACCTTAACTCTTATTTGGGATGAATTTCCCATCCTCTGTTCAATGGGGCCAAGACTATAACCAGCCTGAGTCTACTTCAGGACAAAATGAAGGAACACTTCATCCTGTTAAGCTTGTATACATCCCTTCTATTCTGGGATAAATGGATCATTTATTCTCATTCAGGGCCTTCATCTTGTCTCCTGAGCAGATCTGGAACATGTTTCACTTATCTGAGGCCACTCTGAGACTAAGGCCATCCCTTTTCTGAAACATCCAAATTGGCAGTCAGGAAGATACATATTTGTTTCCCTTCTCTGAGGAGTGATAGTAAGTTCAGAATTCTGAGACTCCACTCTTAGAGACCCTCACTGTGGTTTCTAACCTTGAATCCCAGTGGGAGATAAGACTCATCCCTCTACTAATATGAATCTGTCAAACTTTGACTAAAAATTTCCCCTTAATGAGAATCCAGGTGGGTTGAGCAAGGTACTACTATTTGCTACCACCTGGTACCTCTTTGTGGCCCACTGTTTTTTAGGGGAAGGTGTCTACTCATCAGCACTCAATTTCCTAAACTTAGATACAACTATGATCTGTTAGGATCTACCATTTGTTCCCACCTGGAGCTACAGCCCTAAAATCAAGGCCCTTATCTCCCTAAGACACCTATAGGGGCCAAAAGGAAATAAGAGGACACCTTTGCTAGATAGCTATGCCCATGGCCCCAACTAAGTAGGAAGTAAGATATTTTGGGGAACCTAGATTTCCTAGAGTAGGAAATCTTTCATTACTAATTTAGGGTCTTCACCTTGTCTGTGAGAGGTTGACACTCCATGCTTATACCAAGGCTCCTATCCCCAAGGACGTTGAAGATTAAATGGAGGCTGAAGGCAAAGTCCAAGTGGTAGAGAACCTGCATAGGAATCACAAGGAGCTGAGAAACCCCAGTACTGCCAAAATAAATAAATAAATAAATAAATTTTAAATCGGATTCTCAGTTTATAGGTCTGGATGGGTCCTGTAGGTCTCACAGTAGGTAGTGGTTGAACATTCAGTGAACCCTATATTTGAGGACATTGACGTCCATAATCCTCATTTTGGGGATACTCATGGTGCTTCATCTCTCACTGATTAAGGATAGATAGAGAATATCACACATCCCTGCTAGAGCAGTTTCCCTTCCGAAGCCTTGCAGAGAATGGTTCATGTTCTTTGACTCCATATGAGATGAAGAAGCTGTAGCACAATGCAGGAGGTATAGGACAGGTGCACTGTCAAAAGAAAAACACACTGTTTATTGCTTTGATTCAGTAGCCAGATTTAGACTATTATGTAACTTTGCTTTGAATGGATTTACTCTCTTTCTCCAGGGAAAAGTCAGAACAGGATGATTTTTGTGAGCTCTTGATATTTTCATGTTATCAGACATTGCTTGTGCGGACAATACAGTCACTGAATATTATTTTTTTCTTTATTCACATTACATTATTCTAGCTATGTATTCAAAACAATCTTGGATATTAGTTTCTTTTAATCTTCTGAAATATGTTTTGGAGAACTGAGAAGAAAAATTAATTAAAAGACAAATTATCTGGCTGAGACTCAGAGGACTGAGACATTTTGGGCACCAGAAAAATTCATACCAGGAGACTATCAGCTCTGTTAACTAAATGCTTGTGAACTTGAGAAATTCACGAGTTACTTACCTGTGAAGTGGGTATGCCAAGTATTAACTACTAGTAATATTGGATTATGAACTATATAAAAACACATGAAATAATAATTAGGGAATTATGTATTTAATGAATTACATTAATAAGATTATTTTATTTTATATAGTATAGTTTAATTTTTCTAATGATGTAGTTAGAAAAATTGTCAAATATATCACAAATATTTGGGATATTTAAGTTCTGTTGAAGACCTATTAATTCAGAGCCTTCTTTTACAAATCGTTTTTGAACTCATTCCAGCTCACATGGTACTGCATCATCAACATAAAACGAGAAAATACCACTTGCCAGTCAGAGGTTTTATTTTCATTTTATTTGGGATGTTTTTAGTTCAGTAGATAGTACAGAATATGCAGAGCATTAGGATGAAACAAACACTATTAAATGAACAAAATAAATACAAGACCTTATTTATATTAAAATGAATACTAAAAAGAATAAGGCACACTACAAATTAAATATGTTTTAAATTTGTTTTTACTTCTTTCCCCTTAATATTGTCATCCAATAACTTTATATTGGTGTTTTTCACTTTTCCATTACAATACCATATTCTCTAGTTTGATGTCATAAAATATAGACAGTAAATTTGTTTTATAAATACAAAAAGTGTAACATTCAAACCCTAGTAAAAAGCAGATAAAATGAGCCCCAAAAAATTGACAAAATTATAATCTCGTGCAAAATAAATAATCGATATCAAAGGAAAAACCTTGAAAAATAACAAATACATATAACAATGTTACTCCTATAATGCAACAGAAAAGAAGAGATACATTTTGTTCCCAGGCCACATTAGTCACTACTTGGAAGACTAAATGCTCTTCAAATATAAACACTCTAAATCAGACTTAACTAGATGTGAGAGGCCAGGGAGGACATGGCTTTGCAAGAAACCCTAACCCAGGCAACGGTGTGGGCCCCAGCTGCAGACCTGACTTCTGCTCTTGCTTCCTGATCTCTCAAAGCCTCATCATATAGAACAGGGAGAGCCCTGGAGACTGTATCATTGATCTTGACCGCAATTTCCAGGACTTTCATTTTGCTGTTTTCAGCTAGGGCTCTGGAACCCCACAGGAATTCATAGTTAGAAGGATCACTGCCAGGTATCTGGTGGTACTACAGGTACTTATCCTGAACTACATCTTTGGTGATGAGCTTTAGGGGCTCCCCAAAGATTAAGCGCACCTGCCCAGCATATATTACTAAGGCATTGAGGAAATCCCACATCTCTTCCTCAGTGGCACCGTTGCTCCTTATGAACATCACACCCAAGAGGGACATGATGATACCGGTCTTGGGAAAGCTCCCACTCCCTTTACTGACAAGAGTATAAGTGCTGGTGTTGACTTCCTGCACCTTAATGCCAAAGACCAGCTCTATGCACTCTCAGGGTTTCTGAAGAACTCAAGGAAGTCCTGCTTGTACTTCTTGCTGACCACCTTTAGCATATCTGCCTGTTTAACAGGCTCCTTCATTTTATACTTCTCTAGCAGGAAATGCACCAACATAGTTGCCCGCCTACCAAGTGGATCTGTACACATCCTCTGAGTGGAGTATACATTCTGGGAGGTGCTTGAACTTTTCTCATCTGCACTTACATCAGGATTCTGGACACCTACATCAGAGCACTCCCAGGAAGCATCTGCATCAGGAGAGCTAGAGGTTGCTACTATCAGACATTCCTGGAAAGTGCAGGTAGTAGAGGAGCTAGGAGGAGTATTCGCCCCAAAGGGAAGAGAAGAGGGGGAGGACTCTGCCTCTTTCTGTGCAGTAGCTTCTTCACCAACTGGATTCTGGCTCTCCCCCAGATGCTTGTTGAAACTTGCCCTCTTGGCAAGATGACTAGGGTCAGCAAACACAGGCAGGACAACTGGCAAGGTAGTAACCTGGAGGAGGTAAGGACAACCTGTGAGTAACATCAAGAGCATGGCCTTGGCATAGCCCAGATACCCTATGCTGGTTTCTTCCAGGGCACTGCTCTAGAAACCCACCGGGATCCTCTTCTGTTCAACTTGTGTCTTCAGAACCTGTGAAAGAAATTAAGAGAATATTAGGACACTACATAACACTAAGCTTAGTAGGGCAATGGTAGGGGCTGGTAGTGGGGACCGTTTTGATCAGCACAGAGAATCCTCTTGGTTTACATTCAGGGCTATCATACATTGTTGATAAGGTCCTGATGCCAGCCTCCTTCTGCTACTCTACCAACATTCCTAGTAACAAGTAGGAAACAATAATGAGCAGCTCTTCTCACTGTTTAGTTCTACACACCCAGGCCACCTAAGCTTTCAAGTGGGGATATATTTGAAGGTCCTCATTTCTGTGGCTTCCACCGTGACCCAAGTCTTCATCCTGTTGGCGGGACCTGGGAATCATGTGTGCTCACAGCTGCTGTTATGTAATAAATCTTCCCCACCCATTCCATATACTAAATCCCTCATCCCATGATTCATTCTGTAAAGCAAAGAGTTAGGGAGCACTTCCTGGAATTCAGACTGTGTGGATCCACACAGAGTAGAGTCAGTTCCATGTGCTTGCCCTGTCCCTGCACTGAGTTTAGCAGCATGACATCCCCCCAACCAGGTGTTCAGGACCCCTTCTTTAACCTTATAGGTCCTGGGATTTGTCCCTCTACTGACCAAAATTCACCACTTCAGTTTGAGTAAGATCTAGTTCCCTCAACCCCAGAAGAGTGAATGGCCTGTGGACCTGGCATGCTGGGGACTTAGGGGACCTGAGTGGGGAGGGGCTCTATGGAGCCACCTTCTCAGGGGGAGGGCAGGTTTCAGTTTTGGGGGGTTCACTGGGGGTCACAGTGTTAAGTCAGGTGACCCACCAAGACTCCTGACAAGACTCCTGAAAGCAAGTCAACACCCCAGGGCAGTGCCGGAGGAGCAGAGAGGCAGAGAAGAAGCTGAAGTCAGTGCCTTCTACTTCCGCCTGCCTGGGAACCTGATCCTCCAAATAGAACCCCAGGGGCGGGGCTGTGTTCCTTTGTTCCGGGGGAGGACGGTTCCCAGAGGAATCACAAGAGTGCTTTGCGTGGACTTTGCGTGGGCACTGGACTTCTCCCTTTGTGAGGTGAGGCAAGGCTGTCAGACCCTACAGCTCATTCATTTCCCTCAGAGTCCTGAACAGGAAGTAAGGTGGATCCCTAGCCCAGCAACCATGCCTGGGACCTTCCCAGAAGTGCCTCATGCCTTGTGTGGCTCAAGAGGTAGAGTAGAGTGCTTGCTTTGCAAGTGCGAAGCCCTGAGTCAAACCCGGTTCCACCAATAAAAAAAAAAGTAAGTGCCTCATAGGCTCGTGCTCTGTGGGTCCATCCTCCTCCATGTCTCTTTTCAGGTAGGGTCTCCTGGTTTGCCCAGGCCAACCTTGGACAGTGATCCTGCTACCTCTGCCTCCATAGTAGCTGTAATTAAACTTGTGCACTACCACATCTAGCCTTATCTTGACTTCTTGTTGCTGGTTGGCCTCCTTGGATCTAATCACTTGCTGCCAGCCCTTTACACTCAAGATCTCACTCCCTGAGACTCATATTAAGAAGTACTAATGTGGTCCATCTAGCTAGTACTACCTGACCTGGTTCTTGAGGTAAGTTGAAGTGGTGCATGTAGTGGAGACTGTTGAGTCCACTTTACTTTGACATGTGGAGCCCTCTTTCCTCACTTCAGTTTCTTATACTGAATGCTGCAGTGATTGTGTTTCCTACCTTTTTTGATTGAAAATCATCTCTTCCTGCAACCATATCTGCCATTTCCCAAGGTAAAAAGTGAGAAGGTTCTTTCCATGACACCCACATCTGCATTTTCAGGTAGCTGACTGTGGCTGTTTTTAGTTTTTTGAGGAATGAAGTTCTGACCCAATTATGTGTTATTGTCTGCATTACTTGTGAGTCTCATTTCTTAGTATTCTGTTAAGTTGGTAATAAATTAAAGAGTAATTTTTGCTTGCTAAAGTGGTGTCAGGTGATTATTACAATGGGTGGACTCATATTTTTTCAACTTACTCAAATATTTTTGCTGTACCAATATTCCAGAGTGATATTGGCAGATGTTGGTACCACCTGTTTCCTTCAGAAAAAGAACAATAAAAATTAATTGATTAATTAAATGGAAATTTTACTTTTTTGTTGGTATTTGTTTTGAATTTTAAAAAGTGTACTTTCTAAGTAGGTGATCTTCCACTTGAGCCACACCTCCAACTTTTTTTGGTTTGTTTTTGAGATGCAGTCTCACTTTCTGCATGAATTGCCTGCACTACAATCCCCCCATTTATGCTTCCTACAGTAGGTGGGGTAGGAGTCATACACCACCACATCCAGCCTTTTCTGTTGAGAAAGGGTTTTTTGAACTTTTTTGTGTGGGCTGGCCTGGAAAAAGGATCCTCCAGATCTCAACCTCCTCCATTGGTGAGATGAGAAGTGCAGGCTCATGGCTGAGCTATTGGTTGGGATGAAGTCTGTCCTGAAACTGCCATTCTCCCAATCTCTGCCTATTGTGTTCAATGACAGATTTTTATAACTTGTCCTCCTTACAGTTCTGTTACCTGTTTCTGCTGCCTCTACTTCAGTGCACATCCATAGTCATGGTCTGTAGAGACTTAGCATCCCTTGCTGGTATTATCAATATTGTTTATCTTTCCTCCTTTAATTTTTCCATGCTTATTTCATTCATGGGAAATGGCAACTTAGTTTGGTTGTCATCTACCCAACCATGCATATGGCAGTAAGTCTTAAAGAATTTAAGGACAATTGACATCTTTACAATATTTTCCTCCTGTGAATAAATTGAATACAACTCTTTTGTACACTTGTATTTCCTAAGTCTATCGGTAATTAACTGCATGAGGAACTTGTGATTTCTTTTTTTTTTTAAGTAGGTATATTTTGGATATTGATACTGTTTTGAAATGTGTATTCTTCATTACATGTTCCAGTAAGTTAAGGACTTTGTTTGACTGCATTACTAATTTTCTTACAGTGATCTTTTGTATACCAGCTTGCTGAATTTTCTTACAAATTTAAATTTTTCTGCACCAGTTATTGTTGTAAGCATGTATGTTTATGTTATTATTATTTGTGAACAATGTCCTTCATTGTGATATTTTTGTATGTGTATATAATATTTTGACTATATTCACTTCCTCTGTTACCCTCTCTCACCTTCCTTTTATCTCCTGCCACAGTTCTAATAGGCTCCCCTTTCCTTTCATGTTCCTTTATTTCTTTTCTAAATATCATGTGAGAGAAAACATGCAATATTTGGCTGAATCTGACTTATTTTGCTTAACATGATCTCTAGTTTTTTTCAAATAACACAATTTCATATTTCTTTATGGTTGAATTATACTCATCAATTCATCCATTGCTGGGCACCTTGGCTGAATCCATAAATCAGCTATTATTGAGTGGTGGTGTGATAAACATTGTGTGAAATTTTCCCTATTGTAAGCTGATGTTGATTCTTTTAGGTATATAACCAGCAATGGTATTGTTGCATGAAGGTTATATTTTTAGCTTTTTGAGGTACTTTCATACTGATTTTCATACTGGTGACTAAATTACTTTCCCGCCACCAGTGTGTAAGGGTTACTTTTTCCCCATGTCATACCAGAATTTGTTGTTGTTTCTTTTCTGACGGTGTGACATAGAATCTGTATATAATTTGGAATTTAGATTCTTTATGGCTAAAGATGCTGATCAGTTTTTCATGCATTGGCTGGCTATTTGCCCTTCTTCATTTGAGAAGTATCTGTATAGTTTTTGTGCGCACATATTAGATTATTTGATTTTATGGTGTTTAATTAATGAGATCTTTATATATTCTTGATATTAATCCCTCCTTGCATTAATATCTGAGAAAGATTTTCTCCCCTTGTGTAGGATGTCTCTTCTCTCTACTAATCATTTTCTTCACTGTGCAAAAGCTTTTTAGTTTGATGCAATCCCATTTGTTGATTCTTGTTGTTTCCTGAGCTATTGGAGAAAGTCATTTCTTATGCCTAAATCTTGAAGCCTTTTCACTAAGGTGTTTGATATATTTTGAGTTGGTTTTCTATACAGAGATAGAGCTCTAGTTTCAACCTTCTACATGTGGATAATCAGTTTCTCCTGCACCACTTGTTAAATAGGCTATCTTTTCTCAAGTGTAGGTCCTTGATATCCTTGTCAAGAATCATATGATTCACCAATTACTTTTTTAAAACTTAGGAGAATATATCATTAGCAATAGTATCTCTTTTCATCATTCTTAACTTGTATTTACTTTGATATTCTTGTTGTATTTGAATACTAGCCATGTATTTTCATCTAATTGTCAATAGTAGAGTTGATGCCATATACTTGTGATTCCTCTGGACTCTATTTGAAATGCTTGCTAAAATTTATTATCATGAATTGACTTTGAGAGTTTTTTTAAAAGGCTTTTTTATTTACCACTGTTCACGATTGCATGTGTTTTCCCCATTTTTGGTAACAGTGTGGTTTTTTTTAGGTGATACTATAATTGTATTCCTTGTATAAATCTATTTTTAAATAATTCAGTGCTATACTGCATATGTTATGAATTTATTTAAGATATGTTCTCTTTTTGTGGATAAACTCATGTATTATTTTATTGGGTTATGGTGATTTGCTATTTTTAGGTTAAAAAGCTACTCTGTTAAAATGGTTGAGAATACCCAATCTTTCTTCATGATTAGGAAGAGTTTCCACAAAGTGGTGATTTGCTTCTTCTTCAAATCTGGTATAAACGACCTCTGCAAACATGGCTGGTCCCAGCACATTTATGGTGTCTTTAGTTTGGACTGCAGTTTCAATTTCTGTTGTAGAGTTGCAGATTTCTATTTTTTCATGAACCTTTTTAGTTTTTTGCATTTTACTAATAATTCTCCATTTTACATTGGGTTTCACATTTATACACCTGATATTTATAATCTTCCTAGTGAAAAATTCTCAAATATTTACAGTATTACAGAGAATAAAATAATCCAACCAATTACCTGACATTAGTTATCCACAATTCTCATTTTAACAAGAGTTGTGTTCTTATTAAAGGTTGTTTGTTTACTTGTAGTTACACTCCACAGGTGACACCTGACACTCTTAGGCAGTGTGTGATGTATGCTGTCTCCTTGGTTGTGATGTTGGCAGTCATCAGCTCTATCTTTTAGAGTATTCAAGTTGATAATTCTTTGATTCTAAATTTCTCTTGAGTTTATTACCTGAAGCTTTTTATGTGGAACCTTTTCATTTTTCACTATTTATTGTGTTGATGTGTTGCTATACTTATTTATAGTGTTATCATTTTATCATTAAATTATTTCTGCACCCAGGGTCTCTACAAACAAATTTTTCTAATGTCATTTATTTCTATTTATTTCATTCATAATAAATAACACTTATAAAATTATGCATATAAAACTTTCCTTGAACTGGCTTGCACTAGTTGGCTCTACTATTTTTTCATTCATCAATTTTTGCATTTTCACTGTGGTATATAATATTTCATAATGCTGTGTTATATTTTATTTATTTATATATATATATTTATTTAACCCAACATGACATTCTATCTTTTTTTTTTAATTTTTTTATTCATTAGTTCACATGTGCATACATTGTTTGGGCCATTCCTCTCCCTTGCCTCCCACCCTCTCCTTCTACCCCCCACACCCCTTGCTTCCAGGCAGAACCTGTTCTGCCCTTATCTCTAATTTTGTTGAAGAGAAGACATAAGCAGTAATAAGAAAGACAAAGCATTTTTACTAGTTTTGATGAGGATAGCTATACAGAGAGATTCCTAGCATTGCTTCCATATACAAATCTGTTACAACCCAAGTTGACTCATCTCTACCTGACCTTTTCACTAGTTCCTGATCCCCTTCCCATATTGACCTCTGTAGCTTTAAGGTTTCTGTATTAGTTTCTCTGCATGGGGGACATCAAACGCTTTCATGTTTTGGATTTCCTAACTATCCGCATACCTCCTGTATGTGCTCTCCTCTTAGCATGTGACCCAAGTCCAACAACATTACTGCATTTGCCCTTGATCTAAAGTCCATATATGAGGGAGAACATACGATTTTTGGTCTTCAAACCTGGCTAACCTTGCTCAGAATGTTCTCCAGTTCCATCCATTTACTTGTGAATGATAAGATTTCATTCTTCTTCATGGCTGAGTAAAATTCCATCATGTATAAGTACATTTTCTTAATCCATTTGTCAGTAGTGGGGCATTTTGATGTTTCCATAACTTGGCTATTGTGAATAGCACTACAATAAACATGGGTGTGCAGGTGTCTCTGGAGTAACCTGTGTCACATTCCTTGGGGTATATCCCCAGGAATGGGATTGCTGGATCATATGGCAGATCTATGCTTAGATTTTTAAGAAGCTTCTATATTTTTTCCAGAGTGATTACACTAGCTTGCATTCCCACCAGTAGTGTACCAAGGTTCCTTTTCCCCTACATCCTCGCCAAAGCCTGTCATTGCTAGTGTTTTTAATGATGGCTTTTCTAACATGAGTGAGGTGGAATCTTAGTATGGTTTTGATTTGCATTTCCTTTATAGCTAGAGATGGTGAGCATTTTTTCATGTGTTTTTTGGACATATGAATTTCTTCTTTTGAGAAAGTTCTATTTAGTTCAGTTGCCCATTTCTTTATTGCTTCATTGATTTTGGGAGAGTTTTGTTTTTTAAGTTCCCTGCCTATTCTGGTTATCAGTCCTTTGTCTGATGTATAGCTGGCAAATACTTTCTCCCATCCTGTGGGTGGTCTCTGCAGTTTAGAGACAATTCCTTTGTTGAGCAGAAGCTTTTTAATTTTATGAAGTCCCATTTGTCCATTCTTTCTCTTAGTTGCTGAGGTGCTGGGGTTCTATTGAGGAAGTCCTTGCCTATACCTATTACTTCCAGAGTATTCTCTGCTTTTTCCTGCACAAACTTCAGAGTTTCGGGTCTGATAATAAGGTCCTTGATTCATTTTGATTTGATACTAGTACAGGGTAATAAACGAGGATCTAGTTTCAGTTTTTTGCAGGCAGATAACCACTTTCCCCTGCAACATTTGTGGAAGAGGCTGTCTTTTCTCCATCATATGTTTTTGGCACCTTTGTCAAAAAAAAGAGATGGGCTTAGCTGTGTGGATTCATATCCAAGACCTCTATTCTGTTCCACTGGTCTTCATGTCTGTTTTTGTGCTAGTACCATGCTGTTTTATTGCTATTGCTTTGGAATATAATTTGAAGTCGGGTATTGTGATACCTCCAGCATTGCTCTTTTTGTTGAGTATTGCCTTGGCTATTTGCGGTATCTTGTGTTTCCAAATGAACTTTAGGGTATATTTTTCAATCTCTGTGATGAATGTCATTGGGATTTTGATGGGAATTGCATTAAACAAGTAGATTGCTTTTGGTAGTACAGCCATTTTTACTGTGTTGATTCTACCAATCCATAAGCATGGGAGATCTTTCCACCTTCTGTAGTCTTTCTTCAGGGGTTTGTAGTTCTCCTTATATAGGTATTCACATGCTTTGTTAAGTTTACTCCTAGATATTTGATTTATTTTCAGGAGATTGTAAATGTAATTGTTTCCATATATTCTTTCTGAGTTTGTTTGTTATCAGTGTATAGAAAAGCTAATGATTTTTGCAACTTGATTTTGTATCTTGCCACCTTGCTGTAGCTGTTTATGATGTCTAGGAGTTTTGGGGTAGAGGTTTTTGGGTCTTTAAGGTATAGGATCATATCAAATGGGATATTTTGACAGTATCAAATGGGATATTTTGACAGTTTCTTTACCTGTTTGTATTCCTTTTATTTCTTCTTCTTGCCTAATTGCTCTGGCTAGGAATTCCAGTACTATGTTGAATAGGAGTGGGGAGAGTGAGCCCACTTATCTTGTTCCTGATTTTACAGGAAATGATTTCCATTTTTTACCATCAAGTGTGATGTTGGCTGTAGGCTTGTCATATATAGCCTTTACGTTGTTGAGGTACTTTCCTTCTATTCCTAATTTTCTTAGAGCTTTTATCATGAAGTCATTTTGGATCTTGTTGAAGGCTTTTTCTGCATCTACTGAGATGATCAAGTGGTTTTTGTCTTTGCTTCTATTAATTTGTTTTATTACATTTACAGATTTGCATATGTTGAACCACCCCTGCCTCCTGGGATGAAGCCTACTTGGTCATGGTGAATGATCTTTCTCATATATTGTTGGATTTGGTTTGCCATTATTTTATTGAGGATCTTTGCATTGGTGTCATTAAGGAGATTGGCCTATAGTTCACCTTTTTGGAGATGTCTTTTTCTGCTTTTGGGATGAGTGTAATACTGGCAGTGTTCATTCCCTTTCTATTTATTGGAACAGTTTAAGGAGGGTTGGTATTAGTTCTTCTTTAAAGGTCTGATAGAATTCAGCAGAGAATCCATTAGCTCCTGGACTTTTCTTTTTTGGCAGACTCTTTATTGCTGCTTCAACTTCATTTTGTGTTATAGATCTAGTCAGGTGACTAATATCCTCTTGGTTCAATTTTGGATGGTCATAAGTATCTAGAAATCTGTGCATTTCTTCAAGATTTTCAAATATTAGAATATACATTTTCAAAACAGTCTGTGATGATTTCCTGGATTTTGGTGGTGTTTGTTGTTATCTCCCCTTTTGCATTTCTGATCTTACTGATTTGGGTTTTTTCTCTCTTCATTTTAGTCAAGTTTGGCAGGGGTCTGTCAATCTTATTTATTTTTTCAAAGAACTAGGTTTTCGTTTCATTGATTCTTTGTATGTTTTTTTCTATTTCTCTTTCACTGGTTTCGGCTCTTATGTTTATTACTTCTCTCCTTCTGCTTATTTTAGGATTTGCTTGTTCTTGTTTATCTGTGAGTTTGAGATGTAGTATGAGATCATTGATTTGAGATCTTTCTGTCCTTTTAATATACGCACTCATGGCTATAAACTTTCCTCTTAGGACTGCCTTTGCTGTGTCCCTTAGGTTCCTATAGGTCATGTTTTCATTTTCATTAACTTCTAGGAACCTTTTTATTTCCTCTTTTATTTCATCAGTGACCCATTGATCATTAAGCAGTGTGTTGTTCAGCTTCAATTGTTTGCATGTTTTCTACTGTTGTTTTTGTTGTTGAGTTCTAGTTTTAATGCACTGTGATCAGATAGTATGCATGGGATTATTTCTATTTTCTTATATTTGCTGAGGCTTGCTTTGTGCCCTAAGATATGATCAATTTTGGAGAAGGTTTCATGGGCTGCTGAGAAGAATGTATATTGTGCAGAAGTTGGATGAAATATTCCATAGACATAAGCTAGGTCCATTTGATCTATGGTGTGATTTAGTTCTAGAATTTCTTTATTGATTTTCTGTTTGGATGACCTATCTATTGGTGATGGGAGGTATTAAAGTTTCCTACTACCACTGTGTTGGAGTTTATATATGTTTTTAGGTCCTTCAGAGTATGTTTGATGAAATTGGGTGCATTGACGTTGAGTGCATATAGGTTGATAATTGTTATTTCCCTTCAGGGTTTTTCTCCTTTTATTAGTATGTAGTGTCCTTCTTTATCTCATTTGATCAATGTAAGTTTGAAGTCTACTGCATCCAAAATAAGTATCACTACACTTGCCTGTTTTTGGGTGCTATTGGCTTGGTAAATCTTCTTCCAGCTTTTCACCCTAAGCCAAGGCTTGTTTCTGTCAATGAGATGGGTGTCCTCTAAACAAAAGATTGTTGGATCTGCCTTTTTAATCGAGTTTGCCAAATGGTATCTTTTGATGGGGGAGTTCAGTCTGTTAACATTCAGTGTTAGTATTGATAGGTATGTGGTGATTCCTGTCCTTTAGTTGTCTCAGTTGTTTAAGGGTTTGATTGAGTGCAGCTGAATCACTGCTACTCTCTACTTATTTGTCTTTTTTCTCCTGTGGTTTGGTACTGCCTGTCCTTCCATGGCTTTGTTTGCTTTCATTTTTTTGGGTGCAAAATTCCTTGAAGACTCTTTTGTAGTGGTGGCTTGGTGGTCATTTATTGTTTTAGTGTCTGTTTATCATGGAAGACTTTTATTGCTCCATCTATTTTGAGTGACAGTTTTGCTGGGTAGGATGTTCTAGGGTTGAAGTTGTTTTCATTCAGTGTCCAGAATACCTCACTCCATGCTCTTTTTGCTTTTAAGGTTTCTGTTGAGAAATCTGCTGTGGTTTTGATGGGCTTACCTTTGTATGTTATTTGTTTTTTCTCTCTTACAGCCTTCAATATTCTTTCTTTATTCTCTGTGCTTGTTGTTTTAATGATAATATGTCATGGTGTAGTTCTAATTTAGTCAGTTCTGTTTGGTGTCCTGGAGGTTTCCTGTACCTGAATGGGCCTAGTTTTCTCTAGATTTGGGAAATTTTCTGTTATTATCGTGTTGAATATAGTATAAATTCCTTTTGCTTGCAACTCTTCTCCTTCTTCAATGCCCATGATTCTCAGGTTTGGTCTTTTGATGGAGTCATTGAGTTCTTGCATATTTCTTTCACAGGTAGTGAGTTGTTTGACTAAAAGCTCTTCAGTTTTTCCTTGAATTTCCATTTTATCTTCAAGTTCTGAGGTTCTATCTTTCAATTGTTTTAGTCTGCTAGAGTGGCCTTCCATTGTGTTTTAAGTTTCTGTTTTGTTCTTTTTTCTGAGGTTTTCCATGTCATGGGTCACTTCCTCTTTATTATTGTCTATTTTTGTCTTTAATTCATTTACCTCCCTATTTATAGTGTTCTCTGTTTCACTTTGGTGTTTATTTAGGGCTCCTATGATTTCATTTATTTGTTCCTGTGTCTTCTCATATTCTTTATTTTTGGTGTCATGAAATTTCTTGAGTGCCTCCTGTACATTTTGGTTAACTTTGTCTAGTATCATCTCCATGAAATTCTCAGTGATTACTTGCAGGATATGTTCTTAATGAGTGTTCTTGTGGACATCATTGGTTACCTTGGCATCATTTATCTTTGTTTTGTTGGAGTCTGGAGCTGGGTATCCATTTTCTTCATTTCTCTCTGAATCCTATATTATATTATTTTTTGAGGGGGAATGATTTCCATTCATTTTTCTTCTTCCCATCTTAAACGCTGGTATTACATAACTATTCTTGATAGGCTAGTTCATGGTTTTAGTCACCTGTTTTTTTTCCCTTGGTTAAATTTTGTTTTGTGGCTGTATTGGATTTTCAGCTAATTGTCTGTGTGCTGTTGCTGTCCCTGGTTTGGGTGTAATTTAGTGTTAATTAATTCACAGTGATAAAACAAAAAAAACCAACAAAACAGAAACAAACAAACAAAAACAAAAACCAATAACAACAACAAAAAAAACCCAAAAAAATTAATGCAGAGAGATGAGCAAATAAACAAGAAACAAACTAACAAACAAACAAAAACTTCAGGTTCAGGATCAATAGAATTTCAGTCTTAGTTTAAGTTTTGGTGGTAGTCTTCCAGTATCCTGTCCTGGTGTTGGTATTTAAGCAGAAGCTCTGTTTTAGTCTTGCCAGGTGGTTGGCCTGTGGGTAGTGTTTTTTTTTTTTTTCTCTCCTGTCTTTCAGCTGCTGCTTCTTGGTCAGCTTCTCCCACAGTGAGGTGTTGCAGCTCTGCAGTCTACTAGTTGTCCTGCTTTGGAGTTGGCTTATCTCTGTGCTAGTTTACTAGGGGCTTGTGTCTTTGCCTCACCCCCTTTCCCTGGGGCAAAGGCAAGGTCAATGAACCATCAGCTGGCTGCCACTGTCAGCGTCTTATGATGGTTCACTGTTTGTTCCTCAACACTGCAGAGCCATTTGATAGTGGGTGCCCAGGGTCTGAGCCCTATAATCTGCCACCTTCGCTTGTTCTCTACGTCAGGCAGAGGCTTATCACATGCCTGCTGGAGGCCTTCCTGCTGTTTGTTTACTGATGGTTCACAAAGTTTGGCTCCTTGCCCCTCCCTCCTTCTCCAGTGTGCTTTCAACAACCCCTGCCCCCTCCTCTGTATGCTAGTTTTCAGTTCCATTGTTTATTCAGTTTTTGTTTGAGAGGGGGGATCGGTTTGTCCAGGGGGGTTGCTCTGTTTTATCCCAGGGGTGGCTGAGGGATACCACATGACTCTTGGCTCTCACTTGTTTGGTCTGCCAAAGGTCTCCCAAGCAAGTGGCTGGTGGCCAGAGATGGCAGCAGTGGAGTGTGGGTGGCAGCCCGCCTGCTCTCTCAGTGTATTGTGGCTTGGAGAAGCTTTCCATGGGCTAGGGGTTCAGGGTGCTAAAGTTTCAACTCTCCCTTGTGCTTCACTTCCACCAACTATGGCTCCAGCATCTCAGCCAGGTCAGTGATTCATGGAGCTCAAGCTGTCTGCAACTGTGCTCCAGTCACCATTTTTTATCTCATTTTATTTATTAATGATAGTAGAGACTTGAACAAATTTAACTATCAGTGACCAAAACAGCTTTTTCTTTTGTGGGAATAACAGGATTTTGCATCAGAAAATTGATCAAAAAGTTGGCAAAATGAAAATATTCATGAATTACCAAGGAGAGCATAAACTAGCCTCAATATAGAACTCAGAGGGGATTATTTTGTGAACATTTGCAGATTTTTGTGTGGACATAGTTGTTACCTGATTTGGGTAAATGTAGAAGTGGAAATGTGGGCTAATACTGTGAGAGTATGTTTATTTTTGTAAAATACTGTCTGATGTTTTCCAATGAGACAGTATGATCTTGCATCCCTACCAACACTAAATCAAGGATCCTATTGTTCCATATCTTCTCCATCATTTGACCTTGTCAGTGTTTTAGATTTTAGCTATTCTAGTACACATGTAGTCATTTCTTAATTGTTTAATTTGCAGTTCTCTAATGCTACCTGCTGTTAAGCATCTTTTCATCTGCTTATTAAGGGAAGTGGTATCATTTGCTCCTGTATGTTTAGTTGAATTCACGACTGAACTAATTTGAGACTGCTATTTCTATTTTAGGAAATTATTGTTACAAATTATGTTGGTAGAGATTTGTTAATAATTTTCTTTTAATATACTTTTCTTTTTTTTATTATTCATATGTGCATACAAGGCTTGGGTCATTTCTCCCCCCTGCCCCCACCCCCTCCCTTACCACCCACTCCACCCCCTCCCTCTCCCCCCTACCCCCTCAATACCCAGCAGAAACTATTTTGCCCTTATTTCTAATTTTGTTGTAGAGAGAGTATAGGCCATAATAGGAAGGAACAAGGGTTATTGCTGGTTGAGATAAGGATAGCTATAGTGTGAGATTCCTCTCATTGCTTTCCTGTACATAAGTGTTACTTTCTAAATTAATTTTTCTCAAACTGACCTTTTCTCTAGTTCCTGATCCCCTTCTCCTACTGGCCTCTGTCGCCTTAAAGTTTCTGCATTAGTTTCTCTGCATTGAGGGCAACAAATGCTATCTTGTTTTTTGGGTGTCTTACCTATCCTCATACCTCCCTTGTGTGCTCTCAGTTTATCATGTGTTCAAAGTCCAATCCCCTTGTTGTGTTTGCCCTTGATCTAAAGTCAACATATGAGGGAGAACATACGATTTTTGGTCTTTTGGGCCAGGCTAACCTCACTCAGAATGATGTTCTCCAATTCCATCCATTTACCAGCGAATGATAACATTTCGTTCTTCTTCATGGCTGCATAAAATTCCATTGTGTATAGATACCACATTTTCTTAATCCATTCGTCAGTGCTGGGGCATCTTGGCTGTTTCCATAACTTGGCTATTGTGAATAGTGCCACAATAAACGTGGGTGTGCAGGTGCCTCTGGAGTAACCTGTGTCACAGTCTTTTGGGTATATCCCCAAGAGTGGTATTGCTGGATCAAATGGTAGATCGATGTCTAGCTTTTTAAGTAGCCTCCAAATTTTTTTCCAGAGTGGTTGTATTAGTTTACATTCCCACTAGCAGTGTAAGAGGGTTCCTTTTTCCCCGCATCCTTGCCAACACCTGTTGTTGGTGGTGTTGCTAATGATGAATGCCCATAAATTCATTATTTATCGCCTCTCTTTGACTTTTGATATTAGCAATTTGTGTCTTTTTCTTCTTAATTGAAGAAACTGTTCAGTGTACTGCATCCTTCTCAATTTTCTCGTTAAGAATCTGTCAAGTACTCATAGGTGTTGGAATCTTCAACTATAAGAGTGGATTTGTCTCAATAGTATTTGTCTTTTATGACTATTTTTAGTATTGTGCTTTTCTGTGAATATACAATAAAGATTGTTACATCTTTTTGGAGTTCAACCCCTTTATCATTATTATGTGCCCTCTGATACCCTGATAATTTTACTTTATCTGAATTCTATTTTGTCTGAAATGAATATATCTAACTACAGCTTTCTTTTCATTTGTGTTAGAATGGTGCATCTTTTCTAAATCCTTTACTTTTATCCTATTGTTATCTTTATAATTAAACTGGGTTTCTTATATACAACATACAATTTGGTCTTGCTCTTTTAAATCTTCTCTGATAGTATCCATCTATTAGTTGGTCTATTTAGAACATTGGCTTTTACATAGATTATGGAGATAGTTAATTGAGCATTTTGCATGAAGGAATTTTTGTTCAATTCTTAGCCCATAAATTATATTTCTTTTTATTTCTTTCATTATTGTCCTAGAATTTGAAATATATTTTTTCAACTAATCTAAATCCACTATCTTCCACCAGAGTATCTTCAATTTTCCCTCTTCATTGATGACATTCATCTTATTTATTCAAAAGATATAATGACTGAATATATTTTTATTATTTTGAACAAACTGTTACCTGATAAATAATATAAGCATACAAAATAAAATATTTCATTTTACATTCATTTATTCTATAACACTTGTTCTGCCATTATGTACATCTGAGTTTCCAATTTATGTCATTTTCCTTCTCTCTGAAGAACTTTTTTTTAACATTGCAAGGCACACCTACTGGCAGCAAATTGCTTCACTTTTTGCTTGCCTGAGAAAATCTTTTTTTCACTTTAAAGGTTAATTGTGTTGGATATAGAAATTTAATGGTGATCTTTTTTAATATTTCACATTTTTAACTCATTTCTCTTGTCTGCTTACATTGCTCCCCTCTTTGTATGCTGTCCATGTTGTCTATCATAGTCTGTGGCTTATTAATGATAGTTAATCATTAATTAACTATTTGATAATTCTCACATGTCTTCTTTACCTAGGTCTGGTTCTGATACTTGTTGTGTGTCTTCAAACTATGTTTTCTTTTGTGTGCCTTGTAATGTTTTGTGGAAATCCAGATATAATGTATTAGCTGTAAGGAACTAAGAGAAATTGCTCTTTAGTGTGAAGTTTTATGTTTTTCTGGCCAGGAGTCAGGATATGTTTACTGTAGCTATATTTGTTAGAAGCTAAAAGTCCCTTTGCTTCTTGTTTTTTCTCCCTTTTTCTTCTTTAAAAAGATCTAAAGGATATGAGGTTCTTTTGGTTGTAATCCTCTGCTATTATAGGGAGCCCTCTCCATGTGGTGAGAAGGTATGAGGTGGAAGGAAGCATCCTATAATCCTATGAGTAGGTCTCAGTCTTTAAGTGAGCCTGTGCTACTTGGCTACTTCACAAATACTTCTCAATTTTCTTATTCCTTAGATGAAGCAGAAAGACAAGAGGGCTGCAGTTTGGCATTTCTTCCCCTGCTTAGAAAGCTGCAGGGGGATGCAGTTGGGTATTTCCCTCCTCCAAGTTGTTTAGGCTCTCATAAAACTTATGTCAAATGAACTATGGTAAATAGTATCTTTTTTGTTAGGTGTTGTTTCAGAAAATATTACTCTGGACATGCATGAAAATAGCCTTTTCTTCACCCCCCCCCACCGTTCTGCTGAAAATAGACTATTTTTATCCAATCTTCTATCCACATTGTGAGAACCTGTCATATATTTTGGAGTTAAAGATCATAAAAGTGTGGAGCCCGTATTATACTGGGCATCATTGGAGGTTTTAACTCTCAAGCTCATCTACACTGAAGATCTGGGAATTTGTCAAATTCTGCCTCCTGCACTGGCTCTTGCTTCTGGGCTTCTGCTGTAGTGAGCTGTGATTCTTTGTATCAACCAGTATGTTTGTCTGTATTTTGAAATCTGCAGCTTGCTCTGTGACCTCTGTTCTTTGACCGATTTAAGAAAAGTTGTTGATTATCAGTTTATTCAGTGCTTTCTCTTTTGAGAATATTGGGGTGACAACATACAAGCTTTTATGTGCTGGTCTAGAAGCCTGAAATGACCATGAGAAAAATACACTTCTAAATTCACTGTGTGTGTTGGCAGATTTTATTTCCTGTTGTATATTGGACCTAGAACTTTTTTGAATGTGTGGCTGCTGACTATAAACCCAGTTGTTTTCTTTTTTATTCTTTTTTTTTCCAGTATTGGAGATTGAGCTCAGGTCATCATGCACACTCTCTACCACTTGATCCCACAGTCTGTTTTGGTTTTACTTTGTTTTTCCTGTAGAACCTCATGCTAAGTTTGCCTGGGCTGGCCTTTGACCTTTATCCTGCTACCTCCACCTCCCAAGTAGCTGGGATTACAGATGTGTTTCAACAAACTAAGCCATATTTAATTTTTAAACACAGTCTGCAATTTCATGCCACATTTTACTTCCCATAGGCCTTTCAAAACAGGGCCATAAGATATGCAAGCTAGCTAGAGTTTAACTGATAGCCAAGTGGAATATTTTCTTATGATATTTATTATCAGGAGAGTGTCATCTTATCTTTGACCTATAATATAAATTGATTACAATAGTCCAATTTATCAACTTTGGCTTCATCTTTTCCTTAGAATTCACTCCCAGGCCCTACCAACACATGGTAGAAATACACATATCATGACTATCTGGAACCATTAGGATTATTTTGCAGCAGCCTGCCCTCCAGGCCCCATAATTCATGTTCCTACCTTATGCTAAATACATTAACCCCTTGCATACATCCCATAAACACTGATTCCATTAAAATATGAGCTCAAAATTGAAACTTCATCATTTGAATCATTTCCACCTGCTGATGACATTCTTACTCTATAGATATAATTATACAAAGTGGACAAAATATGCCTTTCTGTGTGGATCTGTGAAAAAAAAAGAGGAGTACCACACACTTAATGTACATTGGTAGGATACGCATAGCATAATTTCTGTAGACATGCTCTATACACAGAGGCATAAATTTGTGTTGTAAAATGTCATTGTACATAATTGTTCTGAAATCTCAATGAGCTAAGTTAGTTTCTTTTTTTGTGGGATTGGTGTTTTGAACTAGAGTTTCATGCTTGAAATCAGGTGCTCTACTACTTGAGCCACACCTGCATACAGGTAGTCAGTTCCTTGACAGGATTTCAAATCCTAAAAATAACTGTTTTGCCTGATGGCTTTATACTGTGTGGTTTGGTTCACATTCTCTCTCATCCTTACCGTTTATGGAAAGTTGAGTATGTGAAATAATTACTTACCAATCTGTGATCAAAATGCACTAAGTCAAGTACACATGCCTTACCTCCCCCCATTGAAAGATTCAATCTTGTGTATCTGGGAATCTTTTGTATCTGTTCAGCTAAGCATCATGTTGCATGGGGGGCAAGTTCAGGAGTATCTTCACTTCCAGGCAAACCAGCAAAATGAGCAATGAGTTTCTCTCTCAAAAGTAAGCAAATGGAACAAAATGTTTTGGAGTATAGCTTAAGTAATTTAAGTGCTTCCTATCAAGGATAAGGCACTGTATGCATTCTGCACTACTACAAATATAATAAATAGATAGATCAATAAATAAAACTGTTAAGAGTTAAGAGCCATGCTGCCTTGTAGGATTTAGCCTCTCAACTCTGAAACCTACTATTTGTGGATCTGCTGCCAGCTCACTACTTCTTCAGCCTTCCCCAAAAAACCTTGGAGGTAAACTTAAGTGTCAGTACCACTGAAGATCTGCAGCTTCCAAATCCCAGATCTCTTGTTTCAGGACACTTACACTTCAGTATTCTTGGCTGCATTCCCACCATAAAATCTCTTCTTTAAAATCATCCTTTGGGATACCATGATACTACACCAACTTCCAGCTGCTCCTGTCACAGAAATTATTGCATCCCTTACAGTAGCATAGTGTTCTCCAGAAAGAAAATACTCAGTTAATGCTTAGAGAATAAATGAGCCAATGAACATTGCCAAAGACTGAATGTTTGTGTTACCCTTCCAATTCATGTATTGAAATCCTAACACCCAATGTGATGATATGAAGAGGTGACACCTTGGAAAAGTAGATAGGTCATGAGGGTGAGGCTGGTGAATGGGATTAGTGCCCTGTACAGAGACATGTTGAAGCTTGTTTTCTCTCAGTAGGCTATCTGACATGAGAAAGCAGCATGAGAAGACAGCCATCTGCAAGCAGGAAGAGTGCTCTCACCAGACATTAGATTTGCCAGTCAGTTGATCTGATACTTCTCAGCTCCCAAAACTGTGAGAAATAAATTTCTGTTTTTTAAATCACCCACGGTATTTAATTTATTAAGGTTTACTTTGTCCTGTCTTCTTGAATGTACTAGGTAAATCCAAATATGGGTGTATAGAACTTTTTTACAGAATAGCAAACTGAAAGTTTAAAGAACCTTAGATTTGAACACCATTCCCTTTGTTTATCTCCATTTCTTGAGCCCAGTAATATTATTGTTGAGTTATTTCATATTTCCAATGAAACTATCAATCACCGTATTATGCTCTTTCATGTCATAATATAAATGAAAGATTTCCCAACTTTTTTACAAACAGCATAGCGCCTATTCTTAACTGATATCTTTGGTTAAAGCTGGGAGTGGGTTACATAGGACTTCTACACTTTTTTTTACAGTTTCTATGTAAGTCTAAAATTATTTCTATATGATTACAGATAAATAAGGAAGTGGCAGCTCCTGGCACATTTACCAATGTCCATCAATGTCCAGCCATTCTCTCCTGATAGAATACATTTCTGAAACCCATTGCAGCTGACTGGTCCAGCTGATGAGATTAGGCTTCTGATAGAGGCAATGATTTAACATAGGATGTGGAATTCTACAAAGGCAGTGGGGTATGATAGAATTGATTATGTAAACACAGAAGGAGAGGAAAGAAATAATTTGTGAGTCATAAGTGCTGGAAAAGGTCAACATAAATGTCAGAATGAAACATTCTGCTAAGTGTAGAATATACTAACTTTTCTTTAAGAAGGTATATAGTGAAAATAATCCATACTGCTTTCAACATTTGTTGTTCAGCAGTTTCGCTCTGTTGGCACTCGCCAGCAGTGAATGCATGATTTTTAGTAACAGAAGATATCTCTTCATTTGACAGTAACATCTCAGATAGTAAGATGTCATTTATATTTTACCAAATTTCATGTGAATACTTGGAACTGGCAAGTACCACTTATTTCTTAAATGATCTTTGAATCCATAAGGTGAAATTATTATAAATTATTATAATAAAATTGATCTTTATGCCATGTAATTTTTATCTGGGATACAATTTCCTCATTTGTATAGTAAAGGCTGTGATGAATCTAGTACACATCCCTTCAGAATCTGAAACAAATGAAAGTTTTGGAAGGACACTTGTTTGTCAGAAGAGACACAGTAAGTGTTGCCTACTGCCTCTATACATAACGCATCTCTCTAATTTTTCTCTCCCTTTCACTAGTTGAGTATGAAGAAGAGCATTGTCAGACTATGACTTGGTTTTTACCTTGTGGACCTCATGATTACATTACTTTTCATCTTTTTAGATGAATCGTTAGAAAGAAAAACACAAAGGGTACACAACAAACATTTTGAGTTTTAATAGATAGGTCCACTCTGAGATGCCATTGTTAATCATTAAAATTTTTAATTGTTATCTTACTGTACAGTCCGCTAATATATAGACCTCTTTACATATTTTCTGAGACTAACCTTACATAAAAACATTAAAGAATAAACCAAATAGAATCATAAAGGGAGGCAAAAAGTATATGAAAATAGCATAGAAACAGTTTTCAAAGAATATAGGTTACAAAAGGTTTGGGGGAAATGTAATTGTAGCTGAAGTGAGGATTTCTGTGTGCTCCTGTTCAAATCAGAGTAAAATGTGGAAGTGTTAGGAAATTTGCTTGTTCCGAGATGGATTTGTAGGAACAACAATGTTGAATACCTGATATCAGTTTGAGAAATCAGCAAAACAGAATATTGTGCAGATGTGGCTTAGATTCAGTGAAAAGTATATTTAAATGTTCATATTTAACAAATACACATGACAGGAACTGCAGAATGGACAGAATGTATGCTATAAGTAGGTAGAACAATAATGGCTATTTTATGATTTGGCAGTAGTATGTGACTGTTTGAAAGTAAGGAAAGACCCAGAAATGATTGAGAACTAAAGCAAAATCATATTACAGAAATAAGATGATAAAGTGCAAAAACAATGAAGTATTTTTATTTGTAAGGATGTAATTCTGTTTGAAACGTAAAATGATAGCATTTTTTTGGACCATGTCAACACTTTTAAAAAAAACTAAAAATGCTATGAGATGATGTTCTTTAAATAACATGTTCATGTCTTCTGTAACAGAAAACCTTCCGTTTCACATTGTGATCAAAAGCATTTGATAAAACTAAGGGATTAATGTGTTATGGAAAGAGGGTCATAGTTCAAAGACACAGAAATAAAAAAAATCCAAGAAAATGAAAGCATGTAGTGTGTCCTTCATCTTCACTTTGTTCACCAAAGCACCTTTACACAACAGGAAGAAAAAAAATGTAGAAGCAAGAGCCAAAGGTTCAACTTCACATGGACCTAGGCAAGAGTCTGAGTGACTATAACTCTCAAGATTCTCACTTGGCTTCAAATGATTGAGCCAAAATTGTTGCTTAGCTGAAGTGGTGGAGCACTTATTCAGCAAGCACTGAGGCCCTGGATTGAACCTTAGTGTTGGGGGAAAAAAATCTACTTAAAACACACAGGAAGGAGTAAAGCAGAAGATATCCAAAAATCTTTTCAGGCAGATGGGCTCAGATAGGCAAAAAGATACCTTCTTTTTTCTACCAGTCCTGTAATTTTCCTCCTTAATAAGAGTTGCTACAGGAGAGCTCAAAGCATGGGACAGTCCTCTGAATTAAAATATAAAAGCGGTCATATTAATACACTTTACCCTCCCTCCAGCCCCTCCCCCCTCTCCCTTCCTCTATGCTACCCAGGCTGGCCTTGAACTCCTGATCCTTTGCCTTAGTCTCCCTAGTAGCTGAGACTAGTTGCATGCACCACTGCATTTGGCTAATGTATGGGGTGTTTTATTTTTGTTTTGTGGTATTGAGATTTGAACTCAGGGCCTCACACAGGCACTGTAACACTGAGCCACACCTCCAATACAAGCTAACAAGTGTTTTTAAAGCGGCTTTCCCACTTTAATGATTCGGGATTCTATTATTCTGACATAAACATGTTTTTTATTTCCCCTATAAGTTAATTATATTGGAGGAAAACACTACTTTCATCTGTTCCACTAAACTAATGTACCAGTTTTTCTCCACCTCATATTATTTGGTGCTGGAGACTGAATCCAGGGCCCTGTGCATTCTAAGCACATGCTCTGGGACTGAACTGGGTGAACAGTTTTTCAAATAAAAAAATAAACAAAAATTTGAATGACCCCCCAAAGAAAAAAGAAAATGAAAGCATATATGATTCTTTTTCAAAGGAAAGGAAAAGTATAGGGATAGGATAATAACATGGGGGGGGATTTATATGGAATCATATCAATGCGAGCAAAATAATTATGACAGTTTATGAGTAAAAACTTTATAATAATTTTGAGTGAAAAAAATGAATTTGCCAGTGTAGCTTACATCTAGACAGATCACATTAATAATTAGAGAAGTCTTAAGAAAATAAAAAATCAGTTCATATTATGAAAAACATTTATGTACTTTAAGAAACACTGTGTTAGACACTGTGTTGGCCTATTAGAGAATAATTTATTTATCTTGCATTATTCTTACAAAAATAAATTAGTTAAAAAGTACATTTTCACTGACTACTTAGAGTTCATGGCAACTATGAAAATTACATATTTTAAAAGAATCTAATTTCTTCATTATGATTTTTGATGAGTGATAAACAAAATACTCTGAAAGTGATCTATGTCTTTTGTTCTTACCAATGCTGTTTGCCTGAAGACCTTCATACAAGTATTGATGCAATCCCATCAGGGATTAAATTACATATAAAAGTAATTACACTTAAAAGTAATTTCTCCTTTTTATATAGCTTGAAACTTTTTTTCTGGGTGTAGTCTTTTAAGTTGGTTTTATAGGTGAAGCTTAACACTTAAATTTTATTTTCCCCTTTTTTATAAAAAAACTCCTTTAAAACTAGAGGCTGAACAGAATCAGGAAAGTGATTGTTCAATATAAAGAAACAACAATACCCTAGAGGATGCATTTACTGTTAATGGCTAATTTAATATGTCAACTTCATTAGGCCTTGGGGTGCTTAAATATTTTGTTGAGTATTATTCTGGGCATTTTCTGGGAAGGTAATTTAGGATGGAATTATCATTGGAATTAATAGACTAAGTAAAGCATACTGTTCTCTCTAATGTGAATGGTTCTCATTCAGTCACTTAAAGGCATGAATAGAACAAAATACTAGCCCTTCTCTGAGTGGGAGAGATTTCCTCCTGCCTATCTATTCAAGATGGGACATCAGTTTTTTTTTTTTCTCCTGACTTCCATTGGAGCTGTAATATCAGCTGATCCTGGTTTTGGGGTCTGTCATCCTTTGTCCTAATAACTACACTATTTGTGTTCATAGGTGTCTAGCTTGCTGATACATACTGCATATCTTTTTTCACTTTTTAAAAAAAATTATTATTGTCCTGGGGGTACATTGTGACATTTACATAAGTTCTTATAATATATCATAGTTAAATTCACCCTCTACATCATTCTCTTTTATCCCACCTCCCCCATTCCTGGAATAGTTTCAAAAGGGTCTCATTTTTCCATTTACATTCATGTGTACACAGTATTTATACCATATTCACCCTCCTATACCCTCTCCCACATCCTTCCCCCTCCCACTGGTACTAACCCCCAGACAGGATCTGTTCTGTCCTCCTGTTCTCTGATTTTGTAAAAAAAAAAAAAATTATGTGACATTTTTGGTTGTTTAAGATAGCTATACAGGGAGTTTCCTTGTGGCATATTTGTGTATAAATGTGTTATAACCCGAATTGTTCCACCTCCTCTATTTTTCTCCTTTCTACCTTAGTCTCCTTCTTATGGTGATTTCAGCAGGTTAAAAATTCTGTATTAATTCTTGTGTAGGAAGTACATCAACTATATTCACTTTCTTCCTTCTTTTACCCTCACTCTCTCATATATGACCTCACCTTAGTGTGACCTGTTTTTCATAACATTTCTTGTATTTGTATTAGGTCTATATTCCACATATAAGATTATGTGGCCTTTGGTTTTCTGGAATTGTCAAATCCATATTAAGCAAACCAGTTCCTTCAGGCTGCTATAACAGAATACCCATAGACTGAGTGGCTTCTAAACAACAATAACAACAACAAAACCTTTATTTTTCACAGTTCTGGAGTCTGGGAAGTAGAAAACCAAAGCACTGGCGGATTCAGTGTCTGGTGAAGATCCACTTCCTGCCTCAAAAGTGGCCATCTTTTCCTTGTGTCCTCAAGTGAGAAAAGACATCTCTTTATATGAGATCTAATTCTGATCACCAGATCTCTGCCATTATGAACAAATCTCCTTCTAAAGCCTCCACCTCCAAATTATTTTACTGCACAGTTCCAAGAAAATCCCTTTTCCATTGCCATGTTTTTAGGTTCTAGATCTTAAAAAGTAATTGAAGGTTTCTAAATTTATTTTGTAAAATATCAAAATTATGACATATAGACCCAATAAAGAGCAATAAATATGTGATCCATATGATTTATGCACTTACCAGCATGTATTTAAAGGAAATAAAGCAATAATTCAACCACTTTGAAATTTGAAACTTGATATACACATATATGTGTCTGCATGTGTATGAATATGTATATTTATGTGTTTATGTTAGAGGACAGGAGTAAAGATATGTGAATAGGTTATTTTGAGGTATCCAGTCATCTAGGGTTATTTTGTTCCTGTCCACACATATAAAATTTTTAACTGTTAACTTTATATATATTTTCCTAGTTTCTTTTAATTTGTGCTCGTATTCCGGTGGGTGACATTGTCCCTTGGCCTTAAGTGTTATAAACTACAGCCAAAAAGACATGCTGTTGTTACTCACATCAGACCTGGGTTAAGAATCATTTTCTTTATAGAGTCTGCTTTAAACACATTATTGTCTGCTGGCATGGGCCAACCATTTCAAATTTGCCTCAGAACGAACACATAAAAAAAGAATGCTTTTTGTTCCTTCTCCTGTCTTAATTAATCTCCCCAAAAGTAACTAAAGAGGTACTTTTTTTCTCTTTTCTTTTCTGTCCAAATGCAGGTATGTACTGTCTTGCTGAAAGCCCTTCTCTGGAGTGAAGCTAGGGACTCTGAACAAAATGTTGGATGCTAAGTACTGTATAAGGTTTGTCTTGCTAGCTACCAATATAAGCTCATTTCTAGTAATCTTGAAGATTTATGCAGCTCCTGAAACTTTCTTCTTTGTCCTTTATGGAAATCCTCAACAGGTTTCTCCCCATTTCTGAAACCTAAGGCTCTGTGGTTACCATAAATTACATGGCAACTTTGCCTAGAAGAGTTTCAAAGGTGGGAAAGATATTAAGACAATTTATAAGGCAGTGCACAGTTGCTGAAGGAACCTAGGGTTGGGTTTCCTATGGATCCATGCATGGCACTGGCTAGATATGGTAGCAGGGGAGGACATATGCAGCAACCTGACTTCCTAAGATGTCAATGCCATTCTTGGTAAATCCTTCATTTCCAAATAGTTTTAAAACATGTCTATTCTCCCTAACCACTTCTCTAAGAGTCTCTATTTGCCTCCCCATTTCTTTTCCTTCCTTCATATTTCTTTGCAATCTTTCTTCATCGTTCTTTGGTAGCAATCTTTTTTTTCTCTTAGTTAAGACAAACGTTTGTGTCCTGATGATAGTTTATGATTCTTCTCCTCAGACTACTACTGCAGGATCCCTCCCACTCTGGATCTTTTAGCTGAGTCTGGCTACAGGCCGGCATTTTATGGACATAGACATCTATCATATTTTTCACATTTTAAAGTCTGCGTTTGGAGGTTCATTGCAGCTTAGAAACAGTTTGTAGTCTCTTCATTCCTTATGTTAATGGTGAATCTGTTTTCTGTGGCATGTGGGAATTTTAATTATTCTGTAAACTGTTTCAGTTGATTTTTTTCACACACAAAAAAATCCAGTTTATGTTTTATGAAGTTTTTGGCGTAGTGGCTTTCTAGATCAATAGGATAATTTAAATAGACACTCTTATTGGTTTTACACCAACTTCTTTTCCTGATTGCCATCTTTCCTTCCTTCCTTCCTTCCTTCCTTCCTTCCTATTCTTTCTTTCTTCCACCTTAAGCTATAGGAAATAGCTCTCACTGTGGAGTGAGTATATTATTACTCACCATATAAAATTTCCACTACTTCATCAATTATATTTTCACACAAGTATACCTGAAACTGATATTGACCTGGAGATCTTTTGCCTAACATCTCATACCTTGACTTGAAATAAAAGTCCGTTTAATTTGCACTTCTTTTATGGCCAGGGATGGTGAGCATTTTTTCACATGTTTTTTGGCCATTTGGATTTCTTCCTTAGAAAAAGTTCTGTTTAGTTCAGTTGCCCACTTCTTTATAGATTCATTGATTTTGAAGAGTTTAGTTTTTTGAGCTCTCTGTATATTCTGGTTATCAGACCTTTGTCTGATGTATAGCTAGCAAATATTTTCTCCCACTCCCTGGGTGGTCTCTTCAATTTAGAGACCATTTCTTTTGTTGTACAGAAGGTTTTTAATTTGACGTAGTCCCATTTATCCATCCTTTCTCTTAGTTGCTGAGCCACTTGTTTTCTACTGAGCAAATCCTTGCCTATTCCTGTGGTTTCCAGGGTATTCCCTGCTCTTTTGTGTACTAACTGTAAGGTTTCTGGTCTGATATTAAGGTTCTTAATCCACTTTGAGTTGATACTAGTACAGAGTGACAAGCAATTGATCTAGTTTCAGTTTTCTGTAGGCAGATAGCCACTTTCCCCAGCACCATTTGTTGAAGAGGTTGTCCTTTCTGCATCATATGTTTTTGGTACCTTTGTCAAAAATAAGGTGGGTGTAGCTGTGTGGATTCATATCCGGGTCCTCTATTCTATTCCACTGGTCTTCATGTCTGTTTTTGTGCCAGTACTATGCTGTTTTTATTGGTATGGCTTTATAGTGTAGTTTGAAGTCGGGTACTGTGACACCTCCAGCGTTGCTCTTTTTGCTCAGTATTGCCTTGGGTATTCATGGTCTTTTGTGATTCCAGATGAGCTTTAGGGTAGAATTTTCAATCTCTGTTATGATTGTCATTGGAATTTTCGTGGGTACTGTGTTGAACATGTAGATTGCTTTTGGTAGTATAGCCATTTTTACTATGTTGATTCTACCAATCCATGAGCATGGGAGATCTTTCC
This sequence comes from Castor canadensis, assembly GCF_047511655.1. NCBI lineage: Eukaryota > Metazoa > Chordata > Mammalia > Rodentia > Castoridae > Castor > Castor canadensis. The sequence continues at coordinate 119,648,559 of NC_133405.1, forward strand.
ACCTTCTGTAGTCTTCCATGATCTCTTTCTTAGTGGTTTGTAGTTCTCCTTGAAGAGATCATTTACATCATTTGTTAAGTTTACTCCTAGGTATTTAATTTTTTTGAGGCTACAGTGAATGGAATTGTTTTCATGTAGTCTTTCTCAATTTGTTCATTGTTGATGTATAGAAAGTCTACTGATTTTTGTAAGTTTATTTTGTATCCTGCTATATTGCTGAAGCTGGTCATGGTGTATAGAAGTTTTTGGGTGGAGTTTTTTGGATCCTTGAGGTATAGGATCATGTTGTCTGCAAATAGGGATATTTTGACATTTTCTTTACTTATTTGTATTCCTTTTATTTCTTCTTCTTGCCTTAATGTTATGGCTAGGAATTCAGTTTGCCATTATTTTATTGAAGATTTTTGTATTGATGTTCATTAAGGAGGTTAGCCTGTAGTTTTCCTTTTTGGATGTGTCCTTGTCCAGTTTTGGGATAAGTGTAATACTGGCTTCATAGAATGAGTTGGGCAGTGTTCCTTCCCTTTCTGTGTCATGGAAAAGTTTAAGGAGTGTTGGTATTAGTTCCTTGAAGGTCTGGTAGAATTCAGCAGGGAATCTGTCAGGTCGTGAACTTTTCTTTTCTGTGAGACTCTTTATTGCTGCTTCAATTTCATTATGTGTTATAGATCTGTTTAGGTGGTTAATATCTTCTTAGTTCAGTTTTGGATGGTCATAAGTATCTAGAAATTTGTTCATTTCTTCAGGGTTTTCCAATTTATTGGAATATAGGTTCTCAAAGTAGTCTCTGATGATTCCCTGGATTTCCATGGTGTTTGCTGTTATCTCCCCTTTTTCATTTCTGAATTTGCTAATTTGCTAATCATTTTAGTCAGATTTACCCCACACTAAGATTCCACTTCACCCCTGTTAGAATGGTTGTCATCAAGAACACCAACAACAACAAATGCTAGTGAGGATGCGGGAAAAAGGAACCCTCATACACTGCTGGTGGGAATGTAAGATAGTACAAACACTATGGAAAACATTATGGAGGCTCCTTAAAAAATTAAAAGTAGATCTGCCATATGACCCAGCAATACCCCTCCTAGGGATATACCTGAAGGAATGAGACTCAAGTTATAACAAAAGCACCTGCACACCCATGTTTATTGTAGCAGTATTTACAATAGCCAAACTATGGAAACAGCCAAGATGCCCCACTATTGATGAATGGATTAAGAAAATATGATATTTATATACAATGGAATTTTATTCAGCCACAAAGAAGAATGAAATTTTATCATTTGCAAGTAAATGGATGGAACTTGAGAACATCATCTTAAACAAAGTTAGCCAGGCTCAGAAGGCCAAAAATTGCATGCTCTCCTTCATATGCAGATTATAGACCCAAAACAAATGCAGTAATATTATTGGACAAGGGGACAACGTGCATGGGAGAAATAGGAAAGGAAAGGAAACCTAAAACTTGAATGTCGTTGATGTGCTCCCTGTTGAGGAACAAATAAAGTAATCTTAAAATAGCAGAGGACACTATGGGAAGGGGACCAAGAAGTAGCAAAGAGATCTGGTGGAAATGAACCAATGTGGGTTGTAATACACAAGTGCATGGAAGCAATGCTAGGAATTTCTCTGTATAGCTATCTTTATCCCAGACTAGCAAAAATGCTATGTCTTTCTTATTATCTGTTATGTTTTCTCCTCAACAAAATCGGAAAAGAAGAGGGTGGAACAGGATCTACCTGGAAGCAGGGAGTTGGGGAGGTGGGGGAATGTGGGGGGAGGCACAAATAATGCATACATATGTAAGTAAATGTAAAAACAATAAAATGAAAGGAGAAATAAAAAAAATTAATCATGACAACATAGTTACCTATTATCAGGTTTAATTTATAAATTATGCACAGTAAGAGATTAAAAACAATAATTATCAATAAAATAGAATAATAAAAAAGTCCATTTAATTCCTTGGTTATTAAAACCTGTAAAATCTATGCTTTGAAACCAAATAGAACATACTTTTAAGACACTCTCCAACTCTTTTTATTTTTAGCAGCTTCATCTCATGGGTTAGTTTATACATCTATTCATCTGCTAATGCTGCTATAACAGAATGCCTGATACAGGGTAATTCATAAAGAATAGAGATTTGTTTCTCAGAGTTCTTGAGGTTGAAAAGTCTGTGAGAGAGAGAGAGAGAAAGAGAAAGAGAGAGAGAAGAAATCAGAGCATGGGGAAGGGAGAGAGAGGGACAGAGAGAAAAATGTTGGATTCAAGAAGAAATGACAGAGAGAGGGGAAAATGGGGAGGAGAGAGAGGACAAAGAGATGGTGGAGAGAGAACAAGAGGAATTGGAGAAGAGGTTTAAAAAGGGAGAGGAGAAGAGAGGAGAAAAAGACTGACTAAACTGGTCCTTTTTTGGAATTCACTGTATGATAATGAACCCACATGAGACCATTCTCAGGATAATGCCATTAGTCCTTTTGTGAGGGTGGAGCACACTGGCCTAATCAACTCTCAGTTGGACTGTTACATTGGGGATTATGATTCCAACACATGTGTTTTTAGGGAAACTTATAAACCTTATCATTTAAGAATGTCCATTTTTGTTATTGCATGTTAATTATACAAAGAAATGGGTTTCACTGTGACATTTTTCCTACATGCATAGAACATACTTTAATCATACCTGCCCCATCACCTTGTATTTCCACCTATCCCTGATTCTCTTCCACTTCTTGGGTCCCCCTTCTACTTTCATGTCATTTTTTTTTCTAGATTCCACAAATGAGAGATATCTTATGACATTTGTCTTTCTGATTCTGGTTTATTTCCCTTAACACAAAGATCTCTAGTTCCATCTATTCTTCTGCAAATGACATGACATTGTTGTGTTTATGATTAAATAATAACCTATTGTCCATATAGGCTACATTTTTTATCCATTCACTTGTTGATGGACTTCTAGTTTGATTCCGTTACTTGGCTATTGTGAACAGTGGAGTGATAAACACGGGTATGCAGTTATCTCTATTGTATTCTGAAATGGATTTCTTTGGATATATACTCAGGATCATTCAGTAGTTCTTTTTTTTTTAACAATGGGGTTCTTGTGTGCCTTTTCTGACTCCACAAGATGCTTCCAGTTCCTTCACTTAGGATGAAGCTTCTCTGGATGTTTAAAAAAATAGGTGCTCAAAGGTTGCAAATGTCCTCTTTTATATGTGGGTGTGTGTTTAAATTATTTTTTATTTTTACTCAGTTTTTAAGTTTTTTGTTATATTATTGTTGTACTGGGGGTACATTGTGACATTTACAAAAGTGCTTACAATATATCTTAGTCAAATTCATACCTCCATCATTCTCCTTTATTCCCCCTTCCTCCCCTTTTTTAGAATAGTTTCACTAGGTCTCACTTTTCCATTTTTGTACATGAGTACATAATATTTCTACCATATTCACCCTACTTCACCCTTCCTTTTATCTTCTCCTCTCCCCCTCTCACTGGTAACAACTCTCAGACAGGATCACTTACCTTTCTGTCCTTCATTTTAGAAAAAGACATTTTAGTTTGTTTAAGATAGCTACACAGGGAGTTTTATTATGACTTTTCCATGTATTTATGTATTGTACCCCAAATTGGTTCATTTCATCTTTTTTTCTCCTTTCTATCTTAGTCCCACTCTTACAGTGATTTCAGCAGGTTTATATATTCTATATTCATTCTTATATAGAAAGTATACAACCGTATTCACCTTCTTTACTTCCTTCTTTTAACCTTCCTCTCCCTTTAATGCCCTCCCCTTAGCGTGATCTGTTTTTCATTCTTGTCAGGATCATATACTAGTTCTATTTCAAGTTTTCTGAATGATATCCACATTGATTTTCTAAGTGACTGGACTAAGTTCCACTGACACTTAACAGTGTATTAGAGTTCACTTCTCCCCCATCCTTATCAACATTTGTTGTTTTATGGTTTCCTAATCATAGCCATTCTGACTGAGGTGAGATGGAAGTTTTGAATTGCTACAGAAGTTGAACATATTTTCATGTATTTGATTACAGACTTTATTTCTTCATTTAGAAAGTGTCTATTCATTGCATCTGCCCATTTGTTGATTATATTATTTTCTGTTTTGGTGTATAATTTTTTTCAGTTCTTTATATATTCTGTATATTAGTCTTATTGTTATATGAGTAAATGGGGAAAATTTTGTTCCATTCTATTGCCTGTCTCTTAACTGTAGTTATTGTTTCCTTTGCTGTGCAAAAGGTATTTTAGTTTGGTACAATCCCATTTGTCAATTCTTATGATTTCCTGAGCTGTTGGAGTCATACTTAGAAAACCTGTGCCTACATCTTGACATATTTCCCCGATGTTTTTTCCACTGGAAGTTTCAAATTTTGCAATCTTACAATAAGTCTTTGAACTATTTTGAGCTGATTCTTGTAAAGGGTGAGAAATAGGGATCTACTTTTAGTGTTCTATATGTGGATATCCCTATTTTCCAGCAGTAATCATTAAAAAGGCTGTCTTTTCTCTAATGTATATTTTTAGTTTGTTTTTCAAGGCTGTACCTGTATTGGATTGTTTCTGAGTCCTCTATTCTATTCCATTTATCTACATGTCTTATTTAGTATCAATTTCATGCAGTTTTTTGTTACTATGTTTCTGTAGTATATTCTGAAATCTAGGCCTTGTATGGTGGGGCATGTCTATAATCCAAGGTACTCGGGAGGAGAGATCAGCAAGGTTGTGGATTGAGGCCAGCCCAGACAAAAAGCTAGCAAGAACCCATTTCAACAAAACAAGTTAGTCATTGAGGTACACATGTGTAATTAAAGCTCTGCAGGAGCAAGAGGTTGTGTTGTTGTCTGAGGTCCCAGAGCAAAAAACAGAAGACACTATCTGAAAAAATTGTCTTTATCCTAACTTGAAGCTGGCTCCTTAGACCAAGTGTCTCACTTCCATAAGATTCCCTAAAAGGAGAGGAGAAAGACACATCATGCCAGCCTCCCCAAGATTGCCAGGAGTTGGCAAGGCATGCCACATCAGTGGTCTGGCTCTATGTAGCCTCATCTGATTCTGAAAGTGGTACTGCCATCCTCATGTGGGGTTATCACCTGGACTATTGTTTGGGACTCGTTTTTCATTTTCTGCCAGATAGTGCTGGTCCTGTTAAACCAAGGCCATCACAAGCCTTAGCTTATTCTAGGATAAAATTAAGGGGATACTAAAGTTCGAAGCCCTCATCTCCCTGACACACCAATAGGAGCCAAAAATGAAATGACAAGGCACATCAACCAGACATCTGTGCCCATGGCTATACTAGGTAGAAAGCAAGATGTACTTTGGGGGCCCCTACTGTTCCAGAGTAGAAAATTTCTCACTCTTCATTCAGGGTCCTCCCCTTGCTCTCTACCAGAGGCTGAGACTCCATGCTTAAACCAAAGCTTATATCCCTGAGGACCATGAAGACTAATTTGAGGCTGGAGGCATGATTCAAGTGGTAGAGCAACTGCTTAGCAATCAGCAGGCCCTGAGTTCAAATACCAGTATTGCCAAGAAAAAATTGAGATTATCAGTTTATAAGTCAGCCTGGGGACCCATAATTTCAGAGTATTGAGGGATTGGTTTTTCAATAACACCTGCATTCTGGGCATTGACCTCCAAAATCTTCTTTGTGGGGGTCATCATAGTGTCCCCTCTTTTATTTATTCATGATAGGGAATTTCACACACACCTGCATACATACAATAGAGCAGGTTCCCTACTGTAAGCATTGCAAAGAATGGTTCCTGTTCCCAGGCTCTATGTCTGATGGAGAAGCTGTAGCACAATTCAGGAGGCATGGGACAGGTGTGCTGTTATAGAAAAACACACACACACACACACACACACACACACACACACTGATCCATTCCTTTGATTCACTAGCCAGACTTAGACTATTGTGAAACTTTACTTTTAATGGATTTATTTTCATAAGGGAAAAGTCAGAACAGGATGATTTTGTGATATTTTCATGTTGTCTGGCATTGCATAAATATATGATAGCATTGTCACTTGCCCAGGCTTGTAGGACTGGGACATTGTAGGCTCCAATACATCAAGAACAGGAGTCTAGTACCAGCTTTATCAATTACAAGCCTATGTTAAGAAATTCACAAGCTGTTCATTTGTGAAGTGGGTCTGCCAAGCTTTAGCTTCTTAGTAATATTGGATGTATGTACTACATAAAAAGCACATGAAATACTGATTAGGAAATATTGTTTATTCAATGAATTACAGTGATCATATGATTCTTATTTCCCAATGATATACTGAGAAAAATGCCCAATATATTACAAATATTTGAATGATTTCAAGTCATTGGAAATCCTATTAATATTCAGACTCTTGCTTCATAAACTTTTTTGTGAGCTAATTCTGGCTCATACTGATAAGAGAATTCCATATAAATAATTTAAGCTGAGGACATACCATTTTGCAGTCTGAGGTTTTACTTTTTATTTATTTGTGGGTTTTTTGTCCAGTGAAAATAGAGAACATACAAAATACTAGGGCAAACCAAATAAACATTCTTAAATAAAGGAAATAAATACAGTTATCTTTTATTTATACTAAAATACATGCTGCAAAGAATAAGGCAAACTAATAATTAAACAGTTTTACATTTCCTTATACTATTTTCTCCTTCATATTGTGATACAGTAACTTTATTTGGTATTTATTCATATTTCCATTGCACTACTGTGTTACCTAGTTCTAGATAGCTAGATTATCTGGAAGTTGTAATTTTAGCTTTCTGAGGAACCTCCATACTGATTTCCATAATGGCAGACTAATTTACATTCCCACCAACAGTATATAAGGGTTAGTTTTGCCACACCTTTGCCAAAATTTCTTCTTGCTTGTTTTCTTGATGATGTGGGTAAGATGGATTCTTAATGTTGTTTTGATTTGCATTTCCCTGACATCTAAAGATGTTTAACATTGATACACAGATGACTTGCAGGAATTTTAGGCTGTTGAAGGTCTTTGGGTCCACTCTGAGAATGAAAGCAGAGGCAGACTCAAGCAGCAGAGGTCAGAAAGATTTTATTTGTAGAGAAGAAAAGAGAAAGGCTGCATGGGGACATGCAGCAGGACCTAGAAACTGGTGGTCCCTTGGGTCAGGTTAGAAATTGGGTTTTTGTAGCCTTTTTTATTGTTCGAGGGCTGAGATGTCTCTCGGGTGCAAACAGACATTTCCTGGGAAGGAGAAGTGTTGCCCTGGCTAATTATCACCTTTTCCGACCTCCTGCAGTCCTCCTTTCAAGTCCCCCCTCTCAATGATCTCCCTAACTGCTGTTAGGGATAGGGATGACAAAGTCTATTCAGTGACTGGTTCCTACTGACAGAGTGATGAAGGGGCCCTCAGCCTCAGGGCTGACCATGAGAGGGGTTATCTAGGGGTATCAAGGGGACTGTGATAGTAGGTCATTTTCATCTCCATCAGGGGCATCTGTAGTTTGATGGATTCTAGGCAAGAAGAAACAAACTTGAAAAGTAAGTTTAAAATGCAAGGCCCAAATACAAGTAAGAGAATAATGGCAACTATGGGCTCCAGAAAGGGTAGGAACCAAGTCCTGGAGGGGAGCCAGGATTTTATTTAGTTCCATACCTGTGTAGAAACCTGAGTTTCGAGGGACTGTTCCCAGAACCACTTAGCCTATTGGAGAATGTAGTCTGCATCTTCCTCTTGAAGTGTTTATATATGTGTAACAGGAAGTATTGACGATGGCACATATTCCCCCTTGTTTGGCCAAAAGAAAATCTAGGGCCAGGCGGTAGTCCATTACCATACACACAAGGGACGACAAAGACCTTTGCATGTCCTTAATAGCAAGGCCTACCTGGTCTGAGGTGTCCTCTACTACTTTGGTTAGGTTTTTTGCAGTTACATGATTGGCAATCACCCCATAGCTGATTCCAGCTAGGGCTGCAATCAATGCTGTTATCCCCAAAACTATTAGAGTAATCTTCCTCTGTGGAGGTGTGAATGGGGACTCTTGATGAGGTAGACTTTTGTTCCTCTATATATCCTGTGAGACATATATTTTCTCTAAGAAGAGAGGTAGCATCTGAAGGCATTGGATTTTTTTTGCTGTAGTAAGGGACAAAAATGGAGACCATTGAGGTCTCTATCCCCTTAACTCTTTTCTCCTCTGAGGGCAGACTATGGGAACCTGCTTAACCAGATCAACCAGATGCCTAACAAAAACAGTTAAGCCCAAGTTAGAGAATAGCACTTTTTGGTGTCTGTCACAGGGGATGTAGGGATCTCTCCCAGACTTGGTTGAAGAAGGAAGCCCACTGTAGTCTAGTACAAAGGGAGAGGCCACTTCTCCTGATCTACTTGAGAAAAAGGAAGGAGAAGCTGAGGATTGGGGGAAAGAGAGTTTCCAGGTTCAACACATGAAGGATTATTAGTCATCACTGCTGTCCAGGTCAATCCCACCAAAGGAAGTACTGGAGCACTTGAAGTGAGTCACCACTCTCACCACAGGAACTGTAAATAAAGTGTAGAGATCTGATTGTCCTTTGGAGCCTCAGGGTGGGTCAGGAAGTTGCATTTTCAGCCTTTAGGTTTCAATGGGGATTTGCCCCGCCAGAGTACCCTTATAGCTTGAAGAGAAACTTTCCTTCCCACCAGCTGTTTTGAGACCTCCTCTTTAGTGGGTCAGATTTGAAAGGGATAGAGAGTTTAAGGAGGGAGGGAGCTGAGAGTTGAGAGGAAAAAAAGCCTCAGTGCACTGAAGTTTTAGCTCTGCCCCTGTAGCATTGGTGTTTAATTCTTTCAGTTCTTCATATATTCTGGTTATTAATTCCTTGTTAGATGAGTACTCTAGCAAATATTTTCTACCATTCTTTACATGGTCTTTTCATTTTGCTAATCATTTCCTTCTTGTGCAGTAGTTTTTGAGTTTGATGCAATCCCATTTGTCATATCTTATTATTTTCTGAACTATTGGAGTCCTATTGAGAAAGTGTTTGTCTATGCTTATATCTTGAAATATTTCCCCTATGTTTTTCACTAGACGTTTCAAAGTTTTGGATCTTGTATTAATGTCTTTGATACATTTTGAGGTGATTTTTTTACACAGTGAGAAAGCGGTCTAGTTTTATTCTTTCCTATGTGGTTATCCAGTTTTCCCAGGACTATTTCTTAAAGAGACTGTCTTTTCTCTAGTGTTTATTTTTGGCACATCATTAAAAAATCATACAGTGTACCAATTAGTTTTTTCATTAGGAGATCATATGGTTCCCACTCTTGCTTATTTTCATTACTTTAACCTCTTATTTACTTTGATATTCTTGTTACTTTTGAGTACTAGTTATGTATTTTCATCCAGTTTTCAATACTAGAGTTGATGCCATATACCTCTGATTCTTCTGGATTCTGTCTGAGATACTTATACTGCTTCACATTACATATTAATTGTGTTTCTTTTGTAATTAAAAATACTTATAAAATTGTTTATATAAATCCTTCAAAGAAGTGGCTTTCACTAGTTTGTTTCACTCACTCTTCTAATTCATCAAATTTGCACTTATCTTCATTATTGTCTACCTTTTGCTTCTTCAGTTAATATAGTATTTATTCACCAGTTTCTTGTATTGTTAGGATATTTTAAATACTCTTTCTTATAAATACTTTAAGGAAGTAAATATCCCCATGCATGCTACTTGGGCTGGCTCTAACAATAGTGCTAGCAGATCTTTGTGACCAAATTTACTTTACAAGTTGAATATGTCTCCCACAATGCTGTAAAATGCTTTTTAAAAAGAAAAATATATGTCTATAATTTGTGTGTGTTTATGCACATAAAGAGAAGGGATTGCACAGAAATCAAATATTTAAAAGAATTTTCAAGATCCCTGGGTTTTTTTTCTGTGTTATATTTTGCTTACCAGTGATAGAAGAGACTTGAACAAATTCAACTGCTAGTGACTGAATGGGTTTTTCTTTTTTAGGAATGAAAGGGATTCACATCAGAATATTGATAAACAAAATAATTAGCCAACTGCAAGTTTTGTGACTTACTCAGGAAAACAGAAATTACTGTTCAATTCTCTTTTTCTCCTTTGTTGTTATTTTGACCATACTGGGGTTTGAGCTGTGGCCCTGTGTCTGCTGTACAGGTGCTCCACTACTTGATTCACACCTCTGGCCAGAAACTATTCTAAATATTTTACTCAGAGGGGATTTTTTTATTCATATGTTTTATTTTATTGTTTTTACTGTTTAGTAACACTTTTTAAAAACATTTTATTAGAATGGGTTAATTATACAAAAAGGGTTTCATTGTGAAATGTCTACACATGCATGCTATACCCTTTGATCAAATTCACCCCCTCTCTATTTCTCATCCTCTTCTCCCCCTTTGAAGTTATATTTTAACAGGTTTCAACATTTTATTTTTCTACATGTGTATAAAGTATTTTGATAATATTCACTCCTCTCCTCCTTTGCCCTCCTTTTTCCCTGATGTACACATCCCCCAAAAATGTGCTGTTTTACATTCATGGCATTCATTTCTAAGAACTAGATTCTAATAAAAGAGAGGACATTTGCTATTTGATTTTCTCAGACTGGCTTATCTACAGATCATCAGCTTTTATATTTTGTTAAATTTCAGGTTTACAGAAAAGTACAAAGTGTCTCAATAAACTGTCATATCTCTTCCCTGACATATTGCTTTGGTGCACTATTCTTTTGATAATTACATTTTGCATTTGTGGGGTATATTTGTTACAATTAATATTTATGAGTTATGATTAACTGAAATTTATAGTCCATATTAGCATTTGTTCTTTCTGTTTTACATTCTATTGCTTCTTAAAAAGTATAACATACATTTACCAGTATTCTATTGTACAAAATAGTTTCACGATGCTAAAAATCCTTTGTGTTCCACTTATTTATCCTTTCTTCCATCTCCTGGAGCTTCTTAACTTTTTTTGTTTCTCATTTACTTTTTTGTTTCTTTTTCTCCTTTTTTGAAATTTCATTTTTTATTTTTTTTATTGTGCTGGGGGTATATTTTAGCATTTACAAGAGCACTTACAATATGTCAAATATATCATAGTGGAGTTCACCCCCTCCATAAGTCTCCTTTATCTTCCTTTCCCCATTCCTGGATAGTTTCAACAGGTCTCATTTTTTTCATTTAAATACATGTGTACACAGTATTTGCACCATATTCACCCACCTAACCCTTTCCCATATCCTTTACTGTCCCACTAGTACCAATCTCCAGACAGGACCTGTTCTGCCCTTCTGTTCTCTGATTTTGTAAAAAAAAAAAAAAAAGACACTTTTGTTTGTTTAAGACAGCTATACAGGGAGTTTCCTTGTGACATTTCCATGTATATATGTATTATAACCCAAATTCGTTCATCCCCTCTATTTTTCTCCTTTCTACTTTAGTCCCCTTTTTATGATGATTTCAATAGGTTTAAAAATTCTATATTCATTCTTGAATGGGAAGTACATCAACCATATTTACCTTCTTAACTTACTTCTTTAATCCCCTCTACTTGTGTGTGACCTCACCTTAGTTTGACCTGTTTTTCATAATATTTCTGAATTTGTATTAAGTCTATATTCCACATATGAAAGAAAACATGTGACTTTTGGCCTTCTGAGCCTGGCCAATTTCGCTTGAGATGATGTTCTCCAGTTCCATCTACTTACCTGCAAAGATAAAATTTCATTCTTATGGCTTAATAAAATTCCATTGTATATAAATACCATATTTTCCTAATCCATTCATCAGTGGTGGGGCATTTTGGCTGTTTCCATAGCTTAGCTATTGTGAATAATGCTGCAATAAACATGGGTGTGCAGGTGCCTTTATTGTAAGCGTACATTCCTTCAGGTACATCCCTAGGAAGAAATGCTCAACATCCCTGGCCATAATGGAAATTCAAATAAAAACCACATTAAGATTCCACCTCACTCCTGTTAGAATGGTTATCATCAAGAACACAAACAACAACAAATGTTGGTGAGGATGTGGGAAAAAGGAAAACTCATACACTGTTGGTTGGAATGTAAATTTATACAACCACTATGGAAAACAGTATGGAGATGCTTCAAAAAACTAAAAATAGAACTGCCAATGATCCCCTTATCTTTTTGAGTTGTTTCCATAATTTTGCTTTTTCCAGAATGTCATGTAGTTGGAATCATACAGTATGTAGCTTTTTTTTCCAGATAGGCTAATTTCACTTAGTAATATGCATTTAGAATTCTTCCACATCTTTTCATGACTTAATAACTCATTTCTTTTTTTATCACTGAAGAATATTCTATTGTCTGGATATACTACTTTGTTTATCCATTCAACTGTTGAAGGACATCTTGGTTTTGTTATGTATGACCATTATGAATAAAGCTGCTATGAACATTTGTATGTAGGTTTTTGTGTGGACATAGCTGTCATCTCATTTGGGTAAACACTGAGGGTGAAAATGTTAGCTAATATTATCAGAATAGGTTTATTTTTGTAACATACTGCCAAACTGTCTTCCAATGGTAATGTGTGATCTTGCATCTTTACCAGCACTAAATCAAGGATATTATTGTTCAAATCCTCTCCATCATTTGACCTTGTTAGTGTTTTGGATTTTAGCCCACATAGTAGCCATGTAGTCATATCTCAATGCTTTACTTTGAAATTTCCTAATGCTATGTGTTGTTAAGCATCTTTTCATCTGTTAATTAAGAGAATTGGTATCATTTCTTCCTGACTATGCAGTAGAATATACCACTGAGCCAGTTTGTGCTGTTCTTTTCTGTTTTGGTTAATTACTGTTTAAATTCCTTCTGTAGATATAGGCCTATTTGGGTACTCAATCTTTCCACATATCTAAGTATCTTTCAAGGAATTCATTTCATCTAGTTATGAAATATGTGGGTATAAACAACTTTATACCCACATATAAATACTTAATATACTTTCAATGGCCATTGAGTCATTATTGATGGCTCCCCTTTGATTTTTGATATAAGCAATTTGTATTTTTTCTCTTCTTATTGTGGCTAGAGGTTTACAAACTTTATTAATCTTATCAAAAAACTGGCATCTGGTTTCATCTGTTTTTTATCAGTGCTTTCAGTATCATTGATTTCTAACCTAATATGTATTATTTCTTTTCTTTATACTTTGAATTGAATTTGTTCTTTATAAATTCTAGTTTGCTAAGGTTGACAGAAGTTTAGCTTATTAGATTACATATTCCTTCTTTTCTAATATAGGCATTCAGTGCTATCAGTTTCCCTTCAAACACTGTTTTTACTTCACCTCACATATTTTTATTCATTTCATTTTGATTTGTCATATATTAATAATTTTTAGAGGATCTTTTGTGATAATTCCATTCATGTATACAGCATACCTTAAGCATTATATTCTCATTTCCCCTTTCCCACCTCTGCCCCTTTTAAACAGTTTTGGTGGGATTCATTATGCTGTCTTCATATGTGTATATGTAGTGTACTTCTATCCTCTTTACCACTCTGTATCCTCTCCTTTCATCTCCTCTCCTCTTCCACTGATTCCCCCACACACAACAGAAACTTTCCAATACACATTTATTTCCTACCATCATTATCCTCATCATCATTATTTTAGGTCTAGGTTCCACAAATTTTGAGGACATGTGATATTTGACCTTTGAAGCTTGGCTTAAAAGCTTAAGGATGGTATATTCCATTCATTTTCTTGTAAAGGACAATATAAGTTTTCTTTATGGCTGAGCAATATTCCATGGTATATATATATATATGGTGTGTGTGTGTGTGTATCATATTTTCTTTATCCATTCCTCACTTGTTGGGTACCTTGGCTGATTCCACAGTTTGACTATTATGAAAAGAGCAGCAATAAACAAGGGTGTACAGGTATCTCTCTTGTATGTTGATTTAGACACCTTTGAGTATATGCCCAAGGGTGTTATGGTGGAGTAATAATGTAGGTTTATTGTTAGTTTTATGTGGAACCTCCATACTGATCTCCATAATGCTTATAATAGCTTACATTTCCACCAACAGTGTATGAGGATTCCTTTTTCCCTGCATCCTCACCAACATTTGTTGTTGTTTGTTTCCTTAGTGGTGGTTAATAGGACTGGAATGAAATGGAATCTTAGTGTAGTTTTGATTTGCATTTCCTTTATGGCCAGTGTTGAACATTGCTTTATGTATTTATTAACCATTAATATTTCTTCTTCTAAGAACTGTCTATTGAATTCATTTGCCCACTTATTAATTGGATTTTTGTGTTTAGAATTATTTTTAGCTCTTTGTATATCCTGGATATTAATTCCTTATTGGTTGAATAGCTGGCAAAGATTTTCTCCTATTATTTGGGTTGTCTCTTGATTCTACTATTTCTTTATGCAGAAACTTTTTAATTAGATGCAGTCCCATTTGTCATTTCTTGCTCTTTTTTTCCTGGGCACTTGGAGTCTTATTCAGAAAATAATTACCTCTGCCTATATAGTTCAAAATTTCCCATATTTTGTCCTGTAGCAGTTTCAGTTTTTCAGATCTTATATTAAGATCATTCATCCATTTAGAGTTAATTTTTGTACAGGGTGAGAGGCACCTAGTTTTAGTCTTGCTATTCATCTTTTTATTCATTTCTTTGAATTCATGCTTTCATACATGTCCTTTTTTATTCATTGATTATTCTTATATTCATGTTTTTTAATTGTTTGGGCTTTCTTCTTCTTACTATCCTGAGTGTCTGCAGTTGTGGAATTGTTGACCTTTAGAGGTGTCATGTTGCATTGTTTTCTCATATTTTTTGTTTGTGCATTGAGATTTACATATCTAAGATCAAAGTTATTGGTTCAAAGTTTTAATCAACAGTGATCTTGAAGTTGACTTACTCTCAGTGTTCAGGCATAGCTGTGTAGTAGAAGGATTACAGTGTAGTTTCTCACCACTGGACTGGGGGATAGCTCCATAAGCAAACCTTTGCCTGAGTGTCCAAGGCACCAGGCCTGGTCCCCAGCACAACTCAGATAAAGGAGTAGCTGTGATCTCTTTTGTTTCCTTGTGTATGTGTTGGTGTTATATGTGGATTGAGGGCTGAACTGGTCAAGGGCCAGTTGTCCATTTCTATGCTGCTTCCACCTTTGTGTACTGAAAGCCACTGCTGGCTGCATAGTGCCTTTTGCCTTATAGACCAGGTAAGTTCCCACTTGTTACAGAGGTCCCCCCATTTTTGCCCCTGGGACAATACATATGCACCCCTGAGGATGTCCCCCAAATGTGCCTGATAGTGTTGGGAACAAATAATACACTGAATTCTGCACTGATGGTGGAGAAATGAGGGACTCAGGTGCTCTGCAGCAAGCCTTAAAGCTACTAGATAGGTCCTGGATGCTGAGCACTGTGCCAGCCCTGGGCTTGATGGTGCTGTTTCTGCAGTGATCCCCTGGCACTGGGACTTGTTGTAGCCAAGGAGGGCAGGACCACCAACCACCAGTGCTTCACTGCCTGAGTTCCTGGTGCTGCTTGTATTTCTTAGGTCACCCTTGTCAAAGCCCCCCTCTCTCCTCAATCACTTCTTATTGCTGTCTTTCTCCCAATACTGCTACACAAGTTGGAATTGTTCCTTAATTTTCCTGGTACCTGGGAGGCTCAATCTGAAAGCCTGCCTGGTTACCAACAGGTTGAGAGAGCTCTTGTAACCTGAGCTCTCTGCCAGGGGAGGATAGGTGCTTTGTTTTTGAAATTGATCTGAGTTAATGGAGCTACTTTGACTGATTAGGCAGCACTGTCTACCTCTGGGCCTTTTGCTGCATTTTGGATTGCAGCCAGGAGCCCTCAGCCTTCCGTAGTCAAAACCTCTCCCTCTCTAAGTCCACCTCTGTTGGCAGTCTCCCACATGAACACTTTGGCTGTGAGTCCCTGGTTGCTCAGTTTGCTTCTGCAACCTGAGCTCTCTGCCCATGGTAGCCAGGTGTTTTGTTTTAAAATTTTTCCTCAGGGAATAAAGCTCACTGGATAGGGCAGGACTACCTGTTTCTGGGACTTTTGATGCTTAGTGCTTGGATTGCCCCCATCAAAACCTCTTTCTCTGTACTTCCCCCACTAGTGTCACCCACAGGTACAGTGGGACACTGTGGATGGGAGTACCACAACTCCCTGGGCTGTAATTTTTCAAATCTCCAGAGTTACTCAATTTCAAAACTCACATGCCTGCAGGCTATTTGCATGCAGCTTCTATTACCTGAGCTCTCTCCCAGTGAAGACAAGGTGCATTGTCTTTTAAATCTTCCACAGACAGTGGAGCTTCTCTAACCCCATAGGGCAGAGCTGTCAAACACCTTGCCTTTCCCTTCCTGAGCTCCCATTTCAGCTAGATTTAAGTCAAAGCCTCTACCTCTCCATGAGCCTCTCATGGCCATCCCCTCATATAATGCAGCCAGGTGTCTCAAGATGTTCTGAGCTGTGATTGCTCCTTGTTTTCAAGGAAATCACCTGTCTCTGCTCCCAGTACCCCAGTCTTAATCAGCAGGCCCTCTCTCAAGATGGTGCCTTAACATGGCTCTCTGAGGTTTGGGGAATAAAAGGCTTTCTTGTCTGATGCTAGCTGGCCTGTTGGCACTGGAGAAGTCACTATCTTGTCAAATCCCAGCACTGGGGTTAGGATAAGGAGGTATACTTTTGTTTCTGCATTGAGATATACATATCTAAGCCCAAATTCATTGGTTCAAAGTTTTGCCAATCTGTCACATAGTTGACCTGATTTACCTTGAGGTGAAAGTATTCACTACCCCTTCCCCTGTAGGGAGCAGGAGCTGGAGTTGCAAAGTATTTCTTAATTTACTCTGTTTTCTTTCTGTTTCACCATATTTTGCAGATGTTCCGTTCCTCTATTGTGGTTCTCAGTGCTCTTCCTTTCTTTTGCTGCTATGTATGTAGCCCCTTCTTTATTATCCAGACTCTTCTCTTTCATGGAGTCAGATGGAGAAAGTGAGAGATTAGGAGTCAGGAACAAACCAAGAACGTAGCAAAAGGTCCAACAACTAAATGGGAGTCACACAAGAAAACAAAGGAAGAAAGTTAGTCACAGAATGTTTTCACTCCTGTTTCACCATAAAGCAAGTATTCCAGAAAGGGGCAGCAAAACAGGGTGACCAAAGGCTGACCTATGCAAAAAGGGAGGCAAGGGGCAGGAGGAGAAACTCTTTGAGGGCTATTCCCAAAGTTTTAGAACCAACCCTCTCCAAAACCCTTATTCCCTCAGGATATGGCCATAAAAGTAACCAATAGAACCTGCATTAGCTTAACACCTGGCTAGCATATGAAATTAGGTAACACTTTACTCTGGTGAATAAAAACCCATAGACACCACTGAGTCAAAGGCAATCTACTCAGGACCCCTCCCTTCCCGAGGGAGCTTGCATTCTTTCACTTAATAAATTATCTTACATCTTGGTTGTTCGTGAAGTTCATTCTTAAGCTTTTTGAGACAAGAACCTTGAATGCCTACCGTCCCACTCTAGCTGAACACCTAAGCCAGCAAGGTTAAGTAGAGGCTTTAGGTCCTGCATAAATCTCCCATTTCAAAAGCATCTACTCTGACATCTTGCCCCTTAAGCCCTCATCCAAATGATGTATTTTGATGAGTGTTATTTTCACTTCGTTTACTTCAAAAGGTTTTTAATTTTAATTATTCTCAAGACTCCTACTTTGAACTATGTATGCTTTATAACTATATTGTTTAATCTGTGTATATTTTAGGACAGTCCTGCTATGATTCTGTTACCAATTTCTAGTTCAATTCCATTATGGCCTTAGAGCATACTTTGTACTATTTCTATTCCTTTAAATTTGATGGTGTGTGTTAAGTGGGACAGAATTTGGTCTATCGTGGTTTAGGTAGGGTCCATGTGAGCTTGGAATAAAAAGTGCTTATTTTTCAGATTAAGTATTCTCTAAAAGTTTTATAAGGTACTATTTAGTATGACTTCATCCTTATTGTTGTTTGGACTTTGGGATCTGTTAAATACCCATAGAGAGGTGTTGAAATCTTAAGAATATTTGTCTTAAGAGTGTATGCCTTTTTAAAGTCAATTTAGTACTGTGATTTTAAGTGCATACACAGTAAGGATTGGTATATATTTCTTGGAGAAATTAACCCCTTTATCTTATTTTATGCCCCTCTTTCTGCCTGATAATTTTCCTTGATCTGAATTCTGAATCATCTAAAATGAATATATCTTCTTCAGCATTATTTACATTTGTGTTAGAATGGTGTATATTTTCCCTTGCATTACTTTTAATCTATTGTATGTTTATATTTAAAATGGGTTTCATGTAGATAACTTATGGTTTGTTTTGTTTGTTTTTTAAATCTTCCATGACAGTTTCTACTTTTCACATGGTGTATTTGGAATACCGGCCTTTAAAGTGATCATTACTATAGCTATATTAATATATACATTTATTATTGTTTTCTATTTCTTCTACTCTTTTATGTCTTCATTGATATTAGTTAAACATTTTGTATGATTGCATTTTTTTCCTTTCTCAGAATATCAATCATACTTCTTTCCTACATTTTTTAGTGGCTGTCCTAGAGTTTGAAATGTAAGTTTGCAAATAATCCAAGTCCACTTGCAAATAATCCTCTACCACTTTACTGGTGATGCAAGGATCATACAGCAGTGTATTTTCAATTTTTGTACCCTGTGTATTTTGACAATGATGTCATTCATCTTACTTACTGAGAACATGTAATTATTGAATATATTGTTATTATTATTATGAACAAACTTATGTGCTAGGCAAGAATAACATACAAAATAAAATGCTTTATTTTAGCTTCATTTATTCTGTCACACTTTGTCATTGTGTAGAGCTGAGTTTGTGATGCAAACTCTTGTAAGGCACATCTACTGGCGGCAAATAACCTCAATGTTTCCTTGTCTGACAAAGTCCTTATGTTCTTCAATTTGAAGGATAATTTTTCTGTACATAAAGTTTCAGACTGTTTTTATTTATCATTTTACAACTGTAACTTGATTCTCTTTTTCTGCTTACATTATCCACATATTTTTGCATGTTGTTCATTTTTCTATCATAATCTCTAGCTTATCAGTGATAGTTATTGAAATAACTGATGTTAAAATTCCCAAATGTCTTTGGTAATTAAGTCTGCCTATGATGCTTGTGTGACTTCAAGCTGTTTTTTGTCTTGTATGCCTTGTAATTGTTTTGTTGAAATCCAGATACAATGTGTTAGTTGTAAGGAACTAAGAGAAGTTGTTTTTTAGTGTGAAGTTTTTTGTTTTTCTGGTCAGGAGTCAGAGTGTTTACTGCAACTCTACATGTTAGAGGCTAAATGTTCCTACGCTTCTTGTTTTTTCTCCCTTTTTCTTCTTTAACAAGGTCTAAAGGATGTGCAGTTCTTTTAGTTGTAATCCTCTGCTATTGTAAGGAAACTTCTCCGTGTGGGGTGAGATTGTGTGAGGTGGAGGGAAGCATTCTATAATCCTGTGATTAAGTCTTGGTCTTTGAGTGAGCTCCTGCAACTTGGCTGCTTCACAAATACTTTTCAAATTTTTACTCCTTAGATGAAGCAGAAAGACAAGAGGGCTGCAGTTTGGTATTCCTCCTCCTGCTTAGAAAGCTACAGGGGCATACAGTTAGGTATTTCTCTCCTCCAACTTGTTTAGGCTGTCATAAAACTTGTGTCAATTGAACTATGGTAAATAGTATCTCTTTTGTTAGGTGTTGTTTGAAGAAAAGATTATTCTGGGCATGCATAAAAATGGCTTCCCCCCCCAACCAGCTGAAAATAGACTATTTTTAACTAATCTTCCATCCCCATGAGAGTAGATCCTGGAGTTAAAAGATCATAAAAGTGTGGAGCCCATATTATACTGGGCATCATTGGAGGTTTTAACTCCCAAGTTCATCTACACTGAAGATCTGGGAATTTGTGAAATACAGTTTAAGTTTTATACTGATATTGCCTCCTGCACTGGCTATTGCTTCTGGGCTTCTGCTGTAGTGAGCTGTGATTCTTTGTATCAACCAGTATGTTCCTCTGTATTTTGAAATCTGCAGCTTGCTCTGTGACCTCTGTTCTTTGACTGATTTATGAAAAGTTGTTGATTATCAGTTTATTCAGTGCTTTTCTTTTTGAGAATATTGGGGTGACAACATATAAGCTTTTATGTGCTGGCCTAGAAGCCTGAAATGACCATGAGAAAAATACACTTCTAAATTCACTGTGTGTGTTGGCAGATTTTATTTCCTGTTGTATATTGGACCAAGAACTTTTTTAAATGTTTGGCTGTTGATTGTAAACCCAGTTGTTTTCTTTTTTGTTCTTTTCTTTTCCAGTATTGGAGATTGAGCTCAGGTCATCATGTACACTCTCTACCACTTGATCCCACAGTCTGTTTTGGTTTTACTTTGTTTTTCCTGTAGAACCTCATGCTAAGTTTGCCTGGGCTACCTTTAACCTTGATCCTGCTACCTCCACCTTCCAAGTAGCTCGGATTATGAGCGTGGGTCAATATTTTAGGCTATATTTAGTTCTTAAACACAGCAATTTCATGCCACATTTTCCTCTCCATGGGCCATTGAAAACAGAGTCACAAGGCATGCAGGCTGGCTAAATCTTAACTAATAGCCCAGTGGTACCTTTTCTTATGATATACATTATCTGCAGAGTAGTGTCTGTCATCTTACTATTGTCGTATAATATAATGTGAATATTAGAGTGCATTCTATCAATTTTGGCCTAATTTGTTCCTTAGAATTGAATCACAAACTCTGTTCACACTTAGGGTAGAAGTACGCAAGTCATGATCATCTGGATCATCTTCGAGAACCATTATAGTTTTTCTGTAGTTACCTGCCCGTCTAACCCCATTGTTCATGTGCCCACCTTATACCCTTGCAAACATCCCTCAACTCTGATACCATTAAAATATTAGCTCAAAATTCAAATTGCATCATCTAAATCAGTTCCACCTGCTCATGAGGTTCTTGCTGAATGCACATTAATTATACAAACTGAGAAAAATATGCCTTTGTGTGTGGATCTGTAAAAAAAAAGGAGTAGTAATTGATCCTACACACTCAATGTACACTGGTAGGGTATGCATAGAATAACTGCTATAGTCATACTTGTGTATGTAGAGGCATAATGGGAGCTACAAAAGAGAAACTGGGCAATAACAATTCTGAAATTCCAATGAGCAAAGTATGTGAAATAATTGCTTACCAATCTGTGATCAAATGCACAGTCAAATACCTGGAATACATGCCTTGCCTCCTCCATTGAAAGTTTTGCTCTAGGGTTTCTAGAAATCAAGAACATCTGTTCAGTGAGCGTGACGGTGCATGCCTATACTCTTATGTACCAGTGAAGCAGATGCAGTAGGATTATGATTTCCAGGTCT
Source organism: Castor canadensis (assembly GCF_047511655.1). NCBI lineage: Eukaryota > Metazoa > Chordata > Mammalia > Rodentia > Castoridae > Castor > Castor canadensis. Next base: position 119,670,049 of record NC_133405.1, read on the forward strand.
GTCAGCCAAATTAGCAAGGAATCTTGGTCTCAAAAATAAACAAGTAGAAAAAAAGTGTAGGAGGTGTAGCTTAAGTGGTAGAGTGCTTGCTTAGCAAGGATAAGGCACTGGGTTCATTCTGCAGAATGACAACTATTGATAAAAGAATAAATAAATAGAATTATTGTTAATATTTAAGGGGCATGATGCCTTCTAGGTTTTAGGTACTGAACTTTGAAACCTATTATTTGTAGATCTGCTGCCAGTTCACTACTTCTGCATCCTTCCCTCAATAACCTTGGAGATAAACAAATGTTAATACCACTGAAGATTTTCAGCTTCCAAACCCTAGATACCTTGTCTCAGAACACTTAACTATAACATTCCCACCTTATCAGACATTTTCTGCTGAATGGGTCTGCTCTTACTAGACCAAGGCCCACACCTGCCTGATAACACTCCAAAACAAAATGAGGGGACACTTCAGGGAGAAGGCTTTCCCTTGAGCCTCTTAGAGCTAACACCAAGGGCAGGCTACTAAACATTTCTTCTATTCTGGGGTGAACAGATCCTGTATTCTTATTCAGGACCCTCACCTTATCTCCTGATAAGACCTGGAACACCTTTCACTGATCTCAGGGCATCCTTAGCCCAAGGTCATCACCTTAATGGTGTCTTCAGATTGCAAGTCAGGAGGAACCACATGTGGCCACAGCAGTTGGGGAACTTCTGAGCGATGGTAACATGGTCAGAATTCTATGAGACTCCACTGTTTCGGAGGCAGTGGCTCCTTCAATCTTCACTCAGATTTCTAATGTTGTATCAGGATGGGAGATGGGACTCTTCCCTGTACTGATATGAGTCTGTCAGCCTGAAAACAAAGGTTTTACCTTACTGAGAAACTAGAGGGGTTATTCAGGTACTACTCCTATTCTACCTGCCTGGCACCTCTTGGTGGTTCCCTTTTTCATAAATGGGTGTGACTACTCTTCAGCATTCAGTGTCCTAACATTAGATCCAACTAAGACCCATAAGAATCTACCACTTGAATAGAACTGGAGCAACTGTGCTGAGCTTGAGGCCCTTATCTGAGACACAATAAGCGTTCATAATAAAAAGAAGTGGCACATCGGCCACAAAGCTCTGCCCTTGGCCACCCTAAGTAGAAAGCAAGATATACTTTGGGAACCTCTACTGTTCTGGAGTACGAAATTTCTTATGCATTTTTAGATCCCTCACCTTGATACCTATTAGAGACTGCAAATCCATGCTTAGACCAAGGCTTATATCCTTGAGGACCTGGGAGAATAAATGGGATCTCAACTTACAGATCTTCCCATGGCCATATAGGTCTCAGAGCTGTGAGTCCTTGGTCTTTCAGTGATTCCTATATTCTCTGTCTTGGCCCTTCTAAATCCTCATTGTGGGGTACTCATTTTGCCTCCTTTCTTTTTGCCATACTGGGGTTTGTACTCAGGGCCTTAAGCTTGCTAGGCAGATGCTTTTACCACTTGAGCCACTCTACCAGCCCCTTTTTTCTTATTGATTAACACAGACAGGGAAATTTGCATATACATGCACAGAATAAAGCAGGTTCCTTACTTCAAGCCTTGCAGTAATGACTCCCACTCCCAGGCTTCATGTGAGATAGAGAACCTATAGCACAATGCAAGAGACATAGGACAGGTACACTGTTAGAAAAAAAAACACACAGATTCATTCTTTTCATTCATTAGCACACTGATCCATTCCTTTGATTCATTAGCTAGATTTAATCTATTCTTTAACCTTATCCTGAATAGATTTACTTTCTCTAGGGAAAAGTCAGAGCAGGGTGATTTTGTGACTTATTGATATTTTCATGTTGTCTGACATTGCATATGTAGATGATAATATTGTCACTGGTCCAGACTGGGAGCAATGGAACATTGTGGGCTCCACACAAATCCAGGAGTCTAGTATCAGCGTTGTCAACTACATGCTTGTGAACTTGAGAAATATGCAAATACTCATTCTGTGATGTGGGTATGCTAAGCCCTATCTTCTAGTAATATTGGACATATGTACTGTATAAAAGCTACATGAAATACTGATAAAAGTAATAAATTTCAGTTTCATATCATTATTTTATTTTTACATACTATCATTTTCCTAATGATATAGTGAGAAAAAAATGGTCACATTGTCTTGCTAAGATTTATGAGATTACAATGTTTTAAAATCCTTATAATTCAGAAAAGATGCTCTATAAACATTTCTAGTTAATTAATATCTAGCTCATACTGCTAATTACATTCCACATGATTGAGAATGAGAAAATACCATACTCCAGTAAGAGGTTTTGTTTTCTATTTATTTATCATTTTTGATACTCCAGTAGATACTAAAAAATATCCACAGTACTAGTATAAAACAAATACTAGAAAGAGTAAGGCACACTGAGAATTAAACAAGTATTACTTTGGTTTTTACTTCTTTTCCACTTTGAATTGTGATACAATAACTTTCTTTGGTATTCTTTCACATTTCCATTAGAATACTATGTTACTTAGTTCCAGATCATAAAGAAAAGATGGTTTGTGAATTTGTTTTATAAACACTAAAAAATGTAACTTTCAATCCCTATTAAAAAGCAGTTAATGCAACTATATAAACCAATATAACATGTTACTCACATAACACAAAAGAAAAGAAATGGTACACTTTATTTCCTCCGGCCCATAGTAGTCTCCATTACTTGGAAGACTGAATGCTCTTCAAACATAGAGAAAAACTCTACTTTAGACACAACTAGATTTTGGGAGGCCCTGTGAGACATGGCCTTGCAAGGAACCCTGACCTGGGCAATAGTGCAAGCCACAGCTGCAGCCCTCCCTTCTGGTCTTGTTTCCTGATCTCTCAAAGACTCATCATACAGAACAGGAAAGGCCCTAAGGATGTTATCATTGATCTTGGCCAAAATTTCCAGGACTTACATTTTGTTGGTTTCAGCTAGAGCTCTGGAACCCTACAGGAATTCATAGCAGGGAGGATCACTGCCAGGTATCTGGCGGTATTTTTCCTGCACTAAATTTTTGGTAATTACCTTTCAGGGCTCCCTAAAAATTAAGCACCTCTGCCTACCATATATCCCCAGGGCATTGAGGAAATCCCACATCTCTTCTCTGTGGCATGATTGTCCTTCATGAAGATCACACTGTTAAAAATATCTTAAAGATATTGGGGTGTCACGAGAGAGACAACACAACTCCAAAGTTAATAGGCAAGGCAACATTTACTTCTGCAAAAGGGTATGCACCCTATAAAGAGTCTGGGAAGGAAGAACACTGGGTGGGAAGTCTGCTCTGGTTTTATCTCTAACACAATGTTGCCTCTCTCCTGGATTGGGCAGGTTTCTGATTCACAGTCTATGTGGTTGGCTAATTGGAAAGGGGACAGGTTGGAAGGGGGGCTTTGAAGTCAAAGAAGTTTAAAACTTCAGGGAAGCAATAACTGTTTTAGGTTTTCAGCTTCAGATCCAGGGCATCTAGAAGAATTTGCCCAGCTGAGGATAACAACCCTTTGTTCTTAACAGAAACTTTTATTAAGTTAAGCAGACTCCATGAAGCATATGGGAAGTGAGTTAGTGAGACAGTTATTAATGATTAAATCCTTTGACAGAAAAGACCCAACCTAAGCTGATTCTTGCAACACCTAGGAGCATCATGATGATATCAGTCTTTGGCAAGCCCCTACAATCCTCACTGCAAAGGCCCACCTTGCTGACAAGGGTATAGGTGCTGGGATTTACTTCCTGCACCTCAGTGCCAAAGACCAGCTCCATGTGTTCATAGGATTTCCTGAAGATGTCAGGAAAGTGCTACTTATATCTCCTGCTGACCACCTTTAGCATGTCTGCCTGGTTAACAGGCTCCTTCATTTTATACTTCTCCACCAGGAACTATATCAACATCGTCGCCCTCCTACTAAGTAGTTCTGTGTGCATGCTCTGAGTGGAAGATGCCTCCTGGGAGGTACTTGAACTTTTCTTATTTGCACCAGCATTGGGATTCTGGGCACCTACATCACAGCACTTCCAGGAAGCACCCGCATTAGGAGAGCTAGAGGTTGCTACTCCCAGACACTCCTGTAGAATTTAGGCAATAGGAGCAAGGGAGAATTCGCTCCCCACTGGAGGGGGACTCTGACTCTTCTTGTGCAATGACCTCTGTGCCACTTGGATCTTGGCTCTCCCCATGTGATTGTTGATGCTTGGTGTGATAGCAGAGCTTGTTTTTCTGCCCTCCTGGCATAATAACTGGAGTCAGGGACACAAGCAGGACAGCTGACAAGGTGGGAACCTGGAGAGAGGAGTGACAATTTGTAAGTACCATCAAGAGCATAGCCTTGACATAGCCCAGATCCCTCTGCTGATTTCCTCCCGGAAACTTCTTTAGAAACCCACTGGAATTCTCTTCTGTTCAGCTTGTGTCCTCAGATCCTCTGAAGGAAGTTAAGAGAGTCTTAAGGCACTGCATGACACAGGGCTTACTGCGGCAATTGTAGGGGCAGGTAGTAGGGACCGTTTTGATTAGCACTGAGAGTCTTCTTGGTTTACATTCAGGACCATCAAATGCATTCCTTCCCCTGTTCTGACTTCCAATTTCCTTAGTGTCAAGCAGAAGGCAATAAAGAGCACTTTCTTCCACCACTTCATTCTATACTCCACTCCTGGGCCTGCTAAAGCTGATCAATGGGAAGATAGTTGAAGGTTCTTGTTTCTTGTGGGTGTTTGGTTTCCATAGTAACCTGAGTCCTCACCCACGTCATGTGACCTGGGAATCATGCAGGGACTATCCCTGTCATCTTCTTACACTAAGTCCTGTCTTTTTCCCACCACATTTTACTAAAACTCTCATCCCAGGATTCTGAAGAGCACAGCTATAAGGCACACTTTCTGGCATTCAGATTCTCTGGGCCCATGCAAGGCAGAGTCTGTGCTTGGGTTCCTTGTGTCTGCCCCCCAACCCACACTGAGTTTGGCAGCATGGAATTTCATTCCCCCCACTTCTTCAGGACCCAAACTTTAACACTATAGGGCCTGGGATTTGCCCTTTTGCTGACTAAAGTCCACCACCTCAGTTATAGTAAGATCTAGTTCTTTCAAACACAGGAGAGTGAATAGCCTGTGGACCTGGCATGCTGGGGACTCAGGAGACTTAATTGGGGGTGGGGCCCTCTGTTGCCAACTTCTCAGGGGGAGTGCAGGTTGCAGTTTTCAGGGATTCACTGGGGGTCACAGTGCTAAGTCAGGTCACCCACCAATACTCCTGAGAACAGGTGGGGAGGTCTCTGTCAGCGGACTGGAGGTCACATCTTTGAAAGCAAGTCAATACCCTAGGTCGGTGCCAGAAGAAGGATGAAGCAGAGAAGCAGGCCTTCCATTTTCACCTGCCTGGAAACCTGATCCTCCAAATTTAACCCCAGGGGTGGAGCTGCCCATGTTCCTTTGTTCTGAGGGGAGGAGGGTTCCCAGAAGAATCACAGGAATGCTTTGCATGGACTTTGTGTGGGCAGTGGACTTTTCCTTTTGTGAGGTGAGGCAAGGCTGTCAGACCTTACAGCTCATTCATTTCCCTCACAGTCCTGAACAGGAAGTAAAGTGTATCCCTAGCCCAGCTGCCATGCCCTGGACCTTCCCAGAAGTGCCTCATGGGGCTGGAGGTGTGGCTCAAGCAGTAGAGTAGAATGCCTACTTTGCAAGTGTGAAGCCCTGAGTTCAAACTCCAGTTCCACCACAAAAACAAAAAGTAAGTGTCTCATAGGCTAGGGCTCTGTACAGTGTCTTACCTTGAGGTAAGTCCTGTGTTGGGAAATGAGGGGTGCTAGCTTGCTAGGCAATTCCTACAGCAATTTTTGCTTTAGTTTGTGTTTCCTGTAGAGTCTCCTGATTTTGCCCAGGCCAGCCTGGAACAGAGATCCTGCTACCTCTGCCTCTAAAGTAGCTGCGATTAAGCATATGAACTACCATGCCTAACCTTGTTTTGACTTCTTGTTGAAGGTTGGCCTCCTTGGATCTATTTACTTGCTGTCAGTCTGTAACATCTGAGACCTCACTTCCTGAGACTCATACTGATGAAATTCATTTGTCTACTACTGCCTGACCTTGTTGTTCAGGTATGTTGAGGTGGTAGAAGAAGTGAAGACTGTGGAGCCCCATTTATTTTGATTTGTGGAGCCCCTCTTTCTTCACTTCAGTTCCTTGTACTGACTATTTCACAGCCTGTGATTCCTTCCTTTTCTGATTGAAAATCATCCCTTCCTACAACCATGGGTAAAGTTCCCTAAGAAGAAAGTAAAGGGATGCCTTTTTTCCTATAGCCATGTCTGGCTCCTCTGTTGTCCTACATCAGTGTATAATGATAATAAATATAATAATAATTATAATATATAATAATATTAGTAATAATAATAATGGTTCATGAGTGTAAAAATGTGGACTGATTGTGAGGGAGCAATTTGAGAGGGGAGGTATAAAAGAGGGGGACAATTATGCTGAATGAATATATTTCTTCTTTATGTATTACTATGATAGTGGCATTTCACTTTTTCATCCTAATATTCTGTATATTTTTGTTAATTATTATACTGGGTCAATAATTTAGGATGAAATTAACATTGGAATCAATAGACTAAGACAACATATTGTTCTCTGGAAATGTGAGTGGATCTTATCCAATCACTTAAAGTCTTGCATAGAACAAAAGGCCAGCCTTTCTTTGAGTAAGAGTGAATTCCTCTTGCCTGTCTGTATTCAAGGTGGGACATCCTGCATATCTTTGAATTTTCAAAATCCATATTGAGTGAACCAATTAATTCAGGGGGCTATAACAGCATACCATACATGGGTGGCTTCTAAACAACAAACCTTTATTTTTTACAGTTCTGGAGTCTTGGAAGTATAAAACCAAGGCACTGGCAGATTCAGTATCTGGTGAGGGTCTACTTCCTGCCTCGTATGTGGCTATTTTTTTCTCTGTGTCCTCACATGGGAGAAGAGGACCCTTTATAAGGACTCTAATCCCATTTATCAAAGTCCTTATGATCTAATCATCTTCCAACTGCTCTACTTACAAATTGTTTTATGGTAGGATTGGTCAACATACCCACAAAAATGCCTCTTCTATTGCCATGCTTTCAGGTTCTAGATGTTTAAACATTACTCAAGTTTTCTTTGTTGTAATTTATAATCCTAATAAACACATATATATATGTTATCTATATGATACACTTATCTTCTGAATATAGTAAATATTTAAAGTAAATGAAGCAGTGATTGATGTAGCCATTATTCTTTGAAATGTGTGTGTGTGTGTGTGTGTGTGTGTGTGTGTGTGTATGTGTGTGTGTGTATATGTTTATGTCAGAGTGCAGGAGGACAAATGTGTAAAGACTTTGTTTTGAGGTATCCAATCACATTCAGTTACCTTATCCTTGTTCATTTGAGTTCAGATTCTTGTAGGGCAACCCTGTTCCTTGTCCTGTAGTAACCTAAATGGCATTTTGGCAAACAAAATGGCATGACATTGCCACTCACAACAGACCTGGCCTGAAAATCATTTTGTTCAGAGTCTTTGAACATATCCTGTTGGCTGGTGGGGGGAGGGCAATCATTCTATATTTGTCTCAGAACAACACTTTTTGTTCCTTCTTTCTTGCCTCTTCTTTAAGCCCCCAAAATATCCTAACCAAAAGGTTCTTTATTTTCTCCTCTTTCTTTTTTTGTCCAAATGCTTTTCTTTGGAGGGAAGCCAAAGAAAAGCTCTGGACAGGTATGTTGGATGCTAAGTATTGAGGTATATATTTTATGTTATTTTTTCATTCTTGCTAGCTATTAATATAAGCTCATTTCTAGAAATCTTGAAGACTTATGGGGGCTCTAGAAACTCTGTTCTCTGTCTTTGTGAAAGTCCTCAAGACCAGCCACTTCTATCTCTGAAACCCAAGACTACAGTGGCCATCTAAGAAGTGGTTGGCTGACCACCTGCCATGCATGTGGCAGCTATAAATTTTGTGCCAATCTTCTCTGAGTCTCAAGGTGAGAAACATGGTTTTACAGTCATAGGGCAGTGCATATTTGCTGATTGGGACTGAGTTTCCTAATGGATCCATGTATAACACTGGTTAGATATAGAAGTAAGGGAGCACATATGCAGCACTTGACTACTCAAGATGTGAAAGTCATTCTTGGTAAATCCTTCATTTCCAAATGGTGTCAATACACATCTCTTTCTCCTACCTGGACACTTCTCCAAGAGTCTCTCCATTTGTTTCCCTATCTTCCTTTATCTTCCTTTGCTAACTCCTTCCTCTCATAGGGTTGAGGGTGAGGTGGATAGCAATCTTCTTTTTCCTCTAGTTTAGCCCTGGTGAGGGTTTGTGTTTCTTCATCTCAGACTGCCAGTGCAAGATTCCTCCCACTCTGAATCTTGTTGACTGAGTCTGGCTACAATAATTTTTGAACACAGACATTCACCATGTCCTTCACATTTGAAAGTGTTATGCTCTTGTGTTTAGAGGTTTGTCCCTGCTTGGTAATAGTTTATAGTTTCTTCATTCCCTGTTATTGGTGAATCAGTTTTATGTGGCATATATGGGTTTTAATTACTCTGTGAACTGTTTCTGTTGACTTTTTAGCAAAAAAGATCAGATACATTTCGTGTTTTATGAAAAGTTTGATGTAGTGGCTTTCCATAGCAATAGAATCTTTTAAATACACTCTTACTATTTTGAGCCTGACTTATTTTTTGACTTCTGTCTTTCCTTCTTTCTGGTGAGAAGGGTTCCTTGGTATCATCTGGGACAGTAAGAAATAGCATTCTGTTTTGAGTGAGACATAGATACTATGTGAAACTCTCAGTCCTCTATTAGTTCAATTTAACCTAAGTAAACCTGACAGGAAAGAATGATATTTGAAATTGAGGTTGACTTGCAGATCTCTTGCCTAAACTCTCAGACCTTGACTGGAAATAAATTCTGTGGTGATTAGGACCTGTGAAATCTACCCTTTGAAACTTACTGGAACAAGCTTTTAATACCCTCAGCAACTTTTATTTTTAACAGTGTCATCTCCAGTAAACCAGAGTGAAGTCTTACCATGGGTCAGTGATTTTTTTTTTGTCAGTGGCACTGTAATGTAATGCTTGAGCCTGGGAACATTTTGTATAGCAAGGATTTATTTTTCATATTTCTTCAAGCTGGAAAGTCTAAGATCTAAAGGTTGGCAATGGTGAGAGACTTTGTGCTCTATCATTACATGGCAGATGGCTAAAAGTAAGGTGGAGAGTGAGGAGGGGAGGAAAGAGGGAGGGAAGGGAGAGGGGAGAGGAAGCTCAACATAGACAAAAAGAGAGAGACACATGGGGGACAGACATGACAGAGAGGCAACAGAGGAGGGAGGAGTGAACAAGAGATAAAACAAAGAAAGATGGAGTGGGGAGTAAGAGTGAGATAGGACACAAGACTTAGAGGTAGAGATTGGGAGAGAGGAGAGCAAGTTTGTGTAAAATGATCCTTTGATAAAACTGACTCCCGCGATAGTGAATCCATTTGAAGTTATTCTCAGGATAATATTATTAATTCTTTCCTGAGTGTAGAACACACATGGCCTAACAACCTCAGATTACAACTGTTGCATGTTTTGTCGGGAAATATACATACCTTATCAGTCAGGAATGCCCTTTTTGTTTTATTAGTCCACCTATTCCTCATCTCCTTCTTCCTCTTAAATAGTCCCCCCTTCTACCTCAATGTCATCTTTCTAGATTCCACATATTAGAGAAACCTTGTGATATTTGTCTTTGAGTCTGGCTTATTCCCCTGTACAAAATCTCTAGTTCAGTCTATTCTCCTGAAAAATGACATGATTTTGTTGTCTTTATAGTGGAATATAATTCTTTGTGCATATATACCATATTTTCTTTATCCATTTATTTATTTATGGACTTCTAAGTTGATTCCATGACTTGGATATTGTGAATAGTGTTGCTATATCATGGGTGTTCAGGTGTCTCTATTATATCTTGACATGGATTACTTCAGATACATACTCTAGCATGGCATAGTAGCATCATATAGTATTTCTGAGTTTTCCACAGTGGTTGGACTAATTTACATTGCCTCCAGTAGTATATAGCAATTGTTCCCTCCCCCATCTTCATCAACATTTGTTGTTTTATGCTTTCTTGATTATACTTATTCTGATTGGGATGAGATGGAATCTCCACGTAGTTTGATTTGTAGTTTCCATATAGCTAAAGAAATAAAACATATTTTCATGTATTTATTTGTGGCTTTTATTCTTCATTTGGAAAGTGTTCTGGTCATCTGGCCACTTAGTGATTAGATTATTTTCTCTTTCAGTGTTTAATATGTTGAATTTTTTACATATTCTGCATGTTAATTCTCTGTTGTATGAATAGCTGGGAAAGATTATCTTCTCTTTTCTAGGTTGTCTGCTCACTCTGGATATTGCTTCCTTTGCTGAGCAAAAGCTGTCTAGTTTGATACAATCCTATTTGTTAATTATTGTTCTTTCCTCACCTGTTTGAGTCCAACTGAGAAAGTTATTTCTTAATATATTTCCCCCATGTTTTCCACTAGAAGTTTGAAAGTTTCAAGTCCTTTGTTAAGGTCTTTGACTAAAGTTAAGTTAATATTTTTTATAAAGGTTAAGAGATGGGGATCCAGTTTCAATTTTCTATATTTCTATATCTAGGGTTTTTTGATCTGATGGTAATGATTTTTTTATTAGCATATAATAGTTGTACAAGGGGATACATTGTGATATTTATATATATGTTTACAATATATCTTAATTAGATTCACTCCTTCCATTGTTCTCCCGCATTCCTTCCCCTCTTTCTTAGAACAATTTTAATAGGTTTCATTATTCTATTTTCATATATGAATACAAAATATATCCACCATATTCACTCTCATTCACCCTTTTCTTATGACCTTCCCCCTCTCACTGGTATCCACACCCAGACTAGACTTGTTTTACCTTCCTGTCCTTCATACTTTTAAGTGTGTATTGATAGTCTAAGAGGATTTTGCATTGGCATTTCAGACATGTATATTTCAAGTTTTAATCAGATTACCCCCCAATACTTACTCTTTCTCTATTTTTTCTACCTTATTATTCAATAGTGTACAATGCATTACCTTATGTTGTCTTCATATATAGATGGAATGTTTCAATATTTTTCCTTTTGTAGCATTCTCTTTCCTTCTCCTGCCTACTGTGGTCCCCTTAGATCCACTAATACAATCTTGTCTTCTCTGTCTCTCATATGTATGTGTGTGTGTGTGTGTAAGCATATGTATATAAGATCGTATTTGTATTTATGTATTTAACTTATGGGTCTAGCTTCTAGAAATGAGGGAACACATACGACCTTTGACCTTTTAAGTCTGGCTTATGTCATTTAACATCTTGTTCTCCAGTTCCACTCATTTACCTGTAAGCAACATAATTTCATTCTTCTTTATGGCTGGATAATACACCATTGTGTACATATACCACATTTTCTCGATCCATTCATCAGTTTTGGGGCATCAGGACTATTTCCAAAGCTTGGTTACTATGAATAGTGATGCAATAAAGATGGGTGTGTAAGTGTCTCTTGTATCCTGGAGCACATTCCTTTGACTATATGCCCAGGCATGATATCACTGGATCATATGGTAGTTCTATTTTTAGTTTTTGGAAGATCCTCTATAATGCTTTCCATAGTGGTTATGCTAATTTACGTTTTTACTCACAGTGTGTAAGTGTTCTTTTTCCTTTTTGGCACATGTTTGCTAAAATTTGTTATTGTTTGTGTTATTGATGATAGCCATTTTGAATGGGATGAGTTGGAATCTCAATGTCATTGTGACTTGCATTTCTCTTATGGTCAAAGATGTGTACTTCATCTTTTGAGAATTGTCTATTCAGTTCATTTCCCTGTTTTTCAGTGGGTTGTTTATTCTTTGCAAGATTAGTTTTTTGAGCCCCTTATATATTATCATTATTAATCCCTTGTCAACTGTGTATAGCTGGGAAAGATTTTCTGCCATTCTATAGGTTGTCTCTTCAGTCTAGTGACTGTTTCCTTTTTTGTGCAGAACCTTTTTTAGTTTCATGCAGTTCTATTTGTCAATCTTTTCTCTTAATGACTGAGATACTGAAGTTCTATTCGATAGAGTAATAATGTCGCCATTTTGTGAATCAGCAGCCAAAATGGCAGCCCCACTCTTAACAGAAATTCCCGTGCTCTAAGACAGCCCTACCCCTACCAGAGACTACCACGCACATGCTAACTTTCTCAAGCTCCCTCTTCTTTAAAAGCTATGCCCGGCCCAGAGTCTGTGCTGTGCCATCTTTCCCCGGCCAGCCTGGCAGTTTGAACCTGCCATTAAACTTTGCTCTTGGACGTGAGACTTTTCTTTGTGAGCAGTGTTTTTCCTAACACTATTTATAAAGTTATTATCTATGCTTTGTGGTCCAGTGTGTTCCCTATATTTTCCTGGAGTAATTTCACCATTTCAGACCTTATGTTAAGATCTTTAATCTCGTGAAACTAGGATGGCAGATAGTCAATAGACCCTGAAACCCTGACTTCCATGATTACAGAAGGATACTTCAGATTCATTGTAACAAGGATAGGGTAATATAGTTTTTTGCCAATTAAGATACTGCCAATACATAAGGTGAACATAATGTGCAACGACTAACCCTTAAATTAGCATTTTTTATCAGATAACAGCCCCAAAAGCCTCTGCACTGCAACTGGCTTGCTGCCTGCTGAAAAGCTATTTGTCCCTTTATTTTTTGGTGGGGGGCTTCATTTCTCCTCTCATGGAAGATCAAAAGTGCAATGCAGAGGACTGCAAAATGAGTTCTGCAAACATCTGCAATGTCCTGGACCTGCCATAATTTGTGGACACAGAACTTGTCTACCTGAACCATCCTGGAGCTGACTTGATCCCATCTGAGTGAATCTGCAACCCCACCAGGTGAGCAGGACACACATCTGCTCTGGAGGGAGCCACATAGCTCAGCACAGCAGGTGGGCAGATTACACTCCCCTTGGATAAAACTGATGGCCAAATAAACAAAGAGAATATTTCACCTCTGCTTGGTGAGGGTGGGGCAGAATGCTGAGCTGATCAAGCCTGGCGGTAGGAGTGGCTCAACTACACTCTGGTGAAAATAACACCACATCCTTCACCTTGGAGAAATTGGTAGTGAGCTGAAACTGACAGACTTTCCAGAGAAAAGTGATGGACCAAAAAGCTCAATTCTATCTCCCAGGCCTTCCCTGTGGGCAGTAGGGGCTGAGGCTGCCCACATACCAGCTCCTCATGAGAGCACTTTAGAGAACCCACCTACAAAAATAAGCAGTCCAGAGAGCCCATCCCCCAAGGAAAACCTGGACTCAAACACCCTGAGTGGATTCCCTCCCCCAAAGCTGACTCATAGGCAAGGGCAACATCCATTGCTATACAGCCCAGCATACAACCTTAGAAACAGGCAGAGACACAGAAAAAACCCCTGTTAAAAGGGTCAGCAACTGGATTAGAAATCAGAAAAATCACTTCTCTGCCTTTGGCTAAGATCAAGTGTAGTATCTGTTCTTATCAGTTTAATATCTGATATGCCCTCTATCTGAGGACAATATATTAAATGGATTTTTGGAATTAGGAGATGGAATAGGAGCTTGCTACGTCCACTCCATGCATTGGCCTGGTATTGCAGTACTTCTAAGAACAGTGCACTAAAAAAAAAAAAAGAAAGAAAAGAAAAGAAATCAGAGGAAAGATCTCAGAACTGAGAGGGAACTCATTCTGCTCCATAACAAGGAAGAAATTTGGACAATAAACATATATGTGTGTGTGCATGTATGGTATTTTTATTTTTTCAATTTGTTGTTACCTGTCTCCCTCTTCCATTCTGTCCAAATGACAATTTGCTTAGCCCACTCTTCTACTTTCTTTTCTCTGTCCATTTTTCTTCTCTCTTCTTCTTTTCTCTCATCCTTTCTTCTCATTACCTTAATCTTTTCCCCCTCTCTTGTCCCCCACTGCCTCTACTTCTAACACACTCATCAAGTAGTCTGTTATACAAACTTTACACATTATCCCCATCCACCCTATCCCTTAAAAATCCCTGACAGTAGCACCCTCCCCCACAAGGACTGAATAACACTTTACACATATAAGGTCCTAATTACCCTGTAGCCCCACACCTCATAACTCTTCTCTCCTCTCCCCATCCCCCGACCCTGACCCCTCTCCCAGCTCCATCTTTTCAATTACCTTAGTATTTATCTCTGTGCAAACAACTGCTGTCTCCCCAATACTGGCTATTTATAGATAATATCACCAAGGGTTTTTATATATTATGGTTTGGCATTGAGTCTGTGAATGTGTTGTTGCTAAGTTATACCATGAGGTCATGAAACAGAAATATTACTATAACCTAGCTAACAATTAAGCTATTCAGAGCATTGAAGTTAAGTCAAGGGAAAGATAACAGGTGACTAAAACACCCAGCTAACTAAGCAATAGCATATCAGCAAAGCACAAAATAGAAACATGGGGAGAAAAATAAGGCAGGGGAATATGACTCCTCAAAAGACTAACAATAACATAATAGAGGATTTAGTGGACAGTGAAGGGGATGAATCCCTTGTTGCAGACTTCAAAAGAATGTTGATTAGTTTGTTCAATGAGCGTAAAGAGGACATACAAAAAAAAAAAACCTCAATGACTCCCAGGAGAACACACACACACACAAAAAAAAAACTTGAGAAGATATAGAAAGTTAAATGAACTCAGAGAGGATTTCAACAAACTCTGAAATGAAACTAAGGAGAATATAAAAAAAGGGCATAAATAAGTTAAAGAAAACAGCACAAGATATGAAAGAGGAGATTAACAAAGATATGGAAAGTCTCAGAAAAAAGAATCAAAAAGAAATTAGGGAAATAAAAAGTTCCAAAGTCAAATAAAAAATACAGTTTAAAGCCACTCCAGCAGACTGGAACAAGTGGAAGACAGAATTTTAGGGTTTGAAGACAAAATAGATATTAAAGAACCAACATAAGAATTCTTAGACAAAAGACTCAAGAGCTTCTAAAGGAATAAGCAAGAACTCTATCAAAACACCACCTGCGAATCATGGGCATCAAAGAGAAGAAGTTCAAACCAAAGGAATGGGTAATATATTCAACAAGATAATAGCAGAAAATTTCCCAAATCTCAGAAAGAAGATGCCCTTTCAGATACAGGAAGCCTCCTGGTCACCAAATGAACATGACCAAAATAGAGCCTCTCCACAGCATGTTATAGTTAAAATAATTAACAAAGAGTACAAGGAAAGAATATTGAAGGCTGTAAGAGAGAAAAATCAAATAACATGTAAAGGTAAACCCATCAAAATAACAGCACATTTCTCAACAGAAACCTTAAAGGCAAGAAAGGCACAGAGTGAGTTGTTTTGAGCACTGAAAGAAAACAAATTTCATTCTAGGATACTCTACTCAGCAAAGATATCATTCAAAATTAAAGGAGGAATAGATATCTTCCTTGAAAAACAGAAACTAAAACACTACATGACTGCTAAATTACCACTACAGAAGAATCTGAAAGGATTCTTATACACAGAAGATGAAAACAACCATAGCCATGAAAGGATGGGAATTATTAAACCTCAAGAGAAGAGATGACAAGTAATCAGAGAGTCGCATGTAGCATAGTATTAGTTGCACACACACAAACCCTTACTCAACAAAAGCAACTAATAGAAAGAAGCACCACATACCTCTCAATATAAACACTGAATGTTAATGGCCTGAACTCCCCCATCAAAAGTCTCTAAGTGACAAGCAGTATTAAAGAGGAAGAGACAAAAATCTGTTGTTTAAATGAAACCCACCTTACAGACAGGCAGGAGCAAACATTACCTTAGGGTGAAAGGGTGGAAGAAGATTTACCATACTAATGGCTCTTAAAACAGGCAGGAGTAGCAATACTTATTCAGACAAAGTAGATTTCATACCTGAATTAGAAGAGACAAAAGAATCGTGCGACACCACCACTTATGGCCAAAGTGGTCCATGCTGGGAGTTGGTGGCATGGTGCAGAGCTCTTAGGAACCAGCAGCTTTGGCATGGACTAGTATCTGGTGACTGTGATTTGCAGGGTCTGCCATGGAGCCAGAGCAGATGCTGGAGGGACAGACACAGGTTGCAGAAAATCCTTACTCCGAGTACGGCCTCACAGACAACTTGGAGAGGATAGTGGAAAATGAGAAAATTAATGCAGAAAAGTCATCAAAACAGAAGGTGGGTCTACAATCTTTGCCAACTCGTGCCTACTTGGACCAGACAGTCATGCCTATCTTATTGCAGGGGCTGGCTGTGCTTGCAAAGGAAAGACCACCAAATCCCATTGAATTTCTGGCATCTTATCTTTTAAAAAACAAGGCACAGTTTGAAGATTGAAACTGACTTATTGGGAAGAAAAGAAAAATTTGGTTGCTACTGTAGATTTACATGATTAAGAGGCAGCTTTAATTGCCATGATTTCTCCCCCTTTTGGAAGTTTAAGAGCCATCAAGACAACAGAACTTATTTCCGGATTGGCAGAAGAGAACTTATTTCCCTTACTTGATTTAATCACCATACTTATTTAATGAGTGTCTTCTGTGCAATTTTTTTTCTCAAATCATCTTTGTTTTTAAAAGTGACCTTCAAAATAAACTGTCAAAATGCCAAAAAAAAAAGAAGAGACAAAAATGTTACTTCATACTAATAAAAAGAGCAATACATCAAGAGAAAATAATGCCCAATGTTGGCTCACCCAACTTCATTAAACATAAAATACTGGACTTAAAAATGCAGATAAATCCCTGCACAGTGCTGATAAGAGACCTCAATATTCCTCTATCACCAAAAGATAGGTTATGCAGGTGAAAAATTAACAAAGAATCTCTAGAATTGGGTGATACCATAGATCAAATGGACCCGACAGACATCTACAAAGTATTCCATTCTGCAACAGGACAAAATCCATTCTTCTCAGCAACCCATGGAACTTTCTCCAAAATAGACCATATTTTAGATCACAAAGCAAGTCTTAACAAATATGAGAAAATTGAAATAACCCCCTGAATACTGTCTGACCACATGCAATAAAACTAGAACTCAACAACAAAAGAAACTGCAGAAAATGCTCAAACACCTGGGGACTGAACAACATGTTGTTCAATAATCAGTGGGTCATAGAAAAAATAAAGGAAGAAATCAAAAAGTTTAGGGAATTTAATGAGAATAAAAGCACAACCTATCAGAATCTGTGGGACACAGCAAAGGCAGTTCTAAAGGAAAGTTTATAGCCATGAACACATATATTAAAAACACAGAAAGATCTCAAAAAATGACCTAATACACTTAGAAAAACAAGAACAAGCTAAACCCAAAACTATAAGAAGAAAAATAATAAAACAAGGGCTGAAATCAACAAAATAGAGAACAAAAACACCAAAGAATCAACAAAACAATAAGCTGGTTCTTTGAAAAGATAGGTAAGATTGACAAACCTGACTAAAATGAGGAAGCAAAAGAACCAAATTAATAAAATTAGAAATGAAAAAGGGGAGCAAACAACAAAAACCAAGGAATTCCAGGGAATCATTACTGGCTACATTGAAAACCTATATTCAAATAAATTAGAAAGTCTTGAATAAATGGACAAATTTCACGAAACATTTGACCATCCAAAGTTGAACTAAGAGGATATTAATCACATAAACAGATCTATAACAAGCAATGAAATTGAAGCAGCAATAAAAAATCTCCCACCCAAAAAACTTCTAGAACCTGATGGATTCACCACTGAATTTGCCAGATCTTTAAAGAATAACTAATACCAACACTCCTCAAACTTTTCTACAAAATAGAAAGGGAAGGAACACTGCCAAACTCATTCTATGAAGCCAGCATTACATTCAACTCAAAACCTGACAAGGATGCAACAACAAAAAAAGAGAATTACAGGCCAATCTCTTTAATGAACACAGATGCAAATATCCTCAAAATATTTGCAACCCAAATTCAACAACATATCAAAAAGATCATGGACCATGATCAAGTCAGTTTCACCCCAGAGATTCAGGGTTGGTTCAACATACACAAATCATTAAATGTAATACAGCATATTAACAGAAGCAAAGACAAAAACCACATGATCATCTTAATAGGTCCAGAAAAAGACTTTGATAAAATTCAACATCCACTCATGAGAAAACCTCTGATGAAACCAGGAATAGAAGGAGTGTAGTTTAGCATAACAAAGGCTATATATGTCAAGTGCACAGCCAACATCATACTAAGTGGGGAAAAGCTAAAACCATTTCCTCTAAAGTCAGGAATGAGCCAAGTGTGCCCGCTCTCTACTGTGATTGAACACAGTCTTGGAATTCCTAGCCAGAGCAATAACAAAGGAAGAAGAAGTAAAGAGAATACAAATTGGAGAAGTTAAACTTTCCCTATTTACAGATGACATGATGTTATACCTAAAACTCCACTAAAAAACTCCTAAACACCATAAACACCTTCAGCAAAACAGCAGGGTACAAAATGAATTTACAAAAATCAGTAACCTTTCTATACACCAACAATGAAACAGACTGAGAAAGAATAGAGGAAAATAATTCCATTTACAATAGCCTCAAACAGTATACAATACCTAGCAATAAATGTAACAAAGGATGTGAAAGGCCTCTATAAGGAAAACTATAAACCATTGAAGAAGGAAATCAAAGAACACTACAGAAAATGGAAAGATCTCCCATGCTCCTGGTTTGGTAGAATCAATATTGTTAAAATGGCTGCATTACCAAAAGAAATCTACATGTTTGATGAAATTTCCATCAAAATTCCTATGGCATTCATTACAGAAATTGAAAAATAAACCCTAACATTTATTTGGAAGCACAAAAGACCATGACTAGCCAAGGCAATACTGAGCAAAGTGAGCAATTCTGGAGGTTTCACAATATCTGACTTCAAACTATATTACAGAGCCATAGCAATAAAAACAGCATTGCACTGGCACAAAAACATATATGACAACCAACAGAACAGAATAGAAGTCCTATATATGAATCCATGCAGCTACACCCACCTAATTTTTGACAAAGGCACCAAAAACATATCATGGGGAAAAGACAGCCTCTTCAATAAATGTTGCTGGGAATACTGGATATCTGCCTGTAGAAAACTGAAACTAGATCCATGTTTGTCAGTTTGTCACTCTGTAGAAGTAACAACTCAAAGTGGATTAAGGACCTTATATATAAGACCTGAGACTGAAGCTAGTGCAGGAAAGAGCAGGGAACACACCGGAATTAATAGACATAAGCAATGACTTCCTAAATAGAACTCAAATGACTCAGCAACTAAGTGAAAGGATTGACAAATGGGACTACATTAAGTTAAAAAGCTTCTGCACAGAAAAAGAAATGGTCTCTAAATTGAAGAGACAGCACACAGAATGGGAGAAAATCTTTTCCAGGTACACATCAGGCAAGGGATTAATAACTAGAATGCACAGGGAGCTTAAAAACCTGCTCTCCCCATTTCAATGAAGAAATGGGCAAATGAACTGAACAGAGCTTTTTTCACAGGAAGAAGTCCAAATTGCCAAAAAGTATATGCAGACATGCTCAACATCCCTGGCCAGAAATGAAATGCAAATCAAAACCACGTTAAGATCCCACTTACTTAACTCCTGTCAGAATAGCTGCCATCAAGAACATAACAGATGTTGTGAAGATGTGGGGGGAAAAGGAACCCTCATACTCTGCTGATGGAAATGTAAATTATTATAATCCTATGGAAAACAGTATAGAGGATTTTCAAAATACTGAAAATAGAACTAGCATATGATCCAGTAATACCACTCCTAGGGATATACCCACAGGAATGTAAGTCAGGTTACAACAAAGGTACATGCACACCCATGTTTATTGCAGCATTATTCACAATAGCTAAGCTATGGAAACAGTCAAGATATTCCATTACTGATGAATGAATTAAGAAAACAGTATTTATATACAATACAATTTTATTCAGCCACAAAGAATAATGAAAAATTTCTATTTGCAGATAAATGGATGGAACCGGAGAACATCATCTTAAGTGAAATTAGCCTGGTTCAGAAGGCCAGAAGTCTCATGTTCTTTCTCATATGTGGAATATGGACATAATACAAATTCAGTAATATTATGATAAACAAGTCACGCTAAGAGGAGGTCACATATGAGAGAGTGAGGGTAAAGGAAGGATGTTAAGAAGGTGAATATGGTTGATGTACTAACTATACAATACTGAATATAGAATTTTTAGACCTGCTGAAATCACCATAAGAAGGTGGACTAAGGTAAAAAGAGGAAAAATAGAGAAGATGGACCTGTTTGGGTTATAATACACATATATACATGGAGGTGTCACAAGGAAATTCCTTGTGTAGCTACCTAAAACAAACAAAAATGTCACTTTTTTTCTTTTTTACAAAATTGGATAACAGGAGGGTGGAACAGGTCTTGCCTGGGGGCTTGGTACCTATGGGAGGGGGGAGGAAGGGAAAGTGTGTGAAGTAGTGAATATAGTGAAAATACTGTGCACACATGTATGTACCAGCAGACAGAGAGAAATAACAAAAATAAGGGCCAAGATTGATGAAATTGAAACCAAACAAACTATACAAAGAATCAATGAAACAAAAAGTTTGTTCTTTGAAAAGGTTAACAAGATTGACAAACCCTTAACCAACATGACAAATGGAAGAGGGAGAAGACCCAAATCAATAAAATCAGAGATGAAAAAGGGGACATAACCACAAATACCAATGAAATCTAAAAAATCATTAGAGAGTACTTTGAAAACTTTCATTTAAGTAAACTGGAAAATCTAGACAAAATAAATAAATTCCTAGATGCATGCAAACAACCAAAATTGAACCAAGAAAGTATTAACCACCTAAATAGTCCTATTACATGCAATGAAATTGAAACAGTAATAGTATCCCTAGCAAAGAAGAGCCCAGGACCTGATGGGTTCATGGCCGAATTTTACCAAACCTTTAAGAAAGAATGAACATCAATACTCCTCAAACTTTCCCAGGAAATAGAAAGGGAAGGAACACAACCAAACTCATTCTATGAAACCAGCATTATTCTCATTCCAAAACCCAATAAAGACATAACCAGAAAAGAGAATTATAGACCAGTATCTTTAATGAATATAGATGCATAGATTCTCAACAAAATACTGGCAAACAGAATTCAACAACATGTCAAAAGGATCATACACTATGACCAAGTCGGCTTCCTTCTAGGGATACAAGAATGGTTCAACACACATAAATCAATAAATGTAACATAGTACATAAGCATGACCATGTACAAACTCAGAAGTAGAATATGTTTGTAACAATATAACTACTGCATGGAACTTGGGGAAAGAGGGAAAGGAAAAGAGAATAATAGAGCAACAGTAGTATTGCATAACACAAGATGTGAAGGTAGAGGATATAAGGATGTGTATTGAAAAATGTTGAAAAATGGGGTGGGAAGTAAAGGGGGACAGTAATCAAAGGGATTGAACAGATTAAAGTAAAGCACACCCACAGTGGGCATACAATGAGACACCCCTTTGAAAGTCAACTCAAATATTAATTATGAAAACCTGGACTGTAAAATAGGCACAGTGTGTGTTGGGGGAGGTCACTAGCAGGAGGGAGGAGGGTGAAGGAAGGACGTTAAAGTGACAGTATATGGTAGATGTACTTCATATACCTATATAAAACAGGACTAGAAAACCTCTTGCAATTGCTTTAAGTAGGGTGGAGAGGGGGCTGAGGGGGAGAGACAATGGGGACAATGTAACTAATGTACAATGTAAGTCTATTTGGAATTGTCACTATTAAACCTCCTCTGTATCATGAATATATCTTAATAAAACTTTATTTAAATAAAAAACAAAGTTGGACAATAGGAGGATGGAACAGGTCTTGCCTGGGGGGTTGGTGCTTATGGGAGAGGGGAGGAATGGTAAGTGTGTGGGATGGCAAATATAGTGCAAATAGTGTTTACACATGTATGTAAATGGAGAAATGATACCTCTTGAAGTTGGATGAAATATTGTGTAGACATCAACAGCCTATGGAACTTTCTCCAAATTAGAACACATCGTAGGTCATAAAACAAACCTCAACAAATGCAAAAATTGGAATAATCTCCTGTATAGTCCCCTAATAGACCACAATGAAATAAAATTAATAATCAATAGCAAGGAAAACAACAAAAGTCATTTAAACTCAAGATATTGAACAATACACTTTGGAACAATCTATGGGTCATTGAAGAAATTTGGAAAGAAATTCCTAGATTTAAATGAAAATGAGGACACACAATTTATCAGAACCTGTGGGACACAGCAAAGGCAGTTTATAGTCATGAGTGCACACAACAGAAAATTACAGAGATCATGGATACATGATCTGATGAAGCATCTCAAACTCTTGAAAAATAAGAGCAAGCCAACCCAAAAACTAATGGATGGAAAGAGTATATAAAAATCAGGGCAGAAATCAATGAATTGGAGACCAAAGAATGATAGAATGAATCAATGAAACAAAAAGTTGGTTTTTTGAAAAAAGTAAACAAGATCAATAAACTTCTAGCCAAAGTTACTAAAAGAAGGGAGGATGGTTACTAAGGCATAGAAGCAGGCAGCATGACCTCTGTGACTCCGGAGCCTTGCTGAGATGCTTGAGACATACTTGGTGGAAATAAAGCACCAAGGAGAATCAGAACTTCAACACCCTGAAAACCTAGCCCGTGGAAAGCTTCTCCATGCCACACTGCACTAAGAAAACAGGAGGGCTCCCACCACTGACAGACGCCAGCTCCAAACCTGTTAGAAGACATTCAGCATACTAAACAGGGGGTTGGCTGATGGATCAATATCCTTGCCACAGAGAAAGGAAGTGAGGCAAAGAAATAAACCCCCAGTAATCAAGCACAGCCAAAAGCCAACTCTAAAGCAGGACAGCTGGTGGGCTACAGAGCTGATACTGGAACCTTAGGATAACATACAAACTTAAACTGACACACCCCACTGAGTGATGAATCGACCAAGCAGCTGCCTCTTAAAGACAGAAGAAAAAAAAAAACAACAAACACTACCCAACCACCTGGCAAGTCTATGACAGAGCTTCTGCTTAAATACCAACACCAGGATTGGATGCTGGAGGAGTAACACCAGAACTTAAAATAAGACTAAAATTCTATTGTTCCTGAACCTGGAATTTTTGTTTGTTTGTTTTACTGTTTGTATGCTCTGATTCTAGTTTGTTTCTGTTTGTTCATCACTCCACATTCATTTCTTTGGTTTTTTTTTGGTTAGTTTTTGTGAATTACCAAATACTAAATTACACCCAGAACAGGGAAAGAAAAAGCACATACACACTTAGCTAAAAACTCAATACAGCCACAAAACAAAATTAAACCAAGGGAAAGAAAACATGTGACTGAAACCACCAACTAGCCTGTCAAGAACATAGTTGCACAGTACAAGGTGGAGCAATGGGAGGACAAAAAAGGGATAGTAATCATTCTCTCCACCAAAATAATTTAATACAGGATTCAGAGGGAAATGAAGAAAACTGATATGCAGTTCTAGACTCCAACAAAACAAAAATCAATGACACCAAGAAACTCAATGATGCCCACATGAACGTTCTCAAAGAAGAAACCCTGCAAGTAATCACTGAGAATTTCATGGAGATGTTACTAGACATGGTTAACCAAAACGTAAAGAGGCACTCAAGAAATTTCAAGACACCAAAAATAAAGAATATGAGAAGACAGAAACAAATAAATGAACTCATAGGAGCCCTAAATAAACACCAAAGTGAAACAGATAACACTATAAATAGAGAGATAAATGAATTAAAGATAAAAATAGACAATATTAAAGAGGAAATGATCCATGACATGGAAAACCTCAGAAAAAAGAATGAAACAGAAATACAAAACAAAATGGAAGGCAACTCCAGCAGATGAGAACAAGTGGAAGACAGAACCTCAGAACTGAAAGATAAAATGGAAATTAAAGGAAAAACTGAAGAGCTATTAGTCAAACAACTTGAGACCTCTGAAAGGAATATGCAACAACTCATTGACTCCATCAAAAGACCAAATCTGACAATCATGGGTACTGAAGAAGGAGAAGAGGTACAAGCAAAAGGGATTCATAACAAATTCAACAAAATAATAACAGAAAATTTCCCAAACCTAGAGAAAGGTATGCCCATTCAGGTACAGTCAGCCTCCAGGGCACCAAATAGACTTGACCAAAATAGAACTACCCCAAAACATATAATCATTAAAACAACAAGCACAGAGAATAGAGAAAGAATATTGAGGGCAGTAAGAGAGAAAAAACAAAAAACATACAAGGGTAAACCCATCAAAATTACAGCAGATATCTCAATGGAAACCTTAAAAGCAAGAAGAGCTTGGAGTGAGGTATTCCAGGGACTGAATGAAAACAACTTCAACACTAGAATACTCTATCCAGCAAAACTATCATTCAAAATAGATGGAGCAATAAAACTCTTCATGATAAACAAAAACAACATATGACCACCAAGCCACCACTACAAAAGATTCTTCAAGGAATTCTGCACACAGAAAATGAAAGCAAACAAAACCATGAGAGGACAGGCAGCACAAAACCACAGGAGAAGAAAAGACAAGGAAGCAGAGAGTAATGTTAATTCAGCTGCACACAATCAGACCCTTAAACAACAAAAGCAACTAAATGACAGGAATCACCACATAGCTATCAATATTAACACTGAATGTTAATGTACTTAATGCCCTCATCAAGAGACACCATTTGGCAAACTGGATTAAAAAGGAAGATCCAACAATCTGTTGTTTAGAAGACACCCATCTCATTTACAGAAACAAGCACTGGCTTGGGGTGAAAGGCTGGAAGAAGATTTACCAAGCCAATAGCCCCCGACAACAGGCAAGTGTAGTGACACTTATTTGAAACACAGTAGAATTCAAACTTACATTGATCACAAATGAGATAAAGAAGGACACTCCATACTAATAAAATGAGAAAAACACTGAAAGGAAATAACAATTATCAGCCTATATGCACTCAACGTCAATGCACCCAGTTTCATCAAACATACTTTCAAGGACCTAAAAGCATATATATGCTCCAACACAGTGGTAGTGGGAGACTTTAATACCCCCTATCACTAATAGATGGGTCATCAAAACAAAAAATCAATAAAGAAATTATAGAACTAAATCACACCATACATCTGGGCTGTGATTTTTGAAATCTCCTGGATTAGTCTCTAAGCTTGCCTGCTTTAGGGAGCTTCAGATATCTGAGCTCTCTGCCAGGGAAAGGTAGGTGCTTTGCTTTGGAGATTTTCCTCAGGCAGATTGTCCACCAATTCCCTACTGTAGTTCCCTTGAACTTCTCAGCTCACTAGAAGTCAATGACTCTTGGCAACCAGCCTCTCTGAGTACCTCAGACTCAATCAGAATGCCCTTTCTCAGGATGGCACCTTGCCACAGCTCTCTGGGTTATGGGTGTTAGACTGAAAAGCACAGAGAGATAGACAAGGAGAAGGCTCAACTGTGAGCACAGGTTTATTCAGGAGAAGAAACCTGCAGAGGTGTTCTCCAGCAGATGCTAGAACCCACTGTCACTTACAGACCAGGGGTTTTATAAGAGAGGAAGGACCTGGTAAAGAGTAGGGAAGTTTTTTTATTGTGATTTGTCCATTGTCTGTTGCTAGGGTAGTCAAAGAACTAGGACTTGTGTTCTGGTACAGGTGCTAGGAAATAGGACATTTTGGTCATAGACCTATGGCAGGAATAGGACACTGCTGAGGTAGTCAAGGACCTTGGTCTTGTGTTCTGGCACAGGTGCTGGGTAACAAGATGTTTCCCTTGGGGGGCCCATTTCTATAGGAGCTAACCAACTCTAGGGTCAATCAGTGTTTAAGAAGGCATAAATGATGTCATGTTGAGGCCTAACGTTACTATCTTTTAGTTGTTATAAAAGAAAGAGAAGGGAAAGAAGAAGTTTGGAAAGAAGGCAGTAGGGTTTCTGGGCAGTGAGGATCATCTGGCTACTTTCTGCTGATTAAGGGTGTTGTCTAGGTTGGGTTGTGGTTGAGATTGGAAATGTGGAAGGAATAGAATGTTGTGTATTTGTTTCTGTATTATGGTCATCTAGAAATAAGGTTGAGAAGACATGGTCCAAAAAAAGGAGAAAAATCATTAATAAGGGACTTAGCACTGAAACAACCTAGGGGAACCCATTTTAAAATAACTCCATTAGCATAGACTACCACTAAAAAGATATGTTTGAAGCCAGCAGAAATAGTCATTTTTGTCTTTACTTAAATAGAAGGCTATGGCCAAAACTAAGTTTGTTTTCTGTCAGAGGTGCTTGCAAGGGTTTGGAAGTCTAGTAGCCATATGTAAGAACACTTCTTTAAGACTATTCACCAAATCCTCTATTTTGTGATTATTAACCTTTTGAGGAGTCATATTCACCTGCCTTCCTTTATTTCCTGTGCTTTTATTTTGAGATTTTTCTCATGTGTTGTTGATTAGTTGGTTGGGGGTTTTACTCACCTGTTATCTTTCCCTTAACTTAATTTCTGTGCTCTGGTTGCTTAGCTATTAGCCAGGTTGTTGTAACATTTCTGTTCACTGACCTGGTGGCATAACTTAGCTGTAACAAATTCACAGATCCAGTGGTGAACCAGTTATTTAAATAATATATAGACTCCTTTTAGTATTATCTATAAGCATCAGGTATTGGAGAAATAACAGTTGTTTGCATAGAGACCAATACTTAGGTAATTAAAATGATGGGGATAGAAGAGAAGACAGGGGTGGGACAAGGACTAGAGGAGGAATGAGGTGTGGGGGATATGGGGTATAAGGATTTAATGTGTGTAAAGGTGTAGTTAAGTCATTGTGTGTGAGGGTGCTACTGTCAGGAATTGTAAAGGGATAGGAAGAATGAGAGTAATGTGTAAAGTTGGTACTCAGTGAGTGGTTAGTGTGGAGGGGATAGAGACAGTATGGGGAAAAGGAGGGGGAAGAGAGGAAGATAAGGAGAGGGAAGGAAGAAAAAAGCAGAGAAAGAAAAAAATAAGGGGAGAAAAGTGAAAATGGTATCAGAGAGGGATAAACAAATTAAAATTTCAACAGAATGAAAAAAGGATGTAAGTATCAAAAAATTACATATGTGCTTATATACATGTGTGTATATATATATACACACATGTATATATATGGTTCAAATTTCTTCCTTGTTATGGAGAGGAGTGGGTTTCATCTGAATTCAATGACTGCATTGGGTGCTTCCCTCTGATTTCTAATCTGTGTGCTGTCCCCTCTTAGGATTGATATGCTGGCCTGTGTGGCAATTGATGGTGCTCTTTTCTACCAGACAAGTTTGGGGTGGTTACACTCAGGGTATTTAATCCCAGCCTCTTCTTGGGGAAAGTGAGAAGTCAGGGTTAGCTTGTTTGAATAAGCAGGTTATCTAAAGTAGTCCTGTGAGGAGTTGATGTGTAAGTAGTGGCCAGCCCCTTTTGCCCAGCTGGGAGCTGGAATTAAGCTATTTTGTGCTCTGTCTGGGAAGGCTGCTAGTTTTAGCTCACCACCAGTTTCTCCAAGGTGGTCAAATGTGTTATTTTACACACACCTCCCTCACACAGGCTGTTTCAACCCAGTATTTTATAGAAAAAGTCCCACTGGCTGTGCCACCCCACCCCTACCAGTTAGAGCTAGAATTTTCCCTTCGATTATTAGGCCAACAGTTTTGTCCAAGAGGGATGTAATCTGCTCCCAAGCTATGCTCAACTATGTGGTTTCCTCCATAGCAGATGGCGTAGCACATTCACCTGAAAGGGTTGTAGTTTCTCTTGGTGGTGTCCAGATCGGTGGCCCCAGTTGCAAGCAGGCAGCAGTTAGAGGTTCCGTGTCCATGAATTTTGGTGGGTCCAGGACAACCCAGGTGCTTTCAGAACATGTTCTCTGCATTAAGGTTTTGTTCTTCAGAGAAAGGAAAAGAGAAAAAGAAATCAAGGAGAAACCATTTTCAGTGGACCAGCATGGCAGCTGGCAGCCATAGTGCCCAGGCTTCTGGGGCTGTTATGTGCCATAAAGATAATTTAAAGGTTAGTCATTATACATTTTTTGCCTATAAATTGGAAGTATCTTACTTGGTGAAGAAGCCAGCTTACACAATCTTTGCTACTGCGAATCTGCTGTCTGTGGTCTCTTAACACAGAAAAATTTTCTGGCAAATTGTGGCCATATAATGGTCACCCTCATCAGTTCCCTCTCAGGTTCCGCAGTTTGACTCGTGGGAGGGCCTTCAGTTGCTCCCTTTCTATGCCTATTACTGTCATCTTGTCATCAGAGCTCTATTTCTCTCTCATCCTGAAGAGGAATTGAGGGCTACCTCTTCTCTGCTTGACATCTATTTCTGCATCTCCCAGGACAGACAGCACAGAAATTATGTGCTACTGCATTGTTATGGTTTTCATGATCCACTCTTTCCTTGGAGTCCTCACTGGAATTCCTGGCACAACCTAGAAATTTTTTTATGCCTGGGCTGAATTATCCTTTCTCCAACTAAGAATCTTAACTACCCTGAGACCCCAGAGATCTAAGTCAGAGTTAACCATATCTGGCCATAGCTAGCTGTTTCGGGATAGCTGCCAGTAGGGGCAAGACTACAACATTCACTCACTGTTCTGGTGTTGGTCATCCTTTTAGTCCTCAGGATCTGAGATCCTCCCTCTAGTGACCTGAATCTGTCAGAGTGGGAAGTGAGTGTGAGACACATCTAGATACCCTTGTCTAAAGCATCCTAGAGCTGAAATGAGCAGGACATTGTGGGATGCTTTCTCTTCTAGTTCAGTTGCTCTCTTTGCTCCTTGCTTTGGGTCCTCTCACAGAATATTTCCATGACTAACACTTATTCTCTTATGCTATAGGCATTATTATACTATGACCACTTAGGACGATTAAAGGGTTACCTCACCTTAACTGAACTGCCTGTGGTCAAGCATGGCTGACAGTCTGGGAGTAATTTTGTAATGTCTATGATTTAAATGCTTCTTTTAATCCCCAGAGTCTTCAGCTTGACTCTGGCATGATCTTGTATTCTTCCTTGCACTAACTTGTACCTGGTTCCTTAGACCAAGTGTCTCACTTCCTTAAGATGCACCAAAAGGAAAGAAATGTGACTCATCATGCCAACTTTCCCAGCGTTGCTAAGGGGTAGCAAGGCATGCCACATCAATGGCCTGGCTCTGTGTGGGCCCATCTGTCCTTAAAGGGGTACTGCCATTCTTATTTAAGGTCATTATTTTGACTTTGGTTTTGGACTAGTTTTCCATTTTCTGCTAAATGGGGTGCTCCTGTTAGACCAAGATCTCAGCGGCCTGAGCCTACTCCAAGACAAAATGACAGGACACTTAATCATGACAGCTTTTCTCTGAGCCTCCTGGAGCTCACAGCAGGGGCACTGTACATTCCCTTTATTCTAGGGTAGGATCCTTTATTCTCATTTAGGGGCCCTCACCTTGTCTCCTAACCTGAACTGGAACACCTTTATGAGGCCACTCTGAGACCAAGGTCACTTTTCTGTAATCTCCAAATTGGAAGTCAGGAGGAGCTACATCTGACTACAGCTGTTGGAGATCTTTTGAGAGATGATAATAGCTTCAGAATTCAATGAAACTCCACTGTTTTGGGGACAGTGGCTCCTTCACCCCTCACTTAGGTTTGAGCCAGGTAGTCTATTGGACTTCTCATCTGTAGATGTGAGTTTGTCAACCTCAGACCAAAGTCTTTACTGTACTGAGAAACCAGTCAGAGAGATCAGGTTCTAATCTTTTGCTACCTGCCTGATACCCTCTTTGGGGGTGTCTACTCATCAACAGTCAGTGTCCTGACATTAAATCCATCTACAACCTATAAGAACCTACCACTCATGCAGAACTGGAACTACTGCCCTAAGCACAAGACCCTTAACTCCCTGAGATACCAACAGGGTCTCAGAAGGAAAGGACATGGCAGCTCTTCCCATGGCCACCTTGAATAGAGAGTAAGATACACTTTCAGGATCCCATGCTGTTTTGGAGTGGGAAATTTCTAATTCCTCATTCAGCATCCTCACCTTGTTATCCATGAGACTGCAACACCATGGTTAGAATAAGTTTCATATCCTTGAGGACCTGGGAGAATAAATGGGATTCTCAGTTTTTCAGTCTGCCTGGAGACATCTAGATATCATAGTAGTAATTGCTTAGTCTTTCAGGAACCCATATATCCTAGATCATTGACCTCCAGAATCCTCATTTATGGGGCCCCCATTTCTCACCCTTTCTCTTTGTCTAAAGATGGGGAATTTAACACATGACTGCATACACAGGCTCCATATGAAATGGAGAAACTATAGCACAACTCAGAAGGTATAGGACAGGTACACTGTTAGAGAAAAAACACACTGATCCATTCCTTTCATTCACTAGGCAGACTTAAGCCTATTGTGTAACTTTGTTTTAAATGCATTTACTTTCTCTTTCTCTAGGGAAATGTCAGATCAGGATGATAGTTCATGTTATCTGACATTGCATATGTAGATGATAGTGCTGTCACCTGAATATTATTTTTCCTTTCTTTATTCACATTACATATTTATTCAGCATTATTATTTTAACAGTGTATTCAAAGCAATCTTTGGATACTAGATTTTTAATCTTCTGAAATATATTTTGGAGTATTGAGAAGAAAAATAAATTGCAAGATACATTATCTAGCTGAAGCTTGGAAGACTGAGACATTTTGGGTACTAGACAAATCCATACCAGGAGACTATTACCAGCTCTGTTAACTACATGCCAGTGATCTTGAGAGATTCACAAGTTACTCATCTGTGAATTGGGTCTGCCAAGTACTAACTACTAATAATATTGGGTGTATGTACTATTAAAAATAACACATGAAATAATGACTTGGGAATATTGTGTATTTAATGAATTACAGTTATATGATTATTTATATGTTGTTATTGTCTCAAAGATATGAGGAAAAATTGTCAACTATATCACAGATAGATAAGAAACTTCAAATCTTTGGAAGTCCAATTAATTCAAAGAATTTATTTATAAACTTTGTTGAACTCATTCTGGTTCATACTGATAAATGCATTCCATATGATTAACTTATAAACAGATAAAATAAACCACTTTCCAGTCAAAGGTTTTATTTTCTCTTTTTATGTCCAATAGATAATAGGGAATTTGCAGAGTACTGGGTTAAAAACAAATGTACTTTTTTAAGTCAAGGAAATAAATACAGGTATGTTTTATTTATAATGAAATATATATAGTGCAAAGAATTAAGCAACTAACAGACATGGTTAACATTTGTTTTTACTTTTTCCCTTTCATAATATGATACAGTATTTTTATTTGGTATTCTTTCACATTTCCATTACAGTACCATGTTACCGTTACCTACTTCTAGATGATAAAGAAACTCGGGTTTGTGAATTTATTTTATAAATACTAAAAGTGTGACTTTCAAAGGCTATTAAAAAGCAGAGAATTGTGGAAAAATGACAAAATTGAAATCTTGAAGCAAAATAAATCACCACTTAAAATTAAATGTTGACAAATTAAGTAAACAGATAAAACAATGTTCCTAATATTAACATGAAAAGAAAAGTAGACATACATTTTGTTTTGTCCAGCTCATAGTACTCTCCATTACTCAGAAAATTGTTCTTTAAACACAGAGTAAAAACACTACCTCAGATGCAACTAATTTTGGGAGGCACAGAAGGACATGGATTTGCAAGGAACCCTAGCCTGGGCAATGGTGTGGGTACCAGCTGCAGCCCTCCCTCCTGCTCTTGCTGCCTGATCTCTCAACGCCTCATCATATAGAACAGGGAAAGCCCTGGGGTCCGTATCATTGATCTTCGCCAAAATTTCCAGGACTTTCATTTTGCTAGTTTCAGCTAGGGCTCTGGAACCCCACAGGAATTCATAGCTAGGAGGATCACTGCCAGGTGTCTGACGGTACTCCAGGTACTTTTCCTGAACCAAATCTTTGGTAATTAGCTTCCGAGGTTCCCCAAAGATTAAGTGCCTCTGCCCTGCATATATCCCCAAGGCATTGAGGAAATGCCACATCTCTTCCTCAGTGGCCCGGTTGCCCCTCATGAAGATCACACCCAGGAGTGTCATGATGATACCGGTCTTGGGCAAGCCCCTACTACCCTCAATGGAGAGGCCCAGCTTGCTGACAAGGGAATAAGTGCTGGGGTTGACTTCCTGCACCTCAATGCCAAAGATCAGCTCCATGAGCTCACAGGATTTCCTGAAGAGGTCAGGGAAGTGCTGCTTGTACTTCCTGCTGACCACCTTCAGCATATCTGCCTGCTTAACAGGCTCCTTCATTTTATACCTCTCCAGCAGAAACTGCACCAACATAGTTGCCCTCCTACCAAGTGGATCTATACGCATTCTCTGAGTGGAGGATGCATCCTGGGAAGTGCTTGAACTTTTCTCATTTGCACCTGCATTAGGATTCTGGGCACCTACATCACAGCACTCCCGGGAAGCACTTGCATCAGGAGAGCTAAAGCTTACTATTCCCAGACTCTCCTGAGGAGTGCAAGCAACAGGGGAGCTCTGGGGATTTCTCTTCTCAACAGGAGGACAGGAGGGGGAGGACTCTGTGGTCTCCTGTGCAGTAGGTACTGCACCACTCTGATCCTGGTTCTCCCCACGTGCCTGTTGACGCTTGGCTCTGTAGCGGAGCTTACTCTTCTGCCCTCTTGGCATGATGACTGGGGTCAGTTACTATAGGCAGGACAGCTGACAAGGTTGGAACCTGGAGGGGTAATGACAACTTGTGAGTACCATCAAGAGCAAGAGAGCACCTTGGTATACCCCAGATCTCCACTGCTAGTTTCCTTGAGGACACTTCTCTAGAAACTCACCGGGATCTTCTTCTGTTCAACTTGTGTCCTCAAAACCCTGTGAAGGAAATTAAGAGAGTTAGGATACTGCATGACAGTAAGCTCACTAGGGAAGTGTAGGGACTGGTAGTGGAGATCCTTTTGATCAGCACTGACAGTCCTCTTGGTTTACATTAGGACCATCAAATGCATTCTTGACAAGGTCCTGATACCAGTTCCTTCTGCTGCTCTGACTACCATCTTCCCTGGTACCAAGCAAGAAACAATAAAGAGCACTTCCTGCCATCACTTAATTCCAGATCAGTGGTGATATATTTGAGGGTCCTCAATTCTTGTAGCACTATGGCTTCCACAGTGACCAGAGTCCTCATCCTAACTGTTCCTGTGAATTGTGAAACTGGCACAGTTCACAGCTGCCATCACCATCACGTTATTATAAATCTCCCCCATCCCATATACTAAATCCCTCATCCCAAAATTCTGCAAAGCATGGGGCTAGGGAGCATTTCTTGGCATTCAGACTATATGGACCCACACAGGGTAGAGTTAGTGCTGGGGATCCATATGTCTGCTTCCACTTTGTACTAGGTTGGGCAGCACTGCATCCCCTCCCTACATCTTCAGGATCCCCTCTTTAATCCTATAGGGCCTGTTGTTTTCCCCTCTGCTAATCCAAGTCCACCACTTTAGTTAGAGTAAGGCCTAATTTCCTGAACCCCAGGGAGAGTGAATGGCCTGTGGACCTGGCATGCTGGGGACTCAGGGAACCTGAGTGGGGGAGGGGCTCTATGTGGCCACTTTCTCCGGGAGGGCAGGTAGCAGTTTTGGGGGGTTCACTGGGGGTCACAGTGTTAAGTCAGTTCACCCACCAAGACTCCTGACAACCGTTAGGAAGTCTCTGTCAGCTGACTGGAAGTCATAGTCCTGAAAGCAAGTCAATACCTCAAGGTGGTGCCGGAGGACCAGAGAGGTGGAGAAGCGGAAGTCAGTGTTTTCACTTCCGCTTGCCTGGGAACCTGGTCCTCCAAATAGAACCCCAGGGGCGGGGCTGTCTGTGCACCTCTGTTCCTGGGGAGGACGGTTCCCAGGGAATTAGGAGAATGCTTTGCGTGGACTTTGGGTGGGCACTGGACTTAACTTACTTACTCATTCTCTATTATCATGCTCCCCTAATATTCAACAACTTATAATACAGTGAATTGTATTATATTCATATGCAGGTGGGTTGTAGTGTATTTTGAACTCAGATAATATAATACCTCCGTCTTTGCTCTTTATAATCAAAATGGCTTTGTCTATTTGGGGTTTTCTGTGATTTCATATAAATTTTAGTATTATACAATTATAGTATTTTAGTTCTGTGAAAAATGTCATTTATATTTTGATAAGAATGACATTGACTCTGTAGATTGCTTTTGGTAGTATGAACTTTTAAACACTTGTGATTGTTTTAATATGAACAAGGAATGTCATTTCCTATTTTTGTGTCCTCTTCGATTTCTTTCTTCAGCGTTTCATAATTTTCATTATAGAGATCTTTTACCTCTTTGGTTAAATTTGTTGTTAGGTATTTTATTTTTTATCATAAATGGAATTGCTTTCTTGATTTCTATAGCAGACAATTAACTATTAGCATATAGCAAAGCTACTGATATTTGTATGTTGATTCTGTATCTTGAAACTTTACTGAATGTATGTTTTAATTGGTGGACTGCTAGGGGGTTTTATATTTTCTTTGTGTGGTGCTGGGTATTAAACTCAGAGCTTTGCATATGCTAGGTAACTGTGCTACCATTGAGCTACATCCCTGGCCCCTCTTTGGAATCATTTGGATCATTTCATCTGAAAACAATTAGAATTAGACCTTTTTTTCCAATTTGAATAACCTTCATTTCTTTTTTTTTGCCTGGTTGCTCTGGATAGAACTTCCAGCATTATGTTGAACAAAAGCTTTCAGCTTTTTAGCATTCAGTATAATCTTAGCAGTTGGTTTATTATGAATGGTATTTGTTATGTTGAGGAATGTTCCTTCTTTTCCTAATTTGTTTACTGTATTTATCATAATGGATGTTGAACGTCATCAAATGCCTTTTTCATTTATTGAAATGATCACATGGTTTTTGTACTTCATTTTGTTGATGTTGTGTATCACACTTATTGATTTCTATATACTGAACTATCCTTGGGATGAATACCACTTGATCATGGTGAATAATACATATGTATAAAATATATATTTATATATTTGGTAGTGCTGGAGTTTTAACTCAGGACCTTATGCTTGCTAGGCAGACTGTCTAATATTGGAGCCACTTTGCCAGCACTATTTTGTGTTGGGTGTTTTTTGTTTTGTTTTGTTTTTTTAGCATTATGATTTTTTTTCCTTTTTTTATTTATTTATTTTTTCTTTTTCTTTTATTATTCATATGTGCATACAAGGCTTGGTTCATTTCTCCCCCCTGCCCCCACCCCCTCCCTTACCACCCACTCCGCTCCCTCCCTCTCCCCCCTCCAATACCCAGCAGAAACTATTTTGCCCTTATTTCTAATTTTGTTGTAGAGAGAGTATAAGCAATAACAGGAAGGGACAAGGGTTTTTGCTGGTTGAGATAAGGATAGCTATACAGGGCATTGATTCACATTGATTTCCTGTGCGTGGGTGTTACCTTCTAGGAACTATTTGCTTGGGCTGGCTTCTGCTTCCTGAGTAGCTAGGATTGCAGGCGTGAGCCACCAGCACCCAGCATATTTCTAGTATACTGTCTAATTGAATATTTAATATGTTGTTCAGGATTTTTGCATGTGTGATCTTCAAGTTATTGACCTGTAGTGTTCTTTGTAAATTGTATCCTTATCTGGTTTTAGTGTCAGGATAGTGCTGGCCTCAAGGAATGAGGTTGGAAAAAATCTTTCCCTTTTTGTATTTTGGAACAACTTTAGAATTGGTATTTGTTCTTTTCTGAACCTATGATAGAATTCAGCAGTGAAGCCATCTGTTTTTTTTTTTTTTGATAGGAGGCTTTTTATTGCTAATTCAATCTCATCACTTGTTATTGGTCTGTTAAGATTTTTTATTCCTTCATGATTCAGTCTTGTTAAGGTATATGTCCCTAAGAGTTTGTCCACTTCTTCATTGTTATCAAATTTGTTGGTATATAATTATTCATAATAACCTCTAATTATTCTTTATATTTTCATGGCTTTAGTCATAATTTTCCATTTTCATCTCTGAATTTATTTATTTGAATCTTCTGTGTCTTTTTCTCTTTAGTCTAGATAAGGGCTCGTCTACTTTGTTAATTTTTTCAAAAAACAGCTCTTTATTTCATTGATCTTTTGTGTTTTTTAGTCTCCATTTAATTTACTTTTCCTCTTTATTTTATCCCATAACCTATATACTGGATATAGTGTCTGAGGAGTACCTTGGGGGAAAAATGCACCTCATCATATTATGATGTACCTTCTGAAAGAAAAGGGTATGACAGAAAATGACAGTAACATATTATGCTGGAAACTCACAGCCAACTAACACAAATGTATTCATCACTCTGTGCCACAGGGTACAAGACAAAGACCAATAAAATTAGCCTAACAAGAGAACAAGCCATAGCCATGTATAAAATATTATCTTTTGATGGTTCAATTAGAAGAAATAAGACTGGTTATAAAACAATGATCTTTGCAAGCATGAAGCCCTGAGTTCAAGTCCCCCAGTCCCACCAAAAATATTGGAGATTTGGCTCAAGCAGTAGAGTGTCTGATTTGCAGGTGTGAAGTCCTAAGTTCAAACCCCAATCCCACCCAAAGACAAAACAAAACAAAACACTTCAGGTTGGCAGAGTGGCTCAAGGGTAGAGTGCCAAACTAGCAAGCATGAGGCCCTGAGTTCAAACCACAAGACAGACCAAAAATGAGAAAAAGGTACAATAAAAATAATATGAAGAGCATTTTCCTTACTGTATCCCCATAGTACCAATAAAGAAGGAAGGTAAATTTTATTTTATATGAACTAAGACAGGAGGGAGGAAGATTTATTTTCCCTTCAGGGCCTTGATTTCCTTCAACTAGAACACCAGCTCCTTGCCCTCTAGCACATAACCATTTACTCAGCTAGATTGGCCAGGTCCTCATGTAATGTAGGTAAGAAGATTGTCCTACTGGATCTGCCCTCCAGATGACTGCTGATTTTGGCATTTGTTTTCTTTTCATCATATTGCTTTTGAATGTTCTCTGATAGTTTTTTATTCAAAGTCTCTTCATCCTCAGGAATCAGCTTGACCTTGTTCTCCACACCCCATGGGCAGGGTATAGTAGAACTTATATCGCCGAAGGTATGCATGTGCTGTTCATGAGCATAATGCAGTTCTTCACCAGGATCTTGGTATATAGCAACTCATTAGTGAGTATACTTCAGACAGCATGGATGACCCCTGTTTTACAACAGGAAAAGTTCCTGACTCCAGGAAAAGTTTCCCACATTCAGTCTTAAGGCATGGTACTCGTTAAAATCTCTCCTCACACATGGAATATGTATATGCAGTAGGGGCCAATCTCAAGTATTGGTAGCAGGACACTCTAGCTACAACTTGTACTTCTTATGGTAGGGCTTTGTCCTGTAATGATTAGGCCAGTTGTCCTGAGAAATGCCATTGCTCAGCAATGACTGGAAAAACCAGAAGTTAAAATGATAAAAATTTCTTGATCATGATATAAAGAAATAAGTATGTTTTTCTCTTAATCCATTTATTCCATAACTATGCAAGTCTCTCTGTAATTGATCGATGATGTAGTTTTCAACTCCTCTTTCTATTCCTCAAACACACAGTCTATATTCTTGTTTGTGCTTACTTACAAAGGAGTCTAGTATTTATGGCAAAAAATTCTTCATGGGGTGTGGGACTTTCCTATCATTTTCTATAGTCTAAAATGTAGGGAAATTTTTCCTACTAGAGAGTTCTATAACTATTTGACATGTAGATGATTTTCTGGCAGCCACAGAAACTAAAGGGCAATGCAAAGCTTATACATTGTTATGATTGCTGTCTTCTGGTGAAAAGAAAAAACAGAACAAAATAAAACAGAAATGATACTTTTATCACTTTCTATTTTCTTAGAAAATTTACTTTAGGAAATTTGTAAATGTAAAATATTTTTATTTTAAAAGCTGAATAAGCCTCTTGCTGGTTTTACAATCCAGTAATGTTTTTCCTTTGGATGAAGCAATTATTTTACATGGAAGTCCACTTCAATTACTAGGTGAATACATGAATGTATGACATATGGTGCCATCAAGTTTTTTTACTTAGGAACTAGTTCTCTTTTACCTTAAATGTGCATTGAATTCTAATACATTGTTGATGGGAATGTAAATTAGTGCAGCCACCATGGAAATCAGTATGGAGGTTCCTCAAAAACTATAAATAGAACTACCATATGATCTTGCTATACCACACTTGGGCATAAATCTGAAGGAATGAAAATCAATATAAAAGAGAGATACTTGCACACCCATGTTTATAGGAACAGTATTTACATTAGCCAAGATATGGAACCAGACCAGTTGCCCAGCAATCTAGGAAGAATATATATAAATACACACACAAGTATATATATATATATGAACAATAGAGTAATATTCAACCACAAAGAAAAATGAAATTATGCCATTTGCAGGGAAATGAATGGAAGTGGAGATCATTATCATGTTAATCAAGATTAAGTCAAGCTCAGAAGCACAAATATTACATGCTTTCATTTATATGCAGAATCAAGACCAAAGAACTAAATCATAATATGACATGATTGTTAAAGGAGTACTGTTGGAGGGGACCAGTGGATTGGAGGAGGGGGAAGAGATAGGGTGAAAAGAGGGGTGAATATTATTGAAATATATATATATATATATATATATATATATAATAGGAATATATGTTAAGAAACACACACATGTATGAAAGTAGCATAATGAAGCCCACCAAAAAAATGTTAAAATGGAGGAGGGAGCACAGAGTGTGGGTAAGGAAGAGTAATGTAGATGGGATAAATTTGATCAAAGGACATTGCATGCATTATATGTTGTAAATATCACAGTGAAACTCCTGTATACAGTTAATTTATGCTAATAACTTTAAAAAAATTCTTTTCTCTAAAAATGTGCATTTAATAAGATATGTCATCTTACCTGTATTAATGCAAGAAATTCCTGTGTTTGCTATCTCTTTAGCCTATTGCCCATAATGTGCATCAGATTCCAATTTAATGATTATTCAGAAATAAAACTTTTTTCTATCATATATGGTAATGTTGAATTTTACCTAAACTTTGTAACAATGGAAAACAATAAAGATTAAGAATCCCTCCTTTCCCCCCACTTTGTGTTCCAGAAAATATTTTACTGCAATGAACCACTCTTTCCTTCTTTGTCTATGGCAAAGCTAGACATAGACCTTTATTATTCCCTTTCTTTGCCTTGTACATTATTAACTGAACTCCTTGTCCCCAGTGATCAATGAAAACAAAATGCTTGTTGACCAAACTTTGGCTAAGTTTTTCTTCTTTCTCCAGGCTCCTGAATTTTGTCCCAACCTCATCTGAGCCAGCACACAATTCCACTTGAGAATAGAGTGGCTTCAGAAAGAACATTCTCTGATCTGTCAAATCACACCACTCTTTTATCCCACTTTCCCACACACTTGGTTCTTTGTAGATTTGTTTGCACAACTCTATAAAATAAGTTCCTATGCTCTATAGGACTGGATAACTATAGTTGATAACATTTAACTGAATATTTCACAGTAACTAATAGCATTTTTAATATTTCCAACATGCAGAAATTATATATGTCTCAGTTGATAGATAATGCCAATAATACTGATCTAACCATCATGCATTATATACATGTATTGAAGTGTCAGACTGTACCTCATAAACATGTGCAATTGTACTTTGTGACAATGAAAAATAAGATAATTTTAGAAAGAAAAAAATCTTTTTGTCTGCATCTTGAGATACTTGCCTATGATTTATTCTCAGTTTTCTTTTTTTTTTCATTTTTCTTTTATTATTCATATGTGCATACAAGGATTGGTTCATTTCTCCCCACTGCCCCCACCCCCTCCCTTACCACCCACTCCGCCCCCTCCCTCTCCACCCCCTCAATACCCAGCAGAAACTATTTTGCCCTTATTTCTAATTTTGTTGTAGAGAGAATATCAGCAATAATAGGAAGGAACAAGGGTTTTTGCTGGTTGAGATAAGGATAGCTATACAGGGCATTGACTCACATTGATTTCCTGTGTGTGGGTGTTACCTTCTAGGTTAATTCTTTTTGATCTAACCTTTTCTCTAGTACCTGTTCCCCTTTTCCTATTGGCCTCAGTTGCTTTAAGGTATCTGCTTTAGTTTCTCTGCGTTAAGGGCAACAAATGCTAGCTGGTTTTTTAGCTGTCTTACCTATCCTCATCCCTCCCTTGTGTGCTCTCGCTTTTATCATGTGCTCATAGTCCAATCCCCTTGTTGTGTTTGCCCTTGATCTAATGTCCACATATGAGGGAGAACATACGATTTTTGGTTTTTTGAGCCAGGCTAACCTCACTCAGAATGATGTTCTCAAATTCCATTCATTTACCAGTGAATGATAATATTTCGTTCTTCTTCATGGCTGCATAAAATTCCATTGTGTATAGATACCACATTTTCTTAATCCATTCGTCAGTGGTGGGACATCTTGGCTGTTTCCATGACTTGGCTATTGTGAATAGTGCCGCAATAAACATGGATGTGCAGGTGCCTCTGGAGTAACAGTCTTTTGGGTATATCCCCAAGAGTGGTATTGCTGGATCAAATGGTAGATCGATGTCCAGCTTTTTAAGTAGCCTCCAAATTTTTTTCCAGAGTGGTTGTACTAGTCTACATTCCCACCAGCAGTGTAAGAGGGTTCCTTTTTCCCCGCATCCTCACCAACACCTGTTGGTGGTGGTGTTGCTGATGATGGCTATTCTAACAGGGGTGAGGTGGAATCTTAGCGTGGTTTTAATTTGCATTTCCTTTATTGCTAGAGATGGTGAGCATTTTTTCATGTGTTTTCTGGCCATTTGAATTTCTTCTTTTGAGAAAGTTCTGTTTAGTTCACGTGCCCATTTCTTTATTGGTTCATTAGTTTTGGGAGAATTTAGTTTTTTAAGTTCCCTGTATATTCTGGTTATCAGTCCTTTGTCTGATGTATAGTTGGCAAATATTTTCTCCCACTCTGTGGGTGTTCTCTTCAGTTTAGAGACCATTTCTTTTGATGAACAGAAACTTTTTAGTTTTATGAGGTCCCATTTATCTATGCTATCTCTTAGTTGCTGTGCTGCTGGGGTTTCATTGAGAAAGTTCTTACCTATACCTACTAAGTCGAGAGTATTTCCTACTCTTTCTTGTATCAACTTAAGAGTTTGGGGTCTGATATTAAGATCCTTGATCCATTTTGAGTTAATCTTGGTATAGGGTGATATACATGGATCTAGTTTCAGTTTTTTGCAGCCTGCTAACCAGTTTTCCCAGCAGTTTTTGTTGAAGAGGCTGCTATTTCTCCATCATATATTTTTAGCTCCTTTATCAAAGATAAGTTGCTTATACTTGTGTGGCTTCATATCTGGATCTTCTATTCTGTTCCACTGGTCTTCATGTCTGTTTTTGTGCCAGTACCATGCTGTTTTTATTGTTATTGCTTTGTTATATAGTTTGAAGACAGGTATTGTGATACCTCCTGCATTGTTCTTTTGACTGAGTATTGCCTTGGCTATTCGTGGCCTCTTGTGTTTCCATATAAATTTCACAGTAGATTTTTCAATCTCTTTAATGAATGTCATTGGAATTTTGATGGGAATTGCATTAAACATGTAGATTACTTTGGGGAGTATCGACATTTTTACTATGTTGATTCTACCAATCCATGAGCATGGGAGATCTCTCCACTTTCTATAGTCTTCCTCAATCTCTTTCTTCAGAAGTGTATAGTTTTCCTTGTAGAGGTCTTTCACATCTTTTGTTAGGTTTACACCTAGGTATTTGATTTTTTTTTTGAGGCTATTGTAAATGGAATTGTTTTCATATACTCTTTTTCAGTTTGTTCATTATTAGTGTATAGAAATGCTAATGATTTTTCTATGTTGATTTTATATCCTGCTACCTTGCTATAGCTATTGATGATGTCTAGAAGCTTCTGAGTAGAGTTTTTTGGGTGTTTAAGGTATAGGATCATGTAATCTGCAAATAGGGATATTTTGACAGTTTCTTGACCTATTTGTATTCCTTTTATTCCTTCTTCTTGCCTAATTGCTCTGGCTAGGAATTCCAGTACTATGTTGAATAGGAGTGGAGATAGTGGACATCCTTGTCTGGTTCCTGATTTTAGAGGGAATGGTTTCAATTTTTCTCCATTAAATATAATGCTGGCTGTAGGTTTGTCATATATAGCTTTTATAATGTTGAGGAACTTTCCTTCTATTCCTAGTTTTCTTAGAGCTTTTATCATGAAATGATGTTGGATCTTATCAAAGGCTTTTTCTGCATCTATTGAGATGATCAAGTGGTTTTTGTCTTTGCTTCTGTTAATGTGGTTTATTATGTTTATTGATTTTTGTATGTTGAACCACCCCTGCATCCCTGGGATGAAGCCTACTTGGTCGTGGTGAATAATCTTTTTGATGTGTTGCTGAATTCAGTTTGCCATTATTTTGTTGAGGATTTTTGCATCAATGTTCATTAAGGAGATTGGCCTATAGTTCTCCTTTTTGGAGGTGTCTTTGCCTGGTTTTGGGATAAGTGTATTACTGGCTTCATAAAATGTGTTTGGCAGTTTTCCTTCCCTTTCTATTTCATGGAACAGTTTAAGGAGGGTTGGTATCAGTTCTTCTTTAAAGATCTGATGGAATTCAGCAGAGAATCCATCAGGTCCTGGACTTTTCTTTTTGGGGAGACTCTTGATTGCTGCTTCAATTTCATTTTGTGTTATAGGTCTATTCAGGTGATTAATTTCCTCTTGGTTCAGTTTTGGATGATCATATGTATCTAGAAATCTGTCCATTTCTTTAAGATTTTCAAATTTATTTGAATATAGGTTCTCAAAGTAGTCTCTGATGATTTCCTGGACTTCCGTGGTGTTTGTTGTTATCTCCCCTTCTATTTTGATCTGGTCTGTTTGGTGTCCTGGAGGCCTCTTGCATCTGTATGGGAATATCTTTCTCTAGATTTGGGAAATTTTCCGTTATTATTTTGTTGAATATATTACACATTCCCTTCGCTTGCACCTCTTCTCCTTCTTCGATGCCCATGATTCTCAAGTTTGGTCTTTTGATGGAGTCGGTGAGTTCTTGCATTTTTTTTTCACAGGTCTTGAGTTGTTTAATTAATAGTTCTTCAGTTTTTCCTTTAATTACCATTTCATCTTCAAGTTCTGAGATTCTGTCTTCTGTTTGTTCTATTCTGCTGGATTGGCCTTCCATTTTGTTTTGCAGTTCTGTTTCATTCTTTTTTTCTGAGGTTTTCCATATCCTGGCAGTTTTCTTCTTTATTGTTGTCTATTTTTGTCCTGAGTTCATTTATCCGTTTATTCATTGTGTTCTCTCTTTCA
The DNA here is from genome assembly GCF_047511655.1 of Castor canadensis. Lineage (NCBI taxonomy): Eukaryota > Metazoa > Chordata > Mammalia > Rodentia > Castoridae > Castor > Castor canadensis. The sequence continues at coordinate 119,713,801 of NC_133405.1, forward strand.
CTTTGGTGTTTATACAGTGCTTCTATGGTTTCCTTTATTTCTTCTTTTGCTTTTTCAAATTCTCTATTTTTATTTTCTTGGAATTTCTTGAGTGTCTCCTGTACATTTTGGTTGACCCTATCCAGTAACATCTCTATAAAATTCTCATTGAGTACCTGTAGTATGTCTTCTTTTAAATTATTCTTGTGGGCTTCATTGGGTCCTTTGGCATAGTTTATCTTCATTTTGTTGGAGTCTGGCTCTGAGTTTCTGTTCTCTTCATTCCCCTCTGGTTCCTGTACTAATTTTTTGCTGTGGGGAAACTGGTTTCCCTGTTTCTTCTGTCTTCCCGTCATTGTCCTTGGTGTTGTTACTGTCCCTGTACTGTGTGTAATTAAGTATTTTCTAGCTTGTAATAATAACAATGGTAATATTTAGAATGGAAGAGTGAGCTGAGATGGAAAGCAAGAAGTTAAAGAAAAGGGGAAAACAAATATACAGACAAGAGGGAGAAAGCAGAACAAGGTATCAGACAAGAGAGTTTCAAAGGTATATACAGGGAGTGTTAGTGTACTAATCGACAGTAAGCTGAACAGACATTAGAGAGACAGAGAGAGGATTGAAAATCAAAGATAAAAAAAATAAAAAATAAGTAAATGAAAGTACTATCTATATATAAAAATGAATTAAAATAAAATGGAAAATAGAACTTTAAAAAAAAAAAAAAAACCAAAAAATTTCCAAGTTTATATGCAATGCAATTTCAGTCTTAATAATTTGGGTGTCCGTCTCAATCTCCAGTCCTGGAGTTGGTGCCTCAGATGTTGTTCTGTAGTTGTCTCATCAAAGGGGATGCATAAAGTAGAACAAAACTACACACTCACACAGACACACACACACACACACACACACACACACACACACACAAAGCCCCACCAAGTGTCCCCAGTTCAAATGCAATACAGTTTCAGTAAGTTTTTCAGCTTGCAGGTGTAATTCGGTTGTTCTCTCATCAAAGGTAGGGAGAAAAAGAAAAAAAAGCGTCTGGAGACAGTTCTGAGAGTGGTATCTGCAACTGTGGCTTGCCTGCCTGCTGCTCTCAGCCTGTAGCTGGTGGCGTTATTTATGCAGATCTCTGGGGTGAGCTAGCACTCACCTGGTCCCACAGGCTTTGTTTGCTCAGAGTTCTCCTGTGCAGGAACCTCTGCTACAGGCTTTCCCCTTTCCAAGCACTGGGAAAGGTGACACTGCCCCACGTTGTCAGGCCTGCATGTTTATTTACAGTTCACGTGGGAAGTGGGTCTTCCCCCCCTCCTCTGAAATTTTCCTCCCACTGCCACTTTCACAAGCTTTCCTGCTCCTGCTTACTGGGCGGTGCTGCTGCTCCTGCCGGCCGCCATGTTTGTTTACAGTTCACGTGGGAAGTGGGTCTTCCCTCCTCTCACAAGCTTTCCTGCTCTTGGTTGCTGGGCGCGCCCCGCTCCCGCCAGAGGCTCTCCGGCCCTCCAGGCTTGTTTATTTACAGTCCTGGGAAGGATTCCCTTCCCCCAATCTTCAGCGCTCAGGGCGCCCCACCCTCTTTCCAGCGTGTCTTAACTGTTCTTATTGCTTATTACTCAGTTTCTCTTCTTTTCCCGGGTGGAGGTCAGTCTGTTCAGGGGGCTATGCTGCTCTGGCCCAGGCTTGTCTGTGGGGCTACCGCGGTACTGCGAAGCTCACTTGGTCCGCATCTTCCCATGCCGTATGGGCGCCGGTCACTGGCGGCCCCAGGGGCCCTCCTTGTTTCTCCGTTTAACGTGAAGTGGAGATTCTCTGCACCGGCTGGAGATGTGGAGGGGTCAAAGTTATGCCTTTTCTCGGTGATTATGCCTGCAAAGTGTGTCTCCAGCGTCTCTCCAAGATTTCACTATAGGAGGGTCACTTTCTGCTTCCTACCTCTAGCCGCCGTCTTGGAATCTCATCTACTCTCAGTTTTCTATTGCAATAATTCCCCTCCCCTTATTTCAAAAGTCCATTAATTCTTTCTGAAGAAAAAAACTCCCTTTACTGATACTAAATTTGTTTTTGACAAATGTTTTATGTAGAGGAATTTTTTAGTTAGAAGGATACTTTGTTTTCAGTTATCTCTGTGACACCTACGATGTAATTATGGGGTAATACCTTATTGCTTTTACTGTAATCTATTGACTAGAAGCAAGTCACAGGTCTAACCATGCTCAAGAATAGGAGCACACAATGACATGAACACCAGGAGGTGGAGCTCATGAGAGATACATGAGAGACTGTCAATTACAGTCTACCTCTGGGTCCCAATGTATTGTGTCCCTAAATTATGCTGAATGCATTCCTCCCACCCAAGATTCCCAGAAGACTGACTCTATTACAACATCAGCTCAGAATCCAAGTCTTGTGATCTAAATCAGGCTCATCTGCAAATGATGAGGCTCTGGGTGTAGAGGGTAGTTCATTAAGCATGCCATCCATTTTTTGACCTGTGAAATAGAAGAGATAAGTCACCTATTCTAATACTTCCAGTGTACAACTGTGGGATAAGAATAGGATAACATCTACAAACATTTCACTTTATTTGCATCTATGCTTGAGTCCAAAATCTTTACTACTGAATTCTTTTTATTTCTGTATAAATGCCTCATTATGCTATGTTATTCTGTTCCACATTATAAAATTAAGATGGAAGATTTAGGTTGTTTTTACAAAATAGTGTTGTTCCTACTCTTAAACTTTGATTATACAGAGGTATAGTCAAAATGGGAATTCATTTACTTATATTCTAAGGCTATTTGAATATTCTATTAGAAGAAATAATATTCAGAAATTTAAAAAAAATTAGGAACTATTAAACAAAGGGATGAATGAGTGAAAGAAAAAGAGAAAGGTACATTTCTAAGCTACTACATAAAACAGGAAGACAAATGATTTACCATGTATTCCCTCCAGTCCAATACCAGTCCTCTATTACTTAAAATGTTGACTGCTCTCTTCAACCACAAAGTGAAGAAATTAGCTCTGATGAATTATAGGTGGGAGAAGCAATTGGACAGAGCCCTGGAAAATGTACTGTCCATGGCAATAGTGGTAGTCTCTCTCCTGCCCTCTTTTCTTTTTCTCTCAAAGACTGCTCATACAGATTTGATGGAAGTAGGGATTTATCATTGATCTTGACCAAAATGTCCTGGACTTTGTCTGGTTTTAGCATGGACTTTGTAACCACATAGGAGGTCATAGAGTAGAGGATCATGTTAAGCACTTGCATGTACTCCAAGTACTTTCCCTGCACCAAATCTCTGGTGAGTTTCCTGGCTTTCTGTAGGCAAAGTGCTTCTTTCTAGCCTGTACCATCATCAAAATCAGGAATGCCTGTATTTCATCCTGAATGAGGCTGTTTCCCTTTATGAAAATCATATCTAGGAGAATCACCAAGAGAGTGGTCTTGGGCAACTCCTTGTCACCACTCTCACTTCCCTTGTTGGGAAGTTCCAGTATGCTGACAAGGACATAGGTGGAACTACTTTCAGGTTCAACTTCAGTTAAAAGCTCCCTGTGCTTAAAATATAATAAGGCAGTATCTTTCACTCCAAAGTTTGACCAAAATGTAAAAGGGTGATATGAAACTGTGAATTGCTGTTACATTTTTGGAACAAAACTTCAGCAGTATTGTAAAATATTTTTAGCCTTTGCGTTCTACAAAATTTAACCCAATTTGAACTTTGCTGTGCTTTTCTTATGAGAAAACACCCACATTTTCCCAGAAGATTTCATGTTTGAAGGTGTTGATTTTAGGCAGACCTCATGAGCTGACCCAGGGATCCTGCAGAGAAGCTGGAGACACGCCTGACTGAGGTAAAGCTCCAGGGATAGCCAAAAACATGGCACTCTAAAGACTTAGATCGTGGAAGGCTTCACTACACCACAATCTAATATAAGAACAGAAGGCCTGCCAAATCCCTGCCCTGTAGGTTTGCAGAGCTGCTGCTCCATTCTGCTGGGCTCTCCACCCCCGGGCTGTGCCCACACATGTCGGGATACCTGTCCCTCAGCTGTCCTGGCCACAGCAGGCCGGAATGCCCGCCCCTTAGTCGTGCTGCTGGACCAACGACCACCAGGATTCCCACCACCAATCTGCACTGGACCCCAGCCTGGAGCCGGTCCCACAGCTTGCTGGGATACCCCGCCCCCCAAGCCCACTGCCCTTCAGGCCCTGCTGAGCTCCAGCTACATGCCAGATGACCAGAACCCACCCCACCCATCAGGCCCTGCCTGGCTCCAGCTCTGTGTGGAACAACTGGAGCCCTGCCCTGCTGGGACAGGCATCATGCTAGTGTGAGACAGCTGCATCCACCAGCCTGCCAGGAACCCTGTTCCCTGTGCGGAGCTGGCCCCAGCTCTACAGGCTTCCCACATAACCTCTCCACCAGGCTCCTGCTCTCTTGCCCCTAGAGGGCTCCAAGCATGCTTAAGAGACACTCACAGACTGGACTGGACATTAAAGAACTAAAAACAACTAAGCCTGCAATCCTACTGCTTCAGAACTGGTGATTTTTTTTCTCCCTTCTTTAAGGGCTTGCCAGCCTGGTTTGCTGTTTGATCACCCACCATTTCTCCTATTTCGTTTTCCTTTATTTCTTTCCTTTTTTTCTCTCTTCTCTCTTCCTTTTATCTTCCCTTCTCTTTCTCTTTTTAACCTTCTCTAATGATTTTGTTATTATTAACATTATAACCCAGCTAATACCAAATTACTCATACTCCAGGGACAGAAATGGTACCTAGAAAGTAGTACACGATTTAGAGCAAAATTAAGAAAATGGATACCCAGACACAGACTCCAAAAAAACAAAGATATACCAAGGAATCCAACGAAGAACACAAGACCACCCTGAAAAGAGAAATTCTACAAGTAATTAATGAGAATTTCATAGAGATGTTACTAAACATGGTCAACCAAAACATACAGGAGGCACTCAATAAATTTCAAGATGACAAAACTCAAGAATATCAGAAAACACAGAAACAAATAAATGAAATAGTAGAAGCCCTAAACAAACACCAAACTGAAACAAAGATCACATAAGCAGAGAGATAAATGAATTAAGGGCAAAATTTGACAATATTAAAGAAGAAGTAATCCATGATATGGAAAAACCTCAAAAAAAAAGAATGAAACAAATACAAAACAAAATGGAAGGCCATTCCAGCAGAATAGAACAAACAGAAGACAGAATCTCAGAACTTGAAGATGAAATGGCAATTAAAGGAAAAACTGAAGAACTGTTAATTAAACAACTCAAGACCTGTTAAAAGAAAATGCAAGAACTCACTGACTCCCTCAAAAGACTAAACCTGAGAATCATGGGCATTGAAGAAGGAGAAGAGGTGCAAGCAAAAGGAATGCATAATATGTTCAACAAAATAATAACAGAAATTTCCCCAAATCTAGAGAAAACTATGCCCATTCAGGTATAGGAAGCCTCCAGAACACCGAACAGACCTGACCAAAATAGAGCTACCCCAAGACATATCATCATTAAAACAACAAATACAGAGACTAGAGAAAGAATATTGAAGGCTGTAAGAGAGAAAAAACAAATAACGTACAAAGGTAAACCCACCAAAATCACAGCAGACTTCTCAACAGAAATATTAAAAACAAGAAGAGCATGGGGTGAGATCTTCCAAGCACTGAATGAAAATAACTTCAACCCTAGGATACTTTACCCAGCAAAACTATCATTCAAAATAGATGGAACAATAAAAGTCTTCCATGATAAGCAGAAAGGAAAACAGTATATGACCACCAAGCCACCACTGCAAAATATTCTCCAAGGAATTCTGCACACAGATAATGAAAGCAAACAAAACCATGAAAGGGCAGGCAATACCAAACCACAGGAGAAGAAAAGGCAAGAAAGTAAAGAGTAACATTGTTTGATCATCAAACTCTTAATCAACAAAGACAACTATATGACAGGGATCACCACATACTTATCAATAATAACACTGGATGTTAATGGACTAAATTCCCCCATTAAAAGACACTGACTGGCAAACTGGATTAAAAGGAAGATCCAACAATCTGCTGCCTACAGGAGACAGAAATAAGCACTGAAAGTGAAACGCTAGAAGATTTACCAAGCCAATGGTACCTGAAAACAGGCAGGAGTAGCCATACTTATCTCGGACAAAGTAGACTTCAAACCTACATTGATTAAACGAGATAAAGAAGGACACTCCATACTAATAAAAGGAGAAATACACCAAAAGGAAATAACAATTATCAACCTATATGCACCCAATGTCAATGCACCCAATTTCATCAAACATACTCTGAAGGACCTAAAAACATGTATAAACTCCAACTCAGTGATAGTGGGAAACCTTAATACTCCCCTGTCAGCAATAGATAGGTCATCCATACAAAAAAATCAATAAAGAAATCCTGGAACTAAACCACACCATGGATCAAATGTACCTAGCTGATGTCTACAGAGTATTTCATCCAACTAATGGACAATACACATTCTTCTCAGCAGCCCATGGAACCATCTCAAAAATTGATCATATCTTAGGGCACAAAGCAAACCTCAGCAAATATAAGAAAATAGAAATAATCCCATGCATTCTATCTGACCACAATGCATTAAAACTAGAAATCAACAACAAAAACAGCAGTAAAAAATATGTAAACAATTGGAAGCTGAGCAACACATTGCTCAACAACAAATGGGTCATCAATGAAATAAAAGAGGAAATTAAAAGGTTCCTGGAAGTTAATGAAAATGAAAACACGACCTACCAGAACCTATGGGACACAGCAAAGGCAGTCCTAAGAAGAAAGCTTATAGCTTTGAGGGCATACATTAAAAGCACAAAAAAATCTCAAATCAGTGCCCTAATACTACAGCTCAATCTCCTAGAAAAACAAGAACAAGCAAATCCCAAAACAAGCAGAAGGAAAGAAATAATTAAAATAAGGGCTGAAATCAATGAAATAGAAACAAAAAAACCATACAAAGAATCAATGAAACAAAAACCTGGTTCTTTGAAAAAATAAGTAAGATTGACAGACCCATGGCAAATTTGACTAAAATGAGGAGGGAAAAAACCCAAATCAGTAAAATCAGAAACGCAAAAGGGGAAATAACAACAAACACCATGGAAATCCAGGAAATCATCAGAGACTACTTTGAGAGCCTCTACTCTAATAAATTTGAAAATCTTGAGCAAATGGACAGATTTCTAGAAACTTACAACCACCCAAAACTGAACCAAGAAGATATCAATCACCTGAATAGGTCTATAACACAAAAAGAAATTGAAGCAGCAATCAACAGTCTCCCAAAAAAGAAAAGTCCAGGACCTGATGGATTCACTGCTGAATTCTGTCAGACCTTTAAAGAAGAACTAATACCAACTCTCCTTAAACTGTCCCATGGAATGGAAATGGAAGGAACACTGCCTAACTCATTCTAGCAAGCCAATGTAACTCTCATCCCAGAACCAAACAAAGACACCTCCAAAAAGGAGAATTATAGGCCAATTTCCTTAATGAATATCAATGCAGAAATCCTTAATAAAATAATGGCAAACCAAATCCAACAACATATCAGAAAGATCATACACCATGACCAAGTCTGCTTCATCCCAGGGATTCAGGGATGGTTCAACATATGCAAATCTATAAAGGTAATACAGCACATCAATAGAAGCAAAGACAAACCACTTGATCATCTCAATAGACGTCGAAAAAGCCTTCAACAAGATCCAACACCACTTCATGATAAAAGCTCTAAGAAAACTAGGAATAGAAGTAATGTACCTCAACATTGTAAAGGCTATTTATGACAAACCTACAGCCAACATTATACTTAACTGTGAAAAACTGAAACCATTCCCCCTAAAATCAGGAATGAGACAAGAGTGCCCACTATCCCCACTCCTATTCAGCATAGTACTGGAATTCCTAGCCAGAGCAATTAGGCAAGAAGAAGAAATAAAAGGAATACAAATAGGTAAAGAAACTGTCAAAATATCCTTATTTGCAGATGATATGAACCTATACCTTAAAGACCCAAAAAACTCCACCCAAAAACTCTTAGACACCATAAACAGCTACAGTAAGGTGGCAGGATACAAAACCAACCTACAAAAATCATTAGCTTTTCTATACACCAACAATGAACAAGCTGAGAAGGAATATAAGAAAACAATTCCATTCACAATAGCCTCAAAAAAAATCAAAGACCTAGGAGTAAATTTAACAAAAGATGCAAATGAACTCTATAAGGAGAACTACAAACTCCTGAACAAAGAGATCATGGAAGATTACAGAAGATGGAAAGATCTCCCATGTTCATGGATTGGTAGAATCAACATAGTAAAAATGGCTATACTACCAAAAGCAATCTACATGTTTTATGCAATTCCCATCAAAATCCCAATGACTTTCATCACAGAGATTGAAAAATCTAGTCTAAAATTCATTTGGAAACACAGGAGACCGCGAATAGCCAAGGCAATTCTCAGCAAAAAAAGCAATACTGGAGGTATCACAATACTTGACTTCAAACTATATTACAAAGCATTAGCAATAGAAACAGCATGGTACTGGCATAAAAACAGACCTGAAGACCAGTGGAACAGAATAGAGGACCCAGATATGAATCCACACAACTATACCCACCTCATTTTTGACAAAGGTGCCAAAAACATACAATGGAGAAAAGACAGCCTCTTCAACAAATGTTGCTGCGAAGAGTGGTTATCCATCCACAAGAAACTGAAGCGAGATACATGTCTATCACCCTGTATTAATATCAACTCAAAATGGATCAAGGACCTAAATATCAGACCTGAAACTCTGAAGTTACTAAAGGAAGGAGCAGGAAACACTCTGGAACTAATAGACATAGGCAAGGACTTCCTCAATAGAACTCCAGCATCCCAGCAATTAAGAGAAAGTATGGACAAATGGGACTTCATAAAATTAAAAAGCTTCTGCACAACAAAAGTTTCTAAACTGAAGAGACCACCCACAGAGTGGGAGAAAATATTTGCCACTTATACATCAGACAAGGGACTGATAACCAGAATATACAGGGAATTTAAGAAACTAAACTCTCCTAAAATTAATAAACCAATTAAAAAACGGGCAACTGAACTTAATAGAACTTTCTCAAAAGAAGAAATTCAAATGGCAAAAAAACACATGAAAAAATGCTGACCATCTCTAGCCATAAAGGAAATGCAAATCAAAACCACACTAAGATTCCACCTCACCCCTGTTAGAATAGCCATCATCAAAAACACCAGCAACAACATGTGTTGGCGAGAATGTGGGGAAAAAGTAACCCTTATACCCTGCTGGTGGGAATGCAAGCTGGTACAACCACTCTGGAAAAAATTTGGAGACTCCTTAAAAACCTAAACATCGACCTGCTATATGATCCAGCAATCCCACTCCTGGGGATATACCCAAAGAAATACAACACAGATTACTCCAGAGGCACCTGCACACCCATGTTTATTGTGGCACTATTCACAATAGCCAAGTTATGGAAACAACCAAGGTGCCCCACTACTGATGAATGGATCAAGAAAATTTGGTACTTGTACACAATGAAATTTTACTCATCCATGAAGAAGAATGAAATCTTATCATTTGCAGGTAAATGTATGAAACCGGAGAGCATCATTCTGAGCGAGGTCAGCCAAGCTCAGAAGACCAAAAATCGTATGTTCTCCCTCATATGCGGACTTTAAATCTAGGGCAAATGCAGCAATGTGGTTGGACTTGGATCACATGATAAGGGGAGAGCACATTTCAGTGATATAGAAATAGGTAGAAAACACAAAACATGAAAGCATCTGATGTCCCCACTCCAGAGGAACTAATACAGAAACCTTAAAGCGAAAGAGGTTATCATGAGAAGGGGATCAGTAACCAGGGTAAAGTTCAGTTAGAGATGAATCAACATGGTTCATAACACATGTACACGAAAGCAATGCTAGGAATATTTCTGTATAGCTATCCTCAATTCAACTAGCAAAACACTTTTTCTTCCTTATTAGGCTTGTCTCTTTTCTTCAAGAAAACTAGTGATAAAGGCAGAACCTGATCTGCCTGGAACTGAGAGGAAGGGGGTAGAGGGTGGGGGAGGGGGGCAAGGCGGAGAAATGACCCAAATAATGTATGCACATGTGAATAAAAAACATTAAAAAAATATATACACTAAAAAAAATAATAATGATGATTTAAAAAAAAAGCTTGGTTTTAATTTTCCTGGCTCCTCTGTGTGACACTGGGAAAGTGAAACAGCCTTTCTGTGCATCAGCTTGGTGTTTATAAAACAAGGTTGGTATCAGTGCTGGAGAGTCATACTAATATTTCCTTTCTTATTTCCCAGGGAAAACAGCCTGGCTTTCATTCCTGATTATAGCTCATCAAACCTCTACATAGCTACTGCTGAGCTAGGCAAAATAAATAAATAAATAAAATAAAATAAAACAAAGATGTTGATTTTAATTCTATTATTCATAGCAACAGATGATAAATAACTTATACCTCCATTTGGAGGAAAATAGTTAATTATTGTATAAACATGCTTTAGGATTCCAGAGGGTTTCAAAAATAAGGTCAATCTCCCTGTGCTATCATGGAAATATTCTCCATTTACTTTGTTAAGTGACATGATCAAGAGTCAGAACAGTATGTTCATGGTTGCCCAGGTATGCTAAAAATGCAATATATTTTGTAGCACACACACACACACACACACACACGTATGAAAAAAGCCTCAAGTAAGCCTTAAAATTACACAATCATATTTTAAATTTTTTTATTACAATATTATGGTGGGGGTACATTGTGACATTTACAGAAGTAGTTTTAATACATCTTAGTTACACATCAGATTTTCAGATTTTCATAGTTTTTTCTGAAAGGGGGGCTCAATTTTGAGGCAAGATGGGGACTGTGATTTATATGTATTGCTAGAATTTTTTTCAATAAGTATATATACATATGCTTATGCAATATATGTATATATGTATATATCTCCCATTGTAATTAAAATATTTAAATACATGTAACTACAAAAATAGTAGCTGGACATTAGTTGGATAAAGTAAATTCTAGTGGATACAACAGATAAAACCTGCATCTTGAGTAGCTTCAAACATACACATAAAAGCTGATGTGGATAGCTATTAATCTCCAATGATGGATGATACAGGATACAGGCTATTTTTAGCATGTGGTTCTATATCTCACCATGGGTTCTCAATGACAAGGACTGTCACATGGCTGTTCTTAACTGTAGGTAGACTAGGCAATATAGTTTCCACACGAGCCCAGGAGGGAGAGCAAGATACTATGTGAATGAGAACTTAAAGATTCTCCCATAAACTGTTACATAGTAGGTGAAACACCCTCTTTATTTCTTGGTAGGTTTTCAAAGGAGGCAATTTACCTTGCAATTCTCCAACTTCAAATACATTATCACATTTTTTTTTTTGGTGGGACTGGGGTTTGAACTCAAGGATTTGTTCTTTCAAAGCAGACACTCTACCGCTTGAGCCACACCTCCAGTCCATTTTGCTTTGGTTATTTTGGAGATGGGGGTCTCACAAACTATTTGCATAGGCTGGCCTCAGATTGCAATCCTCCAAATCTTAACCTCCTAAGTGGTTAGGATTGCAAGTGTGAGCCATCTGTGCCTAACTGCATTTAATTAAAAAAAAAACTGAAATCTTAGGGAGGGTTCACCTTTTTTGCTGTGGGAACCATTCTGCATTGATCTTACTGCATTGAGCCTTAGTAGGATGAGAATGTGTTCCTTTCTACTTGTGAATGGTCACAATATTATGAATTCTGCCAACCTCAACATGACTGAAATGCTTGATAAAAGAAAAACTATTGGAATTTGTAATAAGCTTCTCCATTCCTGGTGGAGTTTCTGAGAGGTCCAAATTTGCCTTGAAATTCTCCAACAGTTTTGAGAATCCACTCTTTCATGGGTAGCTTATAATATAGGAGTTCATCAAATTTTCAAAAGGAACGTATAAATTCTCAGCAGGGAAAAGCTCAATTTCTTAACTAAGTATCATTTTTTCTATATTCACCTTTGAAATAAATTCTGCAGTCTTCATAGGATGAATTGTGCTCCTTTATGTATGCTTAGTGAAAATCTTACGTGGTGAATCTTGCAAACCTCAGCATGAATGAACATGCAGGAATCCTTTTATAAGTGCCATTAGACACAAGGAAAAACCAGAATCTTATTCTGGAGCATGTAAGAAGCAGCAGAAGGATGGTGAATTATTTTTATCTTTGGTGTTCAAAGATATCATAGCTAGAAAAAAATATTTTTTCCTTGTTAGAAGGACTTTGGCTTGGTTTGAGGAATTCAGCCTCAGTAGATGTTTGCTGTACAGATTTACATGACATTTCTTCATCCTCAACTTGGCATTTTTATCTAGGTAAATTCACCTATCCATGTATTTGTTTGGATATATTACTCACATGACGTCTTTAAAATTCTATTGACGGTATTTAAATTGCATATAAAATTATGTCTTGAACTTCAATTATATCCTAAGAACCAATATATTCTGTGAAAAATCAGAAATCTGACTCTAATTACCAACTCACTTAGAATACATTTTGTACCTGTTCGTAGAGATGTGGGATGGGAGGAAGGCTCTGGTAATTGGGTACCTAAATTTCACTGCCAAGGGTTCCACTGAGAATAGTGGGACTTCTAAGGGACAGATGCAGAGAGTAGAAATGCTCTTAAGTCCTCAAGTGGGCAGTTGATTCTGGGCCACCTGTATTATAGGAAGCAAGGGTATAACCTTCAGAGAATGCAGTAAAGAAGTGATCAGCTGATAGGCTTCAGTTTGGAAATGGTGGCACACTGGAAAATACTCAGGGGAAAGGATCTGAAGTATGAGAAAAAATTGGTACAGGACTCATGTGCCAGTGCTTGGGCAAAGTCTGCTCTCAAGGAAGCTAGGAACAGGAGGATCCTTGAAAATGGAACCCATAGGCATTCCTTACTTTAGGCTTTTTCTCATATTTACCTTATTTTTTTGGCTGGATAGTCATTTCTTTTCAGTTGTCAGTAATATATTTTGGAGTATTTAGAAAAATAGTTAATTAAGAGACAAAAGATATGCCTCAGGTTAGAAGGAGTATAAAAGTGTGGGCTCTAGAAAAATTATAGCCAAATTAGGCCAGAGCTCTTTTACCAGCTCTGTCACTTATGAGCCATATGAATTTAAGAAAATTATAAATTTTGCAAATTATGTTTAATAAACCCTGTCTTATTAGAAATATTGGAATATATGTAATAAATATGAAGCACTTGCCAGGGAGGTTGGAAAATACTGTACTTTTAATGAATAGCAGTTATCAAGATTATTTTTACCCCATATGTACCACCCTCCCCTCTGGGGACATTTATCTTTTATTAATTCACAACATGTAGCTTTCTAAGATAATTAACACCAAATTATTCTAGAATGTTACTTAGCAAGTTCAAATAAAACTTTTCCCCATTTGAGAGTAAGTTACTTAATTTGCATTGTGGGGGAGTCTTCCCACTTGGATGCAAATTAAGGTTCTAGAATTTGTCTTAAGGACCAGGAACTTCCCTCTCAGCCACCCTTCTTTTCATTCATTTCATCCTCCTCCTCAAATATGGTGCTCTCCCTTACAGTTTACCAAATTACACTCAAAATAATTTAAACGTCCTTTAAAGAATTGAGTCTAGCTCTCTCAATTTAGTGTGAAGAGAGGTAATACAGTAGCTTTTGGGCATCCTACTTCAAGGGATTTTCACCCTTATTTCTCAGAAATTCCTAAGAGATATTATGCATAAAACAACTAGATTGTAATGTGCACTATCCTCAATGTGAAGAGCCCAGGACACCATCCATTTTTGCCCAGAAGATTGAACCAGGAGATTTTCCTCTGGTTCATTGACGTTGCCAAGGTAACTCTTAAAAGTAGGTTTATATTTCTGGGTTTTTTCCTTCCAGACCAAGACACACCAAGAGTGTCTGACCTTTGCTCACCTGTCTCACACTTAATTAGTTCTCTACCCAGCTTAAATGAAAGTACAGACATCCCTCAGCATCCTTGAGGGACTGGTTCCAGCTCCTCCTCCCAGGATACCAAAACCCATTCATATCCTTTAATGTCTCTTATATAAAATAGCATGGTATCTGCATATAACTTGTGCACATCCTCCTTTATACTTTAAATCATCTCCAAACTACTTATACCTAAAAGAGTTTAAATGCTATGAATACAGTTATACTATATTATTTAGGGAATAAGATAAAAAAACTATACATGTTCAGTACAGATACAGGTTTTTTCTGAATGTTTTGATCCATAGTTGGTTAAATATATGCATATTGTTTTTAGCCAGACACCCTCCCCTGCACTTTTCCAAAACCTCTTTCTACCTTCTTACTCCTTGTTACTTGTCCCTTAGTTCTTAGAAGGTATTTCTCCATCTTTCTTACATGTTTATTGTTATTTGACTATAAAATTCTAAGCAGGGGTTGAGTGTCTTGTGTGCTACTTTCTAACAAAATGGTTTTCAAACACTAGATGATAATGAACTTGAGAGAATGAATAAACCAGTGAGCATGAGTTCTAATATAAACATTTTATTGTTGCATACATTCTTCAGTAAGCTAGGCAAATATCAGCATGCATCTGTTATTTTTATAGAACTGAAATGAATAAACCAAGAAGTGAACATCTTTTATTTTTTCCTCAATTTCTTGATCTCCAAAACTTTGCTGCCGTTTTTTTTCACATCTCAAAAGAACTGCCTATTTTATTGTCTGTTGCATGTTCCTGTTCACTAAATATAAATAGTTGACCAATTAGTTTTACAAAATAGTGAAACTTCTAGTCTTAAACCTATTAAACAGCAATAAGTACATTGTGATGTTTATTAGTAATTTTAGATTCTTAAGTTATTGGAACCTTGGATTAAAAGAAACATTTGAAATATAATGTGAAAAAAAATAAAACTTCTAAGTTATGCATATAGAAAAGGTACACAAAGATGATAAACAATGTGTTCCCTCCAGCCTGACCCTGCCATCCCCTACTTAGAATTTTCTTCTATTTTTTTTTTGTCCACGAAGAAAACAATCTTTTTCAAACTTCAATCTCTGAAATATAACCTAGAAGAAAAAGAAAGGTAAAACCCAAGTTAGCAATATTCACCAGGAACACAATGATGATATACATTTACTCCCTCCAGCCCCACAGTGGCCCTCCATTATTCAGAGGTTGACAGACCTTTTCAATCAAAAAGTGGAGAATCAGCCTCAGATTTCACTTAGCCTGAGAGAAGCTGCTAGATGTGGCTCTGGGCTGTGAACTGGCCAACGCAGCAGTGCGAGCCCTGGCTGCAACTCTGGCTTGGGCTCTCTCTTCTTCATCTTTCAAAGCTTCTTCATACCAGTATGGGAAGGCATTGGGGGTACTATCATGGATCTTGGCCAGAAATTCCAAGATTTTCATTTTGCTGATTTCAGCTTGGGCTCTTGAACCCCACAGGAATTCATAGTGGGGAGGATCACTGTCAGGTACCTGCCGGTATTCCAGGTATTTCAGCTGCACCAAATCTTCTGTGATGACTTTCTTGGGATCCCCGTAAATGAAGTGCTGCTTGTTAGCATACACACCCATTATATTCAGCACCTCCCAGACTTCCTCTTCTGGGGCACAATTCTCATTCATGAAGATCATACCCAGCACAATCATCAGGAGGCCCGTCTTGGGTATGCTGTCTTCTTCACTCATTGTTCCATCAATCGCATGGTCTAGTTTGTTGACAAAGGCATAGCAGTGCCTGATGGGATCCACTTCCTTCAAATCAACACCAAAGGCCAGCTCCATGTGCTCTGAGGCTTTCTTGAAGATCTCATTGAAATTATGCTTATACTTTTTGATAACTGACTTTATCATGTCTGCCTTCAAAATTGGCTCTTTCTTTTGATACTTATCAATCAGGTACTGCACCAATAAAACCACTTTCCTGTTTATGGGATCTTTGCGCCAGCCCTCAGTTCCCTGTGAGGAATCTGAGCTTTTTTCATCTTGGCTTTGGGTACCTTCATCTGAATCGGTGTGTAAAATGGCTACAGTAGTATTGATGGTGGCTGGGACTCCCTGAGGCACATTAGTAGTGCCAGCAGCAGAAACATTCTGAGGTTGACACCCAAAGAGAGAGGAGGAAGAAGAGCAGGACTCTTCTCTCTCTGTTGTGGTGGCCTGAGCACCATCCAGATCCTTGTTCCCACTACGGACCTGGTGGCGTTTCTCACGAGCACGCTGCTTACTCTTCTGACCTCGAGGCATGACGACTATGGAACAGCAGACAGTTGGCTTGATAAAGCTGTCACCCTAGAAGACAGATGGGAGATTAGATAGTATGCATATCTTCAGCAGGGAGTTTCTACCTTGACGCCAAGAATGGCTGCCTCTACTGGTTTCCTTGACAACGCTGCCTTACAAACCAACAAAGGGCAGAGTACGATTCTATTCTGTTGGGTCTTGTTATCTCAGTTCTAACTCATTAACTTTACTACTGATCAGTCCTTTGGCTCCTCCCTCTGCTGACTCAAGGCTGCCCCCTTCAGACCACCACCTCTTACCCAGATTGCCAAGAGTAAAGGTGGAGTTATTAAGCCTAACAGTTGTGTCTTGGACCACGTATGGTTGATGGTAAGGGTGGGTGGGGCAGAGTGGGATGAGTCTCTGCAGGGCTGCCTCTGTTCTGGTGGGTAAATGTCACGGCAGATACCTTGAAACCTGCAGGTTCCTAAGACTCCTCCTCTAGCACACTTCCCAATTCAAGGCTTCAATCCCTCCAACCGGTTGGTGAAACGGAAGTAAGGTTCTCCCGCTTCCGTCTGGGGGAACTTGGTCCTCTGACTCCTCCCACCCCCCCAGGGTTTGGCTGCCCATGCTCTTTTGTTCCGGTGGAGAAGGGTTCCTGGAGCACTCTCAGAAATTCTTTTCATTGAGTTTGCGTGGGTGCTGGGACTTCACTGTCTTCTGAGGTGAATCAAGGCACTCAGCTCCTAGAGCACATTTCTCTCAGAGTCCTGAGTAGGAAGTAAGGTGGAGTGCGCGTCCAGAAGCCATGCCTGGAACCTAAGACTGACATCAGGGTTAGAGCTTTATGGGGTCTCTTCTAAGGTGGAAAGTGCCGGCAGCCTTTATTCATGTCTTACTTGTCTCATGGTAGGTGCTGAACTACTTCTATTCTGATGACTAGAGGCCAACCATACCAGGTAAGGTACTAAATCTATAAATAATTTAAGTGCAATTGACATCTGTACAATCTGTTCATCAGGAATAAACAGCATATTGCTTTATTTGAGATATCCTTTACCTAAGTCTGTCAGTAAATTATCATATTTTCTTTGATAAAGGTTCTGTATATTTTGTTAATTCTTTTAGGTATATTTTGGATTTGCTGCTTTTTAAATTAATTTAAAAAATACATAAAAAATTAAAGCTGTAGGGGGTATCCTGTAAATGTTTTACTTCATGTGTACATTAAGTAATGTTTAAATCAGGATAAGAATATCTATCTCCTTGAACATTATTTCTTGTTATTATAACTTTTTGAAATATGTAGTATTTAATTGTTTTTGGTAATCACTCTACTGCTCAATAGCCTACCAAAAATTCGCATTCCTATCTAACTGTAACGTAATATCCATTCATCAACTGTTTCTCATCCAACCCTCCTTCCTACACTTCCCCATCATCTGGTAACCACCATTCTACTCTCAACTTCTATGACATCAGCTTTTTTTTTTAATTCACATATGAGTGAGATTATGCAGTACTTATTTTCTTTTGCCTGATTTATTTTACTTAACATAATGGTCTCCAGTTCTGTATATGTTGTTGCAGATTATAGGATTTTTTTTTTGTGTGTGGCTAAATAAAATTTTGTTGGGTATATGTACCAACTTTTCTGCATTCACTTAATCAGTTGAAGGATATACATTGTTTCCATTTTGTGGCTATTGTGAATGGTACTGCAAGGAGCAGATGTTTCTTTGGCATCCTGATTTCATTTTCTTTGTATATATACCCATGAGTGGCATTGCTGGATCATACAGGAGTTCTAGTTTCAATTTTTAATGTTTTGAGCGACCTGTGAACTGTTGTCCATATGATTACACTAATTTATATTCTTTTTTTTTTTTTTCATTTTTCTTTTATTATTCATATGTGCATACAAGGCTTGGTTTATTTCTCCCCCCTGCCCCCACCCCCTCCCTTACCACCCACTCCACCCCCTCCCGCTCCCCCCCTCAATACCCAGTAGAAACTATTTTGCCCTTATCTCTAATTTTGTTGTAGAGAGAGTATAAGCAATATATTCTTAAAAACAGTGTGTGAGGATTCTGTTTTCACCAGTCTTACTAGTGTGAGGTGATTCCTCATTGTGGTTTTGATTTGTATTTCCCTAATTATTAGTGCTGTCAAACAGCTTTTCATATACCTGTTGAACATTTGTACGTCTTCTTTTGAGAAATGTATATTTAGATTTGTTGCCCATTTTAGAATTGGATTATTTGGGGACATTATTGAGTTTTTGGAGCATCTTATATATTCTTATCAGATGTATAATTTTCACTCATTCTGTAGGTTGCCTGTCCACTCTGTTGATTGTTTCCTTTGCTGAATGGAAACATTTTGGTTTGATATAATCACATTTGTCTTTTTATTTCATTTTCTGTGTTTTTGGAGTATTGTCCCCCCCCAAATCCTTCTAATCTCCTGAAGCATTTCACTTCTGTGTTCTTTAAGTAGTTTCATAATTTGAGGTTTTACATTTAAATCATTAATCCATTTTGAGCTGATTTATATGTATAACTAGTGGGAGATAGAGGTCTAGTTATTCTTGTGCATAAGGATATCTAGTTTTCTTAGCACCATTTATTGAAAACACTGTCTTTTCCCTAATGTGTGTTCTTACAGCCTTTATCCAAAATGAGTTGGCTGTGGATGTGTGAGTTTGCTTCTAGGTTTTCTATTCTGTCACATAGTTCTGTGTGTCTTCTTTTATGCCAGTACCAAGCTGTTTTGGTTACCATATCTTTACAGTATATTTCAAAATCAGGTAGTGTAATATCTCCTGCTTTGTTCTTTTTGCTCAAGATGATTTGGGCAATTTGGACTCCTTGGTGTTCAATATAAACTGTACAATTTCTTCTAGTTTTTTAAAAAAAGAATATCATTAATTGCTGCTACCTAGAGTGGAATAGTGTTTTCCATGATGTATTCTAGTTACTTATTTATTTTGTGTGGTTAGATTACTGATTTTGCCATAGCAATCTTCTATGACAGATTTTCAAGTTCATTGTAAAATTGAATGGTTTTTGAGTCAATTCCTTTGGAATTTCTAATTAGAGGATCATACATCATTATTTTAATTTTTCATAAATTTTATTTTGTTATTCTTGTGTACAGCTGTATACTGGCTATTCAATCCATGTTTGGCCAGTAACAAATTGTGCTATTCCTGTGCGTTTTGGTCTTGACTTTATTAGGAATCTTTCTAACATTTCACACCTACATATGTTTGCTGTTGATTTTATGATATGAAAATTTCATTCTAATATAAGTTTGCTAGAATTTATTACCATGAACTGTTGTTGAATTTTTTTTTTGGTGGTGCTGAAGTTTGAACTCAGGGCCTTGAGCTTGCTAAGTAGGCACTCTACCACTTGAGCCACTTGGCCAGCCCTGTTGTTGATTTTTTTTTTGGCAGTACTGGAGCTTGAACTCAGGGCCTCAAGCTTGCTAGGCATGCATTCTATACTTGGGCCACTCCACCAGCCCCTGATGTTGACTTTATAAGCAGTTTTTTTTTCTTTATAGCTTTATTTTTTATTTTTTTGTCTTTATTTTTTTTTCATTTATTCATATGTGCATACAATGTTTGGGTCATTTCTCCCCCCTACCCTCTGCCCCCTCCCTTTTCCTCCCACCCACTCCTTCTTCTCCCAACCCCCTCACTTCCAGGCAGAAACTGTTCTGCCCTTATCTCTAATTTTGTTGAAGATAGAATATAAACAATAATAAGAAAGGCAAAGCATTTTAGCTAGTTGAGATAAGGATAGCTATACAGGGAGATTCCTAGCATTACTTCCATGTACAAATGTGTTACATTCTAAGTTGGTTCTTCTCGAACTGGCCTTTTCTTTAGTTCCTGATCCCCTTCTATTGGCCTCTGTCGCTTTAAAGTTTCTGCATTAGTTCCTTTCCATTGAGGGCATCAAATGCTATCTTGTTTTTTGGATTTCTTACCTATCCTCATACCTTCCTTGTGTGCTCTCGCCTTATCATGTGACCAAAATCCAATCACATTGCTGTATTTGCCCTTGATCTAAAGTCCACATATGAGGGAGAACATACGATTGTTGGTTTTCTGAGCCTGGCTACCTTGCTCAAGATGATGTTCTCCAGTTCCATCCTTTTACTTGCGAATGATGAGATTTTGTTCTTTTTCATGGCTGAGTAAAATTCCACTGTGTATAAATACCACATTTTCTTAATCCATTCATCAGTAGTGGGGCATCTTGACTGTTTCCATAACTTGGCTATTGTGAATAGTGCTGCAATAAACATGGGTGTGCAAGTGCCACTGGAGTAACCTGTGTCACATTCCTCTGGGTATATCCCCAGGAATGGGATTGCTGGATCATATGGCAGATCTATGTCTAGATTTTTAAGAAGCCTCCAAATTTTTTTCCAGAGTGTTTGTACTAGTTTGCATTCCCACCAGCAGTGTATGAGGATTCCTTTTTCCCCACATCCTCACCAACACCTGTTGGTGGTGGTGTTTCTAATGATGGCTATTCTAACAGGGGTGAGGTGGAATCTTTCTTTATAACTTTAAATGAACAAATGTTTTTATCTTTTCTGTTAATGCAGTGAATTCCAGTTCATATTTTTCTAATGTGATTTAACCTTTGCATTCCTTGGGTAGAACCTATTTCCTTACTTCTTCATTTAATTCACTGCTCTTTTAGATAGGATATACTTTATGTTGGATATTTTTCTCTGTATGAGTAAGTCTAGCTTAACTCTTCTTTTTAGGGGCGTCTGCATATAGTTTTTGTTGTTGCTTGGTTTTGCTTGCTTTGGGGCAAAGTTTCACTATACGACACAGGCTACACTCAAACTGGTGATAGTCTTGCCTTGGCCTCTCAAGTGCTGGGTTTACAGATGTGTCTCACCTCATCCAGCCCCTATGTCATTTTTGTATCAAGAGGAGATAGCCCATTAATATACTGATGAGTTTTTCCTTCACCATTTGGTGTAATAGGCTTCCAGACATTGCTGTTCTTGGAAGATTTTTGCAAGTGCCCAAGCATGAACTACAGTTTTGGATTGTATTGTTTGATTAAAGTTTTTCTATTTCTCTATGAACTTATTTAGTAATTTATATTTTGTTACAAATTGTTCCACTTTACTTGACTTTTCAAATTTAAAGGCATGATATTTATAATAAAATTGTTTTACAATAGAAATTCTCAATTATGTACAATATCTTGAGAATAGAATAATATCCCAAATGTACATGACACTCAGCATTATAATCTTCAATAGTTACTGAAAAGAATTTATTCAGGTTAAAATTTACTTATTTTTAATCTATTTGTTGGTAAGGCCACTCTACAGGTGCTGTTGTTCACTTCCCTGAGGAGATGTATACATCTATTGTCTCCTTTGTGGTGATGTTATAGTCAATCAGGATCCATCAGCCACATCTATCAGTTCACTGAGGGCTGCACAATTCTAATTCCCTAATTTTATTCCTTTTGAGATTATTAACTGAAACATATCTATAGGGAACTCTTCATTGCTCTCATTTGGTTTTCTTAAGTTAAATCTTATAATTGCCCCATTTTATTGCCTAGAGAGAGAAAGAAAACTAAATCTCCTTGTCTAGTATCAGAAAACTCTTTAGTGTAGAATTTTATTATATTTGGTAATTTTAAGTAACAAATCTTACTGAGAACTAAACCAGTTGATAACTGGTTGAATAGTTTATTTGTTATTAAAGATTATTAGTGAGTGGTATTAGAATAATCTATGCTCAGGCTCTGGTCTTTGTCATGTGATGTATTACTTATGTCTACAGATATTTATAATTTTGGTAAACAGAAAATTGTGCTATCATTTCTTTAAAGCTATCTTTCTTTGAAGGGATATACTTTCCTATGTTTTTTCATATACCTAACCAGTTAGTATGTCAGTTATTGTTTTCTTTATAAATTGTAATATTGATATGGTACGTGATGAGTATTGTTATTATCCAAGCTTATATGCATGAAAACCTAAAAAATAAATTGTGGCATCCTTCTCATTGGATTCACAAACTTACTCAATATAAGGCTGTGCTCATAGACTTTATGTCAAGAATATTCATTAATGTGGCTAATGGGAGCCATCTCATTTATTTGAATAAATATGCTAATATGTTGTCTCACTTTATTAAAAGAAGCTTTACAACTTTTTGCTTCAATTGTTAGTAAATTAAATATTTATATTTTTCAATGAATATTTACTTCTTGAGCATGTGACTTTTGGGACATGTTTCAAGGTTAATAAGCCTAGAAATAAAGACTGCTGTACAGCAGATATTTAACTACGTGTAAGGACTCTTAGGTTATGAACCTAGGTTTATCATCATTTGGGTGTTAGAACTAATTTTAGAGCTTTTATCTACTATAGCATTCCCCTTTCCCTGTCCCTCTACCTATCTTGCTCTTCCCTGAGTGATATAGTAACTTAACTTTTTGAAGCAGAAGAAGACATCATGAATGATCTGGCAACAGCCTTGCTCTTTCAGTGGTTGAAGGACTTGCTAACCTTCACCATGATTTTGATTCATTACAACTTGGATGAATTGTTCACTGATAAACCTGATGTTTCTAATCCTTTTTCAATCATTTCAATGGTCAGACTGCCAACAAACAGCTGAATGGCTGTTTATCCTCATGCCTCATTCCCTTGATTATTAAGAGTTTTTAAAAGGCCTTCCCTTACCTTAAATTTTGAGTTCAAAACAAGTACTTCACTTGCCTCATCCTAGCCCCAGCCCTTGAGAGTCTTAAATGTTTAATACTAGTGCTGACCTCACACTTTTAAGACCATAATTACTTAATTATACCTTGCCTTGATTTAAATTTTATGCATACTTTCACTGTCTGCCTCTGTGATCTTGAGCAATAATATTACTCTATATGAGTCTGTATTAACAAAAGGAAATTAAGAATAAAGAACAAAGATACTCTTTGCTGAGTTAATGGGTGGGTTAAATGAAAGTATATATAAAAAACACTTCGTAAACTTTAAAATTGCCAGTTTTTTATAAATATTAGAATGAAACTTTGAGGCAGTACTGAAAAGTTCTTTACTTGTCCTCTAAATTGCTAAGTCCATTAGTTTTTTGTTACTACAAAACAAATTATCACACACTGCATTTAAAATAACACTTCTTTGCTATCTCACAGTTCTGTAGATTTGCAGGTTGGGTGCAGTTCATCTGTGTTCCCTGCTCAAGTCCTCAATCTCAAGGTGTCTTTTTGGCTAGGCAGCATTCCTATTAGGAAGTTCTGGGCAAGGATTTACTTCACAGATTCAAGTTGTTGGGAAAATCAAGTTCTTTGTGTTTGTAAGACTGAGATCTCCAGTTTTTTGCTGGATGCCAGACATGTACTATTAGCTCCTAGTATTTTCTGCATTCCTTGTCATGTTGCCATCTCCAATTCAAATGTAGCAATAGAAGATTTTCCTCATGTAGAATTCCTAACAATTTAAGTCCCTTTCATTATTATAAGCTTATCCCATTTAAGTGCTTACTTTCCTAAGTTAGTTCCACCGAGTATAATTTCCCTTGCTAAAGTCAACTATGCCATGTAACATAATCAAATCATGAGAATAATATTACAACATATTCAGGAGTTCCTCCTACACTCAGTAGGAGAGGGTTTTATAGATATATAGTAATCAGATAGAATCTTAAAATTCTGCCTATCATGCAAACAATAAATTCTTGCAGAATTTCCAATTGCAACAGTAGCTGGAATTCCCAAGTTTTTATAAACTATAAATTTAGAAGTAAAGCTTTTAAAGTCTCTAATGCTATATTTTTTATCCTCTTTGCAATGATCATACCAGATGGGTGCTAGCATCCATCAAGCAATATTTTAATGAAATAGTTGACTCAGTAGGCAAAATTCAATCTTCTACTTTCCTAGCTGAGAGACTACATTCAAAGATTGAACTTCACAATGTCTGATGTTTCATCATTAATGTCTTTCATGTTGTTTTATGAACTCAGGGACTAATTTCTTTCTGTTTATCATTTATTTAAAAAATACATATACCAATTACAATGGTAAGAGGGGGTATTCAGTATGAATGAGCCTGCCTATATGTCTTCAGGGTACTAAATGGAAATCCACAAGGTTTATAATTCATTCATTCAGTTTTCCAATATAGTAACTTAAATGTAAAAATAATAAATTACTCTTATATCCCAGTATTTTCAAAGGCATGGCAATGGTAATAGAACACAATGAAGGGTGATTCACAGACTACTAAACTGAAAGTAGACTATCTAGGTTTTCACTAATGTCTCAGTTTCAGCATTCTTTGGCCAAACTTTTACCTGTTTAGGTCTCAGTTTCTGTTGGATTAGCTTGTTGTATGAATTTTTTTTGTGACTGGTTGTGTTAATCAGTTTGTCACTGAGATAAACAACTTAAAAGAGGACAGATTTATTTTGGCTCACCATTTCAGAAGTTTTAATCTATGGTTGACTGACTTCATTATTTCTGGGCTGCCTGTGGTAAAGCAGAAACATCATGGAAGAAGAGCATGGCAGAGGAAAGTTGCTCACCTCATCATGTCCAGGAAACACAGAGTGGAAGGTACTGGGGACAAGATATACCCTTCCAGGGCAAGCCTTCAGCGATGTATTTCCTCTAACTAGTCCCTATCTCCTAAAAGACCATTTAGCTATGAACACATTAATAGGTTTAATTCCATCAATGAATGAGGTTAGTGCTGTCTTGATCCAGTCACCTCTCAAGACCTTACCACTTAATACTGTTGCAGCAGGGACAAAGTCTTCAACACATGAGCTTTTTTAGAGGAACACTTCATATTCAAACCATACACTGGTGTTTAATAAAAACAAGAAAGAAATTTATATTCTCTAGAAAAAAAATGCAAGTAATATAAATTTTAGCTGAAATGGTGTTAATTTGCCAAACAAATATAATAACAACCTAAAAATAGTATTAGTAAATATTAGTATGATTAATTGTGACTAGCTTGTGGCTAAAATTTTCCTGGGCTGAAAAAGGAAAAATTATAGGAATTTAAGGGGGAAGAAATTATGATAAATAATCAGAAGCATATTTAATAAACTTGTGCATGCAATGATAAGAAGTATTTACAAACTTAATAGAAATTAAGAAAAATGTAAATGACTTCTACTAAGCAATGATAATTTTTTGTGGTATTGGGGTTTGAACTCAGGGCCTCACACTTGCTAGGCAGGTGCTGTATGACTTGAGCCATTCTGCCAGCCCAGCAATGATAAGTTTTAATTAATTTAGAAAATATTGTTTGGAAACTGAATGGATACTATGGCATTTGGAGCATTTCAAATCTAATCAGCTAAGATATTTTTATTTGCTCTTCATTTGTTTATTTTAATTTTCGTTTCTATTGTTTTTGGTAGTACCAGGATTTGAACTCAAGGCCTCATGCTTGCTAGGCAGGCGCTCTACCATCTGAGCCACTATGCCAGTCCTTGATTTCATTTCTAGTGGAATACCCTCTCAGTTCATATTTGTATATTCATGGGGTAGGTAAGAAAAAATGGGGAGACAAATTAGCAATTGCCACAAGAAGAAATTAGTCCTAAGAAGGAAAATTTTAGTTAGCCTAAGTTCCAAGACTGTTTTATGGATTGAAAACATAACTGAATTACAGAATAGGGCCCAGAGCTATTCTATAAAGCATGTGCCTGTTACTGAGCTATTGGAATATGAGGGGAAAGAGTAAGGAGGTAGGAAAATATTTTAAAATAATAATAACAAATTTATTGAACATTCATAATATATAAGAAAGTGTTTTATGTGCATTGTCCTACTTAGCCTGTGCTGTAGGTATTAACTAGTTTATAGAGACAAACTGAGGCTTATGAAGATTAGGAAGCTTTCACTCATCCATATAGTTTACATTTACTAGAACTTGACCAAAGTCATGAAAATAGCAAAGGCTGAACAAGATTTAGGGAGGAGGGTTGTCAAAAAGTGGGGAAGATTCTTTAATGAAATATAAGCAACTTTATTTTAATTTCAAGTATTATACTCAACACTGTTGAACAATACCTTTTTTAGAGAGTTGTTTATGTTTTAGTGATATTATTCATTACTTTACTAATAAAAATGATAGATTAATCTTAAGTATAAACCTAGCATTAAAGTTACTATGAGGAAAATAATGTGATATTTATTGTAAGAACATTGTTCATGATAAATCATCAGAAGCATTCAGTTGAAAAAGACCTATAAGAATTTTGGTTTTAGCTTAGCACTTTTAAGAGCAACTCTATTGTTATCTGGTGGAAAACTGGCTTTTTTACTCAAGTCATATGGGAATCTCAAAGCCACATTTATGCATTCTTATAGCAAGTGAACACAGTCTTCTATGTACTTTGAATAACAATTCAACTTCATATTTCATTCTAATTATAATATTTTTCTAAATACAAAATAAACAAATAATACATAGCTCAGTTCATAATTGTTTTTGGTAATATCATTTGGCCACACACTAGGCAAGGAGCTGAAGATAACATGGTAGGCAAAATGTGGGCAGACACTGCCTTCGTGGAGTTTATTAGCTTATCCTCTAGTGAGAAATATAGATATAAATCTAATAGACAGATATACACATATGTTAAGGTTATGAAAGAAAAGAACAGGGACATAAAGTCATGGGTTGTTATCTGATTCAACAAGTTTGGGAAAACTTTCCTGAAAAAAACTAGTATTTGAGTCTAGATAAAAGGATGAATATAGGTTAGATTGGCAAAGATAAGGTGTTTTTGAGAACTGATTCTTTTAAGGAACTACCTGTGCAAAGGCTTGATTAAAGTATAAGCCTGGTTAACTCAGATGACCGGAAAAAGACCACTTTGGCATGAATGTAAAGTCCAAACCTTTCAGTCCCTCTTAATGGTCAATAAATATTTGACTTTTAATTAGCATAGATAATAAGTGCTCATTCAATGTTAATGAATAATTTAATTCCTGTAGAATATTGATAAATCACAAGTACAATAAAGTGATGAATAAATACGTAAGTACATTTTATAAAGATGTTAAGCCTATGCAATCAATATCTCATAATGGCATCTAGAGAATTTGGCTAAATAAAACTAAATATGTGGAATTCTATAACTGTATTAGTTTCAGAATGGAACTCATCACCATTTGAAAAACAACACAAAGCATAGATTCTGTTGATGTTGACATAGTGATGCTTTTTGAAGTACAACATATTAAATGCATGTTAGAGTGGCAAAGTAGAATAAGTGCTTTTAGTTTTTCCTAGACTGTCATTGTTATTATTATTATTATTATTATAGCAGCACTCAGGTTTTAACTCAGGACTTCATGCTTGCTGAAAGCTACTGTTTTAGCCTTAGCCTAATCTCCAGCCCTTTTTGGTGTGGTTCTTTTAGTGGTAAGTCCTTGCTTGTACCCATGCTGTCCTAGAATGTGGTCTTCCTATTTTATGTTTCCTGTTGTTGCTGGGATGACAGGTGTGCACAACCATGTCCAGCTTATTACCATTGAAATAGAGTCTCACAGACTTTTTCCTGGACTGGCTTGTAACTATGATCTTCCTGATCTCAGCCTCCCACATAGTTTGGGATGGCAGGCGTAAGCCACCACATCCAACCAATAGGTTGAGATGGGGTCTCACTAACATTTTGCCAAGGCTGGTCTTGAACCATGATCTTCCTGATCTCAGCCTTATTCTTTTCTTTTTTTTCCTGCGGTGCTGGGGTTTGAACTCAGGGCCTACACCTTGAGCCACTCCACCAGTCCTGTTTCAAATTGGATATTTTTGAGAAATGGTCTCATGACCAATTTGCCCAGGCTGGTTTTGAACTGCAATCCTCCTTATCTCTGCCTCCTGAGTAGCTAGGATGACAGGTGTGAGTCACCAGTGCCTGGCTCACCCTTATTTTTATTATTAAAGTGAATATTAGCTGATTTGTTCTGATTTGTTTTCTACTTGAACATCTTTTAAAAATGCCAGTGTCTACAAGTATAATGTTTTTAATGCATTAATATTCATTTGAAAGAAAAGAAAATGGATGTGTGCAGTATGTAAATCCAAAATTGATGACAAATTTTATTTTTACTAATGTGTAACATTTGGCATTTACATTAGTTTTTTCCTTTTCTATTTTCAGCAGTACATGGTTTATGGTGTCAATTACAATCATGTATGTTTTAAGATGCCAGCTGAGCCTTGGAATGAGTATGATATTTAACTTTTCTTTTTGTCAGAATAAATAAATAATCCTTGAAGTAAATTATTTTTCATTGCTCAGTTGCAGTCATAATTTTCCAGAATTCATGACATTCTTATCAAGGATGTTAATTTCAGGTTCTGGGGCTTGTGGAGTGGCTCAAGTGGTAGAGCT
Source organism: Castor canadensis (assembly GCF_047511655.1). Classification (NCBI taxonomy): domain Eukaryota; kingdom Metazoa; phylum Chordata; class Mammalia; order Rodentia; family Castoridae; genus Castor; species Castor canadensis. The sequence continues at coordinate 119,742,609 of NC_133405.1, forward strand.
CCTGCCTAGCAAGTGTGAAGCCTTGAGTTCAAGCCCCAGTGCTGCCAAAAAAACCCCAAAAAAACAAAAAAAACCATGGCATCTTAATTTCAGGTTCCATTGCATATGAATTTCAGGTTAATTGAGGCATATGTACATTCATTGTCATTTTAATTAGTTTTTCAAAAAGAACATTGGAATTTTAAGTGAAAAGATATATTCCCTATTATACTTTGGATTTAATCTATATCTTTCTTTAAGCATAAGGTTTGTCTTAGCAGCTAGATAGCTAACTCATTTGACATTTTTATATTAATTTAAATAAAAAGAAATCTCTGAGATACTTATGCAATGAAGTATATGATATATGGATAATATATGTAGAGAGAAGTATCCAATGCATCTGTAATATTTGAAATTTTCAAAAATGGTTTTAGCCAACCTTTCATTTTCATGTTTCCACTGTATGAAAGCATTTGAAAGTTTTCACCAAAGATAAATAATAAATATTTGAGGAGATGAATGTGTTTAACCTGATTTAAATACTGCACAATGTCTAAATGTATCAAAACAACATGTTTGGTATATTTGTGATACCTCCAATATTGCTCTTTTTGCTCAGTATTGCCTTGGCTATTCGTGGCTTTTTTTGTGCTTCAAATGGTAACTTTGGAGTTGATTTTTTCAGTCTCTGTGATGAATGTCATTACAGTTTTGATGTCGATTGCATTGAACATGTAGATTGTTTTTTGCAATGTAGCCATTTTCACAATATTGGTTCTGCCAATCCATGAGTGTGGGAGATCTTTCCATCTTCTGTAGCGTTCTTTGATTTCTTTCTTTAATGGTTTATAGTTTTTCTTGTAGAGGTCTTTTACATCCTTTGTTAAGTTTATTCCTAGGTATTTTATTTTTTTGAGGCTATCGTAAGTGGAATTATTTTCCTATATTCTTTCTTAGTCTGTTCATTGTTGGTGTATAGGTAGGCTACTGAGTTTTGTAAATTGATTTTGTATTCTGTTACTTTACTGAAGGTGTTCATGATGTCTAAGAGTTTTTTTGAATGGGGTTTTTCAAGTCTTTTAGGTATAAGACCATGTCATCTGTAAATAGGGATAGTTTGACATCTTCCTTTCTTATTTGTATTCTTTTTATTTCTTCTTCCTGTGTTATTGCTCTGGCTAGGAATTCTAAGACTATGTTGAATAACAGTGGAGCGAGTGGACACCCTTGTCTCGTTCCTGACTTTAGAAGAAATGGTTTCAGTTTTTTCCCTATTTAGCATGATGTTACCTATAAATTTGTCATGTATAGCTTTTATTCTATGAGGTACATTCCTTCTATTCCTAGGTACATCAGAGCTTTTATCATGAAAAGATGTTGAATTTTGTTGAAGGCTTTTTCTGCATTTTTTGATATGATCATATGGTTTTTGTCTTTGCTTCTGTTAATATGCTGTATTACATTTAATGATTTGTGTATGTTAAACTATCCCTGCATCCCTGGGATGAGCCTGACTTGATCATGATGTGTGATCTTTTTGATATACGGTTGAATTCAGTTTGTAATATATTATTGAGGATGTTTTTGCATTTAAGTCCATTAAAAAGATTGACTATAATTATCTTTTTTTGTTGTGTCCTTGTCTGGTTTTGGGATGAGTGTAATACCCAACTTCAAACTATACTACTGGGCCATACCAATAAAAGTAACATGGTACTTGCACAAAAACAGATGTGAAGACCAGTGGAACAGAAGACCCAGATGTGAGTCTACACAGCTACACCCACCTGATTTTTGACAAAGGCACAAAAAGCATATGATGGAGAAAAGACAGCCTCTTCAACAAATGTTGCTGGGAAAACTGGATATCTGTATGAAAACTGAAACTAGATCCATGTCTTTCACCCTGTACAAGTATAAGCTCAAAGTGGATTAACGACTTCAACTAGTGCAGAAATGAACAGGGAATACACTGGAATTAATATATACAAGCAATGACTTCCTAAATAGAAATCAAATGACTCATCAAGTAAGAAAATAATTAACAAATAGGACTACATGAAAATAAAAGGCTTCTGCACAACAAAAGAAATGGTGAGACCAAATTGAAGAGGAAACCTACAGAAAATCTTTGCCAGCTATACATCTGACAAGGGATTAAAAACCAGAATATACAGGGAGCTAAAAAACTAAATCCCCCAAAAATCAAGAACCCAATGAAGAAATGGACAAATGATCTGAACAGGGCCTTTTCAAAGGAAGAAGTCCAAATGGCTAGGAAACACATGAAGAAATGCTCAACATTCCTGGCCATAAAAGAAATACAAATCAAAACCAACTTAAGATTCCACCTCACTCCTGTTAGAATGACTATCATCAAGAACACAAACAACTACAAATGTTTGCAAGGATATGGGGAAATGGAACCCTCATATACTGCTGGTGGGAGTGTAAATTAGTACAACCAGTATAGAAAACAGTATGGAGGCTCCTCAAAAAATCTAAAAATAGAATTTCCATATGATCCACCAATCCTACTTCTAGGGATAAACTCGAAGGAATATAAACCAGCTTACAATAAAGGTACCTGCACACCCATGTTTACTGCAGCATTATTCACAATCACTAAGCTATGGAAATAGCCAAGCCAGGCATTGGTGGCTCACGCCTGTAATCCTAGCTACTCAGGAGGCAGAGATCAGGAGGATCATGGTTCGAAACCAGCCCAGCCAAATAGTTTGCAAGACCCTATCTCAAAAAAAAAAAACTTTCACAAAAACGGGCTGGTAGAGTGGCTCAAGGTGTAGGCCCTGAGTTCAAGCCCCAGTTCTGCAAAAAAAAAGAAAGGAAAGAAAGAAAAAATAAAGTGGCCAAGATGCCCCACTACTGATGGATTAAGAAAATGTGGTATTTATATACAATAGAATTTTATTCAGCTGTAAAATTTTGTCATTTTCAAGTAAATGAATAGAACTATAGAACATCATCTTAAGCGAAGTTAGTTAGGTTCAGAAAGCCTAAGGTCACATGTTTTCTCTCATATGTGGAATATAGACCTAATACAAATACAAGCAATACTATAAAAAAAAAGTCATGGTAAGGGGAGGCCACCTATGAGAGAGGGATGGCAAAAGAAAGAATTTAAGAAGGTGAATATGGTTGATATACTTCTTATACAAGAATGAATATAAAATTTTTAAACCTGTTAAAATCATCATAAGAAGGGTACTAAGGTAGAAAGAAGAAAAACAAAGGAGACAAATCTATTTGGGTTATAATACATACATACATATATATATATATATATATATATGCCTTGATAGGATATTCAAAAATCATTGTATTTTAAATTAAAGATTTGTCAGGGAGATGCAAAAATAGAACTCAGACTGTAGATTTGTTGATTGGGCTTAATAAGATGAGTAAAGATTGACAATTTTCTTGCTAGGGGCATCATTACTTAGAAACAAACATTTGACAATCCCAATTATATACATATATTATATAATTATATACTATTTTATAATATATAATAATAAATAATATATTATAATATATAATATTATGTAGTATAGTATATAATATTATATATATAATCCTAATTTAATTCATAGAATCTTTGAAAGTGCTTGAGCTTTTTCATGATGCTTTCTGTGAGGACACAAAGAAATTTGATTTAATACTTAATAATTTGAAAGCAATTGGGAATGGTGAGACCTCCCACACTGTCACAGCCTCTATTGAGTTGCTTAATTTGATCACTTGCTTGTATTTCATCTTTTTAGTTTCAAAATATGAAAGGCTCTGGTGGTCACCTCATGTTTTGTACCAAAATGTTTCTATGTAAAGAATTATTCTAATTTGTTAGCCAAAAGAATTCTAAAACCACATACGAAAATGATGAGAGTTTTGTCATTCCTAAAGCTCAACATAGTGTTATTTTTCTTAGTTTTATTTGTACAAAGAGAGAAAAAATGCTATTTTTCCTCCTGAACATTGCTTTGGGCAGTCACATCACTTCATTCTGCATAATGAAAATGATTTTTCTGAACAGCAAAGGTATACTCTTGGCTGAGTGAGAACAGAGAACTGAGTTGATCATTTAATGAGGAAAAGAAATACATCAGAGTTAAGACTTACAGACAAAGCTTCTATACATCATTGGCCCAACTCAGAACTTCCAAGTAAGAGATGTTCTTTTAATTTGAGAATATACAATGTGAGTCAATGCCCTGTATAGCTATCCTTATCTCAACCAGCAAAAACCCTTGTTCCTTCCTATTATTGCTTATACTCTCTCTACAACAAAATTAGAAATAAGGGCAAAATAGCTTCTGCTGGGTATTGGGGGGGAGAGGGAGGGGGCGGAGTGGGTGGTAAGGGAGGGGGTGGGGGCAGGGGGGAGAAATGAACCAAGCCTTGTATGCACATATGAATAATAAAAGAAAAATGGAAAAAAAATTTGAGGATATAGCTCAGTGGTAGAGCGCTTGGCCTAGCGTTCTTGAGGCCCTAGATTTGATTCTCAGCACCATAAACAAAAAAGTTCTCTAGTACATCTGTCTTTGGAATCACAAAATTTCTTAATTTTTCCTCTTCCCGATAAAGTAATACACAATAGTAATAAAATAGTAATGTAATATTTTCTCTTTTGTTAACAGTACTGGGGTTTGAACTTAGGGCCTCATGATTGCTAGGCAGGCATTCTAACACTTGAGCTGCTCTGCTGGCCCTTTTTGGGGCTGGGTATTTTTCAAGATAGGATTTTAGGAACTATTTGCCCAAGCTGGCTTTAAACCATGGTCCTCCTGATCTCTGCCTCCTGAGTAGCTAGGATGACTGGCGCCCTGCTAAGGTAATATCTGCCTCAGTGTTTATTTGTTGAAGGATTGGATGGAATTACCATGATTTCTTACTTAAAAGTATATTTAAATTGGGACTGGCTGTGTAATTTGCCAGTAAAAAATGAAAACGCAGGGCCCCTCATTCAACAGTCATTAGGATTTCAATTAAGAGCTTCAAAGGAAGCATGAAGCCTTATAAATATGGGCCTCTGTTCAACAAAACAGCTAATGTGCCCATGAAGTTGGCCCTGATCTATCTATTGGCTGTGTGGAAGCTTCTTTTAGAATTTTTTTTTCCTTCATATAATTTTAAAAAATAATTTTCTTTCAGAAAATTAATAAAGATGTATGATTTTTAACATATGTATATGTAAAAGAATATATATATCAGTAATATATGTACACTTTTATTATGCATTTGTATCATGTAGATAATATTGCAACATGAAGAGTAAAATTTACATTATGATATTACTGTCATGTAATATTTTGGTCTATGTAAACATATTTCTGTTATATGATCAAAGCATTTGATAAAAGTTCTGTAGTATGCTGTGCTCCATCTTTCCTCTCAGGATTTTGATCCGTTTCTATGTTGAAGGGAATTGAGGACTAGCAGTCTATACTTCTTTTAGGTTCAGCTTGAGATTTTCAGTGTATTGTTTTTTCTTAATTCTCCAAGCTTTCCTCCCATTTAAGAGGCTCCTCACAGTCATTTGAAATCTCTCAGGAAAACATCATAGCTTTCTTCTATTTATTCAGTTCCACTTCTGATTAGAAAGTTTCCAGACAGAAGGAAATATGACACCGTTCTAGAAATCTATTCTCCATCACTCACATAACAACACTACCACTGGCAGTGTATATAAGCATTTGGTATATACTAGTCTCTTTACACATATTTTCTTATGGCTTCCCAAGGTTTTATTACCCAAATTTCATAGATTTGGAGACCTATGCTCAGGTACAGTTTTATTATACTGCACTACTTAGAAGAGTTTAGGTTTATGATAAAATTATGGATCTGCTCAACTATAAATTCCCACATTACCTTAGTTTATACCACCTTAAGGGGGTGGTTTATATAAGGAAATGATTTGTTGAGGTAGACTTAGAGTGTGTCAGTGGCAGGGTAAATCCAGATTTGGTGGCCCTGATACTTATTAATTTTGGAGTCCTCTCAAAGAAAATAAAAATAATATAAACTTCTTAAGTATAAAGTAGGCACCTCTGAAACTGAAACTTCATTCTCTTCATGGTAAATCAACCCCACTTGAGGTACAGTAACTTTCATGGGCCTTATATTCCAAAAGGAGCCATAGAAATTAAGCAAAAACCAAAGTAGGAAATATATTAAAAATTATAAGTGATAGGAGGGAAAATAAATAACATCAAAATAATGTAACTGGGAGTGTGGTGGAAACACTAAATCAGAGAGGACTTACAGAAGTATCTGTTGTTTAAATCATGACCTGCGGGCAAGAAAGAGCCATAAAACATTCCAGGGAGAGGAAAATGTATTTGCAAGCATCCTAAGGCTGGGCATGGGGTATTCGAGAAATGGAACAACTAGTGTGCTTTCCACTGTGTTTAAAAAAATTAATAAAATCAGTTATAGAAGCTTTCTAGGTGAGGAATATAGGTACTTGTCTTTTTCTTCATTTCTTAAGTTTATGAAAATTGTTCTGGGCTGCATGCTAGCACAGCCTGATTTGCTTATGAGCAACATCTTAATATATATGCTTAAGGTCTCAGAAATATAATTGGCACAGAGGCCTACAAAGCATTGCCCACAATTTATCTTGCCATTAATAATGGTTATTTTTTTGAGAGGGTTCTGCCTACTCCAAGAACTACATTCAAATAATGGCTACATAGGTATTCCTGGACATTCTCTAACTACAGTCATATCAAAGGATTCAAAAAGATTTGACTCTTTGCTCACTGAGAAGTATGTATTTTTAATTTTCCCTTTGATTCTTTTAGACCTATGAGTGATTCATAAGCCAAGAAGTAAATCAATCACTCTTCAAGGAAGACTGAGTTTATGGGAAAATCTGGGCTTAGAAAAATAATTTGTTCATTCGGGTGAGAGTGTTCTTTTCTGCCAACACCAAATTTTTAAGAAAGATTCTCTGTTAAAATGAGGCCTAACAGAAAACACTTCATAACTCACTTCCTATGTACAATAAATCTATTGTAATCCTCTTTATGATGAAACCTGGGCATTTCAGAAGGTCCCTGGCTCCTCGGAAGAGCACTACAGTACCAGCAAAGTGTTATATATCTACTCTGAGCTTCACAGTAGAGAACACAGGGAAAATGGGAATTCAGAAATGAAGTTTTACCTCAAAAACTCTGTACTGTATTAAATTGCTTATCAAGAACTTGGGGACAATATTGCTTTGGTGCTACACTGAAAAGAATTTTGAAAGTGCTAGTGCTAATGAGAGGACTCAGAAAATTTGCCCCAGAAAAAAAAAAAAAACTTTTCAAGGTAAGGTTTATCTAATAGCACTACTGTGCTCTTTACCAAGTTGAATGCTGTATTCTTTGGTCAGTTTCTGTTAGTGCAGCAACGTGAAGCTTGTCAAAACAACAGACATTTATTTGGGCACACTTGAATATATATGGTTGTGCTAACTACATTCTAATGAGGTGAAATTATGTTTTACTGATGGGATCACTAAGGAGGATATCAGGTGAACAGATAGACATGCATTGTTTTGGTTTCTTGAAGTTTTTAACACTACTGTAAGAACTTTTGTGTCTATATCTCTATGTATGTATGTACATATACAAATATATTATTAAATGAATTTCATATTTTTGACAAATTCTGTCCAAAAAGTTGCCAGTAGATTACAAAACACCTGTTTCCCAATATTCAGGTCAACACTGGCTGTTTATCTGTGGCAATTTGATCAGTTAAAAATTACACTTTATGTCTGTTTTCATTTGCATTTCTTTGTCCACGGGTAAGGCTTTATTTTTATATTTACTCACCATTAGTATTTTTCCATTAAGCTATAAACTTCTTAAAAGCTTCCAATAAATTGTAAGCTTCAGATAGTCTGCTTTATTCCCAATATTTAGTACTATACCAGGCACAAACAGCACTTAATAAATATTTATATTTGTGTTGGAAAATGCTGATGAATGCTTTTGGTTGATTTTTTTTCTACTGGAAATTTTAAATTATAAAATTGTAAATTCTCAGGAGATTTTGGTCTATGGAATGTATTAACATTATATAAACATAATGTATAGGGTGTCCTCACATACTAAATATATTTACCCTTTAGTATATATGAATATATATGAATATTATATATACCAAAATATAAGTATATATATACTATAACAAAATATACAATTTTTTTCATTTTTCACTTATCTATAAACTTACTAAATATCAGGTTTTTTCCAAAAATATATTGTTACTATTTTTGATAAACTTTCTGAAAATATATCAGTCTTTTATTTCAGTATGATGCTTCAAAATTTTTTTCTAACCCTAGATGATATGAATATGTATTCACGTTTCATCCCAGTAATTGCATGATTTAACTTTTTATATTGTTTAAAATACATCTGGTACTTGTTCTCAGTTGTGAGGAAGATTTTGAGTGATTCAAGAAAATCTCATCTTTTATCATTTTGCTTTCCACAGCAAGAGAAAACACACCCGTTGGACATGATTAGCCTGTAGACCATTATTACCAAGGAAGCTAGCTTGTCCTTTTCACTAAAGGTAAGACAAATATCCATTGCCAATTCACTATGTGACCTGGTATAAAAATGTTCACCAGAAACCTGGTGGTCTTTTTCTAGTCTGACTTATTTCATCCAATTCATCATTGGTAATTAATGTCATATCACTGTATATTTGTTCTCCTCCAGTGGGATAATGATCTCAATAGCTGCCAAAATCTTCTAGTGAACAAGTTGCATCATCCCTTGAATGCACTGTAGAAAAAGTGTAGTTCACATATAAAATAGAAAAGTGAGCTATGTTAAGGACTTTCATAGAGAGGAATGGGGCTTTTTAGCTACTTTTTGTTTGGCCTCTTTCACTGAAGATGAGGAGAATGAAGCCCAGGGGTAGCAATAGCAGGTATTATAAGAGAATATCCAAAGAAAGCCAAAGCAACTAACAAGATATGCAGTAATATCTTCTTGACATTAGTCACACATGTTTTACTGTATCCTTGCTGTTGAAAAAAATCTGATTCTATTTATGTGTCATTCTAGAAATTAGAAAGATTTTGAATCCTGCAATGTTCTAGTTTCATTTATAAGTTATAAAAGGTTGTGATGGAGTAATTAAGTTTTTCTTTGTATAAAATCATGTCTGTATTAGAAAATATGCATAATTTAAATTGTTCCTTTCCAATATGGGTGCCCTTTACTTTTTGTGTTGCCCAATTACTCCTGCTAAAACTTGGAGTACTATATTACCTAAGAATGGTAAAAGTGGGCATGCCCATCTTGTTCCTAATCTTGTAGTTAATGCTTTCAGCTTGTTCTTGTTGAGTATTATATTGGCTGTGGTTTTTATATATCACCTTTAGTATTTTGAGGTGTATTCTTTGTGTACCTAAATTGTTGACAGTTTTCATTATTGAATTTTTTTGTAGCCATTGAAATGATCATGTCGTTTTTGTTTTTCATTCTGTTGTTATATTGTATCATGTTTATTAATTTGCATATGTTGAACCACCCTTGTATCCCTGGGACAAATCCTGCATGGTCATGGCCCATGATATTTCTGATATTCTGGAATTCAATTTGCTAGTATATTATTCATAATCTTTTTTATCTTTTTAAATCTTTCTTGTTGTTGTACTGGGGGTATATTGTGACATTTACCAAAATTCTTACATTATTTCATAGTTGAATTCACTGCCTCCATCATTCTCCATTATCCCTCCTTCCGACATTCTGGAACAGTTTCAGCAGGTCTCAGTTTTTCATTTTGATACATAAGTACATCATATTTCCACCATAGTCACCCTCTTACACCCTTTCCTTTTATCTTCCCCCCTCCCACTGGTGCCAACCCTTAGATAGGACCTGTCTTACCTTCCTGTTCTCCATTTTTGAAAAAGGACTTTCTTAAACTTTTGTGTCACACGTTTTTTTAAATTATTTTTATTATTGTTGTACTGGGGGTACATTGTTACATTTATAGATGTTCTTATAGTATAAATGTTCTTGTATTATATCACAGTTGTATTCACCCTGTCCATCATTTTCCTTTATCTCCCCTACTCCCATTTCTGGAATAGTTTCAACAGGTCTCATTTTTCCATTTACATACATATGTACATAGCATTTCCACTATATTCACCCTCCTACACCCTTTCCTTGTATCCTTCCCTCTCCAACTGGTACCAACCCCCAGGCAGGACCTGTGCTGCCCTCCTGTTCTCTGTTTTAGAAAAAAAAGCAGACAATTTTGTTTGTTCAAGATAGCTATACAGGTTGTTTCATTGTGACATTTCTATGTCCTGTCTATCTTAGTCCCATTCTTATGGTGATTTCAACAGATTTAAAAATTCTATATTCATATTGTATGAGAAGTACATCAACTATATTCACCTTCTTAACTTCCTTCTTTTACCTTCCCTCTCCCATTAGTGGCCTCCCTTAGCATGACTTGTTTTTCATTATATTGCTTGTATTTGTATTGGCCTATATTCCACATATGAGAGAAAGCATGCAGTCTGACTTTCTGAAACTAACTAATTTCACTTAAGATGATGTTCTCCAGTTCCATTCATTTACCTGCAAAAGACAAAATTTCATTCTTCTTTATGACTGAATAAAATACTATTGTATATGAATACCACATTTTCTTAATCCATTCATCAGTATTGGGGCATCTTGACTGTTTCCATAGCTTAGCTATTGTGAATAATGCTGCAATAAACATGGGTGTGCAGGTATCTTTATTCCGAATTTTCGCATGTTTATCAAGGATATGAGTCTAGAGTTTTCCTCCTTTGTTGTATCAGAGTAAGACTGCCCTCATAAAAAGAGTTTGGCAAGGTTCCTTCTATTTCAGTCTTTTTTTGGAAAGTTTAAGAACAATTGGAATTAGTTCTTCATAGAGGGAGATTTTCATTACTGCTTCAATCTCAATCATTATTGGTCTGTTTAGATTTTCTACTTCTTGATTCAAATTTTGTAGGTTGTTCATGCACAGGAATTTATTCATTTCTTTCAGTTTTCTGGGTTTTTAACATAGAATTGTACAGAGTAGTTTCTTAGGAGCCACTGTATTTCTGAGGTATCAGTTGTAATGCTTCTCCTCATCTCAGATTTTGTCTCCTCTCCCTGCCTCCCTTCCTCTCCCTCTTTCTCTCTCTCTCTCTTGCTCTCTTTCATCTGGGTAAAATTTGTCAATTTTTGCTTGCCTTTTCAAAAAACAAATTCTTTGTGTCAGTGATTTTTTTTGTTTAGAATTTTGTTTTTGTTTTGATCTTTATTATTTCTTTCCTTTTACTAATTTTGTGTTTGGTTTGTTCATTTTTTTTTGAGTTCGTTTGTTCATTTGGGATCTTATAATTGATTCAAAGTATAGAAAACATTTTTAAAATCTACTAAAATAAAAAAGCTCTTCTAATGGATGATGGTGTTAGTATAGTTTTATGACTTTGCATATGAGAAGGTTTTTTTTTTTTTGCATTGTTTGAGACAGGGAATAGACCAACTACTACAACATCTGCAAGATGAAGAGAATTCACCGTATTTTTCCACCATCTTAAATACCTTCAAAAGAAACTGGGCTCTAGAACTCTTAAGTAAAATTACTGTTCAGTTCCCATTATCTTGGAAAGCCTTCATGAAATCCCTAGCACAGTTGTTTTTTCTTTATTCTCCCCTAAGACTTTGTTCTTTTTTCTACTACTGAATATACTGTGGTGGTACTGATTTCCATACTTGTCTGACTTCACACTGGATTAAGAACAAAGGAAGATTATAGTCTCTTTTCTCTTCCCCATGATATGATTCCTGGAAAATAACCAGGGTTAAGGTATAAAGGAGCAAGAACAAGAATTGCCAAATACTATATTAACTTGTAGAATACACACTTTTTTCCTGTAGTCCCATGACATTACAATGTGATCATTGTCTCCCTTTTCATTGTAAATTTGCTATCTACTTTTGGTGCTTATTATGTTTTGTGAGATTTCTAGCAAAAAATAAAATGTGAGTAGGGTTGAAGTCAGGACTAGGATTAAAGCAGTGAATGGAGGTAGAGTATCAGTTAAAAAAAAAAGAAAAAAGCAAAGCAAATAATTCATTCATGTTAGTTACTGTTCAACTTTTTAACAGAATGATGCTTTCTGTCTCATGAGAAATGGGCCAGAAATGAGTTGTCCAAGATGACAGAACTGTAAAATTTGATTACTATCATCTCCAAATTCCAACTTATAGAACAGAATAAAGATAAAATCTAAGGAAAGCAACTTTTCCTCTAAGGAGATGACATAAATTAGTTTCCTGCCAATGTTTTGAGTTTACCTAGCTGCCATGGAGTCTAGAAAGCATACCCTTCTGCATGCACCTGAGGAACATGATACCCAGCTTAAACCTTCGAAGTACTAGACACAAAATAATTTAAGACTGTGCATTTTTGTATAATATTTTAAGATTAATGAGAGACATTTACTGAATAACATATCCCATCTTAATCATTTTGTATCAGAACTCAATTCCTAATTACACAACTGTCAATGTGTGTTGACTTTGACTTTAGACGTCACTTGCTTTCTATCTTTAAATCATTATACTGGTCATTTCAGTATTTCTATATAGTAATTGTGATAGTTAAATTGATATATTTAATTGTGATAATTACATGTGATGACAAATATGTTTCTTATGCTTCTGGGTGGTAACTATTGTTTGTAGGTAGTCATGTTTTATTGCAGTCTTTTAAAATGTCCACTGCCTCTCTTTGCTTGCACAACCATATACTTTTATAAAGCTTGTTTTTAGCTTGCTAGTTTCATTAGAAAGCTGAGGGTCAAATCCTTAATCACCTGCAGAAAAATAACTACTCACAGTCAGTCGCTAGATGCAGAACTAAATATTCAACAATAAGTATTTCACATATTGTAAAGACAACCATATCTGTGAAATATTTCTCAGTAATTTTCAATGCCTAATGTACTCCTAGATTTTTATCTGTTGGAATATATATGAGACAGAATATATTCTGGGAGATTTTTAAACTATGCATTAATCATGTTGATGACTTTGCATTCTGGATTTTTATAAATATATATGTGATAGACATAAAAGAAGTAACATATGAACACATATAGCATATAACTTGTAAGGAGACAAAGGACTATTGTAATATAGTAATGCACATTTGATTACTGTGCTTTAATTGAAATGTGTAGTTCTGGATTTAAATAAGAGCTCTGAGTTATTTTAATATAATTGATAATATTCTTCACATTTATATTATGGTTAAATTCTGGCATGTATGCAGCACACTTAGATAAGGGGTGAGAAATAGATTATATACTATATGCCAAATTCTGATTGATGACTAATGGTGGCCTGCTGGGTTGCATTGGTAATGATTCTGAAGTAATGTTTGGCATGAGTGGGAAATAGATCTGGAGTCAGTTGGGGATGCCTATTATGGATATTTCAGGGAGAACAAAGGCATTTGTATGGGTTCCTGTCACCTTGTGTTATAATGTACTCTGGCTCCTCAATGATTAGTGGAGTGCCTGGAGCAAATGTAGTAATTGATATCTTAATGAATAGACAAATGAATGCCCTGTTACTGATTTCATTTTTCTCAAATAATTTATCATTATTATTTCATTCTAATTACAAGATTTTCATTTCTTTTCCCTAGTCCCTAAGATAATACATGTAAAATTGGAGTTACAAAATATATATGCTGATTTATAAGAATACCAATTTGATTTTAGAATTAGTAACAAAATTGCAAAATTGATGGTTTGTTTTTTGGTTGTTTTCAAGGGGTGGTTTTGGTGGTACTGGGATTTAAACTCAGGGTCTTGCACTTGCTAGACCCTGCTTGAGCCAGACCACCAGTCTTAAAATTGACTCTTACTCAGTGATTCAGTTACAAAATCAGACCACAAGGTGAATAAATACCTATTACACAGTATTGAGTATAGAGTCCTGAACAGCAAAACTGTTTTCTCATGCTAATGAAGCTTTGAGAATTCCTGAATTAAACCAAAGAAAGAAACAAAAAGAAATTCTATGTAGGAATATCTTGGTATTCAAACTGTTCTACCTTTAAGATAATGATAAATCCCTAATAGGAAATGAAAGAAGGGAGGAGAATGCTAAATTATTAAAGCTTACTTGTAGACTTTGCTCTATTCCATATTAACTTTAAGCTTCTATAATTTTAATTTGTATGAAAAGATTTAGATACTGTCCTGGGTGTCAAATGAGAGTGGAGTGACACTTTTATGTAGGCATTCGGTTACAAAGTCAGTTTGCACTCAGATTGCTAAGTAGTACTGGGAAATATTCTACACCTCCACAGAATGACATGTCTACAGACTTCTGGGTGCACACTTCACTTGAGAGCTCAAAACTACCTCAAATCCTATTTAGCCATCTTTCTGTCTCACATTTGTTTGCCACAAAATCTATTTCAAACCTTCCCTCCAATTGTCTTTAATCTTTCCAGACATTACCTCCTTAACAATTGTCATCTTCTATTTAACAAAGACAAGCTGTCCCAAAGAAACTCTTTTTATTTATATTCTTATATCTGTATGCACATATCTCATCTCACATTATCCCATTTCATACATAAGATGACCTTCCATCTGTCTCATACAGTGCCTTCTGGCCTCTACTATTTCCCACTTCCTCAGAAGCCCCAGTCCATCACTCATTCACTCTCACCTGAATCTTCAGCATATCTCTCTTTATGGCTTCTTTCCCTAGTAAGCTTAAAAAATACTCACTTCTCCTCCATCTTATAAACAGACTTCTATTTCGACTTTCCTTGCCACATCCTACCCTATACATTTCTTTATGTACTTGAAGCAAATTTCAAGAAAGTTTTTGCTATACTTATTCTCATTGCCTTCCTCCTGGTTACTCCTCAGCCCACAATAACCTGTCTTCCACCACTACAAAGTCCCTGAAGCTGTTTTTTTAGTATCATAGATGTTACCAGCCTTAAAAAATGATGGAAACTTCTCCAACTTTTTCCTACTTGATTTTCTGGTGTCATTTCCTACTTCTGAATATCCTTTCTTAATGTTCTCTCTTCTGTTGGCCTCCTTGACATTAGTTTTCTTCTTAATTCTCTGAGCATTTGTTACAAATCTACTTTATAGACTGTATTTTCTCACCTAAACCTTTTAACTTTAGTGTTTTCCAGACATGGCAATGTATGCCTATAGTCTTAGTACTCAGGAGGTAGAGCAAGTGGATCATGAATTCAAGCATAGGCTACAGAGTGAGATCCAGGCCAGCCTGGGATACATAATGAAACTTTCTCAAGATAAGTAAATAAAACCAAAAAAGCAAAAACATTGGTATTCATAGATTTAAATAATTGGTGATTATTAGAGTTCTTATCACATGAACTTCTAACTCTAAACACTTTCCCTGAACCTAATGACATAGATTGAAAAGTCATGTAAATTTTGGAGACTGATATTATGATCTCACTAATCAAACACTATTCTTAATCTCCTTTATTCCTTGCAACCTTGCATTTTTTTCTTCAGAATGTCTTTATTTATTTTTTTTAATTTTTATTTTATTCATATGTGCATACAATGTTTGGGTCATTTCTCCTCCCTTCCCCTTACCCCTCCACTCCCTCCCTTACCTCCCCCACCCCCTCCCTTCCCCCACCCAATCCCTCCCTTACCCCCCCTTACCCCTCGCTACACGGCAGAAACTATTTTGCCCTTGTCTCTAATTTTGTTGAAGAGAGAGTATAAGCAATAATAGGAAGGAACAAGGGTTTTGCTAGTTGAGATAAGGATACCTATACAGGGAGTTGACTCACATTGATTTCTTGTGTATGTGTGTTACCTTCTAAGTTAATTCTTCTCAAACTAACCTTTTCTCTAGTTCCTGGTCCCCTTCTCCTATTGGCCTCAGTTGCTTTAAAGTATCTGCTTTAGTTTCTCTGCGTTGAGGGCAACAAATGCTATCTAGTTTTTTAGGTGTTTTATCTATCCTCATACCTCCCTTGTGTGCTCTTGCTTTATCATGTGATCAAAGTCCAATCCCCTTGTTGTGTTTGCCCTTGATCTAATGTGTGCATATGAAGGAGAAAATACGATTTTTGGTCTTTTGGGCCAGGCTAACCTCACTCAGAATGATGTTCTCCAATTCCATCCATTTACCTGTGAATGATAACATTTTGTTCTTCTTCATGGCTGCATAAAATTACATTGTGCATAAATACCACATTTTCTTAATCCATTCGTCAGTAGTGGGGCATCTTGGCTGTTTCCATAACTTGGCTATTGTGAATAGTGCTGCAATAAACATGGGTGTACAGGTGCCTCTGGAGTAATCTGTCACATTCTTTTGGGTATATCCCCAAGAGTGGTATTGCTGGATCATATGGTAGATCAATGTTTAGCTTTTTAAGTAGCCTCCAATTTTTTTTTCAGAGCGATTGTACTAGTTTACAGTCCCACCAGCAGTGTAAGAGGGTTCCTTTTTCTCCACATCCTCGCCAACACCTGTTGTTAGTGGTCTTGCTAATGATGGCTATTCTCACAGGGGTGAGGTGGAATCTTAGTGTGGTTTTAGTTTGCATTTCCTTTATGGCTAGAGATGGTGAGCATTTTTTCATGTGTTTTTGGCCATTTGAATTTCTTCTTTGGAGAAAGTTCTGTTTAGTTCACTTGCCCATTTCTTTATTGGTTCATTAATTTTAGGAGAATTTAGTTTTTTAAGTTCCCTATATATTCTGATTATCAGTCCTTTGTCTCATGTGTAGCTGGCAAATATTTTCTCCCGCTCTGTGGGTAGTCTCTTCAGTTTAGAGACCATTTCTTTTGTTGAGCAGAAGTTTTTTGGTTTAATGAAGTCCCATTTATCTATGCTATCTCTTAGTTGCTGTGCTGCTGGGGTTCCATTTAGAAAGTTCTTACCTATACCTACTAATTCCAGAGTATTTCCTACTCTTTTCTGTACCAACTTTAGAGTTTGGGGTCTGATATTAAGATCCTTGATCCATTTTGAGTTAATAATGGTATAGGGTGATATACATGGATCTAGTTTCAATTTTTTGCAGACTGCTAACCAGTTTTCCCAGCAGTTTTTGTTGAAGAGGCTGTCTTTTCTCCATCGTATATTTTTAGCGCCTTTGTCAAAGACAAGTTGGTTATAGTTGTGTGGCTTCATATCTGGGTCCTCTATTCTGTTCCACTGGTCTTCATGTCTGTTTTTGTGCCAGTACCATGCTGTTTTTATTGTTATTGCTTTGTAATATAGTTTGAAGTTGGGTATGGTGATACCTCCAGCATTGTTCTTTTGACTGAGTATTACCTTGAATATTCGTGGCCTCTTGTGTTTCCATATAAATTTCACAGTAGATTTTTCAATCTCTTTAATGAATGTCAGTGGAATTTTGATGGGAATTGCATTAAACATGTAGATTACTTTTGGGAGTATAGACATTTTTACTATGTTGATTCTACCAATCCATGAGCATGGGAGATCTCTTCACTTTCTATAGTCTTCCTCAATCTCTTTCTTCAGAAGTTTATAGTTTTCCTTGTAGAGGTCATTCACATCCTTTGTTAGGTTTACACTAACAAAGCCTCACTTTTTTTGAGGCTATTGTAATTGGAATTGTTTTCATATATTCTTTCTCAGTTTGTTCATTATTAGTGTATAGAAATGGTAATTATTTGTCCACGCAACTTCCCATTTTAAAGGCAATAAAAAGTAAACAACGTCTGCAAGAAGATTTTGGATAAATGTAATGGGAAAACTTGTTAAGACCCTTTTCATCCTTTGAATTCAGAGACAATGGTTTCACATTACTATTAATATTACACATTTTTGAAAAATCTCTTAATTATAGGAAAACAGAAACTAAAAAGAGGCAAAATTTTTATGCCATTTAAAATATTATTTTTATTTAACGTGTATTAATTGTGTATATTAATGGGGTTCATTGTGATATTTCCACATACGCATAGAGCTTGCACTAACCAAATTCATCTTCTTTTTATTCACCACCCCCATTCCTTTCATAGCCTCTACTAACCACTATTCTGTATTCAGGTCAGCTTTTTTTAAGCTTCCATATATGAGAAAACAAAGCAATGCCTAAAGCTGCCTGCCCCTAGAATTGTTTTTCTACAGGAAAAATGAACCCTTGTTTTATTTTAATCACATTTTCTGTTATGTAGCATTAAAGGACTTCACAAGATAGAAAATCTACATTGTTCCCCTCAGTACCTAAACTGAGCTGTCTACCCAGCGTCTGCATTTGGATGTCTCAGAAATGCCTTAAACCAATGGAATGCAGCAAGAGTACATCACTTTCTCCCTGCAAAACTGCCTTTCCTTCTGTAGCCTCTCATTAGTGAATGGCACAGGAATGTTGGTATCATCCTTGCTACCTTACTTTCTAACTCCTACATAAAGATTAGAAAGATTGTTGGTACTACATCCAAAAGAGCTCTGTCATCTGTTACCTTGTCCCTACTTCTGCTGTCTTATTTTAGAACATTTCATTGTATTTTTTAAAATGTGAAATACATAAAAATAAAATATTTGAAATATAAAAATGTACAGATGAAGGCATATAGATTAGATACCTTTAGAATAGAATATATTATCATAAAGCAAGCACAGGTCCCCCATTCTCTTCTCCAGTGCATTCTCCATGTGGCAAGAATACTGTTATTTTTAAACTGTAAGATTATACTTTTGCCCATTTAAATCTTTCAAAAGCTTCCCATTGTACACCCCATACATTGTAGTTCTTGTACCTTGCTCTGTTTAACTTCTGTTGTCTCTGGAAGTGACCTTTCTATCTGCCTAGCACATAGCACTTAGCCCTTTAATAAACAGAACTTAACAAACTTGGCTTTCTTTTATATAATCCAGGACACTCTGAACTCTAGCAGGTCAGGGACAATAAAATCTCATTTACTACTCTGTACTGTGGGCCTAACACATACGCATACATAGTATGCATATTTCTAGGCTTATTATATGTTCACATAAAATCTATAGGTATCCTGAATGAATGGGAAAACCTCACACTTCTTTAAAATTCTCTGTAATTTCCTTTGCACTTCAAAATCACTTTGTTAAATACTAAGTTAATTGAAGAATTTATCATCATTGTGCAATAAATTTAAACACAGAAGTGTAGGAATAAAAAATAATCCTCTTTTCCTCTTCCTCAGTCCTTGTCCAATTCAAAGTATCCATTTGTGTGTGAAATATACTACTTTACATGCATGAATGAAAATAGAATAATGAAACCTGTGAAAATAGTTCAAAAGGGAGAAGAAGGGATAAGAAAGAATAATAGAGTGGGGTAAATTTGATCAATGTACATTATGTGTTTGTATGAAAATATCACAGTGGAACCCCTTTGTACAATTAATATATGTTAATAAGTCCCCCCAAGATAGTTTTTTGTATACTATACATAGACGGGTCTTGCTCTGATTTTATATTGCTGCTATGAAAACTTACCACAAACTTAGTGGTTTAAAACAAAACCATTTATTAACTCATATTTCAACAATCTGGTAGAAAATGGTATAAGTTCAAAGTCAGAAGTGTTGGTCAGGTATGTTCTCACCTGGAATTCAAGGTCTTCTTCCAAGTTCATCTCTCATTGAGGGAATTTAATTCCTTGCAGTTTTCAGACTGAGATCCCTGTTTACTTGATGGGGATCATTTTCAGCTTCCTTTTGTTTTTTTCCCTTGGTGGTACTGGAGTTTGACCTCAGTGCTTTGAACTACTTAGGCAGATACTCTATCATTTGAGCTGTACCCTTGTCTCTTTCTGCTTTACGTATTTTTTGAATAGGGTCTGTGTTTATGCCTTGGCTGGCCTGGACTCTGATCTTATTTATGCTTCCCACATAGCTGGGATGATAGGCATGAGCTGTTACACTAAGCTTTTATTGGTTGAGATGGGGGTCTCATGAAGTTTTTGCCCAGGCTGGCCTCAAACTGTGATCCTCCCCATGTCTGCCTTCTGAGTAACTAGGATTACAGGCATGAGCCACCCCACTTAGCATATTTTCAGCTTCTTATAGCAATCTTATTCTATCTCATGTGATCTTTCTATCTTCAAATCAGCAATGGTACTGTCTGTCAAATCCTTTTCCTGCCTCAAATCTATTCAACTCCTTTGTCATAAACTGGGGAAAGTTTCCAAGTGATTCACAGCCCCATCTGTATAATCTTATTTTAAGGTTAACTGTATCACTCATAACTGCATGAGTGATACTTTGTCATATGTATGGATTTGGGGGATTAGGGCAGGTTAACTTTGTGGGAACTATTGAGACAGATAGATGAGGCTATAGGTGACATGGAAATGAGATGTATTCTGCTTAATAATTTTCATGCTGATGTGAATTCTTCTTTATAATTTTGTATTATTACACATAGATATTAAGACCACAGAATATGGCTTTGTATGTATATTAAAGTATTTGCTTCCATACAGTATGTAAGATCATTTCCATCATCTAGTAAACAAAGGGAATTATTGACCTTAGGAAAATTATTAGAAGAGTACTTCATAAATAAAGATAGAGATGATGTAGGCATATATATGTAAACTAGGACACCTTAAAATTTAAAAATCCAACAGTACTGTTGTTGATTTTAATTATTCAATTCAAGATGTGTGATTAGAATTCAGAATATCATAAAGCCATAATATGGAGATCCTGATAATGTATCACACAGCATTTTTAGGAACTTCAAGGAACTTTTTTTTTCATTTTATGTTGCAATTACTGCTAATATGTCTATCTAGCCTACCAGTATCCCTAAGTATTGCCTCATTTGTTTTTATTGCATTCACAGCTTCTTGCACATAAGAGGTGTGCAGTATATGTTTGTTGAAAACTAAATTAAAACAATTTAAATGGAGGAATCCAAATTCTGTAGAGAAGAAGGTAGACAAAAGGAACTCAGTGGAGGTAGAAGTTCAGAATAACAAAGTTTGCTATTTGCATTTGAAGAACCTATCTGATTGATCACTGTCTCCAAACACTACCTGCTCAGGTTACTCTCCACAGCTTTCTTTTTCCTCCTGGCCTAACTGGTTCTGCCACTTGCTAACTGTGGGATATTGCAGATATATATATTTTAAAACTTTACAAAAAAAATTGCAAAGGTAGTACAGATAGTTCCTCTATACCATTTATTCAGCTTTCTCCGATGTTAGCAGCCTACCTTAACACAGTGCACTTATCAGAACTAACACATTGACATTGCTATAATATTATTAACCCTAGGATTTATTTAGATTTCATCAGTTTTTTACTAGTGGCATATTTCTCTTCTAGGATCCCACTAAAGAATCCATTTTGCATTGAGTTCTTAGTCTTCTTAGTCTCCTTTATTAATGTTCACATTTACATTTTAAGTTCTGAATATTAAGTACAATTTTCTATTCAAAATGATACAGCAATGTGTATTAGAAAATTGATCTCTCATACCCTTTCTAATAGTGGATTGTTATCAACTGTTTTCACTTTTTCCCACTTGATGGGTAAAAAGTGATGTCCTCTGCTTTTTGAAATTTAAATATCTCTGACTTCTAGTGAAATCATGCATTCTTTTAAAAGTTTTTAGTTATCTATTTCCCTTTCTGTGGATTGTCATTTCCTAAATTTAAGATATTTTTCTTGTGGTATCTGATAGAATAATAATGTCACCATTTTGTGAATCAGTCAAAATGACAGCCCTGCCCTTAAACAAATTCCCATGCTCTAAGACAGCCCCACCCCTACCAGAGACTACTGCACCTGTACTAACTTCCTTACCCTCCCCCTTCTATAAAAGCCACTGCTCACCCAGACTCGGGGCTGTGCCATCTTTTCCCCCGGCCAGCCTGGCAGTTTGGGCCTGCCATTAACTTTGCTCTATGGACATGAGACTTTTCTCATGAGCTTTCTTTGAGAGCAGTGTTTTTCCTAACATTTGGTGCCGAAACCCGGGATCAGGTTGAGTTCCCGGCACTGACCTTGCTCTCCCGGCTTTCCTCCGAGATCTGAGCTGCTTTACTGATCCTAGAAAGCACCACCCTCTCACTAGCTCACAGGGAAGGTCCTCCTCCCTAGCGTGCCTCCAACTACCATCCACCACCGGCCAGTCTTCCCTTAAGGTCCACTCTCCCTCAGTGAGTCCTCCTTGCACGCTGAGCTGTGGTCTCTCATTTCCTCGAAAACCCTAGTGCTAGTTCGCAGCTCACTCTCATCCTGGGAACTGGGTTCCCCACTTGGGACTGTGGACACCACCCCCTCCATGGTCAAGACGTTCCCTCTGGGGGTTGTGTTCCACATTTCTTTCTCTCTTCTGAGGACCTGATATTTTGGGGATGCCTGCCATATCTCTCCTCAGGTCAGGCCTTCACCATGGGTGTTGGACCTTCCAAATTCCTTCACACTCCCCAATGGGATGTCTCTTGGCCAACCTTGGGCCCCTCCACCTAACGCCTGATCTTAAGCCATGAAAGCTCACTTTTCTCTGTAACCAGGCATAGCCCCAATACCCATTGGACAATGCCTCCAAATGGCCACTTAATGGCACTTTCAATCCCAATATTTTAAGGGATCTATGCAATCTCTGAGCGTGCTGGTAAATGGAAGGAACTTTCCTATGTCCAATTCTTTCCCTATCTCTGCATCAAACCCTCCCTCTGTACTTTCTGTTCCCCTGTGCAGATTCTATTAGCCTGTGAACCAGTTTCTAAATCAGCCAATTCCTCTCCCAAACCTTCTCCTTCCCCATGTAAACAGACTTCTTGCACTGCTTACCATACCTATTTCCTCCTATTTTCCTGAAAAACTTTCCCCAGCATGGAGTTAAGCAAGCCACTCCTTGCCAATTCTGGCCTCAAGGAGGTTCCAGCTCTGGGAGAGCTCATGCTCCCTTCCTGTGGGCTGAGACCAAGCCCCGGATTTATTCAGTGACTGGAGAGTGGAGGTTTCATTTTGTTGAAAGCCTGCCAGCACCAATCAATGGGAGCAACCTAGAGACACAGGTGATGGCTAATCCCATAGGCGTGTGTCATGCCTCCAGGCTCTGCCTTCCCCTCCCTTACCTAAGATGTCAGCACAACTTTCTGCCTCCTCCATGGTCTCACCACGTGTCCTTTGTCTCTGTCTGCCTTCCCCTCCCTGGGCTTACTGGGACCCTGCCTCCCATGAAAAACTTGTAGCATGATACCTTATGACATAAGTTATTCCAACTAGTTTGACAGGCCTCTCAGTCTAAAGTAACTTTAAGTCAGCTGCTTTACAAAAGCACTTACAAAAAACTGCAGCTGCCATGCTCACGCTCTAACTCCACCCCCACAAGGGGAGGAGGGAAAGCAAACAGGTGCACCTGTGCACAGGATGCTGGCTTCTGGACACAGCAAAAACACCTGCCATAGCTAAGAAAATCCATAGAGAGGACCTAGCACATCCTGGGCTGCCAGCTACACGTGGTGATGGCTGTGGCCCTCCGCCACTTCCCCTAGAATAAAATGCGTGCAGAGTACACAGGAAGGGGGGAGGGGCAACAGGCTGCAGGATCAGACCTAGGCAGTCAGGGTCATTTGTCCCAGGTGTGTGTGGAGGGAGTGGCACCTTGCACAAGTCCTGCTCCTAGCCCCACCTCACACCTTGGGGCATCAGATTCAGCCCTTGTAAGCCAATTGTTAGCTCAAGATTATAGTTCCAGGAATAACAAAATAGACATTACTGTGGTCTCTAAACCTCTCATTTAGAATTTTCTATACCTTTGGCCTCAACATAAATTTTTCCCTCCAAATATTAACACTAGTTATCCCATATATACTGTTATTGGCCTGAAATGCCCTCTGAATGCCCTTCTCTAACTTTACAAATGATTTATTTCTTTGTTAAAAAGGTAACCTTTATTAAAGAGGCTGCCTGCTATTAGCTAAAAGACAGGCTCCTAACGTTTTGGTTTTGTTCTTTCTAGATGGGATCTGCATCTTCCAGTCTTCTGGCTGGTAGATGTTGGAAGCTTTGTACTGAGGCCTGGCCTCAGTATGCCTTGGGTGACCAAGAGAAGTGGCCTTCACAGGGTTCCTTAAATTACAATACCATACTCCAATTAGACCTTTTCTATAAAAGTAAAAAAAGTAAACTGAGGTCCCCTACACAAATTTCTACCTTCTAAGCCACTCCAATACTCAGAACCTCTTAACAAGTGCTTCCCTCTTCAACAGGTAGTGGTAAGAAGAGGGCAAGTCTTATGTCCCCTTCCAGTTATCAGATCTAAGGGGAATTTTAAAACATCTAAACAGCTGTACTGATGCCCAGACAAATACATTCAAGCCTTTATCTCTGTGATCCAAACCTTTCAACTGACATGAAAGGATATTATGCTTCTACTAGACCAATGGGTTCTGGCCCAGACCACTCAGGTTGGAAATGATTATATGGCTCAAGCTGTAGAGTGCAGCTTTACAAGCATAAAGTCCTGAGTTCAAGCCCAGTACAGCCAAAGTAAAAAATAATAATAATAATATTTGGGGCTGAGGAAGTAGCTCAATGGGAGAATGTCTGCCCAGCATGTGCAAAGCCCTGGGTTCAATTCCCCAGTATTACTAAAAAAAAAAAAATGTTCTGCTCTGAGTAACATCTACAAAAAACTATTACAGAGAAAGATTTTATCAAAGAAATTATTTGTGTTTTCTGCTGATCTTGTCAAGATTTAAGTACTATTAAATCAGAGTTCATTTACATAATTGCTTATGTGTCTTAAATGACCACCTTGTAACAGTGTTATATTATACTTTATCTAAATATGGTATAAACATTTAAAAAGTTAAAAGTGTCAATTTATATAAAATAATGAGCTAAAGCTCTCTTTTATCCAAGAGTGTTACATTTAAGTCCTGACAGCCCCTGCCTCCCACAGGTCACCTACCTAGGTGTGGCCTTAAAGGGACAGACTCACTCCCTGAGTCATAAATGCATCAACCAATCTTCCGTTTCCCAACCCCCATACCATAAGACAGCTTACAGCTTTCCTGGCAGTTACAGGATTTTGCAGAATTTAGATTCCTAGGTATGCAGTCCCTGAGCAGACACCTTTTCATGCTCCTTGTAATATTCCTATTTGGGTCTTAGATAATGTATGGCCACCCCTTTCTCTTAGAAAAACTTGCCTCCGACAGACTCTGCTCCTCTGGCTGACTACCTGCCTTCTCAGTGAACTTCTCAGAGAGCATGCAGAACAGATCCTGCCCACCCTATAACAATTTCTGTTAAACCAGGGCATCTAGTTCTCCAAAAGGATCTTCTACCTTCTCCATTGGGATTTCGATGGGCCAGCCCTCATCTGGTCATTCTCATGACACCCACTGCTGTCAAGCTCAATGGGTTCCCCCAATGGCGGCACCTCTCAAGAAACAATTAGAAAATGGAGAAGGGAATTGGAGGACTCTTGAAATTGTCTAGGGAAGAACATTTCACAGTGATTCTCCTGGCCAATGCCCATCCTAGTGCCTATGTTCTTGCTCTCCTATTCTTAAGCTTCCTCCCTTGTATCATACTACATGTCTGCTATTGCTAATCAAAAATTTAACCAGTTGTACCTCCAGGGATATCAACCTCTCCAAAACTGTCCAGGGGACTTCTCTGAGGGTCCCCACCAGGACACAGGAGCCTGAGGATCTTGCTCCATACAACACCCCCTGCCAGCAGGAAGCAGCTAAAGAGACCAATGCTTCACCCCAATTCCTGATCCTCAGCCCCTACCTTCATCATTATTAAAGAAAAAATGGGGGAATGATAGAACAATAATGTCACTATTTCGTGAATCAGCCAAAATGGCAGCCCCGCCCTTAAACAAATTCCCATGCTCTAAGACAGCCCCATCCCTACCAGAGACTACTGCACCTGTACTAACTTCCTTACCCTCCCCCTTCTATAAAAGCCACTGCTCACCCAGACTCGGGGCTGCACCATCTTTTCCCTGGCCAGCCTGGCAGTTTGGGCCTGCCATTAAACTTTGCTCTATGGACGTGAGACTTTTCTCATGAGCTTTCTTTGTAACAGGCGTTTTTCCTAACAGTCTGTGTATGTCTTTTGCTAATTTGTTGTTTCTACATTTTGAAAGGTTAAATATGTCATATACTGTACAAATATTTTCTATCAGTCTGACATTTAAATGTTAACTCTATATCTATAGTGCTTTTAAAATACTGTTCATGGTGCGCTGGCAGAATGGCTCAAGTGGTAAGAATGCCTGCCTAGCAAGTTTGAGGCCCTGAAATCAAACCCTAGTGCCACAAAAAACAGAAAACAAAAACAAAATAAGACAAAAAAACCTGTTAATGGTAGTATTGATATAATAAAATGTAGTAATATTAATATTTTCCTTATGAGCTTGAATTTAATGTCTTGTTTGAGACAGTCTTTCTTCTTATCTTTTTTACCTTCATAAAAATTTTAAACATAGTTTATGGTATTAGTTTGATCCAAAATTTGTTTTGCATATAGGAAAGTGGATTCATTATGTGTAAGTATGTGCTGTTGATTCCACCTAATTTAATATAATCATACACTGTAAAATTCATGTAAATTTATTATCATATCAAATCATTTGAAATGTGTTCCTTCTGTTGGGTCTGATAACCTAAGGCAGATGAGTGAGTATCCCATCCCCCATGGAGAGCAATATCATTCCTACATCCTGAGGAGTTAGAGGCCTGCATTCCTGCATCCTAAAGGAGAGAACAAAGTCTGATAGATCTGCCACAGGGCTGATGACCAAAATGCTCTCAAGATTGTTTCCCCTCTCCCAGTAAAGGTGCAAACCAAACCAGTTCACCTGAGAAAGCCCAGGAATCCATGGCCAATGGGAAAAACCCACCTAACCCAGAGTTAAAACATCCATAAAAACCCCAGCCTTCACCTGAGCAGTGAGCTACTGGCTTCTGGGCTCCACTGCACTTCTCTAGCTGTAGCCTTTCCTTTCTCTCTAATAAATCCTACTTTATTTATTAGAGAGAAATAAAAAGTCACCGGCTTTGGCTCATCATTCAGCTGCCTCACGAGCCAGTTCTCTGGCCTGTGAAGGCAAGGACCCTCGACACCGGCACGTAACACTTCCATTAGCCATGATCATCAGGAGAGCTACATTTTAAATTTCCATTTTGTTTTAGTACGGGGAATTTGAACTCAGGACTTTACACTTGCTAGGCAGGCACTCTACCACTTGGCCCACTCCATCAGCCCTTACATTTTAATCTATAGTATTATTATTAATATCCAGGGATGAACATGTTGAGAAACAGAAATGGTAACAAAGTGAAAAACAGGGGAGGTATCAGTCACATTCTGAAAAACAAAATTATCACAGGCAAAGTTTTGTCAAGGGGTGTGATAATTATTTTCCATTGGAAGTTGGTATTTAATGGTTTGTGTGCTTGCACTTGCACTCTTTTCCTCTCTCTCCTTTTCCCTTCCCTCCTTTTTATACACACACACACAAATATACATGCATTTATTTATGTTCTCAGAATAGCATAGATAAGTCTTCTGATACATAATGTGTAAGGTCATTTTTAGTCATTAAAATGTAAATGGAATTAGTCACTTAATGTGGACTGTTAGAAAATTCAACGTAATTCTCACTAAGGCGTAAATTAGAAATTGTTTTTGATATATAAGTATCCTTATTTATACTACTTTAATATACAAAAAAGCAAATTTTACAAAAAATTCACTTCATATCAAAGTGGTAACATTTCACTTGCCAGTATAGTTGTGAAAAGAAACTATTCTCAGGGCCTTTTTTACCCTACTCAATACCATTTTTTAATTTTTTAAGGCTCTCCCTTGGCAGGCCACTTATAGCTTGAATATATCCAAAATTTTTTATGAAGAAGTTGCCTCATCCTCTGTCAGTCTCAGTTCTGCTGAAAGGTCCAGGGTTTTGGTATGTAGGCAAGCATGGGCTCACTTTGCACCCCAACTCACACCCACGGCCAGATGACATTGTAAAGGACCAAACTACAAAATAATATACAGTAGTTCTGATGACTGTTATTTCTAATTCTCATTATAAACTTCATTTACTATGCCAGTTCAAAGGCTAATATAGTAATAAGATATAATCTCTCCCAAAATCGAATATAGAAATTATTAAAAGTAGTAATAAATAGAAAAGATCTCAGACATCTTCAGTCAAGACAACCATATAATAAATTATCAAGATTTGATAAATGATCATTAGTAATGTTTTCTTTCTCTCTCTCTTTGTACTGGAGTTGGAACTCAGAGCCTCACACTTGCTGCACAGGTGCTCTACCACTTGAGCCACTCCACCAGCCCTTTCTTGTGTTAAGTATTTTCAAGATAGGGTCTTGTAAACTATTTGTCTGGACTGTCTTTGAACTGTGATCCTCCTGATATCTGCCTCCTGAGTAGCTAGGATTATAGATGTGAACCCTGAGTGTCAGGCCTCTTTTTCTTTCTTTCTTTTTTTTTTGGCAGTATGGGAGCTTAAACTCACAGTGAGTTTACCAGCGTGTGCTACCTTGCCTGGATTGATTTTGAGGTAGGGTCCTGCTAACTTTTTTGCCCAGGCTGACCTTGATCCATGATCTGCTTTCTTCTGCTTCCCAAGTAGTTGGGATTACAGGTGTCTACAACTATGCACAGCAGTATAATATACTCTTAATGTTGATACAAATATAGCTACTTGTAAAATCAAAGTTACATTCACTGTTATAGAGCTACTCTCCACTAACTACTTATGCTTTTGCATTGATTTTCAACTGCATTTAAATCCACTAGTCCTTTTAGTAATTTCTATATTGCCTTATTTTATGGCTCCCAGAATGTTAAGACATAAGAATCTCTAATATAATTAATCTTGGCTTCATTATGTGCATGGGATAGAAAAGAACAGAAATGGAAAAAGTTACTCTGGATCAACATGAATAGTACTTCAGTAGGGCACTAAAAATGAGGGAAAATTGTTCATCAGAATTAGGAATTAGAGTTGGCTCTCTAAGATTTAAAGGAAATTTCAAGGGCCAAGAAGCTATCCTTTTGTTGAATGAATATCTATTCTGAAGATTCTAATAAATTTTTTACAGAACTGTGTAAGCCAGAGCACCACAAAAAATAAAGGAAGTAACCCAATAAGATCTTTAGTCACCCACACCACTATCTTTTCAAAAGATCCCCTGAGGTATACCTCAATGAATGTTTGTTGATTTTGAATCTTAATGGGGAGAGGATACATGGTTGTCTTGCTTCTAGTCTTGGCACTAAAATGCACAGACTATTAATAGACTAAATAGTTAGTAATGTTTGATGATTACACATCAGAAGTATATTTCTAGATAGGTTATTAGTGCCTGTATTATGTTCACAATTATTGCTTTTTAAGCCAAACAGCACATTTATTTCCTTCTTTGCAATCGTGATTTGCTACTATAAAAATATTGAACAACTACACTGTACAAAGCTGAAATCTTTTATGAAAAAATGCCTGACAAATGACCATAGAGAATTCTAGGCTCTTTTTCTATCTTTCATATGTAAATTATATATAATCATAAATAAATTATTTATAAATCATATATAAATTAAAGATATCTGCATGTATTTTTTTCACTTTCTTTGTGGAGTGTTGATGTTTGAGGCAGACAGAGCTTCAACTGTCACAAATTTATTGGAAATTTTAGTAAAAATATATAATGAAACCTTATTTATTTCTGTCATTATTAATAGATTGTTCTCTATATGTTTTACAATGCAGCAGTAGAAGCAAATTTCAGTGTTATACTCCTGCAATAAGGATTACTATCTTACTTAAGATATATCACAATGTGGAATCCTATCACTGAAAAGTGTCAGAAACAATGGGAAAATGAGCTGGGAATCTGAAAACTCAAAATACAGTTTATATGTGAAGGTAAAGAGGTTGAAGTTTGCTTTTAGGGTGGGTTAAAATCTTTTAATTGCTTTAAGGAAAAGAGGAGAAGGAGAGTAGCACTCTTAAGAACTGTGGAAGGCCAAGTGTGGTGAAGCACACCTGTAACCCAAGCTATGTGGGAAGCATATACAAGAAGTTTGTAGACCAAGGGAGGGCTGGTCAAAAAGCACAAGACCCTATCTGGAAAACAAGTAAAGCAGAAAAGGCTAGACATATGGCTCAAGTGGTAGAGCACTTAAGACCCTGAGTTCAAGCAATAGTCCTGCCAAAACCAAACAAACAAACAAAACTAATGGTCATAGATTGTGTTCATTATATACATGTATCATATTATGAAATCCTAATTATTTATTTCATAATGGAGAAAACATTGCCTTGGTGCTTTAAGCAAGAAATAGGAACAGTCTTAGAAAGGTCAACACACTGCCAAGATTGCAGACTCAGAATGTGTCTGATTCTAGTACTTGCTTCCTTCCTCCACCTCTAGATCATTTGAGATTGTTTAGGGGGATAGAATGGAATGGAATGAACCTACACATGGAGATGCATTTAGGGTCTACTATTTAAAATGGTACCAAGGAATGCTGAGCTCCTGAACATAAGCTGTAGCAGCAAATATCAAAAGAACAGGTTCAAGAAATATCTAAAGGAAAAATAACACCAGATATGCAGAATATGTGAATATTGGAGTAAAGAAAAATCTGGAATAAAATTTCAACTTGGGTGAAGAATTCAACTGAAGAATGACTGAAAAGTGAGTAAGATAACTAAGTTATTTGAGACTTGCAGTGTGAGGAATTGAACCCAGAGCTTTGCACTTGCCTCTAGTACTTAAGTTATGCCCCGAGCCCTTTTGTTTTATTTTGTTTTTGAGCTATGATCTCCCAGCTACCTTTGCCCATGCTGGCCTTGAGTTTGCAATCCTCCTGCCTCTGCCTCCCAAGTAGCTGGGGTTATAGGTGTGTGCCACCACATGGGGCCATTATTCAAATATTCAGTTCAGTAGAACTGATTCAGAAGAATGATGTGGGAAATAAACTGGAATATCAAGGACAGTGGGTCACATACATTTTGATCCATGACCCTTATATGCTCATCAGTTATTGAAGGCTCCAAAAACCTTTGTCGATATGGAAAATATCTGTCAATATTTACGTGTTAGTTATTAGCACTAACATGAAATAAATTGTTAATCATTATAATGATTAATTACAATGTAACAATAATAAACTCACTGCTATTAACGTAAGTAACACAATATATAAACCGTATATTTTTTGAAGGAAAAAATAATGAAGAGTGGCATTGTTTTACATTTTTATAAATTTCATTGATAAATAGCTTAATAGATAACAAATGGATTCTTGTTTTGGTTCTGCATTCAGCCCACTGTTGTATCACAGGTTGTTGGGACTCTGGAAAACCTCAATAAACATTCTTGAAGGAGTGAGTGGAAAGGTAAATGTTTCAGCATTAATAATGAAAATACTTTTGACCTTGAGAACTCCTTGAAAGATTCTTGTCCATCTCCCCAGCGTCCATGGTTTACTCTTTGAGAATTGTTGTAATAGAAGAAATCTCTGTATTTATATCGGACATATTTTAGTAGCTAGGTCACACCACCTAAGAAAGCACAAGGATTGCTACTTGTACAAATGAGCATGGCCTTCAAAGAAAGCTTAGTTTGATTTGATTACTTTGAATTTTTCTATTGAAATTTTTTGTTGTGCTGGGTGGGGGTACATTGTGATATTTACAAAAGTTCTTATAATATATTTAATATATCATCTTTAAATTCACCACCTCCATCATTTTCCTTTATCCCCTCCCTCCCATTCCTGGAATAGTTTCAACAGGTATAATTTTTTCATTTACATACATGTGTACACTATATTCACCCTCTCATGCCCTTTCCCCACCTCCTCACTCTCCCACTAGTACCACCCCTCTCCCACAGAACCTGTTTTACCCTCCTGTTCACCGATTTTGTAAAAGAAAAACAAATGACTTCTTTTCTTGCTTAAGATAGCTACACAGGGAGTTTCCTTGTGGCACTTCCGTGTATACATGTATTATAGCCCAAATTGGTTCATTTTTATTTTTCTTCTTTTTACCTTTTTGGTCCCTTTCTTATGGTGATTTCAACAAGTTTAAAAATTCTGTATTCATTTTTGTATAGAGAGTACATCAACTATATTCACCTTTCCAACTTCCTTCTTTTACCCTCCTTCTTTCATATGTGACCTCCCCTTAGCATGACCTGTTTTTCATAATATTGCTGTATTTGTATTAGTAAATTAGTACAACCACTATGGAAAACAGTATAGAGGGCTCCTCAAAAAATTAAAAATAAAACTACTTTATGATATTCAGCAATTCCACTCCTAGGAATACATCTGCAGGAATGTAAATCAGGTTACAACAAAGGCACCTGCACACCCATGTTTATGCAGCATTATTCACAGTAGCTAAGCTGTGGAAACAGCCAAGATTCCCCACTACTGATGAATGGATTAAGAAAAAGTGGTATTTATACACAATGGAACTTTACTCAGCCACAAAGAAGAATGAAATTTTGTCATTTCCAAGTAAATGGATGGAACTGACCAACATCATCTTAAATAAAGTCAGCCAGGTTCAGAACACCAAAAGTTGCATGTTTTCTGTCACATGTGGAATATATGTATTCCACATATATATCTAGTTAAAAATTTTAATGCAGTATAAAACAAAGTGAAACAATCTGCTGTCAGAAGTCATTCTAGTAACAGCTGAGCATGGTTCATGCCTGCAAAACCAACTACTTAGGAGGCCAGGATAGGAGGATCATGGTTCAAGGCCAGTCCAGGCAAAAAGTCAGTGAGATCCCATCTTAAAGAATAAGCCAGGTGGGGTGGTACATAGCTGTAATTCCAGCTACATGGGAGGCATTGGTAGGAAGATTGTGATCTAGGGATGTCTTTAGACAAAAGCAATACCCTATCTGAAAAATAACTAAAGCAAAAAAGGACTGGGGGCATGGTCAAGTGGTAAAGTGCTTACCTAGCAACCTTGAGGCCCAAGTTTAAACTCCAGTACTGCCAAAAAAAAAAAAAGACAGGCCAGGAATACTTGAGTGGAGAAAGTAATGAGTAGAAACTGGAAGGGGCCATGAAAAGCCACTAGAACACAGGTACTAGCATTATTTCTGCATCTGAATGCTAATACCATAACTATATTCAGTTAATAAAAATTAAATAATTATATACACTTTTTCCACCCTTATTGTATCTAAGCTACACTTTAGTAAAAAGTTTTTTAAAAGGAAAATATAAGTGCTAGACTCATGATCTCTAGTAATGTTTAAAACACAAGACTTCAGTCTATCACTGATATAAGATTGATGCGTAGTTTGAATATAGAAGCACGTATCCACAGTGTTAAAACATATTTGTAACATAGTACAAAACCTAATTTTTTAAATTGTGACTAAATGAACATTCATTACAGTTATGGGTACACTTACATTTATTTACAAAGTGATTGTTTCTTAGTTTATGACAGTCATTACTACATGCCTGAGTGGCATACTAATTTTTGTTCCCAGATTTGTTAAGATGAAATTGCACTCATCCTTTAATTTCCAGTAAACTGCTTAACTCAGTCAATGCTTCTACTCCACAAAAGTTTCTTAAAAGGTAGATTCTTGGCTGGCTTAATGATTCTCTTCACTTCAGTACTGGAAAAGGATATTAATTAATAGCTCTTTGTCTGTTTGCATCCATTAGTTCCAACTTCAGTTGAAATGTGTTGTTGCTGTACTCTGAGAAGGTGCCAAAAATAATTTTTAATGTGACACAGAAAAATTCCCAGAGAGATGGTTTCCTTTGTTCTGTATGATTTTCACTTAGTTTGGGCAATTTGCAGGAAAGTCTTGACAGATTTTCAGGCCACATATAAATAAGTTTGCAGAACTTCCATTAATGTGTTCCCCTGTTAAAGACAGCAAACGTGTAATAAGTAATTGGCCATTCTTGTGGGTTAGTGAGATTAAATATGCTTTCACAGATGTGCCAAAGAATGGGTCTCTTATCGTTGATATCAAGACCAACAACAACACTTACACATAAGGTAGAATGAGTATTTCATGGTTTGAACCCAAATAAACATTGTTGAAAGTAAAAACAACTAATTTGATGCCATAATAGTACAATGAATTAAGAGTCAGACTGTTGGAAAAATATTTCAGAAAAGAGCAATTTTCTTTTGTTTTACATTGGGAAAAGACTTTTAATAACAACACATAAGTTATTTGAATAGTGTAGAGTATTCTTGACTAGCTGTTTTCTTAATCCATTGTTTAGTCTTGGAATACCCTTGAGGGTCTCTATTTTAAGTTACAATAAAAATATTGTAACTACTTACATTGTAGTAAAATGCCTCATTCTACAATGTGATCACAACCATGTGTAATCATTCATACTTTCCTATACTTCTTGTTTACTTTAGAGTTGAAAGTACGTTAATCACTGCTCCTTCTTGAACTGGAAAACACATTAAAACTAGTAGAGAATACTTTTTGCAGTGATATTTACTAGCAGTAGGCTGTAGTATAAAGTACCAGCTAATCAGACAAACAGTTTTTTAACAGATGTTGCATAGACCCCAGTTCACATACAAAAACAGTGTTTATATATTTAAATGGGGTGTCTGGGAAGTAAGTTGGAGTAGAGGAGAAAAGATCCAGAATTAAATTTCACAGAAGCTTTTAAGTTACTGAAGTAATTCCAGTAAGTCAGTAAGCATCTCCATATTATGGACAGCTAATTAAAATTGCTGTACAAACTGATGTCTTAGTAGTATGACATTTCACAGGTTAGGATAGCTAAAGTAATGCAGCAGAATTCTTGAATTAATATAATTGATACCAGGGTTTTGCTGACAGAAGACATGAAGAAAGTTAATGGTTTAATCTGAAAAGCACACATAGATCGTGTTTGGGAAGTTTTTGAATTTCAGGATTGTGCAAGTTGGTAGAAAGCCAAGAAGCTGTACGGGATAGCATAAGGGAGGTCAAAGTTGGAAGACCATGTCTAGTGATGGCCTTCTTGCTGACAGAGCCCCTAGGTAACAGGGCATTACCTGACCAGAGTCATTAATCCCAGATACTTAGGAGAGGAAATCGGGAGGATTGTAGCCATCAAAAAGTTATTGAGATCCCCTATCAACTATCAACAATTGGGAGTAAAATCCTGCTCTTTCTGACTCTGAAGTGTTACTTTACAGTCTTGTCTTTGTGAACTCAATTTCCATGTTCTTCATTGTTTTTTAGATTAAAACAAAAAGAACTTGCAACTAACACTTATGCTGTATTAGTGGATGACCATGTAAATTTTCATTGGAATCAGGATACTCTTGGGAGTGAAAGGAGAGTGTTAAATACTATCCCCATAGCAGTAAGTGTAACCTGCAGTGTATGGATACTTTTTGTATTAAAATTCCAAGCAGAAAATAGATGACATATTGGGAAGGGTTTGCCTGAAAAGCATTCAACACAGAAATAAAGTACAGAGATGTGGGTACTGTGAGGCACCTAGTAAAGGATGTGGAGACGTGGATTAGCAACAACAGGCTTCAGTGGGCAAGAAGAGTAGTGCTGGCTAGAGCTATGTGAGACCTAGAACCATGGCCAGAAATGACGGGCTTCCTTTGAGAATTGTAGATGTGAAGGAAGGCATTCCTTGCCAGAACTCTGATGAGGGACAGCGGGAGTGGACAGAAATACTTCCCCTACCCTCTCTCACTCTTCCTATCCGCTAATCTCTTTCTGGTGCTTCTTATTGGTTGTATCCAACCAGAATCCAGAGAGCATCCCCTCCGTTCACAGCCAGGACCTAGAGAAGAAAAGAAAAGAAGAAAAGGGGGAGAATGGATTTAAAGGAAGAAACAGAAAATAGTCAGTATAAGGGGGCTTCTGATCATATGACCTATTCTAAAATCAAGTGAGGAGATCTGACATATTCTTACTATAAAACAACAGCAACAGTAACAACAACAACATAAAAAACACAAAGAAACTATATCAGGTGATGGTTAAGTTAGCATAAGTGTGGTAGCTATTTCACACTGCATATGTATATTAAAACATGACATTGTACACCTTAAATGTATGTATTTTTGTTTTGCAGTACTGTGGTTTGAACTCAGAGCCATGTGCTTGTTAGTCAAGAGCTCTACCACTTGAGCCATGCCCACAGCCCCTTTCTTGCTGCAGTTATTTTTTAGGTAGGGTCTCTTATTTTAGCCTGGGACCACCCTAAAACGGTGATCCTTCTAGCTACGCCTCCTGCATAGCTGAGATTATAAGCGTGAACCACTATGCCTGTCTTCTTTTCTTGAGATAGGGTTTCACTTATTTTTTAGATGGACTGGCCTGGAACCGCAAGGGGTATGCCACCATGCCTGGCCAAATGTATGTACTTTTTATTTTTCAATTAAGCCTCAATAAAACTGGCGGAGGGGCAGAAATCATGAGAAGTCATTCAGAAGAAAAAAATGAAAAAAATCTAAACATTTGAATGTGTTGTGTCATGCCCAGTAATATGGGACTCAGCATGAAGATATTCTTACTACTTGTCTTACTCTGAATTTGAACTTCATTACTGACAAATAATCTTGAGATAAGCCTTACATCCAAATTCTGATCATTATT
This sequence comes from Castor canadensis, assembly GCF_047511655.1. NCBI lineage: Eukaryota > Metazoa > Chordata > Mammalia > Rodentia > Castoridae > Castor > Castor canadensis. The sequence continues at coordinate 119,779,317 of NC_133405.1, forward strand.
TGTTTGCTTTTGCTTTGTTTTGGGTTTTTTGGGCCCAATTTCTTTGTAACCTGGCTAGTTACCAAGTCCTTCTTGAATCTGAAGTTCTACAAAACCGTGTTTAAACTTGAGTTCTCCCCAGCAATGTGACTATAAATATGGTCTTCTCTGAGTATCAGTTTCCCCTTTCATAAAATGGGAGCAATAAAACTCCTAAGAAATATACTTGTTCTTCTGTTTATATCATTAACATTATATTTTGTTATCATAGAAAATAGAATATGAAATGTTTCCAGTATGTCGTTCTTAGTCTGATTGTGTGTTGGCCTAGACATCTGTTAGCTGTGTCATAATGTTGTTTTCTCCTCACTTATTAGAATGTCTAGTTGGACCTCTCTGCTACCCTAAGATATCTGCTTATATGACCTGGTCCTCCTTCCATCAAGAATGAGGTCATCTCTCATATGTATCTATATGTATACAACAGCCATTAAGTACAAGAAGGAGTACAAATGGTGATGGCAGTATAATAGTGTCCAAGGGAAAAAAGAGAGGCAAAATTATGGGTTAATTGAACCTAATAATTTCTTGTTAAATAGATCATAATTTATGACTAGTTTAGAATTCTCATTTAGTGCCTGGTCTTAGCATGCCCTAGCCTTACCTCTTGAAAATGTATGGAGTTCATTTGATAAATTTCTTTATTCCACTTAGATGCAAGGAACTCATTTTCATAAGCATGGGGAACTACCTGCTTATATGGCTAGGCCAAAGCAAAGAAGTTGGGTGAAGGCTCTTATGAATAATCTTATAAAAATTTTAAAGATGCTTTTTTCTCTTGTATTTTGTTGTATTTGCAAGAGAAATACTAAATCCCTAAGGTACATTTTATTCTGTCTGTGAAACTCAGAATTTATTGAATCCAACAGTCACGAAAAGTCACATTTCCTTTTCAGTTTGTACCAATAATTACTCTGTTGTATGATATTTATTTTATAGTATCCACCTTCACCTTCATATTATTTCTTCCTCATACTCATCTATAAACTGACTTAACATCCAGCTCTTAAAAACTTATACCTGTTTAAAGCAGTGATAAACAAAAGCACCTAAAGCCCTGTTTGGCATTATCTGGCAAGAAGATGTACTTGTAATAAAATTTAAACCAAATATAGCTTTTACAGATTCATGACTTTCAGTTGGTCTTAGGTCTTTTTTTCCTTTTCCTTACAGTGGAGATTTTTTTAACTTGATCACTGCAAATGACTTCTGGGTTTACTTTAAGAAATAGATTCTACAAAGCCCAGGAAGTCAGGTATTAATATCCACAGTGTGTGTTAGATTGACTGCATTAATAGCTGTGATTCTGCACCTTTTCTTATGTTTGAGTTTGCCATAGAACCTTGTTGTGCCTTGTCTGGGGTGGTTGTTCTATTTCCCTCCTTTATCCTGGATACTTCCCTATGACTTTGTTTGGCCAACATAGTGTTAGAAGACTGGACCCAAACAAATGTTCCAGGACATTTGTATCTTTCACTTCCTGTCTTGTTCATCTGCCTTTGCCTTGATACAGTGCCTACTGGAAGTGTATGAAACACATATGGAAGGAAATGTGTCATTACTGAAGGAGTGATATTGACATCAGGACAGATCTAAGAGAGGAAGTGATGTAATAGTATATATTATAGCACAGAAAATTAAGCTATCTTTTAAATATTAATAGAAATTTATTAGAAAACTGATCCAGAAGGACAATTCAAGTGGAAGAAAAGGTATTTATTAAAAATAAAACCATGTCAGGCACAGTGGCTCACACCTATAATTCCAGCTACTTGGGATAAGGAAAATAAAAGAGTTGGGAGGTGTGGCTCAAGTGGAGGCCCTGAGTTAAAAACTCCAGCACCTCCAAAAAAATTAACTATAAAAATAAATCTGTGAAGTGTATAAAAATCTAGCATGTTTAAAAATGTCAAATAACTGAATGGGGACCATGTATATCACAAGGAGCTTGGGTTACATTTTACAATTTCAGTAATAAGGATTACTAAACAATTTTATGTAGTAAACCATCAAGTTGTACACCTTAAGTATATATAATTTTAAATTGCCTCGTATGCCCCAATAATGATGGGAAGAATAAGAAAATAAAGTTGATGGAGGAACATAAACTCCACTAAATATGAGTGTTTTATTATGGCATTCTTAAACTATGGTTTTATATATAGAAATGCAAACTGACAAGTGAAATAGGGGAAGCAATCAAGGCTGTACTATTTTTAGCTTGAGTCTGTAATAAACAGAAATGGAGACCCAGATGAAATGCTGATAAATTATCTGAGAAGTGAATCCTGTGATGACATATATGAGGAAAAGCAAAACTGAGGTAAGCAGAGATCTGAGCCAGATTTTGTTCTACTGGCTACCACCTCGTGTTAAGCCAAGAAGAAATACTACAGGGTACTCAGCAAGTGCACTTACTCAGTATCTGAGATTTCTTTAGCTAGACCTAGAGATGAAATTTGGCCTCAGGGTAGTCTTTGTGACTGCTGGAAGCAGTGAGAGGAGCTGGAAAGACAGGGAATTCAGTTGTTTTATCATTCTGTGAAATAGGAGCCCAATGGGAAAGTCTAGCAAATGACTGGCCTCTTTCTTAAGTGATGTGACCAAAAAACAAAAGAGTAGAGATGCAATTGGAAAGATGAGGTAGTGGATGGAATGTGAAGAGGCTTATAAGATTTGGGTGTAACATGCTATACTGCCTTTGGGAAATTTGAAATCCATTAGTGAAAAAATGAAGCTGACAAAGTACACACATACCATTTTCATTAAGATAGCAAAATAATGGGGCATTTAAAAAAATGTATGCATCATATTATGATTTGAATATGAAATGTCCCCCATGGGCTCATTGAATATGAAATGTCTGCCACAGCTAGGCTTGATCATTAGTTGGTTACACTATTTTGGATGTCAATGGGTTTTTTTGGCAGTACTGGGGTTTGAACTCAGAGCCTCATGCATGCTCGGCAGGCATTCTACCACTTGAGCCACTCCAACAGCCCATGTTGATACTATTTTTGGATATGCTGGAAAGTTTAGGATGTTGGGCTTTGCTGGAGGAAGTCCACCACTGGAGGAGTTCCTTGGGAGCTGTATCTTACCCAAGATGCTTCCTGTCTGTCTCTCTCTGCTTCCTGGATGCCATGAGGTGAGCAGCTTTGATTTATCACACCCTTTGATGTCTTGCTTCATCATGGCCCAGAAACACTGGAGCCAACCAATGATGGATTGAAACTTCTGAAACCATGAGCCAAAGTAAACTTTGCTTCTTTTAAAATATTTCTATCTTGGGGGAAAAAAATTGCCACTAAGGTTGGAAACCAGATCTCCTAAGCTCCATGACTTCAGAAACCTCCTTGAGATGCTAGAGCCTCACTTGGGTAATTCTGATTGCTCCTAGCCAAAATAATAACCACCATCACACTAGGAGCAGATAAAATTCAAAGACTGACCCTTAAATTGGCCTTTAATTGCACCTAACAGCCGCGAGAATCCCTCTTGGCACAGCCAGCAAGGCATGTCTGGCTCTGGCCCTGGGAAAAAAAGGCCCAGGCCGCTTCTCTCTCTCTTTTTTTTTTTCTTTTCTTTTCATGTTTCTCCCAACAAGCAGAAGACAGAGCACAAATCAGAATCAAACCCTGCAACATCCTGGACCTGTAGCCTGTGGAAAGCCTCCCCACACCACGTCAAATGATGCCATTTCTCCCAGACAGCTGGCTCCAAAGCTGCCTGCATGAAACTGCAGAAGATACAGGTAAGCATCACACAGCACATGTGGCTCACCTACCCATCCCCCAACACCAGGAAAATTATCCAGTGCAGGCCCTGGGTGGACTGAAACCCCCTCAGCAAAACTGAAAGCCATAAACAGCGAGCTATAATCTAACACCAACATTGGAGGGAGGTGGAAAGCTGAACCTGCCCTGGAGAACAGGGAGGGGCAAAGAGCCAATCTCTCACTGGTGAACTGTCAAGGGTGTGGCAAGGAACTTAGCTCTCAGGGCTGAACTCTCAGTGACACACCATAAAGCAGCAAAGGCTGAGAGTGGAGGTGGACTGACAAGCCAATTGCCTAGAGCTGCCGGTACTCAGCAGAGATCAGGAGAGGCATAAAGGCTGAGACAGGGAAACTAACCTCCCAAAGCAGGGCAGGAGGTGGATCCCAGTGCCAATCTCTGGGACAGAGGGCAGCATTCAAAACTGAATTGCCCCACCTTACTTGGGGAGGAGCTCACCAAACAAATCTGCAACTGAAGAACACCACAGCTGCTGCCTGCTGAAAACAGCTCTGACCACCCTGCATGAGGTGGCAATTTTACCTCACCAAAACTCCAACTAATCTTGTGGACAGAAAGTCCAAATACCACTCACAAGCTGGTCACCTTATGAGACCACATCAGAGCTTCTGCTTGAACACCAATACCAGGATTAGACACCTAAGGAATAACTCCAGAATTTTTATTAATAGAGTAAACTAAACCAGGTTCCTGAACCTGGTGGATTTCTTTTTGTGTGTTTCTTTTTTTTTCTTTTTATCTTTCTTTTTCTTTTTTTATTCCTGTATTATTAACTCCATCATCACTATTCTCTTATCCCTATTCTCATCCTCTTCACTCTCCCTCCTTCTCCTGTACTACAATCCATTATTCTCCCTCCCAACTAATCTTTATGCCCCTTCTCATTTACCCTTTCCCCTGTCTTCACCTTCCCCTCCCATCCTCCCCCAACCTGTCACTACACTACCCCTCCCTCCTACAAACTCACCACCTGCTGACTAACATACTGTACCAACTGCACACAATCCCAGCCACCTGCAATCCTTACACGACCACCCTCCACTACAACAATAAAAATATACCCAAACGCACACAAGGGTCACAAAACCCAGCAATCCCCATAGCACTCAGTCAACCTACCACTCCTTCCCCCCACCCTTATTTTTAGTGCCACCTTTACAAACTCCCCATAATCTATAAACTAGCCAAAAAACCATTACCACCCTAACTCCAACTGTTTAAGATAGTATCATCAAGGGGTTTTCTATAGAATATGTTAACAACTGGTCTGACATTGAACCTGTGAAGTCGTTAATGTTAAATTACACTCCCAGACCAGGGTCAGATAGAGCACATCAACCTGGCTAACAACCAAGTCAGCCACAACACAAAAATCAAATCAGGGAATGAAATCAGGCAATCAGATCCACCTGCTAGCCTACCAAAAATATAGTGGCACAGCACCGAGTGGAGCAGTGGGAAAAAGGAGAAGGTATGGAAAGCACTCTCCTCAAGAAAACAATTCAATACAGAATTCAGTGGGAGATGAAGAAAACAGCCTCAAGAAAACAACAATAAATGTAACTAAGAAACTCAGCAATGCCCCCAAAAAAATCCTCAAAGAAGAAATCTGTGAAGAAATCTCTGAGAAATTCAAGGATAGGATATTAGACATGGTTAACCAGAACATACAAGATGCACTCAAGAAATTTCAAGACACCAAAAATACAGAACATGAGGTGACACACAAACAAAAACAGGAACTTAGAGAGGACCTCAACAAAAACCAGAGTGAAACAAAGGACAATATAAAAAGAGAGATACATGAATTAAAGAGGACCACACAAAATATAAAAGAAGAGTTGATCACAGATATGGAAAACCTCAGAAGAAAGAATTAAACAGAAATCCTAGAAATTAAAAGTCCCTATAGTCAAAAGAAAAACACAATGGAAGGCCACTCCAGCAGACTAGAACAAATGGAAGACAGAATCTCAGAGCTCAAAGATAAAATAGAAATTAAAGAAAAAGCAGAAGAAATCTTAGTCAAACAACTCAAGAGCTGTGAAAGGAATATCCAAGAACTCAGCAACTCCATCAAAACACCAAACCTGAATATCACGGGCATTGAGGATGAGGTGCAAACCAAAGGGATACGTAACATATTCGATAAAATAATAACAGAAAAATATCCAAATCTCGAGAAAGTTTTGCCCATTCAGGTACATGAAGCCTCCAGAACAGCAAGCAGAGTTGACCAAAATAGAACCTCCCCGCATCATATTATCATCAAAACAACAAGCATAGAGAACATTAAAGGCTTTAAGAGAGAATAAAACAAATAACATATAAAGGTAAATCCATCAAAAAAACAGCAGATCTCTCAATGGAAACCTACAAAGCAAGAAAGGCATGGAGTGAGGTATTTCAGGTACTGAATGAAAATAGCTTCAACCCTAGGATACTCTACCCAGCAAAATTATCACTCAAAATTGATGGAGAAACAAAAATCTTTCATTATAAACAGAAACTGAAACAGTATATGACCACCAAGCCACCACTACAGAAGATTCTACAAGGAATTCTGCACACAGAAGATGAAAGCAAACAAAACCATGAGAGGACAGGAAGCATCAAACCACAGGAGAAGAAAAGACAAGCAGTCAGAGAGTAGCATTGATTCAAGTGCACACAATCAAATCCTTAAACAACAAAAACATCTAAATGTCAGGAATCACCACATACTTATCAATATTAACACTGAATGCCAATGGACTCAACTTCCCCATCAAAAGACATGCAAACCAGATCAAAAAGGAATATCCAACAATTGGTTGTTTACAAGAGACCCATCTTATTGACAGAAAGAAACACTGGCTTAGGGTGAAAGGCTGGAAGAAGATTTACAAAGCCAATGGCCCCTGAAAACAGAGTAGCAATACTTATATCAGACAAAGTAGACTTCAAACGTACATTGGTCAAATGAGATAAAGAAGTACACTTCATACTAAAAAAAGGTACAACAGAGCAAAGGGAAATAACAGTTATCAACCTATATGTACCCAATGTCAGTGCACCCAATTTCATCAAATATACACTAAAGTACTTAAGAGCACCTGTAGACTCCAACATGGTAGTGGGAGATTTTAATACCCGTCTATCACCAATAGATAAGTCATCCAAACAAAAAATCAACAAAGGAATCCTAGAACTAAATGACACCATAAATTAAATGGACCTAATTGAGGTCTATTCTTCCAACAATAACACCATATACATTCTTCTCAGCAGCCAGCAGCCCATGGAACTACCCCCCAAATAGATCATATTTTAGGACACAAAGCAAGCCTCAACAAATATAAGAAAATAGAAATAACTCCCTGCATTCTTTGACCACAATGCATTAAAACTAGAACTCGACAAAAATAACAGCAGAAAACACTCAAACAACTGGAGGCTGAACAGTACATTGTTCAATGATCAGTGGGTCATAGCAGAAATAAGAGAGGAAGTAAAAAGGTTCCTAGAAGCTAATGAAAATCAAAACACAACCTGCAAGAACCTATGGGACACAGCAAAGACAGTCATAAGAGGAAAGTTTATAGCCATGGGTGCACATATTAAGAGGACAGAACAATCTCAAATAAATGACATAATGCTACATCTCAAACTCCTAGAAAAGCAAAACGCATAAAAAGCAGAAGGAGAGAAATAATAAAAATAAGGGCTGAAATTAATGAAATAGAGACCAAAAAAAATACAAAAAAATCAAAGAAACAAAAAGCTGATTCTTTGAAAAAATAAACAAGACAAGCCCCTGGCAAACCTGACTAAAATGCAGAGGGAAAATACCCAAATTAGTAAAATCAAAAGTGAAAAAAGGGAGGTAACAACAAACACCAAAGAAATCCAAGGATTCATCAGAGACTACTTTGAGAACCTAAATTCCAACAAATTGGAAAACCTTGAAGAAATGGACAAATTTCTAGATACTTATGACCATCCAAAACTGAATCAAGAAGATATTAACCTCTTAAACAGATTTATAACATGTAATGAAATTGAAGCAGCAATGAAGAGTCTCCCAAAAAAGAAAAGACTAGGACCTAACGGATTCTCAGCTGAATTCTAACACACCTTCAAAAAAGAACTAATCCCAAAACTCCTTAAACTTTTCTATGAAATAGAAAGGGAAGGAACACTGGCCAACTCATTCTATGGAGCTAGTATTACACTCCTCCCAAAACCAGACAAGAACACGTCCAAAAAGGAAAACTACAGGCCAATCTCCTTAATGAACATCAATGCAAAAATCCTCAATGGAATAATGGCAAACCAAATCCAACAACATACCAGAAAGCTCATTCACCACGACCAAGTCGGCTTCATCCCAGGGATGAGGGGATGGTTCAACATACACAAATCAATAAATGTAATACACCACATTAATAGAAGCAAAGACAAAAACCACACGATCATCTCAATAGATGCAGAAAACACCTTTGATAAGATTCAATACCACATTATGATAAAAGTTCTAAGAAAACTAGGAGCAGAAAGAATGTACCTCAAAATTGTAAAGGTTATATATGACAAACCTATAGCCAATATCATACTTAATGGGGAAAAACTGAAACTATTCCCACTAAACTCAAGAACGAGACAAGGGTGCCCACTCTCCGCACTTCTATTCAACATAGACCTGGAATTCGTAGCCAGAGCAATAAGGCAAGAAGAAGAAATAAAAAGAATATAAATAGATAAAGAAACAGTCAAAAGACCTCTACTTGCAGATGACATGATCCTATAACTCAAAGACCCAAAAATCTCCACCCAAAAACTTCTGGACACCATAAACAGCTTCAGCAATGTAGCAGGATACACAATAAATTTACAAAAATCAGTAGCCTTTCTATACACCAACAATGGACAAATTGAGAATGAATACTTGAAAACAATTCCATTCACAATAGCTTCAAAAAAATTAAAAACCTTGGAGTAAACTTAATGAAGGACGTAAATGATCTCTTCAAGGAGAACTACAAACTGCTGAAGAAAGAGATTGAGGAAGACTACAGAAGGTGGAAAGATCTCCCATGCTCATGGATTGGTAGAATCAACATAGTAAAAATGGCTATACTACCAAAAGCAATCTACATGTTCAGCACAATTCCCATCAAAATTCTAATGACATTCATTACAGAGATGGAAAAATCTGCCCTAAAGTTCACCTGGAAACACAAAAGACCACGAATGCCCAAGGCAATACTACCCAAAAAGAGTAATGCTGGAGGTATCCCAATACTCAACTTCAAACTATATTACAGAGCCATAGTAATAAAAACAGCATGGTACTGGCACAAAAACAGACATGAAGACCAGTGGAACAGAACAGAGGACATGGATATGAATCCACACAGCTATACCCACCTTATTTTTGACAAAAGTGCCCAAAAACATACAATGGGGAAAAGACAGACTCTTCAACAAATGTTGCTGGGGAAAGTGGCTATCTGCCTGCAGAAAACTGAAACTAGACCCATGCCTGTTATCCTGTACTAGTATCAACTCAAAATGGATGAAGGGCCTTAATATCAGACCTGAAACTTTGCTGTTAGTACACAAAAGAGCAGGAAATACCTTAGAAACAATAAGAATATGCAAAGACTTCCTCAGTGGGACTCAATCAGCCTTGCAACTAAGAGAAAGGATGGATAAATGGGACGACATGAAATTGAAAAGCTTCTGCACCACAAAAGAAATGATCTCTAAATTGAAGAGACCACCCACAGAGTGGGAGAAGATATTTGCTAGCTATACACCAGACAACGGACTGATAACCAGAATATACAGAGAGCTCAAAAAACTAAACTCCTCCAAAATCAATGAACCAATAAAGAAGTGGGCAACTGAACCAAACAGAACATTTTCTAAGGAAGAAATCTAAATGGCCAAAAAACACCTGAAAAAGTGCCTCCGTACCTGGCTATAAAGAAAATGCAAATCAAAACCACACTAAGATTCCATCTTACCCCCCTTATCATGGCTATCATCAAGAACACCACTAACAACAAATGCTGGTGAGGATGCAGGGGAAAAAGGAACCCTCATACACTGCTGGTGGGAATGTAAGCTAGTACAACCACTATGAAAAGCATTATGGAGGCTCCTTAAAAAACTAAACATAGATCTGCCATATGATCCAGCAATACCGCTTCTGGGGATATACCCAAAGGAAAGCAACTCAGGTTACTACAAAGGCACCTGTACACCCATGTTTGTTGTGCCACTATTCACAATAGCCCAGCTATGGAAACAGCCAAGATGCCCCACTACTGATGAATGGCTCAAGGCAATGTAGTATTTATACACAATGGAATTTTACTCAGCCACAAAGAAGAATGAAATTTTACCATTTACAAGTAAATGGATGGAACTACAGAACATCATCCTAAGCCAGGTTAGCCAGGCTCAGAAGGCCAAAAATCACATGTTCTCCCTTATATGCAGATTATATACCCCAAACAAATACAGTAATATTATTGGACATGGTTCACATACTAAGGGGAGAACATGCACAGGAGAAATAGGGAAAGAAAAGGAAACCTAAAACGTTAATGTAATTGATGTGCTCCCTGTTGAGGAGCGAATAAAGCAATCTTAAGTTAGCAGAGGCCAGTATGGGAAGGGGGTGTGAAGTAGCAAAGAGGTCTGGTAGAAATGAACCAATGTGAGTTGCAATACACAAGTGCATGGAAGCAACACTAGGAGTCTCTCTGTACAGCTACCTTTATCTCAAACTAGCAAAGATGCTGTGTCTTTCTTACTATCTCTTGTGTTTTGTCTTCAACAAAATTGAAGAAGAAAAGAGGGGAACAGGTTCTGCCTGGAAGCAGGGGGTTGGAAAGGTGGGGGTGGGGGTGAGGGGGAGGTAGTACAAACAATGTACACACATTTAAGTAAATGTAAAAATGATAAAAGGAGAAAAAAATATTAAAAATTCTATCAAAGTATCTACCAAAGCAATGGAAAACTGATTAATACACATAGTCTGTGAAGTATAAAGAAAATATTAGGATGAAAAACATAAATGTTAACAAAGTAATTATCTCTGGCAAGATCAAGTGTAACTGTAATGTTCCATTTCTGAATTTTGTTGTTGGATTATTGTATCTTAAAATGGTTTTTGTATGCCTTCTTTCTGGAATGAAATATTTCACTAGGTAAAATTCAATAATCACTGAAACTTCATATAAAACATAAAGGTAAATGAATGGAATAAAAGTAAAATTTGAATAAACCATTGAATGTCAATAAAGAAGCTAAAAGAAATAATAAGAAATCATGTAAAATAGGAAAAAATAGGATGGCAAAAATACATCCAAACATATCCGTGATTACTCTGAATATGTGTTAAGCTAATTTGTGAATTTAAAATATAGCTTCTCAGATTGGTATTTAAAGTAAGCAAACTCAGCTATATTTAATTTATAAAGGTATCCATAAGTTTAAAATGATGATAAAGATTGAAAATGAAGTGACAATTATGTATTGGACATGTGAAAAAAGGAGCAAGCAATAGCAGAAATATCAATAAAACAAAACTATAGTCAAAGTCAAATGCAGACAAAATTGATAAAAGTTTTTAAAAATTACACAAATATCTTACAAAGAACTTTCATGATAATTTCTGTATATTTAAGCTGCATAGTTGCAAAATATATAATGCAAATGGAGAAACTCTTCAGAGTACAGATGAAATGGAGAGATAAATAATGTCATAAAGAAGTATTACAGATGTGAAAAAGAGAGAATGTAGCCATACAGCAGATAATTGTTTCTAAAGTAAAGATAATGGTAACTAGTAGAAGCAATAGTGAAAGACTTTGTAGAGCAATCTGTGTGAATCTCAAGAGAAACAATGGCAATAATACATACAATCTGCCTAGGTACACATATTGTCCCTGGTGAAAATATTGTAAATTGACTAAAACCAATATATATCTTGATTATTTTTTATTTCAAGACAGAAAAAGAAATATAATATAAACATTCAACAGAAATACAAGTTGCACACAAAGGAAAATAATTCAAATATTTTTAATACTTTTTCCATGATAATTTTGAGGAAAAAAATCAACTCATCTTATAATAGGTAATAATTCATCATATATTAACATTACCACATGTAAAAAAATTCTTTTCCCAGAAAGGACTCACAGCAGCAATTACCAGAGCACTTTTTCTATGAGAACTTTTCTGATAAGGAGAATAGACTCAAAGTTATAGATTGAGGAATGAAATTTTGGTTTTCAAAAACAGTGTATAGTTGTTCCCCACAATCCATGGTTTTAGTTTCTGTTATTTCAATTACTCTCAGTATTACTGGTCTGCAAATGTTAAATTGAAAGTTCCATAAGTAAGTAATTCCTAAGTTTTAAATAGTGTGATAAAATTTCATACTATCCCACTCCATCTAACTTGGGACATGAATCATGCATCTGTCCAGAGTATACACACTGTACACTTTACCCTCCATTTGTCACTTAGTAGTTTGTCTAGGTTATCAAATCAACTGCTGCTGGATGACTGTACTTGGGTTATGGTAGTACTCACTTCACCTCATCCCATAAGCATTTTTTCATGTCACATCATCGCATTAAGAATGCCTGTAGTACAATGATATATCTTATGAAAGAGGGCATATGCACATAACTTTTATACAGTATATTGCTGAATAGCTTTTATTTTTATTGTTAATTTTTTACAGTGCCTGATTCATAAATTAAACTTTATTATAGGTATTTTTGTATAGGAAGACATAGGGTTTTAAGCATCCACTGATGGTCTTGGGACATATTCCCTTTCCATAAAGGGGTGCTACTCTTTTAGTTCACACATGTTGCCATAAGAGAATACCAGAAACTTGGTGACTTAAACAACAGAATTTATTCTAACAGTTTTGGAGATTGGAAGTGCAAGAACAAGTATTCAGAAAGGTAAGTTTCTTGTTAGGGTTCTCGACCTGGTTTACAGATGGCCTCATTCTCTCTGTGTCCTTCCATGGCCTTTCCTCAGTAGACATTTGGAGAGAAAGCAAGTGAGGGAGCTCTTTGCTGTCTCTTCTTATTGGGACACTAATCCTATTGGGATAATCCTACCACTTATGATATCATTTAACCTTCATATTTCCATAAAGGCTCTATCTCCAAATGCCGTCAAATAAGAGGTTATGGACTTAACATATGAATTTTGAGTGTCACAAAGTTCAATTCATAACACATAGAAAATTAACATTAAAATCATTCAAACATAAATTTGATTAGAATTACATATGTTTAGTTAAAAACAATATCTCAATTCTCAAAATATAAATATACCAAGTAAAATAATGTAATTAATAGAATTAAGTTCCATGATATATCAAGAAAACCCAAACATGTATTCAGTTTGCTTTATAGTTTTGTTATTTTTTGTCATCCATAGTGTACTTTATGACTTGATACTACTGTGTATAATAGTTTCTATTTTAACCTTTTCTGGTTTTCTGTGATTTTAAATTATTATTTTATGTGTTGAAATGTGATTTACTGCCTAAAGATTCAGATAACTGTAAGATGATGAAAACATTAATTTGTTCCCATATAGTGACCATTTTATAAATATATGTACATACATATATTTATAAAATAATCTGTATACCCTAAATATTGGCAATAAATGAAAAAGCAAAAGATGCAGGTACATTGTGGTGCATTGTATATATCTAATAATTACTAATATGCTCCATTTTTAGAATTAATCTCATAACTCTAAATTAATTTGCTAATAACATGAGAAGTCTCTTTAATCATCAATGCCACTGAATTAATTACTCAACTCCCAAAGCTTTTGTATTATATTTGATTGTTCTGCTAGCTTTTTGCCTAAAACTCTTTAGTACTTTTGTACACCCTAAGAAAAAAAGACTAATAGAAGACCTGGAAACACTGAAATAAGAGCTTGTCATTTTTTTCTGAATTCTGAATGTAATTTATTTCTTTTATTGAAATTTAATTTTTAAAAATGCTATTAAACATGATTATGTAAGATCAATACCAAATGATTTTTTAAAGCATATTAACTTTAAAAGATGTGGTTTTATTAGAGTTTAATTATATAAAGAAGGAATCTATATAATAATATCTATAACTTATGACTCCTTTTCTTTTATCATTTTTCTTTTTCTGTTGTAGAATGATATATAAATGTGATATAATTATCACAGATCTTAAATCAGATTTGAAAATAATTGCATTTTTAAGTACAAAATGGATCTGCTAATCCATTTTAATCAGAGCCATTTGATTTTTTTCCCTAAAATTGTTGCAGAATTCCAAGGATGAACATTATCCAATGAAAAACAGTAAGACAAGTTATTCATGTCTGCATTTCTTATATCAACAATTAAATAGCAAAAAGCATTCCTCTGGAGCTTTGTCATATACATTGGCAATTAGGAAGAGGAAAATTTAACAAAAAACTAAACTTACTGCAGTCTATGTTTCAGAAAGACTGCATAAGTGATCAGTTTAGATTTAAACATTATGAAATTGATAAATAAGGGAAACTGATACCTCTTTTCTACGCTATAATTTAAAACTTATTCTAAACAGAACTTTGAGAAATATATATAAAAACACACGTATATGCATACATGGATGTATGAATGTATATACATATGTATGCATATATAGTATATATATATATTTATCTTGATTATAATAGGCCCTGGGCTCAAAAGATGATGAAATAACAGAAGATAAAGAATAAATTGTATTTATTCTTTCTTTTCATAGAATTCATGTGAATTAAGAGGTGAAAAAATGGTCAGTGATGAAGTCACAATGAAGTGCTCTAAGACATAGAATTCCCATACCTGGCTCAGGGCTTTGGTTCTATATGAAATAATAACCATTTTACTCTTCTATGCTTACCTTCAGTGGTTTAAATCAGGATTTCACACTCTGCCTGTGTTTTGGAAATAAGGTCTTAATGGAACACAGTCATGTCCAATTGTTTATGTATTGTCTGTGGCTAATTTTAGGCATAACAAAAGAGTTGAGTAGTTGTAACAGAGATTGTGTGTGGATTGCAAACCTAAAAGTATTTTCTGTCTGCAGTTTTGTAGAAAACAAACCTGCTTTAAATCCATGAGGTATGAACAGTAAGTTTTCTTTCACAATTACAAAGCTTTCATTTTTATCCCACAGAAAATAAACTAAAATCTATTAAAATCCAACTGTAACCCCTGGTTAACAATCTTGGTACTTCAGGTTCAAAAGACTCAAATTGAAATTGAATTAAGGAACACTGGGAAACCTTATTGAACATTTCTTTGTAATGGTTACTTGCCTGTGGAGGCCAGATACGAACATATTTTATAGTTGTCTTTCAGTTATAAATGTATTAACAAAAAAACAAATCATCTAAACAATTACAATTTTAATCTCAGATATTGTATATCCTAGTGATATAGATTTTAATCTTTATAAATAGTTTGAAAAATACATCTAAAGGGGCTTTAAAATGTGGCATACATTTTACTACCTGGGGCATGTTTTAAATAGTAGGCCTATGAGGAGTTGTTAAAATAAAGCTTTGCATCCTCAAACCTATTTGTTCATTAAATAATACATCACAAAGTCCAATTAAGTGAAGCATACTGAGGCAAAATTACTTATAACATTTTATTACTTAAAAATATCTAAAACAAAATGTAATAAAATAAACTATTCTTACCAAATTATTTTATATAAAAAAGATTAACTCCATTAAAGTCAAAAGTGTTCTAACTTTTAGGTCCATTAAAAAGTAGAAAATTACATTTTAGTTTTTAAGATCTTTAGTGCTTAATTTACAAAATAAAAATTAAAATTAAAAATTATAATGATTATTGCCCATAACATGCTCAAAATTAAAATGAGTTGTCTGTAATTTCACTCAGAGACACATGTATTTCATAATAAACTAACAATCTGTATTGAGGACTGATTCTTTCCCATTAAGGTAGTAATTCATTTGTGCTTTGTTCATTGATACAGTAATGAAAGTGGTAGATTCAATCTTTGCTCTCTTGGAGGTATAATAATCAAGGAATAAAAGCAGATATTAAATTAGTCATTACAAATGAGAGTTTCAAAGAACAGCTGAATGCTACAGAGAGGGTGCCTAATCTAATTTATGAAATACATTTTTCCTGTTTTCACATGGGAGCTATATGAAAATGTTTTTTGAGGGGTGGGCAAGTACTGGAGTTTGGCTAGGCAAGCACTTTACCACTTAAGCCCCACACCCAGCCATTTTTTCTTTATTTTTCAGATAGGTCTCATTTACTGCCCAAGGCTGGCCTCTGACAGCCATCCCCCTGTCTCCATCTACCCCCCACATAGCTGAGATTACAAGTGTGCAGAACTGACATCATGGAAACAAAACAGCAAACTATAATTTGCCATCAGCAGACCCAGTCTAAAAGAAATACTAAGGGTTGTGATTTAACAACAAAGAAACAAATCTTCAAAAGGCAGAAATTCAGAAAGAAATGAAAAGTGAAGAAACTGAGCAAAAGTAGTAATGTCTAATTTTAATACGAGTAGAAAAAACAAGTCACATGTTAGCTTAATGACATTAAAGTGTTTCAGGGATTTAAAAATTGGGAGTCAGATACCTATTAACTATCAGTTAATGTATTGTGATATTTTAAAAACAAATAATGCACACAGCATTTATAGTGGTGATTTCTCTGACAAAAAGTTAGAATGAAGGTATAAAATAGGGCCCACAGATATAAGCAGAATGTTATGTTCTAATTCATAAGTTGGCTGGTGAGTTCTTAGATACCTACTTTGTTCTCATGTTTCTTAAATTTGTACATGATGAACAAACACATTTTAATATATATCAAATAGTACATAATTGTATTAAAAACAAATTACCTATATTATGGGCCAAAAAATGCAAATCATATCTCACAAATTGTTAGTGAAACATACAAAAGAATAAATAAAATATTTAAATTATATGTATAACACTAATAAATCAAGGTAAATCATAATACAGTGATTTGGAGTGTTATCAAATTTGCTTAGTTATCATTTCTCCAATAGATAGTGATTTCATATGCATAATCAAACACTTATAATACTTTTTTCTGTTCTTTTTGGAATGTGGCATAATTCTGAGAAGGTATTACATGTTATAAATATTTATGCAATTCTGAATGTATCGCTCACCAATGCTGCAAATTTAGCACTAAGGGAAAAAAATCAGGGAATTTTTTTCCCTGACTTATTTATTTGCAGTACTGATGATGCAATCCAGGGTACATGGTATGCACCACTGTTCTTCCCCCCTATGGTAGATATCCTCCTTTAGATGGAATAGATGCATTGGTATGCATTTGTTCTCATTTGGGAGTAGTCATACTCATACCAAAACTAATATATTTTCATCTTCGTAAATATATGTGTACTTTTGGATTTCATATCCTGTTGATCTCAAACATTTAAAAGCCATTTATATCCCCAAATCATTTTTAGTTTGTTTTTATTACTTCTAATTTATTATTGTTGCTTATTATTGCAACTTCCTCTTTTACAGCTTTTTCATACTTAACATTTCATCAAATTTTTGAAAATATAAGGTTCAAAACTTTTTTGTTATTCATTTATTCACATGTGCATACATTGCTTGGATCATGTCTCCACCTTGCCCCCCTCCCCCACCCTTCCCCCCCTCCCCTCCTCAGTTCCAGGCAGGTTCTGTTCTGCCCTTATCACTAATTTTGTTGAAGAAAAGACACAAGCATAATAAGGAAGACAAAGCGTTTTTGCTAGTTGAGTTAAGGATAGCTATACAGAAATATTCCTATTGTTTTCATGTACCCATGTATTACAACCCATGTTGATTCAACTCTAACTGATCTTTACGTTGTTTCCTGATCCCTTGCTCATCATAACCTGTCGTTTTAAGGTTTCTGTATTAGTTACTCTGGAGTGGGGACATCAAACACTTTCATGGTTTGGGTTTTCTACCTATTCCTTTATCTCCCATATGTGCTCTCCTCTTGTCTTGTGATCCAAAAAGTGTATGTACATATGCAAAAATGGTGAACCCTACTATAAGAATGTGGCTAGTGCTCAGTTGATAGAAACAGTTCATTGCAATATGTAACAATTAATGTCTGTGAATTGTAAAATGATTTTTCTAGGTTTTAGATAATTCTTTGAACACCACATTTTATCATCCTAGTAAGACTTATAATTCCCTTACAGGTTATTTTTACCTTTCATTGGAGTATGGCAATATATTTTATGTGTTGACAGTAACTTATTTCAGAATCTCAATAATTTTGAACACAGCTGAAGATGCAGAGATACCTGAATAACTTTCCATGTTAAAGAAATTACTTCACAAATAATAGATTTTAAACACCTTCCATTTGAGAAATAATGCATCAGGTTTTCATGTAGAGCCTATTTACTCAGAGTTTAACTATTTCCCAGAGGGATGAACAGTAAAAGTAGAAAATTATACTGTTTGGGGCCATAAAGGACTTATTAGGGATTAGGGATGCAGTCATACCACCTATCTGAAATAGCTTGATGGTCTTATAGAGGTAAGATATAGAGTTAGAAAGTATTTAAAAAGTAGAAACCAGACCCACATCTGAAATACTCAGGAAGATTGTGAGTTCTAGGCCAGCCTGGGCTACATAATGAGTTTAAGGCCAGCCTGCACTACTAAGTAAGATCCAGCCTTTTAAAAAATTAAAATACACTTTTGAACCAAAAGTGACTGTTCCACATTTCAAGAAGTCCAAAAAGGAAATTAAGCAAAGCATGAAATTGAAAACATAGATAATTGAACATAATTCCTATAATAGACTGATTATATAGTGACATGAAATGTCATTTCATGAAATGAAAAAAAATAATAAATTCACTTTTTTGTACTCAGGAGTATGACTAAATATTTATTAGATAATTTTAAAGGAGAAAATCTACAAAGAAATAGTGTATCTTACGTATAAATTTTAATGTCAATATTTGTATTGGCATAGTGATTCTAAAGTATATTGTGTGTATCATATGATAATATAAGATTAATGTGTTAATTTTTTTAAAACCAAGTTTCTCTCAGTGGAAAAAGGGAGGTACAACTATGAAGTGGGGGGAAATAAGGAACAGCCTGTGGGGTTAGAGACAATGTGAGTTCCTTGTGTATGTATTCTCTACGTACCTGCTGAAAGCCTGGAAATAATGGTACTCATTGCAGTGAGCACTGCTGTGAGACATCACAGTGCATGTTAAAGAGGTAAAGTTTAGTAAAAGAAATTATTAAGCTGTGGTAATAGAATGACTATAAGAAGTATAGAAACTCCATGTAGTACCCAAGGAAGGACAAACAGGGTTTCAGATCTTGTGGGTGGAAGTGTAGTTCAGCTCACTAGATACAAAGAAGTTTGCTGGTTGCCCCAAGCCCTACCTGGTTTGCAGTTAATTACACAAACACCCATGCTCATGGATTGGCAGAACCAACATAATAAAAATGGCTGTACTACCAAAACCAATCTACCCAAAAACTCTTAGACACCATAAACAGCTTCAGCAATGTGGCAGGATACAAAATCAACTTTAAAAATCATTAGGTTTTCTGTACACCAACAATGAACAAATTGAGAAAGAATATATGAAAACAATTCCATTTACAATAGCCTCAAAAGAAAATCAAATACCTAGGTGTAAACTTAACAAAGGATGTGAATGACCTCTACAAAGAGAACTACAAACCTCTGAAGAAAGAGACCGAGGAAGAGTACAGAAGGTGGAGAGATCTCCCATGCTCATGGATTGGCAGAATCAACATAACAAAAATGGCTGTACTACCAAAGGCAATCTACATGTTCAATGCTATTCCCATCAAAATCCCAATGACATTCATCACAGAGATTGAAAAATCTACCCTAAAGTTAATTTGGAAGCACAAAAGACCACAAATACCTAAGGCAATGCTGAGCAAAAAGAGCAATGCTGAAGGTATCACAATACTTGACTTCAAACTATGCTACAGAACCATAGCAATAAAAACAGCATAGTGCTGGCACAAAAACAGACATGAAGACCAGTGGAACAGAACAGAGGACATGGATATGAATCCACACAGCTATGCCCACCTTATGTTTGACAAAATTGCCAAAAAACATATGATGGAGAAAAGACAACCTCTTTAACAAAAGTTTCTGGGAAATGTGGTTATCTGCCTGCAGAAAACTGAAACTAGATCCATGCCTGTCACCCTGTACTAGTATCAACTCAAAGTGGATTAAGGGCCTTAATATCAGACCTGAAACCTTGCAGTTAGTACAGGAAAGAGCAGGGAATACTCTGGAAGCAATAGGTATAGACAAGGACTTCCTCAGTGGAACTCAAATGGCCCAGCAACTAAGAGGATGGACAAATGGGACTACATGAAATTAAAAATCTTCTGCACAATAAAAGAAATGGTCTCTAAAATGAACAGACCACACACAGAATGGGAGAAAATCTTTGCTAGCTATCCATCACATAAAGGACTGATAACCAGAATATATAGGGAGGTCAAAAAACTAAACTCCCTAAAAATCAATGAACCAATAAAGAAGTGGGCAACTGAACTAAACCCAACTTTTTCAAAGGAAGAAGAAGTCCAAATGGCTAAAAAACACATGAAAAATGCTCACCATCCCTGGCCATAAAGGAAATGCAAATTTAAACCACACTAACATTCCTCCTCACTCCTGTTAGAATAGCTGTCGTCAAGAACACCACCACCACCAAATGTTGCCAAAGATGCAGGGATAAAGAAACCCTCATACACTGCTGATGGGAATGTAAGCTAGTACAACTACTATGGAAAACTGTATGGAGGCTCCTTAAAAATCTAGAAATAGACCTGGCATATGATCCAGCAATAGGGATATACCCGAAGGAATGCAACTCAGGTTATTAAAAAGGCACCTACACACCCATGTTTATTGCAGCACTATTCAAATAGTCAAGCTATGGAAACAGCCAAGATGCCCCACTACTGACGAGTGGATTAAGAAAATGTGGTATTTATACACCGTGGAATTTTACTCAGACACAAAGAAGAATGAAATTTTGTCATTCACAGGTAAATAAATGGATGGAACTGAAGAATATCATCTTAAGCGATGTTAGGCCAGGCTCAGAAGACCAAACATTGTATGTTCTCCCTCATATGCAGATTACAGGCCTAAAACAAATGCAGCAATATTGTTGGACATGAGTCACATACTAAGGGGAGAACATGCATGGGAGGAATAGGGAAAGAAAAGGAAACCTGAAACTTGAATGTGGTTGATGTGCTCACTGTAGAGGAACAAATACAGTAATCTTAAACTGACAGAGGCCACTATGGGTAGGGGACTAGGAAGTAGTTAAGAGGTCTGGTAGAGATAAACCAATATAGGTTGAAATACACAGGTGCATGGAAGCAACTCTAGAAATCTTTCTGTATAGCTAGCTTTATCTCAAACTAGCAAAAATGCTATGACTTTCTTATTATCTCTTATGTTTTCTCTTCAACAAAATTGGAGAACAAGAGGGTAGAACAGGTTCTGCTGGAAAGTGAGGGGTGGGGGTGAGGGAGGAGGAGGCCCAAACAATGTATACACATGTAAGTAAATGTAATATGATAAAATAAAATAGAAAAATTACACAAAGATTTGGGCCATCTCTGTCTTTGCTTATATGGAGTATTCCTGTCTTGGTCATAGGCCAATTTTCTTCCAGCTTTTCATAATTATTTACTTTATGTCAGACACTGTATATAAAAGAGTAATAGAGACTGAAATAGTATTATTTAACTATAAAATTGCATATGCATAGTCATTCAGGTGAGAAGATGGGGCAAAAATTCAAGGTAATTTGTTTTTGATGAGGGTTTGAATTTAGTGTCAATTTTATTTATTTGTAGTTACTTTTAATTTCTTTCTTTCTTTTTGAAGTTCCAGGAGTTAAACTCAGGGATTTGTATTTACTGGGCAAGTAGGTGTTCTACCACTTTAGCCATGCCCATAGTCCCCAAGTTATTTTTAATTTTAACTCATCAATGACTTTCAGTATTTTGAGGGATAGATTATGAGCAGCATTAGAGAGCTGAGCACTGGTAAAACTGGAGTTTTTATTATGTTTTTCCAAATTGGAAGAAATCACTCTTTTTGTTTGTTTGTTTTGGCAAATTTTTGGTTCTTTGTAAAGTTCTTTTTGCTCACCAGTACTCATCATAAGCTTTCTTCATGCCAGGTTATCTCAGCCTTTTCACAGTTTTCAGAGGGCTTTTGCAGTCCACTCAGTGGAAATTCTCTTTCAGTATGTGGTGATCCACCTTGGAAGGTCTGGTATCTTGCAGGAATTTTTCTCTGTCTACTAACACTGAACTCAATTATGGAAGTCAGCTTCAGTTCACATGAAGATTTTCTGTATCTTGGAGGGAACTCTAGTCATTTCTCCTGCTTTCAGCTAAATATTCACATGTTGCCTTGAACTTAGGAAATTCTCTGCATGTTTCAGGGATTACATCTCTCAGGTCTTCTTTCTTTCTCCCCAACTCCAGTGTTTTATGTCTGTAGATTCAGTGGAAGTTTGAAGGAATGATTTGGCAGATCAGGGCAAACTCTCTCTGGCTGCAGTTCCTTAGGATTCTAATCTATCATGTCATCTCAGTCACAGCCATTAAAACATTGCTAAACATCTGATTTCTCCTTAACTTCATCTGTGGTAGAAATTATCTCTTACTACTGCTCCATCAGGATGAAGGCAAGCATGCTTTTCTTCCTCTAAGAATAAATTTGTAGAATTTTGTCTATTTGTATGTATTTGTATTCTCAGCTCTCCAAAAAGCTTCCTTATGAATTGTGAGTGCCTAATTTATTCAGCTTTCTCTTGTTGTTAAAATAGGAGCTATTGTTTCTTGAAAATTTCCACTTACTGCCCAGTAGAGGAAGTCTCCAATGCCTTTGTAAAACAGCTGTGAAATATAGCCTATTGCTCCTTTCAAATAGCAATGACCTATTCTAGTAGCTGTCACTCATATAAATATCAAGTTGGTTCAGGTTTAAAGGTATGTCCTTTACCCATTACCTTAAAATGAGGTTCCCTGTAAATATTTCCAGCCCAGTGGCTAACAGAAAGCAGAATAATGGTATCTTTTTGAAGAATAACACTCCTGCATTAGTTTTGTATTGCCGCTGTAAAAAATGATCACAAACTTGGTGGCTTAAAAGCAACAGGAATTAATTATCTTACAGTTTTGTAGGTCACAAGTCTGACATAGGTTTCACTGGGATGAAATCAAGGTGTCAGGATTTCTGTGTTCCTTCTGGAGGCTCTAGGGGAGAATCCGTTTCCTTCTCTTTTCCACCTTTTAGAGGCAACTCATGTCTTGTTCCATGGTCTGCTTCCTCTGTCTTCAAAGTCAGCAATGACTTGAACTTCTCTTGAACCCTGCTTCACATACACATATTTCCTTCTCTGCCTGTCTTCTTCTGCCTCCCTCTTTCATTTATAAGGACTCTTGTGAGTACATTGGGCCCACTTGAATAACACAGTGGTAATTTCTTTATTGTAAGGTCAGCTGATTAAGAAACTTAATTCCATCTGAAACTTCAGTTCCACTGTGCCATGTGATATAGCATATTTATAGGCTCTGGGAACTAGAACTTGAGTATCTTTAGAAGAAGAGTGATTATTCTTCCAACCAGGATACCCTTTTTAAAAAATTATTATTTATTTAGGATTCATTAAATAATACAAAAGGGTTACATGTGAGAATTCCATACATGCATACAATATATTTTGAGCAAATTCACTCCCTCTGTTATATTCCTTTAACCCCTCTCCTTCTTCCCTTCCTTTGAAAACAGTATTTTGAAACCTACCATGATGCTCTTGTACTTCAAAATTCTCAGAAATTGGTATCCTTACTCTGAGAAGAGCATTCTAATTCTTCAAGAGTTTAAACATACTATCATTAACTTTAAATCTACTCTTATGGAAACTATTATGAAAAATTAAAAAATATATCTACCAAAGATAGCCGTATCCCCAAACACTAATATTTGCAAATCATTTTTAGCTGTCATATGCCTGTAACCCCAGATACTCAAGAGGTAGACATAGGAGGATTGTGGTCCAAAGGCGGCCTAGACAAAAGCATAAGACCCTCTCTGAAAAACAAACTAAAAGCAAAGGACTAGGGGCATGGCTCAAGTAGTAGAGCATTTGCCTAGCAAGCATGAGGCCCTGAGTTTGAGCCCCAGTACCAGCAAAAAAAAAAATCACTATTATCAGTGTTCATAAATTTTACAGGACACACATGTTTTATATAATTTTATAATATAGTAACTTACATATAAAATGCACATAGAAATTTAATCTTAAATATGTTTTCTTAAATAAATGAGAAACCAAATATAAATTGCCTGTTAAAGTATCAAATATTTTATTCACATGTCATAACTAGTTGAGGCATTATTACATATTCCTCTGATAAAGGAAAAATATCTGTGTCTTGTTCTGGAAACAAACATTATAGAACAAAAAATATGCTGAGAATTGGTTGGCAGAAAGCAAGTCACTTTTTATAAAGTTCTAAGCATTTATCATGTTTTCTATTATCACTTGGTATTTGAACCATAAGGTAATTAACTAAGAGTAAGTGAACCAAATAATATACCTACATCTGTCCACCCTTTATCAGCAACACTTTATGATGCACAGTGGTAGGTAGAAATATTTTAGCTGAGAGGCAAAATATAAAATATTAATGTTTTTAATATTGAATGCCTTTATGCCTTTGGAACAATGATTCAATAATGTGAGCCAGGCCTTGGAATTTAGAGGTGTTAGGGTCACACCTGAGTAGCATAGTAGTTTCCTTGTGAGCTCCAAGCATTCTGACTCAAAACTTTTACCTAAAACTATCTCTAAAATCCTTCACATGTTGAAATGATGCCTAATATTACATAGCAATCTTGCCATGTTTACTTGATATAAGAATTGATAGACTCTATAAGATATTGTCTGTGAGCCATTTGTAATTATAAATAATAACAAAAATAAATAATAATTTACCAAAATAAATAACAGGCATTTTTGTGTTTCCCTGGTTTTAGATGGTACAACAACCTGAAGATTATTATATTTTGAGATGTAGCAAACTTCACTGAAAAATAAAAATTGGGAGAATGACATATAAATATGACCCAGGAAGAGAAATTAGAATCTGAAATGAAAGTAAATTAACCAAATAACTAAGGCACCAAAAGGTAATCACCTTGCCCACCTGATCTCAGGGATATTAGACATAGGGTCTGTTTAAAGTTAAAGGTCAGAAGTCATGAGATAAGAGGAAACAGAATAAAAATGAATCTAGAGCCATTTTTCAATCATGGGCACACAATGCACTGTGGAGCTTTTTGCCAAAGCCACATCCTTGGATCTTTTTCTTTTTATATGACAAGGAATAATTCAGAAAAATGCATTTCATGTGTTTTCAACACTATTTTGACAATTTGTATATTAAATTATAATTTGGAATTTCATAACCTAAGTCACAGAATGCAAAACTGAAGGGTCAGATATATGTGCCAAGTGTTATCAGGAGTCAAATGTATAAGAGTTTAGTTAAACTGCCTATGATTCTTCAGGAATATCTCTCTAATGTTATACATAGGCCAAATTTTAGCATAGTAGTATTTGGAAGAACAGAAGTATAGTCAGGTGTCAGTGGCTAAGAAAGCACATTCTCAGGAGTTAATATATAGAACATTATCAAGGTGTAGTACATTATTTGATCTCTTGGACAAAAATCAATAAATTGGGAGATTGACCACTTTTCATTTTAAGTATTTTCTTCAGCATTGTCCATATCTATCACTTAGGAAAATGCTTGGCACAGCAAGAATCAATATAGCAAAACAAATACAGAAACAACTGCTGTGAAAATTCTACCATTCAAAATTGAGGGGAGGGTGCATTATATGTAAAAGTAAGGCCATCTGGTTGTTTACTCACACCTCTATAATAAATTTTATATAACTTTAATAATAGTAGTTATTAAAAGAGTAGTAGTTGTTAAAATAGTAGTTAATGCAGCAGTAATATACACTACATTAATATATAATTCTAGCTTATTTACTTCATTCCATGACCTGCTCTAATGGTTTCATTAAAGTTATTTGTGATACTATGATGACTATGTATAAGTTAAAACACATGCTACATAAAGGAATTAGCCAAAAGCAAAAACACTCTACAAATGCTTGTGTTGTTACAATGAGTTGCCTTGTACTTGAAAAAGGCAGTTCTTAAAATCCAAAACCAACTGGATGTTCATTAATATTTTAAAGTAATAATACGCTTTTAACTAGACACAAGTGGTTCTTTAAAAGAGACCACTAATTTATTTAAAATATTTAATTTACACACACACACACACACACACACACACGAGCACCCAACCACTATAAAAGCACAGTAAGAGTATCTCTTTGATAATTGTCTGAAATTGCAAATATTTGTACAAATTTTTTCCTCTTTTAAGCAGAATTGATGTACTTACTCTAATAGCATGATACTAATAAAGGTGAAAAGTTACTGACATTCTACTTAACAAGCATAATTGCCCTTTGATTTTCTAATATCTCATCCTCTTTAAGGTCACCAATAATTTTGTTTTTTCTCTGAGACATAAGTAACAGAAGATAGAGCTCATCTTTTGTGATGGAAAATGAAGGCATTGTATATAAAGTCATTTGGTTATGTTTTTCATTGCTTAAATACCATATTCTGCATTTGCTTATTTTCTGTGTATTATTTGTTTTTCTCTTATTATAAACACCAGCTTTCTGGTATTTCTATTTTGCCTACCAAATAAGAGGATTTTCTATTCTATGTTATGTGGGGTTTTTGATGTTTTAATCACGTTTAGTTTTAAAACAAAATTGTACACATTTTTGTCACATCTCATAGCATTTTCAAGTGCTAGGAGAAAAACATGGCTTTGTCAATACAATCTGATTTGATGTTTAAATAAATGAGCAATTTTATTTTATTGTCTTTAGTTCCAGTGAAACTACACAATTGTAAATATTCTTAAACTTTGTCCTGTTACTTCCCCCCATTAAAGTATGAAATTCTCTAATACATCTTACATAATGTGCTCTACTTCTGACATTTTCTGAGTTGACATGTGAAGAATTTTATTATATAGCAAAAGTATGAACCAGACATATTTAGGTTAAATCCCTGTCCCTGGCAATTAATTGTTGAGTGAATTAAGGCAAGTTTATTAACACTCTAAATCCCTATATCCTTCTCTCTAAACTGAGGAAAATATGCCCACTCTCTGAGATCTTATGATGTTCAAACAAGAGAATGAATTGAGAAATAGCAAAGTGTTATCGTTACTCAGTGAGTAAGGTCCAAGAAATTCAATGTACATCAAGTCCACATGATGAAGTAACTCAGAATTTAATGGAATGCCCACCAGCACAAGCTTGTTTACCTAGTTGGTGGGAGTTCCTCCTACTTCTGTTACTTGATGAGGTTTGTATATTTTGACTTAAATGCCCATGGGGACACTTTTGAACCCTATGACTAAGGTGATTAGATAAAATGCAGGATGCCTAGTTAAATTTCAACTTTAAATAAACAATAATTTGTTATAGTGTGTATCCCCTAAGTACTGCATGGAAAAGAAAGAGAGAAAGTTCTAAAATGAAAAGATGTAAATCTATACATACTACTGAATTTGAACAATAAGGTGATGGGCCCTTGAAGGCCTGAGATTCTCTTTTTCAGGCCTAAACTGAAGTGCTGCAAATCTTCCATAGAAATCCTACATTCTTAGATGAGAGTGTGGCTTAAGTGATAGAATGCTTGCCTAGTATGTGTGAAGCCATGTGTTCAATCCCCAGTACAACTGACTGGAGAGATAGACAGGGATTTTATTCACATAAGATACAGTCACTTTCTTCATGTAATATTTAGTGTAAAGTTTTTTCCTCATAAAATATAATTTATCTACTAGCTCTACTGGGATTAACAAAGACTCATCCAATAAGCCTTTGAGCAGTAATCTAGGATTGTGGTGAAAATGGATGACCTTTAAAGCCTATCATGGCTATGTATTTAAGTTTGACTTCAGAATGATAATATGATCTTAGTCAAATTACATAACCTACTTACTATGCCCCAGTTTCCTTACCAGTAAAAAGGTGGTAATAGCACTGGTTGGGATGATTAAATGAGATAATGCATGAAATTTACTCAGGACCTATATTCAGTGCCTAGTCAGGTTGGCATTATTGTTGTAAATGATTCTGCCTTCTAAATTAGCAACTGTGGTCCTGGCAGAGTGAAGGAATCACTAAGAACTCTGGCTAGTCATGTAGCTGCCAAGATGCAGCCTTGAATATCACAAAGAAGTCCAGTTCAGTGTAACCTGGAGCAGGTAAAAAAGGCTTAATCCAGTTCAAAGATATAAAGCTTTTACCCCAGGGAAAACAAAGAATCTGTGTTCATATTATCTTAGCTCTGTGGACCCATATCAACTTGATGTATTTTTTCAAAGGTTCAAATTTTACTTAGAGTCATAATCAGAGGAAGAAAAAAGTAAACTGGAAATGAAGAATTTAGATTTGAGTTCCAAAGTTGACAATTCTAATGGTGACAGCATGAAAACACATCCTGAGCTCTATGGGTCTTTTTCTTCATCTATCTGATCAGAAGATCAGACTAGATAGCATCAAGATATATCATTAAATGATTCTGTAGCATCACCACATCAGGGAATGAAGGACACAGACAACATGCCACTTGGCATGAGCTGAGGATTAATGTATTTCTAGGCTGCTGACATTGCTTCCAGAGGTGGTGCTGTTTGAATGACTACTACTTTAGTTCACTGTAGCAAACATATGTAATTATGTTATCTTTTCTCAGCTATAGCTAATAAACACAAAATGTATCATAATCTCAAACTCACAAAGAAGATAATGATTTAATTCTTGGCCAAGTGAATCTTCTAGGAAATTAAAATATATCCTTTAATTATTAAAATCTTGGACTAAAAAACAGACATTTCAACACTATCACAACAAAACATATCGAAATCTAAAATTAGTTTTATTTTATGTATCTAAAGATGAAGTTATAAGGATGTGCATCAATTATTTTACCATGGTAAAAGGTTGGTGAAATATATGTGACTGATTATATCTATATGCATCATAAATGCATCCAGACTGCATTTCTATCTTATTTTTTCTCAGGATATTAGAATTGTTTTCTGATTTCTTATGCATATTAAATTTAGCAGTTATTATTTATGACCATCATCAGTATGTCCATTTTTGAGCTACAGCTTCCTGGTTTCCTAAGCCTCCTAAGTTGAACAATAATATTAAAACAAATATTGAGAACAAATAATATTGAAAAATATTTAATAGTTTATGCTAAGGGTATTGAATGTATGACACTGATTTCAAATGCTCTGAGATTTAAAACACATTTTTCACATTTTAAGCTACATTGTAAGTAGATAAAGCACCTAGAAAAATAAGCTTTGTATTAGTTTAGTGTTAGTGACGTGCTATAGTGTTACTAATTATTCATTTCTTTGGATTCTGTTTTTAAGTGGAATAAGCACTTTTTGGTTCATGTTTTATATGACACAAACATTGGATTATTGAAATATGAAGATTGAGAGCAAATATATTTTCTTTCAAGCATAGGGCTGCAATTCACTTAAAAGTACCAGCCATTACAACCATAATGGGTGGTAGAATAGAAAAGAAGTTGAAATTAAGACCATTGAAGCTAAATGCCAAAACCTTACTTTCCACTTCTGTGACTTTTACATCTCTGAAATTCAGTAATCAATATGTACAAAATTCATATTAGTCTGGACCTGAGGTCAGACTTTGTGTATATGAATACCTACAATGGATTTGCTAAACGATACTAAATTCTTTATATTTTAAAGAGCTAGATATAAAAATTGCACAGATTGAATACAAAAATTTTTACTTACGATTTTTTGTAAGGAACATATACCTCTTTGTCCTCACTTTCTCACTTCTAGAAAAGTAATCATCCTTTGTCACTGTTTTTATCATTCTGGGGAGAAAGAAGTCTTTGTTTTCCAGTATTTGTGAAATATGGAAACAAAATCACTTAAAAGTAACATTGTGCAGTAATGATAACATGAAAGAATTCATCCTTGTGATTTAATTATAGCCCAGATTCCATCCTATTTTAGCATACATACATTATTTAGTTTTTGTGGAGTTTCATATTGTTTCAACATGCAGCTGTTGAAACAATATGTATTATTAAAATATATATAATTATTTATTGTCCCCAAATTTTTGTAAAAAGGCAATTTCACTTCATTGGCTATTTCCTCTTATAATAAGATAATGTGGTTGTAAGTCTTGCAAATTTTTTTATGTTCTATGATAGTTTTCTTCAATCTATTAAATCTAAGCTAGCAATTTAGTTTGTCTTATTTAAGATTCTGTCTTCATGAAGAAAAGACTCATTAGTAGTTTCAAAAGTTTAAATGATTCCCAAAACTCCCACCTGTAATTCAAACATATCTTATTCTAATTCAAGCTAATGAGGCAAAACTAGCCCATGAATGAAAATTATACTCTTATAGTAACAACTTTCTAGGAGTCACATTAAGAGAAAACTTTTAAAATATAAGACAGCAAGGAATATTAAAATCTGCATGCTTTTATCCCAAAGACAAAGTTGAGACATGCAAGAAAATAAATTTAACATTGAAGTTGAAGAGAGACAATAACTTGCCTGAAAACAGTTGTCTTTGTTCTGACCACAGCCAATTTTATTACAATATTTATTTGCACTTATTTTATTCCTGGATTTTATATCATTGCATTCATCATCATAATTCTCTCCTTTAATTACTTATCCAAAATTGAAAATAGATAGTAGTAAAAGAATAATTACAGAATGGACAAATAACTTTGTATGCTAGATAATACTGTTTGCAAAGTATTGCATTGGGAATTTCCAACCAGTTTTTTTTTTTCATTAGCCTTGGCTTCCTGTATTGGAACTCTTTTCCCAGGGAACATAAGATAGCTAATAATTTCTCTCACATCTTCTTTGATCCATTTCCGGTTTCCTTCAGTACATGAGTCACTCAAACACCAAGGAAAACTAAAAATATCCTTTTGAAACTCTTCAAATAATATAACCATGGTACATTAGTATTTAGAGCACTAAAACCTTCCTATTTGGATCTTTCCCATTTGGAGTTTTGTTTGTCTTTACCTTGCTCAGATACTTTCAACCATATTTTCCAATGGAAAAGCACTTCTCTTCAAAAATGATTTCAAGGCTCCCACTTTAGGAACACAGAAACTTTTCTTGCAGAACATCCTCAGTCTTATAATAGTTCTTTAAGCAAAATTGAAGTTCAAAGTTATGTGCTAGGGGTGGTGAGAAAATTTGTCTTCTTCCTTCTTAAGCAAACACCAAGGATAGAAATTTTGCTGCTTTTTCCACATCCTAAATATATTACATTAAGACTCTACTTTGTCAGGGAAATGAAAAAATAAGCAAGTTTTTTGTATAAATAGGGCTATAAAAATAGTAGGATATTGTTACACTTTGACAGCTTGCCTAATAGGTTTTTCTTGGAGAGCTACATTACCTATTAAACAATAAGGTATTTGGTGTAGCAATATTAATAACTTTGTATTCTACTTTCTGACTAACGTTTTCTCTCCCACTGGGAGTAAAGAATAAACTGTGTGTTTGAAAATAGAACCATCTGTCAAATAATTAACTTTAACACAATTGTAAACCATATATGTATGCCATTGTTTTTCTTAAACATTTTTTGTCTTTCTTGAAATTATTACCATTTACTCATTAATTCCAATTCAAGAAGCTTTTTAAAAAATATATAAAATTCTTCATATCTAGAAGTATGGTATGTAAGTACAAAATTTGATCCAGAATTTTCACAAACATACCATTTTCCATTCTTAACAAATTGGCTATGTATATTCCACATTTTTTCTTGAATACTAAATGTAATTATAACCAATGGCTCTGTCTTCAGCTTAGATTCTCTTCCTTGATCACTTTATCTACTTTGATACCACCTCTTGTTCTATAAAGATCTTAACTTTGAAATGGCTTATTTTACGTCTTAGTTTCTTGAACAACATTCCAAAGAAGTCAATATCTTTTTACTGATATTACATTTCCTATTAGCTTTCCTAAATGAATAATAAATAAATACATAAATAAATAAAAACATCATCTTCTTTGCTGCTACCCAGGTTCAAACATTTAGAAGCAGTGATGATTCTTTTCTTCTCATTTTTTCCTTATATTATTAATAATCTACTCACGCCGTGTGGAGATTACATTCCAAGTCTCTTTTTCTTCTATGTCCTTCTTTCCTCTGGCACTTGCCTTTGTGCTACAGGGCCTTATTTTCTCCTGGATTATTACAGTAAACTCTCCACTGGTTTCCAGATTCAATTTATAATAAATCAGTTTACTATGTGAATTATCCTTTGCTACAGGTTTACTACTATTGTAAATATGTTCAAAGATATAAAGGAAAACAGGGTCATACTGAGGAGGGAAATGAAAAATATAAGAATAAATAAAATTTAGAGAAATAAGGAGAGTGACTAAAATGGCAGATAGCTGATAGACCCTGGGACTTTGACTTGCATGATTTCAGACACGGACTCCAGGTTTTTGCGGCAGCAAAGATCGGGTAACACTGTTTTTTTTACCAAACAAGGTACCACCAATACATAGGGGGTGCATAATATTCATTTACTGATCCTTAAATTAGTTTTTTATAGACCATAACAACTAGACGCAGGGTCATGTAGCCACCGGCCTGCTTCTCCGTCCACTAACTGGGAAACCACTTTTCTTTTGTCTTTTTCTCTTATGTCCTTCCTGCCTGGGTTGGTAAAGCAAAAACACAACACAGAGAACTGCAGAAAGAGACCTGCAATCATCTGGGAACACCTGGACCTGCTAAAACATGCACAGAGAACCTCTGACTGCCTTTTACCTGCACTGCTCTGGAGCTGACCTGTTTTCACCTGAGTGAGTCTGCAATCCTGACAGGTGAACATGATACATTATCTGTGTTGGAGGGAACTACATATTCTAGCACAGCTAGGAGACTGATTACACACCCCCTGAACAAAACTGGTGGCCAAATACAGGAGGGAACATTTACCCTCTGCCTGGAGGAGGAGGGACAGAATGCAGAGCTGAATTAGCCCTGTGGAGATGGGGTGACTCAGCAGTACTGTGGTGAGAGCTAAGCATTTCACTGCCTTGGAGAAACTGGCACTGAGCTGAAACTGACAGTCTTCCAAGAGACAGCTCAGCTCTAGTTCATAGGCTTGCCCTGTGAATGGAAGGGGCTGGTGACTTCTCATATACAGCTCCTCATGTGACCACTTCTGAGGACCAGTCTACACCAGAGGGCCCATCCCACTAAGGAGGCCCAGACCCAAACACCCTGAGCAGATGCCCCCAAAGCTGTCTGATAGGGAGGGGCAACATCCATTGCCATGCAGCATAGCATACCAACCCTAAGAAGGGACAATGTCATGGTCAAACCCTCACAATGACTGAATGACACCTTAACTCACATTAGGGATTTATTACCCTATATCCTACATGCCTCACAACCCTTGCCCCTTCACCTCATCCCTCCTTTCTGCCACTTCCTCTAGTGGATCTTTTTAAATGCCTAAGTATCTATCTATCCAAACAACCATTACCCCGACCCATAAGAACCTGTAAGACACAGCAAAAGCTGTCTTAAGGGGAAGTTTATAGCCATAAGTTCATATGTTAAAAACACAGAAAGATCACAAATAAACAAAGGGAATTACAGACCCATATCTTTAATGAACATAGATGCAAAAATGCTCAATAAAATAATGGCAAACCTAATTCAACAGCATATCAGCAAGATCATACATCATGACCAAATCAGCTTCATCTCAGGGATGCAAAGATGGTTCAGCATACACAAATCATTAAATGTAATACAGCACAGTAACAAAATCAAAGACTAAACCCCAATCATCTCAAGAGGTGCAGAAAAAGCCTTTGATAAAATTCAGCATCTATCATGGTAAAAGCTCTCACAAACTAGAAATAGAAGGAATGTGCCTCAACATAATAAAAGCTAAATATAACAAACCTATACCCACTATCATACTTAATGGGGAAAACTGAAATCATTTCTCCTAAGGTCAGGAACAGGACAATGCTGCTCACTCTCCCCACTCCCTTTCAACATAGTCTTGGAATTCCTAGCCAGAGCAATAAGATAAGAAGAAGAAATAAAAAGAATACAGATAGGTAAGGAGGAAGCCAAACTATCCCTATTCATAGACAATAGGATCGTATTCTAAAACACCAAAAAAAACTCCACCAAAAAATTCCTAGACACTATAGACAGCTTCAGCAAAGTAGCAGAATACAAAACCATTTTAACAAAAATCAGTAGCCTTTCTATACACCAACAACGAACAGATTTAGAAAGAATATAGGAAAATAATTCCATTTACAATAGCCTCAAAAAATCAGATACCTAGGAATAAACTTAGCAAAGGATGTGAATGACTACTACAAGGAAAACTACAAACCGTTGAAGAAAATCAAACAAGACTACAGAAGATGGAAAGATCTCTAATGCTCATGGATTGGTAGAATCAACATAATAAAAATGCCAATACTAACAAAAGCAATCTACATGTTCAATGCAATTCCCATCAAAATCCCAGTAACGTTCATCACAGAGATTGAAAAATCATACCCAAAGTTCATCCGGAAGCACAAAAGACTGTGAATAGCCAAGGCAATACTGAGCAATGGTTGAGGTATCACAATACCTGACATCAAACTATAATATAGAGCCATAACAATAAAAACATCATGGCACTGGCACAAAAACAGATATGAGAATTGGTGGAACAGAAGACCTGGATATGAATCCACACAGCTATGCCCACCTAATTCTTGACAAAGGTTCCAAAAACATATGATGGAGAAAAGACAGCCTCTTCAACAAATGTTGCTGGGAAAACTGGATATCCACCTGAAGAAAACTGAAACTAGATCCATATTTGTCACTCTGTACAAATATCAACTCTAAGGGGACTATGGACCTTAATGAAAGACCTGAAACCTTGATGCTAGTACAAAAAAAAAGAAGGAAATATACTGGAAGCAATAGGAATAGGCAATGACTTCCTCAGTAGAACTCAAGAGACTCAGCAACTAAAAACAGGATTGACAAATGGGACTACCTGAAATTAAAGTTCTGTATAAGCAAAGAAGTGGTTTCTAAGTTGAAGAGGCCTCCACAGAATGGGAGTAAATTTTGCCAGCTATACATCTGACAAGGGAATGATAACCAGAATATACAGGGAACTAAAAAAAACTAAACTCCCAAAAAGTCAATGACCAAATGAAAAAATGGGCAAATGAACTGAACAGAACCTTTTCAAAGGAAGAAATCCAAATGTCTAAAAAACACATGAAAAATGCTCATTATCCCTGAACATAAAGGAAATGCTAATCAAAACCATATTAAAATTTCACCTCTCCTGTTAAAATAACAACATAAAGAACACCACCAACAACTAAATGTTGGCAAAGATGTAGGAAAAAAGGAACCCTCATACACTGCTGGTGGGAATGTAAATTAGGACAGCCACAATGAAAAACAGTAAGGAGGCTCCTTAAAAACTAAACATAGATCTGCCATACAATCCAGCAACACCACTCCTCTGGATATACCCTATGGAATGTGAGTCAACTTTCAACAAAGGCACCTGCACACCCATGTTTATCTCAGTACTATTCACAACAGCTAAGCTATGGAAAGAGTTAAGATGCACCATTACTGATGAATGGATAAAGAAAATGTGGTATTTAACCTAGGAGTAAACTTAACAAAGGATGTGAATGACCTCTACAAGGAGAACTACAAACCCCTGAAGAAAGAGATTGAGGAAGACTACAGAAGGTAGAGAGATCTCCCATGCTCATGGATTGCTAGAATCAACATAGTAAAAATGGCCATACTACCAAAAGCAATCTACATGTTTAATACAATTCCCATCAAAATCCCAATGACATTCATCACAGAGATTGAAATATCTACCCTAAAATTCATTTGGAAACACAAGAGACTGTGAATAGCCAAGGCAATACTGAGCAAAAAGAACAACCTTGGAAGTATCACAATACCTGACTTCAAGTGATATTACAAAGCCATAGCAATAAAAACAGCATGGTTCTGGCACAAATACAGACATGGAGACCAGTGGAACAAAATAGAGTACCCAGATATGAATCCATACAAGTACGCCCACCTTATTTTTGACAAAGGCACTGAAAATATACAATGGAGAAAAGACAGCCTCTTCAGTGAATGTTGTTGGAAAAGTGGTTAGCTGTCTGCAAAAAACTGAAACTAGATCCACGTTTATCACCCTGTATTAGTATCTACTCAAACTGGATCAAGGACCTTAATATTAGACACCAAACTATAAAGTTGTTACAGGAAAGAGTAGAAAACACATTGGAAATAATAGGTACAGGCAAGAACTTCCTCAATAGAACCCCAGCAGCTCAGCAACTAAGAGAAAGTACAGACAAGTGGGACTTCATAAACTGAAAAACTTCTGCTCAACAAAAGAAATGGTCTCTAAACTGAAGAAACTACCCACAGAGTGGGAGAAAATATTTGTCGGCTATACGTCAGACAAAGGACTGATAACCAGAATATACAGAGAACTTAAAAAACTAAACTCTCCCAAAATCAATGAACTAATTGAGAAATGGGCAACTGAGCTAAACAGAACTTTCTCAAAAGAAGAAATTCAAATTGCTACAAAACATATGAAAAAATGCTCACCATCTCTAGCCATAAAGGAAATGCAAATCAAAACCACACTAAGAGTTCACTTCACCCCTGTTAGAATAGCCATCATTAGAAACACCACCAGAACAGGTGTTGGTGAGGATGTGGGGAAAAAGGAACCATCATACACTGCTGGTGGGAATGCAAACTAGTGCAACCACTCTGGAAAAAATTTTGGAAGCTTCTTAAAAATCTAAACATAGACCTGCCATATGACCCAGCAATCCCACTCCTGGGGAGGAGCAATGTGACACAGGTTACTAAAGAAGCACTTGCACACCCATGTTTATTGCAGCGCTATTCACAACAGACAAGTTATGGAAACAGCCAAGATGCCACACTGCTGACGAATGGATTAAGAAAATGTGGTATTTATACATAATGGAATTCTACTCAGCCATGAAGAGGAATGAAATCTTGTCATTTACAAGTGAAAGGATGGAACTGGAGAACATCATCCTGAGCAAGGTTAGCCAGGCTCAGACGACCAGAAATCGTATGTTCTCCCTCATATGCGGACTTTAGATCTAGGGCAAATACAGCAATGTGGCTGGACTTTGGTCACATGATAAGGTAAGAGCATACACAGGAGGTATGGGGATAGGTAAGAAACCCAAAAAACATGATAGTATTTGATGTTCTCAGTGGAGAGGAACTAATGTAGAAACTTTAATGTGACAGAGGTCAATAGGAGAAGGGGATCAGGAACTAGAGAAAAGGTCAGTTCAAGAAGAATCAACTTAAAATATAGCACATTTGTACATGGAAGCAATGCTAGGAATCTCCCTGTTTAGCTATCCTTAACTCAACTCACAAATATGCTTCATCTTTCTTATTATTGTTTATACTCTCTCTTCAAAAAAATTAGAGATGAGGGCAGAACAGTTTCTGCCTGGAAGCTTGGGGGTAGGGGAGGAGGGGGAGGGGCAAAGGGGAGGGGAAAAGGGTGGGGCTAGGGGGGAGAAATGGCCCAAATATTGTATGCACATATGAATAAACAAAAGAAAATGTGGTATTTGCAAAGACAAATCCAAAAAGGAGAACTATAGA
Organism: Castor canadensis; assembly: GCF_047511655.1. Classification (NCBI taxonomy): domain Eukaryota; kingdom Metazoa; phylum Chordata; class Mammalia; order Rodentia; family Castoridae; genus Castor; species Castor canadensis. The sequence continues at coordinate 119,817,254 of NC_133405.1, forward strand.
CCAATCTCCTTAATGAACATCGATGCAATAATCCTCAGTAAAATAATGGCAAACTGAATCCAACAACATATCAGAAGGATCATTCACCACGACCAAGTCGGCTTCATCCCAGGGATGCAGGGGTGGTTCAACATATGCAAATCTATAAATGTAATACAACACATTAATAGAAGCAAAGACAAAAACCACTTGATCATCTCAGTAGATGCAGAAAAGGCCTTTGATAAGATCCAACACCACTTCATGATAAAAGCTCTAAGAAAACTAGGAATAGAAGGAATGTACCTCAACATTATAAATGCTATATATGACAAACCTATAGCCAACATCATACTTAATGGAGAAAAACTGAAACCATTTCCCCTAAAATCAGGAATGAGACAAGGGTGTCCACTATCCCCACTCCTATTCAACATAGACCTGGAATTCCTACACAGAGCAATTAGGCAAGAAGAAGAAATAAAAGGAATACAAATAGGTAAAGAAAATGTTAAAATATCCCTATTTGAAGGCGACATGATCCTATACCTCAAAGACACAAAAAAACTCTACCCAAAAACTCTTAGACACCATAAACAGCTTCAGCAATGTGGCAGGATACAAAATCAGCTTAAAAAATCATTAGCTTTTCTGTACACCAACAATGAACAAATTGAGAAAGAATATATGGAAACAATTCCATTTACAATAACCTCAAAAAGAAAATCAAATACTTAGGTGTAAACTTAACAAAGGGTGTAAATGACCTCTACAAAGAGAACTACAAACCTCTGAAGAAAGAGACTGAGGAAGAGTACAGAAAGTGGAAAGATCTTCTGTGCTCATGGATTGGTAGAATCAACATAGTAAAAATGGTATGCTATCAAAAGCAATCTACGTGTTTGACACATTCCCCCTCAAAATCCCAATGACATTCATTACAGAGATTGAAAAAATCTACCCTAAATTTCATTTGGAAATACAAAAGACTGCAAATAGCCAAGGCAATACTCAGCAAAAAGAGCAATGTTGGCAGTATCACAATACCCTACTTCAAGTTATATTACAAAGTAATAGCAATAAAAACAGCATGGGAGGAGAGCAAGAAGGCAGCTAGAGGTAGGAAGCAGAAAGTGACCCTCCTATAGTGAAATCTTGGAGAGACGCTGGAGACACACTTTGCAGGCATAATCACCGAGAAAAGGCATAACTTTGACCCCTCCACATCTCCAGCCAGTGCAGAGAATCTCCACTTCACGTTAAACAGAGAAACGAGGAGGGCCCCTGGGGCCGCCAGTGGCCAGCGCCCATATGGCTTGGGAAGACGCGGACCAGGTGAGCTTCGCGGTACCGCGGTAGCCCCACAGACAAGCCTGGGCCAGAGCAGCATAGCCCCCTGGACAGACTGACCTCCACCCGGGAAAAGAAGAGAAACTGAGTAATAAGCAATAAGAACAGTTAAGACACGCTGGAAAGAGGGTGGGGCGCCCTGAGTGCTGAAGATTAGGGGAAGGGAATCCTTCCCGGGACTGTAAATAAACAAGCCGGGCGGGCAGGAGAGGCTCTGGCGGGAGCAGGGCGCGCACCCAGCAACCAGGAGCAGGGACGCTTGTGAGAGTGGCTAAGGGAGGAAAATTCCACAGGAGAGGAGGGAAGACCCACTTCCCACGTGAACTGTAAATAAACAAGGCAGCCGGCAGGAGCAGCACCACCGCCCAGTAAGCAGGAGCAGGAAAGCTTCTGAAAGTGGCAGTGGGAGGAAAACTTCAGAGGAGAGGGGGGAAGACCCACCTCCCACATGAACTGTAAATAAACACGGAGGCCTGACAACGCAGGGGCAGTGTCACCTTTCCCAGTGCTTGGAAAGGGGAAAGCCTGTAGCAGAGGCTCCCGCACAGGAGAACTCTGGGCAAACAAAGCCTGTGGGACCAGGTGAGTGCTAGCTCACCCCAGAGATCTGCATAAATAACGCCGCCAGCTACAGGCTGAGAGCAGCAGGCAGGCAAGTCACAGTTGCAGATACCACTCTCAGAACTGTCTCCAGACATTTTTTTTTCTTTTTCTCCCTACCTTTGATGAGAGAACAACCGAATTACACCTGCAAGCCAAAAAACTTACTGAAACTGTATTGCATTTGAACTTGGGACACTTGGTGCAGCTTTTTTTTTTCTTTTGTGTGTGTGTGTGTGTGTTTGTGTGTGTGAGTGTGTAGTTTTGTTCTACTTTATGCATCCCCTTTGATGAGACAACTACAGAACAACATCTGAGGCACCAACTCCAGGACTGGAGATTGAGATGGACACCCAAATTATTAAGACTGAAACTGAATTGCATATAAACTTGGAAGTTTTTTGGTTTTATTTTTCTTTTTAATTTTCTATTTTCCATTTTATTTTAATTCATTTTTATATATAGATATTACTTTCATTTACTTATTTTTTATTTTTTTATCTTTGATTTTCAATCCTCTCTCTGTCTCTCTAATGTCTGTTCAGCTTACTGACGATTAGTACACTAACACTCCCTGTTTATACCTTTGAAACTCTCTTGTCTGATACCTTGTTCTGCTTTCTCCCTCTTGTCTGTATATCTGTTTTCCCCTTTTCTTTAACTTCTTGCTTTCCATCTCAGCTCACCCTTCCATTCTAAATATTACCATTGTTATTATTACAAGCTAGAAAATACTTAATTGCACACAATACAGAGACAGTAACAACACCAACGACAATGACGGGAAGACAGAAAAAACAGGGAAACCAGTTTCCCCACAGCAAAAAATTAGTACAGGAACCAGAGGGGAATGAAGAGAACAAAAACTCAGATCCAGACTCCAACAAAATGAAGATAAACTATGCCAAAGGACCCAATGAAGCCCACAAGAATAATTTAAAAGAAGACATACTACAAGTACTCAATGAGAATTTTATAGAGATGATACTGGATAGGGTCAACCAAAATGTACAGGAGACACTCAAGAAATTCCAAGACAATAAAAATAGAGAACTTGAAAAAGCAAAAGAAGAAATAAAGGAAACCATAGAAGCACTGTATAAACACCAAAGTGAAAGAGAGAACACAATGAATAAATGGATAAATGAACTCAGGGCAAAAATAGAAAACATTAAAGAAGAAAACTGTCAGGATATGGAAAACCTCAGAAAAAAGAACAAAACAGAACTGCAAAACAAAATGGAAGGCCAATCCAGCAGAATAGAACAAACAGAAGACAGAATCTCAGAACTTGAAGATGAAATGGTAATTAAAGGAAAAACTGAAGAACTATTAATTAAACAACTCAAGACCTGTGAAAAGAAAATGCAAGAACTCACCGACGCCATCAAAAGACCAAACTTGAGAATCATGGGCATCGAAGAAGGAGAAGAAGTGCAAGCGAAGGGAATGTGTAATATATTCAACAAAATAATAACGGAAAATTTCCCAAATCTAGAGAAAGATATTCCCATACAGATGCAAGAGGCCTCCAGGACACCAAACAGACCAGATCAAAATAGAACTACTCCACGACATATCATCATTAAAACAACAAGTTCAGAAACTAAGGAAAGAATATTGAAGGCTGTAAGAGAGAAAAAACAAGTAACATACAAAGGTAAACCCATCAAAATCACAGCAGACTTCTCAACAGAAACATTAAAAGCAAGAAGAGTGTGGGGTGAGATCTTCCGGGCACTGAATGAAAATAACTTCAACCCCAGGATACTCTACCCAGCAAAGCTATCATTCAAAATAGATGGAGAATAAAAGTCTTCCATGATAAGCAGAAACTAAAACAATATGTGACCACAAAGCCACCATTACAAAAGATTCTGCAAGGGATCCTGCACACAGAAAGGGACACCCAACTTAACCATGAAAAGGCAGGCAGCACCAAACCATAGGATAAGAAAAAGCAAGACAGTAGAGAGTAACATCAAGTTAGGTACACACAATCAAACCTTCAAACAACTAAGACAACTAAATGGCAGGAATCACCACATACCTATCAGTACTAACACTTAATGTTAATGGACTTAATTCACCCATCAAAAGACACCGTTTGACAAAATGGATTAAAAAAGAAGATCCAACAATTTGTTGCTTACAGGAGACTCATCTCACTGACAGAAATAAGCATATGCTTAGGATGAAAGGCTGGAAGAAGATTTACCAAGCCAATGGCCCCCGAAAACAGGCAGGAGTAGCAATACTTATCTCTGACAAAGTAGACTTCAAACCTACATTGATCAAACGAGATAAAGAAGGACATTCCATACTAATAAAAGGGGAAATAGACCAAAAGGAAATAATAATCATCAATCTGTACGCACCCAATGTCAACGCACCCAATTTCATCAAACATAACCTGAAAGACCTAAAAGCATATATAAACGCCAACACAGTGGTTGTGGGAGACTTTAACACTCCATTATCATCAATAGATAGGTCATCCAAACAAAAACTCAATAAAGAAATCCAACATCTAAAATATGCAATAGATCAAATGGACCTAGTAGATGTCTACAGAACATTTCATCCAACCTCTACACAATATACATTCTTCTCAGCAGCCCATGGAACTTTCTCCAAAATAGATCATATCCTAGGGCACAAAGCAAGCCTCAGCAAATATAAGAAAATAGAAATAATACCATGCATACTATCTGACCACAATGCAGTAAAAGTAGAACTTAACAACAAAAGTAAAGACAAAAAACATGCAAACAGCTGGAAATTAAATAACTCATTACTTAATGAAGAATGGATCATCGATGCAATAAAAGAGGAAATTAAAAAGTTCCTGGAACTCAATGAAAATGAAAACACAACCTACCAGAACCTATGGGACACAGCCAAGGCAGTCTTGAGAGGAAAGTTTATAGCCATGAGTGCATATATTAAAAAGATTGAAAGATCCCAAATCAATGACCTAATGATACATCTCAAACTCCTAGAAAAACAAGAACAAGCAAATTCCAAAACAAATAGAAGGAGAGAAATAATAAAAATAAGAGCTGAAATCAACGAAATAGAAACCAAAAAAACCATACAAAGAATTAATGAAACAAAAAGTTGGTTCTTTGAAAAAATAAACAAGATCGATAGACCCCTGGCAAACCTGACTAAAATGAGGAGAGAAAAAACCCAAATTAGTAGAATCAGGAATGCAAAAGGGGAGATAACAACAAACACCACGGAAGTCCAGGAAATCATCAGAGACTACTTTGAGAACCTATATTCAAATAAATTTGAAAATCTAAAAGAAATGGACAGATTTCTAGATACATATGATCATCCAAAACTGAACCAAGAGGAAATTAATCACCTGAATAGACCTATAACACAAAATGAAATTGAAGCAGCAATCAAGAGTCTCCCCAAAAAGAAAAGTCCAGGACCTGATGGATTCTCTGCTGAATTCCATCAGACCTTTAAAGAAGAACTGATACCAACTCTCCTTAAACTGTTCCACTAAATAATAAGGGAAGGAAAAATGCCAAACACATTTTATGAAGCCAGTATTACACTTATCCCAAAACCAGGCAAAGACACCTCCAAAAAAGAGAACTATAGGCCAATCTCCTTTATGAACATTGACTCAAAAATCCTCAACAAAATAATGGCAAACTGAATTCAACAACACATCAAAAAGATCATTCACCATGACCAAGTAGGCTTCATCCCAGGGATGCAGGGGTGGTTCAACATATGAAAATCAATAAATGTAATAAACCACATTAACAGAAGCAAAGACAGAAACCACTTAATCATCTCAATAGATGAAGAAAAAGCCTTTGATAAGATCCAACATCATTTCATGATAAAAGCTCTAAGAAAGCTAGCAATAGAAGGAAAGTACCTCAACATTATAAAAGCTATATATGACAAACCTACAGCCAGCATTATACTTAACGGAGAAAAACTGAAACCATTCCCTCTAAAATCAGGAACCAGACAAGGATGCCCACTATCTCCACTCCTATTCAACATAGTACTGGAATTCCTAGCCAGAGCAATTAGGCAAGAAGAAGGAATAAAAGGAATACAAATAGGTAAAGAAACTGTCAAAATATCCCTATTTGCAGACGACATGATTCTATACCTTAAAAACGCAAAAAACTCTACTCAGAAGCTTCTTGACATCATCAATAGCTATAGCAAGGTAGCAGGATACAAAATCAACGTCGAAAAATCATTAGCATTCCTATACACTAACAATGAGCAAACTGAAAAAGAATGTATGAAAACAATTCCATTTACAATAGCCTCAAAAAAAATCAAATACTTAGGTGTAAACCTAACAAAAGATGTGAAAGACCTCTACAAGAAAACTATACACTTCTGAAGAAAGAGATTGAGGAAGACTATAAAAAGTGGAGAGATCTCCCATGCTCATGGATTGGTAGAATCAACATAGTAAAAATGTCGATACTCCCAAAAGTAATCTACATGTTTAATGCAATTCCCATCAAAATTCCAATGACATTCACTAAAGAGATTGAAAAATCTACTGTTAAATTTATATGGAAACACAAGAGGCCACGAATAGCCGAGGCAATACTCGGTCAAAAGAACAATGCAGGTGGTATCACAATACCTGACTTCAAACTATATTACAAAGCAATAACAATAAAAACAGCATGGTACTGGCACAAAAACAGACATGAAGACCAGTGGAACAGAATAGAGGACCCAGATATGAAGCCACACAACTATAAGCAACTTATCTTTGACAAAGGAGCTAAAAATATACGATGGAGAAATAGCAGCCTCTTCAACAAAAACTGCTGGGAAAACTGGTTAGCAGTCTGCAAAAAACTGAAACTAGATCCATGTATATCACCCTACACCAAGATTAACTCAAAATGGATCAAGGATCTTAATATCAGACCCCAAACTCTTAAGTTGATACAAGAAAGAGTAGGAAATACTCTGGAGTTAGTAGGTATAGGTAAGAACTTTCTCAATGAAACCCCAGCAGCATAGCAACTAAGAGATAGCATAGATAAATGGGACCTCATAAAACTAAAAAGCTTCTGTTCATCAAAAGAAATGGTCTCTAAACTGAAGAGAACACCCACAGAGTGGGAGAAAATATTTGCCAACTATACATCAGACAAAGGACTGATAACCAGAATATACAGGGAACTTAAAAAACTAAATTCTCCCAAAACTAATGAACCAATAAAGAAATGGGCACGTGAACCAAACAGAACTTTCTCAAAAGAAGAAATTCAAAAGGACAGAAAACACATGAAAAAATGCTCACCATCTCTAGCAATAAAGGAAATGCAAATTAAAACCACGCTAAGATTCTACCTCACCCCTGTTAGAATAGCCATCATCAGCAACACCACCAACAACAGGTGTTGGCGAGGATGCGGGGAAAAAGGAACCCTCTTACACTGTTGGTGGGAATGTAGACTAATACAACCACTCTGGAAAAAAATTTGGAGGCTACTTAAAAAGCTGGACATCGATCTACCATTTGATCCAGCAATACCACTCTTGGGGATATACCCAAAGGAATGTGACTCAGGTTACTCCATAGGCACCTGCACATCCATGTTTATTGCAACACTATTCATAATAGCCAAGTTATGGAAATAGTCAAGATGCCTCACTAGTGACGAATGGATTAAGAAAATATGATATTCATACACAATGGAATTTTACTCAGCCATGAAGAGGAATGTAATCTTGTTATTCACAAGTAAATAAATGGAACTGGAGAACATTGTCTTAAGCAAAGTTAGCCAGGTTCAGAAGGCCAAAAATCATATGTTCTCTCTCATATACAAACTTTAGACCTATAACAAATGTAGTAATATATTTTACATGGGTCACATGCTAAAGGGAGAATACATATGGAAGTAATAGGGCAAGGTAGTAAACCCAAAACTTGAAAGTGTTTGATGTGCCCACTGCAGAGGAGCTAATACAGTAACCTTAAAGTGACAGAGGTCAATATGGGAAGGTGACCAGGAGGTAAGGAAAAGGTCTGGTAGAGTTGAATGAATTTGGGTTGTAATACACATGTGCATGGAAGCAATTCTAGGATACTCTCTGTATAGCTATCCTTATTTCAAACTAGCAAAAATGCTATATCTTTCTTATTATTGCTTATGTTTTCTCTTCAACAAACTTGGAGAAGAGGGCAGAATAGGTTCTGCCTGGAAGTGAGGGGAGTGGGGGGAGAGGGAAAAGAAAGGGGCTGGGGGAGAAATGGTCCAAAAATGTATGCACGTATGAATAAATGAATAAATAACAAAAGAATAGAAAATGTTGTATTTATATACAATGGAATTTTACTCAGCCACAAAGAAGAATGAAATTTTGTTATTCACAGGTAAATATTTGGAACTGGAGAACATCATCTTAAGGTAAGTTAGGCAGTCTCAGAAGGCAAAAAGTCCAATGTTCTGTTTCACATGTGAAATATAGACCTAAAACAAATGCAGCAATATTGTGGGTTGCTGGTCTCACTAAGGGGAGATCACACACAGGAGGATAATTCAAGGGAAGGAAAGTAAGAACTTGAATGTGGTAGATATGCTGTCTGTACAGGAAAGAATATAAGGATCTTAAACTGGCTGTAGCCACCATGGGAAGAGGACTAAGGAGGAGTGAAGAGGATTAGAGAAGATGAACCAAATGGGATTATAACACATATATGCATGGAAATATCACAAGGAAACTTCCTGTGTAGCTATCTTTATCCCAATCTAGCTAAAACATCATGTTTTTCTTTTTATCTGTATCTTTTTCTTATTCAAAATTGGAGAACAGGAGGGTTGAATAGGTCCTGCCTGGGTGGGGTTGGCACCAGTGGGAGGGTGGAGGTAGTGGGGAAACGGAGTAGGAGAATCAATATGGTACAAAAAAATTTGTACACATGTATATAAATACAAAAATGATACCTGTTGAAACTGTTCCAGGAATCAGGAATCGGGGGAAGGGGAGATAGAGGAGAGCAGTGTTGGGGTGAATTAAAGTATGATATATTTGCTACATTGTAAGAGCCTTTGTAAATGCCACAATGGATTCCCCCAGCACAACAAAGGAAAACAATTAAAAATAATAAAGATGACTTTCCCAGGCTTCAAAAATATTTAGAGAAATGAAAATTACACCATTTAAAATAAAATTCCAGAGTCTGGGATTACACAAGAAAAAAATTCAAGTGATACTGAATACATACTGGTACAAGTTACCCAAAATGTAAAGAGCCTGAGGAAAAGAAGGCCTGGGGAACTATATGACAATATCAAGTGATGTAAAATATGTATAATTGGAGTCCTAAATGGGAGTGCAAGATGAGAGAGGAAAAATGTTAAGGAAATAATATTAACCTTTCACAGATTTGAGAAACTATTAACTGATAGATCCAATAACCTCAGTGTATCACTGATATACCAGACAGACAAACAAACACACCCCCAAACACACGATGCATCCTAATAAAATTTTAGAGCAGGCATAATACAAAGAACATCTTGAAAGTAGCCAGAATTTCCACTCCTGTACATTTCCCTAAGACAACTGAAACAGGAAGTCATTATTATACTGAAAGTACATGACACTTGGCTGATGAAAATTTGCAAGTGCTTGGCCTTGAGAAAAGGAGAGGGCCTCAAGGATTAGGCAACTGAGATGATTATGAAAATGTGAACTCTGTTATTGGAAAAGAGAAGATATAAATCTGCTTTGAAGGAACAGGCAACAGTCCATACTAAAAGCAAGATTAATCTAGAGTGACCCAAGTGATAGAATTCCAAACATTCTTCCCAATATAAGATGCAAGTTGGAATTAATTATAGTACATTAAGTTTCACTTAAATTTCTTCTCTCTCACAATCTGAGTTGTTAAATTATAGGGAAGAAAAAAGTAGATTCGAACAGTTGGAACCAGTTTGACTAATCTGAGAAGTCATTTGAGAACAAGATCAGTTTTTAGGTTGAGTTAGTAGTTTCTAACATGCTGTATAACATAATATATATTTCATACTATAAGAAATATATAGTAGTCTGGGTGCTAGGGTGATCAGAGGACCAAAGGGATGTGAAGCTTTAGGCAGTAGACCCAATGTCACTTTCCAAGGGACTGTCCTGCTCTGCTTTCACAAGATTATGTCTCTGAGGATGTGCCCCTTATGAAGCAGCACTCCAGACAGTGGTTGTGGGAAAGCATGGACCAATTTCCTCCCTAGATACATTTTTAAAAGATTTCTCCAAAAATCACAGGAAAGTCAACAAACTTCCCTGACACAAAACCATGACAAAAGTCTGGCAAAATGAAACAATAAACTAAGTGTTTCCAGAGGTGAAGTTTGGTAAGTATGGTATAGCTCAGGTTCAAGCTAGAATTCCAGATACTAGTTTGAGAGTAATAACACGAAACTTCATTTGTTTCTGAGGATAGGGGTCTTGCACACTCAGACAAGATTGGCTCAGAAATGAGAGATGACTTAGGAATGAGTGATTAAGCTGAATCTCTCAATTGGAGTCCTATAAACCCTGCGTAAAAGAGAGGAGCCTAGGGTTTGGGAAGGATGGAACTTGAGAGGACAAGGATTGTTACGATCTGGGTGAGCCAGGAAACTGAGTATATGTGTTTTTCATATCTTACCTAAATTTGATATCTTTTGGGGGGAATGCTAGAGTTTGAAATTAGGGCCCCTCACTTGCAAGGCATGTGCTGTACCACTTGAGTCATGACTCCAGCCATTTTATACTTTACTTATTTTTCAAATAGGGTCTCACATTCTTGCTCAGGCCTGGTCTCAGACCATAATCCTCTTTCCTATGCATCCTGCAAAGCTGGGATCAAAAAAGTGCAGCACCATGCCCAGCTTACTGGTTAAGATAGGTTCTTAATAACTTTTACCTATGCTGGCATCCAACTGCAGTTCTCTTTATATCTGACTCCTGAGTATCTGGACTTATAGGCATGCACTACCACACCCAGACTTTGATATAAATTTTTGCTTGACCTCAGTAACGTTATCTTTTCTTTATTGGTTTCTTATAGTCAATCAAGAACTATGGTTTGGATATCTAGTCAGTGCAAAAATATTCCTTGCAGTCTTCCCCTAACCAGCCTCTCTCAACCTCCTTTGAGATTATGACACACTTGACTTCTGACTCTTGAATAAATAATTTATCTCTTGATATTTGCTTGAAATGATTCAAATTATCAAACTATCTCCTAAGCTTCAACAGATGAAGCTTATTTTGCCACTTAGTGCCCAATATGCAATGACCTGGGACTTTATTTCAGAGTCTTTAGATGTCTCATGAACTCAGAGTATATCTGCATCTTGTCAGATGTGTTTATGTGGAATCACCATAGCTAACTTTGTTGTACTTCTCTTGTATAAGAAATCCATACCATGTTACAATTTTGTTAAAAGTTTACACACCAAGAAACTGAATGCGGTTTCTTCTAATGGATTTTATTTTTTGGTTGTTTTGGGGTTTTTTTGGGCAGTACTGGGAATTTAACTCAGGAACTCATGTTTGCTAGGCAGGCACTCTACCACTTGAGCCACTCTACCAGCTTTGTCCTCTAATAGATTTTAAATTGTATAATGAATTATAAATTGTAACCATGTATAATTAATTCCATGATCTTCCTTTTTGAAAAAGTTTAATATATTTTATTTTTGTTAGAAATTTTATTTCCTTCTTTATTATCATGATAAATGAAGTGAATTTTTTTAACCTGTCTGTGTGTATCTGTTTAGTGGTACACAGAAAAACGAGAGAATTACAGTGCAGGCCTAGATAAAGCTGCTTTTAAATTGCAAAGAGTGTATTTGCCACAATGATAAATTTATATTTTTTAAATTTCTTGCAACTTGATAACAGCTATTTTTTTTTAGCTTGGAGGGATTTACTTGTGATAAAATTTAGTCATCTTGAAGTTTTATGAGACATGCAACTGTCTTACCTTTTGCTGGGATGTTAAAGTAATTCACAGCTGTTTCAAGCTATGTATTATTCCAGCCCAGCTGTGTCTGACATTTCATACTGATAGTTGAGAATCATGAGTCCTACTGAGCTCAGTTGTCAATAGATATTTCAGCAGTATTCCATCCAAGATTTTCCAATTGTGATACTGAGCTCTCAAAAACATTTTTTCTATCACACTAAGAAGATTTAACGTGAGATTTACCTGCATAACAAATTTTTATATGTGCAATATTGTTTATTATAGACATGATATTATGCTTAGATCTCTAGAACTTATCCATCTTACATACTTGAGACTTTATATGCAATGCACAGAAATTTCTCACTTCCCCCTCTCCTCAACCTCTAGTAGCTTCTATGCATTTGACTATTTTAGAAACCTCATAAAAATGTATTCACACAGTATTTTTCCTTCCATCCCTGCTTTATTTCCCTTACCATAACGTTCTCCAGGGTTCATCCAAGTTGTCGCTTATGTCCGGGTCTCCTCTTTTAAAGGTGAATACTAACCCATTGTATGTATACCACATTTTCTTTATCCATTCATTTATTTATGGACATTTAGGTTTGTTCATATCTTTGACATTGTGAATAATGCTGTGTGAGTGCACATAGATCTTTGAGGTCCTGATTTTAATTCTTTTGGATAAAATTGCCAGAAAAGGGATTGCTAGATCTTATAGTCCCAGTTTTAAGTTTTAATTGTTTTGATTGATGCATAGTATTTATACATATTTGTGAGGTATAGTACGGTATATAGATTCAGATATAAACTGGGTACATCTGAACCCAGAGGAACCTCACAATATTTCCTATAGTTGCTACACCATTTCTCAGTTGACCAACAGCGTATAATAGTTCCAGTTTCTTCACACCACTGCCAATACTTGCTATCTTTTGTGGTTGGTTTTCAGGGATATGATGGTGGCAGAGTCTCACTGTGTAGCCCAACCCGGCCATGAATTCACAATCCTCCTGCCTGCTTCAGCTTCCTGTGTGGTTGGATTACAGTATTATAGGCATGCACCACCATGCCTGGCTGCTTTGTGTGTGTGTGTGTGTGTGTGTGTGTGTGTGTGTGCATGTGTGCATGTGTGCATGTGTGCATGCATGAGCGTTTTGATAATAGCCATCTTAACAAGCGTGTAGTGACAGATATTTCATTGCAGTTTTGTTTTGTATTTCCCTGATAATTAGCAATATTGAGCATCTTTTACTGACCATGTGTATATTTTTGGATACTTTACAAGTCCTTTGCTCATTCTTGAATCATGTTGTTTTTCTTGCTATTGAGATGTAGGAGTTACGTATTTTATTATATACTAATCCCTTATTGCATATATTGTTTTAAAATATTGCTTTCTTGCCTTTGCTGTGCAGAAGCTTTTAGATTTCACGTAATCCCACTTGTCTATGATTTGCTTTTGTTGCTTGTGCTTTTAGTGTGATATTTAAAAATTGATTACCAAGACCAATGTCAGGAAGATTTCCCCCCATATTTTCTTCAAGGAGTTTTAAAGGTTCAGGTTTTGTGTACAAGTCTTTAATCCATTTTGAATTTATTTTTGTGTGTGCTGGAAAATAACATTGTAATTTTATTATTTTCATGTGGATATTTAGTTTTCTACCCACCATTTTTTGAAAAGTCTATCCTTTTCCCATTGTGTATTCTTGGTACCTTTGTAGAAAATCATTTGATGTACATGTGTAGATTTATTTCTAGAATTCCATTCTGTTCTATTGGTAGTTATGCCAGAACCATACTAATTTAGTTAATATAGCTTTGTAACATATATTGAAACCAAGAAGTGTGATTCATCCAGCTTTGTTCTTCTTTCTCAAGAGGTTTTATTCAATTTCTTGTGAGAAGCATATTATTTATTTATTCTATATTATTTTTTAGAAGCTTGGAGAATGTGAACAGAATAAAGAAGATATTAACAATATTTTAAGATTAAAACTTAAGTTACTACACTAATTGTAGTAGAAAATATTTACATCAGTTTTCAATAAGTAACTGCCTGCTAAATCCTTGTAATATGAAGGTGAATAAAATAAAACATTGTCTTTGAAGGAATTCAGTCTAAAATCATTAATTATTTTCAATTAAAGAAATCACTAATGATTTTTTAAAATGATGTTAGTTAAATGCTATTTCAGCTAAAATAACAATTGAAAAATACTTGTCAGTAGAATTCTGGTTTGGACCCGGAAATATAAAGCCAGAAAATAATGCTCCATTTCAGATCCAACCTAAATGCAATAACAGAGAAAGAATTCTGTGAAAGTTCGCAGTAGTAGATACAATGTCAAACCACAACAGAAAACAGCAATTATTCTAAAGCACTATTGAGAATTATGAGTTGCAGCGCTAAATGTAATTCCAAGCCACAAAAGTTAGTTGGTGATATGAACATGGAAGGAATCTTGGGGAGTAAAACATGTGGTTTTAGAATTGATAAGAGTAAAGAAAGTTGAATCTAAGCATATTTTGATGTAGCTATACTTTAAGAATGCTTCAGAATTTCAAAGAAAATATTAGAACTAGTAAGCATCCAAACAGAGTGAAAGTCTAAAAGTAAATTTTGGTTGAAATTCTAAATAATATCATTAAGAAAAAGGACCATTTTAAAAATAACTACTGTGGGTTTATTTTGAAACTGAGAAGTATACAGAACTGAAAAGCAGAACCCACACATAGGTGATTTTTCAAAACTACATTTACAAAGATCAAAGCTACTTTATATACTTTTGCATATTTGGGTGGTTATATTGATAACAGCAGAACTGCATGGTAGCAATTAAGCAATAAAAAGTAATAAATTGGGCTGGGCATAATTGAGTACACATGTTATCTCAGCTACTGAGCAGGTGGAGACTTAGAGGAACGTGGTCTGAGGCCTGTCCTAACAAAAAAGTACAAGACCCTATACAGAAAATAACCAAAATGAAAAAGGACTTAAGTGGTAGAGTGCTTGCCTACCAAGTGTGAGGCCCTGAGTTCAGACCCCAGTACCACAAAAAGGTAATAAATTTCTGATATTTACAATGACATGTGTGGATCTCTTAAAAATTATTCCATGCAAGAAAAGCAGTCAAAAATTATATATGTACAATTCAGTTTATATGAAGATCTAGAATAGGCAAAAACCAATATATGGTAATAGAAATTAAAATAGTGGTTGTCTAGAGAGTGGAGATAGATCAGAAAATGTACTTAGGGAAATTTTATGTTGATTAAATTCTTTATGCTTTTATAGGAGTATGTGCATTACATATGTGAGTTGACAAAACTCAATAAAATGTATATTTAAGAACTTAAATTTTTGTATTTAAATTGTTCTGAAGTTTTTATTTTCTGGAACTCTATTTGATATGTTATATGATTTATCATTTAATATGAAGTCATGTAGCAACTTTCCAAGAAAAGTACTATTATGCTTTTTGTTTAAAAAATGACAAAACAAGGTTGGGTGCCAGTGGCTTTTACCTGTAATTCTAGCTACTTGGGAGGCAGAGATTGAGAGGCTCGAGGTCCAATGCCAATCTGGGCAAATAGTAAAACACCATCTCTAAAATAACCAGAGCAAAATGGACTGGGGGAGGTGTGGCTCAAGCAATAGAGCAACTGCTTTGTAGGTGTGAAACACTGAGTTCAAACCCCAGTCCCACCCACCTCCTAAAAAAATGACAAAGCAGGAATTAATAAACCCAACTGGCAGAATTAGAATATACAATAAGCTGCTTGTTGAACACGAACTATTGATCACTACTCTATTCTATTTTATTTTTATCTTCTGTGAGACACAAGTTAATTACACTTATATTGAAGAAACTATTATACTATGTGAAGTTGATCTTAGGAAAAAGAATATCATTATACAGCTGGGTATTAGAATAATCCAATAAGTTTTAATTTAGTACTAAATAATCAGTGCTACAGTATAAATGAATGAAATGTTTGTTAAGCATGAATAAAACTATCCAGTAGGAAGAACTTTACAAGAAAACAACTCAGTGATTATGTTTAATTTCTGATTGAGTACTGAGGTAAATATACTGAAAGTGCATTGATTAGGGAAGGAAAAAACTCAAAGTAGATAATGTTTTGTTCATTTTTCTCATATGAAAAATAGTATAGAATACTAAAAATAATGAATAATAAGTAATGAAAATAAATAATACAATTGAAATTAAACAATAACATTACTTTTGTAACTAATATATAGCAATATTACATAAGTATATAATATAGTAATATTATGTTAATAGAATACATGATAAAATACTATAATAAAAATATTAAATAGTAAACTGAATATGATAGTAAAGTTCAGAAATATGATAGAAGTACTCAAAGAAATAGCGGTAATTGAGCCTGACTCCATATGATCATAATTTTATTTAACGGGTCTGGGGTTTGAACTCAGGGCTTTGTGCTTGCTAGGCAGATGGTCTACAACTTGAGCTATGCTTCCAGCCCTCTGACTACATATATAATATGGCTTCAGGTATGATGCAAAATTTACCTTTTCTGTAATATTATCCAAAGAGTTATTCTACCTAATTGTAAATATGTGGAAAAACAAATGTGATGAGTTTATTAACACTTTGAAATTTGGGGCTTAATAATAGCTCTTAGAAATGATAGTATGCTAATGTGAAATATGAATCTCCTACACTAGTATGATGTTGTTTTTCAAAATATATTTGAACACCAGACCATTTTGAAGATTATCTTAATGCAGAGGTATTTATGGAATATACTTTAGAAATTTAGAGAATTTGGTTCCTCTTATTTTTTTAACTTTTTTTCTATTGTTGTGGTGGAGGTACATTATGGCATTTATAAAGTTCTTATAATATCAAATATATCATACTTGAATTCACCCCTTCAATCATTTTCTTTTATTCTCCTCTACCCCCATTCCTGGAATAGTTTCAACAAATTACATTTTTCCATTTACATACATGTGTACACAGTATTTGCACCATATTCACCCTCCTACACCCTTTCCCTACATCCTCCCTCCTTCCACTGGTACCAACCCCCTGGCAGAACCTGTTCTGCCCTCCTGTTCTCTTATTTTGTAAAAGCAAAAAAGTGACATTTTTGTTTGTTTAAGCTAGCTATACAGGGAATTTCCCTGTGAGATTTCCATGTATATATGTACAATAATAACCACTAATGCGAAGAGAACCAAGAATGAAGAAGTACTAAATTATAAGCCTGTTTATATTTATCTGGAAGAATAAAATCTAGTGAATACTTGAAGTTCAATATTAAGAACCTTAGTAACTGTCCTACAAATTGTTGCCTTTTGTATTTAATTTTATTTAATACTGAATTGATATTTTCTAATAAGTACCATTACATTCAGCCTGTGAAATTTAAGATAAATCATTCAGTAGAAACTCGAAATCTATAAAGGAATAGTAACTACCTGTTATGAATGAGATTCAGTCTTATATTTCAATAAATTGTGTCTTAAGACAATGAAAGTCTACTAGAAATGATCATAGAAACATAAAAATATTTTTTGAGCAATGTGACAATGGAAGTTGTACATGAGAATGAAGTAGATACATGTCCTGATTTTCTGAATATCAAGAACAGGAAAACAAGGAAACAAACATAAACAAGGAAATTGAACATAAAATCTCAACATACTTGTTGCACAGATTATTAGTTAATTGTGAACAGCTAAGCTAGAAAGAAAATCATACTAAGTAATAAACAGCAGCCAAATGATTGTGGGAAATGGATTGTGGAAAACATCCTTCTATGATGAATTTACCAAGTTGATCACTATAGAAATATTGCAGTTGTTATATTTTAATTTCTGGAAGACTTATTTTTAGAATCTTTAATGAGACTTAAAACAAGGAATAGGCATTCAAATTGCTTGTCACATGTACTTTCACAGTATAATAAATGGCTCATTGTCATTTGTGTAGCCTGCTGTAGGACATGCCCTAGGTTTGTTTCCTTCAAGGCATTCTACTTGAATTTATAACTATGATTTGAACAAAGGCAGAGACACATATGAAACAGTGTTCAGGGAGAATAAAAGCTAAGAGTAATAATAATATAATTGGCAGCAAAAGCAACATTGAAAACATCCCGAACATACTGGAATTATATACTAAAGCACCCAAATGAAATTGAACTCAGATAAATGCATTATCCTGTAATTCAGTTTTCAAAAAATATTTACTGTACAAAGTAAGTTAGATGTGGGTTAATAATAGTCAAAATGCCACAGAACTTACAGTTTCAGTTCTCAAGAAGTTCAGTGTAGCTTCAGTTAAAAATCAACCCCAAATTTAAAACTAATTTTAAACTAAAAACAAAAAACTAATACAATATAAGGGTACCTTGGAACAACTATAATATTGGTAACAAGTGAGCTGTTTCGTTGCTTTATATTGATCAGAATGGACCATGAATTTTGTGTTCATTTCTAGTAGCCTGTTTTAAAAGGATCTTTGAAAAGCCGTGTTGTAACACATACTTAGAAACTGCTTTTGCTAAAAAGCACTGACTTTTTACTTAGGCCCAGGACTTAACTAACAGTAGGAAGCAGGTATCCCTACCTCCATTTTGATTTGTCTTTGCTGTAAGCCATTCTCTCTGCACTCACTTTGCAATCACCTCGGGTTCCAGGAAAGACAGGGCTGATAAATTACATCTTTATGACAGGGATCAAAACTACTTCTAAGGAACAATAGAGCCTTGCAGGACAGACGCACCTTCCCCATATGAGGGTAATTACCTATAATGATAAGTCTGTGCCCATACTGGAGCAGGAACTAGATTGCTCCTCTCAAGTGATGGGAATGATAACTAGTTCTCTAGAACCCTCAGAGAACAAGGAGTGAGACAATTTCTAACCAGGTCACAACTGTGACTGAATCTGCTTAACTATGCATACCTTTTGCCCACTGCCCTAATTCCTCTTCTATTTAAACCTAAAGCTCATTTCTGTTCCCTGAAGATGAACAGAAATACTCTCTTCCCATGGCATGCCCATGTTATATAATAACCCCCCCCCCTTCTCTACCCTTCATCTTGTCTCTCTATTTGGTGTATTGGGGTGAGTGCCTAGACCTAACATGTGGAATTTCAGGAGTTTGGGCCTGGGGTCTAAAACTTCCATTTCAAAACTACCCCCAAGGAAAGGATCTGCAGAGACTTGCAGGACAGACCATTCCCTAAATGAGGCAAATTACCTATACTGATGAGGCTGTAACCTGCAGCAGGAGTAATCATGTCTTGGGAACCAGATCGGTCCCTTCAAGCGTTGACAGGTATAATAACTTCTCCAGAATCCCTTACAGAACTGCAACTAAGATAATAATCAACCAGTCCACACTTTGCCTGGGACTGTTTAATTATGCATAACTCTGATACCCTGCTGCAGTCTTCCTCTGTTTAAACCCAAAGCTCATGTCTGAACCCTGAAGATGAGCTGAAGTACTTACTTTGTCTCTGCCTACGATGTGTCTTTGCCACTGAATAAATCCCCTTTCTCTACCCTTCACCATTACTAATCTACTTTCTGCATATTGTGGCAAATGGCCAGATCTGACATTTGGAATCTCTGGAATTAGACCCTTGGCATAGAACTGTGGTTGCAGTACTTTTACAGAAGGGAGAGGATAAAACAGTAAAAATGCATGAGAATCATTAATAGAATTCATAATGAATATGTACTGAACATAAGTGCTAGCTATGAAATGTCATGTAGGGAGAGCAGAAAGAATGCCAATGATGGAATAATATTTCTTTTTATAAATGAAGACCTACCCTAGATACCTTGCTAAAATCACAAATGGTCCATTTCAAACACATTTCATGACATTCAGTGTACTGAATGCATATTCTGTTTTCAAGTACCTTAAGAACTGTCATGTGGAAGCAAAATTGGACAAATACAACTGTCAGGGGACAGATTTAAAAAAAGGGCATTTCCCCTAATAGTGCACAAATGCTTCAATCCAGCAATTCAGCTACTAAGATTTTATCTTAAGGCTATATTTATACAAGTGGTCAAGGGAAGGAGATGATCACTACAAACTTGTCATGACAAAATACCATAAGGATAATAAACTGAAGAAAGTAGCTATCGATAGGTTATACCCACATAATATACCTATGTGAATGAAATAATACTTGGTAGCTACAAAGCCTGAGTTTGAAGAATATGGAGCCCTTTGCAGAGAGGAAAAGAGATTCAGAGAAGACAGAATAGTTCTGTCTTGGATATCTAAACAGGGTAACTGAAGAGTGCAGCAGGGGCTAAATAAAGTTGTTGAAAACATGAATAAAATATGGGGAAATCATGTGGAAACAAAATAAAGCTTGTTCCCTTTGGTTCTAAAAGGTCAAGAAATGGAACATGCAGAAACGTAAATTTCAGATGAATAGTAAGAAAAATTTCCAGTCCTTAAAACTGGGCAGAAAGCTTTGGTTGCACAAAAAAAGAATGTTCTGTCCCTGGATAAGTTTAAGCATAGGCTGAATATATTTATTGTAAAAAAATATTACGGGGGTGCTTACATTATATGCATGAATGAAAATATCACAGTGAAACCCCTCCCTTAGTAAATTAATGTATGCTAATAAAGTTTTTAATTAAAATAAAAATTGTTGACTGGCAGAGTGGCTCAAGTTGTAGAGTGCCTGCCTAGCAAGTGTGAAGCCCTGATTTCAAATCCCAGTAGCATTAAAAAAAAACTTTGTTGGTTAGATTAAGAAACATTACTACAGTACATTATTCTGCTGTGGAGATATGGCCCCATCAGTAATCATTTATGTCACCTTAGAAATGTCATTTTTGAAAATCAAAAGTCCTCATCTCTGAAGGTTTTTAAAAGTGAAGGAGAGAAAAAATTAAAACTTATTTTCTCTTCCAGTAAGCTTAATTCTTTTTTGTTTTGTGTTAAATTAGGGATAGTTCAACTGATTACATTTCCTTAATGCCTATTAGCTCAGTACACATGGAGCTCAACTATGTATGTAGGAAGAGACAATGATTTAACTTAATATGTTCACACTAAAAGCAATATGATGAGAAACCATTTAGTTACCAGCACAGCTGCACAGATACTTTTAGGACCCTAAGAGAAGGGTGTTGTTCAGAGTGTAACTGTGTAGGGGAAAAATATTGCTTTAGGGCAGGCATCAGAGCCAGAAGCAAAGATGGCAAAATTGGCATCTCTCACCTCTCAGCATCATTTGGCTCTGCTACTGTCTCATTCTGGCACTATGTTCTTTGCTTTTTCATGAAGTATTCCTCTTGATTCCTTCATTTTTTGACTGTAGGTACATTTTATGAGAAATGGTTTGGTAATACCAGTGAGAGTACTTGCTAATTGCTGTGACTGGAAGCAGAACTCACTTTCAATCTTGGTGGTAAAGGTAGGACACCTTTCACAGACTTAGAAATGAGCCATTTTTTAAAGGACTAAAGGAAGTAAGCAGCAAGATCTTGGGTCTTTAATCATCCAATGCCCTTGATTGGCTTGTAGAATGTGTAATTTTCCATGGTTCAGAAATGTATGTATTGTTGTGGTTGTATGGACAAAACAGAGAGAGGGAAAAATCTGCAGGAAATGGGGAAGTGCAAAACATGAGTGAGTGCCTCTGTGATGCTGTGGTTCCCCTCTTATTGTTTTATGAACTATAAAACCTTTGAATACTTCATTTTTTCACAGTTTGCTTTAGATTTAAGCATGAGCTCATAACGAAATATTTAACAACAAGATGTCTTTTAATGGATCAACTCATTGGGGAGTCTGAACACTATGAATACCTAATTAGAGGCTGGTAAAAGAGAGAAAATGCAAAGAGCAGAGGGCAGCATGTTGAGGAACTGCTTCTGGTCCTCATCCAAAGTCAGTGAATTACTTTTCAAGCTTCTCTAGGTTTAACATACTGAATATTGACTGGATAAGAAGAATGAGTTGCTCTATTACCTACACCAGTGGGGAGGAGAAATTTTTGTGGCATTTGTTGATTTTAATTGTCTTTTAATGTATTTCATGAGAACAAACTCCAGTATCACAAAGTAACTCCTAAATGTTAAGACATTGACTTTGACATGTTCTTATAACTATAATTAACACTCTACTTAGCATAGAAAATGTACTAGAGTGCACAGGATTTAAAGTTGGAAGGCCAGACTTCAAATATAGGTCTTGATGCTTGATTACTTGTTTGAAAGAAGGCAAGTCACTCAATCACTCCGTACCTCAATCTATTCATCCTTAAATGGACAATATTCCTTTATTTGTCTCAAGAAGTTTAAGACCTTTTAACAAGTGTTATTTGAAAGCACTTTTTTAAACTGTGAAAGTCCCACACAGTTGTCACTTTTATTGAGCTTTTTGTAGAAAAATAAATCTGGAAACTAAATAAAAATAATCAGTTAATTCCTATAGCTTATATGAGTAAAAGCCCATTAATTTGTTAACTAATTAACTCATTTAACCTTGTTGAATTGCAGATTTTTTTCTCAGAAAATGATTTCATCCATGCAATATGGATGATGGCTTTTGCATGTTTTTCTTGAATATTAACAATATCAAAATATATGGTTAGCATTTTTATTATCTGGAGCAAATCTTAAAGAAGCTGATAATTAAATGGCCGTATTTGAAACCAGAGTTTTAGGCCAAAAGCCCAAATCTGGGTGTACTACATGTTAGGTCTAGCAACTGACCCCAATATGCCAAATAAAAAGACTAGTAAATTATGAAAGAAAGAGAAAGATTAAATTAATGCCACAGCCATGGAAGAGGCAAGGTATGCACTTCAATCCATCTTCCCCATACAGACACATGCTTTATGTTTAAATAGTGGAAGACTTGGGACAATTCTGGTCCCAGGTATGTTAAGGTGGTCAGAGGTATTGGGCCACAGGTGTTGCTATTGTTTGCTGTCTCAGGATTGGTCAGGTGGGGCCTTGTTACAATAAAAGAGGAGTGTGGTCTGTCCTGCAGAGGCTCTGCTATTCTTTTCCTTGAGGGCAGTTTCCATTTCAAAGATATTATTAGGTCAGTCCTGTCCTTCCTGGATTCCAAAGTAGTTGTAGGGGAGAGAGACTCAAAGCAAAGGACATAGATGCAAAATGGAGAGAGATGCCATGCTTTTAACCTGCTTTCAGTTAATTCCTGAGCCCAAGTAGGGAGTCAGTGCATTGCAGCAAAAGTGGTGTAAGTACCTGTTATACTAATTATAAAAAAACCTTTTACAGAAATGTAACTAGGCTGCATGTTCTCTACATTGCTAAGTTCCTGTCCCAAGCTCCCAATATGGCATTTCTGTTACAAAGTGTTGTCCTAAGAAGTAGCTAATAAATGAAGCTTTAATGGCTCTTTTTAATCTACAAAGCTTTTTAACATCTTTACTACTTAAATTTATAATGATCACAACCCTGAAAAATCACAAAATGGTGAAATCTAAAGGCTTTCTATATTACCTATCATTTGAATTTCCCTAATAGTCTTCTTATCAACTGCCCCTCCAGTTCATTTCTTATTACTCCTATAAAGATGGGTAATTTCGTTTTGATCAGCTTTCATTTATTCCTTTGTTAGTCATAAGAGTTTAGTCAAATAATTTTATCTCTATGATTTTTCTGCTTATTCCACTGGAGGAAAATACAGAATTATAGCCTAACATTCATTTATTGAGTCAGTCAAATCAAGCAAAATTGCATAAAGTTATTTGGCAATGAACAGTTTTTGAAAATGAGTTTTAACATTATATCATGCTTGGACAGTATTGCTAGCTATATCATTCTAAGTTATCTACTAATTGTTTCAAACACAAAGTCACATCTATTATGAATCCTTCAACCTCACAAACATAGGCATATCTTTGTTTCATGTACCATAGAGGAAATGCTTCTTTTAACTTGTATTGAAATGTATCAATTTATGTATATGTCACTAAAAACAGGCCCTGAAATCCTGATTATCAAAAACTGTCTTATTTGTCTCTTATCTATATCTCCAGAACACAAAATAGTGTCTATCACTCAGTGTATTTAATGGATAAGTGAATGATTATGTGAAAATATTTCTTCTCACAGCTTCTACACAGAAATGCCAGTACAATTTGTAATTTTAGATAATTTTGAACTTGAAGTTTCTTGAAGATTTTTTTCCTGATATAATATATCAGAATGAACATAGTGTAAATAATATATACACATGTATGTAAATGCAAAAATGATTCCTGTTGAAACTATTCCAGGAATTGGGAGGGAGAATGAAGGAGAGCAATGGAGGGGGTGAATTCAAGCATGAAATATTTGATACATTGTAAGAACCTTTGTAAATGTTGCAATGTACACCCACCCAGCACAACAATTAAAAAAAAGAATTCCACTGAGCACTATTTTGGTTTAAGTTCACAATAGATAGGTCATCAAAAATATAAGGAAGCTGTCAGATATCTCTTTTATACGGACATTAATCTCACTTAAGAGGGATCTCCCATGACCTAATCATCTCTCAGAGGCCCCAGTTTACTTATTATAAACACTTAATAGAAGCAGTCATGAAGTCCAAATGTGGCACACAGATAGAAACTGAAACTAAAGCTTTGAGAATCATAATTTTAGATTATACTAGACTATGATAGTAACAGCAACAGCAATAGCAATTCTATCATAGCAGTGTTTACATAGACACTATAGATAACAAAAGTCTAGATTGGATGCACACACCTATTCTCCTATAACATCATATAGCATATCACTTATGGCACTATATATAATCCCTTGCTTTTATGAGATCTACCCTATAGACCCAAAGTTCTATGAGAGTAGATGCTGCTCTATTTTTCACCTGGACAAGAAATGGGGACACTGCCATTGTGAGGAATATTACTAGAGGACCTAGGAACTGCACTGGTGCTGAGTTAATGGACAACCTGGGCTCTACAGAAGGCACAGGAGCTACTGTACACTCATCCAGCCTCGACTATAATGAGCATCAGTGCATGTGGCTTGAACCCAGGGGATACTACATTTGTCTTCTATATATTGGTATCTGAAGAACCATTCAGGAATTCAGTTATACAGCATCCATCTTTTTTTTTTAACCACATGGTCACTTTGTGTGAGTGATTTCCAAAAGTCATTGTTTAGCTCCTGCTTAAAAGCTGTCTGGATAGTGCTCAGTATATGGTAGGCTATCTCTATTTGATGAATAATGATGGATTAAAGAAATATCTCTGAATATTAAATTTCTTGATATTTTAGGGGATATTTAGTGATGTGAAACAGAAGAACAGCTCCTCCATGAGTGAAGGTACATCTCTCAATCTGAATCTGAGCACTGGTTAAACATGCCCATATTACAAATGAATTAATGAGTGAGCTGATATACCTATGGGAAACTTTGACTTGATTGGAATCAAAATGCTTCAGGTTAAATAAAAATTTATGCAGTCATAACATGCCCAGCAAAACTTGTAGCTTAATTTCTCTAGCTTTTATTTAAGATAGACCTAGTGAATAAAATATGCTACATTTAGCTAATACCGAATTTTTATGTAACTTTAAAGATCTATATCATCTTTTGTTCAGATTCTGGTTCATTCATTGGAAATTATAGAAAAATTAAGGGTACATTAGTATGTGAACATCAAGTATCAGTAATATCTTGATTCTATATTCCTTACTTTTGACAAAAATATTTTATTCACATATAATAATTATGCAAATTTATAGGGTACAGTGTGATAATTTGATACATTTGATAATTTGTAATAATTAAATCATGGTAATTAACATTTCCCTCATCTCAAACATTCATTTCTAGTTCTTCATAAGATATATCATAAATTTTTGTGAACTATTGTTGCCTTACTATGGTGTAGAACATTAGAATTTATTCCTTTTGTGTAATTGTAATTTGGTATCCCTTATCCAGCTTCCCTCTATTACCTCTCTCCCCTACTTTTCCTAACCGGTCATAACCACTGTTCTACTCTAGTTGTATGAAATCAACTTTTTTGGCTTCCATATATAAGTCAGAACATGCATTACCTGGTTTATTTCACTTAACATAATAATTTTTAATTTTGTGACATCATGATTAAATTGAAAAATTGAGGTTTTTAAAAAATGTTTATGAGGTTCCTCACAATCAAACATTTTAAAAACAATCATCCAATTAAATTTGAAAATTATTGATACTATATCATCTCAAATGTCAACAAGCTTCTTTTTTTTATTCATTTATTCACATGTGCATACATTGAGTCATTTCTCCACCCTGCCCCCCTCCCCCACCCTCTCCCTCTCTCCCCCCCTCAGTTCCAGGCTGGTCTTGTTCTCCCTTTATCTCTAATTTTGTTGAAGAGTAGACATAAGCATAATAAAGAAGACAAAGCCTTTTTGCTAGTTGAGTTAAGGATAGCTATACAGAGAGATTCCTAACATTGCTTTCGTGTACCCATATGTTATGACCCATGTTGATTCATCTCTAACTGATCTTTGCACTGGTTCCTGATTCTCTTCTCATGTTAACCTCTGTTGCTTTAAGGTTTCTGTATTAGTTCCTCTGGAGTAGGAACATCAAACGCTTTCATGTTTTGGGTTTTCTACCTATTCCTGTATCTACCGTATGTGCTCTCCCTTTATCACATGATCCAAGTCCAACCACATTGCTGCATTTGCCCTCGATCTAAAGTCCACATATGAGAGAGAACATATGATTTTTGGTCTTCTGAGCTTGGCTGACCTCTCTCAGAATGATGCCCTCCAGTTCCATCCATTTACCTGCAAATGATAAGATTTTATTCTTCTTCATGGCTGAGTAAAATTCCATTGTGTACAAGTACCACATTATCTTGGTTCATTCATCAACAATGGGGCATCTTGGTTGTTTCCATAACTTGGCTATTGTAAATAGTGCTGCAGTAAGCATGGGTGTGCAGGTGCCTCTGGAGTAACCTGTGTTGCAATCCTTTGGGTATATCCCCAGAAGTGGGATTGCTGGATTATATGGCAGGTCTATGTTTAGATTTTTAAAAAGCCTCCAAATTTTTTCCGAGTAGTTGCACTAGCTTTCATTCCCACCAGCAGTGTCCAAAGGTTCCTTTTTCCCCACATCCTCGCCAACACCTGTTGTTGATGGTGTTTTTGATGATGGCTATTCTAACAGGGGTAAGGTGAGATCTTAGTGTGGTTTTGATTTGCATTTCCTTTATGGCTAGAGATGGTGAGCATTTTTTCATGTGTTTTTTGGCCATTTGAATTTCTTCTTTTGAAAAAGTTCTGTTTAGTTCAGTTGCCCATTTCTTAATTGGTTCATTGATTTTAGGAGAGTTTAGTTGCTTAAGTTCCCTGTATATTCTGGTTATCAGTCCCTTGTCTGATGTGTAGCTGGCAAATATTTTCTCCCACTCTGTGGGTGGTCTCTTCAGTTTAGAGACCATTTCTTTTATTGTGCAGAAGCTTTTTAATTTTATGAAGTCCCCTTTATTCATCCTTTCTCTTAGTTGCTGGGCTGCTGGGGTTCTATTGAGGAAGTCTTTGCTTATATCTATTAGTTCCAGAGTGTTTTCTGCTCCTTCCTGTAGTAACTTCAGAGTTTCAGGTCTGATATTTAGGTCCTTGATCCATTTTGAGTTGAAACTAGTACAAGGTGATAGACATGGATCTAGTTTCAGTTTCTTACAGACGGGTAACCACTTTTCCCAGCAACATTTTCAACAAGCTTGTGAACTCTTTGGTTTTCCAGGCAGCCAGAAACTAACAGAGACTGAGAAACATGAAGTGTCAAATTTTGTGTACCAAACAACAATGAATTAATAATGAACTAGAGTTTAATTAAAATAATATGACTTTAAGATCTTTTTATAAAATATATAATTCGTATTAATGGGATACACTATACATACATATTTATTTTCACGAAAAAGGTAATGGATTCTGTTTATATATCCACCATTAATTTGGAAAAGATGGAACATTACCAGTAAATTAGAAAACATTCTGTATTCCTTTACCCAGTCAAATCTCCAAACACGAACACATTTTTTAGTTCTTTGTTTTAATTTATAGCATTATGACATATATATGTATTGCATATATATATATATATATATATATATATATATATATATATACATATAAACACCTATTTGGTTCTGTTTTTATAAATTAACTCATAACTTTTTAATGAATTATCTCATCCTCAGGTATACTTCCTGACTTTTTCCTTAATAATATGTTATGGAGATCTAATCATATTTTATTAATCATGCAACTATAATTTACCAATTTTACCATTCTATTGTACTTGGACAATTGGATGCAATCATATAAATGTTACACAAACTATATTTTCATTTTACTAGGAATTTATAATTGAGTTTGTATTAGTAAGAATCCCTAGAAGAACGAGATGGCAAACTCAAACTTAGTAAGTTTTTTTTTTTTTTATTCATATGTGCATACAAGGCTTGGGTCATTTCTCCCCCCTGCCCCCACCCCCTCCCTTACCACCCACTCTGCCCCCTCCCTCTCCCCCCTACCCCCTCAATACCCAGCAGAAACTATTTTGCCCTTATTTCTAATTTTGTTTTAGAGATAGTATAAGCCATAATAGGAAGGAACAAGGGTTTTTGCTGGTTGAGACAAGGATAGTTGACTACAGGTTAATAAAGGCTATTTTTTTTCTTTTTTTATTCATATGTGCATACAAGGCTTGGGTCATTTCTCCCCCCTGCCCCCACCCCCTCCCTTACCACCCACTCCGCCCCCTCCCTCTCCCCCTCACCCCCACAATATCCAGCAGAAACCATTTTGCCCTTATTTCTAATTTTGTTGTAGAGAGAGTATAAGCAATAATAGGAAGGAACAAGGGTTTTTGCTGGTTGAGATAAGGATAGCTATACAGGGCATTGACTCGCATTGATTTCCTGTGCGTGTGTGTTACCTTCTAGGTTAATTCTTTTTGATCTAAACTTTTCTCTAGTTCCTGGTCCCCTTTTCCTATTGGCCTCAGTTGCTTTTAAGGTATCTGCTTTAGTTTCTCTGCGTTAAGGGCAACAAATGCTAGCTAGTTTTTTAGGTGTCTTACCTATCCTCACCCCTCCCTTGTGTGCTCTCGCTTTTATCATGTGCTAATAGTCTAATCCCATTGTTGTGTTTGCCCTTGATCTAATGTCCCCATATGAGGGAGAACATATGATTTTTGGTCTTTTGGGCCAGGCTAACCTCACTCAGAATGATGTTCTCCAATTCCATCCATTTACCAGCGAATGATAACATTTCGTTTTTCTTCATGGCTGCATAAAATTCCATTGTGTATAGAGACCACATTTTCTTAATCCATTCGTCAGTGGTGGGGCATCTTGGCTGTTTCCATAACTTGGCTATTGTGAATAGTGCCACAATAAACATGGGTGTGCAGGTGCCTCTGGAGTAACCTGTGTCACTGTCTTTTGGGTATATCCCCAAGAGTGGTATTGCTGGATCAAATGGTAGATCGATGTCTAGCTTTTTAAGTAGCCTCCAAATTTTTTTCCAGAGTGGTTGTACTAGTCTACATCCCCACCAACAGTGTAAGAGGGTTCCTTTTTCCCCGCATCCTCGCCAACACCTGTTGTTGGTGGTGTTGCTGATGATGGCTATTCTAACAGGGGTGAGGTGGAAAATAAAGGCTATTTTTAAAAAAATATGACAGATCCTTAGCACAACAATAAGGAATAATGCAGTTTACCAAGGGTGGCAACAGTGAAGTGACCTACTCTGTCTTAGATCTAGAAGGAAAAGAATCAGTTAGTCAAACATTAAGAAGGTAGATAAACAGGAGATAGAAGAGGGCTATCTGATAAGAAGTATGGCCTTCATAAAGGGATAATGGAGCCATTTCAGGATGATGTTGAGGGTTGTTGCTAAAAAATAAATATTTCAGCTGGGTTCCAGTGGTTTATGCCTGTAATCCTAGCTACTCAGGAGTCAGAGATCAAGAGGATCGTGGTTGGAAGCCAGTCCAGGCAAACAGTTCGCGAAACCCTATCTCAAAAATCCCCTCACAAAAAAGAGCTGGTGGAGTGGCTCAAGGTGTAGGCCCTGAGTTCAAACCCCAGTACCACAAAAAAAAAAGAAAGAAAAAAAAAGAAATATTTCAAGTGCACCCTTCGTCAAATCTCTAAGGTCTAGATGTGTTTCCCATGGGCTGAAAAATCAAGGGCTAGAAGTCAAGGAAGATGACTCATGAGGTCCAAACTGCTTTACTCTTTTCCCAAAGGTAGGGAGTAGATATGAAAGTGAGACAAATTATTCAGTGCCATATATGTGTGTACATACACATATTCATATATGTATGGAGAAAGAGGGAGAAGAGAGATCTGTGCTGCTATGGTTTGTCTCCTGGAAGAAAAGCATAAGAGTTGCTTGTTTCTTTGCCATGTAATAACAAGGAGTTGAAGTGCTGTGTCATTGTTATTTTTAACTTTCAAAATTGCTTCATAATGTCATATGCTTGTATGACTGACTACTCCAATCACCAGTGTATGACAGTTCCTGTTATCATCCTTAACTTTTTGTCATGCTTAACATCACTTGGTTTCTCAGATTTTCCTTATTTCTAATAAATTTGAACCATGCTTTTTCTTCTGAACATCTGCTGAATTTTCTTCCTCAGGGAACTTTTTTTCATGTTTTTTTTTTTGTCTGTTTTACTATATTTCTTAATCATTATATTCTCATTTATGGATAGACTAGATAGAGGGATAGATAGAATTTCTTTATCAGTCATGCAAAAATTGAATGCTTTGTAAAGGTGCTGATGACTGATCCCAGGATTTTCATTCTCTTTATATTATCTTTTGCTAATCAAATGCTCTTAATTTTAAGATAATTTTTATGTCTATGGATTTTCAGCTTTATTTAAATGCCCAAACAATGTATGCACATATGAAAAAATAAATAAATAATAAATAAAAGTTTCTTCCTTAATCCAAAGTTCAAAAACATAATTGTTTTCTAAAAGTTTTAACTTTTGATTTTTGTATTTAAGTATGTAATTCAACTCAATTTTTATCTTATGAGTGCATGGATCTTATTTGCTTTTCCATGTAGATTTCCAGTGGTCTCAGAACCTTGTTGAATAATCCACCCTACTGCAGTTTCTACATTCCCCATTCTTTTAATCAGGATGTCTATCATAATACCAAATCTATGCCTTAATTACCATTGTTTTTAATGAGCTGATATCTGCCGGGTTAAATCTCCATTCTGTTCTTCTTCTGACCCTTATCTTTGTCACTTATGACATGTGGCAATCATTACATGAGAATTACTGTTGAGATTTTAGTTAGAATAATTTGAATCTAAACAACAGCTTAAGTTTATATTTCCTTCTTAACTATATTAAATCTCCCTATATTATAAATGTAGTGTAATTGTACATATATTTTGACATTCTTTTATATCTCTTAATGGTTATTTCCCCTTTAAGGACTAGTATCTCTTTTCGCTGTGAATATTCATAAGAATTTTATATATTTTGCTGCTGTTTTAATTACTTTGTCTTGGGTTTTCCCAAATACAGAATTCTCATACACTGAGTCATTTATTTAGAAAATTTTATACCAAGAAACAAGTCTAGGACAATTTGAGAGGAATATGGAAGGAAAGAAAACCATTAAAAAGATGCGCTATCAATATAATCACTCAAATAGGAAGCTGATGTTTAATTCCATTCAAAATGTGACCATTGTTCTGAAACATTTTTCATTGTACCCCCACTGAGGACCGAAATAACAAAATACTTATTTATTCATCATCCTGGCTGTTCAAGGTAGTCCCATGGGTATCAACTGCTCCATAGTTCTGATATGTAAGGAGTACAGAATAAGTTTAGGGATGCACCAGAGCAAGAAATAAAAAGCATTCAGAATTCACTGACACATGGCAGCTGTACAAAGCTGGTCAAAGCCTGAATGAAAGTAGTCATGTCAACAACAGAGGGAATAAGAGTTGAAGTAAATAGAACTTTAAAATGATATGAAAAGGGTGCCCAATAGTTATGCCAAATGTATATTTTTTTGGCAATACTGGCGTTTAAACTCAGGACATTAGGATTGCTAGGTAGATGCTGTACCACTTGAATCATGCTTCCAGCCTTTTTTGCTTTGGCTATTTCGGAGACACGGTCTCACTTTTTGCCCAAGTCAGGCTGGACCATGATCTTCCAAATTTTTCAGCTCCTGCCTTTGCTGGGTGACAGGTGTGCACCATCAGTAAGATGTGGGTCTCACAAAATTTTTTGCCTAGATGGTCTGGAGCCACAATCCTCCCATTTCCTGCCTCCCATGTAGCTTGCAATGACAGGTGCACACACTTTGCCCAGCTATTGGTTGAACTGATTCTCTCGAACTATTTGCCCAGGCTGACGTCAGACTGTGATCCTCCCTCCAATCTTAGCCTCTCAGATAGTGAGGATTATAGGCATCAGCCACTGGCACCTGGCTAAAATTTAAATTTTTATTTGAGTTTTGCAGGGGGACAGATATGCATTTGACTGTATATTTCAATATTCTCTACAGAAATCTTGCTTAACTCTGATAATAATACTAATTTGTATTTAGATTTTTGTTGTTGTTTAGCAGTAAAATGTCACTGAGTTGCATTTTGTTGTGATTTTTCATGAATAGAAATTGAAAAAAATTAATAAGTGCTTTTTCTCACAATTTTTCAAGGTGTCCACATGGTTTCTTTCATTCTCTTTCTGTTACAGTATGGCGATTTGTATTATTTACTCCTACCAATATTTTATTCCTGAGATTAACCAAATGACATGCTAAATTGTATTTTCAACTTGCTGAATATATTTTTCTAGTTTTTGTCTTATTTCAAAATGTATCTATTTTATTTTGTGAGATTTCTATGTTTATTTCCCAAAAACTGTCCTCTGTTCTTCTGTTATGTGGGTGTTTTTGTTTTAATTTGGAGTTATCTTTTCTTTAAATGCCCAGGAAAGTCACTGTATACAGAATGCAGTCCTCCTGTTTTCATTGCATGAATTTTTCTTCTGTAACTTCAAGTAAATTATCAAGTTCTCCACTGTGTCGGTAAATTGGTTTCTTTAAACATTATCACTAACAAGTAATGTTTGAAATATTTGAAATAAAACCTATAAACATGTTTTTCTTACAATCTTTTACATCTCTTACAATTTTATGTTCCCATTATTATTACCATGTTTTTATTTCTATTTTTATGATTTTCTTTTTTCCTTGATTATGGTTTCTGTAAGGAAATGTGGGCCCCAAAAGTGACCATGTGGAGAGGAGTGATCTGGCCAAGAGATTCTTTATTGCTGGGTGGGAGAGGGAGAGAGCAGAGAGCCAAGAGAGAGAGGGAGAGAGGGGCAGGGGCTTAAATACCCCTCAGTGGGATATGAGTGGGTTCGAAGGTGTATGGTGGAGGACTTCGATGTGTGATGGGGTTGAGGTTGAGTATGGTCTGGGAGTTGCCTGGGGGATTTTTGGGGTCATGTCGGACTAGGTCAGGTTCTCTGTCTATGAAATGACAGGGTTATCTTGGTGTTGTTCTGCTCTGGGTGACATCTACAAAAAAACATTACAGGGAAAGATTTTATCAAAGAAATTATTTGTGTTTTCTGCTGATCTTGTCAAGCTTTAAGTACTATTAAATCAGAGTTCATTTACATATTTGTTTATGTGTCTTAAATGACCACCTTGTAACAGTGTTATGTTATACTTTATCTAAATATGCTACAAACATTTAAAGGGTTAAAAGTGTCAATTTATATAAAATAATGAGCTAAAGCTCTCTTTTATCCAAGAGTGTTACATTTAAATCCTGACAGCCCCTGCCTCCCACAGGTCACCTACCTAGGTGTGGCCTTAAAGGGACAGACTCACTCCCTGAGTCATAAATGCATCAACCCAATCTTCCATTTCCCAACCCCCATACCATAAGACAGCTTACAGCTTTCCTGGCAGTTATAGGATTTTGCAGAATTTAGATCCCTAGGTATGTAGTCCCTGAACAGACACCTTTTTATGTTCCTCCTAATATTCCTATTTGGGTCTTAGATAATGTGTGGCCACCCCTTTCTCTTAGAAAAACTTGCCTCCGACAGACTCTGCTCCTCTGGCTGACTACCTGCCTTCTCAGTGAACTTCTCAGAGAGCATGCAGAACAGATCCTGCCCACCCTATAACAATTTCTGTTAAACCAGGGCATCTAGTTCTCCAAAAGGATCTTCTACCTTCTCCATTGGGATTTCGATGGGCCAGCCCTCATCTGGTCATTCTCATGACACCCACTGCTGTCAAGCTCAATGGGTTCCCCCAATGGCGACACCTCTCAAGAAACAATTAGAAAATGGAGAAGGGAGTTGGAGGACTCTTGAAATTGTCTAGGGAACAACATTTCACAGTGGTTCTCCTGGCCAATGCCCATCCTAATGCCTATGTTCTTGCTCTCCTATTCTTAAGCTTCCTCCCTTGTATCATACTACATGTCTGCTATTGCTAATCAAAAATTTAACCAGTTATACCTCCAAGGGATACCAACCTCTCCAAAATGCCAGGATAGTTGGCTGATACCCACCATGCAGAGGTCGGAGGATTGGCTCAAGACTCTTTATGACCTGTGGCTGCAAGGCACCTTCATCAACTTCAGGGAAGAGGAAATCTTCATTTTTGGAGCCTGGGTGTATGCCATCATGGGGCTCACCACCCCAACATTGTTTGCCAACTAACCCTCCCTTCCCCTACGCCATCCCTTGCCAGCTCGAAGAAGCTAGAGCGAACACAACGCCCCCCTTCCCTAACAAACAAAAAAGGGACGAATGTTGGCAATAATGGTGCCGATGGGTTTCAGTTCTTACTGCACCCTTAAGCTTCTGTTTTCCAGGGTCATGGTCCTGCCTCAAGTCTAGCTTGAACCCTCCTTCTGCCCCAACCTCCAATCAGCATGAACCATAAGATCCTAACCAATCAGATCATGCTGAGTCCCACTGAGGGGTATTTAAGCCCCTGCCCCTCTCTCCCTCTCTCTCTTGGCTCTCTCTGCTCTCTCCCTCTCCCACCCAGCAATAAAGAATCTCTTGGCCAGATCACTCCTCTCCACGTGGTCACTTTTGGGGCCCACATTTCCTTACACTTTCCATAAAATTATCAATTTTTGGCAAATTTTAGCTTTGAAGATGGTTTCTATTTTATATTCTTCTATTTTTTAAATCTCTGCTTTCATTTTTTTGTGGCTCTGGGATTTTAACTCTAGGCGTCAAAATTGCTAGGCAGGAACTCTACCACTTGAAACCTTTTTTGCTTTAGTTATTATTTGGTTATATATTTTTTCTTTATTCATATATTCATATGTGCATACATTGTTTGGGTCATTTCTTCCTCCTGCCCCCCTTGTTCTCCCCCCATCCCCTCACTTCCAGGCAGAACATGCCTTTTCTCCAGTTTTGTTGAAGAGAAGACATAAATAATAATAAGAAAGACAAAGCATTTTTACTAGTTGAGATAAGGATAGCTATACAGAGAGATTTCTAGCATTGCTTCCATGCACAAGCATATTACAACCCAAATTGATTCATCTCAACCTGACCTCTTCACTACTTCCTGGTAACCTTCCCATATTGACCTCTGTTGCTTTAAGGTTACTGTATTAGCTCCTCGGCAGTGGGGACATCAAACATTTTCAAGTTTTGGGTTTCCTACCTATCCCCATACCTCCCATATGTGATGCAAGTTCAACAACATTACTGCATTTGCTCAAGACCCAAAGTCCGCATATGAGGGACAACATACGATTTTTGATCTTCTGAGCTTGGCTAACCTCATGAAGGACAGACCCCAGGAGGTCAAGGAGACACTTCTCCTCCCTAGGAAATGCCTGTTTGCATCTGAAAGGCATCTCTGCCCTCAGGCAATGCAAAAAATAAGCTATAAAACCCACTCCCCACCCTGGCCCATGGGCTCACCAGTTTCCGGGTCCCCCTGCATTCCCCAATATGCAGTCTTTCTCTTCTCTTTTCTCCAACTAAATTCTCTACAAATAAAATATTTCCGACCTCTGCTGTTAGAGTCTGTCTGTGCTTTCATTCTCAGAACAGGCTCAAGAACCCTGAGCACCTGAAATTCCTGTGCATGTCATCCATGCATCATATTTGGCAATGTATGAAGGGACCAGCCATCACCTGAGGTTGGTATAGGTTGTGCCAAACTGGGAAAGACTGCCTATGAATGTGAAAGTGAGCGTCCAGCACTCCGGTGGAGTCTATTTTCCAGGACAGACCCCCAACCAGGGCTTAGCTATGGTGGAACTCTCAGGTTGACCTTTTCTCCCTCTCTCTCTGTCTTTTTAAGGAGGGTTTCTTCCTTGGGAAACTGAGGAAAAGCTTCGAGCCCATTACAGCTGTACGGCAGGCAATCTGAGGAAACTCAGAGGCCAGGCAGAAATTTACACCACACTGCCAATGCTACGTGGGCAGAACCCAACTTCAGTGCACTAAGGCTTTTTCTTTTTTCCTCTCCTTAAATGCTAACTCTCTCTTTCAAGATCTGAGCAGCTTAAGGAGAGGTCCAAAAACAGCCAGTGGAAAGGAAAGTTTGTCTTCAAGCCACAAAAGGTGTTCTGGCTGGGGCATTCCCCAGTGTCACCCAAAGGCTAGAGATGCAACTTCCTGACCCGCCCTGAGACTCCAAAGTTGGCTAAGTCTCAGACCTCTTCAGCCATGTCTGCAGCAAACAATCAGATCTCTTATGCCTCCTTCATGTTATCCATGGCCCAAGAGTGGAGGCCACCTCTTGCTTCCAGTGCTCCCGTACTGCCTTTGGACAGGATTTACCTGGACAGCAGTGATGACCAATAATCCTTCATGTGTTGAGCCTGGAAATTCTCTTTTCCCCCAACCCTCAGCCTCTCCTTCCCCTTTCCCAAGCAGTTCAGGATGAGTGTCCCCCTCCCCGCCTTTGCTGTAAATAGCAGTGAGCTTCTTTCTTCAGGGAGTTTGGGAAAAATCCCTACTGGCACCAGAAAGTGATAGTCTCTAATTTAGGCTTAATAGTCTTTGTCAAGCATCAGATTAACTGGTTAAGCAGGTTCTACAGCCTGCCTTCGGAAAGAAAAAAAAAAAACAGTTAAAAGACAAAAACCTCAGGTCTCCATTTTTGCCCCTTACTGGAGCAAAAGCCTCCAGGTGCTCTCTCTCTCTCTCCTTTCATAGAAAGCATATATGCCTCACAGGATATATAGGGGGACAAAGGTGGACTTCATCAGGAGTCCCCATCCATGCCTCTAAAGGGGTCCTCCTTCTGGCCATGCAAGCCCTCTTGGTTACTTTGATAGAGTTATTCTTTTTTTAATTAAAAGCATTCAGCTGGTAGAGGAGAACTAGGCCTACCTGGGTTGCATGGCAAACAGGCAAGTCAAAATAGATGACAGATTGGTCAAAGATCATCTCAGGGGGCTGGGTGCAACTGAGATATCTATCTGTAAAGCCTCCATGGCTTTACCCACAAGCGGCAGTGGAAGGAGCAAGGGAGAGCGAGACGCCCTCTCCCACTAGAGTTTCTCCTCATCTGGGGATGCTTAGATAAAAGGGGAAACCTCTGTTAAGGTGACCAGTTTTCCCTTGTTTCCCTTTTTAGATGGGAAATCAAGCCTCAAGGATCCAGGAAGGATCCCCTCTTGCCTGCTTATTAAAACATTGGAAAGATCTCAATCCAGAAAGTCTTAAGCAAAAGCGACTCAAGTTTTACTACACCCAGGCTTGGCCACAGTATCCTCTGGGAAATGAGGAAAGATGTCCAGAAGGAGGGAGCATTAATTATAATACCATTCTTCAATTAGATATGTTCTGTAAAAAGGAGGGAAAGTGGACCAAAGTTCCATAAGTTCAATTGTTCTTTTTCCTAAGAGACCACCCAGAATGGCTAAACAAATGCAGGCTACACACCCAGACCATGGTGACCCTTTGCAAAAAGCCCCCAAACTCCCTTGAATCAAAAAACCCATCTAATGCTCCATCAGCTCCCCTTCTTACCCCTTACCCAGCTACCTCACACACTAGATGTCATCCCACAGGACTCTACCCCCTCCAGTTAATTCCTGGAGGGAGTAGGGCTCATGTTCCTTTTAGAGTGAGTGAACTTAAAGAAATAAAAAGGATTTAGGAAATTACACAGAAAACCCAGATCAGTACATCCAGGCATTTAGAGAAGTCAGCCAAAACTTTGAACTGAGCTGGAAAGATGTAATGCTATTGCTATCTCAGACCCTCACTTCTCTGGAGAAACAGTGGGTACTAGAGCAGGCAGTCACAGCTGGAGACAATTATCACTTAGATAAAAGCTGCCCTACAGGCCCTCACAGGAGGAGGAGGGGGAGGGAGAAGACAAAGACAATGGTTATTGGTTACTTAAAAGGGAACCTCAACTCCCAATTCCAACAGGAGATCAGGCAGTGCCTAGGTATGACCCTAAGTGGGACCCTGAAAATGACAAGGATGAATGGAGTTGTAACCATTTCATCCACTGCATTCTTAAGGGTCTAAGGAGAGCCAAGGTAAATCCTCTTAATTACTCCCAAGTCACAGCTGTACAGCAAGGACCCTTAGAAACTCCAGTAGCTTTCCTACAGAGACTTAAGGATGCTTTACAAAAGCATACCAACATTATACCAGAGTCACAGGAAGAAGAAATCATCCTAAAAGATAAATTTCTAACACAGTCAGCACCAGATATCCATAAAAAGTGTCAGAAACTGGTGGCTGACGGGAGCAGAGATCTGGACCAATTGGTCCATGTAGCGTTGTCTGTATACTATAACAGGGACTTAGAGAAAGAAAGGAAGGACCTGGAAAAGGAAAAGAGAAAGGATAAGCAGCAGGAGGCTGTGATCACATCGTTCAGATAGGCTCCCCCCGGGGCAATCCAAACCTGAGGACATGCTTTCAATATGGACAGGCAGGCCATTTTAGGAGGGAGTGCCCCCAAAGAAAGCTACCTCTGGGACCCTGCCCCATTTGTCGGGGAAAACACTGGAAGGCACACTGCCCCCAGTTCCCCTGGGAACCGAGGCCAGAGTCTCCCACCCAATGACAGGTTCTTGGGCCTCTCATCCAGGCTCTGTAACCACCATAAAAGCAGAGGAGCCCTGGGTTAAACACAAGGTCTGCCTCCTTATCAATACTGGAGCCAGCATCTCAGCTAGTTCTTTCTCTCCTGAACCCAGGTCCTCTAAGAAAATTACTGTTAGGGGCATATCAGGCCAGCCTCTAGAGCATTATTTCACTCAGCCTTTAGCCTGCTCTTGGGGAGATTTCCATTCCTGTCACTCCTTTTTAACTGTCCCAGAAACCCCTACTCCTCTGCTAGGGTGAGACCTTCTATCCAAATTGGGGGTACTGCTACTTTTACCCCCAGGAGAGTACTTTTGCTTGCCCCTAATAGAGGAACAAGTAGACCCCACAGTGTGGACACACTGTGGGATGGGCACGAACAGCTGGTTTTCCCCTCAAAAACAATATCCTTTAAAGCCAGGAGTTAAGGAGGGGCTAATTCCCATAATCGGAGACTTAAAGAGACAGGGACTGCTAATAGAATGCTCCAGCCCATACAATACTCCTATTCTCAGTGTCAGGAAGGGACCTAACAAATGGAGGCTAGTCCAGGATCTCTGCCTGATCAATGAAGCAGCAGTAGTGCCTCTCCATCCTATAGTTCCAAATCCCTATACACTTTTAGCCCACATACCTCTGGGTGCCGCTTACTACTCTGTCCTGGATTTAAAGGATGCCTTCTTTTGCATTCCCTTACACCCTAAAAGTCAACCTATCTTTGCCTTTGAGGACCCCACAAGAAAGTCTGGACAGGTCACTTGGACTGCCCTCCCCCAGGGATTCAGAGACAGCCCCCACCTCTTTGGGTTGGCTCTAACCCAAGACTTGGCAGAATGGCAATATCCACAAGCTACTC
Organism: Castor canadensis; assembly: GCF_047511655.1. Lineage (NCBI taxonomy): Eukaryota > Metazoa > Chordata > Mammalia > Rodentia > Castoridae > Castor > Castor canadensis. The sequence goes on from NC_133405.1 coordinate 119,857,206, forward strand.
TGCTACAATATGTAGATGACCTCCTGCTCTGTGGACCAAATGAGCCTGTCATTTCACGAGCTACTGAGTCCTTACTAAACTTCTTAGCAGATAGAAGTTATAAAATCTCTAAAGAAAAAGCCAAATTGTGTCATTCTAGGGTTACATATTTAGGTCTTGGCCTAGAGAAAGAAATGAGGTCTCTAGGAGAAGACAGAATCTGTCCAATCCTGACGTTTCCTCTACCTAAAACTCTAAAGCAATTGAGGGCCTTTCTGGGGGTCACAGGATACTATAGAATTTGGATCCTGGGATATGCAGACCTAGCCAGGCCCTTATATCAAATCCTTAAGGAAGCACAAAGGATACCCAGCCCTTTATTGAATGGGATGACGAGTCAGAAAATGCATTCCACAAGTTAAAGAAGGCTCTTATAACAGCTCCCACCCTGGGTCTCACAGTACAAGACAAGTTTCAATTATATGTCTATGAAAAGGGAGGACTGACCTTGCGAGTCGTGACTCAGCTCTGGGGCATCACTCCCCAGCCAGTGGGTTATTTAAGCAGAGTTAGATCGGTCAGCCAAGGGATGGCCATGATGCCTCAGAGCAATGGCCGCAGTAAGCCTTCTAGTGCCTGAACCTCAAAAACTTATCCTAAACTGCCCCCTAATGGTTTATATCCCACACGACCTAGGGGGAATTTTAAACTCAAAAGGAGAACTTTGGCTACCTGACAGCCGTCTACTTAAATATCAGGCCCAGCTTCTGGGAAGGACAGAAATAACTTTAAGGACCTGTCAGAGCCTAAATCCTGCATCCCTTCTACCAGAGGCAGAGGGAAATTCTAAGTACCTCCTGTAAGGAGGTTTTTATGGAAAATTATGCTGCCAGACCTGACTTAACTGATCGGCCCTTAAAAATCCCAGATCTAGAATTATACACTGATGGCAGTTCCTTCATCAAAAATGGTGTCAGACCTGCAAGGTTTACAGTTGTGACAGAATTTGGCACCCTCAAATCAGGTCCTCTTCCTCCAAATACAAGTGCTCAATTGACAGAATTTGTGGCCCTAAGACTGTCAAAAGAAGAGTAAACATCTATACAGATTCTGAGTATGCCTTCCTGATCCTGCATGCTCATGCAGCCATTTGGAAGAAAAAAAATGCTAACGAATAGGAACAGCTTCCCATAGAGAAAAGGGAGGTTACTTTAATAGTTTTAGGGATAACAGCATTAATTGCAGCCCTTGCTGGAATCAGTTATGGGGTGATTGCCAATCATGTAACTGCAAAAAACCTAACCAAAGTGGTAGAGGACACCTCAGACTAGGTAGGTCTAGCCATTAAAGACATGCAAAGGTCTTTGTCATCCCTTGCTTGTGTGGTCATGGACCACCACTTGGCCCTAGATTTTCTTTTGGCCAATCAAGGGGGGGGTATGTGTCATGGCCAATACTTCCTGTCGCACATATGTAAACACTTCAGACATTGTAGAGGAATGTACAGATTACATTCTCCAACAGGCTAAGTGGCTCAGGGAGCAATCTCTTAAAACTCAGGTTTCTACACAGGTGTGGGACCAAGTAAAATCCTGGCTTCCCTCCAGGACATGGTTCCTACCCTTTCTGGGGCCTATAGTTGCCATTATTCTCTTGTTTGTGTTTGGGCCTTGCATTTTAAACTTACTTGTCAAGTTTGTTTCTTCTCGCCTAGAATCCATCAAACTACAAATGCCTCTAGTGGAGATGAAAAGGACTCACTACCATGGTCCCCTTGACAACCCCTCTCATGGTCAGCCCTGATGCTGTGGGCCCCTTCATCACCCCCTGTCAGCAGGAAGCAATTACTGAACAGATTTCGTCTTCCCTATCCCTACCAACAGTTAGGGCAGTCACTGAGAGGTGGGACTTGAAGGACAGACCCCAGGAGGTCAAGGAGACACTTCTCCTCCCTAGGAAATGCCTGTTTGCATCTGAAAGGCATCTCTGCCCTCAGTCAATGCAAAAAATAAGCTATAAAACCCACTCTCCACCCTGGCCCATGGACTCACTGGTTTCCGGGTCCCCCTGCATTCCCCAATATGCAGTCCTTCTCTTCTCTTTTCTCCAACTAAATTCTCTACAAATAAAATCTTTCCAACCTCTGCTGTTAGAGTCTGTCTGTGCTTTCATTCTCAGAACAGGCTCAAGAACCCTGAGCACCTGAAATTCCTGAGCATGTCATCTGTGCATCACTGGCTCAGGATGATGTTCTCTAGTTCCATCCATTTACTTGTAAATGATAAGATTTCATTCTTATTCATGGCTGAGTAAAACTCCATTGTGTATAAATACCACAATTTCTTAATCCATTTGTCACTAGTGGGGCATCTTGGCTATTTCCATAACTTGGCTATTGTGACTAGCACTGCAATAAACATGAGTGTGCAGGTGCTTCAGGAGTAACCTGAGTTACATTCCTTTGGGTATATCCCCAGGAGTGGGAATGCTGCATCATATGGCAGGTCCATGTTGAGATTTTTAAGAAGCTTCCATATTGTTTTCCAGGGTGATTGCACTTACTTGCATTTCCACCAGCAGTGTACGAAGGTTCTTTTTTCCCCACATCCTCGAGAACACCTGTTCTTGGTGGTGTTTTTGATGATAGCTATTCTAACAGGGGTGAGGTGGAATCTTAGTGTGGTTTTGATTTGCATTTCCTTTATGGCCAGAGATGGTGAGCATGTTTTCATGTCTTTTTTGGCTATTTGAATTTCTTCTTTTGAAAAAGTTCTGATTAGTTCAGTTGCCCATTTCTTTATTGGTTCATTAATTTTGGGAGAGTTTAGTTTTTTGACCTCGCTGTATATTTTGCTTATCAGTCCTTTGTCTGATGTATAGCTGGCAAATATTTTCTCCCACTCTGTGGGTGGTCTCTTCAATTTAGAGACTATTTCTTTTGTTATGCAGAAGCTTTTAAATTTCATGTAGTCCCATTTGTCCATCCTTTCTCTTAGTTGGTTGGCTGCTTGAGTTCTACTGAGGAAGTCCTTGCCTATACCTATTGCTTCCAGAGTATTCCCTGCTCTTTCCTGTACTAACTTCAGAATTTTGGGTCTGATATTAAGGTCCTTGACCCATTTTGAGTTGATACTAGTACAGGGTGATAAACATGGATTTAATTTCCGTTTTTAGTAGGCAGGTAACCACTTTTCCCAGCAGCATTTGTTGAAGAGGCTGCCTTTTCTCCACCATATGTCTTTGGCACCTTTGTCAAAAATAAGGTGGGCATAGCTGTGTGAATTCATATCCGGGTCCTCTATTCTGTTCCACTGGTATTCATATCTGTTTTTGTGCCAGTACCATGCTGTTTTTATTACTGTTGCTTTGTAATATAGTTTGAAGTCAGGTATTGTGATACCTCCAGCGTTGCTCTTTTTGCTGAGTATTGCCTTGGCTCTTTGCGATCTCTTGTGTTTCCAAATGAACTTTAGGGAAGATTTTTCAATCTCTGTGATGAATGTCATTGGTATTTTTATGGAATTTGCATTAAACATGTAGATTGCTTTTGGTAGTATAGCCATTTTTACTGTGTTGAGTCTACCAATCCATCAGCATGGGAGATCTTTCCATCTTCTTCAGTCTTCCTCAATCTCTTTCTCCTTCTTCAGGGGCTTGTAATTCTTCTTGTATAGGTCATTCACATCCTTTGTATGTTTATTCCTGGGCATTTGATTTTTCTTGAGGCTATTATAAATGGAATTGTTTCCATATATACTTTCTCAATTTGTTCATTGTTGGTGTATAGAAAAGCTAATGATTTTTATTAGTTGATTTTGTCTCCTACCATCTTGCTGTAGCTGTTTATGTGTCTAGGAGTTTTTGGGTAGAGTTTTTTGGCACTTTAAGATATAGGATCATGTCATCTGCAAATAGGGATATTTTGACAATTTTTTTACCTATTTGTATTTCTTTTATTTCTTATTCTTGCCTAATTGCTCTGGCTAGGAATTCCAGGACTATGTTGAATAGGAATGGGGATAGTGGGCACCCTTGTCTCGTTTCTGATTTTAGGGGAAATGGTTCCAGGTTTCCTCCATTAAATATTATGTTGGCTATAGGTTTGTCATATATAGCCTTTACAATGTAGAAGTACATCTTTCCTATTCCTAGTTTTCTTATAGCTTTTATCATGAAGTAGTGTTGAATCTTATCAATGGCTTTTTCTGCATCTATTGAGATGATCAAGTGGTTTTTGTCTTTGATTCTATTAATGTGCTGTATTACATTTATAGATTTGCATATGTTGAACCATCCCTGAATCCCTGGGATGAAGCCAACTTGGTTGTGGTGAATGATCTTTCTGACATGTTGTTGGATTTGGTTTGCCATTATTTTATTAAGGATTTTGCATCGGTGTTCATTTAGGAGATTGAGCTATAGTTCTCCTTTTTTGAGGTTTCTTTGTCTGGTTTTGGGATGAATGTAATACTGGCTTCATAAAATGAGTGAGGCAGTGTTTCTTCCCTTTCTATATCATGGAAAAGATAAGGAGAGTTGGTATTAGTTGTTCTTTAAAGGTCTGAGAATTCAGCTGAGAATCCATTAACTCCTGGACTTTTCTTTTTTGGGTGACTATTTATTGCTGCTTCAATTTCATTTTGTGTTATAGATCTATTCAGGTGATTAGTACCCTCGTGGCTCAATTTTGGGTGGTCATAAGTATCTAGAAATTTGTCCATTTCTTCAAGATTTTCAAATTTATTGGAATATAGTTTCTCAAAGTAGTCTCTGATGATTCCCTGGATTTCTGTGGAGTTTTTTGTTATCTCCCCTTTTGCATTTCTGATTTTACTGATTTGGGTTTTTTCTCTCCTCATTTTAGTCAGGTTTGCTAGAGGTCTGTCAATCTTGTTTATTTTTGCAAAGAACCAGCTTTTTGTTTTGTTGATTCTTTGCATGTATGTGGCTGGTGGAATACCACATGATGCTTGGAGCTCACCTGTTTGGTCTGCCGAATGTCTCCCAAGCAGGTTTGGAGCCAGCGTCTGGTGGCAGTAGGAGCCCTTCTGTTTTCTCAGTGTAACGTGGTCTGGAGAAGCTTTCTATGGGCTAGGGGTTCAGGGGGCCGACATTTTGATTCTCCTTGGTGCTTTATTTCCGCCAATTGTAGCTCCAGAGTTTCAGCAAGGTTTTGGAGTCATAGAGCTCATGCTGTCTGGTTCTGAGCCCTAGTCACCATCTTTGATCCTCTATTTAGGTATATTTTTGATCTGGTGTTGTGTTTTTGTCTGGGATCAGCCTTAGCCCTATGGTTTCCATGAAGCTCAGACTAAAGTGACACATCACCATACCTGGCTTGTTGGTTGAGATAGGGTTTCCCTAACATTTTTCCCATGCTGTCCTTGAGCTGTGATCCTTCTGATCTCTGCTTCTCTACTTTGCTGGCATTATTAATCTCTGCTCTTTATTGTTTGCTTCTTTCTAATATTTGATAGGTAATTATGGTATTCATTTCCTAACTCCTTATATTTGATGGGTAAGTCATTAACATTTAGCTTGTCTTTTTCTCTAACATAGTCATTTAATGCTCTAAGTTTCTCAGGCAGGTAGAGTTGCTCAGGTGATAGAATGCCTGCTTAGCAAATGCGAGTCCCTGAGTTCAAACCCCAGTGCCTCCCCAAAAGGCTCTAAGTTTCTAAAAGCTACTTTGTAAACACTTATAAGTTTGATATATATTCTCATATTAAATTTCACTTCTGAGTATTTCCTCACACTTTTATAATTTTATTTGATCTATGGATTATTTTTAAGTATATTTTTAAAAGTTTTCAGTATATGGATACTTTAAGTTATTTTATTTTTTATTAATTTAAAATATAAATTAACTGTAGTTAAATAATACAATTTGTCTTATATCATTCCCTTGAAATCTGTTGAGACTTTCTTTACCACCTAACACATAATCAGTTTTCTTAAATATCTTAAATATTCTCAAAAACAACTGAGAATAAACTTTTCTTTTAGTGTGTCCTATATATCTCTAGTAGGTTAAACTGTTAATCACCTGTAGTCTAACTGATTTTTATACTCTTATCATTTACTGAGAAAAATGTGGTGTCTTCTACTCTGAATTAAAATATTTGCCTATTTCACCATGTATTGTACACACAAAAGCCTAGAATTTATGTCTTCTTGTTAAATTGAAATCTCTATCATGATAAGTTTTCTGTCTTTTACTCTATTTTGCTAGTTATTAGTTTATGGGTTTATGTTTGGTTAGCATTTAACTGGTATATATAATTCTACCATTTGATTTTCAAACTCTATATCTCTATCTTAATGTTTTAAGGTATCTTTTGTAAACAACATACAGCTAGATGTAGTAAATTCAGGACTGAAATTTTTTTCATTGAAAATTTTGAATGTGTGTCTAAGTGTGTGTGTGTGTGTGTGTGTGTGTGTGTGTGTGATAGTTCATCTGCTCATCATTTTTAGTCTCCTGCTTTTTGTTATCCTTTCTTTTCTGTCTGATTTTTGATTGAGTGAGAGACTTTCCATCACTCCATCTTGTACTTTTTCTGGATTCTAACTTATGTTCTTTATACATAATATGTTCTTTATACATAATATGTTCTTTATACATAATATTTTAGTGTTTATTATATACATATTTAAGTGCCATAATCAAAATGAACTAATTTCCTTGCTGTTGAGTTACTCTCCTCTTGTGTGTGTTATTGCTCATTTAACAGTGACTAATGATGTAGCCCCTAGTATAGTTATTTACATTACAAATTATTTTTATAGCACAAGCCTTTCTAGCTTGGACTGGTCAGAGCTTTTTCTCCTTTCTCCTAATCCTGATCAAGCAATAGAAATGAAGCTCAAGGTTATCATGTTTCTGAAATTACCTTCAGTCCAAAAACCTACTGCAGCACTCATCTTCCAATTTTACAACTTTTATTTTATTTCATAGTGGATTTTTAAAAATCCTATCAGCTCAGGAGTGCATTCAATTATTTTTATGTATTTCATTCAGATTTTTTAAGATATTCATAGTTGTTCAGGGTATCTTATCCATAATATTATCAGAAGTTTAACTCTCTCTGAAGAAATTTGTTAGCTGTGTGAGAATGGATTAGATGCATTTTAAATTTCAAGCATAATCTCTTCAATGGATTGCTAACTTTCTTTTATTTCAATTTTGAAATATTAACATTTATGAATTAAAAGTACTCACAGTTATCTATTATAAAATATTTGTTTTCAGTTGGTCCAGGGCTGAGTCAGGAAATGCATTTCTGAATCCTTCAGCAAACAGAATCTTCTGTTCAAATCTTCTTTGAACATGAATCATCTTTCTGATTCCAGGAAGTGTCAAGAAAATGAAAGGCATATTTATGAAAGTTAGGCTTCAAAAAGTAAAAGGTGATGATCTAAGAAGTAGCAGCACTGCAGGAACTACTGGAGTCACCACAAGATAACCTTCCTTGACAAAATTGAAAATCAACCATGTGGACTGGGAAAAATATAATCGTGCCTTGTGGATTGACACTTGCTCTGAATTTAGGATGCTTTTGTAGGTCGACCCAATCTTTTGTGATTAAGGTCACAGCAATGCTAATCTACTACTGTGCAGGTAATAAGGATTTAGGGCAAACTTTGTGCTAGAATGATAGGAGGGTGACATTTTATACTAGTTGGTATTAGATATACAAAATATATCCCATCACCAACTTCTGTTAATTAGAATGCCTATTTCACCCTACAGGATTTCAAGTTCAATACATTACATTCTTAGAGAAATGTTTTTTGTGTCACAAAAAATTTTGGAGACAATAATGCTGAAGTTCCAGAAATCACTCCTAATGGACAGGTAGTTGGTCCTGAAATGTAACTGCTCCATGATTAATAAAACTGGTTGGCAACAACAAAAGAAACTGCCAGAGGTTTCTATGCTCCACAAAACTGCTCATTAAATCAAGCTTCATATGAAATTTATTTTGACAAAAGAGTTTTCTTTGCAGATATTCTGGCACTTTCTGATGGGAGAATATCACAATTGTGAAAGTTCTCATATATTCTCACATATCTCTAGCTTTCTTTCTTGTCAAAGGTAGACAGACATTTAAATGGAAGGTTAATTTTCCCGAGAATTGATCAGTTCTGTTATGCTATGAAATGAAAAACTCACATTGGGGCCTTCTTGTTCAATTTAGGACACACAAGAATGTGCAGAAGCCTTTCTACATACCTCACAAAAATATCTTGAAGAATTTCATTAAAATAAATATCTGAAAACTTCTATTAGCTGTATATGTAAAGAATTTTTAAATAAGTAAAGGATAAGCAGCACCAAAGAAATATTTCATAAAATTGGACTGTTTACTACATACAGGCACACTTGCAAAAACGTTCCATAATTTGCTAAAAATCATTCATAACAAAAACACCCAGATCCATATTACTAAGTCAATATAATAAGCAACAACTAAGGTCGGACTACGACCTCATTGTTTTTGTATCTCTTGATATACAACTGAGATGTGTTCCAGACATTTCTGTGACCTTCTTTCATCTTGAAAGTTTCATGAAACAGTGAATTCAGGTATTTTTCTTCTGGTAACAGGGTAACAAGTGAACTCCCTATTACATAATTTAGCTGTTATATAAGTTTTGTTGAATAAAATACAAAACACACAAGAAAACCTTAGCCTTCCCAAAGGAGAATATGACTCAATATCATAATTTTTTGATGAATTAAACATTTAGACAAAAGAAATAAATCACCAAGAAAGCAGTTCATATCAGGAATTTTTCTTTGTTGTTAATTTTTGTTTTTCTTAGAGTTGGAACACATTCAATCTAAACCTTTATAATCATATTTTCACATTATACAGTAAGACTTTAATGCATGTTTATGAGGTAGAATATATAAATATAGATAAACTATTTTTGCTAATTTCAAAGTTTGGCACAAAGAAAAAAGTAAAATCAATGAGAATTATATTTAAAATGTGAAAATCAGCAGAGAAAAGAGATTTCCTTTTTAACCTATGAGCATGTTTCAAGAAATAATAAATAAAAATGTATGATACAATAGTATTTGTTCATGAATGATTCACATTCAAAAACAAGTTTTATTCCCTGGTATCTATCTCTTTTGTTTTGTATGCTATGTGTTTGTGTGTATCTAGATAGATAAAGACACAGATATAGTAAGTACCTCTGTTAACATATCAGAGTGGTTCAAACATATTTGCATGTTTTCTATGATTCAACATGCTCCACTACCCGCATTTTTAATACATTGATTTTGTTGATTTTTCCTTTTTCTTACTGATAGGAAAGGTTCTAGCCAAAAAAGAAATATATATTCAGAAAACCTCAGATTGAGTGTTACCTCCTTTATGAAACCTAGACCCATTCTTAGATAGACTATCAAGGTATTCTGTAATAACTCAAAATAAGTTACCGAGTATAGTATGAATTATTTTGTGTATGTTTTTCTTTTTCCTAATTGGTACCATTTTTAAAGGTAGAAAGCAGGTCTTATTCTTCTTTGTCAGAGACAGAGGGACAAAGGCATGACAAATTGAGAGGAGAGATCTAGCACTGCCTTGCCCGTTCTAAGTAGTTACCAGATGAATAGAAACTTTGACTTGGTAATCCCACTATGGTTGGCATTGCCTTCAAATGTATAATTACCTCAGGAGTGGTCTCTACTTAAAAAAAAATTATTATTTAAGAGGAAGTGAACCAATTTGTGTTATAATACATGTAAATGTCTCAAGGAAACTCCCTGTAAAGATATCTTAAACAAACAAAATTGTCATTTTTTTTCACAAAATCGGAAAAGAGGAAGGCAAAACAGGTCCTGTCTGGGAGGGTGTAGGAGGGTGAATATGGTGCAAATACTGTGTGCACATGTTGTAAATGGAAAAATGAGACCTGTTGAAACTATTCCAAGGATGGGGGTAGGGAGGATAAAGGAAAGTGGTGGAGGGGATGAATTCAACAATGACATATTTGATACATTGTGAGAACTTTTGTAAATGTCACAGTGTACCCCCAGCACAACAATAATAAAAAAAACTATTTTTCCTAAAAAATTATTTAATTACATGATGTCAGTGACAGACCATTTGCATGGATGAGACAGATGAAACAACATATATGCACTTCAGAGTTGGAAAGAACTCTGTGCGTGGGCAGGGATTTCACCAGAGCTAAGCTAAGCCAGGTACATTGACTAGGTTTTCATAAAAATATATGTATGTTTTTCTCCAACAAAAACATGTTGAATAGGAAAAATAATCAACTAGACTTCTCTGTTACTCTGAATAACTAGTGACTTGATAATTTCCCTCTGGGCCTCTGTTCTTTCTGATTCTGCTGGTTTCCGAAAGGGAGAAATCCAGAAAAGTTATGTGTGTTCTACCAACTTGATCTATAGGGGGCAAAGGCTTTATGATGGTCATAAGTCTCACAGACACTGAAAAAAGTTGAGGGAAAGCATGGGATGCCATATGACTGACATATATAAGTGATACATTTTCTGCTAGAGCCACAGCTCATCTCCATAATCCACACTACTGCTGAGAAGACAAAGTGAGAAATGCAGTCTATCTGATGCCATACCTAAAACAAAATAAGCTGCAGTTAATCATTTATTGACCTAATCAAATAATAAGCCCAGTAAGTAAATACCAAGAGTACATTGCAATGATCCAGAGAATTTTGTGAGAAATCTTGCATTCACAAATAAAACTATGATCAACAGCCAATATTGGCATCTAGGTGACAGCATCATCAGCATTTCACTAGAATTCTGTCTGTAGGAATGAATGTTCACCTTATATGTAAATCTTTTACAGTAATAAATGGAATTTTATTTAGCCTTTAGAAGCCAACTTTTCTTAAAAGAATCTTCAAAACTGTGGTTTTATAATCACAAAAAAAGAGAATTGCTGTAGCATTTCAATTAATTTGCTTATTCTGTAAAGTTGACAGTTTATGGTGCACATCATGCCAAAGGTATCACAAGAGCATTTGAGTCCTGTGGAAATGTGAGTGTCTTGTTAGTATGTGGAAGAACATTTCATAACCCCCCCCCACTATCTTCTTCCTACCAAAGTGTAACCCCTACTTAGGGTCCCTGAGACAATTATTGAGGAAGCCACTGGGTGACTATAAATGACCACCTCTTTATTTTTCTTCTTAGGGAGAATAGTTGGTTGTCAATAAACTTTTTTTCCCCAGAACTTCAACCCTCATTTTTCCTTTTGTTATGCTGTTGCTTCAACCTAACTTTCTTTTATCCTGTCTTATTGAGGACCGGGAATACAAGAAAACAAAAGTTGCTGATCTCATTTTAGTCTGTCCATTAATATATATTTAGGTGGAATAAACCATACAGAGTTACTTTCTCATTTATCAGCCCCTATAACTTTTAATTAACCTTTTCATACTCAAAAACATTGTGTTGTTTCAGAGAACACAAATATTTATGGTTTTCATCCTCTCATACATACTTGCCACTATAATACATATGTGATATAATAAAACATATGTAATAGATATTGCATAGAATATTTAGATATACATAATGGGTTGTGTACGGGGTTTTTTTCATATTAGCAGTAATTAAGAGAGCTTACACCAATACCTCAGAATCTTGTGTAACAGGAATTAAAAACTCACATCTTGATCAGTACAAGTAAGTATTTTTGACCTTGGACAGAGTATTCTCTTTATTTACATGAATGATCTGCTAAGTACTTTCATATTTCATTTTTTTACTTGAAGACAAAACCAGTTGAAGAAAAGAATTGAAGAATGCATAACATGTATAAAATTCATTTTTGCTATATCTGGAAGGAAAGAATGGACAAATATCTAATATATTTATAAGATTTGGTTATAGGTAAAATCAGTGATACCACTTGATCCCAAAAGTTGATCCATTGTTTATCATCAAAAATATTCCTTCTTCCTTTAGAACTTTAAAAATGTGTTTTCAAATTAGTACTTGGATATAGATCTTTTGCGTAGGTTTTAAACCCTTCAGGGCAAGAAACAAGTCTGTCTTTGCCTTCCACAGGACTTAATATGTGCTATTGTCCACAAATGTACGTAGATTAATAAATTATTTGAAAAACACAGGTTTAGATCTAAACCCATACTTTCCTTGTTACAACCTAACAGAAGTGGAATCAAGCTTCCTCTTATTAGCATAATTGTGCTTCCTGACTCCTGCTGGCTCTGTAGGGGTACAAAGATATCGCTCCACTCTGCATGCCAAACACTCTCAGACATTCTCACTCCTACTGCAAGCCACCTGCCAGGGTCATATCCAACATTCTACATGTCTCTAAGAACCTTTCTTGCTCGGCCAGGCACCACTTGCCAACCACTAGAACTTTGACCTTTGGCATTTCTAGCAGGATTACTGGGTATAAAGTTAGAAGCCTAAATTTGAAAGTTGTGTCCACACACAAGAAAACAAAACATGCTATTAAAAAATGAGGCCTTGACTAAAGAATAAATTTCCAATGAAGCAACTAGTAAAAACTGGTCAACAAATATAAATTCCCCAAGCAGACAGGTCACACCATAAAGATATGAACATCAGTTGAAAGGCTAACTTAGGAGTCTTTGCTCCCATTTCCTGTGTAGGGAACAGCAAATGTTTCTCTCTTTTTTTCCTCCCCCTGCCCCCACCTTGTCTATACTTTATCTTGTTATACTACAATAAATGCTTGCTAAAAATTTAACAAAAAAAAAAGAAAAAAGAAAAAACAAAAGGCTAACTTAGATTGCCAACATATGCAAAACGATATGTTCATATACCTGAGGTTATGTTATGGTTGATAGGGAAAAGATAATGACATCTTTTTAAGTAGCAATTTAATCTTAACATAAATTTGGTTTTAAATTATAAAACGTTTCAAATGTGTTAACTACATAGAAGAAAATAAAGCCAAAATCTATGAATTCAACATTATAGATGAAACAGATAATTCCATCTTGGTATGTAAGTTTTAAAACTTTAAAGAAAAGGGATAATAAGTATTCCTATCATGAATGTAATTGATGTTAATTGTTAAAAATTTTGGAAAAAATAATTCTCATTTTGGTGTGTAACCTCCTGTGTATTATATGTGTTTTAAAGTTGGGATCATATCATGAATGCTTTTTCACATGTGAAAATATTTTCATGATTTTATCATACTCTATCTGCTAGTTGATGTATTATTGGATAATTAGGTTGTTTTTGTTTTTATTGTCATAAACAGTTCTAGTAGTCCTGATTCATTGCTTTTTTTTCACTTCTCATCTTCAGCCCCTCAATGGCACCTACAAGCTGTAAATGCAAACTTCATTGTCCATCTAATTTAAAACTTTATAAAGATACTGTTTAGACTAGAGCCTTCTTCTCAAAGAGTGGCATTTATAGGCCAACAGTATACCTATCTGGGGAGCACCTGTTAAAAATGGTAAACCTCAGACCCTGACTCAAACCTACTAAATGAAAATCTGAACTTCAATAAGCTTCATTAGCGAATCATGCAAATAGTGAAGTTGCAGAAAGACCGCAATGGTGAAAATCATCATCTCATTAGCCAACTAATACTAACACTGTAACACTTCCTCCATGCTTATACTCCATTCTCTTAAGCTATCTCTTAGGTATTTTAATTACATGCATGAGATGTAGTCAATATTTATGTTTTAAGTAGGGGATTTGCAATTGAAAAGCTCTGCCACTAGGAAAGACCATATGGCACTGGAGTCTCAATGATTTTCTTTTCCTCTTTGGCCTGCCTCATTCCCATTATAATACGTCTCTGTAATATCTTGACTTAGTTAAATGTTTGTTTCCTTTTACTATCTACCATATTATTACCTTTTTTATTACTCTCATAGCCCTTATCACTTTGTCTAATTATCATTTTTATTAATGGAAGTTTTCATTGTGTATCTTCTCCTTTAAAATATAATATCCATTCCAAATTTGGTGGTATATATCTTAGTCCCAACTACTCTGGTAGCTGAAGCAGAAAGATCAGTTGAGCCCAGGAGTTCAAGATCAACTTGTATAACATAGAGAGAGTCTTTCTTACACACACACAAAATGCTCCATGAGACATGTTATTGGAGTAGGGCCAATAACAGTGATTTTATATTGATCATGCTCAACACATATTTGTTAAATGAGTGGATGCTATGATGAGAATCTTTGCACACTAAATTTTATGTGAATAATTGGAGATTTCCTTAGCATAATGCCCCTGAATATTTTTCCACTGAATTTCTTTTCTCTTGAAGTCATATTACTAAATTGGATTCCAGGCAGTTCTTCTTATTTACAGGATATAAAAGTACACACACACACACACACACACACACACACCCAAACATGAGTCTTCTATGGGACAATTTCATAAGTCAGTAGGAGGAAGTAATTTTAAGTGTTTCTTTGATGACTACTGAAACTTGAACAATTGTTAAGGTCTCTGATATTTATATTCTTCAGTTTTTTCTCTTTTAATGGAGTATCCAATTCCTTTCCTCATGTAGCTGTTGGTGTGCTTATAATTTTCAAATTGATTTTTATGGTTTTGTTGAAGACTTGGAGATTTCTGTAAATAAGATTATTTCTGAAAACAAACAGTTTAACTTCTTTCTTTCCAATTTGAATGACTCCTTACTTTTTCTTGGCTGAGTGCTCAGTTTAGAACTCACTGTAATATGTTGAATAGAAGTGGTGAGAATGGTCTGCCTTTTGGTATTTGTGGTCTTAGAGAAAAAACTTTCAAGTTTTAACCATTGAGTATAATATTAGCCATGGGATTGTCATGTATGGCTTTTTTTATATTGAAGTAAATTCCTTCTATTCCTACATGGAATACAAAACAAGGCCTTTATATGCATTGTCCTGAACCAGTTGAGAAGATATTGGTGTCAGGGGTGCAAGATGTCCCAGGGTAGTCTACGGATGTGCTAAAGGGTTCTTGCTCTCAGAACACTCTCAAGAATAAGAGCCTGAAGCACCAGAGTTACAGGCAGGAAAGAAAATTTATTGATATAGAAAGGTTCATCTCCCAAATGGCAGTTAGGGACTTTAATGCATAGGAGGAGAGTTGTAGCTGTCCTATAACATAAATCAGCCCCACAACATCGAGATAGTCTTTAGCTACTTCCTTCTGTGGGGGGCAAAGAAGGGCCCTGGCAGGAGTGAGGGATCCAAAGCTGAAGAGGTGTCTAAAGATCTCTGGTAGCAAGAGTGGGTACAGAGTAACATTTGGAGTTTGATGGAGTGTAAGTGAGAAGAAATGAAACACACAAGAAGATTAAGGAGGCATGGACCAAGGCACAGGACAGCTCCAATAATAATTCATCCCAGGAGAGGGAAAAGCCATGAGAACCAGCCACCAAGCCAGTCCTTAAGTTTCCACCCATCCCAAGTTTGTACGGGGACATGGGCAATTTTTCTGATGTTAGTGGCAATGTTTGTTACTGTTTGTTGAGTGTCATCAATTTGAAGGCAACAGTATGAATGGTTGAATTTGCCACAGATGCCCACTTCCTCAACTAGAAGATAGTCTAAGGCCAAGCAGTTCTGATGTATAGCAGCACACATATGGGCCTGTTGTCTGGCCAGTAATTCTAAGGCAGAAGCAGTCTGGTTGATGATAATTTTTAACCTAATGATTCGATTGAGCATGTAAATGGAAATCTGGTAATGCCAACTCCCATCTTGTGCCCAGAGATCCTTAGAACAAACACAGCAGTTGGTGAGATTAGTAATGTTGTCCAGGAGATGGTGGGGGTCCATGGGTGGTGATGAAGGACCTGTCCCATTATAACAGGGGAAAAGAAGTATAAATTTCATAACATAAGGAGGATTATATCTGGGAGAGAGCACAGAAATGGGAAACTGAAAATTAGAGCCCTTCAGTGTGGGCAGGTTCACTCTTGGGGAGAAGTCACCAATAGGCCTATGCTTAGAACTATGGTTAGAGTGAGATAGAGTGTGATGGAGGGGTAGGGGAGGGGATCTGACATAAGTTACTTTCCTGATGGAGTCTTCTTAAAGAGAAATTTAAGATCCTAGATGGGTTTGCATAAGTAGTGAGTCTCCTCAGGAGCAGGTTTAATGCTGGCCATGTTGGTAGGGGAAATCCAGCACTTGACTCTGGAGATGTGGATCCAAGATTCCAGTCCAGCCACTCAGACTCCTGTTGAGTGGAAAGAAGCACAAGTTATGGCCTCTCTCATAGGGGCTCCAAAGGCTCCCTGGATATGTGAGGAATTTTAATAAGCACCAAATCACTGGGGAAAAGGGTGGAGGAGAAGAAGAGGGGCATGAGAGATGCCTTGGTGTAACTTGGTTAGGATTTGTTAGAACATAGCTAGCTGGGTGATGTGGGAAATAAGTTTGGCCATTTCACCATTGAGAATGAGGTTATTAGTGAGAAACAGATGGCCATAAAGAGACTAAAAAAAGGTGATACCTAACTTTCCCAGGGTGTTTCTGAGGCAGAGGAGGGACAAGGGCAGGAGTTTGGGCCAGGTAAGATGTGTTTCCTGGGCCAGTTTGGCTAGGTGGCACTTGGGTAACTCATTGGCCCATTCTACCTTCCCCAAAGACTGTGCCTCCAGGCACAGTGGAAGTGATCTTTTAGGTGAACCTGAACAGGAGGGGCTGTCCTTGCCTTCCCAATGGTGGAGCTGTCTGTCCAGACTGATGGGTCCACTTGTTCCTCAATTAGGGGCATGCAGAAATACTCTCCAGGTGGGAATAGTATTTGGACTTTAAGTTTGGACAAGAAGTCTCTTCCCAACAAGGGGATAGGGGTCTCAGGGACTAGTAGAAATGAGTGTCAGAAGTGGAGGTTCCTCCAAGAGCACACCAAAGGCTGGGTAAAATATTGTTCTAGGGGCTGGCCTGATATACCCTGAATGCTGACTTTGTTGTTAGACCTGGGACCTGGAGAGAAAGGAATGACAGATAGTAAAGCAGGCTCTACTATCCAAAAGGAAGATGACCTTGGATGTCAAGAACCAGAGCCTGGACAGGAGGCCCTGGAACCCATCATTCAAGGGAGCCATCTGGCCACTGAGTAAGGAGACAAGGGAGTTTTGGGGGTTGGGTGGCCAATCTCCTTGCTCCCCTTGGGTGGAGAGGAGGAAGTGGCTCCCTTAGGGGCAGTTGGGGTGTCTTAGAGGTATCCTCTTCTTCAGGTTTGTTTTTACAAATCATAGTTGGGGTTGGAGCACCTCTCTTACACTGTTTCCCTGGGGGCAGTCCTGAAGGATAAAGATGGGCAGCAGGGGTGTAAGGGAGGACAGTGCTTGGCGAGGTGTTGGAAAAACCCCCCAAATTGGCACTCAGTCAGGGGAGCATACATCACCCAAGGAAAAGCAAGGAATGAAAGGGCAGGGAACTTCCTGAGGGCAAAGATACTTTATCATCTCCCTACTAGATGGAGGCATGATGTCTTCCCAGATGTCCCTGAAGAAGGTCAACCAGTGTTGTTGGGGCAAAAGGGCCATTGGGTCATAGTGCAGAATTGAGAGAGGAAGAAAAACCTGGCAGTTGGAGGGATTCAGACTCTCTCATGTGGCAGTAGGGCAGTCCCGCATAACCCTGGGACAGGCTCAGTGCATTGCACTCTGAGGAGGAATGTGCTGGATTCTGCCAGAAGTCTCAGTGGGCTTGAGAAATTCCCCCTCTGCTTTCAAGAGAAACCTTCCTACAGACAGAAGGAGAAGGCAGCCAGAGAGTTCTGCTTTTGGCTACTCCACAGCAGGGGGGCTTTCCCAGTAGAAATAATCCACAGGAGTGCCAGATGATCACAGTCACTTCCCAGGCATACTGTCTCTGATTAGGCACAGCCAATACCAACCTTTCACTCTGGAGAGAAGAGTGTCCCTTCATAGGTTGCCAAGATGTTATGGGCATGAGATGTCATGGAGGAATCCTCAGCTGCACTAGCGGGTTCTTGCTCTCAGAACACTCTCAAGAATAAGAGGCTGGAGCACCAGAGTTACAGGCAGGAAAGAGACTTTATTGGTAGAGCATGGCTGAGCAGAGAGACACACAGTGGGGACTGGAAACCGGTTTCCCCCCAAGTGCTGGAGCGGGGTGATATGATTTCAGCCCTAAACTAAAGAACAGTTTGTAGTGGAATCCTATAGGTCCATTCTTCATGCATGCAGGCCTCCTGTACCTCCTGGTCCTCTGGCCAATCTTGATTCTCCACTTCTTCCAGTTCGCAGGGGCTTCTGCATTCCTAAGATGTCACGGGGCTAATTTATGTTATGGTACTGCTACAGCCTTTGTTATATTGAGGTAAATTCCTTCTATTCCTATGTGGGATACAAAACAAGGCCTTTATATGCATTGCCATGAGCCAGTTGAAAAGATGTTGGTGTTATCCTAATTTGACTATGATATAACTGAATCATAAAGAGGAAGTAACTTGTCAAATCATACAGACTTATGTAAGATAAATCAGCATTTTAATTCTATGTTCTTGAACTTTTTAGTTATTACACTGTTTTCCACTGTCATGTAAAGGGATAGAGGAATTACCCAAAACAAGGTCTTGTAAACCTTGTAATGATTATTTTTACCCTAAAAAGAAAAGGAGAATGATTTAAGAACTTCTTTGCAGGCAGAGGGACTGAAATTGTTATCACATTTGTGTTGTTTGAAAATCACATAAGAGAAAGAAGCTAGGACTAATGAGAGGATGTTATAATAATTTCAGGAATGTTTCATTTTACTAGGAAAATGACAAGTGGGAATGGTTATGTTTGATGATGTATGGCAAGTAGTGATGAAGGGAGAAAGTGGCCTCAGAATCTTCTAGGTTTCTAATTTAAGTGATGAGGCAGCTTAAAGTTCTATTTATTGATATGAAGACCACAAAAGAAGAAACTATGTTAGAAAGCATTCTTATAAAGTATAAGTAAACAGTCTATTATAATGTGTTGTAAAATACATTAACTTAGGGTAAACATGGGGACATTGGAAATATGTTTAGCATCCAACTCAGTCCCAGGACGTGATTACTGAAAAAAAGATGTCCCCGCTTAGAAGTGAAGAATTAAGGGTGCTATCTATATCTGTCCATGTCTTATATATATTTGAACTACATTTTACAGGCACGTAGTTCACCTTTTAATAGCTTGTTCTCCGAGTTTTTAACAACCTAATGTAATTTAGTATTTGAAGTTGAAGGCTCTTTTCCACCAGAAAAAATTCTAATTAGCACTTAACATATAGAACTTAATAATATCTAGCATGGCTATCCATCCCTCTTTCCTTGTGCTTCTCCCTTCTCCACTGTCATTATCAATATTGTGTCACATTTCAGATGAAATTTAAAATACTTGTCAAATATATGGCAAAAACCTCTCAAAATTCTTTAAACACACTTTAGGAAGAAACATCTACTAGTGTACTCTTCCCATTATAGAATACCAGAACATTTTTAGTTTCTTGGAGATGCTATTCTACATTGGTAGAAATAGAGAAAATTTTGTCAATAAAGTGTGTGCCCAGATAGTACTCTCAGGACCTGGGTTTTCCTCTTCTGGAGGAAGTCCTAAAAGTCAGCGCAGAGACCCAGAGAGCATTCCTGAATGTGTTAAGATGATAGACATGGGTGTTTGTTGGGGTGATGCCCACTACAGGGTAAATTTCAACTATGGACAACCCTGAAACAAACCACCTTTCAAAATCCATGCTTCAAAATCTATTATTAATCAATTCTGAATCTATTTATTGTATCAGTGAGGTAGACACGGAAGTAGTAATGGCCCCCAAAGATCTAACACCCAGTACCTAATACCAAATACCCATGAATTTACATGGAGAAAAGATCTTTGAGGAAGGATATGGAGATGAAGAGATGAATCTGGATCATCCTGGACTCAGTCTGACCAAAAGCATCCTTGTAAGAGGGAGGCAAAAAGATCAGACTTAGAGAAAGGAAACAGGAGGGTGGAAGCAGAGACTCATTTCGAAGATGGAGAAAGAGGTCATGAAGTAGCAATTATGGTGGCTCCTAGTAACTAGAAAAGACAAGGAAATAGAGTTTCACCCAGGGTCTATCAGAGAAAAACAGGCCTTTGGATAACTTGATATTAGCCCAGCGAATCTGATTTCAGACTTCTGACTTCCAAAAATTGGAGAGCAAATCTGTGTTGTTTTATACCATTAAGATTTTGGCAATTTGTCATAGCAACAATAAGAAGCTAATATAACTAGTAAACAGCTACTGGAGTATATATGTCAGAGTTATGTTTATGTCATTCAATCTGGTAGCCACATGTAGCTATAGCCACTCAAGTTGAAATGAATTAAATTAAAATGAGCTCCACAGTTGCACTAGCCATATTTCAGTGGCCTAATGTATCTATATGGCTAATGGCTATTATGCTGGAAAACATGAATTACAGATTATTTCCATTGTGTTTCCCTTCTCTCTCTCTCTCTCTCTCTCTCTCTCTCTCTCTCTCTCTCTCTCTTTCTCTCTGTCTCTATCTCTCCCTGCTTCCTTCCCTCCCTCCCTTCCATTCTCCCTCCCTCCTTGGAAAAGAGTGCAGGGAGTCAATACAAAGCATATAGACAACCATGAATTTTCCAAAGAGAAATCATCAGTTCAACTTGCTCTGGTTTATGGAAAAATTGATCTGTAATTAATGAAGCAAATCAGGACCTCTGATCTCTTAAGGTATAAAGGAATTAATACTGACTCTTAGAATTATATTCTCAGATTTTAAACATGAGGCCTATGCTAGTGCTTTTACACACAGGATTAGTTTTGAAATTACATGTAAGGGAATCTCATTATAGTAATGGAGAAGTTGGCAGAGCTAATACTGAACTTGCATGCAAGGCTTTCTGCAGCATAATAATATTGCTTACAAGGAAGTGTATGCATTGTAAAAATATAAAAGCCTTATTACTAAATTTACAGGAAATAAAGGAGGTACACAAAAAAACTTCAGGCTGTCAGAAAATCTGGATGATAGTAGAGCTACTGAACACAATTGCTCAAACTGATGACTATAATGTCTTGAGAAAGAAACAGTATTTCAGGCTGGGAGGGAGAGGAAGCATAAAGTTGTACTGAGGCAGGGAAGAAGAGAACTTCTGTAAGAGAAAAATTGTAGACCTGTAATAACTAAGAATAACAAAAGACATTAAGACAGCCCATCACTTATACTGCCCAAACTCTCAATGTTTTCTGCAGAAGCCATAAACAACTCAACTGTTTCCTTTGATGACCCACCTAGTTGTCCAAGGGCACAGTATCCCAACTGGTACAGATGAAAAAGAGGAAAAGAAACTTTGTGATTCTAAATGTCTAGAGATTATTCTTTTCTCTTGTTCATATTTAAATCCTATTGTGTCTTTCATAGATGAGATCAATGTATGCAATAATTTCCTTTGTATATAAGAAAAATACCTTGCTATTAATGGCAAATATGTTGAGTTCTTTGACAGAAGAATTGAGGTGAGATAGTTTGAAGGAAATCTTTGACTGATCAGGACTGCATTAAGGCAGGATGCACTCCAGATCCCTTAAGGAGACAGGTATATTCTTCTTTAGTCACAGAACCTCCTAAAATAGGCCTTTGACTGTTCAGTTCCTATTGAACTCAAAATGAGTACAGAGTTTATGTGGAAGTGGGGACTATACAAATTCATTATCCTGAAATGATAAAGGATTTACTGCCACATTGGACCAATTCCCCTACTGCATTTAGAAAAATAACTTTCTTGTTGTAGAACAGCTTTACATCTACCATGAATTGCAAAGATTTCCCATATCCTATACATCTAGTTTCCCATAACATTAACATCTTACTTTAGTATGGTATATCTATTATAATTAATTAAGAAAGATTAACATATTATTCACCAAAGTTCATACTCTGTCATATTTCCAGAGTTTTTTAAATCTACTATCATTTTTATGTTTCGGTATACCACATTTCATTTAGTCATAATATCCCCTTAAGCACTTCTTGGTTGTGACAATTTCTCAGACATTTCATGTTTTCACTAACTTTGCCAAGTTTAAGGAATATTAGTCAGGGCTTTTGTAGAATGTTCCTCTCCCAGGATTTTTCCAATGTGTTTCTTATCATTAAACTGGAGTTATGTGTTTTGGGGAGGAAGACCAAGCAAGTAAAATGTTATAAATGTTATTTTTTCACATCATACTTAACAACATGATTCATTACTGTTGCTGTTAACTTTAATTACTTGTTTGAGGTATTTGTCAAGTTTCGCTACTATAATGTTACTTTTCTCTTTCCCCTTTCTTACTGTACTTACTCTTAGGAAGGTACTCACTAATATAGCCTATATCTGAATGTGGAGTTAATATTTATGTTCCATCTACTTGAGGGCAGAATGTATCTACATAAATTAAATTCTTTAAATTCTTCTGCATAGAAATTTTGTCTGTCCCCCTCATTTAGTTTTTCACTTATTCATTTATTTGGTATTTTGTCTGACAAATGGTTTCTTTTATTTTTTGGTGGCACTAGGGTTTGAACTCAGGGCTTCATACTTGCTGAGCAGGTGCTCTTACCACTTGAGCCACTCCTCCAGCCTTGATATTTTGGATTATAAACTGACACAATATTACTTATTTGTTCAAATTGTTCAAATTTTGGCTATTAGTAATTAGGAGGACTTTCAGTTGGCGCCTCTGTCCTTTTTACCTACCACTACAAATGTAAGGTTGTTTTTTATTTTATTTTATTTTATCATTTTTACATTTACTTACATATGTATACATTATTTGTGCCACCTTCCCCCTTCCGCCCCCACTTTCCCCACTTCTGGGCAGATTTACCTGTTTCAAATACATCTCTGCATTTTGGCACTAGAAAATGCTCTAAACTCATTTCCACAATGTTCTCGAACTCTTTTTCTTGAACTAAGCTATTTAGAAACCAAGATGTGAACAATGAGTACACTTACTTCCATCAGCTTATCATTGCTTAGCCCTCTCAGCTAACAGAGCAAGGGACTAATGGTGTAAATATTAATTCATGTATGTATAAATATGTATAATTATTTTTATGTGCAACATCTGTATATGTTTATTAAGCAAAACAGTAGCTCAGACTGTTGTCTCTAAACTCTAATTCATTATCAGATGAACTATTTTAGCCTTCTACCTTGCTGTCTATAACTTTCCACTCCCAAATGAGAAACATGGTTCCTACTATGTGTAATTTATTTGCTTAAATGTTCGGTTCCCAGTAATGTCTGTAGAAGTATCAGAATTGTTAACCAAAACTGCATTATAGTTTCATTATTGTGTTTTTGCACAGTTTCTTTTGCTTTAGTATTACCTACTGGAGTAATTTCCAAAGTTATGGAGGTCAGCACCTTTTGCCTTCACCACTTCAGTGAGGTTACTTTCCCATTTTTAATATAGTTAGATTGTTTTCTCACATTGTGTATTCCACATACAACAAGCCTTACATATCTGCAGTAAATCCTAATTGATTGTGGTGTATAATTGCTTCTGTACATTTTGGGGTTAGATTTCCTAATATTTTGTTTTATATTCTAAATCTGTTTTGATGACATCTTTTGCTCTGTAGTTTCCTCTATTCCTAATATTTTATCTGGTTTTGATAATGGGATAATGTGGGCCTCACATTCCCTCTGCTTCTATTTTGTGGGAGAGATTATGGACAGTCAGTATCACTTCATTTTCTTGAAAATTGGATAAAATTCAGCAGTGAAATACTCTGGCTCTGGTGTTTTCTTTCTTTCTTTGAAAGGTTATTAACTATTGATTCAATTTTAAAAGATATAAGCCTTTTCAGATAATATATTTTTCTTTGTATATATATTTGTATGGTAGTTAGAATGTTTGAAAGAAGTGGCCCATTTCAAAATTTGTAGGCTTAAAATTGTTTTTAATATTCCTTATTACTTTTTAATAAGTGTAAGATCATTAGTGATGACCTTTCATTTCTGATATTGCTGTATTATGCTCTCTCTATTTTCTTGATTAGACTGTATAGAGGTTTACAAATTTAATTGATCTTTTTCAAAGAATCAACATTTGGCTTCATTGATTTTTCTCTATTTTTTTCTTGTTTATTTTAATTTATTTCTATTCTAATTTTTACCATTTCTTTTCTGCTGCTCAGTTGAGGATTAAAATGTTCTTTTGAAACCTTAGTTTATTGATTTTAGAGTTTTCTTCATTTTGGATATATGTATTCAATGCTGTAAATTTCCCTCTAACTTTGGCTTTCATTGCATCCAACAAATTCTGATAGTTTTAATTTTCATTGTTTAAAACATTTTTAAATTTCTCTTGATATATCTTCTTTGGTTCATTTCTTATTTAGAAGCATGTTAATTTCCATATAATTGGGGATTTCCACTTTTCTGTAATTGATTTCTATTTTAATTTTAATCCCAAAACATAACTTGCATGATTTTAATTTTTTCAAATGTCTTAAGATGAGTTTTATGACTCAGAGTGTGGGTCATAAATAAGGTTGAGAATATGGGTCTCAAGCTCATTGTGTGAGCTTAAGAAAATGTGTATCCTAGTGTTATTGGGTAAAGTATTCTATAAATGTCAGTTAGGTTCAGTGGATTGATAGTGATATTCAAGTTTCTATATCTTTACTGATTTTTTGCTTGTTAGATCTATCAGTTATTGAAATTGTCCTACATTTCTTAGATATTCTCATCTTTCTTTCATTATTTTATTTTCCCTTTGCATTTCAATTTGTGAAGTTACTATTGACATATCTTCATGTTCACAGCTTCTTTCCTTGGATATGTCCAGTCTAATGATGAGTTCATCAAAAACATACTTCATTTATTTGCAACATTTTTGATATCCAGCAGTTCCTTTAGTTTCTTCATGGAGCTTCCATCTTTGTGCTTATGTTATCCATCTTTTGTTAAATGTTATCTGGTTGGTTTTTCCAAAAAAGATTAAATTTATTTTTAGATAATAAAAATATAAAAATTATACATGCTCATAGGTGACGTTTTGCTGCATGCACACTTACATTATGTAATTTTTTTGACACTGGGGTTTGAACTCAGGGCCTCATGTTTGCTATGCAGGTTCTCTACCACTTGAGCCACTCTACCAACACTGCATTATATAATATTTAAATCAGGTTAAGTGTGTCTGTGTCCTCGAACATTTATTATTTCTCTTGCACGAAAATATTCCAAATCTTTTCTTCTAGCTTTTTAAAACATACAGTACATTGTCATTATTTGTAGTAATCCTACTGTGTTATACACACCAGGGAGCTTACATTTCAATGTAAACAAATAATTTTTGGTAAGTCATATGAATGTAAATAAACAATAAGATGTGATGGCATTATGGTTAGGAAAGGCATCTCTGAAGATTGGTCATTTGGGAAGAAACATCACTGCTGGGGAGGAGCAAGCCATGTGTAGAACAAGGAAAAGAATATTTCAAGAAGAGGAATTATAAAGTGGAAAAAATTCATAGTGGAATCAAACTTGGCATCATTGAGAACTGAGCAAGAGCCCTAATGGCTTGAATAAGGTGAGCATAAGAGAGAGGTAAAGGAAATGAAGTTGAAGCATAAGGCAGGGAACATATAGGACAAGGTAATGCATTTTTATTTGTGTTATAAGCAGGGTATGAAGCAAATTTTTATAGGAGACAGATATAATCTACTATGTATTTAAAAGATCATTCTTGCTACTATGGAGAAAATAACTATCCATAGCAAGTACTGGGACCCAGAAAAACTAGTTATGGGATTATGGCAATACTTTATGTTGCAGTTAACGATGGCTTAACTGAAACATAACATTACTGGTATCTTTGTAAGAAGTCACTAGTTTATCTTAGTGAGGTTAGACAGTGAAGTTATTATGGCTGTAAAAATACGCATAATAGCGACTGGGGATACAGCTCAGCGGTAGAGCATCTGCCTAGTAAATACAAGGCTCTGGGTTCCATTCACAGCACTATAAAAAAAGAATTCCCAAAATACACATAATAAATTATATAACATTTCTGTTATTTCTGAAGCTGATGTGTTTGATAGACTAAATAGGAGCTTTTCAAAATTTAAAATACATATTAATCATGTGAGGATCTTTATAAAATGGATTCTGATTTTAGTACAGCTTTATAAGGACTAGAAATTGTATATTTTAAGAAGATCCCAAATTGTGCAACCTGATCATTATCCCCCATCAAAAGAGAAGCAAGAGTCTTAATAACAGGCTGAGGTAAAATATGATAAATTGAGATAATAGTCTAAGAGGAAACAAATACCAAAAATAAGGAAAACTGGTGAGGAAACCAAGATTGGAGAGCAAGATTTAAACTCACATTAGAAGATGTACATTAGGATTGCCACTGCAAAAATTGTTGTAGAAGATAAAATACAATATGTTCTCTCAAAATAATAAAACATCAACAAAACTAAAAGATGGAAAAACATGAAACGTGAGTGGTATGAAGATTAGTATGTAAAGCACTAATCTGTAAATAATTGACATATTTGAAGGAGAACTGAAGACAGATGAAGCGGAGGCAATGATCTTGGGGAAATCCAATGTTTTTCTATGACTCTTACATGGAGAAGACAATACCTACTATCATTACACTGCATGCAGTCCAAAAGAAAGTACAGGTCTAAGTATTGAAAAAGAAGACATAGCATATTTGCTATGTCAATAGAATGCTTATAAAATTCTAATAAAATGCTTGCAAAATAAGAAAATGAAATATGGCTGCTTGTTATAAAATTAATATAAAATCAGTAATTTTAATGTACACAACAAACTAATTCAAAATACATGGAAATTATTAGTTTCAATAACAGTTCATAGCTTAATACACCAAGAAATTAATTTGTAAAGAAAAGTGCAGAGCCTGCATATAAAACAGAAAATTCTACTGAAAAATGTAAAAATCATTTAAATAAATTGAAAGAAATACTGTGTTCCTGGATGTAAAGATCTAAAGAGCAAATGTTTATTCTTCTTAATATGCAAATCAATCAATATTAAAACAAATTATCTATTATTGGACCATAATATACATTATATCAAGTTATTCTAGAAAAGGTACCATTCAAGAATAGGCTACAGAAGGATGTGAAATAAGATTAATAAGGTAAATTATTCATATTCTAAATTTAGAGAAAAAAAATAAATGGATCAGGAAGTCAAGTACAGAATGATTTTGTTTTGAAATGAATCTTATAGTTTCTCTCTGTTATTTTCTGTGGTTTATTAAGGTATGATTAAATATAAACATTGTATATATTTAAGGTGTACAACATGATGTTTTGATATATGTACACAGTACACATTGTGAATGATGGCCACAGTCAAATTAATTAGCACTTTATTCACACACCATGATTGTACTCTTTAAAAATTTTATCATTTATTGAACTACTGGGTATAGGACACTGTGATAGAGTAAATTGATCCTATAAATCAGTCCTCACAATAAAGGTATAAATTGGGCTTTATTTTACAGATGAAGAAACAAATGCTCAGAGTAATTAAGCCTTCAAAGTCCCTCAAACTAGTACTGTCAATCTACCTTTATCTATTTAAAAATGGGTTTCATTATGACATTTTCAGTGTATACAATGTACTTCTATCATATTTACTCCTGTCTCCCTCCTCCCTCTTACTGCAGTCTCCAATAGTCCTCACTGTATGTTCATGTCTTTTTGTTTGTTTGCTCGTTTTTAAGCCTAGATTCTGTATATGAGCAAAAACATGTGATATTTGTTTTTCTGAGTCTGACTTATTTCACTTAAAAAGATGATCTCTAGGTCCATTCATTTTACTGAAAATGGCATAATTTCATTTTTTGTTTTGACTGAATCGTACTTATTTGTGTATATATTAAGTTATAAATCATAATATATCATGTGTTATATATTATATTTGATATTATATACATGTACCATAGTTTATTTGTTCTGGAGGTGTTGGGGATGAGGGTAAGTGGGTGAGTACAGTTCAAAAAATGTGTACACATGTAAGTAAATGCAAAAATTATACCTGTTGAAACTACTCCAGGAATCAGGGGAGGAAGATGAAGGAAAGTGATTGAGGAGATGAATTCATGCATGTTATATTTGATACACTGTAAAAACCTGTGTAAATGCCACAATGTACACCCACCCATCACAACAATAAACAAAAATTTTTTTTATTTATCCATTGTTGGGCACCTGGGCTGATTCCACAGTTTGGCTATTGTGAACTGTGCTGAAACAAACATGGGTGTGCGGGTATCTCTATAGTAAGCTGACTTTGATTATTTTGGGTATATGACCAGGAGTAGTATAACAGGATCATATGCTAGTTCTAGTTTTAGTTTTCTGAGCAATCCTCTCCCCCATACTGATACCCATAGTGGCTAAAATCCATTTTTTTTCTCTTTTTACCATAAATGCACTACTTTCTCTTCTCCTGCTTCTCTAGCCACATTATCTGTGATCACTCTCATGTTATGTCACTGTGAGGCATGTTCTTCCTCTGTATAGCTTCCCTGGTTAAGGATGTCCCCATCAATTACCATGGCTCATTATCAAGTTTTGAGGATGATCAGCAATTACATCACTATGAAATGCTGCAACTGAAGGCTCTCCACTATTCAACTCCATTATATTTCCAAATACTTATCCTTGCTTACCTCAATGCATTTTATGCTCCAGACAAATGGAATTATTAATTGTACCCCAACCAGAATGGAAGCTGTGTGAAAGAAGGATTACTTTTGTCTGTATTGTTCATTGCTGAATCCCTAGACCCTTGATCAATGGCTGTCACAGACTAAGATGCTCAATTAATACATTTTGGATGAGAGAATAAATGAATGCATGTGCTACACTAGCCTATACCTAGACTTCTTCTGAAGTGCCTTGCATCAGTTTCCATGAACACTTAATCAGTCTTCATGGTCCAGCTTAAAGGCCATTCCTCCCATTCCTCCATGAAGATTTCTTTAATTCTCAGCCAGAAGCATGTTAGAGTTAGTGAATGAGTGTAATATTTTTTTAAAAAAGATAATGTTAGGTTGGCTTGTATTTAGCCACTATTTGCCATCACTGAATTTCTCTCTTTTAACTTTATGTATGGAAACAGAGGCAGCTAGAGGAAGCGATTGTTGCAGTGTCGCATAGACAGCCAGTTCCTATCAGGAACCAGAAAGAAACCCAGTCTTCTGCCTCAATCCAAGTCCAATGATCTTTCCCTTTATATAAAGGGTAGTGAATTGTAAAGTTTCATGACTCTGAATATTAGACTGTACTTTTTTTAATGGTGAGGACACTTGCTATCTATTCTCAGAAAAATTTAAACATGCAATACAGTATTATTAATCATAGTCACTATGCCCTATTTTAATTACCAAGAACTCAGTCGTCTTATTACTGAATGCTTGTGTCCTTTGACCAACATCTGCCCCTTTCCTCCACACCCCAGTGTCTGGTAAACACCATTCTCTGAGTTCAACTATTTTAGAATCCACATATACATGAGATCTTGCAGTATTTGCCTATTCTTTTGCATGTGGATATCCAATTTTCCCAGCATGATTTATTGAAGCAACTATCCTGTCCACATTGTGTATTATTGGCCCTATGGTTGAAGATTAGTTGACCACAAGTTTATTTCTGGAGTCTATATTCCTTTTTTATTCATTTTTGTATCGATTTTCATGCCAGTAACATACCATTTTGTTTTCTGTAATTTGTAATATAATTTAAAATGAGAGAAAGAATGATTCCTCTAAATTTGTTTTTCCTATTCAAGATTGCTTTAGCTATTTGAGTTTCTTTTGTAATGGAATACAAATTTTTGGATTTTTTTCTTTTATTCATATGTGCATACAATGTTTGGGTCATTTCTCCTCCTTTCCCCCCACCCCATCCCTTCCACCCCCCCTGCACACTCCCTCTCCCCACTCCCACCTCACTACCAGGCAGTAACTATTTTGCCCTTATCTCTAATTTTGTTGAAGAGAGAGTATAAGCAGTAATAGGAAGGAACAAGGGTTTTTGCTAGTTGAGATAAGGATAGCTATACAGGGAGCTGACTTGTATTGCTTTCCTGTACATGTGTGTTACCTTCTAAATTAATTCTTCTCGAACTAACCTTTTCTCTAGTTCCTGGTACCCTTCTCCTATTGGCCTCTGTGACTTTAAAGTATCTGCTTTAGTTTTTCTGCATTGAGGGCAACAAATGCTATCTAGTTTTTTAGGTGTTTTATCTATCCTCATACCTCCCTTGTGTGCTCTCACACAAGGATCAGAGTCCAGTCCCCTTATTGTGTTTGCCCTTGATCTAATGTCCCCATATGAGGGAGAATATACAATTTTTGGTCTTTTGGGCCAGCCTAACCTCGCTCAGAATGATGTTCTTCAGTTCCATCCATTTACTTGCAAATAATAGTATTTCATTCTTCTTCATGGCTGCATAAAATTCCATTGTGTATAAATACCACATTTTCTTAATCCATTCATCAGTAGTGGGGGCATCTTGGCTGTTTCCATAACTTGGCTATTGTGAATAGTGCTGCAATAAATATGGGTGTGCAAGTGCCTCTGGAGTAACCTGTGTCGCATTCCTTTGGGTATATCACCAAGAGTGGAATTGCTGGATCATGTGGCAGATCTATGTCTAGATTTTTAAGAAGCCTCCATATTGTTTTCCAGAGTGGTTGCACTAGCTTGCATTCCCACCAACAGTGTATGAGGGTTCCTTTTTCCCCACATCCTCATCAACTCCTGTTGGTGGTGGTGTTTTTAATAACTATTCTAACAGGGGCGAGGTGGAGTCTTAGTGTGGTTTTGATTTGCATTTCCGTTATGGCCAGAGATGGTGAGCATTTTTTCATGTGTTTTTTGGCCATTTGAATTTCTTCTTTTGAAAAAGTTCTGTTTAGTTAAGTTGCCCATTTGTTTATTGGCTCATTAATTATGGGAGAGTTTAGTTTTTTGAGCTCCCTGTATATTCTGGTTATCAGTTCTTTGTCTGATGTATAGCTGGCAAATGTTTTCTCCCAGTCTGTGGGTGATCTCTTCAGTTTAGAGACTATTTTTTTTGTTGTGCAGAAGCTTTTTAATTTCATGTAGTCCCATTTGTCCATCCTTTCTCTTAGTTGATGGGCTGCTGGGGTTCTATTGATGAAGTACTTGCCCATACCTATTGCTTCCAGAGTATTCCCTGCTCTTTCCTGTACTAACTTCAGAAATTTAGATCTGTTATTAAGGTCCTTGATCCATTTTGAGTTGATACTAGTAGAGGGTGATGAATATGGATCTAGTTTCAGTTTTCTGGCAGGGAGATAACCACTTTTCCCAGCAAAATTTGTTGAAGACACTGTCTTTTCTCCATCTTTTGTCTTTGCCACCTTTGTCAAAAATAAGGTGGGTATAGTTCTGTGGACTCATATCTGGGTCCTCTATTCTGTTCCACTGGTCTTCATATCTGTTTTTGTGCCAGTACCATGCTGTTTTTTATTGCTATTGCTTTGTAATATAGTTTGAAGTCAGGTATTGTGATACCTCCAGCATTTCTCTTTTTGCTGAGTATTGCCTTGGCTATTCTCCATCTCTTCTGTTTCCAAATAAACTTTAGGGTAGATTTTTCAATCTCTGTGATGAATGTCATTGGTATTTTTATGGATTTGCATTAAACACGTAGATAGCTTTTGGTAGTATAGCCATTTTTACTGTGTTGATTCTACCAATCCATGAGCATGGGAGTTCTTTCCATCTTGTTCAGTTTTCCTCATTCTCTTTCTTCAGTGATTTTTAGTTTTTCTTTTAGAGATCATTCACATCCTTTGTTAAGTTTAGTTCTAGGTGTTTGATTTTTTTTGAGGCTATTGTAAATGGACTTCTTTCCATATAGACATTCTCAATTTGTTCATTGTTGGTGTATAGAAAAGCTAATGATTTTCGTAAGTTGATTTTGTATTCTGCCACCTTGCTGTAGCTGTTTATGGTGTCTAGGAGATTTTTGGTAGAGTTTTTTGGCTTTTTCAGATATAGGATCATGTCGTCTGCAAATAGGGATATTTCGACAGTTTCTTTTACCTATTTGTATTCCTTTTATTTCTTATTCTTGCCTAATTGCTCTGGCTAGGAATTCCAGGATTATGTTGAATAGGAGTGGGGATAGTGGGCACCCTGGTCTCATTCCTGATTTTAGGGGAAATGGTTTCAGTTTTCCTCCATTAAGTATGATGTTGTCTATAGGTTTTGTTTACAATGTAGAGGTACATAGTTTATAGTCCTAGTTTTCTTAAGAGCTTTTATCATGAAGTGATGTTGCATCTTATCAAAGGCATTTTTTTGCATCTATTGACATGATCAAGTGGTTTTTGCCTTTGCTTCTATTAATGTGCTACATTACATTTATAGATTTGTGTATGTTGAACCATTCCTGCATCCCTGGGATGAAGCCTACTGGTCATGGTGAATGATCTTTCTGATATGTTGTTGGATTTGGTTTGCCATTATTTTATTGAGTATTTTTGCACCAATGTTCATTAAGGGGATTGGGCTATAGTTCTCCTTTTTGGAGGTGTCTTTGTCTGGTTTTGGGATGAGTGTAATAGTGGCTTCATAAAATTAGTTAGGCAGTGTTCCTTCCCTTTCTATTTCATGGAAAAGTTTATAGAGTTGGTATGAGTTTTTCTTTAAAGGTCTGGTAGAATTCAGCAGAGAATTCATCAGGTCCTGGACTTTTCTTTTTTGGGAGACTTTTTATTGCTGCTTCAATTTCATTTTGTGTTATAGATCTATTCAGGTAGTTAATTTCCTCTTGGTTCAATTTTAGGTGGCCATAAGTATCTAGAAATTTGTCCATTTCTTCCAGTTTTTCAAAATTTTGGAATATAGATTCTCAAAGTAGTCTCTGATGATTCCCTGGATTTCATACTGTTTCTTGTTATCTCCCCTTTTGCATTTATGATTTTACTGACTTGGGTTTTTTCTCTCCTCATTTTACTCATGTTTGCCAGTGTTCTGTTAAACTTATTTATTTTTTCGAAGAACCAGCTTTTTGTGTCATTAATTCTTTGTATGGCTTTTTGTTTCTATTTCATTAATTTCGGCCCCAATTTTTATTATTTCTCTCCTTCTGCTTGTTTTGGGATTTGCTTGTTCTTGTTTTTCTAGGAGTTTGAGATGTAGCATTAGGTCATTGATTTGAGATCTTTCTGTTCTTTTAATATATGCACTCATGGCTATAAACTTTCCTCTTAGGACTGCCTTTGCTGTGTCCCACAGGTTCTAGTAGGTCTTGTTTTCATTTTCATTAACTTAGGAACCTTTAAATTTATTTTTATTTCATTGATGACCCACTGATCATTAACCAATGTGTTGTTCAGCTTCCCATTATTTGCATGTTTTTTACTGTTGTTTTTGTTATTGAGTTCTAGTTTAAATGCATTGTGATCAGATAGAATGCATGGGATTATTTTTATGTTCTTATATTTGCTGAGGCTTGCTTTGTGTGCTAAGATATGATCAGTTTTGGAGAAGGTTCCATGACCTGCTGAGAAGAATGTATATTGTGCTATGGTTGGATGAAATATTCTGTAGACATCAGCTAGGTCCATTTGATCTATGGTGTGATTTAGTTCTAAAATTTCTTTATTGACTTTTTGTTTGGATGACCTATCTATTGGTGATAGGGGAGTATTAAAGTCTCCCACTACCACTGTGTTGGAGTCTATATATGCTTTTAGGTCCTTCAGAGTATGTTTGAGGAAATTGGGAACACTGACATTAGGTGCATATGGATTGATAATTGTTATTTCCTTTTGGTGTATTTCCCCATTTATTAGTATGGAGTGTCCTTCTTTATCTTGTTTGATCAATGTAAGTTGATCTTTTGATGGGGAAGTTAAGTCCATTAACATTCAGTGTTAATATTGATAGGTTTGTGGTGATTCTTGTCATTGAGTTCTTTTTGTTTAAGGGTTTGATTGCGTGCAGATGAATTAATGTTACTCTCTGCTTCCTTGTCTTTTCTTCTCCTGTGGTTTGGTGCTGCCTGTCCTCTCATGGTTTTGTTTGCTTTCATTTTCTGTGTGCAGAATTCCTTGAAGAATCTTTTGTAGTGGTGGCTTGGTGGTTATATATTGTTTTTTTCCTGTTTGTTGTGGAAGACTTTTTGCTCCATCTATTTTGAATGATAGTTTTGCTGGGTAGAGTATCCTATGGTTGAAGTTGTTCTCATTCAGTGTCCGGAATGCCTCTCTCCATGCCTTTCTTGCTTTTAAGGTTTCTGTTGAGAAATCTACTGTGATTTTATGGGTTTACATTTGTATATTGTTTGTTTTTTCTTTCTTACAGCCTTCAATATTCTTTCTGTATTCTCTGTGCTTGTTGTTTTAATGATAATATGTCATGGAGTAGTTCTTTTTTGGTCAAGTCTGTTTGGTGTCCTGGAGGCTTCCTGTATCTGAAACAGCATAGCTTTCTCTAGGTTTGGGGAATTTTCTGTTATGATTTTGTTGAATATTCTTTGAATGCCTTTTGCTTGCACTTCTCCTTCTTCAATGCCCATGATTCTAAGGTTTGGTCTTTTGATGGAGTCGTTGAGTTCTTGCATATTCCTTTCACAGGTCTTGAGTTGTTTGTCTTATAGCTCTTCTGTTTTTCCTTTAATTTCCATTTTATGTTTAGTTCTGAGATTGTATCTTCTGCTTGTTGTAGTCTGCTGGAGTGGCCTTCTATTATGTTTTGTATTTCTGTTTCATTCTTTTTTCTGAGGTTTTCAATATCATGGGTCACTTCCTCTTTAATATTGTCTATTTTCATCTTTAATCCATTTATCTATTTATAGTGTTCTCTGTTTCACTTTAGTATTTATTTAGGGCTCATATGAGTTCATTTATTTGTTTCTGTGTCTTCTCATATTCTTTATTTTTGGTGTCTTGAAATTTCTTGAGTGCCTCTTGTACATTTTGGTTAACCATGTCTAGTAACATCTCCATGAAATTCTCAGTTATTACTTGCAGGATGCAGGATTTCTTCTTTGAGGACGTTCTTGTTGGAATCATTGCTTTCCGTGAGGTCATTTATCTGTGTTTTGTTGGAGTACAGTAGTGGATATCTGTTTTCTTCATTTCCCTCTGAATCCTGTATTAAATTATTTTGGGGGGAAATACTGTTCAGCTATGTTCTTGATAAGCTAGTTGGTGGTTTCAGTCACCTGTTTTCTTTTCCTTGGTTTAATTTTGTTCTGCGGCTGTATTGGGTTTGTAGTTGAGTGCATGTGTGCTATTTCTGTCCCTGGTCTGGGTATAATTTAGTATTTGCTAATTCACAGTAGTAAAACTAGCCAAAAAAAAAACCTAGAGAAATGAATATGAAGAGATGAACAAACAAACAGGAAACAGAACAAACAAACAAAAAAATCCAGTTTCAGGAACAATAGAATTTCAGTCTTAATTTGAGTTCTGGTGTTACTCCTCCAGCATCCAATCCTGGTGTTGGTATTTAAGCAGAAGCTTTGTCATGGTCTTGCCAGGTGGTTGGGTAGTGTTTGTTTCTTTTTTCTTCTTTTAGCGGCAGCTGCTTGGTCAGCTCTTCCCTCAGTGGAGTGTGGCAGTTTAAGTTTTATGTTGTTCTCTGGTTTCAGAATCAGCTCTGTAGCCCACCAGCTGTCTTTTTTGAAGTTGGGTTTTTCACTGTGCTTGATTACTGGGGGCTTGTTTCTTTGCCTTTGCCCCTTTCTCTGGGGCAAGATCAGTGATCAGTCAGCCGGCCGCCTGCTGTCAGCATTTTGTGATGCTGATTATTTTTCAACTTTGCAGTGTTGTTTGACTTTGTATGTTGTTCACTGGCTCAGGAGATGAGCTTTGTGGACTGCCTCCTGCCCTATTTCAGGCAGCAGCTTATCACCCACCCACCCTCAGCCCTTCTGCCTTTCCAGCCTTTGTTTACTGAATGCTCACATATAGATCAGCTCCTTGTTCCTCTCCCCTTCTCCTGTGCACTCTCAGAGTTCCCATCCCCTTTGCTGTGTGTTAGTTTTCAGTTCCTTGTTTATTGTTCAGTTTATTTTTTGTTTGGGGGGGGCATGTCAGTCTGCCCAGGGGGCTATGCTGGTTTATCCTAGGGGTGGCTTGGGGAATACTGCATGATGCTTGGTGCTCATCTGTTTGGTATGCTGAATGTCTCCCAAGCAGGCTTGGTGCTGGCATCTGGCAGTGGTGGGAGCCCTCCTTTTTTCTCAGTGTAATTTGGCATGGAGAAGCTTTCCACAGGATAAGGGTTCAGGGTGTCAAAGCTTTGATTCTCCCTGCTGTTTTATTTCTGCCAATTGTGGTTCCAGTGTCTCAATGAGGTTTTGGAGTCACTGAGCTCACGCTGTGTGCTTCTCCACCCTAGTCACCATCTTGGATCCAATCTGAACTGATTTTTTATGGTAGGTTTGTATCTTGCAACTTTATTGAATTCATTTATTATTTCTACCAGTTTTTGGCAGAGTCTTTAGGATTTTCTATACATAAACTCATGTCATCTGGAAAAATAATTTTACTTCTTTCTTTCCAGCTTTTCTCTGTGTTTAATTACTCTATCAAGGACTCCTGAATTGAATAAAACTACTGAGAATGAGTCCCTTGATTTGTTTGTGATCTTAGAGGAAAAGCTTTTAGCTTTTCACTGTTAGCAGTGGACTTGTCATATATACTCTGTATTTTGTTGAGATATATTCCTTATGGTTCTAATTTATTGAGAACATTTTTATTACAAAGGAGTATTGCATTTTATTACAGCTTTTTTTACATCTGCTGAGATGATTACATGATTTTATCCTTGATTATGTTAATGTAACATATCACTTTTATTGATGTATGTATGATGAACCATTTATATCCCAGGAGTAAATCCTTCTTCATTATGAAATGTGATCTCTTTAATGTGTTGTTGAGTTTAATTTGCTCATATTTTGTTGATATTTGCATTTACAAAACATCTAGAAAGCAATTAACAATATCACACTAATAAATACTTACCTACTTACTGTCTAAAATATAAATTAATTAAGCTTTCCAACAAAAGTACATAGGATGATTGAATGGATAAAAGATGAGATTCAACTATATACTGTTACAAGATACTCACTTCAGCTTTAAGGACAAATAGGCTGAAAGTGAAAGAATTGATTCAATTCATCAATAGTAAATAATTATTACATTCATGTATGTACCCAACATTGGAACATGTAAATATATAAAGCAAATATTAGTAGATCTGAAAGGAGAAATAGACAGCAATACAATAAATGTAAGTAACTTCAATATCCCTCTTTCAAGACTGGATAGATCATTCAGACTGAAAATCAATAAGCAACCAGTGGACTTGAACAGCACTGTAGTCCAAATGGACCTAATAGACTTATATAAAACATTCCATCAAACTGTAATAGAATATACATTGAATCAGTAATAAATAGATCTGGGACCAGATGGTTTCATTGGTGAATTCTATCAAATATTTAAAGAATTAGTATACAATACTCAGACTTTCAAAATTCTGAACAGGAAGGAAAACTTCCCTCCTCATTTTACACGGCCACAACTATTGTGATACCAAAGCAATACAAGGGCACTACAAGACAAGAAAATAACAATACTGTATCTCTGATAAGCATATACCTTTCTTTCTTTAAATAGAAGGATTCATCTCATATACATGCATTTTAAAAGTTTATGATATAGGCTTTGCTCCTATAATTTCACTTTATATATAAAAATTATTTTATTACTTTTTTTGAATTCTTTTCCTAACTTTTGCTGGATTGGTCACATTATTTTTAATTCTATTTCTTTTCTTTGTTAATTGGACATTATTATCACTCCTAATTCTAGTAGCATTAGTTTTCTGTGTTCTGCAATCACATTCAAACACATATGTATCTTATAATACAGCAAAAGAAAATGCTTACTATGCTTCCCAATTTTATAGCCTATTGAAGTAAGATGAAGAATTTCAAACATTTTTATTTTAATCACTGTTCCACACACCTGCAAGCCTCTTAATAAAAATGACTCCAAATACTTTTTATTGACTCCATTCTTATCCCAACCCTGGTTTTTAATGAACTGTTTAGTACTTTGCTACCTTTCTAAGAATCATTGCTTCCACATCTCATTATTAGGTACTCATATTTCAAATCTCTATGCCCATTGTCATAATCTTATTAAATACAAATATTACTAGGTTATGCCTTTTCCTCTTCACTATTTCCTTTGTCTTTCTTAGTTCCTGTTTTGAAGACTGTGTTCTGGTTTACTTGTTGTTTGTTTTCAATAAAATTTCTCGAATAATTTCCTGAGATGAGGAAAAAGAGTATATTTTGGTTAGGTATACATTTTTTGTGTGTGTTAAACTCATTTTTCCCTCATATTCATTTTTTCTGTTACAATCACTTCTTCTCTATATTCTACATACATTGTATTACCATTTCTTAAATTTCTACATTGCATATGAGAACTGTAATCCTTTTTCCTTGTTAGTAATATATCTTTCTCTCCTGTAAGCTATGTCATTCTCCCACTGAACTTGGGGATTTTATCTCAGTGGATGTCATTTTCCACTAGTTCTCTGTGAAAGATATTGAGCCATTTAAATCTGGATACCTTTGTTTTCATGCCAAGGAAATTTACTTTGAATTTTTTCCTCTATTCCTTTTAATTTTTATGAAAATCATATGTACTCATATTTTGTAATGTGTTTTATCCTCTTTAATCTTTTAGGCTAGTATTTAACTTCTTAAGAAAAGCAGTCCTACTTTGCTTTATTTACTAAATTTTAAAATGAAAAACATGTCATCATTGTTTTTTCTTTCAGAATAGATTTTCTTTGGAATGCATACAACTGAACTTCTTGAATATGATTATTAGTTTTATGTTTAAGATGCTGTCTCTCTCATTATCAGTTTTACTTCAGTAGAAGTCCCTATACAAGATTCCAGCTTGTTCTTCCAATCTGGTTGTTGGGTCCACTTTAAGACCATTGATAAGCAGGAAGACTTGAGTTCAAACCCAGTCTCACTAAAAAGAAAAGAATTTGTTAAAGACCATTGCTGTTTACCTTCCCTACATTTTATTCTGTTTATCCCATGGTGTCATATCAAGCTGTTAAGAAAATATGTTTGCCAAGTGAAATGCAAATGAACTATTTCTGATGATATTAATAGCCTATATTCAAATATCACATTGTATTAATATACAACAAAAATGAATAGGACAAAAAATAAAAGTAAAAAGCATTGTAATTTTTGTTTTATTTAGGCCTGATTCCAAAGAATCTTTGCATCTTTTACATAGAAAATCAGTATAGTACTTAAAATCGTAATCATAAACAACTTCTATTTTCATGGCAGCACTAAGGTTTGGACTGAGGGCCTCATGCTTGCTAAGCAGGCACTCTACTACTTGAGCCGCTCTGCCAGCCATATCAACTACTATTAACAGATGTAAAACTTTCAAGTCACTTTGGAAAATAAGAATAAGCAAAGTCTGATAAGTTCTGGTTGACATATGACACACAATTGAAATCTTAGGTAATAACGGAAACAAGTATAAATCATTATAATTTGCAGATGAGTATTTAACACCTCTGATTATCAAGCTAATCAAGAAGATATGTTTAAAGTATCTTTGAGGCCTGAGCATGGTGGCTCATGCTTGCAGTCCCAGTTACTTGGGAGGTAGGGATAGAGGGATCACAGCTCAAGACAAGCCTGGGCAAAAGTTAGGGAGACCTTAGCTCAATGAACAAGTTAAGTGTGATGCTTGATGCCTGTAATAACAGATACTTGAGGGGCATAAGTAGGAGGATCACAGTCTGAGGCCAGTTCAAGCAAAAAACACAAGACTTTATCTGAAAAATAAAAGCAAAAAGGGCTGGGGAAATGACACAAGCATGATGCCCTGAGTTCAAACCTTCATACTGCCAAAAATAAAGTATGTTTGTCAGAGACAGATATCCTCTTTCATTTCAATAACCAATAAATTATACAAAGGAGCAAAGATTCCATTCACAGTAGCAAACACCAAACATCAAAACAATGATAGCAACATCAACAACAATAACAGGTATTATGCCAAAAATTATTTTAATAAGAAAATTGGAGAGTAAAAGAAGGTGCTTTGAATAATACGAATAAACCAAACCTTCGCTGATAGACAAAGATGTAGATTTGTTAACCAATGGAAATACAGCATGTTATAATTGGTTCTTCATAAAGTAATTTGCTGCTTTAATTTAATCCCCATCAAAATTAATTTGGGGAAGCTCATTCATGAGTGTATATGAAAAAGAAACTCAAGAAAATGTGAGCAAACCAGATCATGCAAGGGATAAAGTAATTATAATAGAATAAAATCAAAATAAGTATATTTCAAGAAGGCAAGAAGAGTTTAACATTACAATATATGTAAAGGTCATTCTTTATAATAGGGTGTTCAAGGAAAAAAAAGCATTATTTTATCTCATAGTCACAGAAAACTAATGTGATAAAATTCAACACATCTTTGATTTCAGTAAACTATCACTTTTGTAAGCAAACCACTTAACCTGATAAAGAGAATCAACCAGAACCTTGAGTAAACATCCCTTATAATGAAAACACGTTAAAAACATTCTTCTAAAATTTACAAATAAGCAAGAATGCCATGCCAAATAGCACTGCTTCCAATTATTTCTGTGCTACAGATCTTAAGCAATACAATAGAAAAAAAGTTTAAGTGTGTGTGTGTGTGTGTGTGTGTGTGTTTCAGAATGGGATGGGGGAAAACTGTCATTATGCAGAAGTAATTGTTGTTAATTTGAGAGGCCCAGAATTAGTATAAACAAATCAAAGTTAGAAATAATACAATATTAGTATGTTGACTGGCTATAATATCAAACAAAACAAAAAACCAAATAAAAGTTTAAAATAACATAGTTATAACAACAATAACTACAAAATTCACAAGGCAAGCACTAACAAAATATGTACTAATATGAAAAATAAAACTTGATAATCTTTAAAATAAAGAATTATGTAGTTCTGAACTTAGCTAGGAAATAATTTACTAGGGTTAACACAAATAAATTTTCTCAATTCAACTAAATCAAAGTTAAGAACTTGTGTTAATGAAAAGAAACAGTGAGGAATGTGAAAAGAAAGTAGATAAAACAGACAGAAGGAAACCATAACACATGCAACTTAGTCCTTAAAGAAACCCTACTGCTCCATGAAAAGACAATAAGCTTCCTGCCTTCCTTTAATAATACCAAAAAACATATGAAAAGACATGACACAATTATGATCAATATACTATGTAATTAGTGTAATGAAAATTAAGATCATGCCTTAGTCTGGGTTTCCAGAAATCCACTAATTTATTAGACAATGCAATCCCAAGGAACAGTACTAATGGGCAGAGTGAGTAAAACATAGCAGGGAAGAGAGTCAATATGAGAGTGTATTTCTGAGATAATTACTAATTCCATAGAATTATCTTTAGGGAAAATGCTTTACTGCATCTCGGATCATTCCATCTTAGGGGTGATTAAGGAAGAGTCAAAAATGTGCCCATCAATTCTCATATCCCTTAGGCAAAGTTCATCCCATTGGTCATATGCATGGCCATAGAAGCAGTGTCCAACAGCATTGTACAGCTTGGCACTAACTTGTTAACTTTGCCAAGCTTTAGCAAGGGCATGAGGCAAAGTGCTATCATTCTGTGGCTTCTTGAAAATGCTGGAGGGTTACACTGTTTGTGCAACAACAAAAATAAGAGATAGTGAGATAGAGAGGATCCAAAATGGCTCATCAGAAGTATATGGTAAAGCCACTAAGTACTCTTATATGTACCTATTGTTTTGGCAAAATTAACAAGTCTGGCAACATTAATTGTTGGATAATATGTGAGAAAATGATATGATATACATTGCTGGTAGGTATTGTATGTTGCTGGTATCTATTTTAGAAAATATAACTTGAGAATTTCTCTTGTAAAGTTTAACAGTTATATTCCTATGACCCTGTAGTTTGTGTTAAGTATATAAAGGGGTGAAGCTCTTGCTTGTGTTCACAAGGATAAATGTTCACAGAGCTAAATTAATAAAAGCAAAACCTGGAAAATATAAATGTCTAGAACATATGGAAAAATGTAGTTTGTGATGCCATCATAGTATGAAATATAGCAGTGAAAGACTTTATGAATGGAACTTAAAAACATACCATTAAAAAGCTGTAGGACAAGTTGTAGAACTCTGTATAGTTTGAGCAGGCACACATATAATAAAACTATTTGGAACCAGGCATGGTGGCATACATCTGTACTCTCAGCACTCGAGAAACCGAGGCAAAAAGATTGCAAATTTGAGAACAGTTTGGGCTACAGATTGAGTTTGAACCTAGCCTGAACCATATAGTGAGACCCTGACTTAAACAACAACAACAAAAAAAACTATGAAAGAAAATGCAAAGGACTCTTAAACATAAAATTCAGTGTAATTGTTACCTCTTTCTGTGTGTATGCATGTTTGTGTTTGTGTGTGTGTGTGTGTGTATGTGTGTTTACCAGTATCACATAGGTGAGTTTAAGTTATTGGTCATGTTTGTAAGAGTAAATACAAATAAAAGAAAAAATTAGTTTTTCATAATACAAAAAGGAAAGTATAGAACACTTATAATTGTGAATTTGTTCTCTGCCCCTTTGAGATTTATGTAAATCTTGTAAAAACCTAAATAGGCCATTTCCCAGCTTTGCAATTCAAGACCATCTTTCTGAAAGTCCTGAGAGCCATGTCTTTGAAATGTAATCATTAAGGAAGATAGTGTCCCTACCTCCCATTTTTTTGTGAGAGAGTAGAATCCTAACTTCAGTTAAAGCCTGCTCCCAGACTATCTCCTGCCACAAAGACATGAGAAATTGCATTTCCTTTAAATAAAGCCAAAATCCAGCACAAATAGCCACACCAACTATCAAGTGAATTTATGATGTACTGTGTGTAACAAATGTTTCAGTTGTCTTAATTGAGGACTAGTTATTTTTTTCTCATTTGATCATAGGTGTAAAGAGTTCTATCTATTTTACTATGCAAAAAGGGAAGATTTCTTTCTGTCTTGGTAGTCTCATTAAAATGTATTGTGCATCACGTTCT
The DNA here is from genome assembly GCF_047511655.1 of Castor canadensis. Classification (NCBI taxonomy): domain Eukaryota; kingdom Metazoa; phylum Chordata; class Mammalia; order Rodentia; family Castoridae; genus Castor; species Castor canadensis. The sequence continues at coordinate 119,900,409 of NC_133405.1, forward strand.
GGTTTAATGCTTATTCAGTAATAGAACTGAGGCTGGCAGAGTGGGTCAAGTAGTAGAGTGCCTGCCTGGTAAGTGTGAGACCCTGAGTTCAAACCTCAGCATCACTCAAATAATAATAATAATAATAATAGTAGTAGAACTGTTTTCTACTTTCTGCTTTTATTAGATAACTTTTCTGGGTGGCAAGAAATTTTGTTTTTAATTGCATTTTCCAAATATGTTCTCATTTTGGACTTGGGTTCAAATATAATATTCATTATATTATTTGGAATCATAGATTCAGATACACACAGAGATATTTATTCTTTTGAATGTATCAAATAATATTTTTAATGTATTAAAGTATTTTAATCTGTATAAAATAATCTTAAAAGTAAAAGTCAGAGATCCAGCTGGTAAATGCTTATAACAAACATAGAATATTAAGTTATTACTCAGCTAATACATCAAGGTCTCATAAATTAATTTAAAAAATATATTACTAGGCTGTTCATGACCTTGGGTACAGCAACTCCCTTTGGCCTCTAAAAGTTCCCAGGATAGAGGAACTCAGATATGAGCTATCCACAAGCCAACACCCCCAGCTATGGAGTGAATAGGGCATAAATTCTAAACATAGGTCTGGAGGGTGCAACTACATTTTTTCCTGCCTGATAGAATTTGGCACAGAAACAAAGATGATAGGCCAGAGAAACCAACATAATGAATTATTTTTAAAACTGTGAAATTAAAGCAAAGAATTTTTAAAAATGATGCAAATAGAAAGAATTAAATAAAATGACCAAAACAATACAAATATAACAGTATTTGAAATAAAGGTATATATTTTCCTGGTATTTCTAAACAGAGAGCACTAGATGTAATTTTTTTTTAAAGCACAAACATATTTACCAATATGTACCTAGAAATGTTGAAAATAACATGCATACACAAAGAGCTCTTGATGGACCTAATTTGAAATATAGACCTCTGAAACTAATAGAAGAGATTGTGAGAGAATATCTTTTAGTTTGGAAGAATACAGACAAAAATAAAATGTACATTATTAGGTTAACCTTGCTTTTTTTTTTTTTTTTGGTGGTGGTGGTACTGGAGTTCAAACTCAGGACTTTACATTGCAAAGCAAGCACTCTACCCCTTGAACCACACCTCCAGTCCATTTTGGTCTGGTTATTTTGGAGATGGTGTTTTGTGAACTGTTTGCTTGGCTGGTCTCAAACCGTGATCCTCCAGATCTCAGCCTCCCAAGTAGTTAGGATTACAGATATGAGCCACTGGCACCAATCTAATTTTGATTTAATTGTATAAAATATATTTTCTAAGAAGAAAATCATATATATCAGTAAAGAGTCTCTTTATAGTGCTTATGATATCAGTGTAACATGATCCAGAATATTCAAAGAACTCCTAAATATCAACAAATGGGAAAGTGTAGGTAACTCATTAGAAAATACTCATCATCATGTTAACGATGGTCAACTAAAATGAAAATCATAAAGAGATACTACTCAACAGCCATCAAAATAATGAAATTTTAAGTAGTCAATATAAAAGTGTTACAAAGATGAGGAGAAATGTCTTCCTGTTTGGAAATCTTGGGCAAAGGTTTTCAGGAGAGAAATCTGATAGTACTTAATGAAATTATGTACAAATATTTATTTTTGTGGGGAGCTGGAGAACTTTCCCTGCAAAATAAATTTGTCCTTTTAGTCTGGCATATTTCCAAGACTTTTTTGAACTGTCCTAATAGCTTTGCAAAATCATTTGATAAGTAACCTTCTGTCACCTATTTGTTTCAAGCTTATTTAGAAGTATTTGTAGGGAACTACAAGTAATCATAATGCTTTAGCCAAATAGTAAGCATCTTTCTCTCATTTTCTGAGGGCACAATTTTGAGAGTAATACACAGGATTAAGTGAAGGAAGAGAGTATACCCTTATAATATTAAGATCAGCCAAATGAATCCCATCAATAAGCAGAGTGACAGATTTGTATTTGTGTTTGTTTCTCATGTGGTTATGTAGATCATTAATATACCTGAAGGGTTACTACAATAATGATGATAAGTATACTTTTGGGACTAGATAAGCAATCAACATTTAATTTGACATGTAAATGTGTATCACATCTAGGTAATACTAAGTTTAGGCAAAGGAGATTTAAAAAATTTACACCATGATTTATTATTAGCTCAAAAATCTTAAAATGTTTATCAGTTTGCTCTCAGGAGAGTACCATATAAAATTCAGGAGAGCACCATATAAAACGCATTTAATTTTATAACTGGATAATGCATACAATTTTAACTCACATGAGCCACCAGTTCTTTTATAAACCTTCATTTGTCATTATATTTGTAAGCATCAAGGGAATTTCTGTCTTCCTTTTTTTTAAAAGCAGTTTTATAAATGAAAAATAAACCTACAACTGGATTCCTGTGACTCAGAAAAAATCCTGATTTATCCCTAATACCCACTCATTTACAAAAAAGAATATGACAACATTAGAAATATAAATTTACACTGATTGAATATGTAGTTTAATTTTCCCCCCAAAATTTACAGCCACTTTTCATCTATGAACGCTATAGTTTCCCACAGTTTCAAAATTATTTAAATAATGGTGACAGTTCAAAACCAAATCAGAGTCCAAGTCTCATTCACCAAATCTTTTTTTTTTTCTATTTTGAGCAGGTCACATGAAGGATTACTCAGTTCAAAAACCATCATTAGTGAAACTCATCATATCACTTTTCAAAATACATTCTTAAATTCACAAAGGAATCTCAGGTTAAATACACACATTTGTTTTATCATGTATTATTATATAAAATTATTTATGGGCATACTTGAAATATGTTTAATAAATGTGTTTAACTGCCAAAAGTGCTTTGGAATAGATCATATTATTAAGTTAAATTTGGTAAAAAAGAAATTATTATTTTATTTATTTTAGATCCATAAGAAATTTAGTGTCATTTTAAAACAATGTTCTTATGAAATGGAACACCGAACTATAGTGTGCTAGAATTTGTGGCAATAAATATCTCTCCTGATAGTGCAGTTCACAAATGGTTATTTCCATAACCAATAAAAAACTAAAATGGAAGACACATAAACTTCTCAGCAAAGATGAGTTTCCAATAGAATTGGGGAGGAGATTCAAGCACAGTTTGTATGATATATTAAGAATATATAAAATCCAGTCACAAAGCCAATCATTAAAGCATTATTACAGTTTTAAAAAATATGCTACAGGCACTTAAGCTAAAGTTGACTTTAGCAGTAATTTAAATCAAATTTCATTTGAATGTATATTTAAACATACTGGGTAGATATTTTATTACAATGCTAAAAACAGTACCTAGGTGTTCACTAAGGGTAAGTTCTGGTACCCAAACCCAGAAGATCTCATAGTGCCATTGCTATTTACCTTTTTAACTTCTTTGAATGACAATCAATATTGTCCAAAAAATTTTTGATCACAGAAATGAAAAATAAAATAATTTTTATGCAGTAAACTTGCAAACAAAAGGATCAAGTAATTAGTGAAAACTGACAGCATAGAGAGAGAACTATTATTGTTAAGGAGACACAAAGAAATCCTAAATAAACAAATGTCAGTATGTTACCTAGATTAGAGGAAGCTAAATTGGGAACAACAGCTGGTGGTCAGACCAAAAGGAAAAGCTAGAAAACTTTACCTAAATATTCTTTCACCTTTCAGTTGCTTATTATTGTTTCCTGTAACTTTTCTCAGGGCCTCATGAAACTCAGATCACATCACTATTTTCCTCCTTTCTGGCTCCTACCAAAATCTATACATTCTTTCTTTCTTTCTTCTTTATTTTTTACAGACATTTTGCCATATATAGCCCAGAATGGCCTCGAAATATCTTCTCTAGTACTGGGATTGCAGGTATGTACCACGACGACGTGTGGCTTAAAATCTACAAATTCTTTACGTCATTGCTCACATAATTTTTTTTTAAATACTAGGGTTTGAATGCAGGGCCTCCCACTTGCTAGATGGGAGCTCTGCCACTGAAGTCACATCCCCAGCTCTTTTTTGCTTTAGTTATTTTTCAGATGGGGTCTCATATTTTTTGATCAGACCAGCTTCAGACTGAAATCTATGCCTTCCAGATAACTGGAATTACAGATAAGCACCACCACTGCCCAGATTATTTGTTGAGATGGGATCACATCAACTTTTTGCCTAGGCTAGCCATGAACCGTGATCCTCTCCATCTCCACCTCCTAAATAGCTGGGATTACAGATTTGAGCCACTGCTTCTGACTTCAGATAATGACTGAATATTCTAAGCAGCTTAGACAACACTGACCCTATACTTCTGGGCTCTAATTTAGACCCCAGATTAGAAATTCCATTTGAGATAAATGACTCAAAAGATGTAATTCTTCTGGTCAACTTTTAACATTCTGAGTAATTATTCAAAAGTTTGATCCAGCATAACCTTTGGTTTCTTTTTTTTCCTTCAAATACTGGGGATTAAACTAAGGGCCTCATGCTTGCTAGGCCAGCAATCTACCACTTGAGCCATACCTTTGCCATTTTTTGATTTTTATTTTGTTTTGAGATAGTGTTCCACACTTTTGCCTAGGCTCCCTTCAAACCCAAATCTTCCTATTTTTGCCTCCTGCATAACTGGGATTACAGGGGTCCACCACCATGCCTGGTCCTGTTTTATTTATTCTTCCACTCATTCAATTAAAATTTATTGAACTACTTTTATCAGAAACTAGATATCATAAGCAGTACATTATAGCTAGTGCTTATACAAGATAGATGTTATAGAACTATTATCAGCAAATAAATGCTCAAACACTTTATGTCAAATGTTTGGAGAATTCATAGCATTTGTAAATTCTGTATTAACACAGATATTTAGCATACATAAATTATTTTCTCCATTTTAACCTGTATTTTGACTAATTAATATATTAGTTTTACTATAAGAAGCTATCACAAAGTTACTGCTTTAAAAATTATTACCTTTATTATCTTATAGTTCTGGAGATCATGTCCAAAATGGGTCTTACTGGGTTAAAATCAAGGTGCTGGCATGTCTGTGTTCTCTTCTAGAGGCCCTATGAGAGAATCCATTTTCTTCCTTTCATAGGCTGCTCACACTCCTTGGCCAATAATAGCCCCCTGCTATTTTAAAAGGATGCATGATCAGTTGTGTGTATCAGATTGCATAATTCTGATAGTTCTTATGTTATCATATCTCCTTCTTTGACTCTGATCCCTTTCCTACCTCCTTCTTTTGTAGTCCCTTAGGAGTACACCGGGCCCAACTAGATAATCTGAAATGATCTCTCTGTTTAAAAGTCAGCTAACAAGTAACTTTAATTTCCTTTGCCATGTAAACTAATACATATTCAAAGGTTATAAGGATTTGGGTATCTTTGAAGAGCTATTATTCTGCCTATCATAATAGTTTCAGTTTTATCACATTAAAAAGGTAATTTTATAGTGAAGTTTGGCCAATAGTTTTAAAACAAACTAGTCCAATTACTTTGCTGACATCCTAACCCCAAGTAGTGATTTAATTCCATTGTCCAACCCTAAACCCTGAAAAACTATAGGAATCAAAGTCATAGAGTATAGTAGTCAGGTGTTATCTAGAGAACTCATTGGCTTCTTCTTAATGAAAATGGTCTACAGAGGGCCTAGGAATTTGTTGTAGAATTTAATAGAAGAGGGGGAGGAGGATGTGTATCCTTCCTGATCCTTCCATCTTTAAGTGTGCTGTCTTTTTCCTTCCAGGAATGAGACAAATTTAAGAGTAAGCCATAGTGGTTCAGTTAACATTCTCAATGTCATTTATGTAAGAAAGACTAGATTGTACCTGTGTGACTTATTTATTAAGAAGTCAGTTAAGAGAAAATGCTCATTAGTATAAAATAAGTGCACAGCTTTTGTATGTTTTAAATTATAACTTCTTTTTAAGTTTAAAATTTTAGTTTTTGTTGATGTTTCATTTTGTGTTTAAGATATCTCCACTTAAAAGCAGCTACTTGCAATATCTTAGCATTTTTTATTTTGAACTTTGAGTTATGTCATTTTGTCACTGTTCTTGATATTATTCGTTGAGATATAATGCCTCATTATTGAAAAACTATCATTTGTAAATCAGAAGATATGCATTTAAATCATAGTTATGCCTGTTACTTAGTTGTGGGAACAGAAGAAAATTATTTTGCTTCTCTCAACCTGTTTACTGGCTTCTGGAAAAGAAAGGTAAATATGATCTGTTTTATACCAACATCATGAAAATTAAATGTAATAACTAATACTGAATTCTTACATATGAGTTCAATAAATGGTAACTATCTATATTTTTCTCTTACTAATATCATTGTTGTTATAGTATCTTACTGTATCTTTATTACAACCCTGGACAAGTTACTAATTATCTGTTGCCTGTGTCTCTATATATGTAAAATGGGGATAGTAATGGTATCTATACACTGGGTAGTGTGAGGATGAAATGAGTTAATGTATGTAAATGACATAGTAGAATACTCTGCACACTGTTAACCATTGTTATTAGTGCTAGAGAAAATATATTTTATATGCACCAGTGAGCAGATTCAAGAAGTCTTTGAGGAGTATAAAAATTCATATACCACAAAATTCTAATCTGTTCTGCTTCAACCTAAGATTGATCTTAGTGACCAATTTTTAAGGTGTTTTCAATTTTGTAGTTTTTAATTCTTGGATTAATTTAAAGAAATATTTCCTTTAAAATTGAATACATAGAGACAGAGAGTGAAACAGTGGTTATCAGGGACTGGGGTGAATGAGGTGCAGGGGAAATGAATGATGTCAGTCAAAAGGTACAAAATTGCAATTATGACAGATGAAAAGAATCTAGACATCTAATGTGCAATATGAGGGTTACAGTTAATAGCTTGTAATGTTGTACTGTTTACTGATAATTGATAGTAGATTTTAGGTATTCTTACTACAAGAAAGAGAAGATAAATACACAGGGATGATAAGTATGTTAATTTTCTTTACTGCAGTAATCACCATATGTATTATATAATATGTTTTAATTACTGTGTATATTACTCTGTGTAGTAATATATATTACACATACTAGATTATTTATCTTAATAATCATAAATTATATATAAAGGTATAATATAATTATATATAATCTAGCATACAATAAACACATATATTTATATATTCTACATTATACATACTAGACTATGTATATATCAAGATAATAATACCACTTGTCATGTTATACACCATGCATGTATGCAATAGAAAAATTTTAAATAAAAGCTAAATGCAAAAATGTCCTGTCCTCGATCCAGAATAACCAGATAATGCAAAACAATCTTAAACTCAAGATGTAGATAAAGCTCACAATTTAAAGTGTAAATGTTAAAATTAAACACCTAAATGAAATGTTACACAAATGTAATTATCAAAGATACTTTTGAAGAGTTTGACAATGATATCTCCACCCAACCGCCCAGGAAAACATGCCAGAAAACCTTAGTGAAACATTTTATGTATACCTCCACAGGCATTCTGTGACAACTTCTCCAGGAAACTTGGCAACCCTTTCTCCCTGCTTCTGCCAGGGAAAATCAGTGCTATTGTTCATTAAGGTCATTACTAGAATTAAAGTACCAGTCCCTGTCACAGAGTCTGAGAATCCCTGGTTTAAAGTAATGATTTTGGGGGCTGGAGGCTTGGCTCAAGTGGTAGAGAGCATGCTTAGCAAGCACAAAACCCTGAATTCAAACTCCAGTACTACCAAAAGACAAAAAAGTTATGATTTTTTTCACCTTTTGTATTTGGCAGAAGCTTTCTTTGATTATTGGTTATTAATATCCTCATCTGAATAATCATATACTTAGTATACATATATCACTGTTATGTCTTTTGAAGATGAAAAGCTTATGGATATTTGATTAAGCTGATTTTGTTCACAGCTGAGGTTTAATTTCAGAGCTTAATGAAACTTGTGTCCAATAGATTTGTGATATTTTCTTTTGGGTGAATATGAAATAAGATATTTCACAGTTGACATTGAAAGAACTTAATATATTTACAATGACAGAGCAAAGCTTTTACTAAATGAATAATAAAGGATATTGGTACATAGTTTAAATTTCTCACATTAACAGAAGTATGCCCTTGATAACTTTGTATGAACTCCAGATGGAATATGGAGTCATAGAATATGTATTAGGCTCTTTTTAATGTAATTTTTCTTACATGAAATTAATATTATTGTTAGTCTTAAGGGAAGGTAAGTTGCAGTATTTTCCTATGGAAGACTTGTTCCAAATCTATTCCTTCTTTGGAAACTAATTACATAGCTTCCAAGATTTTAAGTTATACATTTAAAAATGTAAGATTGTATTCCAAAGCATCATATATAGATATTATCTGTAGTGATTGAAAATAATAGGAAATATAAAGTTTTAAAACTTAAATGAAGTAAAAGTTTTAGAATTTAAAATGTGGCATGCATTACTATAATTATTTCACTTTGTTCCCACAGCAGTTGTATTACTGATACCTCACTAGTAACTGCAGTTTACAGATTAAAAAACTGAGAATTTAGAATTATGGTATCATGGTCAGCCAAGATGCTAAACTTGGCAGAACAAGGGTCTGAAATCATTTTGTATCCAGACTTTCCATTCTTGGAAAGTTATGTGAATGAGCACAAGTTATGTGAATGAGCACTCCAGGATACTTAAAGAAACTTGATACACAAAGACACTGCTGATCTGACTTAGCCATTGGAACTTAAAAAGAAATGGCAACTGTTGGTGGCAATGTAAACTAGTACGACCACTCTGGAAAAAAATTTGGAGGCTACTTAAAAAGCTAGACATCGATCTACCATTTGATCCAGCAATACCACTCTTGGGGATATACCCAAAAGACTGTGACACAGGTTACTCCAGAGGTACCTGCACACCCATGTTTATTGTCGCACTATTCACAATAGCCAAGTTATGGAAACAGCCAAGATGCCCCACCACTGACGAATGGATTAAGAAAATGTGGTATCTATACACAATGGAATTTTATGCAGCATGAAGAAGAATGAAATGCTATCATTCGCAGGTAAATGGATGGAATTGGAGTACATCATTCTGAGTGAGGTTAGCCTGGCCCAAAAGACCAAAAATCATATGTTCTCCCTCATATGTGGACATTAGATCAAGGGCAAACACAACAATGGGATTGGACTATGAGCACATGATAGAAGCGAGAGCACACAAGGGAGGGGTGAGGATAGGTAAGACACCTAAAAAATTAGCTAGCATTTGTTGCCCTTAACGCAGAGAAACTAAAGCAGATACCTTAAAAGCAACTGAGGCCAATAGGAAAAGGGGACCAGGAACTAGAGAAAAGGTTAGATCAAAAAGAATTAACCTAGAAGGTAACACACACGCACAGGAAATTAATGCGAGTCAATGCCCTGTATAGCTATCCTTATCTCAACCAGCAAAAACCCTTGTCCCTTCCTATTATTGCTTATACTCTCTCTTCAACAAAATTAGAAATAAGGGCAAAATAGTTTCTGCCGGGTATTGAGGGGGTGGGGGGGAGAGAGAGGGGGCGGAGTGGGTGGTAAGGGAGGGGGTGGGGGCAGGGGGGAGAAATGACCCAAGCCTTGTATGCACATATGAATAATAAAAGAAAAAAAAAGAAATGGCAACAGAGCTAGTTCTTATTTGAATAATATTTCTTTGTTTATTATCTTTAACCTATATCAGTGTGGCTACAATTGACAAAGTAGCCTTGTATCTTCCCTATTTGGAGAGAAATCATATGGTTATGTGTATAACTAAACATTATGTAACTAAATTGAAAGTGAGGCATAACAGATATAACAATTTATTCAAGATCAAAAATGTGTCTTTTGAGAAAAAACATTGGGGCCAACCATGTACCACAGAGCTTTTATGGCTAGAGGTATTACTAAAGATGGTTTTGTGCTACAGTTTCCCTATTGCCTCCAGGATCTCTAGCAACATGAATCAATTTTCTAAGTATTAACAACAGCCCAGCTTCCCTTGCACTTTAATGCTTTCTATTATGGGTTGCCTTTTTCCTCTCAATAATGTGAAATCCTCTTAAGCAGGACTTGTTTAGCAAATTTTGTCAATGTGATGACAAGGAAGTGTGAATGGGCACTGAAAGAACTCTGTAGTTTTTAAAATATTCAGTAATTGGTCTAGGTATAATTTATTCCTATTTTGAAAAACTTTGTGGAAGAAGTCACTGAAATGCTTACTTTTGTTTGCCTTTCCCCATAGTTTTCTCCTAAAATAGCTTGTACTTACTATGATCATTCATACACTATAACTTTTATTTTTATTATTGCTATCATAAAACGATCAAAGTTTCATTTCATATTCTCTGAAGAATTCCAAACATAGGAGAAGACAGGAACACTTTTCTTCAAGGTATGCATTTTTTAAGTAAGACAAAGTTGAAGGTCATTATAAACTGGGACACCACAGGGCATTCATGGTTAAGAAACCTGTCTGTAGCCATTGTTCAGCTTGAAAGTCAGGGTGACAAGAAAAAAGAGTTATTGTCCCTTATACTTATTAACTCAAATAAACTGTCAAATAAATATGAGAATTCTTTTCCAGATCCCCATAGTCATTCAATAATTGAGTATACAAACTTCAGCACCTACTCTGTGCCATGTGTGAGTGGTATAGAGCAGGGACAGATAATGCATATTAATAAGCATCCAGCTGCCAGAATCTGTGGTAGCTCTCTCTGGACCCTGGAAACCACTCTGCCTGCACACAGGTCATAATGGAGGTGCCAAGAGGATTAATGCCAACCCTCATGCTGCCTTGCAAGCAGTATTTAGCATGACTACCAGAAACTGGACGGTAAATACTCCATTTCCCTTGCCTGCTGGCATGGGATAACTTTGAGGTCTTGTCTTGTATAGTTCCAGAGTTTTCCAACCAGATCAAACTTCGTTTATTAACATTGATAACTAGCTTGAAAACTTACCTCTTTTGTTTTTGTTTTTTCATTATCTTACCATCTATGTTTCACTATGCTATTGGTTATTTGTCTGTGCTCATATCCCAAATAAGCCACTTTCTCTCAGATCCTTATCTCAGAGTCTGCTTCTGAGGGAGCCTAAACTAAGATATGATGTAAAGATGGTTAAAGAAAAATTATTCATTAACACATAGTGGTCATTAACAATAGTGGGAAAATTAGGAGAAGATAGTGATTCTGAATCTGAACAAGAATGGAGTTTTACAAGAAGTTCAAATCAGTCTTGCAGTGAATTCCTTGGATTTAGCACTTTTTGGTTTCTGAGAAATTCTTATGAAAGCATGTGGCAGCTAGGAACATTGGCTGTTCAGATCTCTTTTCAAGTGAGAAGCTGCTGTAAAGAGTGTAGCTGGTTCACAGCTCCCAGATGCCATTCCTTGGGGATCTTACCAATGATCTTACCATTCATGCCAATGCCATAATCCTACAAATACTATTGAGGCTATTCTTCCTTTACAGAAAGTTTACTGATTATAGATGTTATCCATATCTACAAAATACTTTCATGTCATCACTAAGATTTCTGTCCAAATAATACTAATAACTATAACTTATTCAAGTTGACCAGCAAAATGGACCATCACTGCAGGAGTACTATGGATAGTCTATTTCTGCCCAATGAAGAGTCCTGTAGTGGGCAGTCTTGGTTCTGAGCTTCCCTATCATCCTGAGGTTTTCTCAGAGCTGCACTCAACTCTGTGATTCATCTTATCCAACATCCTTTCCTTTCTTCTCTTATTTTGCAAATAGATTTACAGTACTATTATAGACTATCATACCCTTTCTTCCACTCATTCTCCTTATCTTTCACAGTGATTTCCTTAAATAAATATCTTGTACTTATAAATCTATCCTGTCCTTGCATTTTCAAGAGAACACAATTGCTTGACACAATTGCTATCAGGAATGGTGGGAGAAAGCAGGAAATAGGTAAGCTTTGGGAATTGAATAATTTATTGCCCAACTGGTAAAGACAGAGACCTAGTGCTTTTTGAGGCATATATAGTCTCTGGCAAAGAACAGCCACAAAATGTTAAATTTTTCACTTGTATTGATCTGGAATGTCCCAGTAGAAGGTAATATCCTTGAAAGGTATGGAAGGAAAAATGCATACAAGGACAATGGAATCAGCTAGTTATTACTAAGTTGTATTGACAGATACAGTCAGATAAAGTTGCAGAGGTATAATGAGAAACTGAGGGTGGTTAGAAAACAAATGTTAAGTATGAGAAACAGAGGTACTCTTTGGTAGCTTTCACATATTTCCTGTTTTCCAGGCTGAGACTTTCTTACAACCTCAGCTTGAGAAGCATTTATTTATCTGGGCCTCAGACTCCTTAGAGATGAGGGTTTTAGGTACACCTACATAGTGACCACAGGCTACCCTTTTTTTCTTTATTTTATTTTATCTTTTTTACATTTACTTACATGTGTACACATTGTTTGGGCCACCAAACATAAGCGATAATAACAAAGACCTAAGGGGAGAACATGCACAGGAGGAATAGGGAAAGGGAAGAGGGAAACCTAAAATTTGAATGTGGTTGATGTGCTCCCTGTTGAGGAGTGAATATAGTAATCTTAAGCTGATAGCGGCCACTGTGGGAAGGGGACCAGGAAGTAATGAAGAGGTCTGACAGAGATAAGCCAATGTGGGTTGCAATACACAAGTGCATGGAAGCAACACTAGGAACCTCTCTGTATAGTTATCTTTACCTCAAACTAGATATCCTTTTGCCACACATATCCACTTGTGTACAGATGTTTAGGGAGTAGCTATTCCACAATTCTCATGGTTTCTCTTTTGAGAGAAAAATCCAAACAAGGAAGTTTATGAGACTATCTTCAGCTACCTAACTTATTATTTGAAGCACCATTATAATCACTGACTATAAGGATCTGAGTTCTGTGATAGTCTCTACAGTGGACCTGTATCTTTTTTTTTCCTTTGGTGGTACTGAGGTTTGAACTCAAGGCCTCATGCTTGCTAGGCAAGCGATCTACCACTCAAGCCACTCCACCAACCCTTTTTTTTAATTTGATTGAGATACAGTATCACAAACTGTTTGCCTGGGCTGGCTCCAAACCTCAGTCCTGATCTGCTTCCTGAGTAGCTAGGATTACAGGTGAGAGTCACTGGCTCCTGACTAGACTGGGCCTGTGCCTTGATGAAATCCAATTTACATTTTAGGGGGACTGGGGATGTAGCTCACGTGGTAGAGCTCCTACCTAGCAAGCATGATGTCCTGAGTTCAAATCCCAGTAGCACAAAAAACATTTACCTTTTCATTCTTTTGTGGTTTATGCTTTTTGTACCCCATTTAAGAAATCTGACTACTCCCAAGTTTATAACTATATATGCGTGGTTTTTTTCTTGTAAGTTTTATGGTTGTAGATTTAACTTTCAGTTTCTAATCCATTTTAACTTAATTTTTTGTTGTTTAGTGTGAGGTAAGAGTTAATATTGGTTTTTATGTATATGACTATAAAGCTAATTGAGAACAATTTTTGACAGTTGCTCTTCAGAAAATCAAATTAGGAAAATCAACTACGATTATTGCTATACTATTAGTAAAGCAACAATTGCATTCTTTGGTACCTTACTATACTCAAAGCATCATGACAAGTTCTTCATATATCTTATCTCATTTTTAGTTTTGAAATGAGTGTTTGAGTTAGTTTGACTTTAAATATCATGGCTATCTGCTACTGAGGGTAGAATTTGTGTCTTTTGAGTCTGTTTATTGCTTTTCCACCACACCAGAGTGACTTTCTAACACATTCTTTTAAAAAGTATCAGGTAGTAAGTTAGGACAATAATTCTAATAAGAAAAACAGCATTCAAACAAAGATTATGGGTTTTTTTTAATATTGGGGATTGAACCCAGAGCATTGTTTATGCTAGACAAGCACTCTTTCACTTAAGCAATACATGCACCCACCAGACCTTTTGTTTCTATCTTGTTTTTGAAATAGGTCCTGATAACTTTGCCTGGGCTGGCCTTGAATTCACAATCCTCTTGCCTCCATATTCTGTGTAGCTGGAATTGCAATTATATGCCAACATGCCCAGCTCCTATCATTATTCTTAAAGTAATTTTATTATTTCTGTTTAAGTATGATTATTTGGTACATTTTCCCTTTTACTAATGTGTATTGTAATTTCAAATCTTGTATGAATAGATTTGACTCAATTATTTAATACATATCGTCAGAGGTTAATATGTAGTTAATAAGGCTTTAACTGTAAATACAAATTCCCAAATAATTGGGAATTTCTATGTATTAATTCTTTAAAATGTAATGGCTACTTTTCCCTATACTTCTGCCAGTTGCAAGTATAAATGATACTTTTGTGATAACTACGTAACTGAAATCTAGAGAAGTAATTTCTAACTTTTACATATGCAACATTATTAGTAATATTACTAAGTGTTAATTGTAAAATAACTTTTTAGGCATGTACACATTAAATACTACAGGATGTCATATCAGCATTTTAAGCCATCTATTCATTTTATTGGAAATTAAGTTCAAATCTGACTCCTATGATCATGTTCTTCATGATGTAAACTAAATGTCTCCAATTCAAATGATTTGTCATAGCTCATTTTTGCTAAAATGTATTTAGTGTCTTTCATTTTTTGATAATGTGTTTTTATACTTAATGGGCCAAAGTTGGGCTCATTAAGGTATTTAGTTGTGTGGGAGGAAATTGTTTTTAAAAAGTTAACTTTTACTTTGTAATAAATTACTCATGTATTACATGTTGTTTTTAAACAGAGAATCACCATAGTCAAAGAAATATACTATAGCACTAATAAGATCAGGATGGCCTGCTTAGCTATCTTTATAATGTCAGTGCCAGCCTTACATGGAGAGAGAGTACATACCCATTTAAAGTGACATGATTGAAAAATTTCCCATAGTCCTCTGTATCTCAGAGTAATTTCATCAGTTTTCATGATGTAGCCCTATATGTTCCCATGATTATGAAAGTACTCATTGTTTAAATAACAAAAGCAAGGGCATATTTTCTAAAACTGCATGGGTTGATGGCAATAACTATTAGCCACATATGGCAAGTTAAGTTTAAGTTAATTAAATATAATTGAAAATTCAATTTTTCATCTGTAGTGGCCACATTTCAAGTGCCCAATGACCACATGGATGGTGGCTGCCAATTTGGACAATGCAGATCAATTTCTATCACAACAGAAAGTACTGTTGGATAGCACAGCTCTAAAAGGTGAACAAAGTATCTGGAAAGTACCTTTTCTTCCATAACATACTGCCTAAAGAGTAAAATATACTCAAGGACAGTCCTCAAGAACCAGTGTGAGAAAACTAAGTGCTATAGAGTGAGCTCAATTTGGAAGAATCTTTTCTCTACAAGTGAACTGAAATAATAATGTTCCTGTCTGGGAAGAATGACATAGGGGATGAAACTTTAAAAATCTTTAACAGATCTGGAATTTTGCTTCTTCCTTTGATCATATTTGATGTAAAAATATCTTAAATCTTTATATGTTAAGATAGACTTCACAGGGATATTTATGGAATGGGTGAAACTCAACGGACAATTATTCAGCCACTTGAAACAGTTGTTCAGAAGATGGTAATATAAAAAAGCGCTTTGATGTACTGTTTAGTTCAAAAGGTTGTGCTAGTTAAAGAAACCTATACAGTGTAGATAATATATATTAAAGGTGCACCAAAAACTTGAATATAAGTGTATGACATGCTTTAAGTTTGAAATAGAGTAGTTCCCTTCTATATACAATGCCTAAAAATTACATGATTGTACAATTTAAAATGTTTATAAAATTGTGAAAAAGAACAATATGGAAATATTCACAAATTACACACAGAGAGGCAGAAGTTTGAAGAACTTCAGTTAAACTCTATTGATCAGGTATTAAGCAGTTTTATGTGTTCACCCCCCCACACACACATGTCATCTCCCAATCCAAGCATTAGTGTCATTCAAAAATTTCTCTGAAAAATTCCTACAACTAACAAGCAAGTATAGGAAGTTTGCTGGATACAAAGTTAATATACAAAAGTTAATCACTTTCTTATATACCAGCAATGAATAAGTGGCACTCAAGATTAAAAACAACTGCCATTTACACTATCACCCATTTAAATTTAAGATTAAATCCAACAAAAACATGTACAATATATACATGAGCAAAACTATAAAACTCTGAATTTGTGGAATCTAGACCAAAGATATATATACATATATATATATATATATATAGAGAGAGAGAGAGAGAGAGAGAGATACACAGATATACACACACATAACGCATATGCACAAAAATATAACTGTAATTGAGGGACTGTTTGGGGGGGTGATAAGGGGTAAGGGAAGGAGAATGATGGGGGGAGGTACCAATGCCAAAATACATTGTGTCTATGTATGAAGGTGGAAAAATTCAAAGTAGAACTAAACAAATGGAGAGATATTCTATATTCTTACATAAGAAGACTCACTATTGCCAAGATGTCAGTTCTTTCTAACTTAATCTCTAAATTCAGTGCAATCCCAATAAAAATAAAAGTTAATTTCCTTGAAGTAGAGAGTGTAATTGTGATCACTAGGGGGAAGGGAGGACAGAAGGGATTTGGATAATAGGTACCAAAATAGAGTTATATAGGAGGAATGGGTTCTAATCTTGTCCATCACCATAGAAATAAAATAATAATTCATAATTTATAATAGTTTATTACACATTTTATAAAGAGTTACAAAAGAGGAGCTCAGAGCTTCCCAATACATAGAAATGATAAATATTTATGAAGAGTGCAAAGTCAATTACCTTGGTTTAACCATTATGCACTATATTTATGTATCAAATTATCACACTATACTCCATAAATATGTGAAATTATTACATATCCATTAAAGAATAGAATAAGCTGTTCTAGTTTTTTTAAATCCCAGTAAGTTATTTTATAGACATCAAAAATCTTACTCTAAAGTTAATACAGATAAGCAAAAGATCCCAAACAGCCAACATAGTATTTTAAAAGAATAAGGTTGGAGGACAGACATTTCCAGACTTCAGGACTTACTGTGAAACTACACTAATCAAGAAAGTGTGGTTTTGGAACACAATAGAGAGTCCAGAATTGTGTTCACATAAATATAGTCAAATGATCTTTGTCAAAGGGGCAAAGACAATACCATGGAGCTAGGCTAGTCTGTTCAACAAATGGTGCTGGAACAAATGGACAAAAATGTGCAAAAAATGAAACAACACAGATGTTATACCTTTCACAAAAATTAACTCAACTGAATAATAAACTTAAATGTAAAACTATGAAACTCCTAGATGACAAATTGCAAGAAAACCTAGATAACCTTGATATGGTGATGTCATTTGGATGTAACACTAAAGTCATGATTCATGAAAGAAATTATTGGTAATCTGTACTTTAGTAAAATTAAGAACTTCTGCTATAACAATTGTAATGTCAGGAGAATGAAAAGATAAGCTACATACTGGGAGAAAATTTTTTTAAAGGATATCTGATAAAATAGGATATATATATATATATATATGACTCTTAATAAGAAAACAAAAACTCAATTAAAACAGACCTTAACAAGACATTTTACCAAAGAACATATACAAAGGATAAACATAAAGAGATGATTCACATCATATATTATCAGGGAAATGCAAAGTAAAATAATGTGATAGGACTTTACACCCAAAGTAGCCAAGATTTGGAAGACTTGGCAACACAAATGCTATCAAGGATGTGGAGCAACAACTCTCATTTTTTGCTGGAGGAACTGCAAAATGATACAGACATGTTTGAAAGTTCATTTGTTGTTTTCTTATGACATTAAACATACTCTTACCAAACGATCTAATAATCATACTCTTTGATATTTACTCAAAGAAGCTGAAATCTTATGTACACATAAAAACCTAAATCCAGATGTTTATAACAGCCTTATTCATAATAATAAAACTTGGAAAAACCAAGATGTCCTTTGGTAGGTGAATGGATAAATTATGGTGCCTACAAACAGTGGAATATTATTTAGTGCTAAAAATAATGAACTGCCAAGCCATGAAAAGGTACTGAAAACCTTTTTGTATATTCCTACCCATATAACATTGAGAAAAAGGTAAACTATGGAGGCAGTAAAAAGATCAATGTTTGTTAAGAAGTTGGGGTGGGGCGGGATGAATAGGCAGAGCACAAAGATTTTGGAGAAAGAGAAAATACTCTATATGATACTTAATGATCAACACATGTCATAATATATTTGGTCAAACTCATAAAAGGCATAGCACTAATAGTTAACCCTAATATTAGCTATGGACTTTGAGTGATTATGTCATTATAGGTTCAGCAAATGTAAGAAATGTGCAGATCTGTTGGTGGATGTTGATAAAGTGGGGAGGATATGTATTCATGCAGGCAGGGGGTATATGAAAAATCTTTATACTTTCTTCTTAAAATTTTACTGTGAACTTAAAACTACTCTAAAAATGAAGCCTTAAAATGTATCTGTCATATAGAAACTGCATGTGGTACTATTGTCATTTTTTATGTCTTTTCAAAGGAAAAAATGTTCTCTCACTAAGTTATATGCATAGATCTCAAAATATTTTTGGAGATATTATGCCCATAAGACACTGTTATCAGGAATTAGAATCATGTCCATGAAATGTTATTTTAGGGAGATCGTCAAGAAAATGATATAAGGGATCTGGAAAATTATCATGCATGTGCTCCACAAAAGAAAGTAATTGCATAAATTATGTCTTATATTCATTTCTCTTGCTCACCTGAAAATTTCACCACAATATGGACACATGTAGGGACATTAGATTTGATTTCAAAAGACAAAAATAAGTATGCTAACATCAATCTCAATATGATGTCTTTTTAAAAGACTTCCTCAATAGAACCCAAGCAGCCCAGCAACTAAGAGAAAGGATGGACAAATGGGACTTCATAAAATTAAAAAAGCTTCTGCACAAAAAAACAAATGGTCTCTAAACTTAAGAGACCACCCACAGAGTGGGAAAAAATATTTGCCAGGTATACATCAGACAAGGGACTGATAACCAGAATATACAGGGAACTTAAGAAATTAAACTCTCCTAAAATCAATGAACAAATTAAGAAATGGGGAACTGAACTAAATAAAACTTTTTCAAAAGAAGAAATTCAAATGGCCAACAACACATGAAAAAATGCTCACCATCTCTAGCCATAAAGGAAATGCAAATCAAAACCATACAAAGATTCCACCTCATCCCTGTTAGAATAGCCATCATCAAAAACACCACCAACAACAGGTGTTGGTGAGGATGTGGGGAAAAAGGAACCCTCATACACTGCTGGTGGGAATGCAAACTGATGCAACCACTCTGGAAAAATATTTGGAAGCTTCTTAAAAATCTAAACATAGACCTGCCATATGATCCAACAATCCCAATCCTGGGGATATACTCAAAGGAATGCAACACAGGTTACTCCAGAGGCCCCTGCACACCCATGTTTATTGCAGTGCTACTCACAATAGCTAAGTTATGGAAAGAACCAAGATGCCCCACTATTGATGAATGGATCAAGAAAATGTGGTACTTGTACACAATGGAATTTTACTCAACCATGAAGAAGAATGAAATCTTATCATTTGCAGGTAAATGGATGGCACTGGAGAATATTATTCTGAGCAAGGTTAGCCAGGCTCAGAAGACCAAAAATCGTATGTTCTCCCTCATATGCGGACTTTAGATCTAGGGCAAATGTAGCAATGTGGTTGGACTTGGATCACATGACAAGGGGAGAGCACATATGGGAGATATAGGAATAGGTAGAAAACCCAAAACAGAAACCTTAAAGTGACAGAGGTTAACATGAGAAGGGGAACAGGAACCAGTGTAAAGATCAGTTAGAGATGAATCAACATGAGTTGTAACACATTTGTACATGAAAGCAATGCTCGGAATCTTTCCTATACCTATCCTTAACTCAATGAACAAGAACTCTTTGTCTTCCTTATTATGCTTATGTCTTTTCTTCAACAAAATTAGAGATAAGGACAGGTTCTGCCTGGAACTGATGGGGGGGGAAGGGGAGGAGGGGGCAAGGGGAAGAAATAACCCGAACAATGCATGTATATGTGAATAAATGAATAATAAATACAACCTTAAAAAAATCCAATGTCATTTCTATGACAGTAAGAAAATAAAGGGTGACTGGTAGATTTAAAAAAAAACAAGTCATCTTTGAATGAGAAATAGTTCTCTTTTCATCTACACAAATTCTGAAAAGGCAGTTGAAGTTTATAACTTCAATAATACGTTTCTCTAAAAGAATGAAAATGTAAGTTTATCTTTAATAGAAATAGTTTTTACTTTAATTTCTTGGCTGCCAAATAAGAAGCTATGGTGGAATACACCCATGAGGAAATCCCTCCTACATACAATATGGGAATTTGAGTATTTAGATAGAAACTTAGAAACCTCAGGGTTTTGCATGGAAAAAGTGAAGCAAAGAAACAGAGATCGATAACTGATTCTTTTTTTGTTTTTTACAGTGCTAAGGTTTGAACTCAGGGCTTCACATTTAGTTTTCAATGCCATTTACAAAGCATAAGTGCAGCATAAATCCATCCAGTTTCTAGGATACAAATTCCCACAGGGAAAAGTATTGTAAGTGGAGGAGACACTCTGGTCATGACATTATTCAGATGGTCATTTTTATGCCTATGAAATTAAGTGGAAGAAAATCCATGTTTCTCAAAGGGAATATTCTTATACTTTCATTCCAATAGAAAAAAGTAAAATTATCTTTCCTTTGTGTCCATAGAATCTGGAACAAAGTTCAGTACACCCCAGTTATCCTACTGTTTTATAGCATTTTTTTCTCCTACGGCCCATAAGGATAAATAAGCACATCTAAAGATTGTGGGGAAAGATGTCCAATGGATACAATTTTCATTGATCAAAAAATAAATGCTCCAAACTGTTCTTTTTGGACTCATATTAGGAGTCACTGTATTTCTTTCTACATTAGTTAATATTTCTGAAATATGGCACATCCATCTATTACTCAAATAGACCTCTGAATTTGTGAACTTCTCTTTGTGATTTGTCATTTTGATAATAATCTATGCATGATAATATTCTATGCAAGAAACACTGAAAATTTGTCTCAGAACAATTACATTTTAAAGGTGTGAATAATCACACAGATGGTCTCTTCTTTTAACATAGGCTTGGCAACTCATTGTACGATTTGATTTAGTCACAATTTCACCTAGGAATATCAGTGTTCTTATAGACATACAGAAATTAGGAAACTGCCCTACCTGTGCTCTTGAATTTCACTGTAAAAACATTGACTAGAGAGTCTTGTCTTTTGTAAAATGTAGATATTATATCATTTTGCTTCATCATGACATTAATCATATTTGAAATTAAGCATATATTTAAACTGAGTTTATTTTTATTATAAAATAGCATAATTCCCAACTTTAAAATCATTTAAAACACTTTGCTAACATATTGTTATACAGCCACCAGACTTTGTAAGGATGATGAGAAATTAATAAACAAGTGGAAGTATATATTTCTTTCATAGAAATAAAGATAAATGAAAACATGCTTCAGTTGTACAGAAAAGATCAATTATTAAAAGTTGAGGACCTTATCTATAAGAGAGATGCGTACCTTGAAAGTTCACTATTATATAAAATGATAGAATAGCAACATGTAACCTGTTTGGGTTTATTATGAAAATATTTTTGATGAGAGGATTATAAATTCAAGGAATAATATTTAATGGTATAATTTCCAGTGCTGATAAATATGTGTGTTGATTTATATTATAATTCCTTATTCTCCTGTTTCTGCTAATGAAAATACCCTTTTGCTTTTAATGATACAATGGTTATTTTTTTGTACTACCAGTACAGTTAATAAAAAATATTTCAATAACTGGGTGAAAGACTGAGGTATTCAAGTAATAATTATCCTGTGTAAGATAAATTTATTATGTAATTGGATGGGGAATATACACACATATGCACATATGTGTGCATGTGTGTGTCAGAGATGTATACTAAAGTACTTGTGGGTAAAATGATATATCTGGGATTTGCTTCAAAATGGGAACAGGTAAATGAAGCAAAGTAGAAAGATTAGTTTAATGCTGGTAAGTGTAGAAGTTGGTTTATTGGTACGTGAGACTCATTATATTATTCTTTATAGGTTAGTTTATATTGGAGAATCTCAGTATTAAAATGTTTTTAAGTTAAAGGATCCATGAGCAGTCTATTAGGCAGAAAGAGAAATGAAGTTGATTAAACAGATTACCACTCAGGCAGGTAAATGGGAATAATTGACAATTACGATTAGGTCAGCCAGGTCCAGAATCTTGGGATTCCAATTGTCAGCAAAATCAGCAAGATAAATTAACTCTGAGAGGTAAGGCAAAGCCTGTTTGCTTGTGTTCCTTTTTTCATGCAGTCTGTTTGAGGGTCAGCCTGTGATCTGCATTGCCCATTTTCTAAGAGATCTGATCTGATTACTGTCCCTCTCAAAGACAAAGACAGGGAGACTAAGATGCAAGGATTTCTACTCAGAGGCAGAGAATAAAATCTTATTTGTTTCTTTAGAGAAAGAAAAAGGAAACTCTTAATACAGGAACATTTGTACAAAAATAAACAAAAAACATAGGACATAATGCAAATATTCAATAACTATTTACTGCATGAATTAATTCAGAGAAAAGCCAGGAAGGAAGAGGAAGGACCCTCTCTTTGAATTATTTTATCTGCAAAAGGACATGAACATGGATCTTTTAAAAAATCAGCTCTGTTCTCTAGAGATAAACCTCACTGTAATATCTTGTGAGCCCTCAATACAACACCATTCTGTACTAATTTCCTCTGTAAATCAACTCTTATTTTTGACTTTTATCATACTGTTTTTAATATCATCATCCTAGTCATTCAATTTTAAAATTCCAGAGAAACCTGTGACTTTTCCTTTACAAATAAATATTCTAATGTAGTTGGTCCCTTTTTCCTAGTGCCAATTCAAGGTATAATTACTTTCCTTATGGGCAGTTATACTTGTCTTGTTATCTGGAAATATCAGTGGCATTTTTACCTCATCAAACATTACTTCTTTGAATAATAGTTATTCTATATATCCTGTTTATCTAATATATTTTCTTTAAATACCACAGAGTGGAAGTGATGTGCTGAGCTTAAGGATAGGTAAGGAAACCCAAAACAGGAAAGTGTTTGATGTCCTCACTGCAGAGGAACTAACTTAGAAACCTGAAAGTGACAGAGGTCAATATGGGAAGGGGATCAGGAACTAGTAGAAAAGGTCAGGTAGAGATGAATCAATTTGGATTGTAATACACACGTGCATGGAAGCAATGCTAGGAATCTCTCTGTATAGCTATCCTTATCTCAACTAGCAAAAATGCTTTGTCTTTCTTATTATTGCTTATGCCTTCTCTTCAACAAAATTAGAGATAAGGGCAGAACAGGTTCTGCCTGGAAGCCAGGGGGGGAAGGAGGAGTGGGGGGGGCGGAGGGGGAGGAATGGCCCAAACAATGTATGAACATGTGAATAAATGAGTAAAAATTTTTTTTAATTTATAATATAAAAAGAATGATTAAGCCATGTGCCTTGGATTTCCTTCTTTTCCAGTGAATAACAGTGACAATCACCCCAGGTGCCTTGGAAATTATGGATCATGTTGCTGACCTGCTTGACAAACCTAGGTCCCTGGATATCCTCACAGCACAGTGCTCAATCACTTGTCTTAGAATATTTTGTATAAAAGATGAAAATATTTCTGACTTATTTGAGCTGCTGGTTTTAAAAAGGACTCTTGTTGTAGAAGGTTAATGTAGGCCTTAACTAGTACATAGAAAAAAAAAACTTACTTTCAGCAGAGCAAAACCATAAAAAAACAGAGCTCAATTCATTTTTTAAAAAATAAACATTGCAAGAAACTCTTAAATACTGGACATTGCTGAGTTTAGAGATTTATTTGGCAGTAGTTTTTAATATGATCTCCTGGACCTGTAGGAATTAAAATCCAAATAACAATGTGAACATTGCACTTATATTGTCATGGTGTTATAAATTAAGCATGTTAAAACTTAACTTTTGTATTCTATACTTTTACTCATATCCTGTTGACCTGAATTTAATTGTATGGTTCCATTCTAGTTTAAACTTAGGTTTTTATTACTAAAACAAAATATTATGAGTAAAAATCTAGCAGTCCTGCCAAACAGAGTTCATATTTTCAAATGTACATTCAATTGATCCCATGTTCTAATGTCAGGTTTCTTTTCAATAATGAAAGGATTCAACTTGGTTTCTGAAGTGCACCACAAACTTTCCCAACTCTTCAAAGCCTGGAAATATTCTGAGTTTATTTGCTTTTCTGCAAGCTTGACCAACTAAAATTCTGTCAGTTCTTCAAGACCCAGACCAAATACTGCTACCACAGAGCTTTCCTAGATCCTTCCTACCTTTTTCCAATCATATATCCATCCACGCAATAAGCGTTGCTTAGGTATCCTGCCTACACTCAAACCTTGACTACATCTTAAGAGATTACTCTTGAATAAGAACATGTTCTGGCCTAGACTATATCTTTCTCCAACATTCTATATGTTTTTGTTTCATTTAACATGTTAGTTGTCATAATATATATCCAATTGTACATATTTGCTGACATGATCAATTTTTATTTCATTGCCTGTTTGGGGCCAGGAATCACAGCTAGATTTTTTTTTAAAAATCTCACTATTTAATAAAGGACATCACCTGCTGTAGTCATTGAATGAGCTAGCTGAAGGAATAAATGAAAAAGTAAGTCATACTATCAGTATTCTCTAATGAATATCTCTTTTGTTAAGGTTCTATGACACACTGCTTTCAAATGGACTTTGTTTCATAGTGCACCGTGTTATTTCCTTTAAAATTTGTTACTACTGCCTAAATGGAAATAGGCTTTGCAGTTTGCATATAAAGATACTGTTCAATCAGTTACTTTCTGAGATAATATAAAATAGACATTTCAAAATAGAATAAGCACTTAAAAACAGACATGTTTTTCTTAGTCCTCCTGATACCTCATTAAAATTACGCTAAATGAAATAGGAATGTATAAGATCACAAGTGAAGAGCATAGAGTGTGGTTAATAATAGACAATAAATGACAGCAACTTCACACTCAGAAAAAGAAAAAGCGGACAAGAGTGAAAATGTGTGCTGATAAGTGATTAATTAAAGCCAATATCTCTCCCCTGACACAGCCACCTTCTTTTGTTTCTTATTAAAAATTCACTGCATATAGGTATTGCCACACTTTCAAGTCCACCCAGGAGGTCAGTGGAGGAAGAGCTTGTATGGTAGACACTGAGCATTGCAAGAACAAAAACATACAGGTCAGTAGGTGGTGGAGAGAGGGAAATAGACACAATTGAAATTAGGACTGAATATTTTGAAAATATAATAAAAAAATCTCCTGGATTTAAAACTAATCCATTTGAATTTGACCCTGGAAAACAATACAAAGAGTGGCACCAAAGCTGTGGCATTGAACTAGTTAAAGAAGGGAGCATAACATATTGCTAGATTAAGTGGCAAGCAATAATTAATCAAATTACTATGTGTTAGTTATCTATGGATTCATAACAGATTATCTCTCTAAAAATTAATAGTTTAAAACAAAGCTAAACATTTATTGTGTCTCACAATGTCTGTAGCTTGGGATTTGGGGAGTAGCTATATGACAGTTTCTAGCTTGAGATCTATCATGAAGTTGCTGTCAGAATGTTGGCCAGTACTTCAGTTATTTGAAAGCTTGATTTGGGCTGCAGTATCAGCTTCCAAGAAAGCTCACTTACAGGATTGAAATGTTGGTGTGAATACTGGCTGGAAAAACCCACATGGAGGGCTTCAGGGCTCCTTTACTGTCCTTCTGAGATGGTGCCTAGCTTCCCTCAGAATAAATGTGATAATTAATTTTATGTGTGAACTTGACTGGGCTATAGGGTGACCAAATACTTGCTTCAACATTATTCTGGGATTTTCTATGAAGGTGTTTTTGGATGAGATTTACTGTATTCTCTGTTTTTATTTGCCCATATTATTTGTTCAAAATAATGGTTTTCATTATGATGTTTTTCAGATACATATATAATGCACTTTGATCATATTCACCCTCATTATCCTTTTATGCCCCCCCCGTCCCTTTCCTCTTTCCAAAAAGACTCCCTTCTACTTTAATGTCTTCTTTTAAATCTAGATTCCACATGTAAGACAAAAAGCTATATTTGTCTTTCTAGGTTTGACTTGTTTTGCTTAGCATGGTGATCTCTAGTTCCATTTATTTTCCTGCAAATGACATTATTTCATACCTCTTTATAACTGAATAAAACTCCACTGTGTTCATATACCACATTTTCTTTATCCATTCATCCATTGATGGGTATCGAGGCTGATTCCATAACAATTGTGAATAGTGCCACAGGTATGCAGGTATCTCTAATATATGCTGACTTGGATTCCTTCTGGTATATGCCCAGGAGTAGTATAGCAGGAGCATATGGCACTTCTATTTTTATTTTTTTCAAGAATCTCTATACCGATTTCCATAGTTGAATTAATTTACATTCCCATAACAATGTATAAGAATGTATAAGGGTTCCCTTTGCCTATATCCTCACCAACATTTGTTGTTTATTTTCTTGACAACAGCCATTCTGAGTGGGGTGAGATGGAATCTCAGTTTAGTTTTGGCTTGAATTTCCCTGCAGGGTAAAGATATTGAACTTTCCCCTGTATAATTAGACATTTGTACTTCTTTTGAGAACTGTGTTTAGTTCATTTGCTGATTTATTGATCTCATCATTTGTTCTTTTGGTGTTTACTTCTTTCAGTTCTTTGTATATTCTGGTTATTAATCCCCTGTTGGATGATTAGCAGGCAAAGATTTTCTCCCATTCTGTAGGCTATCTCTTCACTCTACTAATTATTTCCTTTGCTGTGTAGAAACTTTATAATTTGATGCAGTCCCACTGGTTCTTGCAATTTTCTGAGCTATGGAGTCTTATTCAGGAAGTTGCTGCTTATGGCTATATGTTGAAGTTTTTCTCTATGTTTTCCTCTAATAGTTTCAGAGTTTCAGGTATTACATTAAGATCTTCTATCTTGTTGTGATCTGACTTTTTTACAGAGTTGGAAATAGAGGTCTAGTTTCAGATTTCTATGTGTTCATATCCAGTTTCCCTGCACCATTGGTTGAAGAGGCTTTTTCTCCAAGGTATATTTTTAATACCTTATCCAGATGCTCATAGGCAGTAAGTAGCAAACTAACAACTCATACACCCTTTTTTTGTGACCACAGAGTGGATGCTCTGAATCTTTGCCTTGAAAATACAGGAAAGCAGTGTAGGTGCTAGAAAGAAGTAGCAGTTATAAAGCCACAGACATAGTATTTTGTTTGGCAAAGGTGTGAGACTGGTTGTTAAGATAGAAAGTTCTTGAAAGATGTTGAATTGAAGAAATCTTTTCTCAAGGAATGATAGAAAGTTCTGGGGAAAATTATAAATTTTTGTAGATGCACCTTAATTACTCAGTCAGTACCCTTGAAAAATTCGTAATTTTGAGGTAAAGTCAAATAAATAAGTTAAATGTATGCACCAATGTGATATGGCAGAAAAACTAGATTTGTTCAATATTGGGGGATGGAGTTAAGGAAGGAAAGAGATTATCTTTAAGTAGCAGTAGTTAAATAGAGTGAAAAGGTACTAGCACTGTTACTTCTAGACACTAAACACTCTACAAATCGCATTTTAATGACTTAAGTCAGACCACTGATTCAGTACAGAAACAAATAATTATGGAGTTTCTATATATCTGTCATTTTGATTCATAGATACCATGTTGATATAGAATGAATTTTGCTTTCATTTGTTGCTTGGTTCTTTTTACTCTCCTGGAAACATAGTTTAACAATAAATAAATTCTGGTTTGATCAATTGATAAGAGATTTTCCATTTTCATTTGCACAAATGTCTTTAGAGGTATTTTTCACAGGTAATAAACTGTATGCCTAGCTATATTCATGCTTCCTGGAACTTGTCTGAAATATAAGACACTGCTAGTCATGTTTTTCTAATCAGGAGGAGGTGAACAACTTGAGCTCTGATACTCTAAAAAGTATACTTTATAATCATTCTAAGTAAATGATGGGGAAAGTAAAAAAATCAAAGGTAAATCCACTGAAAATTAAACAATCTTTTTGACAAATATTATTAAATTCCATGATTTACGTATATAATTTAGTTAAACTTCAATACCAAGACCAATGCAATACTAATTTTCTAGATCAAATATGAAAATTTTACTGTGACTAAGGAAGTTAGTTTTAATTATGAGGAGCTAATTTTCATAGGTTCCCCAAACTACCTGAATTATATATTCATGATACTCTTGGTCAATCACATGCTTCTAAATGTTGTTATTTATATCATAAATATTTTATGTTCTTTATTTAAACTCCCAAATAAATTCTGGTTATTGGCTAATGTTACCTATTTCTAATAAACTTCCAACATCTTTTTAATGTTTACTCTCATTTAGCCCAACATGTACTTCCATACCCAAAAGTGCAGTTATAAAATTTCCATATGTTTTTAGAAGGTACAGTTTCCATATAGTCTTCAACTTGAGCTTTTATTTGCCAGAGAATTACAATTGAGAGCCTTGTCCTAGAGACTTAAATAATAGTAACTTTAAAAATATTTGCCTAAATTGACAGAAATTATATATGTGCATATATAGATACTATATAAAACATGTTGTTCTGAAGCATATATACATTGTGAAATGTCTAAGTTGAGCAAATTAAATATTTATTACCTTATGTAACTTTTTGTGTGGTAAAAACACGTAAAATCTACTCTCAGAAATTTCAAGAATACAATTTTTGGGGGCTCACAGAGTGGCTCAAGTGGTAAGGGTGCTTATCTTGCAACTTGAGACCCTGAGTTCAAACCCTAGTGCTACCAAAACCACATTGTTTTTAACTAAAGTCACCATGCTATAAATAGACCTCTAGAACTTTAGAACTCTTGAACTTATTCCTCCTATTTGAAATATTGAATCCTTTGTCCAATATCTTCCCATACACCAATCTAGTCACATTTCTAACAAGACTTATGAAGTTTGGCCTTGAGTCTCTAACATCCCTGGTCCACTTCAGAAGTGAAATAGTAGTGAAATATTGCTAAGGCAAAAATGCTCTAAAAGTATAGGAAAAGATCATTTTAAAGTTGAATTTTGGCCAATTCTAATGAACTAAAGTAAGGGTATAGAAATATACCTCTAAGATCTTTATTTATGTCTATCTGTGTATATGTATGTATGTTATATATCTCTCTATCTATCTTAGTTCTTGACTTTTGAGACAGGGACTCACTAGGCAGCTAGACTGACTTTGAGTTTGCAATGATCCTGCCTCAGCTTCCTAGTGCTGAGATTATAGGCTGTGCCTCCACCTGGCTTGTTCAATATGTTTTTGTTAGTAGAAACTTATCTCATATTCTATTTTCACTTATAGGAAGATCGCCTATAATACATAAAATTGAAGTCTGCTGTTATGCTCACTAATTGTGAGACCACTTTGCACAGCTGTTTTCCAAATACACACTTTATTTTAATTCACTCAGCTCTTCTGATAGAGCACTTGCCTAGCATGCCCAAGGCCCTGGGTTTCATCCCCAGTACTATGAAAATGTTTCCTGCAAGAAGGAGACTTTAAAATTTTATTTTGTTTATCTTTTTTCCCCATTTTTATTAAGATATTTTCTTTGTACAGGGGAGTATTCATTATGACAATTCTGAATAGCCTTACATTGTACATTGGTTAGATGGCATCCACCATCTCACTCCTACACCACAACCCCCTTCCCATTTACTTTGTTTTTCTTGAAGAGATGACATTTGTACATTTGTTCCAGGGACTATTTTAATGGGAAATAATTTTAATAGTAAGTGAAAATATTACTGCATTCAACAGCAAGAATCACTCATATTAATCAATGGAGTAGTAAGTTACTAAAAGATGTAGATTTTGAGATTTACTTCCCTGTTAAAATCTTTTTTAAAATCTTAATATTAGAAAAAAAAAGTCAGTTAAACTTGAAGTTATATTTAAATGTAAGGAAAAGCGGCTCATGACTAGCATAAACATTTAGAAAAATTGCCTGCAGTTAGTTTTTCCAGCCTCTTTGCTAAACCATCAAGTCTGACTTGACCATTTTAGAGATTAACAACAGATGTGGAGAATAAGAGTTTAGTTGGAATGCTTAAAAATATTCTTTTCATGAAAGCCAGAACTGTATTTTGTAGGACACAGACTTAGAAACTGTATTTCTTTGTTTCTTCTTTTCCTGTTTTCTCTGTCTCACTAGTGATTTGGCTAATTAAAACTTCATCCAAGTATTACATCTCTCAGAGGTTCAAGAGAATGTGAAATTGCCCTACTGGCAATGACAAGGGTAAAGAAACATCTTAGTCTCATAGTTATTATACTACATCTGGATTTAAGTTTTAATATTTTAAAGAACACTTTCTGTGGTAACAGAGAAATGTGACTCTATGACAGGAATTCTCAAAGTGTGATCCCCATACCAGCTGCACAACTATTATTAAGGAAATGTTTAGAAATGCAAATAATCAAGCCCCAGTCCAGACCTATGGAAACATGTCAGGAGCCTGAGGCCAGTAATTTGGGTTTTATGACTCCTTTTTTATTTTCTTTGAGACGGCCTCACTGTCTTGCCCAGGTTAAACTCAAACTTACAATGTAGCTCAGGCTGGCCTCCAACTCATGATTCTCCTGGCTCAGTCTCCCTAATGCTGGGATTATAGGTATGTACCACAATATCTGGCAATAATCTGTGTTTTAACAAGCTCCCTAGATGATTCTGATGCACAATAAAGTTTGAAAACCATTGGTCTATGCAATTCCCTCACTATGTGGATAATATTTTTAAAATTTATTTTAAATCAACAGATAAAATTGTATATACTTACCATGTATAGCATGATGTTTTAATGTGTACCTTGTGGAATGGCAAGATCTAACTAATTAAATTCACATAGTTATCATTTTTGGTGTGAGAATTCTTAACATCTACTTTTTGTTTTGCATTTTTTCAAGAATATAATATATTGCAATTAACTGTATCTACCATGATATAAAATAGATCTTTTGAACTTATTCCTCCTAATTATAAGCATATATCCCTTGACCAATATCTCACCATCACTCTCTCAATAACCCTAGCCTCTGATAACAACTATTCTTTTCTATTTCTATAAAGTCGACTTTTTAAGATTCCACATATAATTGAGATCATGCAATATTTGTTTTTATAGATGTAGCTTATTTCACTTATCATAATATCTACATTTGTTCCTGTTGTCTCAAATGATGGGATTTTGTTCTACTATTCCATTGAGTGTATGTACCACATTTTCTTTATCCATTCACTGGTTGATATACACTTAGGTTGATTTAATATCTTGATCATTGTGAATAGTGCTGTTATAAACATGGAAATGTAGATAGTTCTGTGACACGCTAATTCCATTCCCCTTGGATAACCCATTAGTGGGATTGTTGGATCATATAGTAGTTCTATTGTTAATATTTTGAGCAAATTATGTTCTGTTTTTTATAATGACTTACTAATTTACATTCTCACCAATAATGTGAAGGTGTTCCCTTTTCCCCATATCCTTACCAATAGATTTTTATCTTTTGTCTTTTTTGATATCATTCTTACTGGAATGAGGTGATACCTCATTTGCAGTTTTGATTTGCATTTTCCTGATGATTAGTGAGGTTGAGCATTGTTTTCATGTACTATTTTTATGTCTTCTTTGAGAAATGTGTACCTTTGTGTAGCTGTGACTAAAATACCTGAAATAACTTGAAGGATGAAACACTTATTTTGGCTCATGATTTCAAAGGAATCAGGGCATTTTTGCTCGTTCTCATGTACTTGGGCAGAACATTATTGTGGCAGGAGCCTGTGGCAGAGGAGGTTTTTTATCTGATGAAGGAGAGGAAGCAAAGAGAGATGGAAAAGACCAGGGCAAGAGATACTCTTTAAGACATGCCCTCAGTGACTTAGCTCTAACACCTCCCCAAATAGTATCAGTAGCTGGGTACCAAGGCTTCTAATACATGAGTCTTTTGGTGAGACACTGCATATCCAAACCATAACAGCTCATTTGGGTTTTTTGCCCATTTCTGTTTTGTTTCCTTGCAGTACTGGGAATCAAACGCAGAATCTTGCACATGCCTTCTACAGTCTTTCTTTTTCTCATTTTAAATCAGATTATTTGTAGGTTAGTGTTTTGCTATTGAGTCGTTTTACTTCCTATATTCTAGTTATTAATCCCTTATCAAATGTGTAGTTTGCAAATATATTCTCCCATTCTATCAGATGTCTGTTTTGTAGTTGAAGAGAATCAAACAGCAAGAAAGCAGCAAACCAAGAAGTGAGTCATTTTTAAGTAATCTTATTACAGATTTTAATAATGAAAACAAAAAATTAAATACCCATACCCTTTGTTTGGTAAACTACCTGTTCATTACATTCAATAATATTTTATTAGGCATTTTTGGAAGGACAACACTAAACAAATTCAGTGATAATTGGTTGATAATCAAGCATGATGTTTATGAGAATGAGATTAAGGGTCAGTTAGTAATCCTAGCTGCATATATCAATGACCTTAAATAAATCTGGAAAAATATGTGTATGGCAGCATATCACTCTCTAAGAAAAAATTACACACAATAGATGAAACACAGTTATTTTAGGATCAAGTATAAGACTGCACCATCTGAAACTACTTCATAAACCATCAAGCACTACATAAATTTAAGAGATTATTACAATCACAAGAGAGAGCTAGTAAATAAATCACAGAAAAAATGGATTATTCATTTCAACTTCAGTATATTTTGTTTGCTGCTGTAGATGTTTTAAATTTTGTTTAGTCATTTGTTTACATATGAAAACAAATCCTAGATTTCACGACAAGGCAAAGAGAAAACTAGTAATTAAGAAAAAGGTGTAGGAAGGTGGATACAGTACAAATACTGTGTACACATGTAAGTAAATGAAAAACAGTACTGTTGAAACTACTTCAGGAATAGGGGGAGGGAAGATAAAGGAAAATGATGGAGGGGATGAATTCAACTGTGATATATCTTATATATTGAAAGAACTTTTGTACATGCCACAATGTACCCACCCAGTGCAATAATTAAAAAAAGAAAAAGGAAAAGTTTGGCATTTTCTCAAAATGTTAATTGGAATGCCTTCTTTCATTAAGTATGATCTTGACTTCTTTACTAATTACCCATTTCACATATCTGTATGATATTTGCTGATAAGCAAATCTATATTTAATATTGGCTATACACAAAACATGGTGGAAAGTGGTAGAAATACTAACTTCCTATAATAACCAGGCATGTACTCCTACCAGCAAGGAGTTTACCCTATAATACATTTTTTTCTTTTCCAATTAGATGGTAAATACCCTAGAGTAGTACCTATATTCATGTCACTCAGCATCATGCTATATCTGCAGAATGAGTTTCCAAGTGCAATAACAACTACAACTACTCAAATGTCAACTGTGGTATACACTGCAATGCTACAAAAACTGAAATATCTCTGAGCTGACAGGAGTGAGAAATTTATACCAAAAATTGAATGGTAGGTTTGACCTAGGTATAGAACTGGAGAGGAAAATGTTTTCAGGCATAATGTAGCAACTCCAACAGTGTATATTCTCATCTATGTTTTTCAAATGGACATTTCAAAGCTTTAGAAAAAAATTGATCAGTATCACAGGTTGTAATCAGTAGAGCTTTTGTTCCAAATGTTTTCTTACTTCAAGTTTGCCCAAAAAGCAATAAATATGGAATGGAGAATGAATAGACCAGTTTCCACTGAACATAGTTCTTGCAAAGGCAATGAGAGCACTTCATTTGGAATGTAGGTGAGAAATAGTCAAAGGAAAGATAGAATGGCTTGCTATAAAACTTGAAATTCATTCTATAAACAATAGAAAGACATTAAATGTTTTCAGATATTTTGTGACAAGTGGAAAGCAATGATTTAGAAAACTTAGTTATCTTGGCTATTTGCACTGGACAAAAAAATGGGAAAATCTAATGCAAGAAAATAAATTAAAAGACTGTTACAATATATCTCTTATGGAGTGATAATGGCCTGAATTAAAGTGTACAAAATTCTTAACTCCTTTCATTTCCCTTGCTTACTCCTAAAAATCAAATATTCTACTTTATTGTTAACCTTGCTGAAGGACACATTGATCACTTCCTATGACACACAGGATGAATTACATTTTTCTACTGTTATAATATTAAAGTGGTTACTTTGTTAAAATCAATGTGCAAACATTGATACACTGTTTTAACAAAACTTTCTTAGTGTACATTAGAGCTCTTTGTACTGTACATTTCAGGTCTTTTTTCAGGAAAAGAGGTAAGGGAAATGTGATCTTTTGGTTATACTTTTTATTAGCATATATTAATTGGTCAAAATAATGGTTTTCTTTCTTATGTGTGCATACTAATTGTGTATAATAATGGGTTTCATTATGATATGTTCATACTTGCACATAATGTACTTTGATCACATTCACCTATTACCCTCTCTTATCTATTCTCCCTCTTATCCTCTTCCATACCCTTGGTTATTCTTTTACTTTCATATCTCTTTTCTCCCTAAATTCCACATAGGAGAGAAACAATACTTGCCTTTCTGGGTCTGGCTTATTTTGCTGAACTTGATGATCTTCAGTACATTCATTTTCCTGTGAAGGACATGATTTTGGTTTCCTTTCTTCCTCCTTCCCTCCCTCCCTCCCTTCCTTCCTTTTTTCTTTCTTTCTTTTGTGGTTCTGTGTTTGAACCCAGGGCTTCATGCACACTAGGCAAGCACTCTACCAATAAGTTACATCCCCAGCCCCGAACATTTTCCGTACCTGTTCATCTGCTGATGAATGCCTTGGCTGAGTCCATGACTCGGCTATCTTGAATAATGCTGCAAAAATATGACTATACAGGTATCTCTATTGTATGAAGACTTTGATTCCTTTGGGTATATATTCAAAAATGGTATTGCTACATCATATGGTAGTTCTATTTTTAGTTTTTTTCTAGAACCTCCACACTTATTTCCATAGTAGCTGAACTGATTTATATTCCTGCCAACCATGTATTAAGGTCCCTTTTCTCCCCCACATTCTTGCCAGAATTTGTTGTTTTTCATTTTCATGGTGATAGCCATTCTGACTGGGTTGAGATGGGATCTCAATGTAGTTTACATTTCTATTTCTCTGATGGCTAAAGATATTGAGCACTTTTTCATGTTTTTTATTGGCCACTTGAAATTCTTTTGCAAAGTGTCCAGTTCATTTGCCCATTTATTGATCAGATACTTTATTCTTTTGGTGTTTAATTCTTTGAGATTTTTATATATTCTGGATATTAATCTACTGTTGAATGATTAGCTGGATCCATTCTATTAAACATTTCCTTTGTTGTGTAGAAGCTTTTAAATTCCATGCAATCGTATTTGTCAACTCTTGCTATTATTTTCTGATCTATTGGAGTCATATTCAGAAAGTCATTGCTTATGTGTATTTCTTGAAATGTGTTGCCTACATTTTACTGTAATAATTTCAAAGTTTCATGTTTTACACTTACATTTTTAATCCATTTCAAGGTGCTTTTTGTACAGGGTGAGAGATAGGGATTTAGTTTCAGTCTTCTATGTGTGGGTATTCAGTTTTCCCAACACCACTTTATTAAAGAGTCTGTCTGTTCTCCAATCTATGTATTTGGAAACTTTATAGAGAATTAGATGACTTTACCTGTGTATATTTATTTTGGGGCCCTGCATTCTATTACATTGGTCTGTGTGTCTGTTTTTGTGCCAGTACCATGCTGTTTTAGTCACAATGACCCTGTGGTATCATTCAAAATCAGGAATACCTCCTACATTGCTGTTTTTTCTCAGTATTGTTTTGGTCATTTGGGGTTTTTTGTGGTTCCACATGAAGTTTAGGATTGTCTTTTTTACTTGATGTATGAACATTTTCTGGGTGTTGACAAATGTATAATGTCATGTATCCACTATTACAATATCAGACAAAATAACTTCACTGCTCTGAGTATCTTCTATGCTCTATCTATTTGTCCCTACCTTATACCCTCCACCTGGGTTGCTAGTAATCACACAGACCTTTTCATTGTCTCTACAGCATTCTTTTTCCAGAATGTCATGTAGCTTAAATTATAGCCTATTTAGAATTGTCAATTCTTTGTCAGTCACATTCATATGAGGTTCCATATTGTCTATTCCTGCCTTGATAGCTCATTTCTATTTGTTACTGAATAATATCCCAGTTTACAGATGTACCAGTTTATCTGTTCTCCTTGAAGGATTCTTGATTGCTTTCAAGTTTGGAGGTTGCACAATAAAGCTGATATAAATGTTCATATAGAGGCTTTTAAAATTATTATTCACTTATTCACATGTGCATACATTGTTTGGGTCATTTCTCACCCCTGCCCCCCTCCCCAACCCTCTCCCCCCTTCCCACCTCAGTTCCAGGAAGGTCCTGTTTTGCCTTTATCACTAATTTTGTTGAAGAAAAGAGACAAGCATAAAAGGAAGACAAAGTGTTTTTGCTAGTCGAGTTAAGGATAGCTATACAGAAATATTCCTTGCATTGCTTTCATGTACATGTCTTATGACCCATGTTGATTCATCTCTAATTGATCTTTACACTAGTTATTGATCCCCTTTTCATTATAACCTCTGTCGCTTTAAGATTTCTGTATTAGCTCCTCTGGAGTGGGGACATCAAACGCTTTCATGTTTTGGGTTTTCTACCTATTTCTATATCACCCATATGCACTCTCCCCTTGTCATGTGATCCCAGTCCAACCACATTGCTGCATTTGCCCTAGATCTAAGCCAGCAACTAAGAAAAAGGATGGACAAATGGGACTTCATAAAATTTAAAATCTTCTGCACAACAAAAGAAATGGTCTCTAAACTGAGAAGACCACCCACAGAGTGGGAGAAAATATTCGCCAGCTATACATCAGACAAGGGACTGATAACCAGAATATACAGGGAACTTAAGAAACTAAACTCTCCTAAAATCAATGAACCAATTAAGAAAGGGCAACTGAATTAAACAGAACTTTTTCAAAAGAAGAAATTCAAATGACAAAAAAGCACATGAAAAAATGCCCACTGTCTCTAGCTGTAAAGGAAATGCAAATCAAAACCACACTAAGATTCCACTTCACCCCTGTTAGAATAGCCATCATCAAAAACACCACCAACAACATGTGTTGGCTAGGATTTGGAGAAAAAGGAACCCTAATCCACTGCTGGTGGGAATGCAAGCTGGTGCAACCACTCTGGAAAAAAATTTGGAGGCTTCTTAAAAATCTAAACATAGATCTGCCTTATGATCCAGCAATCCCACTCCTGGGGAT
Organism: Castor canadensis; assembly: GCF_047511655.1. Classification (NCBI taxonomy): domain Eukaryota; kingdom Metazoa; phylum Chordata; class Mammalia; order Rodentia; family Castoridae; genus Castor; species Castor canadensis. The sequence continues at coordinate 119,938,188 of NC_133405.1, forward strand.
ATACCCAAAGGAATGCAACACAGGTTACTCCAGAGGCACCTGCACACCCATGTTCATATAGAGGCTTTTGTGTGGACATATTTTTCAACTCGGGTAGATTCTAAGGTGTACAATTGCTGGTTTGTATGGTAAAATTATATATACCTTTGTAATAACTGCCAAATTGCCGTCCAATGGGGCTATTCACTTTACTTTTGATTTTTCACTTTACTTTTTCCCTTTATTATTGTGCTAGGTGGGGGTACATTGTGGCATTTACAAGGTTCTTACAATATATCAAATATATTATTCTTGAATTCACCCTCTCCAGCATTCTCCTTTATCCTCCCTCCCCTCATTCCTAAAATGGACTCATTATGTATCATTTTTGCATTTACATACCTATGTACACATTTTTTCACCTTATTCATTCTCCTACCCACTTTCCCTGCCACTTCCCTGTCTCACTGGTATGGACACCTCCCCACCTTGCTGCAAAGGACCTGTTCCACCTCTTGTTCTCCAAATTTGTAGAAGAGAAAGACATTTTTGCTTATTTGTGATAAAGATAGCTACACAGGGAGTTTCCCTGTAGTAGTTCCATGTATAGATGCACTATAATTCCAATTGGTTTATATCCTCTAATTTTCTTCATTCTACCTTAGTCCCTTTCTTATGGTGGTTTCAGCTAGTTTAATATTTCTGTATTCATTCTTACATAAAGAATATGTCAACAATATTCAATTTCCTAGTTTCTTCTTTTACCCTACCCCTCCCATATGCGACCTCCCCATAGTATGACCATCATTGCAGAATATTGTGCATTTGTATTAGGGCTATATTACACATATGAAAGAAAACATGTGGCTGTTGGCCTGGTGAATGAACTTGGCTAACTTCACTTAAGATGATATTCTCCAGTTCCATCCATTTACCCAAAAATGACAAAATTTCATTCTTCTTTGAGGCTGATTAAAATTCCATTGTGTATAAATACCACATTTTCTTAATCCATTCATTGGTGGTGGGGCATCTTGGCTGTTTCCATAGGTTGGCTATTGTGAATAATGCTATGATAAACATGGGTGTGCAGGTGCCTCTGGAGTAACCTGATTCAATTTCCTTCGAGTATATCCCTAAGAGTGGTATTGCTGTATTATATGACAGATCTATATTTTGTTTTTTGAGGAGCCTCCATACTGCTTTCCATAGTGGCTATACTAATTTACATTGCTACCAACAATGTGTGAGAGTCCTTTTTCCCCACATCCTTGCCAACATTTGTTGTTTGTGTTCTTGATGGTAGTTATTCTAACGGGAGTGAGGTGGAATCTTAACGTGCTTTTTCTTTTATCATTTTTATACTTTGTTTGGGCTACATCCTCCCTTCCCTCCCATAATGGCTAGGGATGTTGAAAATTTTTTCATGGGTTATTTTAGCCCTTTGGACATCACCCTTTGATAATGCTCTGTTCAGTTCATTTGCCCATTTCTTCATTGGGTCATTGATTTGGGGGGAGTTTAGTTTATTGAGCTGCCTGTATATTTAGGTTGTCAGTCCCTTGTCTGATGTATAGCTGGCAAAGATTTTCTCCCATTCTGTGGATAGACTCTTCAATTTGTAACCATTTCTTTTGTTGTGCAGAAGCATTTTAATTTCATGTAGTCCCATTTGTCAATCCTTTCTCTTAGTTCCTGATCCAATTGAATTCTATTAAGGTAGTCAAGGCCTATGCCTTTTGCTTCCAATGTATTCCCTGCTCTTATCTGTACTAGTTTCAAAGTTTCAGGTCTTATATTAAGATCCCTAATCCACTTAAAGATGATACTTGTACTGGATGACAAACATGAATCTAGTCTCACTTTTCTGCAGGCAAATAGCCAGTTTTCCTGTCAACATTTGTCAAAGAGAATGTCTTTTCTCCATGGTATGGTTCTGGCACCTTTGTCAAAAATTAGGTGGCATAGTTTGGTGGATTCATATCCAGGTCTTCTGTTCTATTCCACTAATTTTCATATTTGTTTTTGTACCAGTGCCATGCTGTTTTTATTGTATGACTCTGTAGTATAGTTTGAAGTCAGGTATTGTGATACCTCCAGCATTGCTCTTTTTGCTCAGTATTGCATTGGCTATTCACAGTCTCTTGTGTTTCCAAATGAAATTTAGGGTTGATTTTTCAATCTCTGTGATGAATGTCATTGGGACTTTGATGGGAATTGCATTGAACATGTAGATTGGTTTTGGTAATATAGCCATTTTGACTATGTTGATTCTGCCAATCCATGAGCATGGGAGATCAGTCCATCTTCTGTAGTGTTCTTCAGTTTCTTTCTTCAGTGGTTTGTAGTTTTCCATGTAGAGATCATTAACATTCTTTGTTAAATTTATTCCTAGGTATTTGATGTCTTTGAAGGTATTGTAAGTGAAATTATTTTCCCATATGCTTTCTCAGTCTGTTCATTGTTGATGTATAGGAAAGCTATTGATTTTTGTAAATTGATTTTGTATCCTGCTACTTTGCTGAAGCTGTTCACAGTGTCTTGGAAATTTTTGGTGTCTTTTGGGTCATTTAGTTATAAGATCAAGTTGTCTGCCAATAGAGATAGTTTGGCTTCTTCTTTACCTATCTATATTTTTATTTCTTTTTCCTCTTTTATTACTCTAGTGAGGAATTCCAGAACTGTAATGCTGTTTACTGGTGGAACCTGGGTGACAGAAGCTGGAAGAGATGAGGAGACTACTGAGTCCTGCTCAATAGCCACTTTAATGAAGTATACATTGCTTTTTATAAACTCCTTTTACACAGAGAGCATTTGGTCAGAAAAAGCATGCCAAGTATTACATGTCAAGGTTACATTAGCACAGGGAAGCACAGTTAAAATTAACTCTTTGTTATGTCTCCTTTAAAATGGGAACAGAGAAGCAGGAGAAGCACACAGTCAACATAACTTTCTTATTTACATCTGAAGGACACGAAGCCATCTGGGAACCTTGAATATTGTCTTTCTGGATGTCTGGCTTTCTCACAAGGCCAGACACCAACTCAAACAGGCACGGTCTGGTCTGAGACTTTTGCCCCAGTTCCTTGGAGCTTTCTCACCAGGCCAGATGCCGACTCACACAGGCACAGTTTGGTCTGAGACTTTTGCCCCAGTTCCTTGGCGCTTTCTCACAATGCCAGGTACCAACTCACTCATGCACAGGCACAGTCTGCTCCTGAGGCTTTTGTCCCAGTTCCTTGGAGCTTTCTCACAAGGCCAGGTACCAACTCACACAGGCAAGGTCCCATTGCTGGCTCTGACAATTGCCCCTTTTTTTATTTTTTAAATGTAACAATCCCAATGTGACTGTGGCTTCAGAAGTTTTGTAAGAATTTAACTGTCATTGGATACAGGAGTATCCTATACAAAAAATGATAAGACAAACAATAAAAGTAATGCTGGCTCTTAACAGAGTATGCATAATGCTTTGAAGCCAAGATCTAAGATCCATACCTTGTTAAAGCATCTGCAATACCTTTTGCCAAGCCTTTATAAGAAATGCCAAGCAATTTACTTTTGAACGTGTTAAAATTGTCCCTTTTTAATTCTTTCACATCTAAGGTGATATTACCTCTAAGATCTTGTAAATGGTATTTTATTTGTTCCCAACTATGTCAGGAAGTATTATATTTTGCTGGAGTAACACAATACATAGTAACATTCCAATCACAAGAAAGCATTAGTTGATGTTGTATGCTGATCCCCTAGCCATGAAACAGCTTGTTGTAGGTCTCCTATTTTACTTTCTATCTCTTTATTGATTTTAGATTGGGTAGTCCATAGCATGTATGATTGATTTTGCCATTGTGTAACAACGTCATGTGTTTGAATGGATGTTTGTAATGCTACTCCTGTCACTGCAGCCATAGTAGCAATGGCAATCAGACAAACCATAGCAAGAATAATCCATTTGATAAATCTTTTTGATCATGTCAATAATTTAGACACTATAGTCATTAAACCTTCTAAGGGAGAATGCTGCCATTCTCTTATTAAGTTTACAGGCAACCAAACATCTTTTCTTGCCTTTAATATAAACAATGCTTGAGAGGACCAATTAATAGACAAAGAATTGTTAACATAGGTGTATAGTCTACAATCAAAGCAATCAACACTTTTTAGAGTAAAATTAAAGCTAAAAGTTCCAGGAGCTAAGACATATGGTAAATTGACACATGCTTGCACATAAAAGGATGCATTGTAATCAAAGACATAGTCAGACCAGGAATATTTGCTTCCAGAAAAGTTTCCTTTCCAATAGGTCATCAGCGCAAAGGCAGCAACCAATTTCCAGATCTTAGGTTGTTCTGGATAAGTAATATTTTGTATTAGCAATCAGGGCCTTGGGGATGACATTCCCCCACCATGCCATGTCATTAGTCTTTTCATATGATGTTCTCTATGTAATGGACTATTTTGCCAAACAATTTTGTTAATATAATACCAGACCATCCTATTTTAATCTTCAGGACAATTGTGTACAAAGCGTCCCTGAGGGCCCCAATCCATAAAAAAGAGAAATTATGAGTAGATACAAGTAACTTTCCAGTGCTGGCACGGCAATTGCTCTAATGAGGACAGGAAAATTTTCAATTTTTATATGATTTAGTCTCACATATTGGGAGATTGGGTTTTCCCATGTCAGTATTATTAATTTCTGTAAGATTTAAAGACAATGTCTCAAGTAGTCCAATTCCTGTACGGCTTTCCTGTGTAGGAGGCAGTATGTTAAACCATGTTTGAATGCTTACAGGAAGACAAGAAGCTGGATGACCAATGCATAAAGGCGGAATTTCATATCCTAAGGATATGTTCATAGCAGTCCCTTCCACCAAAGGATGATTTGGTCCAGTACTTTTCCAAGGGGGAGGAAGGTGGGCAGAATCATTAGTAAAAACAATAGGTCCCTTTTCAGACTATTCCACTAATCTTAATAGAGGAAGATGAGGTATAAAGGCCCAATACACTTGTCCACTTACCGCAAATGTACAGGTAAAGATAGCAACCATGGCCAAGAAAAGATTCTCTGGAGTAATGGGACTTCCAGTGGATCATAAGACATTTTCACCTTTTGCTGATAATGCTTTGATTTGTCCCCAAGTAGGGATGGAACTTTTCACATAATATAGACGAGAAAGTTTCTTCTTAAAAGTAAGGGCAGACATTTTGTGCATGGTCTGTTCCATTTGTTCATCTTCAGGAGTCTCTGTCTGAGGGGTGGTCATCAGTTTGTTGGACATGTTCATTGGTTTTCCTGGGCCTGATGCTCCGAAGAGGAACCCATAGTGTTTCGGGGGAATCCATGGACATCTGCAGAAACACAAGCATAACCCTTGCCCTTTTTAAGTAAGATCCCAGGCAACCAAGAATTAAAAGATTTATACCAAATTGGTATTTGTATGTCTGGCAAAGAGGGAGGTTCACCAAAATGTTTATTTGCTGCAGTCAAAATATCACCCTGAGGTAAATTTTAAAAATTTAAAGTAAAAAGTGTTAATGCTAAGGTATCTCAGGGGGTTCCTCCTTTTTATTTTTTAACAATTGTGTTTTTAAAGTTCTATGTTTCCTCTCAACAATGGCTAGTCCTTGTGGATTATAAGGGAGGCCAGTGACATGAACAATGTTCCATTCTATACAAAATTATTTAAATCAACGACCTGTATAAGCAAGTCCATTGTCTATTTTAAGTTTAGAGGGCACTCCCTTAACTGTAAAACACTGTAAAAGAGAGGCAATGATGGTATGGACATCTCTATGACACTATCCAGCTTGAAGCAGTAACAAGAAGAGGAGACCTTCACCCCACTGAAACCAGGATTGGTTTTGGTGTTCTGTCAAGGGAGAATATGAAGGAGGCCCCATTTTTTTCCATTTTTATTAACACATATTCATGTTACAGGGAGGATTTGTTGTGACAATTCTGAATAGACTTACATTGTACATTGGTTAGATAACTCCCTCCATCACTATCCACCTGCCACCCCTTACTTAAAGCAATTGCAAGAGGTTTCATCATTCTATTTTCTATGTATATGATGCCCATCAACCATATTATTTCACCTTCATCTCCTCTTCTCCCCCTCCTCTTCCCACAAGTACCCCCCTATTTTATAGTCCTGTATTTTATTACTAATTCCAAAGTCAGTGTTTAAAGGGGTTTCTCAATGTATTCCATGTGAATATGCTTTACTTGTCAGTTCAGCACCCTCTGTTACTCTCCCTTACCCTTCCCTCCCATCCACCTACATTATTCAACAGTTTTCAGTACATGTGTTATGTCCTCTACCTGCACAGATGTGATGTATTTCAATGTTGTTGACTCTATCGTTCTCTTTTCCTTTCCCTCCTCCCCTGAGTTCCATAGTGTAGATCCACTATTACAAGCATGTTCTACATGTAAATGTGCATATAATGATGTTTGTTTTGTGTATGTGTTTATCTTTTGGTTTTATCTTCCACATATGAGAGAAAACATGTGGCCTTTGTCTTTCTGAAGCAGACTTACTTCGCTTAACATGACGTCATCTAATTGTATCCATTTTCTTCCTGTGGCTGAATAAAACATTCTGTGTGTGTGTGTGTGTGTGTGTGTGTGCGTGTGTGTGTGATATATATATATATATATATATATATATATATATATATATATATATATACTACAGTTTCTTAATCCATTTATCAGTTGTAGGGTTTCTAGGTTGTTTCCATAGCTTAGGAGGCCCTCATTTTAAGGAAACATGGCCAACAAAGAAATACCAAAGAACAGATGGAAAGTGGGGTATGGATTCAGCCCCCTGGGAGGCCCATATGAAATAAATGTTCCCAGTGTATGAGAAATTCAACCATGATCCCAGGAAGAGACAATCAGTAAGGTCCACAAAAATGGAGACAGCCAATCAAAAGTGGCCTAACCTGAGGTATAAAACTAACTCTAAACCCTGTCTGGGCCCCTTTGCATAGTGGCCCACCATCATCTCCCCTGTTAATGAAATCTTTGTTTTCTCCTTAAAAAAACAAGACTGCTAGATAATGATGAATGTGTTCCTTTTAAGAGGCTCAATTTTAAAAAATTAAATATAGTTCTCATGTTATACACTAATTCTCTAGACTTGTTCATCATATCTTCCTGCTAATTTGTATCCTCTAACATACATCCCCTCATTTTCTGCCCCACCCTTCTCACCTACCAGTAACCCTTGTCCTGTATTTATCTATTTAGAAAGAACTTCACTATAGTAACAATATCACCATCTGTATTTATTTCATAACATCATATCATAAACCTGAAATATACACAATAACTCTATTTTAAAAAGAAAATTTCCCCCAGTTTTCTTCTAGAAGTTTTATGGCTCCAAATCTTTCATTTAACTTTTTAATCCATTTTGAGTTAATTGTTGTATATGATGTAAGACAGGATCTAATTTTCATTTGTGTCCATATAGATATACAATTTTCTCAGCACTAATAATTGAAAAGATTTTCCTTTCCTTCATTGTGTATTCTTCAAGCCATCGTCAAAGATCAGTTGGTCATACGTGTGTGGGTTTATTTCTGGACTCTCTAATCTGTTCCATTGATCTATAAGTCCATTGTTTTGTTAGTATCATTCTGTTTGGGGTTTTTGTTTATTTATTTATTTGTTTAGGATTCATTAATAGTATAAAGAGATTTCATGGGAAATTCCATAATGTACACAGTATATTTTGCGCAAGCTCACCCACTCTATTATATTCCTTTATACCCCTCTCTCCTCCCTTCCCTTTGAATACAATATTTGATGGGTTTCTTTATTCTGTCTCCATACATACATTAGTAACACAACTTGATCTTTCTCATTCCCCTTACCTTCTCCATTCTCCCTCCCCTTCCCATTGGACCCTACTGACAGTGTCCCTTTTGCACTCAAGTCCAATTATTATTCTTATCTTTATCATTTTAGACATAGATTCTACGTATGTGCAAAAATGTGATATTTGGCTTTTTGAGCTTGGCTTGTTTCATTCAATATGATGATCCATATTCTATCCATTTTCCTGCAGACAGCATAATTTCGTTCTTCTTTATGTTTGAGTCCTATTCTGTTTTTATTACAATACATTGGAAATAAAAATAATTTGAGATAAAAAGTATATCTCTAGGTTGTTCTTTTTGCTCAGGATTGCTTTGGATATTAGAGGTCTTTTGTAGTTCCATATGAATTTTAGTATTGTTTTTTCTATTTTTGTAAAGAATGTCATTAGAGATTGAGTTTAAAGATTGCTTTGTGTGGTGTGGACATTTTAACAATACTAATTCTTTCATTTTAAGCGTGTGGGATTATCTTTTCATTTATTTCTGTTTTCATTGATTTCTCTCATCAGTACCTTAAGAATTGGGGATATTAATTGGATGCCATGTAATATTTTGCTAGACTTATACCTTGTGTAATGTTCAAAATAGAGTAAACATATCTAACTCCTAAAAAATTTATCATTTCTTTATAGTAAAAATGTTCAAAATCCTTTCTTCTAGCTTTTAAAATATACATACAGTATAGTATCATCATCACATCTGTGCAACAGAATGCCAGAACTTCTTTTTTCCTGTCTAACTATACCATAGTAACTATTAATCAAACTTTATCAAATTGTCCTTCCCTGAGCTTCTGGTATACTCAACTTGTATGAGATCAACTTTTTTTATATTCCACATGTGAATGAAATCATGTGGCATTTGTCTTTCTTTGCCCATCTTACTTCTCTTGACATAATGATACTCAATTCCATCCATATTGATAGAAATGAAAAGATTTCCTTATTTTTTATAGCTGAATGGCATTCATTGTGTATATGTACCGCATTTTCTTCAGCTGTTCATTAAGTTATGGACACATAGGTTGATTCCATTTCTGAGATGTTAAGTATAGTATTTCAATAAAAATGGGAGTTCAGGTATCTCTTTAAAACACTCACTTTAACTCTAAATATATAGCTGTAATTAGTGGGATTGCTGGATCATATGGTAATTCTATTTTTAGTTTTTTGAAGAATTTCTATACTGTTTTCAATAATGGCTATGCTCATTTACATTTCTACCAACAATGTGTAAGGGTCCCCTTTCTCCACATCCTCACAAATGTTTTCTTTTTTAGTCTTTTTTTATTGTTGTGCTGGTTGGGGGTACACTGTGGCATTTACAAATGTTCTTACAATATATCAAATACATCATGATTGAATTCACCCCCTCCATTATTCTCCTTTCCCCACTACCATTTCTGGAATAGTTTCAACAGATATAATTTTTCCATTTACATACACATGCACACAGTATTTGCACCATGTTCACCCTCCCATGCCTTTTCCCTACCTCCTCCTCCTCCCACTGGTGCCAATTCCCCCACCCCCAGTCTGTGCCTGCTCTGCCCTCCTGTTCTCTGATTTTGTAAATGAAAAAATGACATTTTTGTTTAAGAGAATTTTTGAACCTGTTGAAGCCACTATAAAAATGGGACTAATATAAAAAGAAGAAAAAAAATAGCTGTTTGAGTTCCTTATATAGTCTATATATTACTCCATTTTCAAATGTATATTTTCCAAGTACTTTCTTCCATTTTTTAGTAGTCCCTTAAATATCTTGATTGTTACCTTTGCTGTATAAATCTATCTATGTTTGCTTTTGTTTCCTGTGCTTTGGGGGTCTTGTCCAAAAAAAATCATTGCTCATTCAATTGTCCCAAAGGGCTTCCTCTGGATTTTGTCTGCTAGTTCTATAGTTTCTGATCTTACATTTAAATCTTTAAACTATTTGTTTCCTTCCACTAATTTTGAATTTGGTTTGGTCTAGCACCTTGATGTGTACTGATAGGTTGATTGATGTCTTTCTTCTTTTTCATGTGGAAAGCATTAATAAAGCAATTAAGCATTGATTGCTATAGACCCTCAGTACTACTTTTCCTTTATATTTCATAAGTTTCAGTGTATTTTATCTTCACTTTAATTTGCATTAAGGAATGTTTTAATTTTTTTTTTGATTTCTTCATTGATACATTGGCTGTTCAAAAGTAAGTTTTTTAATTTGCATGTGTTTATATAGTTTCTACAGTTTTTCTTGTTATTAACTTCTGGCTTTATTGCATTATGGCTAGAAAAGATAACTCAATGTGATATGATTTTTTTAAAAACTTGTTCAGACTTGCTTTGAGGCATATAATATGGTATGTTACGGATAATGTTACAAATGCTGTTGAGCAAAGTGTGTATTCTGCAGGTTTTGGATGCAATGTTCTGTAAATGTCTGTTAGGTCCATTTGAACAAGGATACAATTTAACTTGGCCATTTCTTTGGTAATTTTCTGCTGGATAATCTGTCTATTGTTGAGAGTTGAGTGTTAAAGTTCCCAATTATTACATAATTGGAGCCTATCTCTCCCTTTAGGTCTATTAATATTAACTATATATATTTGGGTGCTCTGATATTGGGTGGATACATATTTACAGTAATTTCATCTTGCTGAAATGACTCCTTTATTATTACATAATCACCCTCCTTGCCCATTTTTTACTGCTTTTGATTCAGCATCTGTTGTATTTAAGCATGGCTACTGCTGCTTATTTGTGTATTACATTTGCATGGAATATCTTTTTCTGCCCCTTCACTTTCAGTCTATGTGTATTTTCAAAGGTGAAGTGAGTTTCCTGTAAACAACAACTAATTGAGTCTTGTTTGTTTATCTATTAATCACTCTATGTCTTTCAATTGGAGAACTTAACCATTTATATTTATGGTAATTTTTTATAAGTAAAGTATTATTATTACAATTTTCTTAATGTTTTCTAGTTTTATTGTAGTTTATTTCTTTCTCCTTCCCTCTCATACAGTCTTCTTTTGTGGCTGATTTCTCCAAGAGTGCATTTTGTTTCCTTGCTCATTATTTCTGATGTGCCCATTATAGATTTTTGCTGTGTGGTTACTATGTGGCTTTTAATAAACATCTTTTGATTATGACAAGGCATTTTAAAATGATAGCAACTTAACATTGATCATAAAAGTAGGAAAAGAATGGATAAGTTAAAAATGCTAATAAAATCTCCATTTGCATGCCATTCTTCCCAGATTTTGAATTTTTGATGTCTAATTTTATGTTTCTCTACCCATCTCTTAGCATATTAATGCAGTTACTATTTTAAATCAATCTTGAGTCTTAATACTAGAGATATGAATGGTTTATGTATCATGTTTGCAATCTTAGTCCATTTTGACTCTGTACAATTATAGTATTATACCTTCTGATCTTTTCTTTTTACTCATTAGCATCTCTTCTTTCAGAACAAAGAACTATCACTTCTTATAGAATAGGTTTTACAGTGATAAGTCCTCTTAACTTTTGTTACTGTAGAACTATTCTAATCTCTTCTCTTCTTCATATCTAATAGATAGCTTTGCCAGGTCCAATATTACTTGACTTTTTTCACTTTAGTACTATGGAAATTTCATCCCATTCCCCAGTGGCCTGTGATGTATCTGCTGACATGTTGACTGTCAGGTGAATTGGGACATCCTCATGCATTGTTTCTTTTCTCTTGCTGCTTGAGAATCTTCTCTTAAGTTTTGAGAACTTGATTACATTATCTGGCAGACTTAGTTGGTTCTGATTTATGACCTTTAAACTTTCCTATACCTGGATATCTATTTTCTAAGAGTGGGAATTTTCTGTTATTACTTCTTTTAATATGTTTTCTACCCCTTTGTCATTCTCAAGACCCTCCTGATCCCTTATACTAGAATATTTGCTCTTTTAATGCTGTTCCAAAGTCCCTGTAAGCTAACTATGGGTTTTCAAATTAATTGAGCTTACTAATTCTTCTCTTTGATTGCTTCTGCAATTGTTCTCCTCTGAGGTGTTTTAAATTTCATTTCATATACCTTTCAGCCAGGAGTTCTGTCTGAATTTTTTCATTGCTTTAATCTATTAAGTTTCTCTGTTAAGATTTTCTTTTAGAGTATTGAATCATTTCACTGTGTGTTCTTGAAGCTAGTTGAGTTTCATTATGACAACTATTTTGAATTCTTCATCTGAGAGTTCAGAGATACCACTTGCTATATGATCAGTTTCTGGTGCCTTATTTTTTCTACTAAGGGAGGTCATGGTTCCCTGAAAGTTTTTTAATATTATTGACATGCATCAGTGTTGTGGAATCTCAAGCTGAGATATGGGACACTGAGGCAGTTTAGCAGGAAGCAATATTTTATTGTGCTGGCATAGACTCAGCAGACTCCTGTACAAAGGCTGAGCCCTGAGAACAAAGGGGTCTCACCTTATATACCATTGTAAGCAGGTTACAAAAGCAAAATGCAAAGCTTAACCCATATATGGTTACATGTGACTTTATTGGCTATTTCATTCTCCCAGTGCATTGTGACCTTCTTCATGTTTCAATTCTTTAAGTTTTATCTCTCTGTTATGCCATTCCTCCTTCCCCCTTCTACATTATCAGAACACAGGCCTAGTCTGTTTTTCCTCTGATCTTCCTCCCTGCTACATTATTCACCCCTTTGATGCTCAGACCCAACTGGGGTCAAGGAACATCATTTTGATTTATAGGGGTTTGTATTTTCATAGCATCATTACATGTGCAGTCATTTTTCTTTTTTATAATGTCCTCCATACTAGTCCTGATAGACTGCAATACCAGGGGAATCAGGCAGGATAGTATTAAGCATACTCCCAGGGCTAGGACCATTGCCCTTATCAGGGTTTTGAATCCACCCAAGGCAGAGAACTATCCTCTAAACAGGTCATTGGGATCCCATCTTTCCAAGTCTGGACAGGAACATGGGCAAGCTTTTTTACTTTGTGATTTTTTTTTATGGCTTTTCCTTCATTATCAGCCTGTAAGCAGCAGTTGTTTAGGTTAAATTTTTCACAAACTCCTCCCTCAAACGCCAGCAAATAGTCTAAAGCCAAGTGGTTTTGATAGATGGCATTGCACATTTTAGTGTTTTGCTTTGCCAGCAAATAGAAGCTCTTGTAGTTTCATTAGTTATAATTTCAACAACAGCCTGCAGCCTGATGATGTGGTTGAGCATAATAGAGAGGTGCAATAGCGCCAGGACCTGTCTTCTGCCCAAGTGACAGGGCCATAGCACTGGATGATTCACACAGGAGGCCATTCATTATCTTTCCAATTGTCAATTTGTAAGGCACTCTGTTTTTGTTTATTTAATCTTTCTTCATATATGGGGACTCCCAGTTTTTCACCTTGTCTGAGGAGAAGCATGAAGAAGGATAGTCTGAGCCTAGCAGGCAAGACCCAAACCGGCTACTAGGTATCACTGTCTAAGCTTGCTTCCCACAGATCCAGTATAGCCCCCTGGGCACCCGCCAATCTATATTTGCAGTCAGATTATTCCAAGCTTTTCAGAGATTAGAAAAGTTGGCCATTGGGTGGGGCTGGGGTTCTGTGTGGTTTTGGAGCTCCCCACTGTAAGGAAATATAGGCCCCAAAGTGACCACGTGGAGAGGAGTAATCTGGCCAAGAGATTCTTTATTGCCTGGTGGGAGAGGGAGAGAGCAGAGAGCCAAGAGAGACAAGGCGAGAGGGGCAGGGGCTTAAATACCCCTCAGTGGGACTCAGTATGATCTGATTGGTTAGGATCTTATGGTTAATGCTGATTGGAGGTTGGGGCAGAAGGAGGGTTCAAGCTAGATTTGAGGCTGGACTGTGACCCTGGGAGGCAGGACCGTGACCCTGGAAAACAGGGGCTTAAGGGTGCAATAAGAACCAAAACCCATCGGCGCCATTATTGCCAACATTCCTCCCTTTTTTGTTTGTTAAGGAAGGGGGGCATTGTGTTCGCTCTGGCTTCTTCGAGCTGGCAAGAGGCAGCATAGGGGAAGGGAGGGTTAGTTGGCAAACAATGCTGGGGTGCTGAGCCTCATGATGGCGTACACCCAGGCTCCAAAAATGAAGATTTCCTCTTCCCTGAAGTTGATGAAGGTCCCTTGTAGCCACAGGTCATAAAGAGTCTCGGGCCAATCCTCCGACCTCCGCATGGTGGGTATCAGCCAACTATCCTCGTGTTTTGAAGAGGTTGGTATCCCTGAAGGTACAACTGGTTAAATTTTTGATTAGCAATAGCAGACATGTAGTATGATACAAGGGAGGAAGCTTAAGAATAGGAGAGCAAGAACATAGGCACTAGGATGGGCATTGGCCAGGAGAACCACTGTGAAATGTTGTTCCCTAGACAATTTCAAGAGTCCTCCAACTCCCTTCTCCATTTTCTAATTGTTTCTTGAGAGGTGCCGCCATTGGGGGAACCCATTGAGCTTGACAGCAGTGGATGTCATGAGAATGACCAGATGAGGGCTGGCCCATCGAAATCCCAATGGAGAAGGTAGAAGATCCTTTTGGAGAACTAGATGCCCTGGTTTAACAGAAATTGTTATAGGGTGGGCAGGATCTGTTCTGCATGCTCTCTGAGAAGTTCACTGAGAAGGCAGGTAGTCAGCCAGAGGAGCAGAGTCTGTCGGAGGCAAGTTTTTCTAAGAGAAAGGGGTGGCCACACATTATCTAAGACCCAAATAGGAATATTAGGAGGAGCATAAAAAGGTGTCTGTTCAGGGACTACATACCTAGGGATCTAAATTCTGCAAAATCCTGTAACTGCCAGGAAAGCTGTAAGCTGTCTTATGGTATGGGGGTTGGGAAATGGAAGATTGGGTTGATGCATTTATGACTCAGGGAGTGAGTCTGTCCCTTTAAGGCCACACCTAGGTAGGTGACCTGTGGGAGGCAGGGGCTGTCAGGATTTAAATGTAACACTCTTGGATAAAAGAGAGCTTTAGCTCATTATTTTATATAAATTGACACTTTTAACCCTTTAAATGTTTGTAGCATATTTAAAGTATAACATAACACTGTTACAAGGTGGTCATTTAAGACACATATGCAAATATGTAAATGAACTCTGATTTAGAAGTACTTAAAGCTTGACAAGATCAGCAGAAAACACAAATAATTTCTTTGATAAAATCTTTCTCTGTAATGGTTTTTTGTAGATGTTACTCAGAGCAGAACAATATTAAGATAACCTTGTTATTTCATAGACATAGAGGATTTGATTTTAGTTTGACATGACCCTAAAAGTTTTTTAGGCAACTCTTAGATTATATTTAACTTTAACTTTATCACACACTGAAGTTTTTTATTATACACTTTTAAAACTTATTCAGACATTCATACAACATACTAAACCCTTTGATGGCTTGTCCTCACCCCTCCAATTTGAAACAATCCCTAGGACAAACCCTTCCCCGCAAAATCCCCTCTCATCCAAAACCATTCCCTCCTCTCTAACTTCTCAAAAAATACATTTATTACCCATCTACATCCTTTCCAGTTGTTCACCCTGCAACCCGTACCCCAAAATTAACCTTTATAAGAATTTTAAATTTATTGTAGGAGCTGGAGCAACTAACTAGTAGCCCTTATTGTTTTTAGGAATAGGTATAAGGCCTCATTGTCCCTCAGGCTTGAGGGGATATTGTTTTAGGTGTGGAAACTGTGAGGGATTTTTGAGTTTTATTTGAATAGGGAGGGCCATCCTGGCTCACCCTACACTCATCTCATCAGTCCACACTGTGGAATCTCTTTGTTCCTGAAAGAGGGGGCAGCAGAGATAGCTGCCTGGGGGGAGGAGAATTTGAGCTCTTAATTGAGATAGCAAATCCCATCCCAACAGGGACACTGGAGTTTCAGGTACTATGGGGAAAGAGTGACAGAGGAGGAGGTCTCCCCAAGAGCAGGCCAGAGGCCAGGTAAACTAGCACTAGGGGCTGGCCAGATTTGCCCCGAACGACAACTTTTGTCATTGGACCAGGGACCAGGAGAAAAAGGTAAAACAGAGAAATGGGCTCTGCTGTCTAGGAGGAAAATGGCCTTTTGTTTTTCTGCCATTATGGCTCCTCAACACTGATGCCAAGAAGTGGAGTGTGGACAGGAGGCTTGGACCCATCAATCCATAAGAGGTGGCACCTCGCCTTCCATCTGGTGACGGGGGCACTTAGACCTCTAGTGGTTACCCTTGCAGAGGGCAGGGTCCTGGTTGGGGGTGGGGCTGTCTCCCAGGCTGTACCCCTTAAACATTCTCTGCAGAAGTGCCCCTCCTGTCTACCACTGTAGCAAGTTCAGGATACAGGCCCCAGTTGGGTGGGGCCCTCTCTGAGAGCAGCAATGAGGCCATGGTGTCTCTTATCTTTTTCTCTCCTGTTAGTAAGGTCCCGGACATACAGACGTAGCCATAAATACAGACGTGGCTAGCTGTATTACTTGGTTCAATGACTTTTCCCTTCAGCCACAGTCTGAGTTTTTTACAAATATCTGGGACTGACTGTTAAATTTATCTTTGAGGAGAAACTCTCTCACCTGTGACTCTGAGTCCATCATGGTATGCTTTCTGATAGGTTGTTGCTGTAAAGTAAAGTTGTTATTTTACATTGACACCTGACACTCTGGAGAGCAAGTCTCTGAACTGTTCTGGGCCTCAGTTTCCTTGCTTGAAGAATGAGGGATCTGGCCTAGGTTAAACTATGTTTTTCCACTATGAGATGGCTGAAGTGACATTAATGCCACTTATCTTCTTTACTTTTTTTTTTTTTTAGTAATGCTGGGGAATTGAACCCAGGGCTTTGCACATGCTGGGCAGACATTCTCCCACTGAGCTACTTCCACAGCTCCAAATATTATTATTATTTTTTACTTTAGCTGTACTGGGCTTGAACTCAGGACCTTATGCTTATAAAGCACCACTCTACTGTTTGAGCCATATAATCATTTCCAACCTGAGTGGCCTGGGCCCGAACCCATTCCTTTTCCAATGAGATAAGAGTCTGGTCTAGTAGAAGCAAAATATCCTTTCATGTCAGTTGAAAGATTTGGATCACAGAGTTAAAGACTTGAATGTATTTGTCTGGGCATCAGTACAGCTGTTTAGATGTTTTTAAATTTCCCTTAGATCTGATAACTGGAAGGGGACATACGATTTGTCCTCTTCCTACCATTGCCTATTGGAGAGGGAAGCACTCATTAAGAGGTTCTGAGTACTGGGGTGGCTTAGAAGGTAGAAATTTGTGTAGGGGACCTCAGTTTACTTTTTTACTTTTATAGAAAAGGTCTAATTGGAGTATGGTATTGTAATTTAAGGAACCCTGTAAAGGCCACTTCTCTTGGTCACCCAAGGCATACTGAGGCCAGGCCTCAGTACAAAGCTTCCAACATCTACCAGCCAGAAGACTGGAAGATGCAGGTCCCATCTAGAAAGAACAAAACGTTAGGATCCTGTCTTTTAGCTAACAGCAGGCGGCCTCTTTAATAAAGGCTACCTTTTTAATGAAATCATTTGTAAAGTTAGAGAAGGGCATTCAGAGGGCATTTCAGGCCAATAACAGTGCCATATGGGACAACTAGTGTTACTATCTGGAGGGGAAAATTTATGCTGAGGCCAAAGGTATAGAAGATTTTAAATGAGAAATTTAGAGACCACAGTAATGTCTATTTTGTTATTTCTGGAACTATAACCTTGAGCTAACAATTGGCTTACAAGGGCTGGGTCTGATGCCCTGAGGTGTGAGGTGGGGCTAGGAACAGGACTTGTGCAAGGCGCCACTCCCTCCACACACACCTGGGACAAATGACCCTGACTGCCTAGGCCTGATCCTGCGGCCCATCGCCCCTCCCCCCTTCCTGTGTAGTCTGTGCGTGTTTATTCTAGGGGAAGTGGCAGCGGGCCACAGCCATCACCACGTGTGGCTGGCTGTCCAGGATTTGCTGGGTCCTCTCTGTGGATTTTCCTAGCTATGGCAGGCGTTTTTGCTGTGTCCAGAAGCTGGCATCCTGTGCACAGGTGCGCCTGTTTGCTTTCCCTCCTCCCCTTGTGGGGGCAGAGTTAGAGCATAAGTGTGGCAGCTGCAGGTTTTTGCAAGTGCTTTTGTAAAGCAGCTGACTTAAAGTTATGTTAGACTGAGAGGCCTGGCAAACTAGTTGGAATAGCTTAAGTCATAAGGTACTATGCTACAGGTTTTTCATGGGAGGCAGGGTCCCAGTAAGCCCAGGGAGGGGGAGGCAGACAGAGACAAAGGACACGTGGTGAAACCATGGAAGAGGCAGAAAGAAGTGCTGACATCTTAGGTAAGGGAGGGGAAGGCAGAGCCTGGAGGCATGATACACGTTTAAAGGATTAGCCATCACCTGTGTCTCTAGGTTGCTCCCATTGATTGGTACTGGCAGGCTTTCAGGAAAGGAAACCTCCATTCTCTGGTCATCTAATAAAGCATGAGCTCTCTCAGAGCTGGAATCCCCTCGAGGTCAGAATTGGCAAGGAGTGGCTTGCTTAACTCCATGATGGGGAAAGTTTTTCAGGAAGATAGGAGGAGATAGGTATGGTCTGTTTACATGGGGAAGGAGGAGGTTTGGAGAGGAATTGGCTGATTTAGAAACTGGTTTACAGGCTGATAGAATCTGCGCAGGGGAACAGAAAGTACAGAGGGAGGATTTGAAGTCAGAGAGCCGGATTTAGACAGAGGTATGAAAAGACTTGGACATAATGGAATCTCTCCCCATCGTCCCGATCGCTCACAGTAGTTATATGTCCCGTAAAAGGTTGGGATTTAAAGACCCGAAAAGGGATCAGTGATTTTGGTTGTCTAAAAGATAAGTGGGCCAGATTTGAGTGCAAAAGCGGATCAAATTTTTGGTTTTATATCTGGGGTCAAACCCAAGGTGTCTAAATTATTGAGGAGGCATCTCAGTGGGGAGTCAGACAGCAGAGAAGACATAGAGGCACCCATTATGAGGGACCCCATCCCAGAATGGGAGAGGAGGATATTATGTACTGTGAAGCATCCTTGCACAGCACAAATATCTGAAAAACAAAAACGCAAAGCACACGTGACTCGGCCATCGCTGAGTTCAGGTGGTTTGCAGGCCAGAGGCCGGCGGCTTGGATTACCTAGGCCTAGGTTTTGTAGGGTCCCGGACCCTGTAAAATCCAAACCCTGTGGAGAAGGGGATCTCTCTACCGTCTGAGCCGCCCAGAGATAGCCCAAAGCATGGGAAGTGTTCTAAAACCCAGAGACACCAAAGGGAGAGACCGTAAAGGGAGCCCAAGAAGGGTAGGTGGACTCACCAAGGAATGTCCGGTGTTGGATGCAAGCGAGGGCGATCGGGAGGATGAGTCCTGGCCAGTCACGTACTCAGGGTGGTCGTGGGGCAAGTCGGAATCGGGGGTCCCACCAGGATTAGTGGGGAACCCTGCCCCGAGTCATGGCACCAAATGTAAGGAAATGTGGGCCCCAAAAGTGACCACGTGGAGAGGAGTGATCTGGCCAAGAGATTCTTTATTGCTGGGTGGAAGAGGGAGAGAGCAGAGAGAGCCAAGAGAGAGAGGGAGAGAGGGGCAGGGGCTTAAATACCCCTCAGTGGCACTCAGCATGATCTGATTGGTTAGGATCTTATGGTTCATGCTGATTGGAGGTTGGGGCAGAAGGAGGGTTCAAGCTAGACTTGAGGCAGGACCATGACCCTGGAAAACAGAAGCTTAAGGGTGCAGTAAGAACTGAAACCCATCGGCGTCATTATTGCCAACACCCACCATTGGGTCTTTTGAGCAGTGTCATTGTAAAACTTCTACCTTAAACAAGTTAAATCTCCCACTGAGGTAGAGAATTGGCTTTCTGGGTGGGCAATACAATAATTTCAGATGATGGAAGTTTTTAGGAGCCAGATGTCTTTCCTGTGTTTTGGGAAAGCAGTCTCATTAAAAGGCTTCCATGGGTCCAGGACCAATGGTCTTCCATGTAAGTCCCCCCACAAACATAGCACAAAGTGACATTTAGTGTCTAGGCTATAGACTCAGTCAGTGAGAGGAACAAATTTTTGGCTGTGGTAGAGATAGAAAATTCACTCCTCATCTCCTTAGAAAAGGAGTGAAAAACTTGGTATGAGGAACTCTCATGGGTATCAGTTACTAATTTGAGGTGCATCAGAGTCCCAGGGTCAATGCCCTTTTCATCTATCCTTGTACTAATTATGTGTCCCTGTTTACAATCTGATGGCTTAAGTACAGTGAAATTTACAAGGTTACAGGTGATGGAGTACAGTCAGGGGCAGCTGTCCCCTTGTGAAGGAGGGCTGCATGTTCTGCCTTTTGCCATGTAGCCCATGAAATACAACCCCAATAAGGGCAATAATAAGAACCCACATCATCACCTGGCCAAGAGTTATCTCCATGGCACATATACTTATCATTGGATTTATAGGTTCTTTCCCAAGATAGGCCCCTACAACCACAGCCTATTCCTTCACATCCACCTTGGTCTATGGCCTCACATGCATCAAAGAACATTGACACTGGTTTATCAAGCTAAACACTTGGGTGCGGCTGATGAGGTTCCCTGGGTTGCAGATGCTCCAGATCTCTAACCATTGCTCCCAAGGGAGAGAGGTGGGGTTGAAGCAGATATGCTGATTACCATAGGAGCACACTAAATAGATGATATGGTTATGAGTGTATGACCAATGACAGAACTGCACAGAAGTAGTAAGTGTGGAAAAGCAAAGTCTTAGTGACAACACTTCCTGCCCAAGTAGTATGGACACATAGGTCACAGGATGAAGGCTCTGAGACTGTGAAGGGAAATCAGATCAGTAACAATAAACAGTAATTATGCATCCTGCCCAAAAGAGGTTTAGAAGAGAGCTAATAAAAACCTTTCTGACTGGGAGTCCAGTCAGCTGGGGTAGTTTCTGTCAAACCTATGGTGAAGACTAAGTTGAGAACTACAGTGACAGATAAAGACAAGGTGTGACAGTACATTACAGTGAAATAAATGGTATGGAAAACAGTCTGTCCTGTTGGAGACCCTTCTGGGGACCACCCTACACCAACAGCCGGCCAATCTACTTCATAAAGGGCCCTAAGCTTGTTAGAAGTTAACTTAACTCCATAGTTTCCATTAAATCCCTTTTTAAAGTTTTTAACCATACACTCCAAGGGAGTGTTTTTACTCTGATTTCCACCTATTTCCTCCCATTACCAGATGGCAAGACAGACACAGAGGGCGAGGGGTTTTGGAGGAGAGGTAAGGGATCCTCACTCACTTCATCCTTCTCTGGCCACTCCCTGTGGAGATTTAGGCATCACCTGGCCGTAGTGAGTCCATATAAACCCCTGACTGGAGGCCCTGTTAGGGCTCATCCTTGACCATATGAGTTCACCACAGAACCGTGGATCAGAACTCCTCACTCACTTAGCAGCTGGATTGTGTCTCGGGCTCACACTTTCACACAGCACAGCACTTCCACCCCACTTCCTGAACCTGAGAGACACAGTTTCACCCCAAAATGCAGTTACTAGCGGTTTCTGGGAGGTCTCTGAGGGAGGCCTGAATTTGAACCTGGGTTCTTACCAGTCTGATGAGTGGTGCTCCCCTCCCCTTACTGGTTCCTGTGCCTCACCGTGTTCCAATGTGCATCCGAGACCCTCACCCCTACTCCCCAGGAGGATGAGTTCCTCCTCTGGATCAAGCTATCTGTTGGTGCCTGTTGGTCTGGGTGACAAGGGTGGTGAAAAAAATCAGTCTTTGCAATCTTAGCAAACGAGCCCCCAAGAAATGTTGTGGGAAGCTCAAGCTGAGATACAGGACACTGAGGCAGTTTAGCAGGAAGCAATGTTTTATTGTGCCAGCACTGACTCAGTGTACTTATGTCCAAAGGCTGAGCCCTAAGAACAAAGGAGTCTCACCTTATATACCCTTGTAAGCAGGTTACAGAAGTAAAAAGCAAAGTTTAACCCATATATCGTTGCATGTGACTTTATTGGCTATTTCATTTCCCCAGTGCACTGTGACCACCTTCATATTTCAATTCTTTAAGTATTATCTTTCTGCTATGCCATCTCTTCCCCCTGCTACATTATCAGAACATAGGTCTAGTCTGTTTTTCCTCTGATCCTCCTCTCTGCTACATCAGTTTTTGGAGTGAAGATTTAGGTATTTACTCTAGTCTTAATAATGTGACTTTGTTTATTCCTGACCTTTCAGAAATTCTAAGCAGTTCATTTATTTTTTTCTGAGTCTGTGTGCTTCCACTATTTAAGCATTAGATAATTCCTTATCCAGGTTCACTGAAAATTCACTGCTGTTGAGTTATCACTGTTTCAGAACTAAAAGATACCCTAAGCTTAGGTTTCTGCCAAATCCATAGTTGGTGTGTTATTCAGAATGAAACTGGGGAGTGTGTATAAAGAGTAGTCCATTCCCACAAGCTTTCACTGGGACTGGGGCAGCAGAGATGCCTCATCCATAGTCTCTTGCCAGTGGTCAGAAATCATGGGATTTTGTATGGCTCTGGGCTTCACCACAGAGGGCCTGACCCTATTCTCCTATGCAGCATCTTGTTCCTTATCTCCCTTTTCTTCACCAGAGCAGATGATTCCTCTCTCTGTGTTTTGCTTCCAGGGATGGGCAGATCCATGGCTAGAAATGCCACATGATGAGTCACACCCAGAACCCACAACCTGCTGATACTGGTATAGCACAGGACAGGATCAAGTGTCATGCTGCTGTGGGCAGCCTATTGCTGTGGTAGATTCATGCCCTGAGAACACTATAAACAGATATAAGTGATACTGTCCAGAATAGAAATCCAGTCACCAAGGACCGAGAGTCTCTACTTGACACTGCAACAGGTCCAAAGGCTGTGTCCATTGGCACTGGTCAGGAGACAGACATCATTATGATCTGCCCAGTGTTGAGGCTCACCAGTCTAGCACTGAGAATTCCAAGACACAGCTTTGTGCTCACTTTTCAGCTCTACCCTACAGCAAGAGAAATCTTTCTCCTTGCTGTACTTACTGCCCAAGGCTGGAGGAGAGGTGGATAAGGCAGTTCCTTGGCTGCCCAGGTTGATGCTAAACTGAGTTGCACTTGAATCTCACAGTTGCAGAGACGTGTGTTGTCTCAGGTGATGCCTGTGCCATGACTGGCAGTGTTGTAGACTGACTTGAGTCCAGATCACCATGTTACAAGTTTTTGCCCTCCGTCTGTGAGCACTGATAGGAGGATTGAGGATCTGGTGCTAAGTCTCACTGCATCAAGCCCAGCACTGAGCTCGAATGGATGGCCTATGCTTACTTCCCTGCTATTCTCCCCAACAGGTGCAGACTTGCTCCTCCACTTATTTTCTGAAATTAAGGGAAGGGTGGTGGAGGCAGTCCTTTGCCACCATGTGAAGGCAGGTCCACAGACTCAGTCTGGAGCTACTACCTGGAGAACAGGGGACTCTGCCTGGCACTGGATATCACTATGGCAGGCCTAGTACTGGGTTTCAAGTCAAAGGTTTGGACTTTCCAAGTCCAGTCCAAGGAATTTCCATTTCCTTCCCAAGCAAGAGGGGTCTATCACCTTGCTGCACTTCCTTACTGCTTTCTTCAGTTCATACTTTTTTATTATACTAAAACCAGGTACTGAGGTCTGTCACCTGGCTTCCTTAGCTCTTGTGACAGCAGTTTAGTGTGTGAATAGCTATTAAAATTGGTGTTTCTGTGGTGATATGATTGCTAGAGCATCTCACCCAGCAGCTATTTTGCTTCCAATCCTTTTTTTTCAATTTTAAAATATGTTTCTAACAATATGTCATATTTTTCTGTAAAATTTAATTTTCCAATGCTTTAATTTTTCCAAAAATATAGTTTGCAATTTCTTCAATATTGCATTTAGTGACTAGTAACTTTTAAATTATTGACAATTTCAAATGCTACATTTTTGTAGATGTTAATAATTTTAATTCAGATTAGTGTCTGTAAAAGTGCTGAGGTGCCTTGTAAGCTTGAGTTAATGCTGCCAAATAGAGGATGTTTTCATGCCTATATTTTTAATTTTTAAAAGGTTAATATTTACTTAAAATATCTCATTTTTGCATCCATACTTAATAACTTTTTTGGCAAATATTTTACCAAAGAAAAACTCATCAAATTAGTTGTTTCTATTTTAGATGCATTTTGAATAATTTGACAGGACCTCATCAAATTAAGAAAAACATTATTCAGAAAAAGAAAATAGAAGCCATAATTTTGATAAATTATTTTTATCCATGATACATGGATATGTATATGCATTTACATAGGTTATATATGTATATATGTGTTCATATATATGTGCATACACTCAAAACACTGTAAGAAAACAACCCAGTAAAAATAAAATGGACAAAAGAGTAGGAACTTAACTAAAAAAGATAAATGGATGACAAAGATACTTATCATCAATAGCTGTTAGCAAAATGAAAATTAAAACCACAATATGTTGTGTGTAATATTAGGTACTTCTTCCATAACAAAAAAATTGTTAAAAAGTAATGTTCTGACTGTGGTAGTTGAGATCAGTGGCAGAACACTTGGGTAGCATGTGCAATGTCCTGGATTCATCTCAAGCACCACACAGAAATATCTGACTATATAAAGTTTATGAAATAACTAGAACTTTTAGTAATTGCTGATGGGGATATGAAATACTATGACCACTATGGAAAACAATTTGATGTTTTCTTTTTTATTGTACATATTTAAGGTATACAAAATGATGTTTTAATGTACAATGATATAATAAAATGATTGCTGCAGCAAAATATTTACATATTTATCATCTTCCATGGTTACCATTTTTTGTGATGAGCACTAAAAATCTATTCTTTTAGCAGTTTCAGTATATACAGTATTCATGCTATAATAAGGTCTCCAAAGGTATTCATCCCACCTAACTACAAATTTGTGACTTACTTCCACTTCCTCCACACTCAAACCCTTGGTAACTAGGGTTCTACTCTAGCTGAAAAAAGAGATTCTACATGTACTCACAGGATTATATATTATTGTTTGTATCATGCTTACTTAACATAGTCTTCCAGTTGATCCATGCTATCACAAATGGCAATATATCCTTTTATTCCTTTTATAAATTAGTATCTATATATATGTGTATATATATATATATATGTATATTTCACAATTTATTTATTCATTTGTCCATGGACACATGTTTTCATATCTTGGCTGTTGTGAATAATGTTGTGATAACACAGAAGTAACTTTATGAGGTATCCTCTGCAAGGACATACCTAGGAAGTGCTAAGTTCATTTCCTTTGATTAAATACACAATGGGGTACTTAATTATAAAAATTGGAGTATTTAAATATAAAAATTGATATTTTCTTTTATTAATGAGATAAATGAGTTGTTCAATGAGTGCTGTAAAAGTGCCACATTTATTCAGTTCTCCAAAAGTATCAGACACCATATTATGTTTTAATTCTATCAAATATTTTCAGATTTTCTTTGAACTGCTACAGGTTTCCAAGATAATTTGGAAATGCTGGGGTCCTATTGTCAATGACTTTGTTTTCTTATTTGTAGATAAGGATAGTGATAATCTTAACTGTCACTATAGAATTGCTGTGACTGTAAGAATATAAAGAAAGGTTATGGTAAAAAGAAATGTATTATGGAAACATAAGGCATTTTTAATCATGCACGTATTTGTTCTTTTTTTCTTTATTTTTTTTGTTTGTAATATTGTATTAGCATATTATTTTTGTACTGGGGTACATTTTGACATTTACAAAAATGCTTACAATATATCTTAGTTAGAGTCACCCTCTCCATCATCTTTCTTTATCCCCTCTCCCTGCCTTCTTAGAATAGTTTCAACATGTCTCATTGTTCTATTTTCATACATGAATACATTATATTTCCACCATATTCACCCTCCTTCCACTTTCCTTATGTCCTCTCCTCTCCCATTGGTACCAAACCCCAGACAGGATCTGCCCTTCATTTTTGTAAAAAGACATTTATGTTTGTTTAAGATAGCTATACAAGGAGTTTCATTATTATATTTCCATGTATATGTGTACTATATCCCAAATTGGTTCATCCACTCCATTTTTCTCCTTTCTCCTTTAGTTCCCTTCTTATTGTGATTTCAGCATATTTAACTATTCTATATTCATTCTTGTATATAAACTACATCAACCATATTAACCTTCTTTACTTCCTTCTACCTTCCCTCTCCTGTTAGTGCCCTCCCCTTAGAGAGACTTGTTTTTTCATTTTTGTCCTTCATTATTTAGGTGTCTCTTCATTGTTGTATGGGATTTTTTGCCTTGGTATTGTACCTGTACATACATTGTGCTTAAGTTGATGTAACCCCTTCCACTGCACTTCCTTGCCCTTTTCTCCTATTCTGTGTTGTTTAACAGTTATCAGTGTGTTTCCCAGATGTGATGTATTTCACTACTATTTGCTATCATTATTTCCTTGTTTTCTTCTTCCTCTGGTCTCCTCTACAAGTCCCACTTTTGGGTACATGTTCTGTATATATTTATATGTATATATAAAATTACATGTATTTGTATTGGGCCTATATTCCACATATGACCTTTGGCTTCCTAAACCTGGCTAACTTCACTTGAGATGATGTTCTCCAGTTGCATCCATTTACCTGCATCCAACAAAGTTTCATTCTTCTTTATGGCTAAATAATTTCCATTGTGGATATATACCACATTTTCTTAATCCATTTGTCAGTTGTGGGGCATCTTGGCTATTTCCATAGCTTAGCTATTGTGAATAATGCTGCAATAAACATGGGTGTGCAGGTGCCTTTATTGTAACTTGACTTACATTCCTTTGGGTATATCCCTAGGAGTAGTTTTGTTGAATCATATGGCAGTTCTACTTTTAGTTTTTTGAAGAGCCTCCATACTGCTTTCCATAGTGGTTATACTAATTTACATTCCCATCAATAGAATCTGAGGGTTTGTTTCTCCCCACATTTTTGCCAACATTTTTTGTTTGTGTTCTTGAGATAGCCATTCTAACAGGAGTGAGGTGGAATCTTAACATTCTTTTGATTTTCATTTCCTTTATGATCTTGGATGTTGAGCATTTCTTCATGTGCTTTTTGGCCATTTATATGTCTTCCTTTGGGGAAAAAAAACTCTGTTCAGTTCATTTGCCCATTTCTTCATTGGGTCATTGATTTTTTAAGAGTTTAGTTTTTGAGTTCCCTGTATATTCTGGTTATTAACCCTTTGTCTGATGTATAACTGGTAAAACTTTTCTCCCATTGTGGGCAGCCTCTTCAATGTAGAGATGATTTCTTTTGCTGTGAAACTTCTCAGTTTCATGTAGTCCCATTTGTCAATACTTTCTCTTACTTGCTGAGCCATTGGGGTACTACTTAGGAAGTTATTTTCTATGCTTATAAGCTCCATTGCATTCCCTACTCTTTCCTGCATTACTTTTGAAGTTCTAGGTCTTATATTAAGGCCTTTAATACACTTTGAGTTGATATATGTACAGAGAAGAAGACACGGATCTAGTTTCAATTTACTGCATGCAGATATCCAGTTTTCCCAGAAACATTTGTTGAACAGGCCATCTTTTCTCCTTTTTCAGGAATCAGGTGTGTAGCTGCCTGGATTCATATCTGGATCTTCTATTCTGTTCCACTGATCTTCATGTCTGTTTTGTGCCAGTACCATGCTGTTTTTATTGGTATGGCTCTGTAGCATAGCTTGAATTTGTATGTGATAGCTCCAGCTTTGCTTTTTTTGCTCATTATTGTCTTGGCAGTCTTTTATGCTTCCATATGAAATTTAGGGTTGATTTTTCAATCTCTGTGATGAATGTCATTGGAATTTCATTGAAAATGTAGTGTACTTTTGATAATGTAGCCATTTTCATAATATTGTTTCTGCCAATCCATGAGCATGGGAGATTTTTCCATCTTCCAAAGCATACTAAAAGTTATCAATCAAGAAAAACAAAAACCCATCTGGATTAGCTTCTATGACAAGGATGAAAATACACAATGGCTACAAGTAGACTGAAATGTATTTCTTTCTCTATTGAATTCAAAATCTAGTCAGGCAATGTGACTCATCTCCATCAAAGTAATCAGTGGTGTACATACCTTCTGCACTGGCATCACACCACCCCTAGCACACAACCTTCTTCTACATCATTATAGCTGCGGCTTCATTTGGCTTGCAGATTCTGTGAAGAGGGAATGAGAAAAATACAAAGCAAGCAAAAACTACTTATGCTCCTATTTTAATAGCAAGAGTTTTATCAATTGGCAACATGAGGCCACAAAGGAGGCAGGGAATGGGCTTCCAGCTGGTTTGGCATTTATGTCCTGGGAAAAAAGTACCAGATTTAGAGGTACAACCATCAGTCAAGTGTATTACTCTACACAGAACATCTGGCCACTTAGTACCATCGAATACAGTGATGATATTTATATGAATTTCTATTAAGTCATGATTATATTTGCTTTATGCCTAAGTCATACTGTTTATCTTTTACCATGTGTAGAATTTCTTTGTCCTGCCACTATAATTTAGTATAAGACAAAAAGTAATTTTCACAAGTTTTGCACATTTTACAGGGGTTTCATCTCTTCTGGAAACAAAGGAATTCTGCTGCATCAGATTCTGTGTCTCCCTATATGAAACTTCATGAGAACTATAGAAGAAATAAATATTTGAAGTTTTGTGTCCTTTATTGCATCTGTATAGGATGGGGGAAAAGAGTTGGAAGAACATACTCAAACTAGTTCAGAGAAAAACACATATCATTGAAAGGTAGCTTAAACATTTGGCAAAATGCCCATGATATAGTTTATCATGCCTTAGTAATAGCAAGTTTTATTAATATTGCTCATGAGGAAGAAATTCTTTTGTTAAAGGGCTTTTCAACTAAATGAATATGCCCTGTGCTTACCTTACTTAGGAGGTCTTTCTTTAGTAGGAATTCTTGTTCATTGCTTATTGAATTCCTGGAGACAGACAAAATCTTGATTACTCCAAGATAAAAACACCACACCTTTGATTTGAAAAATGGACTTAATAGATCAAATTATTAAGTCTTTTGTTATTCTTAGGTATTATTGCCAGGATTAGGCATATCCTCACACTATTCAAAACTCCCTCTGTTATAATAAGCATGTGGTTTGGGACAGAAGGTCTACAATCTAATTTCAAAATTTCCATGGTTGCTGTAAATTACTCTGTGTAGAAAGGTGGCAGCAGACAAAGTTCCCATGGAAGAAATCATTTTAAATATCACAGAGAAAATCAATAAGCAATTTTGTAACACAAAGTTTCTTTTGGCAGATATAAGAATGAAGATAGGCTCTATAAATTCTCTAATGTCTCCTGCCTGATCTCTTACATAAGGAGTTAATAACAAATGAGTAGGTTAAGAAATTTGAAAAGATTAAAATAATCCCTCATGATTTCAAGAATAAAAAATAATGAGAGTTTGTAAGAATATGTTAGAATCATTAAGCAGATGTTTCAGGAATTGTGAAAAATAGGGTGATAGGAAGTCATCACATTGAGAAACCAGACATGTTTATTTTTATAAAAAACATTTTACAAAAATGTTACATACATGCAGAAAAGTGTGCAAATTTTAATTGAATAGCTTAGCTTAGTTTCACCATATAACCACACACATATAAACACATCCATATATCCATCACCAAGATGAAGAAGTAGAATATAACCAGCTTCTTTAACACCATCCTCATACCTACAAACAGAGTAATACAGTAACCACCACCCTGATTTCTAACACCTTCAACAACTACTGCCTTATCTTCAAATTCTGTAAATGGAATTATACAAGGAGTAGTCACAACCTGGCTTCCTTCTCTAAGTTCTATGTTGATGCTTATTGATGTTATGGTATGTAGTAGTAATTTCTTCAGTCTCATTGCCATGTAGTGCTCAATGGTGTGAAAATTCCATAACTGGACTTGATATTCATTTAGATTTAATTACACTGTAGTGGGCTTATGAAGAATACCATCATGAACACTTTTGTGTGTATCTATCCATCTGTCTCTGTCTAGCTATTCATCTATCTTTACTTTTAACCTGTTCATAAAATCAAATTGTACATATTAATAGGGTACCATATATAATATATATATATATATAATACATACATTGCATAATGTTTAGTCATGTTAAATATATTTAACTCCTTAAATATCTATTATTTCTTTACGGTGAAAACTTATAAAATTCTTTCATCTAGCTTTTTGAAATGTACAGTATATTACTATAAACTCTAGTCAACATACTGTGTAATAGCAAACCAGAACTTTCTGTTCCTATCCATTTCCTTCTTTCCTTGACCCCCACCCCCAGCATCTGGTAACCAACAATCTACACTCAGCTTCAGTAAGATATATGGAGTATAAGTTCCACATATGGAACTTTTTAAGTTCCGTATATGAGTGATACGGTGTGGTAATTGTCTTTCTGTGCTTTGGCTTATTTCACTTAATATGATGATCTCCAGTTCCATCCACGTTGCCACAAATGTCAAGATTTTATTCTCTTTTTACAATTAAATAGTATTTCATTGTGTTTATATATTGCATGTTCTTTATCCTTTCATCAGTTGGTGGACACTTGTTTCCATTTCTGAGCTAGCATGAGTAGTGCTTCAATGACATGGGAATGCAGATATCTCTTTGAAATACAATTTCATTTGCTTTGGATATGCAGCCAGCAGTGGAATTGCCAGATCATATGGCAGTTCTATTTTTAATTTTTCAAGGAACCTCTATATTATTTTTCATTATGGCCAAACTAATTTATGTCCCACCAACAAACTTGGCAGCACTTGTTAGCTTTAGTCTTCTGATAATAGCCATTTTTACAGGGTGAGCTGATATCTTACTGTGTTTTGATTTGCGTTTTTCTGCTGATTAGTGGTGTTGAGGATATTTTTCATATACCTATGACCATTGTGTGTCTTCTTTCAAGAAATGTCTAAGAGGGAGGGGGCGGAGTGGGTGGTAAGGGAGGGGGTGGGGGCAGGGGGGAGAAATGAACCAAGCCTTGTATGCACATATGAATAATAAAAGAAAAATGAAAAAAAAAGAAATGTCTATTTAGAACTTTACCCATTTTAAATCAGGCTGCATTATTAAATTTTTAGAGTTCTTCATCTATTCTGGATATCAACCACTTTTCAGGTGTATACTGTGAAAATATTTTCTCCCATTCCTTAGGTTCCCTGCATTCTATTCAGTGTTTCTTCTACTAGGAAGAAATTTTTTAGTGTGGTATAATCTATTTTTGCTTTTGTTTCCTGTGTTTTGGGGGTGTGTTTTAAAAAAAATCCTCACCCATTGCAATGTCTTAAAGCATTTCCCTCTCTGTTTTCTTCTATTAGTTTCATAATATGGGGTCCTAAATTTAAGTCTTTAACCCATTTTGAGTTGAATTTTATAACTGGTGAGATAGAGAAGAAGCTTCATTCTTCTGCATGTGAATACTCAATTTCCCAGCACCATTTGCTATAAAGACTGCCTTTTCTCCAATGCATGTTCTTTGCAGCTTTGTTGAAAATAAGTTGGTGGAAAAGGTATGGGTTTACTTCTACACTCTATTCCTTTCCTTGGTCTATGTACCCATTGTCATTCCAATACAATGATGTTTTGATTACTATAGCTCTATAGTATGCTTTTCAGTCAGGTAGTATAATGTCTTCTACTTTGTTTTTTTTGTTTGGTTGGGTTTTTTTTTGCTATAAATAGCTCTTGAATTTCTGTGGTACAATAGAAATTTTAGAATTTTGTTTCTCTACTACTGTGAAGACTGCCATTGGTATTTTGGTAGGGATTGCATTAGATTTGTAAATTACTTTGGGTAACATGGGCATTTTGGTAAGATAGATTCTTCCAATCCATCAACACAGGATACTTTTGTATTTCTTTAAGATCCTCTTCAGTATCCATCAGTTTTTATAATTTTCATTGTAGAGAAACTTCACCTCTTGGTTAAACTTATTCTTATGTGTTTCATTGTAAACGGGATATATTCTTGATCTCTATTTCAGATGCTACTAATTTTTATATGTTAATTGTGTATTCTGGAACTTTTCTGAATTCATTTATTAGTTTTAACAGATTTTGGTGAAGTTTGGAGAGATTTCTATGTATTAGATTATGTATTTGCAAACAATAACAATTTGACTTATTTTCCAATTTGTATACCACTTTTTCTTTCTCTTGCTGTTTGCCACTGACCATAGGTTTTTTATGCTTCATATGATTTATATGGAATATAATGTTTATTGATTTACATATATTGACCATTTTTGCATGTCTGGGATGAATCTCACATAATCATGGTGGAAATTATTTTAATAGCTATTGGATGTGATTTGCTAGTATTTTGTCGAGTATTTTGGTTTATCTTCATCAAGCATACTGGCCCCTAGTTTTCTTCTTTTGCAGTGTCCTTACCTCATTTTGTTATGGCATTATGCTGCCTTCATAGAATGTGTTTGGAAAAATCACTTCCTCTTAGATGTTTTTTGAGTACCTTAAAGATAGTTGATATCATTTCTTCTTTAAATGTGTGATAAAATTCAGCAGTTAAACCACCTTGTGCTGGGGATTTCTTTGATGAGAGGCTTTTTTTCCCTTTATTGTTGTGCTGGGTGGGGCACATCCATGGCATTTACAGAGGTTCTTACAATGTAACAACTATATTGTACTTGAATTCACCCCTTCCACTGCATGGGAAGCTTTTTATTACTGATTCAGTCTCATTATTATTGGTCTATTCAGGTTTTCTATTTTTTTAAGATTTAGTCTTGTAAAGTATACGTGTCTCAGAATTTGCCCATTTCTTCTAGATCATCAAATTTCTTGGCACAGAGTTGTTTATAATTAGCTGTCTTGGATCTTTTGTATTTCTGTGGTGCCAGTTGTTATGTTTCCCTTTTTATCTCTGACTTTATTTACATCTGTCTCATTTTCTTAGTCTAGCTAACAATTTGTTTCATTTGTCTATCTCTTCAAAGAACCAGTTCTTTGTTTCATTGATCTTTTCTATTATTTTTAGTCTCTATTTCCTTTATTTTTACTGCGATCTTTATTATTTCTTTGCTTCTTCTGATTTTGGGTTGATTTTTTTCTTGTTTTCTAGTACCTTGAGATGCAGCAATAGATTGTTTATTTGAAATCTTTAATTTTTTGATGTAGGCATTGTTTGCTATTAACTTCCTTCTTGGTGTTGCTTTTGCAGAATTCCAAATTTTTGGTGTGTTTTGTCTCCATTTTCATTTGTTCCATGATTTTTAAATTTTCATTCTTGATTTCTTCCTTGACATTTGTTGGTCCAAAGTAAGTTATTTAATTTATATGATTTACAAAGTTTTTCTTGTTATTGGCCTCTTCCTTTATTACATTGTGGACAAAGAAGAGAATTGATGTGAATTCAATTTAAAAAAACTGTTGAAACTTGTCTGGTGGCACAAATATGCTCTAACCTGGAGAATTTTCCAGTGTTGATGAGAAAAAATGTATTTGGCAACTGCTGGATGGAGTGATCTACATATTTTCTTGTGCTCCATTTAGTCTAGGGTAAAATTTAACTCTGATACTTCTGTATTGATTTTCTGTTTCATAATTTGTTCATTATTGAATGTAGGATGTGAATGTTCCCAACTATTATACAATCAGAGTCTGTCTCTTCCTTTAGGTCTATTAACACTTACTTTAATATATTTGCATGCTCCAATATTGGGTAAATAAATTTACAATTTTTTCCTTCTTGAATTGAGAGCCCCTTCTCATTCTATAATGACCTTGTTTCCTTGTTCTGATTTTGATTTAAAATCAATTTCATATGATATTAGTATAGCTACCCCTGATTTCATTTGCTTTCTGTTTGCATGGATATCTTATTCTTTCTCTTCACTTTCAAGCTAGGTAGTAATGAGTATTACAGAACTCTCACAGACATTTTGCAACAGTTCTTTTAAGGAAACTTAATGAGCTTCAAGAAAACAGAGAAAGGTTTCAGCACTCTAATAGAGAAACTTTACAAAGAGATGGAAGCAATAAAACTACCAAACAGAAGAATGAAGTAGCTTGAAGATAGACTATTTGAAAGCACATAGTTGGAGGAGAAAAAGGAATACAGAAAGCTCATGGAAGTGTGGAACTACCTAGTGTGTTTCAGGTACCTTATTAGATGATGTCACAATTTCCTGAACTCTCTGGAGGTTTCTTGGCATATAATATCTGTTGGGCATAAAAGGATTAGGTATTTATTCCAGAAACTCTTAAACAGGTTGCTTATTTTCCCTAAGCCTGTATTCCATTATTTCAGCATTGAGTTTAATTTATTTTGGAGTATTGTTCAAAAAGAACCAGGAGAGAACATAGAAAAAGTAATCTGCTCTCACAAACCTCTCCTTGTAAGCAGGGGAGTCCCATACTCCTCATCCACTGTTGTTGTATTGTGGTTAGGCACTGCAGGATTCTCTTAAGTCTGGGTAATCATATTGATGGACCATTTCCAGACTCCTGTCACATTTATGGTCACCAAGCTGTATTACACCCTGAGGCCACACTTCACAATGAGCAGTACAACACTAGGGTAGGACTAAGAACCACACTGGTATGTGCTACCTATTGATGAGGTCAATTGTGACCCAAGATCACTGCAACCAGTCACAGGTGATGCAAGCTGGAAAATAAATCTGATAGAATAGGTCTACTTTTCCTCCCCTTGCACTAGAGCTGTTTGGGGAGTTCCCTATTCAGGTAGGCTTGTGAATGGGAGCCTGGTATCAGATATCACCAACCTAGCATCAAATTCTATGGCCAAATTTTTTATGCTTACAATCCTATCCTACCCCTAGCAAAAGGAGAAATGTACCACACTATTCCAGGTAGGCTGAGTTATAACTGAGTCTTTCATAGCTACAGGGGCCTTCACAGTCTCAGGAGGAGGATGGGTGCAACCTGGGCTCACCTTAAGTTTGAGCCTGAAACTGGCTGAACTTGAAGTTTTTGCCACTAGCTTATATGTCTCTTAAGACTGTTGTAGAGTTTCTATCTGTGAGCCCTGGCCTATGTACTAGGTAACACTGCAACAGGCCTCACAGAAGGGTTTATAGGGCTCTAACCAGTAGTGGGTGTCACTGTGGCAGGTCTGGATTTAATTTCATCTCTCCTTCCCAAGCAGGAGGCACTTCTGTCTATGCTGAGCTGCTTGGAATTGGGAGAGAGGGATGATGCAGCCAACTCCCCTTCTTGCCTTCATCAGTGCATCTTTTTATTCTATTTTACTAAAACCAAGCTTTAACATCTCTAACTAAGCTGTCATCTTGTTCCACCTGACATATTTTTTTTAACAGTACTGGAGTTTGAACTCAGAGCCTACACCTTGAGCCACTCTACCAGCCCTTTTTGTGATAGGGTTTTTTGAGATAGGGTCTCACAAACTATTTGCTCTGGCTGACTTTGAACAGCAGTCCTTCTGATCTCTGCCTCCTCAGTAGCTAGGATTATAGGCATCAGCCACTGGCACCCAGCCCTGACATATGTTTTTAATGTGTATACATACACCATTACTTTGGGTTATGTATTTAGGAACTGGATTTCTGTGTCATAGAGTGTACACATAT
This sequence comes from Castor canadensis, assembly GCF_047511655.1. Classification (NCBI taxonomy): domain Eukaryota; kingdom Metazoa; phylum Chordata; class Mammalia; order Rodentia; family Castoridae; genus Castor; species Castor canadensis. Next base: position 119,973,760 of record NC_133405.1, read on the forward strand.
CTAGTTTTAGAAGATATTAGCAAAGAGATTTTCAATTCAGTTATAGCCAAATAAACTCTCATTATCAAGAGATGAAGGTTCTAGTTACTTCATATCCTCAACAATCCTTGAAACTGCCAAAAATTTAAATTGTAGCTGTTCTGATTGTAATGTGGTTATAACTACTTTTGTTTAAAATTCTTATGTGAGTTAGCCTTAACATATAAGAATAGGTTAATCTATATATGATTTAAGAACAATAAAATTAATTATATAAAATCAGTAACTATAACAATCATTTCAGACTTCAAGCATTTTTCATCTGTCTCTCTCAAGAGACATCTGTTTTGTGAAATATTTACGTACATTATCTTAATAACAATTTATTCATTCTAATAAACATTTTATGGACTTCATTATCCCTCATTCAGGAATTAAATGAAACATTTTTTATATTTCTATTCATAGGAAAGTTTATATTATAAAATATAATCAAATCATTGAAGGAAACAATTTAGATTAATAGCACATTCTGGGCCTCTATTACAAAGTTTTGTTGAAGATTATTTTCCTTCCCACTTAAGGGGTTGAGCCATTATGCTACAACTAATGGGAAATTAATAGATTTTTAAACTTCTGCAAACAATGAAGATTTTACACCCTGCATTAGTCTTAACTATAAAATCTTATGGTTGATTTTCTCCATCATTGATCAATACAAGGTTGTAATTTTTGAATGGATGTAAACTTTTCATTAAAACAAATTAAAATTTTAGTTTCTTTTTCAAAATTGTTCAGAAATTAAACAGTTTGCATTTCAAGATTCATAAATTTCCTGCTAAAGAAGTAGCTGATGTAAACTAAAATGGCCTACTATTCACTGCTTCCTGAGAGAAAGAGCTGGCCATCAATTATCATTGTGAATGTAGTTGTAGAAAGAAATCTCAAAAACAGTAATACAGCTTAATAAAAATTTCTTGAATTGTTTTCATTCCTTGTTATATGATAGACTGATATGAAAGTGGATTAATCTGTGCTGTTCTCAAATAATCTAAGGGTAAAGTCACTGAAAAACAGACCCACAGGTTAGAATTAAGTATCATTCAATTACCTTTTAAACAAATGGAATAATTCATTGTCACTTCAGTATTGCTATCTTAGTGTTAGCTATATAATGTTTTGTCTTCTTTCTTTCTCAAGAATTAACCTTACATTGGAGGGGTGGAGCAAGATGGCAATGGAATAAGATCTTCCAGAGATATACACACACACACACACAAACACACACACACACAAACACACACACACACACACACACACATACCAGTTTGGTATAAATTACCAGCACAAGAGCTAAAGAAATCTGGTGAGACATCATAGGACCAGCTTTCTATAACAGAATGAAAAGATGTATTGATGATTGATGTAATCAGGAGAGAAAATGTTGCCTGCATTATCCCCAACTCCAAGCAGCCTAACAAAGACAGAGATGTCTCCCATGGGGCATAGGGGTGGGGGGCAGGTGGCAGGCTGACGGTAGAGAGAATGAAGTCCAGGCCTCAGACTTCAAATCTAATACAAGCCATTACAAGGCCCACCATAATGGAAAAAAAAAAACAGTGCTGGACAGAGCTCTATGTCCTTACCACCAAGCCAATATCTGTAGACTGAGCTGCTGGAACTTTGTTAGGTCCGACAAAAAAGGAGACTGCCTCCACCACCCCTTCTTCAACCTGAGGCAGCATAGAAGGACTCCACTACTGGGAAGCAAATCAGGGAAGCCAGCACAAGTCTCAGAGCCCAGTGATAACCAGCACCTAGCATAAACTTAAGGTTCATATATAGGTCAATCAGATCTTCTAGGCCAGTTCAGGCATCAGGTGGAAATATGTGCCTACAGGACAGACCTTAGTTTGGGCTACATCAGTTCTAGTTTTGCAGTCTAAGGGACTGCAACCACCGCCATCCTCCAACCTGGAGCAACACAGCTATTGCCAGATCAGTACTTGCAGAGAGGGCTCTAGAACTTCCCCAGACACAAAAAGATACCTTTTTATCAGTTGGATAGACTTGTGCTTCTATCACCACTGGATATGGCACAGTCCTTCAGTGCACCCTTGAGATTTTTGCAAGTCCTTACAGCTCAGAGACTCAGGCATAACCCATTAGCACAAGGCTCTGCATTTCCTATCCTAGCCTCAGATAGCATAGGATGAAGCAAAATCCCATTTGCTGCAGATAGGACAGAGTAGGAAGCACAAGATTTTGCCCTGGAACTTAGTGCTGGGCTGGTGAAACCTAACAATGGGCAAATCCTAATGTATCCCATCCACAGACTTACCTACAGATAAAGCCTCTAGAATACCTCCAAGGTAAGACATCCAGACACAGAGTTCTATTTCAGCTACCATCAACTGTGGCTGGTTGTAGTCCTCTTGGGGCATGAGTCCACCTCAGCAATGGCAGCCCATAGAAGTGTGGGTCTTGATCCTACCCCACTGTTATATTTATCTTGATGAGTTGTGGGCCCAGGGTGTGATATAGCTGGGTGGATTTTGTGGCCACCGGTATGACATAAGAGCCAGGGGCTTGATTATCTATGGTGACACAGGGCAGAATCCTAAAGTTTCTGACCATAGGCTGGTAATGGTAGAAGAGGTATCCAGGCCTAGTTTAACCCTAGTCAAGATTCCTCTCTCGAGGTACTTTCCTGATTCTTTCTGCATAATACAGCCACAGAGTATTAGTAACAAACCTCGGTTTTGATTGATTGCCTTGTACTACTGAAATAATAATCTCATTGCTGACTTAATAAGTCTGGATATGGGCTCCATATAGTGCTTAAAGAGTGGACATGACCATAGGCTCAGAAAAAAATAGGCAGCCTGATTAGAATTTCTGGAAAAATAGGCACAAACAAAACCATATTAGGAAGACTGGAATAATTAACTGGCCCTTCAGTGTCCAGAGATTATCACATGCCACCAGTCATCAAATCCTTTCACAAAACCATGATGTAACTTAGTATTCAAAATAAGGTGACAGAAATTGGCCAAACTCTTAGGGAGTTGAAAACACAGAGAAAAGTTTCAGTACTCTAACAGAGAAACTCAAGTGGTGGAAGCAATTTTCAAAAAATCAAACAGAAATTCTTAAAATGAAAAATAATCTCAGTGAGATTAAAACCACTACTGAAGAAAGAATTAGCTCAAAGATAGGCTATTTGAAAATATACAGGAGGAAAATAATTAAAAATAAAGAAAGCTTATGGAAAAGTTTGGGGCAAAGTTTTCAAAATTTTGGAATAGAGCAAATACTTGCTTTGTTGGAGTTCAAGAAAGAATTGAAAATACTAAATGGATAGAAAACCTATTCAAAAAATAGTAAGAGAAAATTTACCAAAGGCAGAGAGTGATACATATATCTAGATACAGAAAGGTTAAATATCACCAGTGAAATTTAAGTTAACATACTCTGCCCCAGGACATCGTATAATCAAGTTTTCACAGGTGAAAAATAAAGAGATGATGCCCAAAGCTTCAAGGGAAAAGAAACAATACATAGAAGTGCTGATAGCTGCCTCATCAGTACAAACCTTATAGGCTAGAAAAAAGTAACGTACGATTGTCATACTACTGAAGGAAAAAAAAAACACTATCAACCAAGAATACTGTACCCAGCAAAGCTATCCTTCAGAAATGAAAGTGAAATAAAGACTTTCCTAAACAAAACCTGAGAGAATATATCACCACCACTCCTGTTCTACACAAAATGCTAAAGGAAGTTCTTATTTAAGTTTGAAGAAGGAAACATTGGAAGATATAAAACTTACTGATAAGTATGATATACACTCAGAATACTCTAATATTGTAAGCATAGTGCATAAACCATTTATATGTATAGTTTAAAGACTAAAATACAAAACATTTAAAAAATAATAACTACATTGATGTGTTAAGACATAGGCAATATAGAAAGATGCAAAATGAGATCCAAAAATTCAAAATGTGGGGAAGAATCAAACACAACTGGAGTTTTCTTATATGTTCTCTTCAATTGTTTGTTTCTGTTGGTATGTTTCCTATCATTTCAAAATAGCTTGTTATAATCAAAAATATTTTTGTAAGCCTCATGGTAATCACAAAGCAAAAATCTGTAATGGGCCAGCCAAAAAGAGTAATCAAAGACTCAACATACCTACTGGAGTAATGTACTTACACTACCATGCAAAATAAGAAAAGGAGAAAGAAAGAAAATATAGCAAAACTAGAAAACAAGTTACATAATGCCTCTAGTAACATTTTTGTCCATCAATAATTACCTTAAATATAAGTAGATTCAATTCTCAATTTAAAGGCATACACTGACTGAATGGATTAAAGAAACAGGACACAAGTATATGTTGCTGATGAGAAACCCACTTCAACTCTAAGGACACACATGGACTGAACATAAATGGGTGAAATAAGATATTTCATGCCAATGAAAGCCAAAGGAAAGCAAGAGTAACCATACTAGCATCAGATAAAATAGACTTTGAATCAAAAGCAGTAAAAAGAAACAAGGGAGGTCATTATATAGTGATAAAGGAGGGAAGGGTCAGTTCATCAAAATGAAAAATACAGATACACTTAAAGTAATGGACACATCATCTTTCAGCAATGGACACATCTTTTCTTTGTTGGAAAATCAGCAAAGAAACAGCAGAATTAAATTGCTTCCTAGACTAAATAGGCCAAGCACGCATCTGCAGAACATTCCATCCAAATATATATTTTTCCTTATCATAACATGGAACATTCCTTAGGACAGATCATACAATGAGCCACAAAACATGTTTCAATAATTTTTTTAAATTGCATTCATGGATGGGCACAGCTATTATGGAAATAGTATGAAGTGAGCTTCCTAAAGAAATTAAAAATATAACTACCATGTGATTCAGTAGTCTCTTCTGGATTTGTGACTGAAGAAATGAAATCACTACCTTGTAAAGACATTGGTTGGGATATTTGAAAGCTCTCTAGGGGATTCTAATATGTGCTCAAAAATGGAAAAGAATGAGACTCACTGCTGCAGATTGTTTTTTTAAGAGGAAGAGAAAATGTATTTATGCTGAGAAGAAGGAGCTCCACATAAAATATAGTCACCTATATTCTTGGTTGTGATGAAAAAAAAATTGCATTCATATTGAACACCTTTTCTGACTACAATGCAATAAAGTTAGAAATCAACAACAAGAAACACTTTGGAAACTACATGAATACATGCAAATTAAATAACTTACTTTTGAACAACCAATGGATTAAGCAAGAAATCAAGAAGAATATTTAAAAATTCATTGACACAAATAAAAATGGACACACAACATACCAAAACATAACATACAGCAAAAGCAGCAATAAAGAGGATGTTTATAGAAACCAGTGCCCACATCAAAAAGTGATAAATATTTAAGATAAACACTTACTGCTGCATCTCTATGAACTAGAAAAAAACACACTAAACTCAAAATTTTTAGAAGGAAAGAAATAATAAAACAAAGAGCTGCTCTTCAAAAGATAAACTGTTAGCTAGACAAAAAAGGGAGAAAAAAAAGATGAAAATTTTAAACCAAAATGATACTTGCACTCTGTTTATTGCAGCACTATTCACAGTTGCTGACATATAGAGTCAGCCTATATGCCCTTCAGTGTATAAATGGATAAAGAAAATGTGGTATATATACACAATGGAATATTACTCAGCCATAAAGATAATGTTCTGTTATTTTTAGCAACATGGATGGGACTAGAGCCCATTATGTTAAAATGAAAACCGAATACCCCATGAATTTTCACTCATTTGTAGAAATCATTAAGTCATTCTGATAGAAGAATACAGTTGAATAGTGGCTATGAGAGGCTGCAAAGGACAGAAGAAGTGGGGAAACAGAAGTGAATAAGCATCAAAACATAGAAGGAATTTGTTCTGGTTTTTCTTTAGCTTAATAGGGCAACCATTGATTAAAACAATCTATATTTCAAAATGACTAGAAATTTAAGACACTCCCAGTACACAAGAATGATTAGCATTTGAACAACTGGAAATGCCTATTACCTTAATTTAATTATTACACATTGTGTACATATATCAAATTATCATAATGTACCCCATAATGATGTCTCAATGAAAATCATTTAAAATATGCTTGCGTAAAAATTGTAAATGCATATATTATGTTGAATTCTTCATAGAAATGGAAAAAAAAATCCTAAAACCCATATGAGACCACAAAAGACCCAGAACAGCCAAAGCAATCCTCAGCCAAAAAAAAAAAAAAGCACCACAGTATGTGACCTTAAAAAATACCACAAAGTTGTAGGGACCAAAACCACATGATACTAGCATAAAAAACATGTAGATCAAGGGAACATAATAGAGCACCCAGAAATTAATGCATAATCACACAGCCGATTGATTTTCTTTTGTTTTAGTTTTTGTTTTTTGAGGGTTTCTTGGCAGTACTGAAGTTTGAACTCAGGGCTTCCCACTTGTTAGATAGATATTTTACCACTTGAGTCACACCTCCAGCCAGCCAACTAGTTTTTGACAGAGAATCCAAAAATATACAGTGGAGGAAAGTATTTCCATAGCACTTACCCAAGTGCATATACTAAATTATCAGTAAGTGATTATGGTATGAAATTTATGAAAAGTTTTCAAGAGCCTAAGCTTATGGACTCTATTTTCTTCTCAGAATTTTACTATGAAAATTTAAAGACAGAAAAGTTGAAAGAATTGTACAGGAAACACTCATATGCCCATCACTTAAATTTACAAACTTAATATGAACTTTCAGTTATCATTTATAGTAACCAACCACCAGATGTAGTATAAGATTCATGTGCTTCTTCCTGATAAATTATGGCTATTATATCATGATTTCATGCCTAAATTCACTGAGTAATCCAGAAAAGAAACACAGCAATACTAGTGTGCTGAAGGATGGACTATTCATGTTCAATACATCCTCTATTAACATTTTAAAAGATTAATTGAAATCAATAAAATGTGCAACTAAATCTCATATACATGAGATGACTAGCTGCATTGCTGCTGAAAAATGCTTCATTATTGCTGTCATAGTTCTAAAAATGCCCAAATGAACTTAGATAATAATTTTCATATGATGGATAAAGAATGGCCTTCCATTGAGGTGAAGCAGGCCTTCTAGATCTAAGCTTCACACTGAAGTTTTTTCCAGACCAGGACAGTAATCTAGGGGCACTATGATGAAGAGGAAACTGTGAGTTATATTTCAGGGCTTAACATTCTATCCAATACAAATTATCTAACAATAAATAATGGCTCATGTATATAAAGCAAAGAGATTATGAAATTGGGACTGAATCCCTCAGCATGTTCTTCATCTCTTCCATGTTATATATATTTGTCTTCGCATTGTACTATTGGAGTAAAATAACACACATTTGATTTTAACTCACACTTATCCAACTATATGTGTATATGCACCCGGGAAAATTGGGAAGAATGGAGGAATGAGAGAGAAAATATTAAGATAGTGTTAGTGAGTCTGTTAGTGACTACATTCATCCAAATGTGCCACAAAATAAGGGCGCAGTAGGATCTATAAATCTGCTCTTGCTTTAACTCATCTTTGAATTCTATTTGTGTAAGCTTCTTAGTGTTATGAGATTCCAGTGTTTAAAAATACACATTTTCATGTAGTATGACCTTTAAAAATAAGCCAACTACTTAATATGTTGCTGAACTGAAGAAAAAGAGCTCTTCTAAAAATTGAAGAAAATCTGTCTGTGAGAGGGGATATCCAGAGAGAACTCCCATAATCCAAAGAATGATCAAAGGTAGTTTCAACTTCAAATGATATCCTGTCCACTGACTTTAAAATCTAATCCTCATATAAAATTTATTCCATCCTCTTAAGAAGAGAATGAAACCTCCATGTCCCAAATGAACCATGAAGTCTCTAAATCTGTCATGAAAAAATAAGATTTTCAAAAATTTAGAATGAATATTTCCAAATGCTACTGTTAATACATAAATCATACATCTACTGTTTACTCTCAGCAAAATAATTTTGAGTGATTATTTACCTAATTTTCTCATCTCCTTTATTAGATAGTAATCTAGATATTTTTCTCTTTTTACATTTATCAGAGTCTTAACACATTTCACTACATGGTCTCATAAATGAGTGAATAAATTCATACAGCATATCTATAAACAGATAACTGAATATTTGGCAATATGAATACCATGCATTTATATTATTCTAATTCAAAATGAAGTCATACAAATTATCTTTCTTTCAAAACAAAAGAGGGAAAGCAATATGATACAACTGCCATGACATATAAGATCTACTCAGTGAGAAATAAACCATTTCTTATTTGATCCATTGATTTTTAAAAATTTTTTATTTGCATAACTTATTTGTACAAAGGGATTTCATTGTGATATTTACAACATATATATAATGTACTTTGATCAAATTCTCACCATCTGTATTACTCTTTTTTTTTCTTTTTCTTTTATTATTCATATGTGCATACAAGGCTTGGTTCATTTCTCCCCCCTGCCCCCACCCCCTCCCTTACCACCCACTCCGCCCCCTCCCTCTCCCCCCCCTCAATACCCAGCAGAAACTATTTTGCCCTTATTTCTAATTTTGTTGTAGAGAGAGTACTCTTTCTTAACTACTCTCTCTTCTTCCCTCTCCTTTTAAAAGTTTTTGGTGGATTTTGTTCTGTTACTTTTTCTTACACATATATAATGTACTTCTATAATATTCTCCCTCAGAAACCCTCTTCTTTCCACCTCCTTTTACTCACTGTTTCCCTCTCCTGAACAGTCCTCCCTTTACAATTGTGTCATATTATTGTTTATGTCTAGATTTCACATACAATATTTGTTTTTTGAAGCTTGGTTTATCTCACTTAACATGATGTTTTATCCATTGAATTTTAAGGATTTACTTGGAATACTACAGAACCCAAAGAAAAAAGTACATTATCCTATACTGCTAACATTTATTCTCTGCTTAAAACAATCTTGTGAGGCCATTGTTATTTTTTCTGCATATTACAGATAAGAAAAATGTACTTAAGTAAGTTGTGCAATGTCACACAGAGCTAGTGTCAATGCTGGAATTTGAACCCAGGCAAGCTGGCTTCAAAGTATGTGCATATTGTTTCTCCATTATAGTGTACAGTGCAGGTATATGACACTAACAATCTATATCTACACAAATTTCTTCCCTTTTTACCCTGTTGGGATTGAGAATTCTTATATGTACAAATTGGATTCTGAATATCAACTATCTTTTAAAGAAATGTTTTCCCAAAGCAATGTAATTGAATGTGAAAGAGTAGAAAAAAAGAAAATCCGAGAGAAGCATTTTTTAATCTAAAACTATATGAGAAAATAATGCAGTAATCAGCAAAATATGTCCCTTGGATCAATTGTAGGCTGCAGTAAAAGCTTGTAAGAGAAGGAATAATTCCCTGGTACTAACAGTTCATCAATAAAGATTTTATGAGTTAAAAAAACCAAAAACACCCTTTATAGTATTATAAATTTGTTCATTGGAATCTAAATAAAAATGTAAGCATGATATTCTTTCTAAAACTTATTAACACTTCAAATATACAATTTATTCTTGAACCAATATTCTAACTACAATTTATCGGGAAACCTCATTATCATGCATTTGGACTGGCAATGGCACACACCCCAGAAAAGAATGAATACAGGCTGTATCTTGCCTTAGGAAAGGCCCAATAATTCGTGTTTCTCCTACATCTGAAAATAGTTCTGGTTCTACATTTTTGTATGTGTTTTAGTAAGCGCACATTTTCCAGTACCCATCGTAATGCAAAAACAATTCTGGTTACTTTCCATTTGGTCCCTTTCTTGGATGTTTTGTCTTCTTTATTGTCACTCTTTTTCTATGATTGAGCACCTGTAACCACTCAATAAATATTTGTGAACAACGAATAGTATAACAGAAACAAGAATCTCGAAATCCCAAACTACTTTACACGTGGATTTTCTAGCTTTCAACATGATCCATGAATCATACTGGCATCCAAAAGGATAAGTTCAATCCAGTGAATCTTCTGGCTTTATTTTGTGCCATTTTTGTACAACACAGAACATTCAGTGAACCATACATAACATTTACTAATTCTTTACATTTTAAAACTAACAGACTTAGTTGGAATCTGATTCAAATTATCACATTCAATAAAATTCTGAGGTAATAAATGAGGGTATTGTTATTCCCCATAAACTTAAGTTGAAAAAGTCATGTATTTTTTATTTTGGTCTTAGCTCTTCCACTCCGACCCCTGACATTTGGTAAATATGTGATTTCACCATTATACACATTAAGATTACAACAACACTGTGTCTTTTATCTTAATTATAATGTATATTTAGAATTCATTAAATAAAATTTGAATAATAGGTAAAGGTACTGTTTTAATAGGTCAAATGTTACTTCCACTGTTTGCTGTTCAAATTGTCTCTGTCTGAAATAACCAATCACTTCTATCAGCAAAAATACACTTATACTCTAACAAAGAGCTTTCACCATTAAAATATTCAAGCTTCAAAACTTCCGGATGGCTGGTTTCCAATTAGGAAGAGGGAGAACACAATGCTTTCATAGGTAGTAAGAAAAGCGCCTAACAAAGGATTTTAGTTAATCCTATGTGGGTGGCAATTTTAGTCAAGAGAAAAAAAATCTCATAAGAATGATGTTAAAGAGTAAAGAACAAACTTTAATTCTTTAGAAAGGAAAGCAGTAACTTTTGGAAGCTTGTCACAAACAAATGTAGATCACCAGATTATAAGGGAAACAAGCTATATGCACTTATCACAAAGTTAATTGAAAAATACCTCTTTAACACTTCATATAGTATGACCTTAATTACTAAAAAAAAAAAGACAAGAATGCAGATGTGAGTGGGAAGTAACTGCAACAATATTGAGGTCATTACCATAAGAATGATTAAAGGTGATCTGGAACAGATATAATAGCATAGCATATTGGCTGAAGGTACAGTGTCTCAGGTAGGACTGACTGGATTTGATCTGTATAAACATGCAACCTTTCAGGTCTCAGTTTGCTCATCTTCAAATAATAACAAATTAATAGACTTCTCCATAAGAAATAAACAAGATGTTATATGTGAAGTTCAGAGAATATGCTGCAAAACAACCGTAGTTGTGGGTTTGAGATGGCAAAGACACTCATAAGACACAAATAGGTTCTAATCTGATGCTACACTTATGAAGTTATTTTACAACAATTCAAGTCAGGAACTAAAACTTTAGATTATCAGCATCTTACTGGCAGCTTCAGCATCTCTCCAAATACAAAGATTCTTTTGCACATTACCTTTCCAGGTTATAAGCACCAAGATGCCTATGGATTACTTTGACATAGAATCCACAAGTGATTTTTTTATACTGTTGTAGCCATACAGGTAGTAGTCCTTGCCTGTTGAGGCAAAGCCCCATCAACACTAACGGAGTTTCACATAAGAAAGGAGGCTGCCAACCAGGATTATCCTTAGAGCATTTTGGTAGTTATTTTTTTGTTGATGTACAGATCTGTAGACCCAAGGACTGTATAATCAGAATCGGTGCTTTGGCATGGACATCTGTGTGTTGAAAAACTGCATAGGTAATTTATATGAACTACCAAATTAAGAGCTATAGTCCTAGGAATCAAAAGGAGGGTGTGACAATGCACAGTGGTGGTAAAAGTGGCAAGTGGAGGGAGCTTCTTTCTGCCCAATTAAAATAAACCCCAGGCAAAGTGCCACCAAGATTAACCCTTAGGCAACATTATAAACATTTTCTCTTTTCTACTGTGCCTATTTTTTAGGATTATAAATTATGAATGAAAAGAGCTCCATTGTATATTACAAAAGTATGGAGGCCTGGGGACTACTGGTATTCCACAAAGGGAAAGCCTTTTCCGAATTTTTGTTTTTTTCCTGCCCCATCAAATATAGGTTACTTTGACACACAGTAGATTTTATTTATAACATATGGACCATTAGACATTTAGGTCAGTATTCAAAAGAATTTCCTACTATGAAAAATCTCTGAAACATCTGAAGGGAGTAATTTTGGCACTTTTCTGTCATTCAAAAATTGATAACCAATTCACTTCTCACCTCCCAGGTATATTATTTTAGATGAGGGAATTTTGGTGGCAGTGATTCTTTCATATCTGTCCAGAAAACCCATTACATACAACCACAGGAAAGCAACCATCATCTCTCTAAAAATGAGAGTAAACACAGGCTTAATTTGTTCATGTGCAATAAACAATTTAGTTTTCAAGGCAGAACCTAAAGTGAAGATTTTATTTCTCTCTGATCCTTTTGATCGGCCTGGTCAAAAGATATTACCAAGATAAGGAAGCATCAAAACCTAGCACCAAGTAATCAGAATGGAAAGAATATAACTTTGTTCAGGAATTATTGTCCCCAAAATTCTTTGACTCAAGATAGAAAGCTTATACCCCTTATGCATTTTCTTCTGGCCTGGCTTGAGATAAGAATCAGGCCTATAGGGTCTTCAGAAGCCAAATGGTGAAAAAGCAAAGATCCAGTTTATAATGCTTGGGTTTCAGATCTTGCGGCCAAATGAGGATACAAAGGCAAATCTATTCTACTGCTTCTAAGTGTCAAAGGTTAGGTCACTTCGTGATTATGTTTGTCAGAAACCGAATATCATTATCACCATAGGAAAAGGCAACCACTTCTGAAACAGTTTTGATCAGCAGGAGCACCCACCATGACTAGACTAGAGAAGATATTACATCCCCAGACCAGGGTGGCTTAGAGTGGGAGCTCAGAAATTGCTAATTAGCTCACTGTTTATGGAGTGATGTGTGCCCTCTGTGGGAAACTGCACTGAGTCTAGTGGAGCTCCTAAATGCATTGCCTTAAAACAAACAAACAAAACCACAAGAGTAGTAATTCTGTGAAAGATAATTTCAGAAGGGGTATAAATATCTAAACCTGCAATTCTTTACTGATGCACCATGGAATCCATACTATCTGGTTTTTAAGTTGAAAGTCAATTCTCTTTTTACAGTACCTCATTTTGCTGTCTCTTCAAATTATTAAGATAGACATTAGTTTTCTTCACTTGGCCTTACCCAAAGCTGAAGAGACAGCCTCCATAAAGAGAGAAATGATAATTCTCTCAAAAATATTAACCTCAGGTTGCAATATTCTGTGTTCAGAAATTCTAAAAATGCATACAAGGAATAAGCAGTTTTATAACAAGAGAGATGGCTATTGCTTCAAATCTCCAGACTGACAATTTCACCTTCTCTTCTTATACCAGATTATGCTGCATGGAAATAAGTGCAGAAAGTCAAAAAAGCAAAGGTCCTATATGATCTTTGTTTCTAGTGTACCCTGGAAGGAGAAGATGGGTGCAAGGTCAGAGCCTGACCCAACTTGGGGCAATCAGTCATTTCTCTGTGAATTTGGAAGTGAAGCTGAAAGAAAGAATGGCTTACCTTGCTAAACAGAGTTAGGAACTATGAGTTGTTTCCAATTAATCACCTACTGCATTTTTTTACAGGAAAATCAGAGGAAACCTATTTCAGAGGAACAAAACAAAACAAGTGGTCAAGCATAGAGTGATAAACAAGATTTGCTGAAGAAATCAGGAATCCCAGGGGCATATGCTTACAGTTCATTTCTGGGCTATAACAAAATCTCATTTGTATTTTTAAAGGATTGATTTGGGTGCTATGTAGAGGAAAGAGTAAAACAATCAAGAATCTATCACCATATTCCAGGCTAGAGATGAGAGTGTATTGAAACAAAAGAGAAAAGTAAACAAATTTGGGACATATTTTGAAGGTGCAATTAATAGAACTTTCTATTTTGAAGTAAAAAAATAAACCCATAATTTCTAGATGTCACTTGAGCATATGAGTAGATGGTTATGCCTCTAGCTGAATGATAAGAAAAAGACTGTGGAGATGGCAGATCAGTTTTGGGGTATCTCCAGTAATCAAGAATGTGTTAAAGTTAAGAGTTATTGAAAATCAAAAATAAAATCTTAAAATTAGTAAATATTAAATAGGCAGTTTTATATGCAAATGTTTTTCTCATGGTTAACTCATGGTTATAGATGTTAATTTAGAATAAATGGTCCTGAAGGTTTTAGGACAGAGTCATATAACATAAATAAGAATAATAAGAGGGGCTATGACCAAACAAACGAACAACCAACACAATATTTAAAGGCTGGGAAGAAAAATCAAAGAAGTGCCTGTTAGGTGGGAACAGAATGTTTTGAAAGCTAAAAAAAGGAAACTTTCAGAAATGGGAGCCATACAATACTTAGGTGAAATGTTGATAAGTGAGGACCAGCAAAATGCAAATGCTGACCCCCCTGAGAACAACAGTTTCAGTGAAGTGAAAGAGGCAGGGAAAAAGTTGATAGAATGGATTTGGAGAAGAATGGAAGGTGAAAAAGGTGAGACAGTGACTGTTAGATAATTGTTTTGGTAAACATTGCTATAAAGTGAAAAATAGGAATATAGTAAAGAGAGATAAGGTGTTGGTAGAGTGAGGGTATTTTCAATATGGGAGACACCAGGGTTTAGTTGTATGTGAATAGAATATTCTATTAGGGATGGGATAACAGAGGATTCAGGAGAAAGTGGGGCTCACTGCAAGAATACCTTTAGAAAATAAACTGTGAATGACATAAAAATACCATGTGAAGGATGTAGCGAATTTTTTTTGGCAGTACTGAGGTTTACACTCAGGGCTTTGCACTAGTGAGGCAAGTTTTTTACTACTTGAACCAACCTCCAGCTCTTTTTGCTCTGGTTCTTTTGGAGATAGGGACTCACTTTTTGCCTAGGCCAGCCTGGATCATGATCCTCCTATTTAAATGTCCCCACCATCACTGGAATGACGCACTTGCACCACCATGCTCAGATTATTTCCACAGAGATGGGGGTTTCATAAACTTCTTTGCCTGGGCTGGCTTGGAACAGCAATCCTCCCAATCTTAGCCTCCCAAGTAACGAGGATTACAGGTGTGAGCGACTGGTACCCAGGGAAGAGTGTAGCTTTTTGCCAGGCAAGTGCAGTGTGAAGGGCAAATAAGTTAGTGATGGTCAGTGACTTGATTCTAGAATCTACCCTGAAAAATAAGGAATATGAGTATATGAGTGACAGGATCATGAGTACAGAAATATTAATGTCATGTAAATAGACTGGAGGTTTAATTTTAGTTAGGAAATGATAGACTAAGGGCAGAGAATGAGCTGGAAGGATTGGCCGGGAGTGATCATGGTTATAATTACAAGATTAATGTTATTCTGAATTGTTGAGTGGGAGAAATAGAAGGTGTCCCAGGAGCATAAAACTAGGCAGACCTAGCCAAGTTAGCAATGTCAAGAAGTCTTCCTAGTGGAATTGATGTTTAAGATGAGGTCTATAAAATGTGAAAGAGATAATTAGGTAGAGGAAATTGGAAAGAATATTTAGAAAGGCAGCCTTGACCTGTTGAACTATACAGAGCATTAGGACATTTCATTAATTTAGTTATTCATCTAACAAGTGTTTCAGGGTTTTCCCATGCATCATTTTAGGGAATGAAAATATAACAATTGTTGAGTACTTATATGGAGCTTGCAAACAAGTAGAAAGAGCTAAAAAGGTTTGATAGAAGAATGAAGAACAAAGACAGAAAGGGATAAAACCAAGAATAGAGAGATTTTGAGAGTGATATCATAGTAATCCTTGGATAAGTATTGTGGCATTTATCTTATAGGAAAGGAGAACCAACCAATTGAAAGCATTTGTACAACAAAAAATGTATTTGCATTTTTCAATTTAAGAAACCGTATATAAGGCTGATTATGTAGCTAAGTGGTGGAGTACTTGCCTAGAATGTTCGAATTTCTGGTTCAATTCCCAGTACCACAAAAAACACACAATTGTTGTAAAAGAATTAAAGCAAAGATGGCTAAGCTAAAAATAATTAATTCACTTTTTCTGGTTTTTCACTTCACAGAAATACTGCTATTGATATTTCTAGTGTTTCCTTAAAAGTAACCAATCACACACATTAGTTTCCTTTGCAAAATTGTGCATTTTTCTATAATTTGATTTAATATATTTTGAATAATTTTTCACATCAGCACATATAGATCTATCTTGTTTTTAAAAAGGTTTATGTTAGTTCCTTGCAGAATTGCTACATTTTTATTGGTGTATATCAAACTGTACACAGTAAAGTGTTTTATTGTGACTTTTCCGTATGTTCATATGATGTATTTGATCATATTGACCTCCTCTATTACTCTTGTTTGTTCTCCCTCCTTGCTCCCCATTTTCTCTTTCCCATCTTCTTCCCCTTTTAGTTTCATGGCCTTGTTTTATTTTTGTTTTGTTTCCCTGAAGCTTCCACAAATGAGAGAAAACATGTGATACTCATCTTTGTGGGACTGGCTCATTTCACTTAACAGCAGCATTGTATCTCATTTATGGAAACTCAGGTTGTTTCCAGTTACTTGCTGTGTTATTTTCCTAGAGGTGCCATAACAATGAACCACAAACTAAGTAGCTTAAAACATCTGAAATGGGAATCTAGATTGATTAAATGTCTTAGCTACTGTGCACAGTACAGCAAAAAATGATGGGCATGTAGAGTTCTCTTTGATATCCTTTGGGTACTACCCAGAATTGGGATAATTACATCATGTGATAGATCTATTTTAGTTCTTTTGAGGAACTTCCATATTGTTCCCAATAGTTGCTATACAAATTTATATTCCCACCATCAGTTGCTCATAAATGGATAAAGAAAGGTGGTATATAAAAACAATGGAATGTTATTTAACCACAAAATGATATCCTAACATATGCAGCAAAAGGGATAGAACTGGTGGACATTGTGTTAAATGAAATGAGCCAAGGACAGAAAGAAAAATACCACATGATCTTACTCATATAGAATCTAAAAAGTTAATCTCATAGAAGCTGAGTAGAATAGTGGGTACCAGAAGCTGGGGAGAAAGATGAGATGTTGCTCAATATTTAGTAAGTTATGTTAATAAGAGCAAGAAATTCTGGTATGCTGTTGCACAGTAGTGTGACTACAGTTTTGTACATTTCAAAAAGGTAAAACTATGAGATTTTAACACAAAAAAAATTGTTTAACTCCTATTTTTAGCTCAGCAACCAGTGACTCTTTCATCACCACAATTTAGATATGTCATGTCTAGACTTCACATAAATAGAATATATATGTACTCTTTTGTGCCTGGCTTTTTTCATTCAGTAAAATGTCTTTCATGTTCATTCATGTTATCAGTAGTAGTTCTTTTTACTAAGTAAATAGTATTCCATTTTGTAGATATGCCAAAATTTGTTTATTCATTCATCTCTTGATAAGCATTTTATTTTTTATTGGTTTTTAGGTTTTGGCTATTTGGGCAAAGATTCTATGAACAGCAGTGTATACATTTTGTATAGACATATTATCATCTCTATCAGTTAAATAACTAGATGTGGAATTCCTGAGACACGGAAATCATATTGAGATATTACATGCCATTATTAAGAATGTTTAGTTAGTGGTAGCTCCTCTTAATATTCTGTTAATAGCTTAATGCTTACCCATACTTTTCAGTATTAGCTCTTTCTTTCTTTTCTTTTCTTTTTTGGTGGGACTGGTTTTTGAACTCAGGACTTCACACTTGCAAAGCTGGTGCTCTACTGTTTGAACCACACCCCTATTTTGGAGATGGGGGGGTCTCATGAATTATTTTCTTGGGCTGACCTTGAACCATGACCCTCTCAGTCTCAGCCTCCCAAGTAAGTAGGATTACTGATGTGAGCTATGAATGCCTGGCTCACTTTCTTTCACTATAACTTCATGGGTATATTTGTGGGTTGTTGAAAAATGCTGCACTTAAATCCCAGCTCTAAATTCACAACAATTAACATTTATTAAGTGAAAACATAGTGTCAATGATATTTTAATTATTTTATTTATATTATACCAATTAATTTTCACATTAACCACAAGAATCCATACATTATTCTCATTTTTAGATAAGGTATACAGTGAAGCAAAATAATGTTGACTTACCCCAAACACAAAGATACTAAGTTGCAGAGCTAGGATTTGGTCTACATTGGGTTCCAAGCTCTATGGTCTTTACTCTGTTGCCTTAAATATAGAATAAAAGGGTAAATGTATACCCTTTGAAGCAAGGGTTACAAGGGTTATTGAAACTTGAAAGAAGAAAAGAAAAAGATGCATATGCATTCAGCATAAACAGCAGTATCATTTAAATGAAGTACATTTAGAATGTCTAATTTTATTCAACATATGTGCATTATGAATTAAAATATGCAAATTTTAAAACTGGCAAACAAGAAGGTTAAGTATCTTTTGAAACTGCAATTAATATTGCATATCTCATTAGAATATGATAGTTTCCTTACTGCATAAAGCTATTTATTCTTTAATTCAGAACTTAAACAATCTACGATATATATACACCAAATGTTGCTTATGCATCAAATGTTATTATGGTATAAAGAAAATCCCTGGTAAAGCCTAGCAGTACATAAATGATTAAGTAATAAAAATTAATTGTGCCTGTCTTGGTACAGGCATGACAAAATACCTGAGATGGGATAATTTATAAACAGTAGAAATTTATTTCTCCTGGTTCTAGAGGCTGAGAGGTCCAAAATAGTGCTAAAAATTATGGTCTGGTGAAAACCTATTCCATTGATGGCCTTTCTTAAAGTGTTCTCACATGGCAGAGAGAGATGGAAGCTCCAGGGACACAAACATTCATAGCATAACAATACCATATTATTGGGAAACATTCATATTATAACAATACCATATTATTGGGTTTTCTTCTACTCTTTGCAGTTGTTCTTTGTCTGAATTTCTGTAGAGTATATTTCACTGGTTACACAAAATCAATGTCTAAACAGCTACAACATCTTCACTTTATCTCACTTTGTCAGTAAGAAGGAATGAATGAAAAATCTACAAGGTTACTGTATTAATCATGATAATAGGAAAAGTTCGATTATATGGTTTTTTTTTTCAAGAAAAAGCAACAGTTAATTAATATCACTTTCTTTGCTACATGAATCACTTGTTTTTAAGGAAATTATTTTAAAACTTACTAATATGACTTTGTAGAGAGGTTTTAAAATAGGAACAGTATATCTTCTCAAATACAAATACTAAATTATAAGATTTATAATCTTATAATCTTAAAATTATAAGATTTATAATATGTTAGCTGAGTGCAGTGCTTTTGAATTTAACTATCTCAGCTCTTATTGATATAGATGGCTGCCACTGAGATCACTAAAGAGAAAAGCAAGCAATAGTTTCCAGGAAAAATAGCATCTTTATTAGATAAGTCAAAACAGTTGGATTTATTACTGAGAAACCTATCAAAGAAACTGTAAAGAAAAGTCACACTTTCCACATACCACCTGAAAAGGGCTGCTTGTAGAAATCAGAGGGGGACTGTACTGTGTAAGATGGTAAGACAGGAATATGATCTACCTAGTAAAAGAACAAAAATGAAATTTCTGCCCACACAGATAGCAACTCGGTACTTGGAGTACAAAAAAATTACAAATGTTTCTTTATATTTACCCAAGGACAGAACTCCCTCATATTAGCCATCTCTAATAAAATATAAATTGGAATTGGAGAAAAAAAATCATGAAGACAATATCCAATTTGTTGCAAGTAAAACCAAACATTCTAGGTTTCAGTACAGATAGTTATTACAAATTGTACAAATTCTCAGAAATATTAACGACTTTAAAATAAGCTCTTTCTTTCAGACCAATTCTAAAAAGGCACATTTGCTACACACAGATATACTGATTTCAGGTTGTAAGAAACCCAGGCACAAGCTATATAGGATGCCATTTACAGAATGTCATAAAAGTGAAATGTAGCTAATGAGCCCTTCACAATGGTTTGCATCATGCTCATTTCTGACTCTGCCTTTATGGCAGCTACTGTTTAGAAAAGTCCATCCATTCCTTGTAAACCTTGCTGCTCTCTGCTCTAGTATCACTGTTAGAAAACTCAGTTTAAATCAAACCTAATCACTTCTGCCAGTCACAGTGCGTTTCCTAGCCCTCCTTACCCACCCATACATTGTAGCATGACTATTTCTTGCATCTCTCAGCCTTCCTCCAATTCAGCCATACTCTAATTGGTTGGCTGGGGATTCCACTGTCACTCAAGCTAAACGCCAGGATCACTGAGGGAATTGGAAGCTGAGTTTGCAGTTTGAGTTTGGTTCCTGGGGTACATATTTCCTGTCCTTTAAAATAAAACCTATTATAAGTAGCCAGTGAGAAGATAAAACAATATGTGAAACTGTGCCTTAAAATACAGCAGATATTTTTGACAGATTTAATTGTTTAGTTTCATGTTGGTGTTCAAGAAAAGAACTAAAAACTAGTCTTCATATTTTCCCCCACACAAAAAACAATGAGCTATGACATCATCTGGTAACCTTGTTTAAGAATCATTGACTTACCACTTTTTAAAACAGTCTCCCATGACCAAAAGATTATTTGGTTCCTGGAGGGACATTAGCAAAACTTTTCTGTGGGCATCGACCTAGATAATTCCAGGTTTATTTTTCTATTTCTATATTTGGGTTATTAGAATATAATTATTTCAATATTTAAAATTCACAGAATGTGAAATATTTTGGTTACTAATGTACCCAATGCTACACAGTTCAAGAAAAAAATTGTTTTTCAATTATATTGTGCAAACAAAAGGGGAGAGAGTATTAGCTCTGTGTCATTGAACCTTAATTGTACTAACAAGAAACAAAGGACCAGTTGGTGGTATTTCTAGTTGTGTGATGAATGAGGAGGGGATTACAAAATCTTTGCTCTCAAGTAGTTTCCATCTTTTGAAGGAAACATTTAAATGGAAAATGTCCAGTGTTATGTATAAAACGAGTAACATACTATAACAGAGACAACTGATGAAGGGATTCAGAGGAGGTGAGAGTTGACTTAGATAGGTGTTGCTACTCATAATTGTGTTAAACAATAAAACACTCTTTGATAGCTGTTTTCTCCTCTGCCTCTCTGGTGGAAGATAGGACAGAAGAAGTACCTGGTAATATCTTAGCCTCAACCCTCAAAAGTGGTTTTATTTTCATTCAGTGTAAATAAAAAGTATGGCCATTATATGATGCATTTCCAAAATGAGTTAAATGTAAGCTTATCCACAAATTACACATTTACCAGAGTGACTTAAATGAGGAAAAATAATCTTTTTAGCCCAAATTTAAATTCTTTAAACCAGACCAACTAGAATTCACTTCTATAGAATTAAGTTAGACTTTTCTTTTTCGTTTTCCTTTTGTTTTTGTTAATTTTTTACATTTACTTATAGCATTTACTTTCCTGTCTTAAAGATTAAAGATGCTCTTAAGTGTGGCATATAATTCTTCATTTTTCATCATTCAATTATTCTTAGCCTAAACACAATCTGTGATCTTGTTTACATGTCCTATTTTCTTTTCCTAGCACATGATCCCCTATGCTCACTTTTTATTTCCTGTCTTGGTCAATTAAATATCTTAATATATATTTTCCAGTTGTTTTCTATTTTCCCCCATTCACAATGACCTTATTAACTTGACCATCTGCTTTACCCATTTCTATTCTAGTAGACAAAATGCAAGCAAATCTCCTAAGTAAAAGAAATATTTGTTGGTAATAAGAGAGAAACACTGTTGATGTATTATGAAATTTACAATGTTATCATTTTTGAGGAGTCATCATTGAGTTGGCCTTTATTAACTCTGGGAATTCAAATTGGATGTCTCTTTATATCAGAACCTCCATCCAAACAGTGCATACAGAGTACTTTCCCTGCTCTAAGGCAGGGAATAGGCATGCATTCTCTCATTTACTTTTATATAAAATATTGTGTTCTTTCAGATTTTTTTCTCTCTAGAATATAATCTTTAAGTATTTTTGCCTGAAACAAGACATCTTGTGAAATACCATAAGTAATTTTCTTTGATGATAATGATGATGATGTTGACTTAGTGGGCCATCTAGTCTAAAATAATATGACCAAGCATAGTACAGGTTAGAGATTTATGTAAGATTTTGTTAATGTTTTCAGATTTTCCCTATTACCTGATAGTTTCTCTCTTCCCCTGTACTTAGCTTTTTGAAAGACAGTCACTAAAACTTTATAGTATAGATGGGAAAAAAAAAACAGTTCTTGAGGAATACAAATTTTTTTAAATTTGATGATATTTTGGGTTTTTTTTATTCATTTATTCATATGTGCATACATTGTTTGGGTCATTTCTTCTCCCTGCCCCCATCTCCTCCTTCTTCTCCCTACCCCCTCACTTCCAATTTTGTTGAAGAAAAGGAGACGTAAGCAATAATAAGAAAAAAAAAGCGTTTTGCTAATTGAGATAAGGATCGCTATACAGAGAGATTCCTAGCATTGCTTCCATGCACAGTGTATTACAACCCGACTTCATTCATCTCTGCCTGACCTCTTCACTACTTCCTGGTCACCTTCCCATATTGACCTCTGTCATTTTAAGGTTACTGTATTAGCTCCTCTGCAGTGGGGACATAAAACACTTTCAAGTTTTGGGTTTCTCACCTATCCCCATTCCTCCCATATGTGCTCTCCCCTTAGCGTGTAACCCAAGTCAAACAACATTACTGCCTTTGCCCTTGATCTAAAGTCCCATATGAAGAACATATGATTTTTGATCTTCTGAGCCTGGCTAACCTTGCTCAGAATGTTGTTCTAAAGTTCCAATCATTTACTTAAGAATAATAAGATTTCATTCTTCTTCATAGCTGAGTAAAACTCCATTATGTATAAATACCACATTTTCTTAATCCATTCGTCAGTAGTGGGGCATCTTGGCTGTTTCCATAATATAGCTGCTGTGAATAGTGCTTCAATAAACTTGGTATGCAGGTGCCTCTGGAGTAACCTGAGTTGCATTCCTTTGGGTATATCCCTAGGAGTGAGATTGCTGGATCATATGGTAGATCTATGTTTAGATTTTTAAGAAGCCTCCATATTGTTTTCCAGAGTGGTTGCACTAGCTTGCATTCCCACCAGCAGTGTACTAAGGTTTCTTTTTCCCCACATCCTCACCAACACCTGTTAGTGATGGTGTTTTTGATGATGGCTATTCTAACAGGAGTGAGGTGGAATCTTAGTGTGGTTTTGATTTGCATTTCCTTTATGGCCAGAGATGATGAGCATTTTTTCATGTGTTTTTTGGCCATTTGAATTTCTTCTTTTGAGAAAGTTCTGTTTAGTTCACTTGCCCATTCCTTTATTGGTTCATTAATTTGGGAAGAGTTCACTTTTTTAAGTTCCCTCTATATTCTTGTTATCAGTCCCTAGCTAGCAAATATTTTTCTCCCACTCTGTGGGTGGTCTCTTCAGTTTAGAGACCATTTCTTTTGTTGTGCAGAAGCTTTTTAATTTTATGAAGACCCATTTATCCATTCTTTCTCTTAGTTTCTGAGAAGAAGGAAGTCCTTGCCTATACCTATTGCTTCCAGAGTATTCCTGCTCTTTCCTCTACTAACTTCAGAGTTTTAGGTCTGATATTAAGGTCCTTGGTCCATTTTGAGTTAATACTAGTACAGGGTGATAAACTAACTAGCAATTGTAAGCAGATCTCAAATTCTGTGAATCTTCACTTACTTGTCTCTAAGATGAAAACGTTGAACAATGTGGTTTATAAGATATGCTGTATGCATATGTATGTGTGTATACATATCTTTATGTATATATAATAGGAATTTCATGGGAAGGGCTTTCATTGCTTTAAAGCAAACATTTTTTCTTGGATGATTAAGCTCATGCATAATGCAAAACCATTACTTACTTCATTTCCCTGATCTCTGCCTACCTTGCATATGAATCCCAAACAAATTGTATTGCCCAGTGGTCTCGTGGTCTCATTCCCTCTACTTTACTCCACAGTGTTCCTTGGGTCTTCTCAAATCCCTTTAATCCTCACAAGCTCAGATTCCTTTTCCTGTCAATTTTCTGATTGAATCTGATTGTGCAATTGGGATAATGGGTTTCATATTATGAGACCTGAGCTAGGGATGAACTGAAACTGTATAATGAAAAAACAAAAAATAGGTTTTTTAGTAAAATTGATCATTTAAAAATGTGACACCAACAGACTGTTATACAAACAAGATCTCTCTTTCCCCCATCTTACTTTCTTACTATTGTCTTATCTTTGATTTGATCAGAACTTAAGAAAGGTCAGAGAAATTTTATATATATACATATATATATACGTATATATATATACATGCACCCTTGGCTATGCAGGTGCCTTTAGATAAGCTGATACATAATTTATGGAAAAAGGGTCATGATTGTTCATTAATGTGTTATCCATACTAGTAAGAACTTAATTTCAAAAAGCCTGCAAGAACTATACTAAAAAGAATCCAAGATTAACCTTGTGAAAATCATAGGTTTAACTGAAGGACTCAGTAGAGATGCAGGAAATATTTGGGCTTGAGGCAATTTCCAGAATCCCTTCATTCACACCAATGGAGTGCAAACTTATCAATTAAATTGTATAAAGTTTTTTATTCAAAAATATTCAGTGAAGCATTTATACTAAGGGTCTGAATTTTAATGAATTATTATGTATGTAACAGTTCTTAATATGAATGTGTGTATGTATCAATTCAGACGGAATGCTCAGGTGAATCCTTTGACTAAAGCTTCTAACAACTTTCCAAATTTTTGATTTTCTATTCTTAAATAAGCAAAGTAATGCCAAGGTAACACGATAACACAAGGCAAAATTTTTCCTTTTTCTACCTTGGAATAAATTATTTAAATTGACAACCAAAGTGCTGGAGATGTTGTGAAGAAAATATCAAGAAACATTGAAAATAAACAATATGAGATTTATGGGAAAAGTAGCTATAACTAAGAAATATTCTTGAACACCCTGACATTTAATGAATATGTAAGATCTATGCAAATGAACATACATTATTTCTTTCATTGAGTCAATAATTCTGGTACTCTGAATCTCATACCATTAAACCTTGGTTTAAACAAACATTTTCAGTAACAATGAAGTTACTTGGATATATTATGCAGGAAGTGGTGAAATAGTGTAGTTACAATATATCAATATCCGTATACTAACAATATGTCTGAATGTCTTGGGCAAATCATGATTATGTAGTTTCCAGCAATATATAACAATTGAAATATAAAATACTTAAGTTGGATTTTTCCCTCCATGATTGTTTTCTTTTTTTTATTTATTCATTCATATATGTGTAAAATGTTTGGGTCATTCCTCCTTCCTACCCTCCACCCCTTCCCTTTCTCTCCCCACCCCCAACCTCTCCACCCCTACACCCTCACTTCCAGGCAGAAACTGTTCTGCACTTATCTCTAATTTTGTTGAAGAGACAGTATAAACAATAATAAGAAAGACAAAGCATTTTTGCAAGTTGAGATAAGGATAACTATACAGGGAGATTCCTAGCATTGCTTCCATGTACAAATGTGTTACATTTTAAGATCATTCTTCTTGAACTGACCTTTTCTCTAGTTCCTGATCCCCTTCTCCTATTGACCTCTGTCGCTTTAAAGTTTCTGCATTAGTTCCTTTGCATTGAGTGTATCAAATACCATCATGTTTATTTTGGTGGTTCTTACCTATGCTCATACCTCCCATGTGTGCTCTCACCTTATCATGTGACCAAAGTCCAATCACATTGCTGTATTTGTCCTAGATCTAAAGTCTGCATACGAGGGAAAACATATGATTTTTGGTCTTCTGAGCCTGGCTAACCTCACTCAGAATGATATTCTCCATTTCCATCCATTTACTTGCAAATGATAAAATTTCATTTTTCTTCATGGCTGAGTAGAATTCCATTGTGTGTAAGTGCCACATTTTCTTAATCCATTCATCAGTAGTGGGGCATCTTGGTTGTTTCCACAACTTGGCTATTGTGAATAGCACTGCAATAAACATGGGTGTGCAAGTGTCTCTGGAGTAACCTGTGTCACATTTCTTTATGCATATCCCTATGAATGGGATTGCCAGATCATATGGCAGATCTATGTTTAGATTTTTAAGAAGCCCCCAAATTTTTTTCCAGAATGCTTATACTAATTTGCATTCCCACTAGCAGTGTACAAGGGTTCCTTTTCCCCACATCCTCGCCAACACCTGTTTTTGGTGGTGTTTAATATTAGCTAGCTTACAATAGTAAAAGTAATGATATCTAGAATGGAAGAGTAAGAGGAAAAAGAAAGCAAACAAGGAAAAGAAAAGAAAGAGAACCAAGGAAATTAACAGGGAGAGATGGTGTACTAATCAACTGTGAACTAAACAAGCATTTAGAGAGAAAGAGAAAAAAGAAAAGAGAGAAAAAGGAAGAAAAAAAAAAGAAAATCCCAGGTTCAGGTGCAATGAAGTTTCAGTCTTAGTAGTTCAGCATCCAGTCCTGGTGTTGGTATTTGAGTAGTGGCTCTGTCATTGTCTCACCAAAGGAAAAAAAGAAAAAATAATAATAATAATGAAAAAAGAAAAAATAATTTAAAAATAGAAAAGATATATAAAACTATAAAAAATATAAAAATTTCAGGTCCAGACATAGTGAAATTTCAATCTTAGTAGTTCTAGTGTTGCTCCTTCAACATCTGGTCCTAGTGTTGGTATTTAAGCATTAGCACTGTCATTGTCTCGCCAGGTGGTTGGGTCAGGAGACAGCTTTGTGAACTGCTATCTGCCCTGCTTCAGGCTGCAGCTCATCTGCTGCCTATTGCCAGCTCGCTACTGTTGCAGGCTTTGTTTAAAGTTCACTTGGTTTCCTGCCCCTCCCCTCTTGTCTGGTGGAGAGCCCTGCAGGCCAGCCACTGTTGCAGGCTTTATTTATTTAAAGTTTGTGGGGCCGCAGGAGCCTGGAGCTGCCACACCCACTTTCTCTGGCAGGCTTTGTTTATTTAAGGTTAGCATGGGGGACTGCCCTTCCCCTCTTCTCCTGTGGAGAGTCCTGCAAGCTGGCTACTGTGGCAGGCTTTGTTTATTTAAAATTTGCCTAGAGAACTGCCCCTCCCACCTTCTCTGGTGTGCTCTAGGCACCCCACCCTCTTTGCTACATGTCCTTTTCAGTTCCTTGTTTATTATTCAGTATTTTTTTTCCTGGGGCAGGGGTCAGACTGTCCAGGAGGCTATGCTGGTTTATCCCAGGGGTGCGTGGGAGTACTGCTTGCTGCTTATTTGCTCACCTGTTGGTCAGTGTCTCCCAGGCAGGTTAGGAGCCTGTGTTTGGTGGTGCGGGAGCCCTCCTGATTTTTCAGTGTAACATGGCGTGAAGAAGCTTTTTGCAGACTGGGGGTCTGTGGTGTCGGAGTGTTGCATCTTCTTGGTGGTTTTTCCTGCCACATGTGGCTCCACCGTCTCAGCAAGATTTTTGCTTTATGGAGCGCATGCTATCTGCTTCCTCCATCTAGTCACCATCTTGAATCTCATCCCCATGATTGTTTTCTGATTTTAGCTGATACTTCTTTATTCTTATACTAGTCTTACTAATGCTCCCTCTTCATGTTTATAGTCATCTTGTACTTCAGAAGACTGGAATATACCTGTCGGCCATTGCTCTCTCACAATAATAAAATCTCCACCTTAAACCATATTTATTTTAAATAATGGTACCAATTTGCTTAGGTTTTCCTGTGATGCATGATTTTTAGTGTTAACTGGAAAGTCTCAGGCTACCATCATCAATGTTGTTTAAATCAAAATCTAAGAGTCACCTTGAACTTCTCTTCTTCCTTAATTCTCCAGATCTAAATCATTAGTAAATCTTGAAGATTCTACTATGAAAACATCCCCTGGACTCATACCATATGTATGAGCCATAGGTAAAGCCCACATCACCCCTCACTAGGGCTGCTCTGATGGTTGCTGAAATGTTTTCCTTCCAGCCTTGCCCATTTATAAAACTCTCCATCCCTGAACGTTTGGCCAGACATGATCATGATCTTGTCTCTGCTAACTTCTCCAATCTTTATTTCCTAGCACTTACAAACCTACATCTATGATTCACTCTTGCTTTTATTCTTGTTCCTCAAATATGTTAAGGTTGATTCTATCAAGGGGTCTGCACACTTCTGTTTTGGTAACATGCAGTAATTTTCATCTGCATTTCTGCATCTAATTATAGCACTTGCTATATATCTAAGGTTACATAGAACGTCCATAAAAACCTTTCCTTGATCACTTAATCTAAAAATCTACTCACTGACTTTCAATCACATCACCATGATTTAATTCTGGGCATAACAAGTATTACTATCTAATATTTTGTTTATACTTGTTTATTTTCCACTTTAAAATATTTGTTAAATATTTAAAATGTTTGTTAAAAAATGCATAATTATACACACAAAAAGAACACAAACATTTAAAAATATATGCAGGAAAATATTCAAAACTAATACCAACGTGTCTCTTTAAGTAATAAAACCAGGTAATTTGTATTTTCTTATTTATGCTTCCTGAATCTTCTATTTTTCTATTCTGTGTAATGCTTTCATAATTCTATGATAAAAATAAGAGCTCACCACAAAAGAATTCCAGCTTTCAACTTTGGTCTTTGCTTCAATATTCTTGCTGCCTCAATCAGAATAATTTAGGAGGCCATACTCTCTATTGCCTTTCTTTTCCTTCTTACAACTCTATCAGAGCACTTCTTAGATCATTTACAATTTTTTCTTTATCTGTATGTCTCGCTCTCTAGATTCTGAGACCCACTAAGAAACAGAGCAAGATCTTATCTTTGACTTTGTTTTTCTGACATCTATAACATATATAAATTAACAAATTAGCTCTGCCTTTAAACACTTCTATTCATATCTACATTACCTATACTGCTTTCTCACAATAATGAGAAAATATTTCACTACTCCAATTCTTATTTACACACATTTGGTGGCATAGGTTTTCTGAAAATAAAAATCTAAACTTACGTCATTAAATTTTTTAAGAAAGTGACTTGCAACTGCTCAACCCAAATAGTTCAATCCTCTTTTAAATTATAAAAATCATACATAGCAAACTGCTTGAGACAATCTGGATTTTCTATATTTTGGTGGATTATCTGCATAAATATACCCTAACTTGGTTGATTATATGTTTTAATATCTGTCATATTTATATTTTGAAGATGTCCTTATTAGGACCGTTGAATTCAATGACTTCAAATGTCATTCGTGAATATCTCTGACAAATGACTTGACATAGTGAAGAATATTATGCAGTAAAATCTATTTTTTGGTTAAGTGAGCTATTTCAAATTATGAGGTTCTTAAATAACTTAAAAATTATACATAACTCTACTAAGGGTTAAAGATATTAAAAAGGGAGGATATTTAAGGAACAATTCCAAATCATAAAGCAACTGGAAAGTTTATCAACACTGTTCTTACAATGGGCTCAAGTCACTAATACCAGGTCTGCCACAGTGAGACTGAAGAAACTGAAGGCCCGGAGCCAGGTATGGTGATACACTCCTGTAATCCCAGCACTTGAGAGGCTGAAGGAAGAGGATTGCAAATCCAAGGCCAAGCTGAGCTACCTAGCAAGATTCCATAGGAAGGGGAGGAGGGGAGAAGGAGGAGGGACAGAGAAGAGAGGAGAGGGAGAGGGAAGAGAGAAAGAAAAAGAAGAAAGGAGTGAGAAAGGGAAGGAGAAGGGGGAAGGTAGGAAGGAAGGAAGGAAGGAAGGAAGAAAAAAAGAACTAAAGGCCCCTTATATAGGTTCGAGCTCACAGACTGGAGCTCACAGACAGAGCCTTTATACTGCCCCTAGAATTTGGTGGAGACCTGTGCGCACACCAAAAGCAGTCTCAAATTTCTGCCCACACAAATTTCTGCTTTATAGTGGGCCCAGGGAAGACCCATCCTCCTCCTGAGATGCAGACCCCTGCAGCTGTGAGACTCAGGTGAAACACAGTTTGGTATCTGCCCTGGTGGCCAAGGGGCTGTCTCTACTACCCATTCCCCAACCATAGGTAGGCATCACACCTATTATCAGACCAGTGTTCACAGACAGGGCTCTAGAATTGCCCTGACACCTGGTATGGACATGCTCAGATATGTATTTTGGCCCGTATCACTACCTGCTGTGATGTGGGCCTTGGTGTACTCCTGAGATGGTGCAGGGGCTTGTGGCTATGAGGCTTAAGGCATGACTCAGTTTAGTGTTAGCCTAATTGCCAAAGAACTGCCTTCACCAACACTATACCAACTTTGGCATAGTATGGTACAAGACTTATTCACCAGGATATTAAGAACAAGACTTTGTCCTGTAACTTGCTGGGTTAGTAGAACCTAACACTGGGCAGATCTTAATGTACCCTATTTCCAGACCTGACTACAGATACAGACTCTGGAACAGCTCCAGTGTCAGGGAGTCGTATGAGCCAGTCTATTAGACTTCTATTCTAGCTATCACCACCTGTGGCTGGTTGCAGCAATTTTGGGTCATGAATCCACTTCAGCAATTGAAAGCCCATAGCAGTGTGGGCCTTGGTTCTATTCCAGTGTTGTGGTGGTCATAGGAGGCATAGGTTCAGGGTGTGACACAGTTTGGTGGCATTGGTGTCTATAGACATGACGTAGCAGTCTGAAGCTAGTCCATCCACAGTGACTCTGCCTAGAGCCAAGGAGAATCCTACAGTGCCTGACCTCAGATATAGGACTATGGATGAGGCAGCTGGCCCCAGGAAGAGACTTGAAGGGACAGACTACTCTTTCCAGATACTCTCCTATGTCTTTTTGAACAACACACAAACAGTTGGGACACACCTGGGCATGGGTCAGCCTCTAGTACTGAAAGAGTGATAACACACCAACAGCAAACCCTCAGCAAAGAAACAAATAATATAGTGTCCTAAATGCACCTGCCTGCAGATTATCATCAGAAACCTTACAGAGCAAAAGAGAGTACCATGAGATTTCTAAAATATTGAAGAAAAAAACTCAACCAGGAATACTGCAACCAGCAAAGCTCTCCTTTGGGAATGAAGGTGGAATAAAGCATTCCCAGGAAAACAAAAGCCAAGAGAACATACTGCCACCAGAATGTTCTACAAGAAAGTTAAAGGAAGTTCTTCAAACATTAATGACTAAGAAGAAAAGATAGGAAGGTATAAAACTTACTGATGAGAGTAAATACACAGACACATTTAGATCTCGCTCATATGCAGAATCTATAAAATTGTTCTCTTAGAATTTAAGAGTATGTTAGTAGTAAAGGCCAGGGAAAGTAGGTTAATCAAAGGGTACTAAGTTATCTAACTATAGTTAGATAGGAGCAAGAAGTTCTGGTGTGCTTATGCTTAGTAAGATGACTGCAGATAATAATATACTGTATGTTTCAAAAAGCTAGAAGAAAGGATTTTGAAAATTTTCACCATAAAAAAAGTGAGAAATATTTTAGAGATCGATATGTTTAATCTGATTAAAACATTATGCAATGTATACAGGTACTGAATCATATACATATATATATATAAAATGTTACAATTACATAACAGTCAAAATAAATTTTTAAAAATTATTCAGAAAATAAAAACTCAATTTCCAAAGAACTGCTTAAGATGAACTCTGTAAGGTTCAATGTTAACAACGGCAAAAAACCCAAGCCCCACCTTCAATAAAATCATAATTTAATTGGGAATTTAAGCTAAATATCTGAGAATTTCTATAACTGCAGTATTTTATAAAAATGAAAGATAAGATTGTTTTAAGGGTATGTTTAAATAAGAGCTAAGTGTATGGTATACTTTCAGAACTACAGGTTCATCAGAGAGATAAATAACTGTGGTCTGGGGTTACCAGAGGGGATATCATGACAATTGTGAGGAATGACAATGAAAAGGGAGGATAGATTCCAGGCAGAAAGGAATATAAAAATTTAAAGAACTTTGCTGATTTTCTATGTAGGTTTTCTTCTTTCCATCTAAAGCATATTTACTACATGAAATTGAAGTGTTTCATTCGTATGATTATTAATTATTGGATGATGATATTCCTTTTCAAGTGTATTAATCAGCTTATCTCTACTGACATAGAAATACATTTTTTATTTCTAATTATGCTACTGACATAAAAAATCAAAAAGCAAAGAGAACAGATGTGTATTCCACAGAATTTACAGATTAATCTATCCTGCATTGCACCCACTTAGTTTCAGGCAGGAAGAAATACTTGCTAATGAGTCAGACGATTACTAGCAGTGAGTTTATTTAGAGATATTCCATGTGTGAGGGTGGACTGGAGTGAGTACGCTCAGAAATGGAAATGCGAATGTCACCCTTTCAACATTATTAAAATTAAGACATGCTGACAGCACTTTGCACAACTGAGGGTTATCAATTGTTACTGTTTTAAAGTGCAACTTCAATTTAGATGCTCTCCTTTACAGGGGCTAATCTTACAGGTGTTGTTCAGCTGCCCACACAGCAGAGGTATATGCTATAAAAAGCTGAAATTGAAATAATGCCATGTACTTGGAAAGTCTATGACAAGAATTCTACTGCCATCACGAGTATCTTTCTTTCATAGCAAGTTAAGTGCATCTCTAATTCAATTTATGAAATGCTAAATCTTTGTAGTAGAAATAGCCATACCAGCTCCCCAAAGCACTATGAAATACTCGTTCTGCACCAAATTGCAATTTATTTCACAATAACTATTTGATTTTAGACATAAACTGAGCAAATCTCTGTAATAATTTATTCTATTAATCATTAATTTGCTGTGAGTGTTAGGAGGATGCACACATACTAATCATATACCACAAAAATAAAGAAAACCATCCTTCTTTTTGCTTTCAGATTGTAACATTTGCTTGGTTAGTTTTACCATATTCCACATTTACTATAAGTTAACAAATCTTTTTACAAATTCATTATAAAATATTTTTGCCTCTGAAATTTCAATTCCATGTTAAAATGCTGTTTTAATTTCTGCTTTTTCTCCAAAATGATAATCTGAAAGGGATTAAAAATTCCATTTTACTCACCATTTAATTGCAGTCAGTTTTAAATAATACTCATTCTTGTGTAGCTACAGTGAAAAAAATCATTAACCTTCCCAAAATACATCTAACATATCTCTGATTAAAGCTTTACTTGGGCAATATCTCCATAAAGCTCACAGTATCACTGGCTGCTAGTGGCTCACTCCTGTAATCCTAGTTACTCAGGAGGCAGAGACCAGGAGGATCTCTGTTCAAAGTCAGCCAGGGGAAATAAATTTCAAGACCCTAACTAGAAAAAAAAACACAAAAAAAGGGCTGGCAGAGTGGCTCAAGCAGTAAAAGTGCTTGCCTCACAAGCATGAGGTCTTGAGATCAAACCTCAGTGCAGCCAAAGTAGAAAAAAAAATCACAGCATCATGATTTTATAGTACAATTGCTCCATGACTTTCACTTTTAAGTGGTTCTAACCAATATTTACAAATATTAACTTATGTCTGAGAATGTCAAATAGTCAAATTCAATAATGGACAAAAGTTGTTTACAGCATTTTTGTTGTCAAAACCTACACATTATAAAAGCCAGAGCACACAAGGAAGGGGTGAGGATAGGTAAGACACCTAAAAAACTAGCTAGCATTTGTTGCCCTTAACGCAGAGAAACTAAAGCAGATACCTTAAAGCAACTGAGGCCAATAGGAAAAGGGGAACAGGTACTAGAGAAAAGGTTAGATCAAAAAGAATTAACCTAGAAGGTAACACCCACGCACAGGAAATCAATGTGAGTCAATGCCCTGTATAGCTATCCTTATCTCAACCAGCAAAAACCCTTGTTCCTTCCTATTATTGCTTATACTCTCTCTACAACAAAATTAGAAATAAGGGCAAAATAGTTTCTGCTGGGTATTGGGGGGGAGGGGGGAGTGAGTGGTAAGGGAGGGGGTGGGGGCAGGGGGGAGAAATGAACCAAGCCTTGTATGCACATATGAATAATAAAAGAAAAATGAAAAAAAAAGCTATATTCTCTAATAGAAAAAAATGGATAAGAGAATCCACACACCATATTTATAATCTCATTTGTCTTTAAGAAACTAACTAACTTCGTGAGTCTGTTTTCTTCCAATTTTAAAGCAGTGACCTTAACTTCTATTTTTATGGATGTTGAAAGAATTACATATTGGCCCTCAAATGTTAGGTTCATCATAACTAAAACTAATTAACTGTCAGTATTTCCTCTAACCCTACCAAAATAATCTAAGTTGATCACATGATTATAATAGATGATGAAAGGGCAACACTCAGTATTAGATAATATTTACTATATAGGAATATAGTTATTTTTACAGCCATATAACCAATATTATATGCTTTCAATTCCCCATCCTCAACACTTGCACATGTACCACATGGCCTCCACACTACTAGAAGGTATGACACTTCCAGGAAAGACCAGTATCTTCAAATAACTGAAAGAAGAATTTGGATGGAAAACATATGCAAGCTAAGATCTAAAACCGGATACCATGAAAGTAAAGCGATAAGACAGACAAAGAAAACATTTGGACAATGACTAAGCAATGAGTCTGTAACATGGCTTTTGAAATCTAAAGAGCATTTGGAAGAAGCAAAGCCAACAGATAGTGAATACAGGTATCTGAAGCTTAGGAATGAATTCTAGATTAGATTTACACATTAGGAATTCAAGAAAGCTGGGCATGGTGGTACAGGTTTATAATCCCAGCTATGGAGAAGGCAGAGATTGAGAGGTTCAAAGTTAGTCTGGGTAAAGAACCCAAGACCCTATCTGAGAAAATAACTAAAGCAAAAAGGGCTTAGAGGTGTGACTCACTGGTAGAGTGCTTGCCTAGCAAGCACAAGGCCCTGAATTTTAACGCTAGTACTGTCAAAAAAAAAGGAATTTAATAGCATTTAAGTGCAGTTGAAGCCATGTATATGGATGCAATTACCCTGCAAGATAACATAGGATGAAGAGAGACAATCACGAAAGTTGGAATCTGCCTTCAGGGGCACTTATATTTAAGCACAGTCAGAGAAAGAGAAGCCCACATTTAGAAATAAAATAATTGGAAGATAGATATAAATAAAACACAATGAAATAGTCTCACACAAATCTGGGAAAGAGAAAATTTGAAAAGGAAATAACAACAGAAAAGTGATAGTAAGATTTAATGATTTGTTGTCTATTGTCTAAAAAAACCGTGAAAACAACAGCTATATTTCTTTCAGTGAGGAATAAGCTAGTAACTGAGACATTGCAAATAGAGTAAATATAATGTACTCCACTACAGAGCTTGATTGAAAAGGAAGAAGAGAAGTTAGGAACTAGTTATTAAGGGATATAGGTTCTAAATATGCTATTACTTAAATATGTCTTAAGCATAGGAAACATTTAGTACACAGAAAGCCAAAATACAAAGAAGAGGATAGTAGGTGTGAGAGGACAAAGGAAATGACTCCTGAAGAGAAGGAATGTACTTGAAGTCATGACTTCAAGAAAGAATAGAGAAAAGATCTCATTAATGTAGACTTTAAAAATGTCAGCGAGACCACAACAAAATATCAGTTGGTTATATGCTAAAGTAGCATTCATCTAAGCATAAGTTATACAATAAATTCTTGTCTTTCAATGCTGATAATTCTGTTACTCCAACAGTTGAAAAGACAGTAAGGAAAAGTGCTACATTCTATCCATTTGAAAGATGGGGAGGTGAAATAGAATGGATTAAAAAAAAAAAAAAAACCTCTGGAAAAAGCGAATGAATTGGATAAGAATTTCTAACCGAAATTAAGAAAATGTCTAGTTTCTGAAAGGAGCTATAAATAAAAATAAAATAGCTTTTAGAAAGTTCAGAGCAAGAGCCGCTGTGATGGTAGAGATTACAAACACAGGGTACATACCAAAAGATAAAATCTATCTAGTAACGTTAAAGTTCAAAATTTATTAACTTAAAGAACTAGGGGCTAAAAAGAGGACTCTATGAGTCCAGAAAAGAACACAATGTATGGAAGTGGGCAGTTTTATCTAGGAATGCACAACCTCTCAATGCTTATTTTGATTGAATCTTTGCTATCAAGGACCGTGATCTTCAAACTAAAAAAAATAAAGTAAGCATGATCAAGAGGTATTTGAAGTCCACAAGAGGTAACAAGAGACACCAAGTTCAAGTCTCAAAGGATACATAAACAATTCCCAGATGACAGAAAGAACTAAGAAACCCAGTAAATGCAATCCTTTGAGAAAGTTTATTGTATAGAAAAGTAGGAAAGGTGCCAGACAACATAAAGAGGAAAAAAATCACTTTAATTAATTTTCATAAAGAACAGAGATCATAGAATCTATGATCCAAAAGGACAGAAGAGAAATTGTGAAAACCAAAGAAAATTTGTTAGAATGCATTATCATACAGATGATTTGACAAATGAGATTAGAAAGGAATAAGTGATCACACATAGCTTATAGGGATATCCACTAAAGCTCTCAGGAAGAGACAACTTTTCCACAGTGAAGATTAGGAACATTTTAACAGATGGGAAAGGGAGCAGGAACAGAGCAGGGCAGTGTGTAGGACCTGCCAGATAATGTGAATAGCATTGCAGAGAAAGAAGAATGAATTTGCTATGTTTATAACAGTTAATAACTGGAATAAATATGGTGAAATAGAAAGTAGATCTGTAATCTAAAAGTGTGAAGTTGATATATTTGTTTTTCCTTACAGGATCCCTCCATGTTGGCACTGTGGCACTTCCTACACACTTCAAAGGTTTTTAGTTCTCATTTTTTATTCTCTTCTGGGTATTCTAATACTGCTCTTCATAATATGGATGCTCTATTTTAAATGATGTCAGCCTGAAAGACAGACTTGTGGGAGGAATGATAGGAGCCACTGGTGGTCAAGGTTCTGATGACCTAGTTATTATATTTTGATCATATGCATCTTGTATTCCAAATGGGACTTCATAAAATTAAAAAAGCTTCTGCACAAAAAAACAAATGGTCTCTAAACTGAAGAGAACACCCACAGAGTGGGAGAAAATATTTGCCAGCTGTATATCAGACAAGGGTCTGATGACCAGAATATACAGGGAACTTAAGCAACTAAACTCTCCTAAAATCAATGAACAAATTAAGAAATGGACAACTGAACTAAACAGAACTTTCTCAAAAGAAGAAATTCAAATGGCCAAAACACATGAAAAAATGTTCACTATCTCTAGCCATAAAGGAAATGCAAATCAAAACCACACTAAGATTCCACCTCACCCCTGTTAGAATAGCCATCATCAAAAACACCACCACCAACAGGTGCTGGCAAGAATGTGGGGGAAAAGGAACCCTAATCCACTGCTGGTGGGAATGCAAGCTGGTGCAACCACTCTGGAAAAATATTTGGAGGCTTCTTAAAAATCTAAACATAGACCTGCCATATGATCCAGCAATCCCACTCCTGGAGATATACCCAAAGGAATGCAACACGAAATTCCAAAGGAATTACTCCAGAGGCACCTGCACACCCATGTTTATTGCAGCACTATTCACAATAGCCAAGTTATGGAAACAACCAAGATGCCTCACTACTGATGAATGGATCAAGAAAATGTGGCATTTATACACAGTGGAATTTTACTCAGCCATGAAGAAGGATAAAATCTTATCATTTGCAGGTAAATGGATGGAGCTGGAGAACATCATTCTGAGCGAGGTTAGCCAGATTCAGAAGACCAAAAATCGTATGTTCTCCCTCATATGTGGACTTTAGATCTAGAGCAAATGCAGCAATGTGGTTGGACGTGGATAACATTACAAGGGGAGAGCACATATGGGAGATATGGGAATAGGTAGAAAACCCAAAACATGAAAACGTTTGATGTCCCCACTCCAAAGGAACTAATATAGAAGCCTTAAAGCGACAGAGGTTAACTTGAGACGGGGATCAGGAACCAGTGTAAAGATCAGTTAGAGATGAATCAACTTGGGTTGTTACACATTTGTATATGAAAGCAATGCTAGGAATATTTCTGTATAGCTATCCTTAACTCAACTAGCAAAAATGCATTGTCTTCCTTATTATGCTTATGTCTTTTCTTCAACAAAATTAGAGATAAGGGCAGAACAGGTTCTGCCTGGAAGTGAGGAGGGGAAGAGGAAAAGGGAAACAGGGGGGAGAAATGACCCAAACAGTGTATACACATGTGAATAAATGAATAATAAAAAATTAATTAAAAAAATTTAGGCTAAAAAAACCAAAAAATATTTGGCATATCATTAAAGATACAAACATTAAAAAAGAAGGAAATAAAAATTTTGAATTTAAAAAAACTTCAAAAAAAAGAAAAAATCATTAATAGTCTCAATATTTCACATGTCACCCATCAATACTAATTTTCTTAATATTAAGGTGCCGACCTTCTTAAGTCTAAATGCAGAATGCAATATTGCAATTTTATTTATATGTGAGTAAGATTATTCCATTGCCTTAAGTTTTCACAGTAAAAAAACAGTACATTTTTCTGGGTAGTTGGAAAAAACAGCACTAGTACATTGCAATGACAACATTCCAACAAACAAACTAGTAGATATTTTAACAGCTTAGCCAGTAATTCAAGCAATGATGTTGCTTGTAGCAGTAGGAAACTCAGTCAAAATTGTACAACACATATACATAAACCGGATTAATTGTACTAGTGAAAGATTCATGTTAAAAACTGACTTAAACTTGAATGAATAGTTTCTGGCTTTGATAGTATCTTGGCTTTGTTGCTGTTGTTGTTGTTGTTTTCTAATGTTGGGGATTGAACCCAGTGCATTGAACATGCTAGGCAAGCTCTTTCCCACTGAGCTACATCCACAGCCCTAGTTTTTTGTTTTAGTTTGTTTTTTGAGACACTACATAGCCAAGACTGGCTTCAGTCGTTATGCAACCCAGGCTAGATTCGAACTTGCAGTCCTCCTACCTCAACCTCCCAACTGCAGAGGACCACCCTGCAGGTGTGCCTCACCCTGCCCCACCTAATATATGGTTTTGAACTAGAGATCCATAACTTTGAATCAG
Organism: Castor canadensis; assembly: GCF_047511655.1. Classification (NCBI taxonomy): domain Eukaryota; kingdom Metazoa; phylum Chordata; class Mammalia; order Rodentia; family Castoridae; genus Castor; species Castor canadensis. The sequence goes on from NC_133405.1 coordinate 120,012,981, forward strand.
GTTCTGTCTTTAGGTTAAGCATATATAAAATGGGAATAATTTACATGATTACAATAACAGATATAACTTAGGTAGAATATAAAAGTACATTGTACATAATAAGTGTGTAATAAATGTGCACTGTACATAATAATAACTGTACAATAATTATAACATATTTCTATCTCTTAATGATGTTTCCTGATCCATATTTGGCACAGAATATTGTCTGAATGATTGCTTAAAATATTTGAAGTTTTTGGAGAACATTATATATAAACTTCAAGTCTGTTAATACTACTTTGTTGTGAAATACTGGTTTTTCTCAGACAACATTAATTATCTCAAGAGGGATTCTGTTCTGTCATCAGCACAACCCATCTTTTTACAAGCAACTCAGCTTCAACTTGCAGGGAATTTTTCACCTAATCAACTATTGACATAGAAAACGTATTCCTGTCCTAACCCTAGCAATAAACAGCTGACACAAAGAGGTTCAATATTTGTGCACCAAGTGTTATTCAGATGATTTGTGATCACACAAAAGTGCACTTTTCATCTTTCTGAAAGCATTTCCTTGATTTTCTGCTGAAAGAGAGGAAAAATCTGCCATCACTCCTTTTTATTTAGACACCTGAATTTCATTGAGAAGGAGATTTGGTGACAGAGTGACAAGACTGCATGTTGCCTAGTGTGTGTGTTGAGCAGGGGGCTACCAAGGCAGATTTGGGGATAGGGAAGAATGTGAAAAATGAGGAGTGAGCTCATGCATTCCCTGTTTGTTTATTCTCTCAATCAAAATGATAATACTTATAAAAATGCACATTGCTTTCATATGCTTCTTTTATATAGTCAAATTTTAATCCCCAATTAGCTGAAGTCACTCTAGTTTTCCCTAATGCCTAACCAGCTGGCTTCTGAGCACAAGGCAGGCCTGATGCCAAATCCTGTAGCATTTGGCACCCACAGGCATAATGACTTGCCTGTGGCCACAGGTCACCTACATCTACCATGCAGGAGTGACCATTTGATTTTTATATGTCTTGTCATTACAGTGAAACAGACTCACAGTACTCATAGCATCAATTTCCTGTCACTGAGAGACAGAATTGTGCCCTTTCTTTAAAAACAAAAAACATGTTCATTCATGCTGATGGAAACAGGTTTTCCTGAAGCAGCTAATAATGTCAAAGTAACTGGATGGGACAAATTCCTTCAAAATAGGGACATAATTTATTCTCAAGCTATTGAATTAATGTTGCCTTAGGTCAGAGGAAACATGGAATGCAAGACAACTGAACAAAGAAGGCTTGGGGCATAACCCCCAAGCATAGTGAGATCATTGAATAAAATAGGTTATGTCTATTAGGTCCACAGAACAGCTATAGTCTTACCTGATTCATAAATATCTCTTCAACACCAACATACACATTCTTCTATTTTTCTTAAGAAATAGATTATATAGGAGTATCCATCCCAGCAAAATGGTCTTAGCAATCCAGAGTATGGAAGAATGGACAGCAAAATGCAGTCATCCACCAATGACAGATATCACTGTGCTACTTTAGCATCTTTGGAAGCAGTCCCACTCAGAACGCCCACATCCATATTCAGATCTCACCAACACGGTAAAAACAAGAAAATTTTTCTTCTTGGTTAATTATTTTCCATTTCTAAAGTAATTTTGAAGAATATTAAACAAGTTGAATTGTTAACATTTTCATTAATGTCCCTGCTATTCTATATAACTCCAAACAGTGAATAAATTAAACACCAAAGTAGCATTTTAAAAAATGTTTTATTCTCTGTAAATGGAGACATTCTTTGAAATGAAAAAATAGATCTGAATTAGAAATGGGTGCAATAAATAATCTAATCTATATTTGTATGTTTATTTCCCCTGGAGAATATATTTCAATTTATTTCTTCATTAAGAACTAGATCTTAAAGCAAGAATGTTAAAGTATACATTTTGCCTTTGAATGGCTACTTAGCTAATTGCTACATTTAGGAATGGGGAACTTTAATTTTATAACAAAATTTACATAGTTATTCTGCTTCCTGCAAATACAAATGGTCCTAAAACAAACTCGCAGTTTTAAAAAGACATTAGTATCAGACTAAGAGAATAACTGCATGCTTAAAACATTTGAAGTCTGATATGAAAGAAGACAAATGCCTCATTTCTCCATTTGACTGATTAGATATATGTAGTTTGTATTTCTGTTTCTATACGTGTTCACTCTCATATGCTGTATAAGTTAGCTCCCTAGTGATAACTTTAACAGACATAGATCAGGTCCTGCAGAGTGACCTAATACTCTGGAAATAGGCATCAGGCCAGACTGACAGATGGATACTAGTTTGACATGAAATATATTATGCTATACATCATGTTAGAGCATCACCAGCAAAATTCTCTTTTTGAAACCACTTTAAGGGAAGCCTGCTTGTATGCTTTTATACATGAGAGATTTTTCAATTTGACTACTATGGCATTATCCTAAACAGATGATTTAGAAGTAGATTTACTTGCCTTGTTTGCTGATTTACTTATTAGAGTTTTAATTTATGCATTTACTCATACCCCACAAGAAACAACTTTCATAATCTTTAAGTTCATGGATAACATTCAGAAGCTGTGTCCAAAAGGCTTCTGTCCTCTGTGCAAGCCTCTAGCAAAAGCAGAAAAACAATTCCTTATGATTGTTTCTTCTAGATATTGAAGCTTGCTAAGGAATTGTTAAATGTATTTTTACCCCATCTTGTACTTGATTGAATCTACTCTATGAACTAAATGAAAATGAAATATCACCTTCTTTGATTATCACTAAATAGTTCACAAATTAACACTAAACTGCAAATAAGGGGATTATGTGTTTTTTGGGAAAACGGATGCTTTCTATATGAATGTATATGTGATAATAGGGTGGAATAGTTGATGTACAATGCATGCCATCTGCTGACTAATACAGAGTGTTGGTAAGGGTAAATTCTTCCAGTAAGAGTGTTTGGTAAATGACTATATGACTCGATATAACTACATTTGAGCCACAAACTGGGTCTTTCCAATTTTAAAAACTTTATTAACTATGATTTGACACTCAATGTAATTAGAAAAAAATTCTGAGGTTAAATTCCATGGTAAGTTTTCATATGCCACACAGAGATTCAGTAAATAAGTAATGAATAAATCTAAATGCTTCTCCTTTCATCCATGTCAATTTAAGGAACAAATATATTTCTTAAAACTCCATATATTTCTTAAAACCATGAATTTCCAAATTTTTCTTCTTCTCATTGTATGCCTTTTGCTATCAATTTGTATTAAATGTAAATTATGTACTTGAACAAATGTGATTTGATGTTTTTGTTTAGTCTTCGCAAACAACACAGATGATTTTTAGAGATTGTGTATAAATTTTATTCTGTAGAAGCAGTTCAAAGGAATGATAAAGATTAGCTATCTCTGTTTTATTAATTTAATAATTAAATCTGTACAACTGGAGTGTGTTAATATGCAAATCCATTTAGCAGTACAAAGCATATTTGCAGGTAGCAATTTCATGGACATAATTATTTCTGTCATTAAAGATAAACAGAATAACAGATTATTAATTTTATTTTTTCTAACCTAAAATTTCACCTATAATGATATCCTCTGAGTCACTGTCACAGATAATTTACACTTTGAATTTGCAAGTTCAATATCATTTTCAGTGTCATATAAACTTTATCTCTAGATTTATTTGATTGTATATATGCTAATAGATTCTAATATCACCAATTGTGTGTGGGTTTTTTTCATTGATGTTGTGAATTCCTTTTTTTTTTAAGGCTCAGGAGGAAAGTATAAAGCAGGCACAAATATAAAGTAATTTGAGTCTTGAAATGAGAGAATCTCACTTTGTGAGCAATTAATCACCTTTTTATCTAAGGGCACTTCTCAGTCTCACAATGCAGAATAGGTACAACTCGAAGGAAGTCTAAGTCTTACGAGTTTGAGGAGTCAGAATACAAAGTTTTAGACTTTCGGAGTGGCTGGAAATTGAGGAAAGAATTCCCAGAAGAGAGAGAGTCAAAGAGTAGTGAGCTCTAAAATCTTCATATAAAGTCCATTCAAATATATGGCTTATTTCCAAATTGTAAATGTACAAGAATGACTCAAGGAAGAAGAATGACACACAAAAGATGGAAATAATTTAACAGAGATTGACTGTGCCTATTTCAGGGAAGACACTTTGACAAAATCAACACTATTTAGTGGATGAAAGCAGAATGTATGATCTCTGCAACTTATAACCCTAAATGTCTACTAAATAATAAAAACTTATAAGACACAAAATAGCCAACTCTAACTAATATTTAAGAATAGAAATCAACCCTAAATGACAAAATTAGAAGGTAAAGGTTTTAGATCAGCTATTAAAAACATTTAAAGAGTTATAGAAAGACAAAAATAGAGACCATTAACCTGTGGGACAATATTAAGTGACCTAATATGCATGTAATCAGAGTCTTAGAGACTAAAAAAATTGAGAGGAGGTAGAAAACAATCTGAAAAACAATAATGACAATGTTTTTACAAATTTGATGAAAAAAACTTTTGCAGACTCAAATAGGTTCAGAAAACACAAAGCATGATAATATTAAAGAAAAATATGCCTAGACATGCCAAACATAAATATAGAACTTTAAATCAGATAGAAAATAGCCAACACATTACATAAAGGGGAAAAATTACTATGAATAGTGACTAAGTTTTCATCAAAGGAGGCCAGATGTCATATTTAAATTTTTGAAAAAAGAACATCTTTTAACTCAGAATTCTATATCCAGGGTAAATACCCTTCAAAAAATTAAACTGAAATAAAGACATCCTGAAAAAGTAGACCTGCATTGAGGAAAAAATTTTGGAAGTATTTTTTCAATTTGAAGGGAAGTTGTACCATTACACTCAGATGTTAACAGTGAAATGAGCACCAAAGAAAGTCAGGATCTGTGTGAATACTTCTTGAGAGCTTGTTTGGAGGTTTTAGCAGGGGAATGTAGCTACTTGTGTACTCTTAACCAAAGAACAGCCCTCCTCTTTCAAGAAAGTCATCCTCTTTGAGCATGCAGAGTTGGGAGGAACACAAATGGTGCACTGAGGGAGGAAGAGTCACCTGCCAAGTCAGCCAGATCAGCCTAATCAACCCTGACAATCAGTGGGGTGATACATTGCAGCCAGATCACCCTCACATCCTGTTCAAAAACTTCTTCATGCCATACAGTTTATATCCTTAAATTTCTTTAAGAGACCCATAACAGTTTAAATCAAAATATTTAAAAATTGGGCTTGCGATGTAGCTCAATGGTAAGTGGTAGTAGGGTTCAATCTCTACTACCACTGTGTGTGTGTGTGTGTGTGGGTGTGGGTGTGGGTGTGGGTGTGGGTGTAATTGTGAGTTTAATAGCATTTTAAGGTAAAATATAAGACAACAGAAGAAAAAACAGCCACCTGTGTAAATGGAGTTCTGAAGGCTATAAGTTTTATGAAACAGTAGTGAAATATGCAAATTTTGGTTTGTTAACTTAGAGATGCATGTTGTAATCTTTAGATCAATTACTAAAATAGCACAAAGATATATGGCAAAATGTCAATACAGGAGGCAAAATGGGGTCTTAAAAAATAGGGCACTGATTTTCCAAAGGTGGGAAATGAGAGAAAGGAATGCAACTAAGAAGAATAACAGACCATGAAAACATTGGTATTAAGAAACCTGGTATAGCTATAGTAGTGTAAAAATTATGTAAACTTAAAGACAAGCATACTAATAGAGAAAAAAAATGAGTATTTCATAATGATCAAATAAACAAGACCACATAACAATCCCATATATTCTTGCATCTAGCAAAAGAGGTTTAAAATGAATGAAGCAAAACTTGACAGAACTAAAGTCAAAAGTATACAAGTCCACAGTCAAAATCAAAGATTTTTAGCATCCATTTCTTTGTATTGACATAAATACACCAAAAGAATTGAAAAATACATGGAATATTGTATAACAAAAGCAACCAACATAATTTTATCAGAATATATGGAACACTATACTCACAAACTGTAGAATGTATCTGCATTTCAGAGCACAGGGAACAGAACACTGACTGAGATAGATCAAAATTTGCAAAGACTGAAATCTTAGCAACTATATGCTCTGAAAACAATAAAAAGAAATTAGAAATCAATAAATAATATTTGTAGAAAATTCTCAAATATTTGGAAATTATAAACTTACTTCTACATACTCATGGACCAAAGAATTAAATATAATTTTTCTTCAGGAAAATGTAAATAAAAAGCCAAATTGTGATAGTATTTCACAAACAATAGAAAAGTAAATACAAACAAAAGTCCCAAATCTGACAAGACCAAGTATTGAAGAGTATGGGGATTGATTAGAACTATCGCACATTTCTGGTGAGAGTATAAAATAGTACAAAAATGCAAAATATTTTAGCAGTTTCTTACAAAGGCAAGCATGCACATACTCTATGATTCAGCATTACCACCTGGTGTTTACTTGAGAGAAAAACATATACTGACCAAAAGACTTGTGCAAGAAAGTCTATGGTGCCTTATCTCTAATAGCTGAAAACCAGATACAACCTAAATATCTATAAACAAGAAAAATAATGTGATAGCTTTGCAATTAAACTATATTCTTACATACTTAAAAAATGAACTAGTGATATACACAATAGCAATATGAATTTGAAGAACTATATGTTGAGTGTAGAAGCCAGACACACAACTATATTTTGAGTGAGTCTATTTCCATGCAGTTTAAGGAACAAGTAAAACCAATGTTTTGTGATCAAATTCACAAAGAGGTTGACAATGAATGAGTGTGGAGTGGCTGTAAGTAGGCATGAGAAACCTTCTAGGATTATAAAAATATCCTATTTATTCATTTGGATAATCATTACAAAATTGAATACATTCATGAAAATTTATCAAGCTGTATCCTTCATAGTTTAGGCATCTCATTGTGTCTAAATTTAGCTTCCAAAAAGAAAAGCAAACAAATACTGATGTCTTCTGAGTAGTTTTTCTTTTTGTATTGGTATACGTTAGTAATTCTGAAACTAATTTTGTATTCTAGGTATGAAAAAATAAGTAAACACACAAAAGAAAATTGGAAGTTTTCTCATTATTGGGGAAGAGTTAAACAGGTGGAAAGAGAAGACTAGAATAAACCCTTTATTTTGGAATTAGTTATCAGATAAATAAGTGTGTGTTTGTGTTTGTGCACTCGTGTGTGTGCACACATACATGAAAGCAACAATAGTTCCCCAGCAACATGACCTACTTAGCACCTAGATGTCTAGATGTTTCTAGACACCATTCTCTATTAAAAGGAAATATGGGCCAGATATCTTGTTGCATGCCTGTAGTCCTACCATTCAGGATGATGAAGCAGGAGGATTGTGAGTTTGAGACCAGCCTGGGCTACACAGTGAGTCCCTGTCTCAAAAACAATAACAAAAGGAAATACAGACTTCACTGTTAAAACTGTGCCAGAAAATAATTAAGTTGTTCAAGAATCAACACTTCTTGGTGACTCAAGTGGTATAGTGTCGGCCTAGCAATTGCAAGGCCCTGAGTTCAATCCCCCCAGTAATGCCAAAAAAAAAGAACCCAAGAATCATGAGAACTCATCAGAGCATACTATAGCCATTTGAAAGGGGTTTGCATAGACCAAATCTGGAAATATTTAAACATCAAAATAAATAAATAAATAATAAGGATAAGGGATTATAACCTAATGGATAAAATAAGAATCACTGAATCTGTGTTTCTTTATTAACATAAATAAATGAGTAAATAAAAAATGAAGGATAAGGAAAACCTCTTGCCCAAAGTTAAATGCCAACTGAAAAATGTAAAAGATGTGATAGAATTAGAACATTATCAATGGAAGATAAAAATAGTGGATAAAATTTGAGAACAAAATATATTTCTATACTTTCAATGCATCACGCTACAACTCCTGAATTACAACAAAAAATATAGTTACTTTACATGGGTGAATTGTGGCAGAGAGCACTTTAATCAATCTCAAAAAATTATGCATACATGCACATCTATAAACACACAGAGAGAGGGAATGACAAAGTTAAAGTGGCAAAATGACATGTAAATAATTGGTGAAGCTGGTGAATGATTTATGAGAGTTCTGGATATTCTTCCTACATCTTTTATCTTTGAACTCATATTAAACTTAAAAGTTACAATAAAATGACAGCAAAGTTCTGGTTCTACATAGCAACGTAAACCCACTGCAACCCATATCTCCACTGGTTGCAACAAAATCTTTGAACAAAATATAAAAACTAATGGCCTGAAGGCTCTTGAAAAGTAAACAAAACAGGAAGATGGTAGAGGAGTCAAAATATGGTGAAGCGTCCTGTTAGGAGGATCCTGTACTCAACTTGTTTCCCAAGTGTCTCTAGAATCATGATTTATTTTCACATAAATGAAATGGGAAATAATATACAATCTATCATGCGTATAGCCTACAAAAAAAGCAAAAACAAATTTTATGCAATGGGATCAAACTCAAAAGGTCGGTGAATAGATGCAACTTTTTCCTAGTTTAAGTAAATAATTCTTCAAAATTTTTGGGAATACTGGAGTTTGAATTCAGAGCCTTGCACTTGCTAGACAGATGCTGTACCATTCCTGGTGTGGTGCCACTCCTCTAGCCCCTGATTTTTAACTGACACATATAATCATGCATATTTATGGGGAACAAGGTGATGTTGCAACTTATATATCCAATGTAATCATCAAATCAGAGAAAGTAGCATGCCTATAACCACAAACATTTATAGTTTCTTTGTGTTGGGAACAGTAAAAACATATTTTAGCTATTTTGAAATATGTCATATATTATTGTTAACTGTATTACCTCACTGCTATGAAATATGAACTTATTCTATGTACCTATGTATCTTTGTATGTGTGTATGTATGTATGTATGTATCTATCCATCTAAGACAAGATGGCCCAGTGATCCTCCCCTGCCAGACTCCCAAGTGCAGTTATTACAAGTATGTGCCATATCTAGCTTTATTTTTGTACCCAATAAGCAACCTTTCTCTACCGCCCTTCCCCTTACTTTTTTCTCAACTTCTGGTAATCACTATACTACTTCTATGAGATCAGCTTACTTAGCTTCCACGCATAAGCAAGAAAACATTGTATTTGTCTCTAGTTCATGTAGTATATATACATAGCAGAGTATTATTCAAACATAAAGAGAGAGTAAAATCCTCTCATTTTTGGCAGCAGGAATATGCCTGGAAGATATTATATAAAGCCTGGCACCCTAACTAAATATTTTAAACGTTATAGTTTGTATATATCATCTTTTACTATTCCCCCATTTAAAAAATCTTTTTCAGTTAATCAAAAACTTGTGGTTATAGTGTGATATGGAGTTGTTACCATATTAATAATTCAGCCAGTAGCAAAGATAACGAAAAAATTGGAATTCAGTTGATATAAGAATATGGACATTTACAAAATTTCAGAAAGAATGTATTTGAACAGTGTATTGTACTTTCCAACTTTAACAAAAGACTTGCTTAAATATTTCATTGCATGTCAAAAGCTGTTACATTAAAAGAAAATTAACTTGAAAATGTAATATTACAGAATATTAAAAATGCCAAGAAAGCCAAGTAAATGCTAGCCTATTTGGTTCTGAATATCTTCTCTTTGTAATACTTGAAGGAAGTATATTTTGGGTTAATATATCAGAATCACTGGAAATGCTGAAGTATAAATTTTAATGAAAGCATCAATAAAATAGGTTTGAAATTATATCATAAGGGCTTAAAATTTTACTATGGATATTACTATTATTGTTGTTTGGTTTTTACCAAGCATTGTAACCATAATTTCCATGTGAACTAAAATCATTCTTACTGAGGGCAAATTTTAAAAACATGTTCTTTTCCTTGGAACAGGAACTGTTCCAAACTGTTGGAACAGGAAGAGAAAGTCCTTTATCTTCTATACATTAGTAGAAAACAAATATTAAGCTCATTGTAGGAGCTAATCATTAATTCTTACCCCCAAATAATCCCACAAGGCTATGAGAAGAAAAGACTAAGAATTGAATGAGTAGTACTGAAAAGACTGAGGAACAAGATGGAAAAGAAGTTAGAGGTTACATGCTAGAGTGATGTTCCCAAATACAAATGCTTCTTAATTAATCTTTGTTATAAAATTTAACATGAAGAGCTAGTCTATATTTAATGTATATCTTTCCTAACTCTTAAAGGTACATGAGGTTAGAAGATGGTGATGATGATGAAAACTGTATTGGACTATCCAGCATTTTCAATTGTCTCTGATCCTTGGTTTATTAAGAAACACCCTAACTTTTCTACCAAACCCAATTAACTTAATTTGCATTGTTAAGGGTAATAGAGATGTCACCTTTTAAAAACAGTTCTTTACATAATGCACAGCCACTTTTGTTGTTATATTTTTATAAACTTAGAATATGCTTTTAAGAAATAATAGTCATGAGTTGTTTCAGATTCCTTTTTCTTCATTCCTTTCTGAAACATCTCCAAAATCCTTTTGAGATCCAACACCTGTAGGCTTACATTTGAAAACCACAATAGCCCAAGTCTCAACCTCTACAACTTTTATTTTCTCAATCTCTCATTTATTCTGCTTTCCCTGGAATCTTTTTCAGAGACTGGTACTTCATGTCTTTAAAATGCAACTAGACTTTTAAACCTAGCTCATCCCTCAAGAGTTTTCCTCAACAAAGACTTATAAAGCCACCTGGGGATTAGTACAGAAGACACACCAATAAATCAGAATAAGCTCAAAACTTTTCACTGGGGCTACAACTAAAGAGGGCATGTAAACTCTTATTAGTGAGAACATTGTAAAGAAAATGGAGTTAGAGTTCTAGGAGAAAATAAAAAATAAATTGAAACCCCCAACTCAAGAAAACAGAAAACATTTTAAAATGTAAAGTATCTAAATCGTATTTGAACAAAATACATAAATTAGATTTTAACAGAAAGAAAAGATGGTAGAAGGCATTTTTAAAAGTTCTATTCAACTCTGAAGTACTAATTGAAAATAAAGCTGTTGATAAAAAAAAGATATGTACTTGGCCTGTATGAGAAAAAAAGGCATATACTATATATGCATTCTCTGTGAAAATGTATATAATATGTAACTTTCTTGTAAGAAATCCAGTCAACCTTATTTTTATACATAGTCACTGGGGCATAAAATATCCCTATGATATTTGTTATGTTCTTGATGCATAATAGATTAGTGCTTTTAGCCACAAACATACCAAAACAAAACCATCTTAAAATGATGAGATTTTAATGTAGACTAATCCAAAGATAAGACTATGAAAGTTCCATGAGGCTTCAATTTATCCTTACTCCTTAAATTGAAAGGTGAAAAATTATATTGCAGTTATCAAATACTTAATTTAATATAAATATGAATTTTAAAATAAAATGAAAAATTTAAATTTCAATATGTATGTTCTATATTACTTTTATTCCAAGGCTTAATTCAGAAAATGATACATTTGTTTAAAAATCTTTTGACGTACTTAAACTTCTGTTCATCCTAATATAACAATGACCATCCATTTGTTAAATACATATATTCCTAAATGATATACATTATTCAGTCACCCTAAGAGATATTCTCTTTGTGATAAAAAAAAATCACACTACCAATCTGTTAGGGCAATGAATCATCGTAATGATAAATAAATTACTGTCCTTGGTAAATTCAATGTACACCATTTAAAAGGAGGGCCAAAGCCAAATAGAAATTACTAATAAAGATAAGTCAGACAGTTAGCAATGTCATTTGAAACTTAATGTATGCACTTTAATAGATATTATCAGCCTTCCATGTTTTTAAGAAAGATACATTAGACACTATTCAATATTTCCATGGAAAACTACAAAGTACAATTGGTCTTACCTAGGCTTATTGCAAATATTTGTCCTGGAATCTTAGTTAACATCATGCTTTAAAATGATCAATAGAGTAAAACACGTTGTTCCAACAACATACATTTGTTCAGGAACTAGAATGTGCAACATTTTTGTAGACTTCAAGCTTGAAATTATTTTTTCTTCAAAAAAAGAAGTTATTCATCATATTTTAGGACATGAAAATTTCTTAGGTTGGTAATACAGATACTTGACCCTTTTAAGATTTGTTTTTGAAGCATATTAGAATATATTAAATGCTTTATTTCATAAGTAGAAATCATCACCAAGTATATAATGAAGTAATCAAGACCCAGATTAAGGAATAGAGCATTATGTGCATCCCAGAAGACTCCTTATTCCCTCCTCTTAGTCATTCCTCCTCTATGAGTAACTATGAGTCCTACTTCTAATAGCATAGCCTTTGCCTAATGTGGCATTTTATGTAATGGAAGGATAGAGTATATATTCCTGTGTGGTGAACACATATAATATTTCTGTTGTATTGATTGATTGTATTGTGTTAAAGTATGGAAAATTGTTGTAATAAGAATTATTAGCTAGTGTTAGGACTAAGAAACCAAGCCAGAGAATGACAGGCCTATATGCAAATGAGCCAAACCTAAAGTGGCTAGCTCTACATGCAAATGAGCCAACCCTGAAGTGGTTAGACAGATAACACCAACTATGAGGTCACCATCAAGCATAAAAGCCCAAGCCTCGCTACCACTTATTGCTCACCTCCAGAACGCTGGAGACCACGCTGTCAGAGCCCATCCTGAAGCTCCAACGTAGAGGCAGCCATGGCTTGAGAGCGCCCCCCCTTGTCCCGACAACCGAGTGTCGCTGGTGAACCACAAGACCAGACTTGCAACTGAGGTCGGCAGTAAGGATTCCCCTGGAGCTCGGCTGGACTCCCCTTATTGGCTGAGAAGAGGTCGCACGATGAGCAGGCTTGGGGAAAGCCTGAGTAAATTCTTGGCTAGCTGAGGTAGAAGAGGACAGGACATTAGGATCTGTGTGAGAGTGCCCTGTGGATTTGTTTGAATAAAATCCTGTTCTCTGAAGTAAGAGTCTCCTGAGTACTACTTAAACCTGTACTCAATTGGTAATGAACCATTAAGTCCTTGTGACATCCTCTGACTGGCTTCTACCAATATTATGTATGTGGGATTCATCATACACTGTAGATGAATGTAGCTGTAGCTTATTTTAATTGCTATATAATTTTCTATTCCATGAATATACCCAGAGTGTACTTATCTATTTTTTTTAGTGGAATTTGAATGGTTTCACCATGGGGCTATCACAAGTAGTGATGCTAGGAACATTCTAATACATGCCTTGGGTAGACATAGGAGTATATATGTCTATATATTCCTGGTATATAACTCGGAATTGAATTGCTAAGTCATACATAGTTATTAGTTTGTAAATATATTTTCAAATTTAAAAATGGAACATTGTATAAAATTCATTGAAAAGTCCATGATTTAAAATATATAGAGAAAGTAAGAAATTAAATTAAATGAATATCTCAATTACCCCATGCCAAGCGAGCACATTTTATACTGTTAGGCACTTATCTACACTTTTTTGTGCTATATGGAATTGATAAAGGAAAAATGACCATCAAATATGAGAGGCAGAACTGAACTTGTACCATGTATTGAGTGGAATGTTAATTCACATTTCAAAGATATCTCCTAACCAACATATAAACAAAAATTCTGACCATATCATAGTAACTGAACTGAAAAACATACAGCAGAAGACTGGGAATCTATTCCAATCTTCACCAGTAGATAGCCAACAGCTCAAGAAATGAGTTTACTGACATTTTATATGCTTTCAATTATTTCATAATTTCAGTAACATTCAACTGTAATCTCTCATGGCTGTAGCAAACTTTTACAAATCTTTGCCACACAAGCATTGAAAGAAAGAAGTTCCATTCCATATTCTAGCAGAAACTTCAGCAGGAAAAAGAAACTCAAATCCATCATCTTTTTCTCCATTTGCATCCTATTTTTGCATCCTGTTTCTGAACTTTAAAAAATATATTTAAATGCAAATCTTTTTCACATTCTCTTTGTGTAAAAAATACATTCGTTTAGATAATGATAACCTTAGAAAACAAAAATCCCACTTTCACTTCTGATACACATCTCTGGCCACTTAAATGTGCAAAGATTTCATCATTGTTCATGCTGGTTTCTTACTCCTAGAAAAAGAAGTTCTATTTTTCCCACTATTTAATTCTGGTATAAGCAGCAGTTCTTTAAACTTCACTGAGTTCCTTTATTGCTCTCCATTCTTCTTCTTCTCTACTTTTAAATTTTCTAAGGACTTTCAAATATCACAGGGAATATAAGATAACATTTTACTTTTAATTTTGAGCTAAACTGCAGATATTTTAAAGCATCTTCCTGTTTTCAGATAAATTATTGTATAATACAAATAATTTATCGCCCCAAAGTAGCTTTAGAAGTATCTCAGTGCCAAATAAAAGATCCCCTGCTACCTGAACATGCTAATTATATTTTTAAATAAAATGAATATCCCAGGATTTTGAAAACAATTCTTGCTGAAACTTACAAAACAACATATTTTTACAAAAAGCACACTTTCCTTTATATCTAATATTTATTATATTTACTATATGCTACATCCTAACCCAAGAGCATAACACATACAATCTCCCTAGTCTTTACCCCTAAAAGAAAGGTAAAACTATAAGATAAATAATGTTGTTGTAGTTGTTATGCTTGCTTAATAAAAAAAAATAAGGCATAATGAGGTTAAATAACTTTCCTAAGACCTTCCACCATCAAATGCTGGGGCCAACACCAACATGTGACCCAGGCAGTGTGACAATGATGTCCATCTATCTAACCATCATGTCATGGTTGTCACATAGTCTCACAGCTACATCTGTATATCAAAATGACTTCTGATTCATCTACTTCTCTCACACAGAACTCTGAAGAACAATAGAAAATATCTTCAATCCGCTATTTCTCACTGTTTATTCATATGTGCATACAATGTTTGGGCCATTTCTCCCCCCTCCCCCCCCCACCTCCCCACCCTCTCTCTCTCTTCCCCACCCTCTCTCCCATCCCACCCCCTCCTTCTCCCCCCTACACCCTTACTTCCAGGCAGAAACTGTTCTGCCCTTATCTCTAAATTTCTTTAAGAGAGAGTATAAACAATAATAAGAAAGACAAAGCATTTTTGCTAGTTTGGCAACTTGCGACAACCAAGGAAAGACCAACAAGAGAGACACTAATGTTAAACCAGAGAAAGATTTAGTGGTGGGGAACAAGTTAATTATATGTCCTTTTATTCATTAGCAATATTTTAATGTTGCAGCAGCTTTTCTTTTTCTTAAAAAAATCACAAAATAAGCCAAGTGCCAGTGTCTTACACCTGTAATCCTAGCTACTTGGGAGACTGAGATTTGGAGGATCACTGTTCCAGGCCAGCCTGGTCAAAAAGTTAGATGGGTGTGGTGGCATGAGCCTGTTATTCCAGTGACTGCCTGAAGTGTAAACTAAGAAGACCTCTATCCAGGGCAGACTGGGCAAAAAATCAAGAGCCTATTTCCAAAATAACCAGAGCAAAAATGTGTCAGTTCTGGGTCAGTTTTGAATAATCTGTCTCCTTTGCATGGGTCTTATTATCCTTCTTTTTTTTACATGCTTGTTAAATTTTGATTTTATTTCAGACATGAATTTTACCTGTTGGTTGCTGGATATTTTTGTATAGCTTAGGTATTGAGTTTTATTTTGAGATACCATTAAAGTATTAGAAATAGTTCCATAGTTTTTAAAAACTTATTTGGAAGGACCAGAGCAGTGCAAGTACAAGGGCGTATTATTCCTCACTACTACTGCAGGACTTTTCTCTGTGATCTCCCAAATATCTCATGAATCATAAAGCCCTCCAGTCTGACTGATGGGAATCGGCACTATTCCCAGACCTGTTTGTTTCTGGATACTTTCACCTTGAATTCTTTCAGATTTTTCTTCCCCTTGCACTGGGTAATTTCCTCCCATGTATTGCTGTTCAGTACTCAGCTGACTATTTGAGCAGAATTCTTTGCAGGTCTTTGTTCTTATGTTGTTTTGATTTTTTGGTGGTATTGGGGTTTGAATTCAGGGTCTCTTGCTTGCTGGGCAGGCACTCTACCAATTGAGCCATGCCCCCTAGGCATTTTCTGCCTTAGATATTTTTCAGATAGGATCTGGTGTTTTTGCCCACCTTAAGGCCTCCCGTATATTGAGATTATAGTTGCGAACTACCACGCCTTTCCCTTTTTGGGGTTTTGTCTCTGTGAAACTCTCTTCTCTCTGCTGCTCTATCCTACAATATCTAGTCACCTTTGACTCACTGAACCTTCAGCTTTCTTCTTAAAGTAGTGAGTCAACTCAACTCTGCCTGGTTTTTCACTCCTACCCACCAGGACCCATACCAGTACTGTGGCCTGGAAACCCCCTGAAGGCAGTAAGCTGGCTCCATCAAATGTCAAAGGTATCCTCCCTTCATTACTTTGATGTCCAGAGTTTCATTTGTATTTTTTCTTTTTTTTTGAACATTACATTTTTATTATCATGTTATTGTTGTACTGAGGGTACATTGTGACTTTACAAAAGTGCTTACTTATATCTTAGTTAAATTCACTCCTTCCATCATTTGCCTTTATTCCCCCCATTCTTAGAATAGTTTCAGCAGTTCTCATTTTTGCATTTACATACATGAATATGTAGTATTTTCACCTTTTTATTGCTCTTATTTCAGGCAGGAAGGTAAATCTTGTCCCTGTTATTCATTCTTACCTAGAAACAAAATTACTTTTTTTTAAAGGAAAAGAACATATATGTTCTTTTATGTTTGTGTGGGGGGGGTGCATTTTAAATCTGAGTCCCACGTGGGGTTTTGTTTTCTCAAAGTTTTTCAGAGCTTTTCTAATGTGACCATGAAAGCTGCTTAAATTGGCTGCTAAGGATTCTGCTGCAGCTGCCCAAGTCACATCCTGTTCAGAGACCAACTTTTGTGCCCTTTTTCTCTCTGTGAACTTGACATCTGCTTTGTAAAGCTCCCAAGAGGAGAACCTGGAACTCTCTAAGTTTGAAACACTCTTCTCAGGGATGTACTGGAAGAAATTCCCATGGTACCACTAAGCAGTACACAAAAATGCTATGACTCTTATCCCCCAAAAGATCCCAAGCAACTCTTCTGCACAGATGAAATTTTCCTCTTATATTTTTCATTCAAGACTTTTCCTGAAGTCCCTGAATTCTAGCATTTGTATCAGATACTTAGTCTGGAAGCTGTATTTTCAGATTAAACATTTTGCTCCATTCTTTTCCATCTTGTCTCACCTGGGTTTCTCAAGATAGTTAAAGTACAGAATTAATTTATGTACTTTAAATACTCTTTACTCATTTTATACTGTATCTGAGATATTTTCCTGATGAATGATGTAAAATAAGATTTTACCATAATAAAAAGAGATTGTAAACATTGAAAATTTAAAGACTGGTTATGATCATGACACATGTAGATAATGTTTTATTGCGCTCTAAGAATAAAGGAACAAATATAAAATTTCCCATGTGAAATATATCAGCTTTCCTTTAATATTATTGGGGACTATATCTCCTCTGGTTTATTCCTTCTCAGCCTTCCTTCCTTTTGATCTTTGAGCACTTTAACTTTCTTTTGCATTTGAAAAAGATTTACTTCACTTGTATCTTCTCTCTCCTTTAACCCTTCAGTTTATTTACAGCAGTGACTTTGAATCTATTTGGTATCTTTACTACAAAAAAGTGCTAGTAACAGTTGAAGAGTTTATTTGACTTGCCAATTTCCTAATCTACTAATAATTACCTAGTGGTCCCATAAAACTGAAAACTGAGAGACTGAATAGCACACTCTTATTTGTTTTGTCCATAGAGAAATAAGTGTACTTGTAAGATTTAATCCTAGAATCCTTTAAGAAATTGGTTCAAATGTCATTGACTTCCAACTGAGAAGTCAATTCTTTCAATGTAAGAAGATAATGTGCCATCCTTCATAAGACAAATAATTTTCACTTTGGGGTTTTTAGAGTATTATCACTAAATATCAATTTAAAGTGCATTTAATGTCAGATGCTACAGATCAAACAAGAAGTCATTCATCACAGATTTATGTTATATAAGCTTTTAGATGGTGAAATATGTGTGTGTCTGTGTGTGTGTAAGAGAGTGAATAAGAAAGACTAGTTACATTGGAAATATAAAGATAGAAGATGATACTTGTCTTTTTAAAGTATAGATGGATAAATGGTCTATGACCATACCACCCTGAACATGCCCAATCTCCTCTAAAGGATCAACAGATGGATGGCCTTGAAGAAGAGCACAAATTATCTCAGTACAAAAGGAAGTACACATAAAAATTTTATAGATTTACATCAAAACAGAAATGCTTCAAACATAGTTTTATTGCAATCTTTATTATTGATTGAATTGGCAAAGTCTCACTTTTGTTTTTAAGGCTGAAATAAGGGAGATAAGTTGCCTAGGAATTATGTCTGACCAACAGTGAATTTATTAACAGTGATGGATAAAAAACATGAATTGTACATAATTAAAGAATTCCCTAAGATATGTCCAGATGTCAAAATAAGATTTAAATCATGGGAATGAAGAGTTAAAGAAGAGTCTAAAATTATATGTTGGGAGTCCTGTAATAGAAGAATAATAAAGAAGATTCTTCTGAGAGATGTGTAAGTCTCAATTCCCCACAGAGTTTTGGTAAGACTCTGGGAAAAACATCAGCCTTCTTTTATGAAGATATTGAAATCACACATACCCATTTAACTGAATTGGACTGAAAGCAACTCTGCCCAGTCAATAAAAATAAACTGGAAAATATTTAAATCATACAAGCCTAAGCAGTGAGTCAGAAATCAGAGGTAGGAATTTCATGGTTTATTTTATTATTCATCAAGAACTTTCTAAGTGCTTCAAAGGTCTTTGGAGAAGCAATGTATTTAGTAGTGACTCTAAAAGGCAGGTAGCTCATGAAGTAAGAAACTTCCTTTCCTCAATATATACCATATAAATCGTTAGAATAACCTGAGTTCAGGTTTAGTCCATGTAAAATGAACAAATTCTCCATTCCACTGCAGAGCTGTCACACTATCCTTAGGCTTTGCCACCTCAGCTGTACAAATGGTAAGGAAGGGTGGGACACAGTCCATTTCTTCCCCCAATGAGAAGAGCACACTGTTTCTAACAATAGTCCCAACTGGGCAGGGTAGCATATACCTCTAGTTCCAGCTACTTTGGTGACTGAGGCAGGAGGATAGCTTGAGCCAGAAGTTGGAGGCCAGCCTGGGAAACACAGCAAGATAAGGTCTGAAAAATATGAAAATATAGTCAGAAGCTCTGAGACAGTTAGGTGTAATTAGTTTACAAGATCATTAAGTGTACCCGTGGAAACATTGGAAACTCTAAGCATAAAATCTAGTAGACATAAAGAAAGATAACAAATTAAAGTGTTTAAAATTGAAATGGTTACAGATTTTAATTCATGGTCATTGAGGTGGTCTATTTCTAAAATGCCTGTTTAACCCTACCAGCTTTATCTCTCACAAAAAATAAAGAATAAAAAATTGCAGAAGAACAGTTGGCACATGAAGATGGTAAAGTAGAATATAATTCCCTGATGTGTATGTGTGTGTTTGCACAGATTAGAAAGTAGACATGAGACATAAACCTTCCTTATTTTTTTACTGTGATCGTATTCATGTAAGTTTTAGGTTGAAGATTGATCTCCATACATTTTTAAATTACTCTGTGGAAGTTCTTATCAAAAAAGTTATGTATGCAGAATGAACTCATGCTATTTATATTAAAATGCTTGTGTTTCTGTATGATTTATCCAGGGGTATTTATTTGTTGTTGTTTGTTTTCTTTTTTTTAAAATTTTATTATTCATATGTGCATACAAGGCTTGGGTCATTTCTCCCCCCTGCCCCCACCCCCTCCCTTACCACCCACTCCACCCCCTCCCTTACCACTCTGCCTCCTCGTCTCCACCCAACCCCTCAATACCCAGCAGAAACTATTTTGCCCTTATTTCTAATTTTGTTGTAGAGAGAGTATAAGCAAAAATAGGAACGAACAAGGGTTTTTGCTAGTTGAGATAAGGATAGCTATACAGGGCATTGACTCACATTGATTTCCTGTGCGTGCGTGTTACCTTCTAGGTTAATTCTTTTTGATCTAACCTTTTCTCTAGTTCCTGGTCCACTTTTCCTATTGGCCTCAGTTGCTTTTAAGGTATCTGCTTTAGTTTCTCTGCGTTAAGGGCAACAAATGCTAGCTAATTTTTTAGGTGTCTTACCTATCCTCACCCCTCCCTTGTGTGCTCTCGCTTTTATCATGTGCTCAAAGTCTAATCCCATTGTTTTGTTTGCCCTTGAGCTAATAATGTCCACATATGAGGGAGAACATACAATTTTTGGTCCTTTGGGCCAGGCTAACCTCACTCAGAATGATGTTCTCCAATTCCATCCATTTATCAGCGAATGATAACATTTCGTTCTTCTTCATGGCTGCATAAAATTCCATTGTGTATAGATACCACATTTTCTTAATCCATTCGTCAGTGGTGGGGCATCTTGGCTGTTTCCATAACTTGGCTATGGTGAAAAGTGCCGCAACAAACATGGGTGTGCAGGTGCCTCTGGAGTAACCTGTGTCACAGTCTTTTGGGTATATCCCCAAGAGTGGTATTGCTGGATCAAATGGTAGATCAATGTTTAGCTTTTTAAGTAGCCTCAAAATTTTTTTCCAGGGTGGTTGTACTAGTTTACATTTCCACCAACAGTGTAAGAGGGTTCCTTTTTCCCCGCATCCTCGCCAACACCTGTTGTTCGTGGTGTTGCTAATGATGGCTATTCTAACAGGGGTGAGGTGGAATCTTAGTGTGGTCTTAATTTGCATTTCCTTTATTGCTAGAGATGGTGAGAATTTTTTCATGTGTTTTTTGGCCATTTGAATTTCTTCTTTGGAGAAAGTTCTGTTTAGTTCACTTGCCCATTTCTTTATTGGTTCATTAGTTTTGGCAGGATTTAGTTTTTTAAGTTCCCTATATATTCTGGTTATCAGTCCTTTGTCTGATGTGTAGCTGGCAAATATTTTCTCCCACTCTGTGAGTGTTCTTTTCAGTTTAGAGACCATTTCTTTTGATAAACAGAAGCTTTTTAGCTTTATGAGGTCCCATTTATTTATGCTATCTCTTAGTTGCTGTACTGCTGGGGTTTCATTGAGAAAGTTCTTACCTATACCTACTAACTCCAGAGTATTTCCTACTCTTTCCTGTATCAACTTTAGAGTTTGTGGTCTGATATTAAGATTCTTGATCCATTTTGAGTTAATATTGGTGTAGGGTGATATACATGGATCTAATTTCAGTTTTTTGCAGACTGCTAACCAGTTTTCCCAGCAGTTTTTGTTGAAGAGGCTGCTATTTCTCCATCGTATATTTTTAGCTCCTTTGTCAAAGACAAGTTGGTTATAGTTGTGTAGCTTCATATCTGGGTCCTCCATTCTGTTCCACTGGTCTTCATGTCTGTTTTTGTGCCAGTACCATGCTGTTTTTACTGTTATTGCTTTGTAATATAGTTTGAAGTCAGGTACTGTGATACCTCCAGCATTGTTCTTTTGACTGAGTATGCCTTGGCTATTCGTGGCCGCTTGTATTTCCATATAAATTTCACGGTAGATTTTTCGATCTCTTTAATGAATGTCATTGGAATTTTGATGGGAATTGCATTAAACATGTAGATTACTTTTGGGAGTATAGGCATTTTTACTATATTGATTCTACCAATCCATGAGCATGGGAGATCTCTCCACTTTCTATAGTCTTCCTCAATCTCTTTCTTCAGAAGTTTATAGTTTTCCTTGTAGAGGTCATTCACACGTTTTGTTAGGTTTACACCTAGGTATTTGATTTTTTTTGAGGCTATTGTAAATGGAATTGTTTTCATACATTCTTTTTCAGTTTGCTCATTGTTAGTGTATAGAAATGCTAATGATTTTTCTATGTTGATTTTATATCCTGCTACCTTGCTATAGCTATTGATGATGTCTAGAAGCTTCTGAGTAGAGTTTTTTGGGTCTTTAAGGTATAAGATCATGTCATCTGCAAATAGGGATATTTTGACAGTTTCTTGACCTATTTGTATTCCTTTTATTCCTTCTTCTTGCCTAATTGCTCTGGGTAGGAATTCCAGTACTTTGTTGAATAGGAGTGGAGATAGTGGGCATCCTTGTCTCCTTCCTGATTTTAGAGGGAATGGTTTCAGTTTTTCTCTGTTAAGTATAATGCTGGCTGTAGGTTTGTCATATATAGCTTTTATAATGTTGAGGTACTTTCCTTCTATTCCTAGTTTTCTTAGAGCTTTTATCATGAAATGGTGTTGGATCTTATCAAAGGCTTTTTCTGCATCTATTGAGATGATCAAGTGGTTTTTGTCTTTGCTTCTGTTAAAGTGGTTTATTACATTTATTGATTTTCATATGTTGAACCACCCCTGCATCCCTGGGATGAAGCCTACTTGGTCGTGGTGAATAATCTTTTTGATGTGTTGTTGAATTCGGTTTGCCATTATTTTGTTGAGAATTTTTGCATCAATGTTCATTAAGGAAATTGAACTACAGTTCTCCTTTTTGGAGGTGTCTTTGCCTGGTTTTGGGATAAGTGTAATACTGGCTTCATAAAATGTGTTTGGCAATTTTCCTTCCCTTTCTATTTTGTGGAACAGTTTAAGGAGGGTTGGTATCAGTTCTTCTTTAAAGGTCTGATGGAATTCAGCAGAGAATCCATCAGGTCCTGGACCTTTCTTTTTGGGGAGACTCTTGATTGCTGCTTCAATTTCATTTTGTGTTATAGGTCTATTCAGGTGATTAATTTCCTCTTGGTTCAGTTTTGGATGATCATATGTATCTACAAATCTGTCCATTTCTTTAACATTTTCAAATTTATTTGAATATAGGTTCTTGAAGTAGTCTCTGATGATTTCCTGGACTTCCATGGTGTGTTTGTTGTTATCTCCCCTTTTGCATTCCTGATTCTACTAATTTGGGTTTTGTCTCTCCTCATTTTAGTCAGGTTTGCCAGGGGTCTATTGATCTTGTTTATTTTTTCAAAGAACCAACTTTTTGTTACATAAATTCTTTGTATGGTTTTTTCGGTTTCTATTTTGTTGATTTCAGCTCTGATTTTCATTATTTCTCTCCTATTTGTTTTGGGATTTGCTTGTTCTTGTTTTTCTAGGAGTTTGAGATGTATCATTAGGTCATTGATTTGGGATCTTTCAGTCTTTTTAATATATGCACTCATGGCTATAAACTTTCCTCTCAGGACTGCCTTAGCTGTGTCCCATAGGTTCCGGTAGGTTGTGTTTTCATTTTCATTGACTTCAAGGAACTTTTTAATTTCCTCTTTTATTTCATTGATGATCCATTCTTCATGAAGTAATGAGTTATTTAGTTTCCAACTGTTTGCATGTATTTTGTCTTTACTTTTGTTGTTGAGTTCTACTTTTACTGCATTGTGATCAGATAGTATGCACGATATAATTTCTATTTTCTTATATTTGCTGAGACTTGCTTTGTGCCCTAGGATGTGATCTATTTTGGAGAAGGTTCCATGGGCTGCTGAGAAGAATGTATATTGTGTAGAAGTTGGATGAAATGTTCTGTAGACATCAAGTAGGTCCATTTGATCTATTTTATATTTTATATCTTGGATTTCTTTATTGATTTTTTTGTTTGGATGACCTATCTATTGATGATAATGGGGTGTTAAAGTCTCCCACAACCACTGTGTTAGCATTTATATATGCTTTTAGGTCTTTCAGGGTATGTTTGATGAAATTGGGTGCATTGACATTGATTGCATACAGGTTGATGATTATTATTTCCTTTTGGTCTATTTCCCCTTTTATTAGTATGGAATGTCCTTCTTTATCTCATTTGATCAATGTAGGTTTGAAGTCTACTTTGTCAGAGATAAGTATTGCTACTCCTGCCTGTTTTCAGGGGCCATTGGCTAGGTAAATCTTCTTCCAGCCTTTCATCCTAAGCAAATGCTTATTTCTGTCAATGAGATGGGTCTCCTGTAAGCAACAAATTGTTGTATCTTCCTTTTTAATCCATTTCGTCAAGCAGTGCCTTTTGATGGGGGAATTAAGTCCGTTAACATTAAGTGTTAGTACTGATAGGTATGTGGTGATTCCTGCCATTTAGTTGTCTTAGTTTGAAGGTTTGATTGTGTGTACCTCAGTTGAGGTTACTCTCTACTGTCTTGCTTTTTCTTTTCCTGTGGTTTGGTGCTGCCTGTCTTTTCATGGTTAAGTTGGGTTTCACTTTCTGTGTGCAGAATCCCTTGAAGAATCTTTTGTAGTGGTGGCTTTGTGGTCACATATTGTTTTAGTTTCTGCTTATCATGGAAGACTTTTATTGCTCCATCTATTTTGAATGATAGTTTTGCTGGGTAGAGTATCCTGGGGTTGAAATTATTTTCATTCAGTGCCTGGAAGATCTCACCCCATGCTCTTCTTGCTTTTAATGTTTCTGTTGAGAAGTCTGCTGTGATTTTGATGGGTTTACCTTTGTATGTTACTTGTTTTTTCTCTCTTACAGCCTTCAATATTCTTTCCTTAATTTCTGAACTTATTGTTTTAATGATGATATGTCATGGGGTAGTTCTATTTTGATCTGGTCTGTTTGGTGTCCTGGAGGCCTCTTGCATCTGTATGGGAATATCTTTCTCTAGATTTGGGAAATTTTCCGTTATTATTTTGTTGAATATATTATGCATTACCTTCGCTTGCACCTCTTCTCCTTCTTCGATGCCCATGATTCTAAGTTTGGTCTTTTGATGGAGTCGGTGAGTGCTTGCATTTTCTTTTCACAGGTCTTGAGTTGTTTGATTAATAGTTCTTCAGTTTTTCCTTTAATTACCATTTCATCTTCAAGTTCTGAGATTCTGTCTTCTGTTTGTTCTATTCTGCTGGATTGGCCTACCGTTATGTTTTGCAGTTCTGTTTCGTTCTTTTTTCTGAGGTTTTCCATATCCTGGGTGGTTTCCTCTTTAATGTTGTCTATTTTTGTCCTGAGTTCATTTATCTGTTTATTCATCATGTTGTCTATTTCACTTTGCTGTTTATACAGTGCTTCTATCGTTTCCTTTATTTCTTCTTTTGCTTTTTCAAATTCTCTATTTTTATTGTCTTGGAATTTCTTGAGTGTCTCCTGTACATTTTGGTTGACCCTATCCATTATCATCTCTATAAAATTCTCATTGAGTACCTGTAGTATGTCTTCTTTTAAATTATTCTTGTGGGCTTCATTGGGTCCTTTGGCATAGTTTATCTTCATTTTGTTGGAGTCTGGATCTGAGTACCTCTTTTCTTCATTCACCTCTGGTTCCTGTACTAATTTTTTGCTGTGGGGAAACTGGTTTCCCTGTTTTTTCTGTCTTCCCGTCATTGTCGTTGGTGTTGTTACTGTCCCTGTACTGTGTGCAATTAAGTATTTTCTAGCTTGTAATAATAACAGTGGTAATGTTTAGAATGGAAGGGTGAGTGGAGATGGAAAGCAAGAAGTTAAAGAAAAGGGAAAAACAAACAGACAAGAAGGAGAAAACAGAACAAGGAATCAGACAAGAAAGTTTCAAAGGTATAAACAGGGAGTGTTAGTATACTAATTGACAGTAAGCTGAACAGACATTAGAGAGACAGAGAGAGGATTGAAAATAAAAAATAAAAAAATAAAGATAAGAATAAAAATAAAAAATAAGTAAATGAAAGAAATATCTATATATAAAAATAAATTAAAATAAAATGAAAAATAGAAAAATTAAAAAAAAACCTCCAAGTTCAAATGCAATGAAGTTTCAGTCTTAATAATTTGGGTGTCCATCTCAGTCTCCAATCCTGGAGATAGTGGTTGTCTCATCAAAGGGGATGCATAAAGTAGAACAAAAGTACACACACACACAAAAAAAAAAAAAACCCAGCAAGTGTCCCAAGTTCAAATGCAATACAGTTTCAGTAAGTTTTTCAGCATGCAGATGTAATTCGGTTGTTCTCTCATCAAAGGTAGGGAGAAAAAGGATAAAAAGAGAGTCTGGAGACAGTTCTGAGAATGGTATCTGCAGCTGTGGCTTGCCTGCCTGCTGCTGTCAGCCTGCTGTTGCTGGAGGCATTATTTATGCAGATCTCTGGGGTAAGCTTAGCACTCACCTGGCCCTGCAGGTTTGTTTACTCAGAGTTCTCTTGTGCGTGAGCCTCTGCTACAAGCTTTTCCTTTTCCAAGCATACTGGGAAAGGTGACACTGCACTCGCTTTCTCAGGCCTGCGTGTTTATTTACAGTTCATGTGGGAAGTGGGTCTTCCCCCCTCTCCTGTGCAGTTTTCCTCCCACCACGACTTTCACAAGCTTTCCTGCTCCTGATTACTGGGCAGTGCTGCTGCTCCTGCCAGCCACCATGTATGTTTACACCTCACATGGGAAGTGGGCCTTCCCTCCTCTCCTATGGAGTTTTCCTCCCTCTGCCACTCTCAGAAGCTTTCCCGCTCCTGGTTGTTGGGCACGCGCCCCCACTCCCACTGGAGCCTCTCCTGCCTGCCTGGCTTGTTTATTTACAGTCCCAGGAAGGATTTCCTTCCCCCAATCTTCAGCACTCAGGGCACCCCACCCTCTTTCCCACATGTCTTTATTGTTCTTATTGCTTATTAGTCAGTTTCTCTTTTTTTCGCTGGGTGGAGGTTGGTCTGTCCAGGAGGCTATGCTGCTCTGGCCCAGGCTTGTCTGTGGGAGTACTGCAGTACTGCAAAGCTCACCTTGTCTGCATCTTCCCAAGCCATCTGGGTGCGGGCAACTGGCAGCCCGGGGGCCCTCCTTGTTTCTCCGTTTAACGTGAAGTGGAGATTCTCTGCGCTGGCTGGAGATGTGGAGGGGTCAAAGTTTTGCCTCTTCTCAGTGATTATGCCTGCAAAGTGTGTCTCCAGCATCTCTCCAAGATTTCACTATAGGAGGCTCGCTTTCTGCTTCCTCCCTCTAGCCACCATCTTGGAATCCCCTGTTGTTTGTTTTCTGGTTAAAATGTCTATATAAGAGGGTGTTAAACAGTCACCATTATAAAATGTTTACTTCACAACTATGAACAAAGTATAACAAGAGAATATTAAATAGAGTAAATGAAAATCATATAAAATCTTGATATAGGTTGCCACTATAAATGAAATATGCATTCAATACATCCAAATCACCATGATTGAAAACTTTATACACTCAGGAATATACAACCTAGTTAATGTAAAAATAATCATTTTTTGAGTCGAAAATTGAGGGGAATTTTTCTTTATCAATATCATCTTTCTTCATCTTTGCACTCTTATAAATTGGAAATTTTTGAAAGAAAGTGCATTTCCCCCTTAGGAGCACTGCTAAAGCAGCATCAGCTACTTCATTTGTAATGAAAAATTTGTAAGAATTAATATCAGAGAAGCTTAACAATATTGATAGTTACAAAAAGCAGAATGATACAGTACCTACTACCAAGACATGCACACCTACATTCATGACACATTCCACCAAAACAACTACCAATAATAGCAATAGGTCTACCAGTAAGTTGGTGGCTGTTTCAGGTCATTTTTAATTAGCATATCTGCATTTCTATCATATAGTAGCACAGTTCCACATGCCCAGTATTGTATTCTGTGCCTCAATCTTCATTGCAGATGTTTCTGAGTCTTCCTTTCTTGCACTGGGAAAGCAGCTTTCTCACAAAAATTTTTGAAGAAGTAACAATCTTAAGTCACCAAGGGAATTAATTAAATTTTCTTTGCAACCTGCCTTGTATTTGCTCACTTCCCACTTTCATTAGACAGTTTAGAGATGGCTTTATAAGCTGTTATGTAGCTTGGGATATAGCTCAGTGGTAGAACATTTGCCTAGCATGCACAAGGCCCTGGGTTTTCCCCCCAGAATGGCTGAAAGAAAGAAAGAAACAAATAAAAGCAGTTATGAACTGCTATCACATAATTTCTAAATGGCTAAATAATGTTCCTAATGCTAATTTTCATTTACTTATTTCTATCTGCAAGACACTTCACTAAGTGTTTCATGTATTTTATTAACTGCATTTCAAGAAAAAAGAAACAGAGGCTTAGAAAAATGATCTTTGTCCAAAATTACATAGTTAATAAAGGGTGGGTCTGAAATTCAAACTCTATGTATTCTACTCAAGAAAATAAGCACTTAGGCACTCTTATGCTGCTTGCTTTCCAAATGTAACTACAGATATAGTGGTTGTGAGTCAAATTCTCATAGCATGAGGCTACATAGGATATTCTAGGGATGACTCAGAAAATTCTGGAATCACAGAAAGCACATCCAGCATGTGGTTTCTTGGGAATATGATAATGACAATTTCAGTCCCAATCTTAGGGCTAATATATGTCTCTGTCAAGTCAGGCAGTGAAATAGTCATAGGCCACTCCATAGACACTTAGATCATTGATACACCTTCTTATGTTGAAGTACTTAGATTATCTGATGAAAGTTCAAGATTTTTATCACTAACTTCCCCATCTGTTTGAAATTTTCACCAACTACTTGCTCAAATATTGTTTCTTTTTCTAACAGTTTCATTGATGTATAATTGATATAACAGGAGCTATACATAATGTGTATAATTTCTTGAATATGTACATGTACAAATGTACATGATACCATCATCACAATCTAAGTAACACACATATCCAATGTCTCCCCAAATTTCCTTGTGTTTCTTTGATTTAGTTTTTGTAGTAACACTTAACATGAAATGTAGCATCTTAACAAAATTTAAAGTGCACAATATCATATTGATAGACACAGAAGATCTCTGGATCTTATTTATCTAACATAACTAAAATTTTATATCCATTGAACAGCAACTCCCCTTCCCCCACATACATGCTACCACCAATCACCTGGCAACCACTACTTTATTCTCTTATTTATTTGACTATGATAGATAGGTCATATTGGTGGAATCATGCCGTATTTGTCCTTCTGTGGTTTTCTTATTTCACATACATAATGGCCTCCAGGTTCACCATGTTGTCACAAATGGTAATATTTTCTTTTTTTAAAGCCAAATAGTGTTCCACTGTGTGTATAGCATGTTTTATTTACCCATTCATCTGTTGATGGAAACTTAGGTTGACTCTATAACTGTATATATTGTGATTAATGCTGCAATAGATAATCTTTCAACATAATGATTTTCATTCTTTTGAAAACATGCCTGTCATTGGAATTGCTGGCTCTTACATTAATTCTATTTTACTATCTGATGAGTTTCCATAGTATTGTTCATAACTGCTGCATTCATTTACATTTCTACCAATAGTATACATCTTTATGACAGAGCCATACTGTTTCAATTACTGTGACTTCTAATGTAATTTTAAATCAGCAAATGTGATGCCTCCAGCTTTATTCTTCTTTCTCAAGATAACTTTGCCTATTTTGAGTCCATGTGAACTTCAAGGTTTTTTTCTTCATTCTGTAAAAAATGCTGTTGAAGCTGACCTTGAACTCAGGATCCAACTGTCTCTACCTCCTGAGTGCTGGGATCACAGTTTTGCTACCACACCCAGCTGCCATCAAATTTTGATAGTGATAGCACTGAATCTATAGATTGCTTTGGATAGTATGCCCATATGAACAGTTTTAAGCCTACTGATCCATGAACATAAGAACTTTTTCTATTTATTTTTATATTTTCATCAATGCTTTTAGTATACACCTTTTCACATTAAGGCATTTTATTCTTTCTCATGTTTTTTTTTCTTTTTCTTTCTTTCTTTATTTTTTTTTTTGGTGGTACTAGGGTTTGAAATAAAAGTTTCATGCTTGGTACATAGGCACTCTACTGCTTGAGCCCTATCTCCATCCCTTTTTGCTCTGGTCATTTTGGAGATAGAATTTCACATTTTTGCCCAGGCCAGTCTGGACTGTAATCCTCCTATTTGAAGCTTCCTACCATAGCTGGAATGACAAGCACACACTACTGTGTCCAGCTATTGATTGAGATGGGGGTATCATGAACTTTTTGTTCAGATTGGCCTTGAACTGCAATCCTCTAGATAGCAACCTCCCAAGTGGTTAGGATTACAGGCTTATTGTACATGTTTAGAAATACACTGTATTTTTGTATGCTGATTTTATATCCTGAAATTAAACAGAATTTTTTATTAGTTTGAATAGTTTTTTGTGGTGTCTACTTTATAATATCTTTATAATTTATTGACTGATTTCTGAAAAGTGCAAAAGCATACAATTATACACAATACACTTTATATACATTTATGTACATTATAACAAATTATTTTGATTTTATGCAAATATATTCTTTGCAGGAGTACAAGTAAAATAGAATTTCATGTTCTTTGGGAGCTTTTTTTGAAGATGTGGGATATGGAAGCACACTCAGTCAATTATTATCCACTCATGAAACTTCACCTGAAGAAACGGACCTGTCCTTTATCATAAATCTTGCCATCATCACTGATGCCCATGTAGCAATCAGGTGTGGATAGTCAAAGTAGATTCAATTATTCACCTATGAAACATTTTTACTCAACATAAAAATGTCAGTTAATTAAGATATATTTTGAATTCTATACAGTAGAATTTTGTTAGAAAAATTTGCCATCAAGAAAATCTGAAAGCTTACTGGAGACACGATTGGCAGAGGTGAAGCACCAGGAAGAGCTGAAACTTTGGCACCCTGAACCCTTAGCCCGTGGAAGTCTTCTCCATGCCACGATATAATGAAAGAACATGCAGGCTGCCACACCCACATCACCACCACCAGCCCACCTGCATGCTGGCCGTCAGCTCCAAACATGCTTGGGAGACATTCAGCAGACCAAACAAGTGAGCCCCAAGCATCATGTGGTATCCCTCAGTTACCCCTGGGATAAACCAGCACATACCCCTAGACAAACTTATCCCCCTGCAAAAAAAAAAAAAAAAACAATAAACAACGGAACTGAGAGGAATCCAAAATGGTGACTGGAGCACAGATGCAGACAGCTTGAGCTCCATGAATCAGTGACCTGGCTGAGATGCTGGTGCCACACTTGGTGGAGGTGAAGCACTAAGGAGAGTTGAAACTTTGGCACCCTGAACCCCTAGCCTATGGAAGTCTTCTCTACACCAAGATACACTGAGAGAACAGGTGGGCCACGACCCCCACACCGCTGCTGCTGGCTACAAATGAGCTTGGGAGGCCTTCAGCAGACCAAACAGAATACTTTCTTGCTGGAGCCCCACTTGGCAGAAAAAAACCCAAAAAAAGAAACAAAACTCCAAAACCCTGAACCCCCAGCCTGTACAAAGCTTCTCCACACCACGTTACACTAAGAAAACAGGAGGGCTCCTGCACTGCCAGATGCCAGCTCCAAACCTGCTTAGGAGATGCAGACAAACAGGACTAGATGCTGAAGTTGTAACACCAGAACTACTAACACTGAAATTCTACTGTTCCTGAACTTGGAATTTTTTTTCTTTTTCTCTTTTCTTTAACAGTTTGTTTCCCTTGTTCACTGGTTTTTTTTGTTCACCATCTCTCCCTGTGGATTTCTTTGGTTGTCCTTTTTTTTTCTTCTTTTTTCTCTTTGTTTTGTTAGTTTTACTATTGTAAGTTAGCCAATACTAAATTACACACAGAGCAGAGACACAAACAACACCAAGTGGAATGATGGGAAGACAAAAAAGGGATGGAAACCGTTCTCCTCCCAAAAAGAAATCAGTACAGGATTCAGAGGGAAATGAAGAAAACGGTTACTCAGATCCAGACTCCAACAAAACAAAGATAAACTATGCCAAGGAAACCAACAAAGCCCACAAGAACACCATGAAAGAAGAAATCCTGCAAGTAATCACTGAGAATTTCATAGAGATGTTACTAGACATGGTTAACCAAAACATAAAGGAGGCACTCAAGAAATTCCAAGACAACAAAAATAAATAATATGAGAAAACAAATAAATGAACTCATAGGAGCCCTAAATAAAGAACAAAGTGAAACAGAGAACACCATAAATAGAGAGATCAATGAATTAAGGACGAAAATTGACAATATTAAGAGGAAGTGACCCATGATATGGAAAACCTCAGAAAAAATAATGAAACACAAATACAAAGCACAATGGAAGGCCACTCCAGCAGACTAAAACAAGCAGAAGACCAAATCACAGAACTTGAAGAGGAAATGGAAATTAAAGGAAAAATTGAAGAACTATTAGTCAGACAACTCAAGACCTGTGAAAGGAATATGCAAGAACTCACTGACTCCATCAAAAGACCAAACCCCAAACCTGAGAATCATGGGCATTGAAAAAGGAGAAAAGTGCAATCAAAAGGAATTCATAATATATTCAACAAAATAAAACAGAAAAGTTCCCAAATCTGGAGAAAATTATGCCCATTCAAGTACAGGAAGCCTCAAGGACACCAAACAAACTTGACCAAAATAGAACTACCCCACGACATATTATCATTAAAACAACAAGCACAGAGAATACAGAAAGCATACTGAAGGCTGTAAGAGAGAAAAAACAAATCATACAAAGGTAAACCCATCAAAATCACAGCAGATTTCTGAACAGAAACCTTAAAAGCAAGAAGAGCATGGAGTGAGGTCTTCCAGGCACTGAATGAAAATTACTTGAACCCTAGGATACTCTACCCAGCAAAACTATCATTCAAAATAGATGGAGCAATAAAAGTCTTCCATGATAAGCAGAAACTAAAACAACATATGACCACCATGCCACCACTACAAAACATTCATCAAGGAATTCTGCACACAGAAAGTGAAAGCAAACAAAATCATGAAAGGACAGGCAGCACCAAACCACAGAAGAAAAAAAGGTAAGAAAGTAGAGAGTAACATTGATTCACCTGCACACAATCAAACACTTAAACAACAAAGACAACTAAATGACCAGAATCACCTCCACCTAACAATACTGACACTGAATGCTAACAGATCTATTCCTCCATCAAAAGACACCATTTGGCAATCTAGACAAAAAGGAAGATCCAACAATCTGTTGTCTATAGGAGACTACCTCATCAACCAAAACAAGCACTGGCATAGGCTGAAAGGCTGGAAGAAGATTAACCAAGCCAATGACCAAGGAAACCAGGCAGGAGAAGCAACACTTATCTCATACAAAGTAGACTTCAAACTTACATTGATCAAAAGAGATAAAGAAAGACACCCCATACTAATAAAAGGGGAAATACTCCAAAAGGAAATAACAATTATCAACCTACATGCACCCAAAGTCAATGTACCCAATTTCATCAAACATACTCTGAAGGACATAAAAACATATATAAACTCCAACACAGTGGTAGTGGGAGATTCTAATACCCCTCTATCACCAATAGATAGGTCTTCCAAACAAAAAATCAATAAAGAAATTCTAGATCTAAATCATAACAAAGATCAAATGGACTTAGCTGATGTCTACAGAATATTTCATCCAACAATAGCACAATATACATTCTTCTCAGCAGCTCATGGAACCATCTCAAAAACTGATCATATCTTAGGGCACAAATTAAGCCTCAGCAAATATAAGAAAATAGAAATAATCCCATGCATTCTATCTAATCACAATGCATGAAAACTAGAACTCAACAACAAAACCAACAGTAAAAAACATGCAAACAATTGGAAGGTGAACAACACATTGCTCAATGGTGAATGGGTCATTGATGAAATAAGAGAGGAAATTAAAAGGCTCCTGGAAGTTAACGAAAATGAAAATACTACCTACTGGAGCCTATGGGACACAGCAAAGGCAGTCCTAAGAGGAAAGTTTATAGCCATGAGTGCATATATTAAAAGGACAGAAAGATCTCAAATCAATGACCTAATGCTACATCTCAAACTCCTAGAAAAACAAGAACAAGCAAAACCCAAAACAAGCAGAAGGAAACAAATAAAAAAAATAAGGACCAAAATTAATGAAATAGAAAAAAACATACAAAGAATCAATGAAACAAAAAGCTGTTTCTTTGAAAAAGTAAATAAGATTGACAGATCCCTGGCAAACCTGACTAAAATGAGGGGAGAAAAAACCCAAATCAGTAAAATCAGAAATGCAAAAGGGGAGATAGCAACAAACACCACAGAAATCCCAGGAATCATCAGAGACTACTTTGAGAACCTATATTCTAATACATTTGAAAATTGTGAAGAAATGGACAGATTTCTAGATACTTAGGACCATACAAAACTGAACCAAGAGGTTATTAATCACCTGAATAGATCTAAAACACAAAATGAAATTGAAGCAGCAATAAAGAGTCACCCAAAAAAGAAAAGTCCAGGAGTTGATGGATTCTAGGCTGAATTCTATCAGACCTTTAAAGAACAACTAATAGCAACTCTCCTTATATTTTCCATGAAGTAGAAAGGAAAGGAACACTGCCTAAATCATTTTATGAACCCAGTATTACACTCATCCCAAAACCAAGCAAAGACACCTCCAAAAAGGAGAACTATAGGCCAATCTCCTAAATGAGCACTGATGCAAAAATCCTTCACAAAATAATGGTAAACCAAATCCAACAACATATCAGAAAGATCATTTACCACAACCAAGTCAGCTTCATCCCAGGGATTCAGGGGTGGTTCAAAATACACAAATCTATAAATGCAATACAGCACATTAATGGATACAATGACAAAAGCCACTTGATCATCTCAATTGATGCAGAAAAAGCCTTCAACAAGCTCCAACACAACTTCATGATAAAAGCTCTAAGAAAACTAGGAATAGAAGGAATGTACCTCAACATTGTAAAGGCTATATATGACAAACCTACAGCCAACATCATACTTAATGGTGAAAAACTAAAACCATTTCCCTTAAAATTAGGAACTAGACAAGGATGCCCAAATCCCTACTCCTATTCAACATAGCACTGGAATTCCTAGCCAGAGCAAGTAGGCAAGAAGAAGAAATAAAAGGAATACAGATAGGTAAAGAAACTGTCAAAATATCCCTATTTGCAGATGGTATGATCCTATACCTTAAAGACCCAAAAAACTCTACCCAAATACTCTTAGACTCCATAAACAGCTATAGCAAGGTGGCAGGATACAAAATCAACTTACAAAAACATTAGCCTTTCTATACACCAATAACAAACAAACTGAGAAGGAATATATGTAAACAATTCCATTTACAATACCCTCAAAAAATTCAAATACCTAGGAATAAACTTAACAAAGGATGTGAATGACCTCTACAAGGAGAACTACAAACCCCTGAAGAAAGAGATCGAGGAAGAATACAGAAGGTGGAGAGATCTCCTGTGCTCATGGATTGGTAGAATCAATACGGTAAAAATGGATGTACTACCAAAAGCAATCAACATATTTAATGCAATTCCTATCAAAATCCCAATGACTTTCATCACAGAGATTGAAAAATCTACCCTAAAGTTCATTTGGAAACAGAAGAGATGGTGAATAGCCAAGGCAATACTCAGCAAAATGAGCAATGCTGGAGGTATGACAATACCCGACTTCAAACTATATTACAAAGCAATAGCAACAAAAACAGACATGAAGACAAGTGGAACAGAATAGAGGCCCCGGATATGAATCCACACAACTATACCCCCCTTATTTTTGACAAAGTCACCAAAAATATACAATGGGGAAAAGACAGCTTCTTCAGAGAATATGTTGCTGGGAAAAGTGGTTACCCGTCTGCAAGAAACTGAAACTAGATCCATGTCTATCACCCTGTACTGGTATCAACTCAAAATGGATCAAGGACCTTAATATCAGACTCGAAACTCCAAAGTTACTACAGGAAGGAGCAGGAAACACACTGGAAATAATAGGTATAGGCAAGGACTTCCTCAGTAGAACCCCAGCAGCTCAGCATCTAAGAAAAAGAATGGACTAATGGGACTTCATAAAATTTAAAAGCTTCTGCACAACAAAAGAAATGGTCTCTGAACTAAAGAGACCACCCACAGAGTGGGAGAAAATATTTGCGAGCTATACATCAGACAAAGTTCTGATAACTAGAATATACAGGGAATTGAAGAAACTAAACTCTTCCGAAATTAATGACACAATAAAGAAATGGGCAACTGAACTAAACAGAACTTTCTCAAAAGAAAAAATTCAAATGGACAAAAAATATATGAAAAATGCTCACCATCTCTAGCCATAAAGGAAATAGAAATCAAAACTACTCTAAGATTGTACCTCACCCCTGTTAGAATAGCCATCATCAAAAACACCAACAACAACATGTGTGGGCAAGGATGTGGGGAAAAAGGAACCCTTTTACACTGCTGGTGGGAATCCAAGCTCGTGCAATCACTCTGGAAAAAAATTTGGAGGCTTCTTAAAATTCTAAACATAGATCTGCCATATGATCCAGTAATACCACTCCTGGGGATATATCCAAAGGAATGTAAAACAGGTTACTCCAGAGGCACCTGCACACGCATGTTTATTGCAGCGCTATTCACAATAGCCAAGTTATGGAAATAGCCAAGATGCCCCACTACTGATGAATGGATCAAGAAAATGTGGTATACACAATGTAATTTTACCCAGCCATGAAGAAGAATGAAATCTTATTATTTGCAATTAAATGGATGGAACTGGAGAACATTATTCTGAGTGAGGTTAGCCAGGTTCAAAAGACCAAAAATTGTATGTTCTCCCTCATATGTGGACTTTAGATCTAGGGCAAATACAGCAATGTTGTTGGACTTAGGACACATGACAAGGGGAGAACACATATGGGAGGTATGTGGATAGGTAGAGAATGCAAAACATGAAAGTGTTTGATGTCCCCACTCCAGAGGAACTAATACAGAAACCTTAAAGCAACAGAGGTCAATATGAGAAGTGGATCAGGAACCAGTGAAAAGATCAGTTAGAGATGAATCAACTTGGCTTGTAACACATTTGTACATGGAAGAAATGCTAGGAATCTCTCAGTATAGCTATTCTTTTAGCAATAATCGCGCCTCGGATAAACCTCATTGCCTACGATACTGCCACTGCGCAAAGCTAGTATAGCTATTCTTAACTAGGAAAAATGCTTTGTCTTTCTTTTGTGCTTATGTCTTCTCTTCAACAAAACTAGAGATAAGAGCAGAACAAGTTCTGCCTGGAAGTGAGGGGGGGTTGGGGGGTTAGGTGGAGGTGGGGACGGGGGAGAAATGACCCAAACAATGTACGCACATGTGAATAAATGAAAACAAAAAAGAAACTCTGAAAATTCAGAAAACCTTCCTACTCTACATCCCTCACAGAATATATATATATAAATATATATTGATTTATATACATATATGTATATAATATAAATTGATATTTATATATAATATAGATATCAGTAAGAAAAATCAATTTTATTTTTCTGCAGGTTCACTATTTTTTATTAAAAGTTCACTGCCAAAACTAGAAAGTTGGTTGGTATTCAAGTCACTTTTGAGATTTTCTGAAGAGGGACTTTATTCATGGTTTCCTTATTGCTAAAGCTTAATCACTTAATCTTCTACTAGGACCTGCGAAGGCACAAAGTATATAATGCTTTACTGAACAACAAAGGTAAAGTTAATGAAAAGGGTGGGGAGGGGAAAGAAAAGCAGCGAGACCCCACAGGGGGAAAAAAAACAAAGTTGAATTTCTTGCATTTAATCCTGATATATCATGAAAACTAATGATATAACTCCCATGAACTGCATGCAAATCAGAACATAAATCTCTACCAAATGGTTTATGTTATAGGATCCCACAAACAGATTTCCTTCAAGTGCAGTAAATCAAGCATGGTTGGTAGTTTCCATTTGACTGATGAGTACACACGTCAATGGCAGGAGGGCAGTGACATATGGAAGAGCAATAAATACTTTTTCTGACACTTCAGCAGCCCTTGTTCAATGACCCTAAAGGAAGATAGAAGACTTCAGGAGAAAATGCAAGCCTGTCTCTATTAGCTGCCATGCCAGTGCCAGGGCAACAACTCTAAGGTGATTTGGTAGTCTGTGGTATAGACTGCACATTTAGTCTTAACCAAATGAGTAGTCTAAAAGAAAAGATTCAATAGTTCTCACAGAATAGTGTTTGCATTTTACTTCCAATTATGGCATGCTCCCAATAACTTAGATTTCCTTTGATGACAGTGATATTGCACATCTTTAGATTTTATGACACAGTGTCTGATCAAATTTTTCTAAAGTTTTTGTTCTTTGTCCTCCACAATAATAATAATGTTTCTGTGCCTTTGTCTATATAACTTCCCATGTTAGTGGGAAAATGAGTGGCAAATGTGTTAAAACATAATACATATTGTACATGTTACATATTATTTTGCTATAATCCATGTCCAAGAGACCAAAAGATTTTGTGGTATTTGGTTCCAAAGTGCTTTTCATTAATTTTTCAATCATCTCAGCATTTTCCCAAACCTCCTCAAAATGTTAAGATTTTTGTACCCATCAATTATAGTTATTAACAGCTACTATAGATCCAATAGTAAATTTTATTTTTTTTCCTTTTATTATTCATATGTGCATACAAAGGCTTGGGTCATTTCTCCCCCCTGCCCCCATCCCCTCCCTTACCACCCACTCCACCCCCTCCCTCTCCCCCCCACCCCCTCAATACCCAGCAGAAACCAATAGTAAATTTTAAAAGATATGCACAAATCTGTCTTGGCTTCATATTTAGTAAAAATTTGATACCAAAAATGTGGAACCAAAAAAGTCAGGCAGGCAGCTGCATGTGGGCCCATGCCATCCCTGAGAATAAGAACAATCACTGTTAAAAGGGTGCCACTGAGCAGGTACTGTGGTCTCCACTGTCCCCCACTATATACAAGTGCATGCCTCTGCTAGGACACATAGCACACACTACTGATAGGATAACACAATTCTTTACCATAGCCTGTCCCCACAGAGCATGTGGGCCCTGTGCCACTACCAGGACTGAGAGAAGTTGCCAGAGGGGCAATGAGCTTGTATGTTGCTGCCTCCTCACAAAACTGAGGGGGGAACTAGATATGGGATCATACCACTGCCAAATAAGGAGTGGATGCCACCAGTTTCCTACTGATTCCTCCTCTCAAATCACATGTGAGTCGTCGTCTAAACTGAGAGCAGGTGCTTCAAGACTTTGAGCTACCAGTGCCAGAAGCCCTTGAAAGCAGCAGAGCTCAACCCAACAATGCCTAAGGAAATGTTCAACCCCTCCTGGTGCCACTATTCCCACTGTTGGAGTGACCACACAGTGAGTACCCCATATCCACTGCTGTGAGCACCATACCTGCCTGGGGATCCCTGGAAAGAGATGTACCAATGCACCATATAATCCAGCTATCCCTCTTCTGGATATATATTCAAAGTAAATATATATTCAAAGACCAGCATACTAGAGAGCTACCTACACACCCATACTTATGGTAGCAGTATTTACAATAGCTAAGATATGGAATCAGCCTAGGTGCCCTTCAACAGGTGAATGGATCAGGAGATTGTGGTATTTCCTAAGGAATTTACTCAGTCATAGAGAATGAAATCCTGTAATTTGCAGCAAAATGGATGGAGCTGCAGTACATTGTGTTAGATGAAATAAGTCAGATGCAGAAAGACAAATTCCATATATTCTTTTTCACATGTGGATGCTTTAAAAAAAGTTCACCAAAATGTATAACAGTGTTTGCTAGAGATTAGGAAGGACAGGGTGGAGGGGGGTAGTATGAAGTTAGATAACAGGTGCCCAAACACAGTTAGATAAAAGTAGTAAGTTCTATTGTTCTAAATAACAGTGTGGGGCAGACTATAGTTCACAATAACCTATTACATATTTTATTAATAACTAGGAAAGAGAGACTCAAAGTCTCAACACAAAGTAATGATAAAAAGATGGAAACATTAATTACCCTAATTTGATTAGTATATACTATATAGATGTACTGAAATATCACACTATACCTCATAAATATGTAAATATGTAAGTATTAGAAGTTAGCCAAAATTTTTTAAATGTTTAAGGAGATGGAAATGTTAACTACCCTGATTTGATCATCACACACTATACATATATCAAATTATTACACATCATCTCATACATTTTTACAATAATGATAATAATTTATAAATATATTAATAAATAAAAAGAGGTTATAAAATTGAATTTAAAGTTTTCTTCTACAGCTGGGCACTGGTGGCTCACACCTGTAATCCTAGCTACTTGGGAGGCTGAAATCAGGAGGATTATGGTTCAAGGCCAGCCCAGGGAAATAGTTTGTGAGAGTCCATCTCCAAATAAACTAAGACAAAATGACCTGGCAGTGTGGCTCAAGCAGTAGGGTGCCTGCTCTGCAAGTGCAAAGCCCTGAGTTCAAACTGCGGTCCCACTAAAGAAATTTTATTTTCTTCTACAATTAATTACCTTTATGACCTGGGGTAAGTCACTATTTATAATATGCCATGGTTGTCCTAGATGAAATCTGGAGTTGCTCTAGCTCTCAAATTCTGATTTTCTGATTCTAAAATGTATTTAATGTATTTTCAGCCTTATTGTTCTATTTAGTTGTGTTATAATCACAATTCATAATTAAGTCATTTTTGCTTAGAAGTCATGTTATTCATTGTCAATTTTAGAAAAGATATTTCAAGATTAAAAGTTGGCATGCACTGCAAATGTGAAAATACCTAACATAAAAATATACCTCCCATCAATATATCCAATATCAAATGTGAAAAAAAGCAAAATTATTTAGTAGTTACTATATTAAAGCTGAAAAACTTGACAAAACACATAAAGGTAAGCTTATAACACCTTACTAAAAGTTAATGTTTCTTTCATCAATTAATTCAACAGCTATTCATGAGTGACTTCCATGAGCTAGATTTAGCTAGAGGCTAAAACAAAGTGGTAAATAAAAAAGATAAGGACCTTCTCTTCATGGACCCCACAATTGGGGGAAAAATCAAAATCATCTACAGAACATTTATATTACCATTTTTAATTGTACCATGTATTATAGTCCCTGTCCTCATCAAACCTTTACTGTAGCTGGAAGAAAGATGTTAAACCATTTACTTGCGAATGATAAGATTTCATTCTTCTTTGTGGCTGCATAAAATTCCATTGTGTATAAATCCCACATTTTCTTAATCCATTTGTCAGTAGTGGGGCATCTTGGCTGTTTCCATAACTTGGCTATTGTGAATAGGGTGTGCAGGTGGCTCTGGAGTAACCTGAGTCACATTCTTTTGGGTATATCCCCAAAAGTGGTATTGCTGGATCATATAGTAGATCTATGTTTAGATTTTTAAGAAGCCTCCAAATTTTTTTCCAGAGAGTGAAATCTTATCATTTGCAAGTAAATGGATGGAACTGGAGAACATCATTCTGAATGATGTTAGCCTGGTCCAAAAGACCAAAAATCGTATGTTCTCCCTCATATGTGGACATTAGATCAAGGGCAAAAACAACAAGGGGATTGGACTTTGAGCACATGATAAAAGCGAGAGCACACAAGGAAGGTTTGAGGATAGGTAAGACACCTAAAAAATTAGCTAGCATGTGTTGCCCTCAACGCAGAGAAACTAAAGCAGATACCTTAAAAGCAACTGAGGCCAATAGGAAAAGGGGACTAGGAACTAGAGAAAAGGTTAGATCAAAATGAATTAACATAGAAGGTAACACACACACACAGGAAATCAATGTGAGTCAACTCCCTGTATAGCTATCCTTATCTCAACTAGCAAAAACCCTTGTTCCTTCCTATTATTGCTTATACTCTCTCTTCAACAAAATTAGAGATAAGGGCAAAATAGTTTCTGCTGGGTAGTTTGGGGGTGGGGGGGAGAGGGAGGGGGCAGGGGGGTGAGGGAGGGTGTGAAAGGAAGGGGGTAGAAATGACCCAAGCCTTGTATGCATATATGAATAAAAGAAAAAAAAAGAGATGTTAAACCATTAATTGTATGAGTACTGTTACTCATGATAGGTGTTATAAAGGGAAATGCAAAGAACGGAGAGAATATAAAATAGTGAAAATAAATCTGTGAGTCAAAGGATACTTTTTCAAGGAAGTAACTATTCTTACAGAATGAAGAAGAAAATTTTGTTTCTTAAAAGTGAGAGAAGGGAGTGGCAGAGGGAGAGAAGAATGTTTCTGTGGGAAACATGCGCAAAACTCTGAGACAGAATGGAGTTTTGAACATTGGACCAGAATCAAAGGCCCCTGAGTATGATTGGTATAGGATAAATAAAAGGTAGACTGGCACATCAGTATGTTGGGGAGATAGATAGTTAACAGATCAGTTACAGTCTGGTTGCCAATTTTTTTAATTAATTTTTTATTTTAAAATCATAAATACATTTTAAATACAATTCAAGTTATTTAAATATTGAGAAAAATAGTTTGACATAAATCTCTTCTGTGAGGAAAACAATATGTAACATGATAATTATCAAAATGTTTGAAATACTGATGTCAATCAGATTCTAAGTATATGCTCATTTTGTGTGTGCATGTGCTTTCACATATCCATTGTATTATTGAAATTTTCAAAATTGTATAATTCCTTTCTCAAAGAACACATATCTTTTCTATGACTACTCAAAACAAAATACCATTTTGTATGAAAGAATGTTTTAATACTATCTGGTTAGTTGTAATGCTGATGGGGAAATGAATGGATTGTAAGAATCTTAATTTTCTAGAGAAATGCTTGGAAATGCTAATGATCAAAAAATAATCTGAGGCTCCTAGTCTAGATTCTGACTCACACATTTTCTTTCCTTTCATGCAAAGGCTTAATCAGGCCAATAAAACACAGTAAAGACTTCAACCTTATTTTTATGAATCATCTTCAGTAATATTAAACATAGGGAAAATAAGTTATTTTCCTCAAATGTTATATTATGAAGACATATACCCTTTACAGCAACAAACAATTCATAATATTTACCCTGAAATGTAGTTACTCCAAGGTTTAAGGGCAGCTTTTTGTAAGGACTCTGACAGCCAGATTCATTCATCAGGACTGACCAGAAAAAAAAAGCAATGCTTCATTTGAGTAGCAGATGCCTCTAGATCATACCAATCTTGGTATTTCTCTACCAAGTCCTGAATGTTTAACTGCCGCAACATGAATATATAACTAACCTTTACATTAAGTGAAAGCTATGGACATACTGCCATAAATTGATGGGAGAAACATTGTACTTTGAGTGTATCCTTTTCTTTCTGAGGTTTTTAAACTTTCCATTACAATTTTATTAAGTTTTTTAATACTGCTATATTCCCATTTATTTTCCTTCATCGTTTTTTTCTGATGTAAACTTCTATCAAGTATTGACAAATGTGTGTTGTAAATATACTAGTTTCATTTCATGTAATATGATTCTATATTATATACTCTATGAGTCTGAATTCCATTTCTGCCCACAACACTGTTTTCAGTCTTCATTTTTTTTTTTCAGAATCTGGGGCAGGAAGTTCAGACTTCAACACATAGCAATTAAACTCAATCTAGCACATGTTTTAGATTCAGCCTTTAACTTTGGGAATAACTTTTCTGCTTTTTGGTCTCTCTCTCTCTTTTCTTTTCCTGTACTGGGGTTTGAACTCAAGGCCTCACACTTGCTAGGCAGGTGCTGTATCACTTGAGTCACTCTGACAACCCTGTTTTGTATCGGGTTGTTTTCGAGATAAGGTCTCAGGAACTATTTGCTTCAGGTTGACTTTGAACCACAATCCTCCTGATCTCTGCCTCCTGAGTAGCTAGGATTACAGGCTTGAGCCACCAGCTCCTGGCTTTTTGTTCTCTTTATCTGAGACATTAGAGAAGAAGAAAAAACTTAATTGTGATCCTTTTTATAACACCATGTTACAAACTGAAGTTTAAACTGGAACATCAATGCACAATATATCAAATTGCAAAGTAAAGTGTCAAATTACCCTATGCAGCAGTTATAAAGGAAAAAAGAAGTGTTTCTCAACTCTTGGATGTACAATGGAATAACCTGAGGCACTCAAGAAAATATGGATGCCTGGGTTCTATTCCTGGAATTATTACATTCACTGGATTCTAGCCTGGAATTGGGTATTTTTAAAGCTGTCTAAGGGATTCTAATGTGGAGAACCACCGTTTTAGCTAATAGCAATTACTTAGGTAACATTATGGGGATATACCTTCCAGAAAATTAACTACTATCATTGCTCAATAAATAATTGTTGAATTAAATTAATAGCATGATTCTACAGGCCTAGTGAAGTATTAATTTAGGAATTCTGTTTAAAATAATGAAATAAAAGAGTTAAGTATTCTTCAACTGATGTTGCTTTTGTACTTGCTAGGATTAAAGTCAGATGTTTTTATGGAATCTTTTCCTGATAGTCAGACACTTGAGACCATGACTGAGTCTTCTGTTACTTGTTAAGCAGTGTAGGTTTACAATATATAGATTGCTTATAATTTGACTGGGTGTATAGGAACTTTTATGAAAGTCTAAAAGAGTATTTTTGGAAGTCCACTTCCAAAATAGATTGTACATACTAAATTTTAGGTGATATGTTAGAGAGCTCAGAGTTATTCTGATGGGATCATAAAATAACACGTAAAGTGGGATTT
Organism: Castor canadensis; assembly: GCF_047511655.1. Taxonomy (NCBI): domain Eukaryota; kingdom Metazoa; phylum Chordata; class Mammalia; order Rodentia; family Castoridae; genus Castor; species Castor canadensis. The sequence continues at coordinate 120,057,788 of NC_133405.1, forward strand.
GAGAAAGAATTTACATTGGCAGAAATCTCTGCCACCTTTGTGGTTCTAGAAAAATGAGTTAAATCCATTTCGCTTCAAGCCTTCTATAATACTTTGCACCCTTGTAAGTGTATATGTTTGTGTATGTGAGTATCTGTGTTCCTGTCATTTTGGCAAAACCATACACTTCTATTTAAAGTCTTTTTTGACCTTTTTGTACTTGATGCCAGCCCATTTGCTTTTCTTTTTGTATTTCAAACAACTTTAAAATTATTTTCTGAGGGATGCTCTATAGTATTAGGATTAAGGCACAGTGGCAGCACTTCAATAACAAAGCCTGGTAGAGGGACAGATTTTGGATAGTTGTACTTTTCCTTAGACAAGAATGATATAAGTTCTTTAAATAGTCCTTCTGCTTGCAATTATATAGATGTCTCATCAATAGGTTCTGATTTTTCAGAGAGCAAAGGACTTTTAGTCTTGTTCATTTTTTTTAAAAGAATGATTGTTTTATGCTGTCATCAGTTAATTCCTACCTGTGAATGAGGAAACTAAATACTTTCTGATCTGATAGATATTTAGAAAGACCCATTTTTCAATGACACTGGTTGAAGACCCATAAAAAACCTTAGTATCTACTTCCACTGATATAAGTTCATTATTGCTTATGTTAAGAAATGTCTTAGTTTAAATCTCATACAATCATTATTTTTATGTGACCAAATACTCTAAGAAGTGAGACATAACTGTGTTGTAAAATGTTTGCTGGACACATCATCATAACATTTAATAATGATTTATTTAAGTTTTTATTATCTTTATCCACTTCACCATATCTCTCCTTGCACATAAATAATGACAAAGGTATGGAATATGGTTAGCTAAAACACATTTATCTTCATCCAGAGTCTTTCAAGAGTTTAGGACAGATATCTAGAATCTGACAGAGCTAATAAGACAAAGATGTGGAAATTATTAAAGTGGGAGCTAGCCTGTGGATTCAATATGCTTTGATCCTATTACAGATTTGGTCAGGCAAAGTTTAAGAACTCCTGAAATTAAGTTCAGTAATTTCTTCAAGGATATACATAGTGAAGTATAGTCAACCAATAGAGGAACAGTCTCATATAAGGAAGAAGCAGTTACTTTACAATCAGACAATTCTGATATAATATGTCAATTTTACTGTTTACTAATAGTTTAACTCCTCTAAGCCTCATCTTATATAAGCAAACTATAGAGTTGCTTCTGGAAAGCCTGAGAGATACTTAGTCAGTTTAGACTATTCAATAAATATTTATAGAACATTTGCTACATTTCAAGTAGGATCCAAAGACTGAGAAGATCCTAAACTCAAGGGACTAAGTGGTGATAGGAATGCAAACTTATAAATCATAATAGAGTATAGAAATCTCTGCAATTACAATCTGTAGTGAACAGAGAAGGGAAAGAAATCCATGGATGCCTAGAAGAATAAAGGAACTCTCATAAGGAAAGTAAATTTGTGCTCAGGCTTTAAGATTCAAATAGGAGTTTATTAGAGATACTAGCATTCTAGAAAGAAGGAAGAAAATATATGACATAAAGATGCAAGAATCATCTTGGACAAGAGATTTGTAGTAAGAGGATATTAAGGAGCACTCAGAAAATTATGTTGGTCAGGTAGGCAAGGACCAGAGGATGAAGAGGCTAGTATACCTTGCCAAGAATTTGATTTGTCTCTAACGTTAATAAGAAACCAATAAAATATTTTGAGCAAAGAGTTAACATAATGTTTCCTCTAGAAAGATCATTCTGGAGATATTTTGGAGAATAGTATGGAGAAAGGTAAAAATTAACGAAGAGAGAATAGTGCAGAAGATATTCACTAGGATGGGTACATATTCTGGTAAGACTGGCAGTAGGAATAGAGACAAAGTTAATAAATTGAGACTACTTATGGAGTAGAGTGAAAAAATATGTGGACAAATCAATTATGAGGAATGGGGAAATCTAGGTTTAGGTTTGTGACTTTGAAAACTGAGTGTATGGCAACTGTTACATACTGAGATAAGAAATTTCAAAAGAAGTAGGTAGAAGTGATAAAATGGTGAATTTGATGATAAGCCTCTAGAATACAAGGTGTTTCTTTTATAACATTTATTTGCAATTGGAAATCATCTAGAAAGGAAACTAGCACATAATCACCAATAAATTGTAATTCATATTCCTTTTTTCACTAAGAATTGTCATCAAGATATCAAATACATGAAAATAAAACTTGAAGTGAAATAATCCATCTCCTTTCAATTCAGTAACCAGTTCTTCCCTAGAGACTTTGTACATGCTATTACTCTTGCTTAGATGGTCTAGTCCATCTAATTCTTCATATAGCTGGTTCCTTTCATTATTGAAGTCTTCATTTGAACATCTAAGGCAAACTTTCTCTGGCCCTGCTAAATAACGTCCCTCTCCCAACTTTATACTATCACATCTGCCTATTCATGATCTTCACAGAAAATTTCTCAATTTTCAAATAAATAATTCATACTACTTTATTTTCAATTTAGCTTATCTGCCTTTCCAACTAGATTCTAATCTAAGGTCTACATTGAATAAATGATGAATAAATAACTGACTTATATCAGTAGACTTTGTTTTATTCTGAAATTAATTATTCAATTTGTGGTTATAAAAGCTCCTTAGGTTGTTCATATTACAAATACATGAGAACCACACACTAGTCTTAGTTTTTGCATATTTCATTCCTTAATGTTTCAGAATAAGGCAGAGAAGGGAGATAAAGTTCATAAAAGTCAAATAGAATTGCTAAGTAGTCTTTTTCACAAATAATAATGAATGCCTGAGGTTAGTGCACCATCCCACAGCAAAGTATTCACAATTAGATATCTAAGAAAAAATATGAGCCAACAAGGAGGTATTTCCCAGAACAACACAAGTCAAGAAATCCTACTTGAACATCTATTTGAGGAAAATCATCATACCACTCTTGGCAGGTGATAAAAATTATTTAAAGCACAGTATCTTAAGTGAATTTACAAATTACTAATAAGAATAAGAAAATTACAAATGACTAAGCCATATGGCAGAATGTGAAACAACCTATGAGAGAAGTTCAAATATAGCATCATCAGAAACCATATAAGTCCTTCTCTGAATCAGCAATATGTTTTCTTAAAACATAGTAACATCATTTTTGGAGACAAGGTCATACTATAGACCAGTCTGTTCTGGAACTTGCTATGTAGCCTAGGCTGGTTTCTAAGTAACTAACTTCATGCCTCAGCCTCCCAAGAGCTAGGATTATAGATGTATATCACCATGCCCAGTTAGTGGCATCATTTCTAATTCAACCATAGACAAGGTAACAAACCAAAGAGTAGGGGAATAATTCATGTCTTGGGAATATACTATCCTTGGAAAGGCATACCAGAGAGTGGAATGAAGTCACAGGTTCAGAGACCATAGATTGCTTATGTTTAAGTTTAATGCATGTTTGCAATCCACAGCTTCATCAATTATTTGTTTTTTGTAAAGCAAATTTATAAAATCAATTTTAATAAAGCATAACAGTGCCTTAATGACATAGTTTTAATTGTTTTTACATTTTACCTGGGTGATGCTTGATTAAATCATGTACTGCTGTGCTCTGTTTATTTTCCTCCACGTCACTTTTGACTTTCAAATACACATGAAAGACTCATTATGCTTGTGGCTGAGAAATTAGGTTTTTTTTTTTACTGTTTAACTTATCACTAAAGGAATTAGTACCAGAAATCAATGGTCAGTTCATTACCCTTAATGATGTAAGAGCAAATAAAATCCATCTCAATTTTCCTGATTCTGAAATAACGAAAAATAGAAGTTTTGTCAAAGTAAATAAGATAAGAAGACAATGAACTATAATATATTCAATAAGGTTTCAATGACATAGTCATCTTTATCACTAATTTCTCAATTTAGTTGTTAAATCTCTCCATTCATGACTTTTCTTCATTACCTTTTACCAAATCAGAAAAATAATTGAAACCTAAGAAAGAAACTCTAGAGTGAAATTTTAAAATCTTACTTCTCCTATAACCTAGCTATATATCAGGCCAAAAATTTACAATTATATGAGTGCAAATATTCTTTCTATCATCTACCTCCTGGATACCATGATGTAAGGTGATCTTCTCTTCTCTGTTCTGCTCTTCCCTACCACACCCTCCTGGCCATGATGGACTGAAACTCTGAAACTGGTTGTTGGTATCATGTACATCTTTCACTTTAGAAAGGGAGAGAGACCTCATCTTTACTCTGGAAGTGAATTTTAGAACATGCATCAAGTAGTTGATTGAGCTAAGTAAGAAATTTTCTGAATACAAATGTTGAAATCAACTATCAACCCAAGAGATTCAAGAAATGAAGATCAGTCACTGTCAAAATAGCTTCAGTGTAGAAACGACAGAGGTCCTTCAGGCATGAGAAGATAACTCTTCCATTATGTTTTGCTTAACCAGTGGTGTTCCATGCCAAAACTAACAACACTCAGCTCTTGAATTCATCCATTCTGTGATCCTACTGATATTCAAGCTGCCATCATCATGTTTGGGACAAAATAAGTCTCAGATTTCAGCATCCATTTTAGACTCAGAAAAATTCCTCTTTCACAAATGTATATGATCTAGAAACCTGACCATTATTTTTTGTCTTTTCATAGATGCTTTCTCTTAGATACCTTGCTTCCTTCCACTGGGCCTATGACATTCACATTTCTATATATTTTACTCTTGGATTGGAAAGATCTAGCCACTCTAACCCTAGCTCATTATGTAACTCTTTCCAACTTTCTTTAGCATTAATAGCTTGTAAATGTGTATTAAAGACTGGCCTCACAAGATAAAATCTTCATTTATAGGATTCATACTCTGTTGTTTATTCATAAGACTTTTAAAGTGTTTCCCAGTATATGCTTATGAATCCAGCATGTATTTCCATATAGTTTAATATTATTATTTGCTATAAAAAGTATCACTGGCTATTCTAATTTTCAATAGAATTTACATTTTGAAAAATAAAATAGGTAAACCACATTTAAAAAGATTCACAATAATGCTCATAACATCCATGACTATTATTCTAAGTTCAATATCTGCAATCTTCCACATGTTAATTTCTGACAACCATTTAATGCAGTTATTTGATAATGAAACATATTGTTTCATTTATACATTATTACTTCATTAGTAAAATTTCCCTATGTCTATGATTTCAATACAATTTTATTATTAACCTGAGAAACTTACTGGTGTCAATGGATCCATTCTGTTAATAGGTAACTACAATGCCTTGTGTTTAGAACACTACTCACCACTTTTTCCTACATTTTCATTAAATACATATTACGTTCAATAGTCTTAATTACTGCAAAGGATACAATAATTACAAATTAAAAACTGCCTATTCATTTTTAAATGTACAACATAAACAAGTTCCATAATAAAACATAATACACTACATTGATTTTCTTATTATTGCTTATGTTTTCTCTTCAAAAAAATTAGAGATAAGGGCAGAACAGGTTCTGCCTAGAAGTGAGGGGTGTGGTTGGGAGAGGGAGAGGGCAGGGGGCAGGGGGAAGAAATGGCCCAAACAATGTATGCACATGTGAATAAATGAATTTAAAAAAGAATTGAAAGGGAAAGGGTCTGATAAAGTCTTGATTATCAAAGTAGCTACTTAGAAAAAAGAGGAATAGAGAATATAAAAGAAGATTTCTAAAAAAACATGCAAATTGTTTTTATTAATAGCATCAATAAATTACCTCAGAATAAAATGTTTTGTTAAGCAAAAGTAAAAAAAGATAACAAATGAAATTTGAGATATGGAGGAACTACTTTTGTAGACATTTGTTTTTATTTTTTAATTTATTTTTATTTTATCATTTTTACATTTACTCACATGTGTATACATTGTTAGGACACCTCCCCCTCCATCCCTTTCCAAGCACAACCTGTTCTGCCCTCTTGTTCTCCAATTTTGTTGAAGAGAAAATAAGAAAGACATAGCATTTTGCTAATTTGACATAAAGATAAATATACAGAGAGATTCCTACCATTGCTTCCATGTACAAGTATATTGCAAACCAAATTGGTTCATTTCTATCAGACCTTTTCACTATTTCCTAGTCTTCTTTCCATAGTGGCCTCTGCCACTTTAAAATTACTATATTCACTCCTCTGCAGTGTCCACATCAACCATATTCAAGTTTTAAGTTTGCTTCCCTTTCCCTACTCCTCCCTTGCATGTTCTTCCCTTAGTGTGTGACCCATGTCCAATAGTATTACTGCATTTGTTTTAGGTAATCTGCATATGAGGGGGAACTTGTGATTTTTGGCCTTCTGAGCCTGGCTAACTTTGCTTAAGATGACGTTCTCCAGATCCACCCATTTACTTACATATGACAAAATTTCATTTTTCTTTGTGGCAGAATAAATTTCCATTCTGTAAAAATACCACATTTTCTTAATCCATTCATTGGTAGTGAGGCATATTGGCTGTTTCCATAGCATGGCTATTGTGAATAGTGCTTCAATAAACATGTGTGCAGGTTCCTTTATTGTAACTTTACTTACATTCCTTTGGGTATATCCCCAGGAGTGGCATTGCTGGATCATATGGCAGATGTATGTTTAGATTTTTAAGAAGCCTCCATATTGTTTTCCATAGTGGTAGCACTAGCTTGGATTCCCACCAGCAGTGTACGAGGGTTCCTTTTTCCCCACATCCTTAGCAACGTTTGTTGTTGGTGGTGTTCTTAACGATAGCTATTCTAACAGGGGTGAGGTGGAATCTTAATGTGGTTTTGATTTGCTTTTCCATATGGCCAGGGACTGTGAGCATTTGTTCATGTGTTTTGTTTTGTTTTGTTTTTTGCCATTTGGACAGCTTCCATTGAAAAAGTTCTGTTTAGTTCAGTTGCCCACTTCTTTATTGGTTCATTAATTCTTAGGGAGTTTAGTTTTTTGAGCTCCTTGTATATTCTAATTATCAATCCTTTGATGTATATCTAGAAAATATTTTCTCCCACTCCATGGGTGGTCTCTTTGGTTTAGAGACCAGTTTGTTTGTTGTGCAGGAGCTTTTTATTTTCATGTAGTCCCACTGTCTATCCTTCTCTTAGTTGCTGGGCTGCTGGAGTTCTACTGAGGAAGTCCTTGACTATACCTATTGCTTCCAGAGAATTCCCTGCTCTTTCCTGTATTAACTGCAAGGTTTTAGGTCTGATATTAAAGCCCTTAATCCACTTTGAGTTGATACTAGTACAGGCTGCTAGGCATGGATCTAGTTTCAGTTTTCTGCAGAAAGATAGCCACTTTTCCCAGCAACATTTGTTGAAGAGGCTGTCTTTTCTCCACTGTATGTTTTTGGCACCTTTGTCAAAACTAAGGTGGGTGTAGCTGTGTGGATTCACATCTTGGTCCTCCATTTTGTTCCACTGGTCTTTATGTCTGTTTTTGTGCCAGTACCATGCTGTTTTTATTGCTGTGGCTCTGTAGTATAGTTTGAAGTCGGGTATTGTGATACCTCCAGTGTTGCTCTTTTTGTTCAGTATTGCCTTGGCTGTTTGAGGTCTTTTGTGTTTCCAAATGAACATTAGAGTAGATTTTTTCAATCTCTGTTATGAAGGTCATTGGGACTTTGATGGGAATTTCGTTGAAAATGTAGATTGCTTTTAGTAGTATAGCCATTTTTACTATGTTGATTCTACCAATCCATGAGCACGGGAGATCTTTCCATCTTCTGTAGTCTTCTTCGATCTCTTTCTTCAGTGGTTGTAGTTCTCCTTGTAGAGGTCATTTACATCCTTTGTTAAGCTTATTCCTAGGTATTTGATTTTTTTTGAGGTTATTTTAAATGGAATTGTTTTCCTATATTCTTTCTCAATTTGTTCATTGTTGACATACAGAAAGGCTACTGGCTTTTGTAAGTTGATTTTTTTTACTCTGCTACATTGCTGAAGTTGTTTATCATGTCTAGGAGTTTTTGGGTGGAGTTCTTTGGTTCTTTGAGGTACAGGAATATGTTGTCTGCAAAGAGGGATACTTTGACTATTTCTTTACCTGTATGTATTACTTTTATTTCTTCTTCTTGGCTTGTTGATTTGGCTAGGAATTCTATTAATATGCTGAATTACATTTAATAACTTGCATATGTTGAACCATCCCTGCATCACTGGGATGAAGTCGATTTGGTCATAGTGAATGATTTTTCTGATATGTTGTTGAATTCGGTTTGCCATTATTTTATTGAGGATTTTTGCATTGAAGTTCATTAAGGAGATTGACCTATAGTTTTCCCTTTTGGAGATGTCCTTGTCTGGTTTGGGGATGAGTATAATACTGGCTTCATAGAAAGAGTTACGCAGTGTTCCTTCCCTTTCTATTATGTAGAAAAGTTTAAGGAATGCTGATATTCGTTCTCCTTTAAAGGTCTGTTAGAATTCAGCAGAGAATCCATCAGGTCCTGGACTTTTCTGTTTTGGGAGACTCTTTATTGCTGCTTCAATTTCATTACATGTTATAGATCTCTGTAGGTGTTTAATGTCCTCTTGGTTCAGTTTTGGATCATAAGTATCTAGAAATTTGTTCATTTCTTCAAGATTTTCTAATTTATTGGAATTCTCTGGATTTCTAATTTCTGAGAATTCCCTGGACTTCCTTGGTGTTTGTTGTTACCTCCCTTTTTTCATTTCTGATTTTACTAATTTGGGTATTTTCCCTCCTCATTTTAGTCAGGTTTGCTAGGGGTGTGTCAATCTTGTTTATTTTCTCAAAGAACCATTTTTTTATGATATCTACTTCATTAATTTTGGCCTTTATTTTTATTATTTCTATCCTTCTGCTTGTTATGAGTTTTACTTGTTTTTGTTTCTCTATGTGTTTGAGATGTAGCATTAGGTCATTGATTTAAGATCTTTCTGTCCTTTTAATATATGCACTCATGACTATAAACTTTCTGCTTAGGACTGCCTTTGCTGTGTCCCATAGGTTCTGGTAGGTGGTGTTTTCATTTTCATTAACTTTCAGGATAATTTTGATTCCCTCTCTTATTTCTTCTAAGACCCACTGATCATGAGCAATGTGTTATTGAGCCTTCAATTATTTGTGTATTTTCCACTGTTGTTTTTGTTATTGAGTTCTAGTTTTAATGCAGTGTGATCAGATAGAATGCAGGGGGGTATTTCTATTTTCTTATATTTTCTGAGGCTTGCTTTGTGCCCTAAGAAATGATCTACTTTGAAGAAAGTTCCATGAGCTACTGAGAAGAATGTATATTGTGCTATTGTTTGATGAAATATTCTGTAGACTCAGTTCCATTTGATCCATGGTATCATTTAGTTCTAGGATTTCTTTGTTGATGCTTTGTTTGGATTACCTATCTATTGGTAATAAAGGGGTATTAAAGTCTCCCACTACCACTGAGTTGGAGTCTATACGTGCTTTTAAGTCCTTTAGTGAATGTTTGATGAAATTGGGTGCACTGACATTTGGTGCATATAGGTTGATAATCATTATTTCCTTTTGATGTATTGCCCCCTTTATTAGTATGAAGTGTCCTTTATCTCATTTGGCCAATGTAACTTTGAGGTCTACATTGTCCGATGTAAGTATTGCTACTCTTGCCTGTTTTCCAGGGCCATTGGCTTGGTAAATCTTCCAGCCTTTCACCTTAAGCCAGTGTTTATTTCTGTCAATATGATTGGTCTCTTATAAACGAAAGATTGTTGGATCTTCCTTTTGAATCCACTTTGCCAAATGGTATCTTTTGATGGGAGAGTTGAGTCCATTGATATTCAGTGTTAATATTGATAGGCATGTGGTATTTCCTGCCATTAAGTTATATTTTCTGTTTAAGGATTTGATTGTGTGCAGCATAATCAATGCTTCTCTCTAATTACTTGTCTTTTCTTCTCCTGTGGTTTGAGACTTCCAGTCCTCTGGTGGTTTTGTTTGTTTTCATCTTCTATGTACAGAATTCCTTGGAGAATCTTCTGTAGTGGTGGCTTGGTTGTCATATTTTGTTTTAGTTTCTGTTTATCATGGAAAATTTTTATTACTCTGTCAATTTGGAATGATAGTTTTGCTGGATAGAATGTCATAGGGCTGAAATTATTTTCATTCATTGCCCAAAATACCTCACTCCATGCCCTTCGTGCTTTTAAGATTTCATTTGAGAAATCTGCTGTTAGTTTGATGGGTTTACCTTCATACGTTATTTGTTTTTTTCTCTCTTATAGCCTTCAATATTCTTTCTCTGTTCTCTATGCTTGTTGTTTTAATGCTAATATGCCATGGGGAGGTGTTATTTTGGTCAAGTCTGTTTGGTCTCCTTGAGTCTTTCTATACCTGAATGGGCAAAAATTTCTCAAGATTTGGGAAATTTTCTGTTATTATTTTATTAAATATATTGCATATCCCTTTGGCTTGCACCTCTTCTCCTTCAATGTCCATGAGTCTTAGGTTTGGTCTTTTGATGTATTTGCTGAGTTCTTTCATTTTCCTTTCACAGCATTTGAGTTGTTTGACTAAGATTTCTTCTGTTTTTTCTATAGTTTCTATTTTATCCTTGAGTTCTGAGGTTCTGTCTTCCACTTGTTTTAGTCTGCTGGAGTGGCCTTCCACTGTGTATTTTGTTTGACTAATGGGACTATTCATTTCCAGGATTTCTGTTTGATTCTTTTTTATCTGAGGTTTTCCATATCTCTGTTCAACTCCTCTTTTATATTTTGTGTTGTCATCTTTAATTCATGTATCTTTCTTTTTATAGTGTCCTTTATTTCACTTTGGTGTTTGTTGAAGTCCTCTCTGAGTTCATTTGTTTCTGTGTCTTCTCATGTTCTTTATTCTTGGCATCTTGAAATTTCTTGAGAGCATCTCGTACATTCTGTTTAATGATATCTTTTATGTTCTCCATGAATTTCTCAGAGATTTCTTCATATATTTCTTATTTGAGTGTTTTTTTTTTGTGAGTTCACTTCTCCGTGAAATGTATCATTGTTTTTTGGGGTCAGGAACTGGGTATATATTTTCTCCATTTCCCACTAAATCCTGTATTGAATTATTTTTTTGAGCGGTGTGGTTTCCATCCCTTCTTCTTCTCATCACTCCACTTGGTGCTGTGCAACTATGTTCTTGATACTAATTAATGGTTTTAATTGCCTGTTCTCTTTCCCTTGATTTAATTTTTGTGTTGTGACTGACTTGGTTGTTAGCATGGTTGATGTTTTCTTTCTGTCCCTGGCCTGAGTGTGTAATTTAGCAATAACAAATAATACAGGTTCAATGACAGACCAGTTGTTTATATTTTATATAGACAACCCTTTGGTGATAATATCTATAAACAGTGGCATTTGGGTGGGGTAATGGTTATTAGGGTAGATATAGAAATTTGGGGAATTGGTGAAGGTGGCACTTAAAGGGGGATGGGAAAAGGGGTGGGTGCATGGGGGAAATGGTATGGGGGCTGCTGGGTTTTGTGGCCTTTGTGCAAGTTTGGGTGTATTTCCACTGTTGTAGTGGAGGGTGCTTGTGTCAGGGAGGCAGGGGACTGGACTTGTGTATAGTTGGTACAGTAGGCTAGTCAGCAAGTGGTGAATGTGTAGGATGGAAGGGTAGTGTGTTGACAAGTTAGGGGAAGATGAAGATGGGGAGAGAGTGGATGAAGAAAGGCAGAAAGAGTAGTTGGGAAGGAGAACAATAGATTGTAGCACAGGAAAAGGAGAGAAAGTGAGGGAGTAAGAATAGGGATAAGAAAATAGTGATGGTGAAGTTAATAATACAGAAAAACAAACAGAACAAAAAACACCAGGTACAGAAACAACAAAAGGCTCAGTTTTTTGCTAAAAGTTCTGAAGTTATTCCTTAGGTGTCCAATCCTGGAGTTGGTGTACAAGCAGGAGCTCTGATGTGGTCTCACCAGGTGACTGGCTTGTGAGTAGTCTTTGGTTCCTTCTTTCCACAGGGCAAGTTGCAATTGGGAGCTGAGGTAAGTCTGCCAGTTCATGCAGGGTGGTCAGAGCTGTTGTTTTCACCAAGTGGCAGCTGTGTTGCCCTTCAGCTGCAACTCTGTTTGGTCAGTTCCTCCAGCAGCAAGGTGGGGCAATTCAGTTTTGAATACTGCCCTCTGTCACATGAAATCAGCTCTGAGTTCCACCACCTGCCCTGTTTGGGGAGGTTGGCTTGTCACCCTACCCCTGCTCTCAGCCTTTGATTCTCTCCTGATTTCTGTTGGGTGCTAACAGTTCCTCTGGGATGTTGGCTTGTCACCTCACCCTTGCTCTCAGTCTTTGTTGCTTTTCCTGCATTTGTTGCTTGACCCACATTTGTTTACTGAGAGTTCAGCACTGAGAGTTCAGCCCCTTACCCCATCCCTGTTCTCCAGGGCAGTTTCAGCATCCCACCTCCACCTCTGCTGTCAGTGTTAGATTACAGTTTGCAGTTTGTGCTGTTCAGTTTTGTTGGGAGGGGTTCAGTCTGCCCAGGGACTGTGCTGGATTATGTTCCTGGGGTGTGGGTAGAGGAGTCGCACATTCTTCAGATTCACACAAGCAGCTTTGGAGCCATCCAGCTGGAAGAAATGGCATTACTTTTCTCTGTGCAGCATGGCATAAGAAGGCTTTCCATGGACTAGGGGTCCAGGATGTGGCAGAGTTTGATTCTGATTGATGCTGAGTCTTCTGCTTGTTGGGAGAAAGAAACAACACACATGCACACACACTCACACACACAAATAGAAATGGCCAGGGGGCTTTTTTCCTAGGGCCGGACACACCTTGCTGGCTGTACCAAGCAGGATTTTTTTCGGCTGTTAGGTACAATTAAAAGCTGATTTAAGGGTCAGTCTTTGAATTTTATGTGCACCTAATGTGATGGCAGTTATCATTTTGGTGAGAAGCAATCAGAATTACCCACGTGTAGCTCCAACATCTCAAGGTGGTTTCTGGAGTCACAGAGTTTAGGATTTTTAATTCCCTACCCTAACTGCCAGCTTGGATTCTTCAACATGTTCATTTTTAAATAACTTTGCTGTCTAATATAATTTCTCTACTCACCCCAATTCATTTTAGGCCATTTAAAAATTTTTTTTACAGATTTTAGTGTTTTTTCAGATAACATCCACTTATGCATGTATAAAATTACAAATGTTGGACTTTTCAATACACAATTGATTGTACAGCACATCTAAATTCTATTGAATCCCAATTTACATTATTTTTCTAAGGTTTTAGACAGTATTAGATTTGTCAGTATTTGAAGTTCCTACTCCAACCATAGATTCTACTTAATGGAAAAATCTGAAACTTTTTCAAAGTATTTTAGTTTGTTTTGTATTCATTCCAAACATAAAGAGGAAGCAACAAAGATGTTCCTTCTGCAAAACAAAATTAATAAATAAATTGAACTAAGGGTGAGAGTAGTTCCTCCTATCACGGGCCTTCTATTGCTCAAGTATGTACCTCACACAAGAAAAAATATAACACTAAATACAACAGGAAAAATATATCCCCAACTAAAAAATATTCACTGCCTTCCAACTTTGCCACATATAAAGTAATCTACAATTTAGGAAGAAACCAACAACTTACTGTTTTTAAAAAGGCAGAAGATGGGCCAAGGCAGTTCACAGAAAAAGAAATTCAAATGGCAATTGAATATAAAAGGGTAATCAATCTCACTCAAAAGAAATGCAAATAGAAACCATTCTGAGATACAATTTTTCATCTTCCCAACTGTCAAAAATCCAAAATGTTAGAACCATCTTCATATTGTAGTTATACTGAAATTTGCATTCTCGTACATTATGAGTGGGAATGTCAATTGGGAAACACCCTACAGAGAGCAATCTGGTAATGCGTATGTAATTCAAAAATACATATGCTGCTTTACCAAACAACCCCACCTCTGGGAATTGATCTTACACATATATGTATGAACATGACAAATGAGATGTAAATCAAGGTTTTCATAGTAACCCCTTTTGCAATTGGATATGCAAGCACAAGTAAATGCTTCCCAGTGCAATATGGACAGAAGTCATGGGCATCAGTACCAAAGAAACTACTAGTTTGATCCATTCTTTCTTCCTTCCTCTTAGTTAGAATAGTCATAATCAAAGTGTCCTTGGGAGTTACACTCCTTGATTCTGCTGTCTAGGTCAACTTTAGGTCAGAGTTATTTATAATAAGCATACCAAGTACATATAGATTTCCTTTTTTAGAGGTAGCCCAAGCTGGCCTGGAATTTGCTATGTAGCCCAGGCTGGACTAGAATTCATGATCTTCCTGCCTCAGCCTCCCAAGTGCTGGGATAAAAGCAGTATAGTATCATGCTCAGCCTATAAATTTATTCTTACTAAAAATGCATTTTGAAAGTTTGGAAGGACTTTGTATTTTCAAAAATCTCAACCAAGGTAAAGAATCAGCTACACAAACCCAATCTGATTTCATGAATTTTTTCGTATAGAAGTCTAAGGAAACAATTAGATTCTAAATGCCATTTAGGCCAGGGATGAGCTGTATTTCTGTTTTTAGTTTGAGCTCAGTGTTAAAAAATAACCACTTGTGTCTTTGAAAAAGTAAGAACAAAAATAAGGAAATAAAGAAAAGTAGAAGGAAGGGAAGAAAAGAAAAAGGAAAGGAAAGAAAGAAATGAGGAAATATGTAAAGGAATACCATGTTCAATTTCTACTGTGAATTTCCGAAAAACGAAAGGCATGTCTTTTAACTATATCTAAATTGAAACAGGTATAATGAGAGGGAGAGGAAGGTAACATATTTCAATCAAATGACTGCATAAAGTGGAAAACTGATAATGTCACCAGAGAAATTATAAATGGGTAGTATTTCATGGACATGCTAAGTTGTGCCACCCTAATATTAAATCCCACAGTTCTGGCAATGACAGCCCTAGAACATATGTTTGACTAGTCTTCATGTTGATAGACTATCAAGACCAAAATAAGAATCATCCAGACTTCCAGGTGCCATTTGGCATAATTAGTTTATAATTGTATAGAGGCAGTATTATCTTTCTGATATCAGGTTGTAACAATGTTTGAGGAATCTGTATTGAGAAAGGGTGAAATCCCTCCCACATGTGAAAAATTTTATTATTTTTTAATTTCACTGTATATTGTGCAGTTTAATTTTTGTATCTGTATCCAGGTTATAGTTATGTCTTTTTCATATAAACTATGGAATACCTATTATCAGGTTCATAAATAAATAATATGCTATCAGATATTTATAGAGACTGTTAAATACACAGATTGATATGTGATAAAAATTACCATCTTTACAATAATGAAGCACACATTGAGGAAGATAGTATATATTTCTATTTAGCCTATCTTGTAAGACTCTCCTTAAAGTTTTATAGTTTTCCACATGTAAGTCTTGTACATTTTGCATTGTTTATTCTTAGGCTTGAAATTTGATGGAAGTAGAATATTTTGTTTCACTTTGTCAACATTTGTTTACTTTCAAATCATAAGTGTTATTTTAAAATTAATTTATAATACTTCATTTGATGTCACCAAACACAGCTACTCAGATTGTACAATATATGATACTAGGATATATTTTCATATATACTGCAATATGAGTGACACCCCCTGGAGTTATCTACAGCCTTAATATTTTATATTTCAATGAATTTGGCTCTCTGACTAAAGTTTATACTTTAATATCCTTCTTTTTAATTCCAAATTAATTTTATTAAGAAGAAAAGTCAAATATTCTATGTGATTTTTGCATGTTTTGCCTTTTCTGTTATCATCTCAATAGTTCGCTCAGGCCTGTAAGCAACAGATGCATTATTGATGCCAACAAACAATTATGTAAAGAATGAAAGTACATTAACAATGGTGAGACATGCAACATTTTTTCTCACTTGGCTGATTTGTTTCCATAACTGTTTTCACAATCACATTAAACTCAGCATGCATAACACAGAATTGATCTCCTCACCCCAAACAGTATCTCCTAGTGGCTTATCCTTTCTCCATCAACTGGTCTCAGGTGCCTAAGTTTGAAAAGCTCAGAGACATGTAATCTACCCCCAACTAATCCTCAAATTCAATCAATTCTTCCCTCGTGATGCATTTCAAATCCACCTATGAATTTCTTCATTCACTGCCATTATCTTAGACAAGACTCATATTGCAATAGTCTCTGATTTCCTTAATTATGACACTTTAACACAGAAAAGTACTTTTATTCTCAACATACAGGTCCATCCTTACCCCATTCTCTGAGACTAATTTTTTTCACTAGTAGTCAGCCAAGAAAAAACAGCATCAAACTTGCTTGGTTCTCTGTTTCCCCTGAGTTCTTAATAACTGGATTCCCTTCTCTAATCATACTTTATTACATTCTACCACTGTTCTCCTAGCCTCTCTCCTATCCTGACTTTGCCCTTCTCTAAAGCACATCAGAGTCTTCTGAGCATCAGTACCCATCTGCTGAAATATTTTAATTGAAGTTTTGCTAACATGACCTGCACTAGCTGCAGGTCAGTCACATATGATACTTTATTTGACTTAGAGAAAATATTTGAATTTCATTTCCATATTCAGAACAATATCCTTGGCTTTAGCCTACAGATGTTCTCAGATCACTTGAACATTGAATAGCAATTAGTGATTGCTAAATTGAACAATTAAAGTTGGCATGTTTAAAACAAATGGCTACACTGAAATACTAACCAGATAATAGAAAAAAACAGCAGTTTTCATTTTTCTGAAATGTACATCCACCACAATTTAGCCATAAAAGTCAGTTAGCCAAATGCTTTCATTTATAAATGTCATAAATGTGCAAATTTTTACTTCAAAGTCAGTGCTTAACACAATATTGCTAATTGAAAATTGAAAATGTCAATAATTTTCATTGTATTTTTTATTTGAAACAATTAGTGTTTATGTCAGACATATAAATAAAACAATGAGAAATTATGCATTTCTAAGGGAGTACTTCAAAATCACGTGGAATTTAATCATGCCTGCAAAAATGTTTGTTAGAAAATTGGACTCAAATATGAGAACTCTCTGAAATGACTTTGAGGTTTGTGTTACTTGCATTTTCTTCTACTTATGGAAGTTTATATCAGATGCCATTAGTGTCAAATTTTCTAAAGCAGCACAAAAAGCATGTGGCTACATGTTTTGATATGCTTAAGTGATATTTGATAGTACTGCAGAGTAGATAAATGGACAGACAGACAAGTAAACATAAAGTTTTAAGTAGAACTTTTCTATATTTTGAATGGTATTTTATCTAAAGTTTCAAGTATTTATTTTAACTTAAAAGTTCTATTTTCCCCCATGAGTAATTAAGACTATTAAAGGCAATGATTCTGCATAAGTTCAAAGCTTCTGAAAGAGCCTTGATGAAAGTCACCATCCCTCAATGTTCTCTTGGTTTGGTGGAATCCTCTGGATAGTCAAGCCCAGTCTGTTGCTGAGCCAGCCTATTAAAGTCAGGGAAATAGATTCTGAGGAAATCATCATACTCAGGGCCCTCCAAAGAGCTTCCTATCCAAATCCAGGTGAAAGTCCTTAAGAGAAAGCCAAGAGTTAAAGCCAGGGAGGTCCGAAAAAGAGCATTGTGCCCAATGAGAGAATCAGGGTCACTGGTGTCACGGATATAGCCAGGAATCAAAACCCAGATGGATTTGAGTGTGGTCAAATGGGGGCAAATAAATTAGCTTTGGCACAACTCACTTTCAAAGGGGACAAGCTCAACTAAACACTAGTGCTCCAATTGGTATCACAGATATTTGTAGAAAAGACATTATAGTAGTGCCTTCCAATATAAGTCTCTCCATTTTGATCATAACTTATGGAGAATAGACTACCAATGGAAAAAGAAAAGTGTGCTTGCCAATAATAAAAGGGAGAAATTCTTTTTAAACAATCATACATTTATTAAAACATCACAACGCATACCATAAATATGTACAATTATTATATGTCAATTAAAATTAAGTAATTGTAATTAAAATAAAAAATTAAGTCAGGCTAGAGATGTGACTTAAGTGGTAAGCACCTGTCTGCAAGCACAAGGCCCTGAGTTCAAATCCCAGTACAGCCAACAATAAGATAAAGTCAATGAATTAAGTAGATAACTGCATATAATCAATTATATCTGAGATTATTAACTAACATTCTCTATTAATTGACTCATCTACATGCCCATGATACAATCATAACAGATGGCTATAAGAAAGACCCTCGGGCTCTACAGCATTCTGAAGTACTTTCTTAGTAAATGATGAACACATTATACTTTGAATGGTTTGGAAGTCAAACATAATCTACTTTTTCTTAAAGAGGAAATTAATACAATTAAACATTTTAACTTTCTACTTATTAAGTGCAGTCAAATAACAGACATGGTACTTTTCTTTATCAGAATATTTTATGAATCATATCAAAATCATGCCATATAACAGAAAGTTTTCTGAGTCAGCAAAAATATAATGACATCACTGAACATGAGGAATAATATTAGAGTTCTGTTATAAAATAATAATAATACTTGAAATTTGTTAAACATGTACTATTTTCCAGGCTCTAGTTTAAATACTTAACATATTTTGTTTTCTAAATCTGGACAGTAATATGATTTAGCATTTGATATTATTATTAATTTCCTAGTTGAGAATGGAGGTTTAGAAATGTTAAATAACTTGGTCAGTTTTACACAGCCAATAAATTATCTATCATAGGCAGTTAGGAGGCAGACATAAATGGAAGGATATGATGATGCAAAAATAGCTACATTTTTGAATGGACACAATGCATTGCACTCAATTTATAATTGAGAAGCCGTGACTTAGAGGTTAAAAGCTTTAGCTAGTGTACAGGAAAGAAACAGAATTCATCTTTGATCTTTTATTTATGTGCAATGATATAAAATTACTAATATGTGAACTGATATTTTTTCTCTTTTTTTTTAAGATAGTCTCAGTATGTAGCCCAGGCTGGCCTTGAACTCGGGATCTTGCTGCCTTCTCCTCCCAGGTGCTGGGATTGCAAATGGGTGACTCAATGCTTGGCTACATGAACAATTTTTTTACTAACAAAATGACATTCTCATGTGATTCAGGGCAATACAAAGCACTTAAAAGCACAATTACATTGTATCAAGGTTAGAAGTCATATTACCCATACTAATACTCTCTATGAAATAAATAATTTGGCAATGAGATATAAATATGATTTGTTGGGCATGAATAAAATCTTACCAATGATTTTAAACTTAGAAAGTATCTATTGCTATAGTGGTTTGATTCAAACAATAACTTACTATGTTTAAAATAACTTTAACACTTTTATCCAAAAATTTTGAAATACTTTAAAACCATTAGTTCATAAATTGTATATCTCATTCTTAAACAGCTTGGAAAGTAAGACATGAAAAATTTAAGTGGCTTTTTGCTGTCATTCAATGAGTCAGCAGTGAGAGCAACAGCTTGAGTTATGGGAAATTATTTATTCTGTGCCACATAGTTAACTTCACAATGTCACATCAGAGGACATATTTTGTTTGGCTTTCCTATAATTAATATTCCTCCAACACAATTCTACCTAAGCAAATATATTAAAAATAATTTGGCAATAATATGTAATGAATGAACCAGTTGAAAACTATAAAACACTGGCAGTTCGGTTGGCCCATCTTCATATTGGCACCACAGTAGCGACACTCTTTCATTGCAGAGTTAGAGCCACTTGTGAGAGCCCAGAGTCATGTTATTCACAATCTTCCACTTTCTTTTTATTTTTTTCTCTTCAGAAGATCCCATTTTATTTAGAAAATATGTAAGAAAATAAATAAATATAATAGAGTGTGACAGTGCTTTGACAGTATGTGGTCAAGGATAGGTATTTTTATTAGTCAGGGTTCTATGGTGGTATCAGAAACCCAACTAACTTACTTAGACAAAAAAAAAAAGGAACTACCTTAGAAAGATTAGACTTGATCCACATTCAGTCATATGAAATCTCTTGGTTCAATTAATATTCACATGTCATTTCACATTTATGATCTGTGGAGTTTCTGAGTTTTTCATATTCTATTTGGCCAGTTCTTCACACTAGGGTATAGTGTTTTTTTCAGCACTGGAGTTTGAACTCAGAGCCTCACGCTTGCTACACATGTGCTCTACCACTTGAACCACTTTCCCAGTCCCCAATTCCTTACTCTAAATTCAATGTCTCATTACATATTTGTTGAGCAAAGGAATCTCTCATGATGCAAAGAGGACCCAAAACATTGAGATGTCAGCAATCTACAGAATTAAACTACTGCATTTGTGGTCTGGTGAAATGCTTGGGATCCTGAGAAAAAATGCCCCTTCATGGTGACTTCACCAGTGTATGCTTTGTCCAAAATAAGTTTTCACCAGTAGAAAAATGTGTATACATACACTTCTTCTCTTGCATGGTTCTGATTTGCACATGCTTCTGTTGCCGAAATTTAGCTAAATAATACCAATCCCAGACAGCACCATTCAAACTTCAATTACCACAGTACATTAATTCTGAGAAACTGCTTAAAGTACAAACTTCGCTGCCAGCTCTTTAGTCCACTGATCACTCCATAAAGCAACGTGTACTGTGATTGGTGACAAATTGTGTCCCGTTTAGTCTGTCAGTGATTGATTACTAGGCATTTTTTATTCAGCTCACACTCAGACAGCAAAGTGTATAGTTGTGTTGCCTCCTTGTTTCCCTGTGATAAATCCATGTGGCGTTTTACCAAAAAAAGTGAGCAAAAAAGTGTAAGTACAACAATAGTAGAAGTAAAATTCAAATAGATCATTAATAGATTTATGGGAGAAATAGGTGACCATGGGAATGTTAACACCACTGCCATTTGAGGAACTTTAGATCTATCCAGAGAAACTTAGTGAAGGTGAACTTAAGTGACATGAGAGAGGGAAGTGATTGTGACTAAAAGAAGAAAATTTTTCCAGAGGTAACAATGCTAGCAAAAAAATCTTCACATTAAATGAACCCTTAGAGATACTTCATGACATTGAATGAATAAAGGACAAAATGTTGAAAGTTGATCCCATATCAGAGAAGAGTATGGCAATTCTACAAACCAAAAAAATTTTTCTTGCTATACTGTTATGAATAAGTTGTATCTGAATAAATAAAACACTTTAATTCTCAATGTTTGTAATGTCTTAAATTACAAGGTACTAAATAAATATTAGTTTTATTATTTTTAATTTCTCTATCATTTATAAATAAAGAGTTTTGGTATTTTGACAAGAATTTTCAAAGGTCACAGAATAAATACAATTTTCCCATTGATGGTTGTGATCATTTTACATGATTTCAAATTGCATGATCATTTTTATTCTCTTGTCCTACTCTACAGAGTGAGTACTTCGTATATTTTATTATGAATCATAATCAAGTTCTTGATAATAGCTAGAGATAATGGATTAGGATAACAGATAAATGAAAAACTATCTGTTTGAAGGCATTAGAGAACTGCAAAAAAATAGACTTTCTTTGAACATAAGAGAGAAGTTTCAAGTAAATAGAACTTCAGAGAACTACAGAGCTTCATAGTTCACTAAAAGTGCTCACTACCAGATTATCAATGAATTAAAATGTGAATAACAAATGAAGGAAGGAATTCAACTTGCAATTATGATAGTTACCAGGTCAGGGAAGGTAGTGTTGATAATTACTCTTTGGGTGATAAACAAATCCCAAGACAGTTTTCAATTTGCCTGGATTAGAAGGTCATGAGGCAGCTGGTGTGTAATGCATTGCCAGCATCCCTTTTCTTTTGACCACAGAAAACTTGACTAGAGAAGGTCAACAGTTGAAAGAGAATGATAATTTGAGTCCAGATTTCTCATCTGATATTATCATTACTGCGTACCACAAATGTGTTTTGAAAAAAGAAGCAAATATATTGCATTTAAAGATAGAACTCCTTAGGGAATTACCCATATGTAAACATAGAAGCATCTTGCTGATCACAGTGGATTTTTCTATTTTCTTTCCAAGTTCCAATACCCATTATTAATGAGGTATATTTACCCTGTGCTTTGTTTCTTGCAACACTGCAAGGAAGACCATGGCCTATGATGCCCACCATTTCTACTAATTCCCTCATAAATTTGCTAATATTTTGTTTGACACCTCTTTCTATGACTCCAGCCAAAAATTCAGAGTCTAGCCCTGAAAATCAATAACCAGCTACTAAATTTTAACTATCAATTCTATGCCCTCCTGGTACAAATTCTGGATTTCCTATTTAACACTTAGGAAATTCAATATAAATGGTTTAATTTCATCATTATACAAGTCTATATACTCCTGCTGCAAATGGAAAGTACATATCATTCTAAATATGGAGACTCCAGAACACATTTTATTTTATTTTTTATTATTGTGCTGGGTGGGGGTATATTGTGGCATTTACAAAAATTCTTTGACAATTTAAATTCTTGACAAGAAACTGTAGCCAATTTTTTATCACTTCGATAACAGTAAAGACATCTCTGAAAAAAATCACTTCCATTTGATATCACATTTTGAAAACTTGATAAGCTGTGATTTCACAGTCAATGTACATTAATGATATTCTGGTTATCTTAGAAATAAACATAAATAACTATATCAGGGAAAAAAGTGATGGAGAATTGTTCCCATTAGTTCTTGGT
Organism: Castor canadensis; assembly: GCF_047511655.1. NCBI lineage: Eukaryota > Metazoa > Chordata > Mammalia > Rodentia > Castoridae > Castor > Castor canadensis. The sequence goes on from NC_133405.1 coordinate 120,080,509, forward strand.
CTAGAATTACAACACTTATCTGAGAAAACCATATGGAGGAAGTTGAAAAGCACAAGTGTTGTTTTTCTGATACGGTGATACATAGGTAGCAAAATAATAACACTATGTTAAAACTTCAGGATTAAAATATATGACATAATATATAGAAATAAATACACCATAAACAATATAAGAATATAGAATTATTTGGAGAATTTTAATATGAAAAATAACAAGCTAATGAGTGTTCTTTTTAGGATTTTACTTAAATAACCTTGAATTCTATTCAGTTGTGTATTTTGTAGATTTTTCAGCTCTAGCAATGACAAAATAGGTTAATTCAGACCAATTCTTCCACAAAAAACCTTCATGTATATGTAAAGTCATCAGAAAGCTACCAAGGTAGTAAGCATTTGCAGGGCAAAGATTCAAAAAAGAACTAAGCCTGGGATTTGGTAATTCAAAGAGAGATAAGAGGATCTGGGTCAGAAGCAGTATTTGATTAATTTAAAGACTTTTCCTAATCTGATACTAGGCATCAAGATTCGAGATCTTAGATGTAATGTCAACATCTAGCAGAATAAATAAAAAGAAAACCATATCTAGAAACAATGTATTAAAACTGTTGAAAACCAAAGACTAAAATGAAACTATAAAAAGTGCCCAAAGATAAAAATAATACATTAACTTAAAAGGAGTGAAAATAAGACTCAAAAATAAGTTTTAAAGAAAAGCAACTCTCATATATCTGGCAAGATGGCGTAGTAGAAACTTTCTCCACCTTACTCCAGGAATGAGAACAGTCAGGGTAACAAAGGAGAGACTGTATTGGGAGAAGAGGAAGAACACCAAGAACCAGAGAACTAAAAAGCTTGACAAAATAGACAGGTGACAGAGGAAATTAGATGGTTTTCAACTCCAGTCCTGACTCACCCAAAGAAAGAGGAAGACAAGGCCTCCCACACAAGCTAAACTAGCTTGCCTTGGTGACAAACTAGCAGACCTAGCTGTGGGACAAGCCCATACTTCTGGCAAACCTTAAACTTAGTGTAGGGAATTGGTGGGACACTAACTCCCCCAGCATGACAGGCTATCTTTGGACAAGAAAGACAATTTTTCACCTAGCTATGGCAAGGTGCCATCACAAGAGAAAGCCTACTGTTCAAAACTGAGCTACTTGGGGAACTTGAAAACAAGGAACAATCACAGCTCTGTAAGTAGGGATGGAGAGCTCATTGGGATGGAGCCACAGTGTCTGGAATAGAGACAGTCATAAGGGGCAGTTGTGAAGAAGGAGAGGGACTGATGTGGACAACCTGAGAAGTTTAAGCATCCAGGAACTAGGGAAACTAAAGGTGCAGCAGTTGACAACCCCACCCTATCTGGTCAGAGCAAGTTTCGTTGCATGAGGATCATTCAGAAACAGAGCACAAAGCCTATGTCTGGCCTCTTGAGAGATCAGGTTCCAGGAGCTGCCAGCTGGCTGTGGGGATCTGTTGTCACATGTGGTTTGAGACTGAGCTACACTGGGGATTTGAAAACAAGGAACAATCATAGTTCAGGGAATCTTTGGGCACCAGGCCACAGTGTCCAGGAGAGAGACGGCCACGAAAGGTAGTTGTGAAAAGGCAGAGCATCTGACATGGAACTGCAGAAAAGTTTAGGCATCTGAGAGTTTAGGTGGTGAAGGGCATTGTGGTTGGTGGCCCTGCCTTCCCTATCTAGAGTAAATCCCATTATCTGAGAACTACAGCAGAAGAACCAAGCACATGGCATGTGGGGTGCAATGACTACAGGAGTTCTCTGCCAACTGCAGGCATTTGCTGCCAAGCAGAGTTTCAGACTGAGTTACCCTGGGGACTTGTAAACCAAGGAAAAACTATGGCTCAGGGGGTCTTGGAATGCCCTGCTAAGTGCTAGGGTGGTAGGCATTCGTGGGAGAGGGTCATGGAGAAAGAAATGGTTTGATGTGGACTCACTGAGAAGTTTAAACAGCTGGGAAGTTGAGCAGAGAAGGATATGGTAGTTGATGGACCTACAGTCTCTGGCAAGACCAAGTCTCATTGCATGAGGATCACTGCAGAACTAACACCACATCTGTGGCTGGCAGAGTACTCAGCATCCAGGAGAAGGACTTGTTGTGGCTGTGAGGGCTTGCTGCCACATGTGGCTAAGAGCTCTGAGCACAGGAGGGATCACATGGTATCTTCTAGCTTCCTCCTTCTCAGAGGGTGACAAACTACTGGGCAGGAACTGAAAGAACTGAGACTTGCAGGCAGAGCAACTGAGTCCTTCACTTCTCTATCACCAGTGAAGAACTCAGTGCTCAGTTTTCCCCCCTCACTATCAGATTCAGGTGCATTTGTGGGACAACACTAGGGTTGCACATGTGCTGCCATGGGGGCATAAACTAGGGGCCTACGCAGAGTGAGAACCTTCCTGGCCTATAGACTACAAAACTTCATGTGGCCAGCAGCAGCTTTCAGTAAATAAAGAAGGGAAGCTTTTAAGGTGTAAGCAGCATGGAAGTGGGCAAATTATCTTGACTAGCACTGCCCTCAACCAACATATAACATCAATCCATACACAAGGAACTACAAGAGACTCCTACTAGTTTTCCTCTGAGTGGTGCTGGGGATCAGGCCTGGGACCCTGGGCATATAGGCAAAAGTTTGGCTGCTAAGATACCCCCCAGTCCAGTGGTGAAAAACTATACCACAACCTTCCAACTACACAGCCCTGCCTTAACATTGAGAACACTTCAGCTGCAAGGTTACAGGTGATGAAAACTTCCAACCAATGACCTGGCCTCAAATGCACAGATCTCAATGCAGAAGAAATATGAGATTCCAAGGCAATATGACACCTTCGAAGGCCATCAAATCCAGAGTAACAGACACTAAGGATAGTGAAGTGGAAGAAAGCACAGACAAAGAACTTAAAAGAACTATTATAAGAATGACCAATAAAATTCTGGTGTTTATGCACACCAGAATGGATTCCAAGAAAATACAAATAAACAGCTGAAAGAACTCCAAGAGAATACAAAATAAACTGCTGAATGAAATAAGAAAGACAAATACTGTGTACACATGTATATAAATGCAAAAATGATACCTATTGAAACTATTCCAGGAATGGGGGGAGGGTGAATAAAAGAAAGCAAGGGAGTCAGTGAATCCAAGTAGGATATATTTGATATATTGTAAGAACTTTTGTAAATACCACAATGTACCCCCCACCCAGCACAATAAAAAATATAAAAAATAAAGTAATAAAAAAAGAAAGATGAAATGTAAGAAATGAAAGAAGAAATCAATAAAGATATAGAAATCCTGAAATTCTGGAAATGAAAAGCTCATTAGTTAAAAAAAAAAACCTCAATTGAAAGCACCTGTACTAGAAAATATCAAAATACTAGGGCCTTCAGACAAGGTAGATGTATTATAATAGCCAGACAAAGTAAAAGAGAAAAATAAGAAGTATGAGTGAAACCCATGATACCTCTGGGAAACTACTAAGAGACCTATGAATCATGGGCATAGAAAACAAGTGCAAGTTAAAGGGATAGAAAGATCTAATAAAATAATAGGAGAAAATTTCCCAAATCTTGAGAAAGAGACAGTTATACAGATACAGCAGGCTTTTAGTACACTCAACAGACAAGACCAGAAAGTTAAAACATTAAACATACAAAATAATAAAATAATGTTTAAAGCTGCAAGAGAGAAGTGCCAAGTCACATATAAAGGCAAACCCATAAGAATAACAGCAGATTTACCAAAAGAAACTAAAAGCTGGGAAGGCAAGGAATGATGTATTTCAAGCCTTGAAAGGTATTAACTGCCAACCTAGATTATTACTTCATCCAGCAAAGCTATCCTTCATAATTGAAGGTGAAATAAAAACGTTCCATGATAAACAAAAACTAAAGGAACTCATGCAATTTTTACTTCTTAATTTAATAATGAAAAGAACATAGTGGGCGTATTAGAATATTTTCAAGTTAATTTAACTTTGAAAATCAATTAATGTAAATCACCAGTTCTCTCAATAGATGTAGGAAAGATATAACAAAACATCTTACTGCGCCAAAACAAGACACATTCCTAATTGGGTAAGAGTTGCAATTGGAACAATCGTCATTTTTAGTGATACAATAATAAAAGATTTTTCCAAAGGTGTAAGAATAAAATAAGAATGCCTATAAGCACTGCATCTGGTTGATATTATACTAAAATACTTAGTGCAATCAAGGAAAGTAAAAGAAATAAAAGTCATAAGAATTAAAAAACAATAAACAAAACACATGCTTCCTTTTTGAAAAAAATTTTATTGTGCTGGTTAGGGGTACATTGTGGCATCCAGAAAAGTTCTTATAATATATCAAATATATCATACTTGAATCCACTCCCTCCATCATTCTTCTTTATCCACCCTCTCCCCCATGCCTGGAATAGTTTCAACAGGTATCATTTTTCCATTTACATACATGCATACACAGTATTTGCACTTTATACACCCTCCAACACCCTTTCCCACATCCTCCCCCCTCCCACTGGAACCAAAGCCCCAGGTAGGAACTGTTCTGCCCTCCTGTTCTCCAATTTTCTAAAAGAAAAAAAAATGACATTTTAATTTCTTTAAGATAGCTATACGGGGAGTTTCCCTGTGACATTTTCATATATATTTTTATAACCCAAATTAGTACATCTCTGTTATTTTTCTTCTTTTGACCTTAGTCCCCTTCTTATGGTAATTTCAACAAGTTTAAAAATCCTGTATTCCTTCTTGTATGGGAAGTACGCCAACCATATTCACCTTCTTAACCTTCTACTTTTACTCTCTCCCTCGTGCATGTGACATCCCCTTAGCATGACCTGTTTTTCATAATATTGCTTGTATTTATATTACATCTATATTCCACATATGAGAGGAAAGCATACAGCTTTTGGCCTTCTGAACCTGGCTAACTTCAATTTGATGATATTCTCCAGTTCCATCCATTTATCTGCAAATGACACAATTTCTTCCTTTTTTGTAGCTGAATAAAATTCCATCTACATAAACACCATATTTTCTTAATCAATTCATCAGTAGTGGGACATCTGGGCTGTTTCCATAACTTAGCTACTGTGAATAATGCTTCGGTAAACATGTGTGTGCAGGTGCCTTTATTATAACTTTACTTACATTCCTTTGGTTACATCCCTAGAAGTGGTATTGCTGGATCATAAGGCAGTACTATTTTTAGTTTTTGAGGAGCCTTCATACTGCTTTCCATAGTTGTTGTACTAATTTACACTCCCACCAACAGTGTATGAGGGTTCCTTTTCCCCCACATCCTTGGCAACATTTGTTGTTTGTGTTTTTGATGGTAGCCATTCTAACAGGAGTGAAGTGGAATCTTAGTGTGATTTTGATTTGCATTTCCTTTATGGCCAGGGATGGTGAGCATTTTTTCATGTTTTTGGTCATTTGGACATCGTCCTTGGAAAAGGCTCTGTTAAATTCATTTGCCCATTTCTTCATTGGGTCATTGATTTTTTGGAAGTTTAGTTTTTTTGAACTCCCTGTATATTCTGGTTATCAATCAGTCCCTTGTCAGAAGCATAGCTGGCAAAGATTTTCTCCAATTCTGTGGCCAGGCTCTTCAATTTAGTGACCATTTCTTTAGTTGTGCACAAACTTTTTAATTTCATGTAGTCCCATTAGTCAATTTTCTTTCTTAGTTGTTTAGCCATTTGAGTTCATAGGAAGTCATTGCCTATGCCAATTGCTTCAAGTGTATTCCCTGCTCTTTCCTGCACTAGCTTCAGGGTTTCAGATCTTATATTAAGGTCCTTAATCCACTTAAATGATGCTTGCATGGGGTGAAAGTTTCAGTTTTCTGCATGCAGAGATCCAGTTTTCCCAGCAACATTTGTTGAAGAGGCTGTCTTTTCTCTATTATATGATTTTTAGTGCCTTTATTAAAAATCAAGTGGGCATAACTGCTTGGATTCATATCTGGGTCTTCTGTTCCACTAGTTTTCATATCTGTTTTTGTGCCACTACCATGCTGTTTTTATTGCTATGGTTTTGTAGTACAGTTTGATGTTGGGTATTATGACACCTCCAGCATTGCTCTTTATGCTCAGTATTGCCTTGGCTATTTGTGGTCTTTTGTACTTTTAAATGAACTTTAGGGTTGATTTTTCAATCTCAGTGATGAAAGTCATTGGAATTTTAATGGAAATTCCATTGAACATATAGATTGCTTTTGGCAATATAGCCATTTTCACAATATTGATCCTACCAATGCATGGGCATGGGAGATGAAATTCATCTTTTGTAGTCTTCTTCAATTTCTTTCCTCAATAGTTTATAGTTTTCTTTGTAAAGGTCTATCACTTCCTTTGCTAAGTTTATTCCTAGGTATCTTACTCTTTTGAACACAGACTCAAAAATTATTCATTAAAAATTATTCATATATTCATTAAAAATTATTATGCTATATTCTTTTTCAGTGTATTCATGTTGGTGTATAGAAAGGCTACTGATTTTTGTAAATTGATTTTGCATCCTGCTACTTTGCTGAAGCTGTTTATGGTGTCTAGGAGTTTTTTGGTGGAGTTTTTTGGGTCTTTTAGGTATAAGATCATGTTATCTGCAAATAAGGATAATTTGACTTCTTCCTTACCTGTTTGTATTCCTTGTATTTCTTCTTCCTGTCTTATTGCTCTAAGAAGCATTTCCAAGACTATGTTGAATAAGAGTGGAGAGAGTGGGCACCCTTGTCTCATTGCTGCCTTTAGAGAAAATGGTTTCAGTTTTTCCTCATTTAGTATGATTGCTGGCTATAGGCTTGTCATATAAAGCCTTTATAATGTTGAGGTACACTCCTTCTATTCCTAGTTTCAGAGATTTTACCATGAAAGGATTTTGAATTAAATCAAAGACTTTCTGCTTCTATTGAGATGATCAAGTGGTTTTTGTCTTTGCTTCTGTTAATATGCTGTATCGCATTTAATGATTTGCATATGTTGATCCATCCCTGCATCCCTGGGATGGAACTGAGTTGGTCATGTTGTTGAATTCAGTTAACTAACATTTTATTGAGAATTTTTGCATTTATGTTCATTAAAGAGATTGGCTTGTATATATATATATATATAGTTGTGTCCTTGTCCTGTTTTGGGATGAGTGTAATACTGGCTTAATAGAATGAGTTTGGCAGTGTTCTTTCCCTTTCTATTTAATGGAAAATTTTAGGACTGTTGGTATTAGTTTTTCTTCAAAGGTCTGGTGAATGAGTATAATACTGGCTTCATAAAATGAGTTAGGCAGTGTTCCTTCCCTTTCCATTTCATAGAAAAATTTTAGGAGTGTTGGTATTAGTTTCCTTCAAAGGTCTGGTAGAATTCAGTGGTGAATCAGTCAGGTACTGGAGTTTTCTTTTTTTGGGGGACTATTCATTGCTGCTTCAATTTCATTGTGTGTTATAGATCTGTTAGGTGATTGATATCCTCTTGGTTCAATTATCTTTTCAAAGAAACTGCTTTTTGTTTCATTTATTCTTTGTATATTTTTTGTATCTATTTTGTTGATTTGGGCCCTTTTTTTACTTCTTTCCTCTGCCTGTTTTGAGTTTAGCTTGTTTTCATTTTTTTAAGAGTTTGAAATGCAGCGTTAGGTCATTTATTTGAAATCTTTCTGTGTTTTTAATGTATGCATCCATGGCCATAAACTTTCCCCTTAGGACTGCCTTTGCTGTGTCCCATAGGTTCTGATAGTTTGTGCTTTCATTCTCATCAAATTCCAGGAGCTTTGTGATTTCCTCCCTTATTTCTTCAATGACACACTGATCAAGCAGCAATGTGATGTTCAGTTTCCAGATATCTGAGTATTTTCTGCTGTTTCTTTTGTTGTTGAGTTCTTGTTTTATTGGGTTGTGGTCAGACAGTATGCAAGGGGTTATTTCAGTTTTCTTATATTTGTTAAGATTTGTTTTATGACCTAAAATATTGTCTATTTTGGAGAAAATTCCATGGGCTGCTGAAAATAATGGATATTGTCCTATTGCAGGATGGAATACTCTGTAGATGTCTGTCTGGTCAATTTGATCTACGGTGTCATTCAGTTCTAGAGTTTGTTTGTTTATTTTTTGGTCCATATGGCCACCTATTGGTGACAGAACACATTGTTTCGGTGGTACTGGTGTTTGAATTCAGGGCCTCATGCTTGCTAGGCAGGCACTCTACCACTTGAGGCACTCCACCCACCCAACAATTGTTTTTCAAATTAATATGATTAATTAGAAAATCCAAAAGAATATACAGGTAAATTAGTATGAATACATTTAAATTAGTGTAAATACACATTTAGTAAAGTCCCAAATATTAAATATGCAAAAATCATTTACATTTCTATATATTACAACAATTAGAAAATGAATTTTAGAAACCAATAGTGTTTACAATAGGAGAACAAAACAGGAATAAATCAAATAAAATGCATGCACAAAAAAACTATAAAACATTACTGAGAAAAAAATAAAGACCCAGGAGTCAATGGGGGAAAACACCATATTTATAAATTGAAAAGTAAATATTTAAAGATGTCAATTCTCTTTAAAAGGATCTACATTCAACAGAATTCCAATGAAAATTCAATATAATAGATCTCCATTAATTTTAATAATATTTCAAAAATCATATTTTATACTAAATCAAACTAGCCCCTCTTATTTGCAGAATTAAATTTGGAGGCATTTGGGTATTTCTACATATCATTAACATGGTAAATGGGACTAACTTTGGCAAAATGCAAACATTAGTTTGTTTATGAATTTTTGACATAAAATCATATTAATATTTTTACTTGTTCACCCTGATTTACTCTATTTAATTCCTAAGCTTTTGGATATCTTTGTGTGAAGATTGTTTATATTTAGGAAACTTTAACTTATCATTGAAAATGTCATTTTCCCATCATGCAATATGTTACTCATTCTTTTTCAACACCCCAGAAGTCCAGTGACAACACTGGACTGAAAGGCTAATAAGCATCTGGGTGATAATGGATGAATTTCTTTACCACATCAGGCCTCACTGATCTCATATGTAAAATGGCAAGATGAAACTTTCATCTGATAATGTTTAAAGACCATTATACATCGAGTTTAGCTGGCTTTTTTATTTTTGATGGAACTATTGCAATTATTTTTCCCTGTTCTACTCTACCCTATTTGGAATTATTAAATCAAACTCTCCTGCTTGCTTACATTACTAGAATCTCAAAACAACTGACCCAGTGTTTCTCCAGATTGAGTTCCTAAGGGAGTCTCCCAATCAGCAAAGCCGACAAGTGGCAAGTGCAAGACATGTAGGTAAACAAAATTTTTGAGAAACCCTACTGACTTGAGCAGAAATGGGGAAAAGCAGCAGGTCTACAGTACCTAGAAACCTTCAGTTGTGCTGATTTATCTTCATCTTTAGATTCCCCAGCTTACATCACTTCTGTTTCCCATATAAACCTCTGCTGAACTTACTTAGTCTTGGACTTTCCATTCTGGTCAAAAAACTAGATTTCATGCATCCTCACTTCTCAACAAATGATAATGCAATTTTTTTCTTATTAATTATGTTTACATAGGGTTTGGGACCTATTCCTATAATAACAATGCCAATAACAATGTCAATCTGGATAATGCCTCCATTCATTTTGACCTTAGCTATGTTTTTCACTACCTTAATTATAACAGCCAAAAAAATTCCATAGTTGGTTTAGTTTTTTTCTCTTGTCCTTACTCCAATATTTATTCATTTAAAATGTATAAAGTCTCTTCACTTAGTTTCTATAAGGAAACACTTATGCTATTCCCTTCTGTTGCACAATAGGTTGTCCTTTTAAATCTACCCTTATTTCCCACTCAGCATTCTCATTATTAGCCTAATGGTTTATTATCAGTCTAGTGTAGGATTATCTAATTTGTGTTAATTGATATATGACACATTTTATAGACACTATTAACAATCCATGTAGCATAGTTTACACAATGCAATTACATTTAACAAGTTCTGAGTTCTCCTCCCCTTCACAGTATTGATAGGAAACCAGGACACCTTCTACATTCATTGTTGCAATTAATTTTAGTCATTTCATCCCATTTAGCTGTCTCTTTATGCTGGCCACTTTTTCCTTTTATATACTAAACCATATTTCTCTGAATAAATATCAGCATTTTTATAATCTTTCAAGCTTAATTTAATTTAATTTTTTCTGCTTTAAATAAGAAATGTCTCATTATAACAGAATATAACATTGGGTTAAAAATGTGGGAATCTAGAGTACACATTAGATTGTATATTTAATACCCTGAGAGGTCAAGATGGCACCATAGATTTTTTAGGTCATTTTATTGACAAAGAATGAGTTTCCTGTTCTTTTTAAAGGGGAGGAAGGACAGAAGGTCAAGACTTCATACTGATTTTTCCAATTTAGTTCTCCTGTCACTTACCTTTATATTTCACTCTGCTTGAAGGACTTACTACTTATTTTTTTCTCTTTTGAGTTATTTTGCATGTGAATAAATTCCAATGGTAGCCCTCCACAAAAAAAAATGTATCTCTTTATAAGTATTTTTTGTCATTTTGACTGATGGCCAAACTATCCTAAGTTAGCTCTAAACTGTACAGGTCTCGATGATCTATTATGTATGTCAACTTCACCTTTGCCCAGCCTCTCTAGAAAGAAAAGAAATCCAAACAAATCCTAGAGGAACAACAAAATGTTAAAGTCACAACAGTTAGAGGAACAAGTCAAATATATGTACTTAGTGAAAAATGACAATAAATGAGTTTCAAGGATTTTGTGTAAAATCATCTACTTTTTATTCCCAGGAGCCAAAACACATGCTTGAAATTCTATATTGTAGATCATAATATTAATGCATTTTCTCATTTCCTTCATATTATTAATGTTCATTAGAAGCATGGAAATCCTAGTTAACACTGGTTGTTTGCAGAAATCTTTAGGTAAGGGGAGAGCCAAGATGATAGATGGGAGAGGGAATCAGAATTCCTGAACTCCACAATTTCACAACTTGGAGTTGTGGTAGCTACATTTGGGTAATTCTGATTCTTTTTAGCCAACTAAATAACTGCCAACACATAGAGTGCACATAAAATTCAAGGACTGACCCTTAAAACAGCTTTTAATTGCACCTAGCAGCCTCAGAAACCTGGCTGCAGCCACTAGTGCGTGTATGCCTTGGGAAAACCTCTGACCATTTCTCCCTTTTTCTTTTTTCTGTTTTTTCCAAAAATAAGAAGACAGAGGATTAAACAGAACTAAACACTGCGACAACTGGACCCCTATCCTGTGGAAAGCATACATATGCCCTGCTGGCCTGGACCCCATCCTGGTGAGTATCTGCCTAGGGAGAAGCCAACCACCATTTCTCTCCACAAGGCCTGGTTCCAAATCTGCCTATGTGAATCTGCAAACAGATAAGTGCTGCACACCACACACTTACCCAGGAACATAATCCAGCACAGCTCTTAGGTAGATTGTACCCCCCTGAAGAAAACTGAATAACATAAACAGTGAACATAATTTTCCACTGACTGCAGGGGCCTGGTGGAATGCTGAATCAACCTTGGAGAACAGGGGTGGGGCAAGGAGCTGAACTCTGCAAGTTGGGGTGGGGCAAAGAACAAACACTGAGAGTGGAGGTGGGGCAAGAAGCCAACCTCCCAGAGCAGGGTAGGGGCATAGTGGATTGCTAAACTAATCTTGTGGGACTCTGGGCAGTGTACACAACTGAATTGCCCCACCTCATTGAGGGAGGAGCTGACCAGCCAGAGTTGCACCTATGAAGTAACTCAGTTGCTGCCTGGCAAAACCAGCAACATATCTGAGCACCTTGGACAACCTGGTAATGAGCAATCACAGACCTTAATTGTGACTTGCCTTGTGGGCAGAAGGAGTCAACAATTGCTCGCAAGCCAGCCTTCTGGTGAGACCACTTCCGAGCTCCCACCTGCACCAGATGGCCCATCAAACCCAGGAAAACAGTATTTAAAAAACCCAGCCAACTCCCCCCACAAACTCTCCAACAAGAGGGGCAGCACCCTTCTCCACACAGCCCAGAATACCAACCTGGAGAAGAGACAGGGACACTGAGAAACCCCCAGTCATAAGTGCCTGCACCTGGATTTGTCGCCAAAGGAATAAGTCCAAAACTTGTGCTGAACTGATGTTACTTTTTTGGGTCATTGTTATTGGGGTTTTTATTTCTAACTTATTCCATTTTTCATTTTTATTCTTTTTTTCTTAATTTTTACACTTTTATTTAGTATTTTTAATTTTACTATTAATATTTTATTGTGACTATTCTTCCTCCATTCACCTTCTCTCTTTTTCTCATGTTACAACCCCTTGTTCTCCCCCCAACTATTTTTTGGCTTCTTTTTCTCCATTCTCTCCCCCTGACTTCACCTCCACCTACCTTTCACCCAACTACCCTTCCCTCTTCCATACTTACTACCCACTGATTAGTCTAAAGCTACCAACCCTACATACCACTATCCTTCTGCAATTCCTAATACAAGGAACCTCCACTATAACAACTGAAATACACCTTAACACACACAAGGACCCTAACACCATATAATCCCCATACCTGTTGCCACTCATCCCATCACCCCCTTTCCCCTCCTTTTAGTGCCACCTTTTCAAATTACCCAAGTATCTATCTCTATCAGAACAACCATTACTCCCACAATTTCCACTGTTTATAGCTATTATCACCAAGGGGTTCTCTATATAATATGCAAATAAAAGGACTGACATTGAATCTGTAAATTTGGTATTGTTAATTTACACTTCCAGGTCAGGGGTAGAAATAGTACATCAACCTAGCTAACAACCAAGCCAGTCATGACACAATAAATAAGTCGAGGAAAGATAACAGGTGATTAAAACCCACAACTAGCCAATCAGTAACTTAGGATCACAGCACAAAATAGAAGCATGGGAAGAATAAGTCAGGAAACTCCACGCCTCAAAAGACCAACAATTCAATAGAGGATTTAGTCAGAAATTTAAAAAATGAATACCCCTTTCCTGACCCCAAAAGAATAATGATAAATATGACCAATGAGATCAATGATGTCTATAAAATATCAATCAAAGAGGAAATCAGAAATGAGCTTATTAATATACTCATGGAGAAGCAACAAGAGACAGTTAAACAGAACATACAGGATGAACTCAAACAATATCAAGACACCACAAGTGAAAAATGTGAGAAGACACAGAAACAACTAAATGAACTCAGAGAGAACTTCAACAAACTCCAAAGTGAAGCAAAGGAGACTATAAAAAAGAGATATATGAAATAAAGAAGACAGCACAAGATATGAAAGAGGAGTTTAATGAAGATATGGAAAACCTCAGAAAAAAGAATCAAACAGAAATCCTGAAATTTGTTCCTTAAATCAAATAAAAAATACAGTGGAAAGCCATTCAGCAGACTAGAACAAGTGAAACAAAGAATCTCAGGGCTGGAAGACAAAATAGTTATTAAAGAAAAAGCAGAAGAACTCTTAGACAAAACACTCAAGAACTGTGAAAGGAATATGCAAAAACTCAGTGACTCCATCAAAAGACCAACCTGTGAGTCATGGGCATCAAAGAAGAAGAAGAGGTCCAAGCAAAAGAGATTCATAATCTATTCAACAAAATAATAGCAGAAAATTTCCCAAATCTCAAGAAAGAGTTGGCCATGCACGTACAGGAAGCCTCCAGGACACCAAACAGACTTGACCAAAATAGAATCTCTCCATTGCATATTATCATTCAAACAACTAGCAAAGAGAACAGAGATAGAATATTGAAGGCTGTAAGACAGAAAAAATGAAATAACATAAACACATCAAAATAACAGATTTCACGACAGAAACCTTACAGAGCAAGAAGGGCATGGAGTAAGGTATTTCAAGCACTGAAAGAAAATAATTTCAGTTTTAGGATACTCTACCAAGCAAAACTATCATCCAAAACTAATGGAGGAAAAAAAGTCTTCCATGATGAACAGAAACTAAAACAATTTATGACCACTAATCCACCACAACAGAAGATTCTGAAAGGAATCCTACACACAGAAGACAAAAATAAATATAACCACAAATGGATAGTAAGTATTAAAACTCCTGAGAAGAATAGCCAAACACTCAGAGAGTAGCATTGAATTGGCTACACATATTCAAATCCTTAAACAACAAAAATAACTAAATGGCAGGAATTACTACATACCTCTCAATATTAACAATGAATGTTAATGGACTTAACTCTCCCATCAAGAGACACCGTTTGGCAAACTGGATTAAAAAGGAGGACCTTACAATCTGTTCTTTGCAAGAGACCGACCTTATTGAAAGAAATAAAGAGTAGCTTAGGGTGAAAGGATGGAAGATTTACCAAGTTAATGACCCCCTAAAACAGGTAGAAGCAGCAATACTTATATCAAACAAAGTGGACATCAAACTTATAATTAGTCAAAAGAGACAAAGAAGGTCAGTTCATACTAATAAAAGGAGCAATCAATCAAGAGGAAATAATAATCAACTTACATGCACCCAATGTCAGTGCAACCAACTTCATTAAACATACACTAAAAGACTTAAAATCACATATACAGCTCAACACAGTGGTAGTGGGAGACTTTAATACCCCTCCATCACCACCAGTAGATCAAACATCCAGACAAAAAATTCAACAAAGAAATCCTAGAACTAAATGACACCATTGATCTAATGGAACTGACAGATGTCTACAGAGTATTCCATCATGCACCAGCACAATATTCATTCTTTTCAGCAGCCCATGGAACTTTCTCCAAAAGAGACCATATCTTAGGGCACAAAGCAAGTCTCAACCAATATAAGTATATTGAAATAAGCCCCTTCATACTATCTGATCACAATTTAATAAAACTAGAATTCAACAACAAATGCAGTAGGAGAAAATACGCAATTGGAGGCTGAACAACACATTTCACAACAATCAGTGGGTCATAGAAGAAATAGGGAAGGAAATCAAAAAGTTTCTGGAATTTAATGAAAATGAAAATACAACCTATCAGAACCTATGGGACACAGCAAAGGGAGCCCTAAAAGAAAGCTTATAGCCACGAGTGTATATATTAAAAATGCAAAAAGATCTCAAATAAATGATTTAATGTTAGATCTCAAACTCCCAGAAAAAAAAAAAAAAAGAACAAGCTGAATTCAAACAAAGCAGAAGGAGAGAAAGAATAAATATATAGGACAAAATAAAGACAAAAAAAAGAATCAATGAAAAAAAAGCTGGTTCTTTGAAAAAATAAACAAGTTTGATAAACCCCTGGAAAATCTCACTAAAATGAGGAGGGCTAAGAACCAAATTAATAAAATCAGAAATGAAAAAGGGGGGACAACAACAAACACCAAGATAATCCAGGAAATCACCAGGGACTACTTTGAAAACTATATTCAAATAAATTGTAAAATATAGAAAAAATGGACAAATTTCTAGGTATATATGACCATCTAAAACTGAATCAAATGATGTTAATCAAATAAACAGATCTATAATATGTAATGAAATTGAAGCAGCAACAGTCTCCTAGAAAATAAAAGTCCAGGACCTGAGGATTCTCCACTGAATTCTACCAGACCTTTAAAGAAGAATTAATACCAACACTCCTTAAACTTTTCTACAAAATAGAAAGGGAAGGAACACTGCCTAACTCATTCTATGAAGCCAGTATTACACTCATCCCAAAACCAGAAAAAGACAGATCCAGAAAAGAGAACTACAGGCCAATCTCTTTAATGAACACAGATGCAAAAATCCTCAATAAAATAATTGCAAATCAAATCCAACAACATACCAGAAAGATCATACACCATTACCAAGGAAGCTTCATCCCAGGGATGCAGGGGTGCATCAACATTTGCACATCATTAAATGTAATACAGAGAGGAGATCCAAGATGGCAAGTGGGACAGAGCCGCAGACCTCATGAGCTCCTGAACCAGGGACCCTGCTGAGACACTGGAGACACACTTGGCTGAGGTAAAGCACAAGGCAGAGCCAAAAATATGGCACTCTAAACCCTTAGATTGTGGAAGGCTTCTCCACGTCATGATCTGATAAAAGAACAGCGGCTTGCCAAGTCCCCACCCCTTAGGTCTGCAGAGCTGCTGTTCTGCTCAGCTGGTCTCTCCACCCATTGGGCTGGGACAAGCCACAGCCCCGTGCCAGATCCACACACCACTGGGATCCCTGCCCCTCAGGCCATGCTGGGCCTCAGTCCCACACCAGATCCGTGCACCTCTGGGATTCCTGCTCCCCAGGCTGTGCCAGACCTCAGCCCTGCACCAGAACCATGTACCACTGGGATCCTCACCCCTCAATTGGACTGGACCCCAGCCCCGAGCCAGATCCACACTGTGCCAGGATTCCTGCCCCTCAGGCCAGCTGTGCCCCAGCTCCCTGCCGGATCCACATCCCTCCTGGATCCCCACCTCCTGAGCTGCGCCAGATGCACACACCACCAGGATCCCCTCCCCTTGGCCATGCCAGACCCCAGCCCTGAGACAGAGACACACTCCACTGAGATCCCCACCCCAGGGGTTCCCCACCCTTCAGGCCCTGCCAGGTTCCAGCTCTGTGTGGAACAACTGGAGCCATGCCCCACCAGGATTCCCAACCCTCTGGGCCAGGTACCAGCTTGGTGTGAGACAGCCACATCCCCCAGCCAGCTGAGATTTCTGCCCCTTGTGTGGAGCTGGGCCCCAGCTCTACAGGCTTTCCAGATAACTGCTCCACCAGGATCCCACTCGGGCCACCACTAGAGGGCTCCAAACCTGCCTAAGGACAAACACAAACAGGTCTGCATGCCAAAGGAGTAACATCAGAACAACTAAGACTGTAATTCTACTGTTCCAAAACTGGTGATTTTTTTTTCTCCCTTCTTTAAGGGTATGGCTGCCTGGTTTGCTGTTTGATCACTGACCATCTCTCCCACTTTTTTCTCCTCTCATCTCTCTTCCTTTTATCTTTCCTTCTCTTTCTCTTTTTATACTTCTTTCTTGGTTTTGTTAGTATTAATATTGCTACCCAGATATTACTAAATTACACATAGTCCAGGGACAGAAATAGTACCTACTGGAAATATGGGAAGAAGAAAAAGGGATGGAAACCATTCTCCCCCCCAAAATAAAGTAGTACAGGATTTAGAGTGAAATGAAGAAAATGGATACTCAGATCCAGATTCCAACAAAACAAAAATAAACTATACCAAGGAACCCAATGAAGCACACAAGAACAACCTGAAATAAGAAATCCTACAAGTAATTAATGAGAATTTCATAGAGATGATACTAGACATGGTCGACCAAAATGTACAGGAGACACTCAAGAAATTCCAAGACAACAAAAACAAAGTATATGAGAAAACCCAGAAACAAATAAATGAAATCATAGAAGCCATCAATAAACACCAAACTGAAACTGAGATCACCATAAACAGAGAGATAAATGAATTAAGGGCAAACATTGACAATATTAAAGAGGAAGTAACTCATGATATGGAAAACCTCAGAAAAAAGAATGAAACCAAAATGCAAAACAAAATGGAAGGCCATTCCAGCAGAATAACAGAATCTCAGAACTTGAAGATGAAATGGCAATTAAAGAAAAATACTGAAGAACTATTAGTTAAACAACTCAAGACCTGTGAAAAGAAAGTGCAAGAACACACTGACTCCATCAAAAGAACAAACCTGAGAATCATGGGCATTGAATAAGGAGAAGAGGTGCAATCAAAAGGAATGCATAATGTATTCAACAAAATAATAACAGAAAACTTGCCAAATCTAGAGAAAACTATGCCCATTCAGGTATAGGAAGGCTCCAGAACACTAAACAGACCTGACAAAAATAGGACTACTCCACAACATATTATCATTATAACAACAAGTACAGAGACTAGAGAAAGAATATTGAAGGCTGTAAGAGAGAAAAAACAAATAACATACAAAGGTAGATCCATCAAAATCACAGCAGACTTCTCAACAGAAACATTAAAAGCAAGAAGAGCATGGAGTGAGGTCTTCCAGGCACTGAATGAAAATAACTTGAACCCTGGGATACTCTACCCAGCAAAATTATCATTCAAAATACATGGAGCAATAAAAGTCTTCCATGATAAGCAGAAACTAAAACAATATATGACTACCTAGCCACCACTACAAAAGATTCTTCAAGGAATTCTGCACACAGAAAATGAAAGCAAACAAAACCACGAAAGGGCAGGCAATACCAAACCACAGGAGAAGAAAAGGCAAGAAAGTAAAGAGTAACGTTGATTAAGCTACACACAATCAAACCCTTAATTAACAAAGACAACTACATGACAGGGATCACCACGTATTGATCAATACTAACACTGAATGTTAACGGACTAAATTCCCCCATCAAAAGACATCGATTGGCAAACTGGATTAAAAAGGAAGATCCAACAATCTGATGCCTACAGGAGACCCTCCTCATTGGCAGAAATAAGCACTGGCTGAGTGAAAGGCTGGAAGAAGATTTACCAAGCCAACAGTCCCCAAAAACAGGCAGAGGTAGCAATACTTATCTCAGACAAAGTAGACTTCAAACCTATGTTGATCAAATGAGATAAAGAAGAACACTCCATACTAATAAAAGGGGAAATACACCAATCTATATGCACCCAACATCAATGCACCCAATTTCATCAAACATACTCTGAAGGACCTAAAAACATATATAAACTTCAACACAGTGATAGTGGGAGACCTTAATACTCCCCTATCACCAATAGATAGGTCATCCAAACAAAAAATTAATAAAGAAATCCTAGAACTAAATCACACCATAGATCAAATGGACCTAGCTGACGTCTACAGAATATTTCATCCAACTTCTGCACAATATACATTCTTCTCAGCAGCCCACGGAACCTTCTCCAAAATTGATCATATCTTAGGGCACAAAGCAAGCCTCATCAAATATAAGAAAATAGAAATAATCCCACGCATTCTATCTGACCACAATGCATTAAAACTAGAAATGAACAACAAAAACAATAGTAGAAAACATGCAAACAATTGGAAGCTGAACAACACATTGCTCAATGACAAATGAGTCATTGATGAAATACAAGAGGAAATTAAAAGATTTCTGGAAGTTAATGAAAATGAAAACATGACCTACTGAATCCTATGAGACACTGCAAAGGCAGTCTTAAGAGGAAAGTTTATAGCCATGAATGCATATATTAAAAAGGACAGAAAGATCTCAAATCAATGACCTAATGCTTCATCTCAAAATCCTAGAAAAATAAGAACAAGCAAAACCCAAAACAAGGAGAAGGAGAAAATAATAAAAATAAGGGCCAAAATCAATGAAATAGAAAAAAAAATACAAAGAATCAATGAACAAAAAGCTGGTTCTTTGAAAAATTAAACAAAATTGACAGACCACTGGTAAACCTGACTAAAATGAGGAGACAAAAAACCCAAATCAGTAAAATCAGAAATGCAAAAGGGGAGACAACAAGAAACACCATGGAAATCCAGGGAATCATCAGAGACTACTTTGACAACCTATATTCTAATAAATTTGAAAATATTGAAGAAATGAACACATTTCTAGATAATTACAAGCACCCAAAATTGAACCAAGATGATATTGATCACATGAATAGATCTATAACACAAAATGAAATTGAAGCAGCAATAGTCTCCCAAAAAAGAAAATTCCAGGATGTGATGGATTATAAGCTGAATTCTATCAGACCTTTAAAGAAGAAGTAATACCAACTCTCCTTAAACTTCTCCATGAAATAGAAAGGAACAGAACACTGCCTAACTCATTTTATGAAGCCAGTACTGCACTCACCCCCAAACCAGATAGAGAGACCTCCAAAAAGGAGAACTATAAGCCAATCTCCTTAATGAACTTCAATGCAAAAATCCTCAATAAAATAATGGCAAACTCAATCCAACAACACATCAGAAAGATCATTCACCACAAGTCAGCTTCATCCCAGGGATGCAGGAACAGTTCAACATACAGAAATGTATAAATATAATACAGCACATTAATAGAAGCAAAGACAAAAACCTCTTGATCATCTCAATAGATGCAGAAGAAGCCTTTCTTAAGATCCAAAATCACTTCATGATATAAAGCTCCAAGAAAACTAGGAATAGAAAGAGTGTACCTCAACACTATAAAGGCTATATATGACAAACTTACAGCCAATGTCATATTTAATGGTGAAAACTGAAGCCATTTCCCCTAAAATCAGGAACAAGACAAGGATGCCCACTATCCCCACTTCTATTCAACATAACCCTGGAATTCCTAGCCAGAGCAATTAGGCAAGAAGAAGAAATAAATGAATGAAAATAGGTAAAGAAACTGTCAAAATATCCCTATTTGGAGATGACATGATCCTATAACTTTATAAGCAAAAAACTCTACCAAAAATTCCTAGACATCATAAGCAGCTACACTACAGCAAGGTGGCAGGATACAAAATCAACTTACAAAAATCAGCTTTTCTATACACTTACAACAAACAAATTGAGAAAGAATATATGGAAATAATTCCATTTACAATAGCCTCAAAAAAATCAAACATCTAGGAGTAAACTTAACAAAGGATGTGAATGACCTCTACAAGGAGAACTACAAACCTCTGAAGAAAGAGATCAAGGAAGACTACAGAAGGTGGAGAGATCTCCCATGCTCATGGATTGGTAGAAACAACATAGTAAAAATGGCTACACTACCAAAAGCAATCTACATGTTTAATGCAATTCACCAAAAAATCCCAATGACATTTATCCAGAGATTGAAAAATTTACCTTAAACTTCATTTGGAAACACAAGAGACAGGGAATAACCAAGGCAATACCCAGCAAAAAGAGCAATGCTGGAGATATCACAATACCCGACTTCAAACTATATTACAAAGCAATAGCAATAAAAACAGCATGGTACTGATGCAAAAACAGATATGAAGACCAGTGGAACAGAATAAAGGATCCAGATATGAATCCACACAGCTACACCCACCTTATATTTGACAAAGTCACCAAAGACATAAGATGGAGAAAAGACAGTCTCTTCAACAAATGTTGCTGGGAAAAGTGGCTATTTGCCTGCAAAAAAGTAAATCTAGATCCATGTTTATCACCCTGTACTAGTGTCAACTCACAATGGATCAAAGACCTTAATATCAGACCAAAAACTCTGAAGTTATTACAGGAAAGAGCAGGGAGTACTCTGGAAGCAATAGGTATAGGCAAGGACTTCCTCAATAGAATCCCAGCAGCTCAGCAACTAAGAGAAAGGATGGACAAATGGGACTTCATAAAATTAAAAAGCTTCTGTACAACAAAAGAAATGGTCTCTAAACTGAAGAAAACTATATATCAGAGAAAGGACTGATAACCAGAGTATACAGGGAGCTCAAAAAACTATGTTCTCCCAAAATTAATGAACCAATAAAGAAATGGGCAACTGAACTAAACAGACCTTTTTCAAAAGAAGAAATTCAAATGGCCAAAAAACACATGACAAAATGCTCACCATCTCTAACCATAATGGAAATGCAAATCAAAAACACACTAAAATTTCACCTTACCCCTGTTAGAATAACTATCATCAAGAACACCACCAACAACAGGTGTTGGTGAGGATGTGGGGAAAAAGGATCACTCGTGCTGGTGAAATACAAGCTAGTGCAACCACTCTGGAAAACAATATGGAGGCTTCTTAAAAATGTAAACAAAAATCTGCCATATGATCTAGCAATACCACTCCTGGGGATATACCCAAAGGAATGCGACTCAGGTTACTCCAGAGGCACCTGCACACCCATGTTTATTGCAGCGCTATTCACAATAGCCAAATTATGGAAACAACCAAGATGCCCACTACTGATGAATGGATTAAGAAAATGTGGTATCTATACACAATGGAATTTTATGCAGCCATGAAGAAGAACGAAATATTATCATTTGCAAGTAAATGGATGGAACTGGAGAACATCATTCTGAGCGAGGTTAGCCTGGCCCAAAAGACCAAAAATCGTATGTTCTCCCTCATATGCGGACTTTAGATCTAGGGCAAACACAATAATGTTGTTGGACTTGGGTCACAAGCTAAGGGGAGAGCACATACGGGAAGAATGTGGATAGGTAGGAAATCCAAGACATGAAAGTGTTTGATGTCCCCACTGCAGAGGAACTAATACAGTAACCTTAAAGTGACAGAGGTCAATATGGGAAGGTGACAGGGAAGTAGTGAAGAGCTCAGGTAGAGATGAATAAATTCAGGTTGTGATACACTTGTGCATGGAAGCAATGCTAGGAATCTGTTTGTATAGCTGTCCTTAGCTCAAATAGCAAAACGCTATGTGTTTGTTATTATTGCTCATGTCTTCTCTTCAACAAAATTGGAGAAAAGGGCAGAACAGGTTCTGCCTGGAAGTGAGGGGGGTGGGGGAAAGAGGGAGGGCATGGGGTTGGGGGGAGAAGTGACCCAAACAATATATGTACATATGAATAAATGAATAAAGAAAAAAATTTGAAAAGCTTCCTCAGACAAAAAAGAAAGGGACTCAAACAAGCCATCGACAGAATTGTAGATAATCTTTGCCAGCTATACATCTGACAAGGTGACCAGTATGTACAGAGAGCTCAAAAAACTAAACCCCAACAAATTAATGACCCAGTGAAGAAATGGGCAACTGAACTGAACAGTGCCTTTCAATGGATGAAGTCCAAATGGCTAAAAAACACATGAAAAAATCCTCGGCTGTAAAGGAAATGCAAATCCAAACCACATTAAGATTCCACCTCACTCTCATTAGAATAGCTACCATCAAGAACACAAATGACAATAAATATTGGCAAGGATGCAAGGAAAAGGAGCCCTCATACACTGCTGCTGGGAATGTAAGCTAGTACAACCAGTATTGAAAACAGTATGGAGGCTTCTTAAAAATAAAAAATAGACTTGCCATAAGATCCAGCAATACCATTTCTAGGGATATAACCAAAGTGATACGCCCATGTTTGTTGCAGCACTATTCACAATAGCCAAGCTATGGAAACAGCCTAGATACCCCACTATTAACAAATGGATTAAGAAAATGTGGTATTTATACACAATGGAATTTTATTCCACCACAAAAAAGAATGAAATTTTGCCATTCACTGGTAAATGGATCAAACACGAGAACATCATCGTAAGTGAAGTTAGCCAGGCTCAGAAGGCCAAAAGCCACATGTTCTTCCTCACATGTGGAAAATCGACCTAATACAAATGTAACAATATTAAGAAACACTAGTTACACTAAAGGGAGGTTACACACAAGAGGGGTAGGAAAACTAAGAACTTGAATAAGGTTTATATACCCACTATGCAAGAATGAATATAGAAATCTTAAACTTACTAAAGAGACTAAATTAGAATGAAAAAAGTTAGAGGAGATAAACCAAGTGGGGTTATAATACATACATAGACGGAAATATCACAAGGGTACTTTATCTCAAACAAGCTAAAATGTCATGTTTTTTGTTTTATCTTTTCTCTTTTCCCTCCTGCAAAATTGGAGAACAGGAGGGCAGAACAAGTACTGCCCGGGGGAGGGGGGCTGGCACCAGTGGGAGGTGGTAAGTGTTGGGGAAAGGAGTAAGAGGGCGAATATGGTGCAATAAAATGTGTACACATGTAAGTAAATGCAATAGTGATACCTGTTGAAACTATTCTAGGTATTGGTGGAGGGGGTGATGAAGGAGAATGGTTGAAGAGGTGAATTAATGTATGATATATTTGACACATTTTAAGAACCTGTGTAAATGCCACAATGTACTCCTACCCTTCACAACAATAAAGGAAAAAAAGAAATCTTTAGGTATATAATTATGACCCTAATTCCTCCAAGCCAAATAAAAGATACCTAAACAAAAGTCCAAATTAATATTGAGAATTATCAAATAAGGATGCTAAATATTATAAATTATAAATGCTTAATCTTCTAATATCAAAGCTGACTTATTGACCATGCAAAACACATTCAAAATTACTCTTCTCCATGATTGTGCTCCATAAGATTCAACTCATAAAAGGAAAAATTATAATTGGTTATGGCACATTTCAGTTGGAATTCCTGGAGAGCTCCCAATTGCATTGGTCCATCTGCAGAGATTGTTTTAGATGCCGTAAAACAAATACTGAGTGCAGAGAAAACTACCTCTATAGAAAAGCTGGGTTCTAAGGATTCCATCAATAAAAGATGAGAAGGAATATTAGGATTACTGAGAAAATCTACTACATAATCACAACAGTAGAAGAAAGTAAGCTGATGATTGAGCAGATCTTTAGTATCAAAATTCTCATATAAATAGAAGCTCACGTAAATATTTTAATATCAGCCAAATTATATTCCTAATTTGCTCATTAATTTGTCTGCCACATAAACCCTTCTATGTGTCTCTGGACACCTTCCCATTTAAGTGGAATTAGCTAGGACATGTGTGATCCTGTCACTCATAAACCTTGACTTCACTTGTATATGATTGTATTTTTATTCCATCTCTGTAAGATAAGATCCCACTAATAGCACTCCATGGGTAAATGATTGCTGCATGAAATAGGCTACTTGAGGACCAAGCTAAATAGGAAATTAGGAAAAATTAAGGCAACCAGCTCTGTAACTATCATGTCAGGAGGAACATTATAAGAAATTTAAACTCTAAAATTCAAAATCCCTTATGTCCAAAATCTATGGAAAAGTTTGTCTTGGATTACCTGAGCTGAATATTTTCTGTGATAATTAAGCTTCACTATGGTAATTCACAAGTTAACTCATGTAATTCCAGTTTCCCGTGAAGGAACAGCTGCTCAATATCTTCACACAATCTTTTACTTGAGATACATCTTAGATACATATACACACAGAACCAAGTGCCTGAGAAAATTTAGAAAATGTGCAGAGATAATAATTGCACATTCAAATTAGTAATTTTATACAATAGTTTTAAAGAACAGATATTTTGTTGATTTCAATGAACTGTTAAATTTGGTTGTCTCCCCCCTCCCCAGCCCAAATTGAGCTTAAACCTGAACCTTGTACATATGATCTGAATTTCTCTGGTTCTACATTGTTTAAACTTTGCCTGAAAAAGCTTATATTTCTGCCAGCTGAAATGGTGCACATCCATCTTATAATTGCCTTTGCTTAGAAGATGAATTCTATACCATTTCTACTGTTCCTGACTGGCAGTTTCTTTGAAATAATTAGTATTTGATTATTACTGGGTAATACCTATTTTTGTTTGCTTAAAAACATTGTTGATTTTTTTTGCAGTGCTGGGACTCCAACCCAAGGTCTTGCACATGCTAGACAAGTGTTCTCCCACTGAGCTAAGCCTTCAGCCCAATAACCTTATTGAGATATCATTCATATACTATATTTAAATCATAGAATTATCTAACCATCTCTATCTATGAACAAAATTTAATAACTCACTGATATCTAATGTCCTGAAATTTAGAATATTTTTATCTCCCTAAAAATAAAGCCCTGTACCCCTTAGTAGTCAACTCTCATTTCCCCTCAAGTTCTTCCCACTCATTTCTACACAAACACCAATCTACTTTCTGTCTCTATAGATTTACCTTTTCTGGACATTTCATATAAATGAAGCCATATGTTATATTGTTTTTATTGAGTGGCTTGTTTCAGATCTATGTTGTGGCATCTGTCTATAATTTATTCCTTTTTGTGAATTAATAATATTTCATTATATGGATGTACCACATTTGTTTATCCATTTTCCATCGATGAAGATTCTGATTGCTTTGTTTTTTGTCTATAATGAAAAACCTGTCTATGAATATCTATGAACTATGTTTTTGCCATCTTATGTTTTCTTCTTTTTTCCTCCCTTTCATTCTTCCTTTCTTATGAATGGGGATTAAATCCTGGTCTTTGTGCATGCTAGGCAAACACTTTATCACTGAGCCACACTTCCAGCCCAATGGTCATATGTTTTCAATTCTCTTGGGAGAAGAACTTCAGGGTCATGTGGTAACTCTATGTTTAACATTTTGAAGAACTAACAAACTTTTCCAAAGGGACTGCATCATTTTACATTCCCATCAGCAATGTATGGGGGCTCCAATCCTTAGTTCATCTTTAATTACCATATGAAATCTGATTATTTTCTCACTAATAAATGTTTTCAATAAAATCAAAACATTCATTTTATGTTGTCTTGGGATTCGATTTCCCCTCTGCCCTTTTTATTTTTTTTAATCTCCTGCTTTTTAATGCATGCTATTTAATGTACCTATCCTGACTTCTTCATTCTCACTCCCACAATCTAGTCTCAACCCCAACTAACTTCCAACTCTCCTCCTTCCATCTAATTTCTACTGTTCTTTTAAAGTAATAAAAAAAAACTACAAGGCTCATGATTTTTAGCAATGGCAGGCTTTTAAAACCTGCATAAATTATGAGACAGAAACATTGAATGCTTCAATTAGTGATGAATATCACATCACAGGGTCTATGCACAGGGAGCAATAGCTTAAATTATAGTCTGTCAACTGTCAATATGTCTTGTTTATGGATGCTCATGTTCATATTTAATATAAGGCCTCAGAATCCAGACCTTAATAACAATTGCTCCTTTTGTTAAAGCAGCTTGTATCTTATTATTATAAAAGTAATCCTACTCACAGAAATAACAACCACTTGTTTGGTTTCCTTTCTTTCTTTTATAATACTGAAGGTGAAAACACTCAAAGACTGATACTCATAGTTTCACTCCCAGTTCACTTTTAGCTCAACAGCCTGTATGAACAAAGCTATCAGTGGCACAGTTTTAGTCACATAAATTGGATTACTGCAGCTCTCTGTTCATTCTGACTAAGTAGCATAATCTGAACTGTTTTTCTGGTGCTTATTATCTGTGGAAAAGAGGCTAAACAGCATAGTGGGTTTTTTTACTCTTTGAGCCACAAATATTTTTGGTTGTGACAAATACTTCAGCTTTCCATCCAGATTTTCAGACTGCCCCCCTCAATTCTAGTGTTTCTAATCAACATCTGGGCCAATAGAGAAATTGTGCTTCATGCATACTAACTAAGTCATATTCATTTGTCTACAAAGAATTTGACTGTGTTGATGCTATAGAAATACTCTGTTTATTAAGCAGGTCTTTTTGCACCTGTTCAGTGCTCAACCCAATTTAATCTAGGCACTTCACTAAATATTAATGAAGTTGAGTAGGCAAAAATTTTCAAGTCCTTGGCACCTTCAAGAAAAGATTTATCAAAGAACATTACAAATAGTGAACACATTTAGAGTATTCCTAATTGTGTATTGCTTAGTGTTCACATTGTTGAGAGAAGACAAGAAGAATTACTTTAACATCAATTGTAGATAGACTCATAACAAGAACAGAAAAATTAAAATATGAATTCAATGGATAAGAAAGGAAAGCTGTTAAGAATATAAGGTTTTCTGTTGTTTTCCCTTTTCAATATGTGTACTCAATCCTGGATGCATATGACAATCACATTATAACTACCAAGGGTAAGATGGTATTCGTGTGTATACTGTATTTATATTATGCTTCAATAAAATGTTAAACAAACAAACATAACTAAGGACTAGGTCCCATACCAATCAATCAAATCTTAAGAAAACCTAATAATTAGAACCCTGTTTGTGGGTTTCACTGCTTCTCAAACTATAAGGTACACACAGATCACCTGGGATCTTATATGTGCAGAGCATAAGTAATTCTGGAATGTGGCCCAAGATTTTGGACTTCAAGTAAGCATCTCCATCATTCCATGGTGTTCCACCAACCATGCTTTTGGTAGCGAGGCTAAGTCCAGTGGTTCTCAGACTTGAATGTGCATCAGGGTTCTGTGGAGGGCTTGTTAAAACACAGAAGGCTAAGCACACCCCTAGAGTGCCTGATTCATTGAATCTAGTGAGAGGTATAAGAATTTCCATTCCCAGATTAAGAAAATGTGGTATTTATACACAATGGAATTTTATGCAGCCATGAAGAAGAATGAAATGTTATCATTCGCAGGTAAATGGATGAAATTGGAGAACATCATTCTGAGTGAGGTTAGCCTGGCCCAAAAGACCAAAAATCGTATGTTCTCCCTCATATGCGGACATTAGTTCAAGGGCAAACACAACAAGGGAATTGGACTTTGATCACATGATAAAGCATGAACACACAAGGAAGGTATGAAGATAGGTAAGACACCCAAAAAACTAGATGACATTTGTTGCCCTCAACACAGAGAAACTAAAGCAGATACTTTAAAGCAACTGAGGATAATAGGAGAAGGGGACTAGAGAAAAGGTTAGTTTGAGAATTAACTTAGAAAGTAACACACATGTACAGGAAATAATGCATGTCAACTCCCTGTATAGCTATTCTTATCTCAACTAGCAAAAACCCTTGGTCCTTTCTATTATTGCTTGTACTCTCTCTTCAACAAAATTAGAGATAAGGGATAATTTCTGCCTTGTAGCGAGGGGTAGGAGGTGGGTAAGGGAGGGGGGTTAAAGGAGGGGGTGGGGGGAAGGGGGGAGAAATGACCCAAACATTGTATGCACATATGAATAAAATAAAAATTAAAAAAAAGAATTTCCATTCCCAAGTACTACTGATGAGGCTGGTCAAAGTATACACATTAAGAACCACTGTACCATATCTGAAGCCTACCACATACAAAAATAAAAGTCATTTAAGACACATAACTAGCTATCACAAAGCACAACTATTAAAGCAGGAAATTGCTCAACATATTTTAAAAAGGTAGATTTATCTGATGTTCTATACACACTAAGAGCTTCAAATCAGAAGCAAAGTTAATGCCCTACTGGAAACAGATACCATTAAAGTTGTCAGATCAGCTGTGAGGGAGTAGCAGAACTATTAAGAAGCAAAAGTGGAGCTTATAAAGCACAACAGGTGTTGATGAATTGTCTCTGCCAAAAAATCCAGTCTCCTGGCTTTATTGGTTATGCAGCCAACTGTTCTCAATTATCAACAACCTTTAGATACCTACAGCAGCCTTATTTAGAATGGACTCTCTGTAAGATTTAGAGGAACATGCATGGCAAGCACAGGGTTTTCTTTTCTGCTAGTAACTTAGACATGTGCTTCTACGTGTCTAAATGATTTTTTAAAGTTGCCAAATTCCTAGAACAAGAGCTACTTGATCAATATTTTATATATATATATAAATATATATATATATTTTAGATCTACATCATAGATCAGTCAAGTGCTGACAACCTGGATCTGGAAACTTATTTCTGAACACACTTCCTGCCTCCCTCCCCTCTCTTCTCCTCACTCTATCTTCTTAAACAACCATGCTCAAACTTTGGCAGGCCCCTCCCCAGTGTCTTTCATCCATCTTTATTCCATTTTCTCTGATCTTCTGATAGAAATATTTATAATCAAGAAGGTCCCAAGATCTACTTTAAGAGATGGAGGTCAGAGGCCAGAGGATTGGCCTAGTCTCCATTTCAGCTTTACCTGCAATAAAACTGAAAATGTTAGCATTTTTAACATTTTTATTAGCATATATTACTTGTATAAAGTGATTTCATTGTCACATTTCTATATGTCCATACAACATACCATGATCACATTCACCTTCTGTGTTATCATTTCCCGACTTCCCTTTTTAAAAACAATTTTAATCCTTTTTGATTCTCTGTGGCTATTAAGTCTTAAGAGTGATAAGAATAAAATTCCATTGTGTACAAGTAGCACATTTTCTTGATCCATTCATCAATAGTGGGGCATCTTGGCTGTTTCCATAACTTGGCTATTGTGAATAGTGCTGCAATAAACATGGGTGTGCAGGTGCCTCTGGAGTAACCTGTGTTGCATCCCTTTGGGTATATCCCCAGAAGTGGGATTGCTGGACCATATCATTTGCAGGTAAATGGATGGAACTGGAGAACATCATTCTGAACGAGGTCAGCCAGGCTCAGAAGACCAAAAATTGTATGTTCTCACTCATATGCGGACTTTAGATCTAGGGCAAATGCAGCAATGTGGTTGGACATGGATCACATGACAAGGGGAGAGCACATATGGGTGATATAGAAACAGCCAGAAAACCCAAAACATGAAAGCGTTTGATGTCCCCACTCCAGAGGAACTAATACAGAAACCCTAAAGCGACAGAGGTTAACATGAGAAGGGGATCAGGAACCAGTATAAAGATCAGTTAGAGATGAATCAACATGGGTCGTAACACATGGGTACATGAAAGCAATAGTAGGAATATTTCTGTATAGCTATCCTTAACTAGCAAAAACGCTTTGTCTTCCTTATTATGCTTGTGTCTTTTCTTCAACAAAATTAGTGATAAAGGCAGAACAGGACCTACCTGGAACTGAGGGGAGGGGAGGGGGGAGAAAGTGGGGGAGAGGGGCAGAGGGGAGAAATGACCCAAACAATGTATGCACATGTGAATAAATGAATTAAAAAAAGAGTGATAAGAGGATGTTTGAGAGTTTGTATTTGCTTATTCTATGACTTTTGCATATATTTGTTATTTCTAGTATTTACTCCTATAAATTGCTTTAATTAAAGAATCATTTCACATCAATATTCAACATCTGATTAACTCTTTTTTCATAGCATAGGTTTATACAAGTGGAATACTGAATCAAAACTTACAAGCATTATAGGATCTTTGATACATGCTGACAAGGCTTTTCCACAACCTTTTCACCATAATTCACCATCTCACCAGCAACATACAGAATTGCTCTTATTTTATCTTCACCAGTAATGTTATCATTTTAAATATTTGTCAATATTATAGTGGAAAATAGTTTTCATTTGATTATTAGCTAGCTTTAATAATTTATTATTCATTTGCATTTCTTTGGTGAATTATTGCTCTCACAATTTTCATGTTGGATTTAAGCAGTAAATACTTTAAAATTATTTCAGAGATCATTTTCAGATATGTTTGGCAAAAGACATGAGATTTGTTTTGAACATTATTTTCATGTGTGCACAGAAAGTTTGTTTGCCACTCTCCATGACAATTACATTGGAGTGGTATGATAGCTATGTCACCAATGGGGACATGAACCGAAGTCAGGCATCACTTCTACTGTGAATCAATTGAAAGCACTGTGAATTTTCTTTGACTGTATTTCTCATTCTTACAACAAGAAGTACAGAACTCTTGAGATGGCAAATTTGCAATAATGAAGTCTGAAGTTGCAATATAGAGGGAGGCCTGAAGTATAAATATGGAAACCATTTTAGATCCCTTTCCTTGGGGAAAAGCCATGAAAAGCCAACTGACATGCAAAGGACTGTGAAATGAGTAAAAATAAACACTTTATGTTGAATCTCTACATAACCTAACTATTGCAGCATAGCACAGTCTAACTAATAAAAGGGATTAATCCTAAATCAGTAAACTGGGGGCAGACTTTGCACTCCACAGGGAACATTGGCACTGTATAGAGATAATTTTGCTTATCACAACTCGTAGTATACTACTTCCATCTGGTTGGTAGATGCCCAGGATGGTATTAAGCATCCCACAATGTATAGGATAGCTCCCCACAAAAAAAAGATTTGATGTAAATATTGATAATGCTTAGGTTGGGGCCTGCCCTAAACCCATAATACTTACAGAAATATTTTCCCAGTTTATCTTAGACTTAAACTTTCTTTATAGACAGTTTTATGACATACATAAATTTTTTTCATTCAGTTTGTGTGTGTGATTTGATTTATTTCCATTGTAAGACTAGCATGTGATCATAATAGATTATTTAAGAAATAGAAGATATCCAAGCTAGATGACCCAGAGTAAGAATTGTGTAATGCTGACTTTTATGACCCAAAGAGAAAAAGTAAGGAACATTCTTCCTCAGAACTTAAACTAGAAAATAGTTCAACAGATGGCATGAATTTCAGACTGAGGAAATGTCACCTAAGGACAATGCCATTCTTGCCAAAGAAATGGTGCTGTGTAAATAAAGAGCATCCTAGAAAACATCACCAATTCCTCCAAAGTTGAAATCGTTGCAGGAGGGAAGGGGATGACTCTGAGATTTCATGCAGAGGTCGCTGAAAACCTCCTTCAGTGTTTTTATAGACCCATCTCTTCACCAGTCATTCAGTATCACCCTGATACGGAGAAGTACTTCTCTAAATTAGGAGGCTCCATTAACCTTGAAAGGTAAGTATTGGAGGTAAGTGCAGGCTGCAGGAGAGGAACCACTCTCCAGAGAACATGCCTTGGCATTTGGAAATAATGCACTATCTGAAGTAAAAGCATGCAGTAGTTACACTCATATGAAAGTATACAAGATGTGTTCTGGATATCTAATGCTGAGTAAAAGGGCTCACCAATTATTTATATATATATTATATATATTATATAAATATATAATGATTTTTATACATAAATATATAATATATACAAATATATAATGTTTTATATTTATATAAAAATGTACATATTTTGATTACAACATTTCTTTTACTCATGAATTTGCAATCTGGACAGGGGTTAGTTAAGCCTGTCTCTGATCCAGACAGCATCAAGTGGGATGGCTCTAAGGCTGGGGACTGTTATTATCTGGTTTGCTTATTCCTGTATCTGGCAGTGGATGACGGAATACACAAGCAGTTGGATTCTAGAACAACAGTGTCCTATTGATACCAACCTTACATGACTTCTGGGAGCTACTTAGCTAATAGCTTTCTGATTGGGTTTTTTGGTCAATATTGCCATAATTTCTCCACACACACACATAACTTAGTATTAACAAAGAAACTCAAGGATAATCCTATGCAGGTTTCCTGTGCTTTTTCTCTGGGTACATACCTCCTCTTTCATATTCTGCCCTGCAAGTTCTAGCCACTTGGCTTTCCTCTCTTCAAATCAGAGAAACTTCCATGCTCTTCTTTTTTTTTATCTGGAATCATTTTTTATTCTTTTTAAAATCATTTTTACATTCACTCACATGTGTATACATTGCTTGGGCAACCTCCCCCCACCCCTAGCTTCTGGGCAGAACCTGTTCCATGCACTTGTTCTTCGGTTTTGTTCTCCATGTCTCTACCAGACCATGCTCTTCTTGAGATTTCCCTAACTACAGGACAAGATAGCCTATTTCTCTAGGAAACAGGCCAGAGAGTCACAGGGCTTACCTCATTTATTTTCCTTTTCACAGAGGTCACATGGCTAAATTTCCTATTGTGCAACTTCCAAAAACTCTTACCTCATGTTTTTCCATTCTATGGTTTTTGAAGAAGCAAAAATACAGTCCCTCTTCCTTCATCATGACCTGAAGCATCAGTTATGTATTAATGACAGCCTTTTTAAGTTGAGTAATGGATAAATTGGGTCCAAGATATTATTATCTATACTTCTGTAGATGTTTGTAATATAGAGTAATATAAAGAGTTGTCAGATAAGATTTTTAAGTTTAAATCTAACCAAATATGCTATTTACATGATACAACAGTAAAAAGACATTTTCAATATCTGATATTCAAATATACTGGGGGTAACTACCACAAATTCCCTGTCTAAAATATCATATAGATAATATTTCAAAAATAAATAATTCCAAACATGAAACTGTATTCAAATGCAAAACTATATTTCTAGTAATGATAATGATTGGAAATATCATGTAAAAGAGTGAAGGATAAAATCTTAAAATCATGATTCCCTCCAGAAAAACTTTGATGAGATTCAATAAGCTTTTAAATATTTAAATAATTATTTAGTCATTCAGACATAAAACTCAAGCCACCTATCACAGAGAAAATGTAGACAGGCTTCAGAACATCCATGAGTAGTTAATGCCAGAGGGCAATGGAACACTGTCTATGAGTTCTGAGGATCAAGCCTAGGATACCCAGACACACTGTTGTTTAAGAAGATCAGTAACAGGAAGGTATTTTTAAACATTAATGAAGTCAGCTCCTCAAGTCATTTTTTGAAAGTCTACTCTACCAAAATTTTCATGAAACCAAGAGATAAAACAAAATAAAATAATTCAAAAGTAGAATAACTTTGATTTAAAAAAAAGACTGAGGGAGAACATTGAAACTAAATATACAACCAATGTTAAGAGGCCAGAACAATTACTATGTATCACACACATACATATACATAGGCATACAGGTACACATGTACACACATATACATGCATGTAATCATACACACATAGTTTCATATATATGTATAGTTACATACACATTAAATGTTATATAGGATAGTTCCTTCTTAACTTAGAGCTTAATGCATGTGCAAAAGTCATAATAATGTAAAATTGCCCTCAAAATTCCTTTAAATCTCTAAGAGTCCAACACATATGGTTTTGTATTTGCAACATAATACATTAAATATTATAAATACGAACACTTACTTGAAAACTACTTCCTTGACAAATAGAAGGAACAAAAGAAAATCTGTAGGTAGATAACTGGTTATTCAAACAATTCTACTTTTAAGCTAGTTATCAAATACTTATTTTGAATGTGGGGATTGGTAGAGAATTCGAAACTATTTCTGTGCTCCTGCAGGTTTCATTCCCTTCTGTCTTAATATTATGCATTTATTCACTATGCAGCTCTCTGGGAATCAAAAAAAGTAAAACCCAGTGGTAAATGTAAAAGGGATTGAGAATCCTAAAGAGTTCTTCCTTGCCTACAGAATTTACTCTAATTTGTTTAAATATCAAGCATCTGTAAACATAGTAAATGCTAATAAATTTACTTGTGATTGTGAAGATTAAAGGTTTGCTTGCAAAATCAGTGTGAAAGTTAAAGACTCTACTGTAAATGTTAGCAAAGTTAAAAATACATGCATGACAAAATCAAAATGTGAAATGAAATTTTAAGAATACTAAGTACTTCATCTTTTAGAGAAAAAAAAAGAAAACTAGTATCATTTAAAACCGAAGCTTAGCTTTTTAAGGGGCATAATGGGTACAAGTTCTTTGATTTATATAAACTTTTGTCTTAGTCTTAGATAGTTAAGGAAATAAAAGATCTTGCATTGAAGAATACAGTTTCACTTGATTTCCTATGTTTTCAATCAACTAAACCAAATCAAAATTTAATATTTTATTTAAATAAGACTATATAATATGATCCAGTTTACATATAATTATTTCTACCTCTGTACCATTTTTCTTTCTCTATGCATGTGTAATATATGATTTCCAAACCATTAACACTGATGAATTCTGGTGAAGATTTGAGTTGATTCATTGTTTTTCCTATATTGTTTAAACATTTTAATGAATATATTTTATTTTTATAATAAAGTCAAGTCTCAAAAATAAAAACTCTCAGTATAAGTAAGAGAAATGCCATCATCCTATCTACTTCATTGCCCTCAACCCCCCACTTCCATACAAACTGCTACTCTTGGATATCAAAAAGGAATGCTTCTCTCACTTCCTTCAACAAAAAAGGGTCAAGTGTAGGGGTGCACACCTGTAATCCCAGCTATACAGGAAGTGGAAATTGGGAGGATTGCAGTTTCAGGCCAGCCCAGGCAAAAAGTTAGCAAGACCCTATTTCAACCAATGAGCCAGACATGGTGGCATGCACCTATGGTCCCAGCTGCATTTGAGACATAGGCAGGAGGACCACAATACAAGCCAGCCCCAGGTAATACACATACATATACATATATGCATGTATATATATCCTTCACATAAACATCTTCCATGAAGATTTAATTTAGGACTAGCCATGAGATAACAAGAATTTTATTTCCACAGGACTTTAGTGTGTATCTCTGTGTACAGAGAAGGTGTTTGATATTGGATTGTAAAATGTAATAAGAGGCCAAAACTAACACCTATCCACACCCAATTATATCACTCCAACAATGTAAACAGAGAGCAGTGGTTTGTTCAATTACAGATTAAAAAGGTGTATTCATGAATGAGTAGTCAATTATTTCCTAGCATCACACAGTTTTTATTCTGTTACCTACAACTGATAACTTGAATGATTTTTAATGATAACAGTTTGTAATTTTTGTCTCAGTTTTTTCTTGGCCTGATAATTTTAATGCCCACTAGAAGTACACTTTAGAGTTGCTTGCTATGTTATGTATATCTTCTTTAAGGAATAATTTATTTTTTAATTAATTAATTGATTAAATTTTGCATTTTTGAGACAGAGTCACACTATGTGGCCCAGGATAATCTTGAACTCCTTACATAGGCCTATATACCTGGCCTTGAACTCATGATCCTCCTCTTCAACTTCCTGAGTGCTGGGATAAGAGGCATGCAGCAACACAGAATCATTTATGATCTGACAAGACAATATTGATTTGTTCTTGAAAATTTGACTTTATTTTTGGAGCATGAGATTAACATAGTAGGAAACAAAATAATCTCAACAGTAAGGTTGATCTCTTCATTACCTTGAATTTGAGACTATACTTACAATATACATTTTTAGCCTCTGAATTACACATAGAACAGTTTTTTCTTCTTCATTTTCTACTGTAGGTAAAGGCATAAATTTCCTTGTCAGCACTTGCATTGCTTTGGTTAATGCTAAACAACAATGTAATTGGCAAAAAAATCACTGTGGCAATAATTAAAGCCACCATAGACTTTATTGATTTATCCCCAGTGGTAATTCTGCCTTTTAACACTACAATAAAATATAACCCTCACATTTCTATGTGGCATGTGTTTACACGTACAGCTCACCACAAGCTCAAAGTGCAGGACCCATTAGGAAAAATGTAATGAACATTTAGCACACATGTAGGATATATAGGCACAATATTCCCTAATGGTCCTCTGAATTTCATTGGTTTTTGCTGTGATATCACCTTTCTCATCTCTAATTTTATTAATTTGGGTCTTCTCACTCTCTTATGTTTAGTTTGGCTAAGAGTTTGTCATCTTATCTTTTCAAAAAACCAACTTCTTATTTCATTGAGTCTTTTCATTGTTCTTTAGTCTCCAATTTGTTAATTTCTCCCCTGATCATTATTATGTTTTCTATTGACTACTTTTGGTGTTGACTTGTTTTTGTTGACTTGTTTTTTGGTGTTGACTTGTTTTTGCAAGAGCTTTAGTTGGATTGTTAGGTTATTTATTTGGGAACTCTGATTTTTTTTAAATGAAGGCAATCATAGCTCTAAACATAGCCTTTGCTGTGTCCCAAAGGTTCTTGTAAGTTTTCTTTGATTCTAGGATTTTGAAAATTTTCCCCCTTATTTCTTTAATGAGTTGTTCAGTCTCCATGTGCTTGGATATTTTCTGTAGTTCCTTATTATCAGTTTCTAGTTTTACTCTATTGGGGTCTGATAAAACAGGAAATTATTTCAATGTTCTTACATTTAAGACTTTTTTATGTACTAAGATATGATCTATCTTGGAAATGGGCTTCTGAGAAGAATGTATATTCTGTGGCTATTGAGTAGAATATTCTGTAAATGTCTGTTATGTTCATTTGGTCTATAGTGTCATTTAATTTTGAAGTTTCCTTATTGACTTTTTTGTCTGAATAACCTATTGGTAAGAGTGGGTATTAAAGTCACCAAGTATTTTGTTGGAGTCTATATTTTCATGTCCAGTAGTGTTTGCTTTATAAAATTGGGTGTACTGGTGTTCAGTGTATATAGGTTTATAATTGTTATCTCTAATTACTGATTTATTCTCTTTATCAATATGAAGTGACCTTCTTTGTCTCTTCTGATTAATTGTGGTTTGAAGTTAGCTTCAAACCAAAGTGTAGCTATTCCTACTTGCTTTTTGGTTCCATTTACTGGAAAAAGTCTTTCAATCCTTTCATCCTAAGCCTATGTTTGTCCTTGCCAGTGAGGTATATATCTTGTAGGCAACAAATTGTCAGGTATTTTTTTTTAATTAAATCAGCCAGTGTGTGTCTTTTGATTGGAGAATCAAGACCATTAACATTCAGAGGGCCATTGATTAGTGTACTCGTTACTGCCAGAGCTCCCTGACAGAATGTTTTTGTTCACTAAGGTTAGTCTTCCACACTGTCACTGTCTCACCAAATCCCTGAATTAGATGTAAGGATTGTAGGGATGGTGTGAATTTATTCTGCAGCTAGAATTGCCAGTTTGTTACCAAGGCTGTCTGACTTACCTTGTGAATGTCTCTTTGGCTCGCCCTGTCCCTCCTGGGGAGCTGGGGATGGGTTTAGAACTGTTGACTGCTTTTCTCTGTTGCCTCAGTTTCTCCATGCTTTCCTGCTGTCCTGCCACCTCTTTCATGATTCTCAGTGCATTTTCCCTCTTTCTCTCTTCAGAATATAGTATCTCCTATGTTACCTAACTTTCTCATTCATGAAGTCAAAATCACGGATGCTTCAAATTGCCATCTTGCCCCCTCTCTCCTTTAAACTTTTTAATTGACAGGAAATACTACCTTAAAATCCAATTAAATTTTGCCTCGGGAATCTCTTTGTGCAGTTGGTGCACTCCATCTGGCAAGGTGACCCTGCAGCTCCAGACAGACAACTGTGCCCCGGGTGCAGGTTGCTGGGTTACTGGACTATGAAAACCAAAGAGGAATTTTTAATCTACCTATGTTTTATTATTATGTCACTCAGCTTTAATTGAGGTAGCCTTTAGAGAGTTCATTAAATCTGGCTTTCTTGAGTGAAATATCTCCTGGAGTTACATGTAGAAGGCACTCATACTTAAGAACACTCACCAATAGACTATTTAGATTATGCAAAAGCAAATCCAAGATTCCATTGGAATATAAATGTCACAAAAGCTGTCATGTTTTTTGTCTGTCTCCCTGATCCCAAGTGCCTAGAATATAGCCTGCAACTTAATAGGTGGTTAATAAATATTTATTAAATGAATCAATAAATGAAAGGAAATTGAGGCAAAATGAAGTAAGAATTGTTTAATTATGTCCTAGACAAATGCTCTTAACTTTAGAGAATCCAGGAGATAAGAGACAGCTCTTACACAAGGAAGGATAAAGAACAGAATAGTGGATGACAGCTGCAGGAGGCAAGATGACAAGAAGCAACAAGATCTAATTCAAAGCTCCTACTGTTCTTTGAATAAATCTAAGACGTAAAGTGATAACTGAACTACAAAGGCATTTTAAAACTAAAACTATAAAAGTGATGGAATTTTAAACAGTATCTGATAGTATAAGTTTAGAAATAAAAACATGTCTTACCAAAATTCAGGGAAAAAAATCCCCAAAGGATTTTCTTGGGATTTTTTTTTCCTTCTAAAAAGAAAAATGAGATGGTTAGTCAGCAGAGCTAGGGCATTTATAACAATGTCCTTTCTCTTACCATTGATTTGTCCTCATTAGGTAAGTAGTTCAGTTTTTGAAGTTTTGCCTCCTCTTTGCTCTTGGCCTTATCAGAGTTGGTGAGTCTGGCGCTATCATTAATTCCACAGTGGAAAAATTCCTGTAGAGAAACATGATAGCTTTAGTTTATTGAAAATACTAAAGGTAAGGATTATTTATTATGTATTTGGATGATTGTATGTTAAGAAAGATATCATTTATCATGTAAATGTATCTGGTACAAGGGAACTGTTAAGTTTATGCATATAAAAATTGAACATATAGATTAAGACAAAAATGAAAATGTGATATGACATCTAGATATTTGGAGACACATTACTGAGTGAAATTTTCATGTTTGCACACCCATAGTAAAAGCCTAAAAGTGTCCACCTAATCCAAGAAGCTTAGTTTTTTTTCTTTCACCTTAGATATTGGCAAAAACTGGCAACATTATCCTACAACACAACTATGAGAGATTTAGTCAGTAATAGTAACAAACACATCTAAACAAAAGTTATAATAAACAGGATTTTCTTACTGCCTGGAAGAGTAGATAAAGGAGAAGAGAAAGAGAGTGGTAATATTTTGATGTGTTTTTCTTAGAAAGTAGGTGGATAGTAATACTGTTCACTGAAAAAGGGAAAAATAGGAAAAAATTAGTAGAAAGCTTAGAATAATTAATCAATTTCGTGCATTTTGAGTTTTAGGTGTTTGTTGGATATCCAAGCAGAGAGATAAAGCTAAAAGGTAAGTAAATTTCTAGATAGTAAATGACAGTAATTGAAGCTGCCATTTAAAAGCCCATTCGTGGACTCTGAATATTTTTAACTATATTTTTTGACCCTTGAAGATGATAAAGAGTGTTAAAATATGTGTGAGGTATGTGATTTGGTGAAGTAAATATAATATCTGTACCTACATACCTTGCAGAATGTTTCAGATTCAATGACTGGTATTATGTTTGCTAACATGAGACTTTGATGGATATAAAAATCTCAGTATTGCCAACCTATAGATGCATATATTTTGAACAATCAGTAAATATGTTTGATGACCCTTCTTTTCTACTGAATACCAACAAAAATTGACACAAATCTTTTTTTACATTTTGTTACTTAGTGTTATCTTTTTCATAAATCTCTCCTTATCTATTAAAAACAGTTTTTAAAATTCTAATTTAAGAACAAATTGTTCTTTAGCTATAGGTAAACTCTAAAAACAAAATTTCAATGTAATGTTATTAACAGATTCAGTATTCTAAAACTTTGTTCTGGTGTAACAGTAAACATGGAGCCCTCATCTCCTCTCACTACTAGCAACCCCAGCAGTTGCTAGTTCTCCTTAGTATCTTTGTCAAAATTATTATGATGGCTATTACTTCACAAATACTTGTAGATGCATATGCAAATTTATCCCAGATGAGGGCAGTCAGTAGCTACTTCTAATACTTCTTTGTTGTCATGCTACCCGCCTCATCTCTATGTAACAATTTGAACTTTACATTCACCAAATGATGCTAGAAACATCTTTTGACTGAATTCCCCCAAAATAGCTCTGGATGTCTAACCTTAGTCAACCCTATTCCAAAAGATCAGCCCAGTTTTGCCTCCACTTATTGCCACTTTCTGTCTATTGGCATAATTTCAAGACAAATTATCCCTTCCTCTGATTTCTTTATCATAATCATTCGGGTAATTTTCATCCAATTTTTAAAATCTTTTAAAGTGATTGATAGTATTCATTTGAAGAATAATCTCATTTATTCTTTTGAATATTCTTGATACTTCAATTTTAGGGAAGCAAATATGAAAGAGGACTCTAGCTGATAAATTTTCCACTTGTAGTACTTGTTTACAAATATTAATACCTTATTATCCTAGAGCATTCTATCCTATTGTAATTAATTTAAAACCGTCCTCATTTTCTGTTTCATGTCCTTATTAGAATGGTCTTGAGCTAACATATCCCCATCTAACCTAAAAATCTATCAAAATATTTGTAAGCTATTTTTAATATAATAAGAGTTATTTTCCTATGAGTGATATTTTTCTTGTCACCATTACTTTGGAAGCATTATTTGAGGAGATTTTTCACCTTCTTCCTTTTCATGGTGCACATGTTTTGGTTTCCTTAAGCACAATTATGTC
Organism: Castor canadensis; assembly: GCF_047511655.1. Classification (NCBI taxonomy): domain Eukaryota; kingdom Metazoa; phylum Chordata; class Mammalia; order Rodentia; family Castoridae; genus Castor; species Castor canadensis. The sequence goes on from NC_133405.1 coordinate 120,122,101, forward strand.
TGAATGTTACACACAGTAAAATGCTGAAATAATAGAATGAGCCAAAAAACAGCAAAAGAAAGGCAAGAAAAAAATACATCTACTTTTTAGCAGTGTGAACAAATTTACTGATCTTCGGAAAGCATGGTTTTGAGCAGATAAGGATTAAAGGTTTTTGTTTGCAAATGTTACAAATAAAGTCAGGGCACCAACAAATGTAATTATTCTAAACATCAAAAAAACTCACAGCAAGTTATTTGAAAGATTTATTCAGCATTTTGGTTGTTATGTCTTCAGTAAGAAAATAAAGTCTGAAATTAGCTCATGGGGAAAAGGAAAAATGACACAGATAACTATAAAGGGAATACTTTGAAGGTAGGATAACAAGTACTCTGATAAGAACACCTGGAAGAAAGGAAAAAAAATAAATGATACTAGAGAAGGAGAAAAATGGAAACTGCAGAGAATAAGAAAAGTAGGGAAGAAGAGAGTGAAAGAAGAAATAATTCAGCGTTTAAAAGAATATTCTTGAGTTGAGAAGTAGGTCAGTGGTATGCTTGGCTAATATGCACAAGGCCCTGGGTTCAATCCCAGTGCTGCAGAAAGAAGGGAAGATGAAAGAGAGAAAAAGAAAGGAGGGGATGAAGGAAGGGAAAGGAAGAAAGAAGGCAGGAAGGAAGGGAAGAAAGAAAGGGAAAGAGAGGAAAAGAAGAAAGAAAGAGGAAGAAAGAAGGAAAAAAGAGAGAGAGCAAGGGAAGGAAGGAAGGAAGGAAGGAAGGGGGGAGGGAGGGAGGGAGGGAAGAATGAGAAAGAAAGAATATTCTTAGAACCATTGTGAAAATCATACAGAACAACTAACCAGAAATTGGAGATAGAACTGTCTTATACAAGCAGCCTCAGTCATATTTGGAACATACATGATTGTCTATGTGTCCATCAGTTGGGCTGTCTGTCATTGTGTTTGTGTGTGTGTCTGTGTGTGTGTGTGTGTGTGTGTGTGTGTGTGTGTATGAGAGAGAGAGAGAGAGAGAGAGAGAGAGAGACAAGTAGGGCAGAGGAGGTGGACAAGGAAGAATGGAATGGAGGAGGAGAAAGAGAAGAAAAATCAAGATAAAGACAGCTCAAAAACTTTATCACACAATTACACTCTCCTGAGTTTATTCACAGTAGTGAATCTAAATTTTAAGGTATTTATCTTATTAAAACACTTACACTATAACCTTAAGCGAGTGTTTTTTCCCCTATATTGTTGTCATGTGTGTGGGTACATTGTAGCATTTACTAAGGTTCTTACAATGTATGAAATATATCATAGTTGAATTCATCCCTCCACCACTCTCCTACATCTCCCCTCCCCATTCCTGGATCAGCTTCAACAGGTATCATTTTTATTTTATTTATTTATTTTTCTATTTTTTTATTATTCATTCATTCACATGTGCATATACTGTTTGGGTCATTTCTCCCTCCTCCTCCCACCCATCCTCTCCCTCCATCCCCCATCCCTTTTAGGCAGAATCTGTTCTATGCTTTTCTCCAGTTCCATTGAAGAGTAGAAATAAGCAATAATAAGACAGACATAGCATTTTTGCTAGTTGATATAAGGACAGCTATACAGAAATATTCCTAGAATTGCTTTCATGTGCAAATGTGTTACAACCTAGGTTGATTCATCTCTAACTGATCTTTACACTGGTTCCTCATCCCCTTATCGTGTTGACCTCTGTCACTTTAAGGTTTCTTTATTAATTCCTCTGGAGTGGGGACATCAAATGCTTTCATGTTTTGGGTTTTCTATCTAACCTCTTACATCCCATATATGTTCTCCCCTTGTCATGTAACCCAAATCCTATAACAATACTAAATTTGCCCTAGATCTAAAGACAGCATATGAGGGACAACATACAATTTTTGGTCTTCTGAGTCTGGCTAACCTCGCTCAGGCTGATGTTCTCCAGTTCCATCTATTTACTTGCAAATGATAAGAGTTCATTTTTCTTCATGGCTGAGTAAAATTCCATTGTATATAAATACCACATTTTCTTGATCTATTCATCAGTAGTGGGGCATATTGGTTATTTCCATAACTTGGCTATTGTGAATAGTGCTGCAATAAACATGGGTGTGCAGGTGCCTCTGGAGTAACCTGAGTCACATTCCTTTCGGTATATCCCCAGGAGTGGGATTGCTGGATCATATGGTAGATTTATGTTTAGATATTTAAGAAGCCTCCAAATTTTTTTCCAGAGTGGTTGCACCAGCTTGCATTCCCACCAGCAGTGTACGAAGGTTCTTTTTTCCTCACATCCTCGCCAACACCTGTTGTTGGTGGTGTTTTTGATGATGGCTTTTCTAACAGGGTTGAGGTGGAATCTTAGTGTGGTTTTGATTTGCATTTCCTCTATGGCTAGAAATGGTGAGCATTTTTTCATGTGTTTTTTAGTCATTTGAATTTCTTCTTTTGAGAAAAATTCTGTTTAGTTCAGTTGCCCATTTCTTTATTGGGTCATGATTTTGGGAGCACTTAGTTTTTTGAGTTCCCTGTATATTCTGGTTATTAGTCCTTTGTCTGATGTATAGCTGGCAAATATTTTCTCCCACTCTGTGGGTGGTCTCTTCAGTTTAGAGACCATTTCTTTTGTTGTGCAGAAGCTTTTTAATTTCATGTAGTCTCATTTGTCCATCCTTTCTCTTAGTTCCTGGGCTGCTGGGGTTCTATTGAGGAATTCCTTGCCTATACCTGTTACTTCCAGAGTGTTTCCTGCTCCTTCCTGTATGAACTTCAGAGTTTTGGGTCTGATATTAAGGTCCTTGATCCATTTTGAGTTGATACTAGTACAGGGTGATGGACATGGCTCTAGTTTTAGTTTCTTGCAGATGGATAACCACTTTTCCCAGCAGCGTTTGTTGAAGAGGCTGTCTTTTCTCCATTGTATATTTTTGGCCCCTTTGTCAAGAATAAGGTGGGTATAATTGTGTGGATTCATATCCAGGTCCTCTATTCTGTTCCACTGGTCTTCATGGTCTTCATGTCTGTTTCTGTGCCAGTACCATGCTGTTTTTATTGCTATGGCTTTAAAATATAGTTTGAAGTCGGGTATTGTGATACCGCCAGCATTACTCTTTTTGCTGAATATTGCCTTGGCTATTTGTAGTCTCTTGTGTTTCCAAATGAACTTTAAGGTAGATTTTTCAATCTCTGTGATGAAAGTCATTGGGATTTTGATGGGAATAGCATTAAACATGTAGATTGCTTTTGGTAGTATAGCCATTTTTACTATGTTGATTCTTCCAATCCATGAGCATGGGAGGTCTTTCCATCTTCTGTAGTCTTCCTCAATCTCTTTCTTCGGGGGTTTGTAATTCTCCTTGTAGATGTCATTCACATCTTTTGTTAAGATTATTCCTAGGTATTTGATTTTTTGAGACTATTATAAATGGAATTATTTCCATGTATTCCTTCTAAGTTTGTTCATTGTTGGTGTATAGAAGAGCTAGTGATTTTTGTAAGTTGATTTTGTATCCTGCCACTTTGCTATACCTGTTTATGGTGTCTAAGAGTTTTTGGGTAGAGTTTTTTTGGGTCTTTAAGGTATAGGATATTATCATCTGCAAATAGGATTATTTTGACTTCTTCCTTACTTATTTGTATTCCTTTTATTTCTTCTTCCTGTTTGCTGCTCTAGCTAGAAATTCCAAGTCTATGTTGAAGAGTAGTGGGGAGAGTGGTCACCCTTGTCCCATTCCTGACCTTAGGGGAAATGGTTTCAGTTTTTCCACGTTAAGTATGATGGGTTTGTCATATGTAGCCTTTATTACATTGAGGTACATTCCTTCTATTCCTAGCTTTGTCAGAGCTTTTATCATGAAAGGATGTTGAATTTTATTGAAGGCTTTTTCTGCATCTATTGAGATGATTGATAGATCATCTTTGTTTCTGTTTGTGTGCTATATTACATTTAATGATTTGCATATGTTGAACCATCCCTGTATCCCTGGCATTAACCCAGCTTGGTCATGAGGTATGATCTTTCTGATATGCTGTTGAATTCGGTATGCCATTATTTTATTATTATTGCATCTATGTTCATTACAGAACTTGGCCCGTAATTTTTGTTGTTGTTGTGTCCTTCTCTGTTTTCGGGATAAGTGTAATACTGGCTTCATAGAGTGAGTTAGGCAGTATTCCTCCCATTTCCATTTTTGGAAAACCTTAAGGAGTGTTGGTACTAGTTCTTCTTTAAAGGTCTGGTAGAACTCAGTGGTGAATCTGTCAGGTCCTGGAGTTTTCTTTTTTTGGGACACTCTATTGCTGCTTCAATTTCATTGTGTGTTACATCTGTTTAGTTGGTTACTATCCTTTGGTTCAGTTTTGGATGGTCATGTGTGTCTAGAAATTTGTCCATTTCTTCTGGATTTTCCAATTTATTTGAATATAGATTTTCAAAGTAGTCCCTGGTGATTTCCTGGATTTCCTTGGTGCTTGTTGTTATATCACATTTTTATTCCTCATTTTATTAATTTGGGCTTTTTCTTCCTCATTTTAGTTAGATTTGCCAGGGGTTTGTCAATCATGTTTATTTTTTAAAAGAACCATTTTTTTTTGTTTTGTTGATTCTTTGTGTAGCTTTTGTGGTCTCTATTTCTCTGGCTTCAGCCCTTATTTTTATTATTTCTCTCCTTGTTTTTGGTTTACCTTGTTCTTATTTTTCTGGGAGTTTGAGATGCAACATTATGTAGTTCATTTGAGATCTTTCTGTGTTTTTCATATACGCACTCATGGCTATAAACTTTTCCCTTAGGACTGCCTTGGCTATGTCCCACAGGTTCTAATAGGTTGTGTTTTCATTTTCATTAAATTCTAGGAACTTTTTGATTTCTTCTATGACCCACTGATCATTGAGCAATGTGTTGTTCAGCCTCCAATTGTTTGTGTGTTTTCTGCTGCTTCTTTTAAGTGAGTTTCTTAACCTCTGTGAACTTCAATATCCTCACCTATAAAATGAAGACGATGATGACATCTATTTTGGAGTTTTTGTGAGGATTAGATTGATTATGTAAAGAACTCACAATAAGTCCTGGTGTATAATGAGCACTTTAGAAGTGGTAGCTAATATTAGTAGTATTAGTAGAAGTAGCAATGAAGGATGGGTGAACAAGTGTACAGTACCGGTTAATATTCTCCCTCCAGAAATGGAGGGAGCAATGTACATAGGAGAGAACCCAAGACAAGGAGTCACAGGATAAGGGCTCAAGTCTGAATTTCCTACCATATGGATGTGTGACCTTTTAATTTAATTTCCTTAACTCCAGCTTTCCTCTGACTGGGATGGGTTGGTTCAAATTCATTGTCTTACCAGTTTAGTGTGTTTGATTTATTACATTTATTATTTATTAAATTTTTACATACACCCATCTTTACTGGTGGCTTTTAACTATGATTTAAGTTTTCCTGGATATAAGATCGATCACTAAAGACAGTCTTGGATGCTAAACATAACCCTTGTCTCTGTGCGTTCACAGGATGTAATGGTACTGACCCAGATCACAGGATGGGTTACTTTAACACACTTTTCTTATGGTCACCCAATATATTTCTTACCATAATCACTGGATCAAGGCTTTTTGATGAGGATCATGCCTGGACATGGTATAAAGAAAACATATTTTTCCACCCAAGGTATAGGCCAAGGCCACTCAGAAACCAGAGGATGTTCCTGATCCTCTATCTTTATCTACCTCTCAATCCATCTTGATTTTAAACTCAACTGCCCTGGGGTTTTGAGTGAGCTCCTTCTCTTAAATTGTCTGCTTGTACATGCCCTTTTGTCCATCTCATCATTCTCTCATTTAATATGGCTATTAAATGTGTGTCATATTTTAGGAGTTTCCATTGTGGTATTACAAATTGCTTTTTTCCCCATTTTTCTTTTTTAAAGTTATTGTTGTGCTAGGAGTATGTTGTTACATTTACAAAGTTCTTTTGATATATCATGGTTGAATTCACCCCTGCATCTTTCTCCTTTATCTCCCCTTTCCCCATTCTTGGAATAGTTTCAACAGGTATTTTTTCCATTTCTATACATGGGTACATAGTATTTCCACTATATTCACCTCCCTACACACTTTCCTTCTATCCTCTCCCTTTCCACAGGTAACAATCCCCTGGCAGGATCTGTTTTGCCTTCCTGTTCTCCTTTTTTTTTTAAAGAAAAAGACTTTTTTTTGTTTAAGATAGCTATACAGGGGGTTTCTTATAAATTACTTTTAAGGAAGGGAAATCTTTGGGCTAGCCATGAGTAGATAGGTGATATCAAAAGGCCCATTTGTTGTGTTTAAACAAAAGTAAATGACTAGATTGAAAATTACATGCAGCTGGACAATAATTCTTAGTGAGAAAAGTACATTGTATTGATCAAACCGAGCAATGCCAAAGCCATGGAGAGAAAACTTAAGTGAAATGTTGAAAATAATAGAACAATTTATCAATCTAAATCTAGACTGGCATTAGAGATTTGACTATGATGAGCTTTTATAAGCCAGTCAATATCTACCTATATGCAATTTCCAAATTTAATTGTAAAAGTCATGGTTTAAGCTGATACACACACACTCACACACATTTACATATACCCTAAGTTTTTCAATATCTATTTCCCACTAAACTTGAGTTGAGCAACTATAGCTCCCATTTCCCTGAGTTGTTTCTAAATAAACAATACTACTAAGTTCTTATTAAATTATGAAAGTTTTGGTATTACAACCCTAAACTCTATTTTCTTGAACTTCACAAATACATCTTTAATAAATATTGTATGTTGCAATTCAGTATGAATTATCACTTAATTTTTAAACTTGTGCTTATTCATTCTTTTATTCTTTTCCTCCATCAGTACTTCAATGTGTGGAAATTCATTCTTTCATTCAATAAGCATATATAGATTTCTCAATAGTTACATAACTTTCTGGGAATCTTTCCACATTAGACATCTTAACCTTCTCTATATTCTTTGCTTCAGTAAGTCTGAAATTGCCTTAACCATTTCTTAAACCTCTAAAACTTAATAGTAGAAAAGCATTTTGTGAACTCATTGTATTCCTTCAAGTAATCAGTATTAGGAAGTGTATTCAACTGTCAGCAAATAGCTTTTGCAACAATAATTATACAGTATAATAGTAGCTTCTCATTCATCATTGTAAAAGATGTCAATTCCGGGGTAGGGGAGAAAAAAAACCCTGAGATTTGGTTCCTGAAACATACTCTTTCTTTGATTTATACCCATTAGCTGGACTAAATTGTGGAGGGTTTTCTTGTTTTGTAACAAAATGTTGATTCCATTAACAAGAATGTGGTTCATTCTGTCAGCTATTTCTCAGCATAATTACTTCACAGGTGACTAACAATTGCAAGACTATTAACTTAGTAGTTTATTGTCATCTTTGGTGGTGGTAATTCTGCCTCATTAATAGAGCAGTAAAGTTATTTCTCCCAAAGGGTTTGGGAACAATATTCATTTAGCAAGCTTGTATTGGCAGCTACTTATATATCAAATATAGTTCAAAAAATTGACAAGTGGAATTAATGAAAAATATGTTTAATCACAAGGAGCAAATAAACGTGTCCTGTGCTCAGCAACACCAACTACATGTGCCATTTATTATGACCTAGTATCAGCATTTTTTGATCTGAAGGATCACACTTTCCACATATTATATTTCATTGCAAGAATACTAACTTTCTTTTCTTTCCAATGCAACTCATAAAAAGACTATTATGTTTTATGTTCTCTCCTCCTTAGAGCATTCAAATTAGGAAACAATCAAACCTTCCTTATCAAAATTGTATGTCACCTTATAGATTATAGAAAAAATATAGAAAATAAAATAAAAATTACACAGTAGACTTCATGCAAAATGACTGAAGGATCTTTCTTAGCACATTATCATAAAACCACTTTTTTTCCAACCGAGTTTTATGAAAATTGAGATATAAATTTTATTTACATTCAAAAGAAAAGTTTTTTCAAGAAACACAGACTGGATGCTGATTATATGCACATATTATCCTTTATACTATAAGATAGATACATATGTATAATACCTTAATAATCAGAACAATACTACAGAAATTTTCATTTTCTGCCATTTTTAATATTCTTTTATTTTATTTTTAAACTTTATAATAGACGTGAAAATTGAAGCTCAGAGTTGTCAAATAATTTCCCCAAGGACAAACAGTTCACAAGTGAAAAAAACTGAACTTAAACGCAAGTCTAACTTCAAAACTTTTGTTCCTTCCACTACTCTATGCTATTTCCATAAACTACATTATTACCCAAATTATTTGACTAGCTTCTCTTTCCACTCAATTTTTTTTATTTTAAAAAAGTACGTTAGATTTATTTTGCTTTTTGTTTAACATTTTATTACCATATTAGTTTAACAGGAAGGGGTTCATTGTGACATTTCCATTTATGTTTACAATGTACTTTGGTTAGGTTCACCCCCACCATCATTCTCCCTCATCCTCCCCACCTAAACTATTAACAGGTTTCATTATTCTATTTCATATAAGTATATAAAGTACTTCAACCATATTTACCCTCCTTTACCCTCTCCATTCACCTCCTCCTCCTCCTCTCTTAACCAGACCCGTTTTACAATTCTGTCCATCATTTTAAAGTATATATTCATTGTTTAAAGGCATTCACCTATGAATATACTGCACTTAAATCAAATTAGCCCTCTTTGTTACTTTCCCTTATCCTTTCCTCCCATCTTCTACTATTCAGCAGCTTTCAATGTGTTTCATTATGCCATCTTCCTACACAAATACAATGTATTTTGCTATTATTTATTCTCTATCATTCTCTTTGTCTCTTCCTTCTCCCCCTAGTCCCATCAAATAGTCTCACCATTGTAAACATGTTCTAAATAAATGATCTCCAGTTCCATCCATTTACCTGACAATGACATAATTTCATTCATTTTTATAGCTGAATAATATTCCACTGTGTATATATACCACATTTTCTTTTTGTTATATTTTTCTTATTTATTCATTTATTTTATTGTTGTGCTGAGTGGGGGTATATTGTGGGATTTACAAAAGTCCTTACAGCATATCAAATATATCATACTTGAATTCATCCCCTTCACCGTTCTCCTTTATCCTTCCTCCCACATTCCTGGAATAGTTTCAACAGGTATCATTTTTTACATTTATACATATACCACATTTTCTTAATTCATTCAACAGTTGTAGGGCCTCTGGGCTATTTCCATAGCTTGGTTCTTGTGAATAGTGCTGCAATAAACATGGGTATGCAAGTGAGTGCATTATTTCCTGACTTACATTCCCTCAGGTATATGCCCCAGAGTGGTAGATCTGGATACTATAGTAGTTCTATTTTCAGTTTTTTGAGGAATCTCCATACTGCTTTCTATGGCAGTTGTACTAATTTGCATTCCTACCAATAGCATATATGGATTACTTTTCCCCACATTCCTGCCAGCATTTGTTGCAGTGTTCTTGGTAATACCCATTCTGAGAGGAGTAAGGTGAAATCATAATGTAGTTTTGATTTGTATTTCCTTTATGGTCAGGGGTAGTGAGTATTTCTTCATGTATTTATTGGCCACTTATACTTCTTTGAAAATTATCTACTCAGTTCATGTGCCCATTTCTTCATTGGGATGTTAATTCCTTGGGAGTTTTGTTTTTTGAGCTTCCTATAAATTCTGGTTATTACTCCCTTGTTAGATGTATAGTTAGCAAAGATTTTTTCCAATTTTATAGTCTGTCTCTTCAGAGTAGTGACTATTTCCTTTGCTTTCCATAATATCATTTATTGTCTTTTTTTCCTTCCTTCCTTCTCCCAAAATTCATGCCTTACACGTACTTTTACTATCAATAAAGAAACAATTAAAACACTACTTACAGGGCAATTACTCCCTGCTTAGCACAGTTAGAAGATTAATGTGGGTGAAGGGTGAGGACAGAAACAACAACAACAACAAAAAAAATCAAATACTCATTAAACTCTAATTAATATATTAATTAACTTCTATGTCAAAAACTGTGATGAGTAGTTTAAATGTAAAACCATTTCTAACAGCATCCTTATAGCACATAAATGATCAAAATTCCCAACTTACAAATAAGGTAACCATGGTTGAAAGTTAAATAACTATATGAAAGAAGATAATTTGCAAGGGATAGAACTCAAATTTAAAGTCATGCTCTTGAAGGACTCCTAAATTAAAATAATTATTTTCTTTCCCAATGAGAAAATACCCACCCACTGCCATACACACACCAAGAAATTATCTTTACGAACATGAATATACAAAAACTTCTTAGGCCTGAAGTTGGTATATTCAAATATCTCAGTTTAATATTTGACTTATTAATATGGTAATGCACAAGCATAATAAAAATCATGTATTTATAAAATATTAACTTAGAAATATGCTTGTTTTTCAATGATTACATTTTAAGAAATAATTTTTATTTTTATTTTTATTGTCACATTTTGATATTAGCGTCTTCACTTCATTGAATGCAGATTCCTGAACACATTGTTGTCACTTGAGCCATGGTAACTTTTCATTTCATCTATAATATAGAAACAGGTAATTGTATTTCAATGCATAAGCACCAATTCTCAGAGCCATAGAACTGTTATTTTCTTTGTATTCATCCTGCAAATAGGTATTTGCTGGTATATAGAAAAGTATTGCTGATTTTTAGTGTTTCTTAAAAGACTTATTTACAATTTACAACATCTTCAGTTATTTAGGAAGTGGTTTGAAAATAATAGAAGTGATAACCTTAGAATACAGTCAGTGCACAGAAAAGTTCATGCCTTTAAACAATAAAAAATTAGAACTAAAATTAATACAAATAGGTAAGGAAGAAGTCAAACTATCTCTATTGGCAGACAACATGTTGTTATACCTAAAAGACCCAAAAAACTCCTAGATACTATAAACACCTTCAGCAAAGTAGCAGGATACAAAATCAATTTACAAAACTCCGTAGCCTTTCTATGCACCAACAATGAACAGATAGAGGAAGGATATAGGAAAACAATTCCATTTACAGCAGCTTCAAAAAAAATCAATAGCTAAGAATAAATTTAACAAAGGATGTGAAAGACTTCTATAAGGAAAACTACAAACCATTTTAGAGAGAAATCAAAGAAGACTACAGAAGATGGAAAGATCTTCTGTGCTCGTGGACTGGTAGAATCAACATACTAAAAATGGCTATACTACCAAAGCAATCTACATGTTCAACCCAATTCTCACCAAAATCCCAATGATATTCATCATAGGGATTGAAAAGTCAACCCTAAAGTTCATTTAGAACCACAAGATTGTGAATATCCAAGGTAATACTGAGCAAAAAGAGCAATGCTGAAGGTATTACAATACCCAACTTCAAACTATATTACAGAGTCATAGCAATAAAAGCAGCATGGTACTGACACAAAAACAGACATGAAAACCAGTGGAACAGAATAGAGGACCCAGTTATGAAGCCACACAGCTATGCCCATCTAATTTTTGACAAAAGTATCAAAAACATACCATGGAGAAAAGATAGCCTCTTCAACAAATGTTGCTGGCAATACTTGGTATCTGCCTGCAGAAAATGGAAACTAGATCCATGTCTTTCACTCTGTACAAGTATCAGCTCAAAGTAGATTAAAGACCTTAACATAAGACCTGAAACATTGAAGCTAGTGCAGGGAAGTACATGGAATACACTGGAAGCAATAAGCAATAAGCATAGGCAAGGACTTCCTTAGTAGAATTCAAAAGGCTCTGCAACTAACAGAAAGGATGGACAAATGGGACTACAGCAAATTAAAAGTCTTCTGCACAACAAAAGAAATGGTCTCTAAACTGAAAAGACCACCCACAGAATGGGAGAAAATCTTTGCCAATTATACATCTGACAAGGGGTTGGCAAACAGAATTTACAGGTAGCTTAAAAAACTAAACTCCCCAAAAAACCAATGACTCAATAAAGAAATGGGCAAATGAACTTAACAGAGCTTTTTCAAAGGATGAAGTCCAAATAACTAAAAAACACATGAAAAAATGCTCACCATCCATGGCCATAAAGGAAATACAAATCAAAACCACACTCAGATTCTACCTCATTCTTGTTAGAATAGCTATCATCAAGAACACAAACAACAACAAATGTTGGTGAGGATGTGGGGAAAAGGAACCCTCATACACTGCTGGTGGGAATGTAAATTAGTACAACTATGGAAAACAATAGGGAGGCTCCTCAAAAAACTAAAAAGTAGAACTGTCATATAATCCTGCAATACCACTTTTAGGGATATACCTGAAGGAATTGTAAGTCAGGCTACAGCAATGTTTATTGCAGCATTCTTCACCATAGCTAGGCTATGGAAATAGCCAAGATGCACACCCATGTTTATTGCAGCATTCTTCACCATAGCTAGGCTATGGAAATAGCCAAGATGCCTCATTACTGATGAATAGATTAAGATAATTTGGTGTTTATATACAATGGAATTTTACTCAACCACAAAGAAGAATGAAATTTTGTCATTTGGAGATAAGTGGGTGGAACTGGAGAACACCATCATTAGTGAAGTTAGCCAGGCTTAGATGGCCAAAGCCACATGTTCTTTCTCATATGTAGAATGTAGACCTAATACAAATACAGCAGTATTATGAAAAATTGGTCACATTAAGGGGAGGTCACATACGAGAGGGGGAGGGTAAAAGAAGGAAACTAAGAAGATGAATATGATTGATACACTCTCTATACAAGAATTAATATAGAATTCCTAATCCGGCTAAAACCACCATAAGAAATGGACTAAGGTAGAATGAAGAAGAGGTGAACTAATTGGGGCCATAATACATATATACATGGAAATGTCACAAGGAAACTCCCTGTGTAGTGGTCTTTATCTCAAACAAGCAAAAATGTCATTTTTTTCTTTTTTCCTTCTACAAAATCAGAGAGCAGAAGGGCAGAAAAGGTCCTGCCTGGGGCGGGGGGGGGGAGGTTGGGTACCAGTGGGAGGGGAGGTGACAGGGAAAGGGGGTAAGAGGGTGAATACAGTGCAAATACTGTGTACACATGTAGTAAATATAAAAATGATACCTGTTGAAACTATCCAGAAATGGGGGAGAGGGGAGGGGAAAGGACAGCAATGGAGGGGGTGAATTTAAGTATAATATACTTGATACATTGTAAGAACTTTTGTAAATGCCACAATATACCCCACCCAGCACAACAACAACAACAAAACCAAGAAAAGACTAAACAGAATTACTAACAAGGAGGTACTGGAAGTCGGCCTATCTTCAGGCAATAAATGAACAGTTATTATTTCAGTAACCTGTTTGGCTAAAGATTTATGGGGCATAAATGCAAATAAAGTCCCCACAGTATTTCTGTAAGACATTGTAATCAAGAGGTGAAATGAAGTAACCACAAAGAGAAAAAGGGTAAGCACTTAAATATATTTTGAATTTTGACTTTGAGCAATAGGGCACTGCTATAAGTTGCTTGCCTAGAATAGTGGCACACGGTATCATCAAGATATAAAAATACAAAATGGGTAGCTCTTATTGAACAAAAATGATAAAAAATATCAATTGCATTAATGAAAACTTTTCAAAGACAATGATGGATATGTGTCTATCAAACACAAATATATCTCATGTTTGGATATACTGATTTATCTTGGCCTTTTCTTTGTTAAACATTTATAATAAAATTCTCTTTTCAAATTAAAAAAAATAGGTGAAGTTTGAGAAAATGAATCATCTATCCTTGAAAAGCTGTGCTTATCTCTTCATGGCTTCATGGTGCCCCCTGGTATTTGGTTCAATTTTAGGAGTAGCCTAGCCAGTGTCTTGGAGAAGAAGAAAGAGAAAAATTGACCTACAACACATAGATGAAGAGTGAAGAGAGAACTTTAATCCAGAGTTATCTCTTTCCCCAAAAAATACATAACCTTGAGTGACTCTCATGGCCCCTCTCTGACCTTGGACATAAGGATAAAATAAGAACTCTCACTAATTTTTCTTCTAATAGTTTTGTAAATTCCCTCTAAAGGAATATCGTGTTCAATCTCTAAAATGTAAGGATTTTGTTAATCCAACCTGGCCACAGTCTGTCTCTTCCAAGAATGTCTCACAATTTTGTATTTGGTTGATGTCTACTGCCTTCATTCATTCATTCAGCAAATATTTTCCTAACATTGACAAGTGCTTCCTATACTGTTTTTCACAAAAAGAATCACATTTTGTCATTTGCAGGTAAATGGATGGAACTGGAGAGTATCATCTTAAGTGAAGTTAGCCAGACTCAGAAGACCAAAAACCACATGTCCTCTCTCATATGTGGAATATAGACCTAATACAAATGCAGCATTATTATGAAACACTGGTCACCCTATTGGGAAGTCACACATGGGAGGAGTAAGGTAAAAGAAGGAAACAAAGAACTTGAATATGGTTGATATAGTCTCTATACAAGAATGAATATAGAAATCTTAAACTGGCTGAAACTACCATAAGAAAGGGACTAAGGTAGAATGAAGAAAATTAGAGGAGATAAACCAATTGGGGTTAAATTACATATAATACACATATATGGAAATACCACAAGGAAACTCCCTGTATTGCTATCTTTACCTCAAACAAGCTAAAATGCCATGCTTTTCTTTTTATCTTTTCCCTTTTTTCTTCTACAAAATTGGAAAACAAGAGGGTGGAACAGGGCCTGCCTGGTTGGGGGGCTGGCAACAGTGGGAGGGGGAGGTGTAGGGGAAAGAGGGTAGGAGGGTGAACATGGTGCAAATACTGTGTACACATGTATGTAAATACAAAAATGGCACCTGTTGAAACTATTCCAGGAATCGGCAGGGTAGGGGGTGAGATAAAGGAGACTGGTAGAGGGGGTATGGATTCATGTATGACGACATATTTGATACATTGTAAGAACCTGTGTAAATGCCACAATGTACCCCCACCCATCACAACAATAAAGAAAAAATGAATCTATAAAGAGGATAAGGGGGCTGGGGTATGGCTCAAGTGGTAGAGCAGCAGTCTTGCAAGCCTAAGGCCCTGAGTTCAAACCCCATACTGCCAAAAAAAAAAATTACTTTCTCTATAAGGGCAAAATAGTTTCTGCTGGGTATTGGGGGGGAGAGGGAGGGGGCGGAGTGGGTGGTAAGGGAGGGGGTGGGGGCAGGGGGGAGAAATGAACCAAGCCTTGTATGCACATATGAATAATAAAAGAAAAATGAAAAAAAAAAAGAGGATAAGGTTCTTGTGCTGAAGATATTTATGTTCTATTAGATGAGATAAGTGATAAATATGATGCGATAAGGTAAACTGCATAATCCAGATAAGCACATGTTATGGGAAGGTAGAAGAATGAAAGTAACACAAACAGAAAAAAGGTTGGGGAAGGACTTTCAGGAGTTCTGAAGGGCAAGGGAGGTGGGTTAGAACAGGGAGAAACATGTAAAGAAACAAAGTTCTGGATCAGTTGCTGATATTTAATTATGACTGAAGAAATCTTAATAGAATCCCAAGAGAAAGTAGAGGCAAAGACAGAAGCCCTGATATGGAATGTGAATTTTAACCTGAGAGCAAGTGAAGACCCATGAAGCATTTAAAAGAACAGATGCATTTGATGTAGATCATCTGACAGCAATGTGGAGAATGGGTTGGAGGAAGAGAGACCTTATACATTAAGGAGTGGCTGATACTGCAATAGAATTAGAAATTTGCAGGCACCATCATGGATCCTGAAAATTATTTCTAAGCTGGGAAAAATGGTGGAGTTCCTATCCTTTGTAAGAATCATGCTAACCAGTCTTGATAACTACATTACACATGTCAGTCTTATTTGATTGTACTTCATGTTACAGCTTTCCTTTATCTAAAATGTTCGTTCAAATTTAGAATATGTTCTGGCTTCTGAACCTCCTTATATCCAATTCTAATAGTATCTATTTGCTTATAAAAAAGAAATATACATTGCCTTTGAAAATAAAATGTGACTTAGAGACCAAACCCACCAACTTAGATAAAAGGAGAAATCTGATTAGAAAGTTAGTATATACTTTGTTCATAGTCAACCCAACATCACACATTAATTTGCATATTACTACACATTTTAAAGACATCTAGTGCCACATATAGCATTTCATCAAAATTGATATTAAAAAATGTATTTTAGTTTGTTTAAAAGCTTATTCATAGCAAAGTATCTTGCTCCTTGTTTACTAGATTAAAATTTATTACTTATAAATGGAAAAAAATTAATATAAATTAAAAATCTAACCTGAACAATAGAAAAAGTAAAACAAAAGAAAATAAGAAGAATAATAAAAATAAAAGCAAAATTTATGAGGTTGAAAAGAGAAAAGCAGTAGAATAAGTAAGTTTTTATTAAAAGTTTGCGAAATAGATCAACTCCTAGCTGATGTAATCAGGAAAATAAAGCACAAAATATACAAAATAAGAAGTGATGTGAGTAAGTAATTGCTAAAAGATTAAATTTTTAAAAATCGTGATGAATGTCTTCCATTTACCCCTGCTTATCATATTTTCCTGGCTATGTGTCCTGAGAGGGCAATGTCTAAAAGATTCAAAGGTCCTTGCTCTCTGGGTTCCATTTGGTCTGTCCAAATGAATGGTTAGAAAAAGGTGAAGGTGAGGTAATGAATCTGAGGTATTTAACTCTCTTCCCCCAGAAAATCTTCTCTTGGACTACTTTGGACTGGCTGCACATATCTCCAAAAGTCACAGCTCCTACTCTTGGACTACTGTGAACTGGCTGCATACATCTGCAAAAGTCACAGGTCCTACTAGTGGCCCTCAATACAAAAACCCTAAGTTTCAGTAGTCACTTCTCTTTGTCCCTTCCCTTGGTTGGTGATGGCTCTCCACTGTTATAAGTGCATAAGTCTATACTATTTTTCTTTGGTTCTTTAAAAGTATTCCATGCATCTTAATACACTGTCTTTTTATTAACTTTCCTCAAGATGGTCAGGTTAAATAGAGGATCTGTTTCCTGCCAGGATTTTGACTGATACAAAAATCACTCAAAATTATAAGATATTCATTGCAAATATATCTAAAAATGTAGGTGAAATTGATATTTTTCTGAGAAATATAATTTACCAAAACTAATAGAACAAGCTTAAATAGACCAATGTCTACAGAAGAAATAGAGAAAGTTGTCAAATAGCTTCTCCCACCAAAAAAGCCAGGCCCAAAACAAAGGAATACAGTCAACTCATCAAAGGCCAAATTGATTCAATGCCGGTTAACTGTTTCAGAGTATAGGAAAAGAGGAGAGATTTACAAACTATTTTTTGAAGTGAGTAAAACACTTATATCAAAACTTGATAAAAGCTAAAAGAAAAAACAGATAACACATAGACCAGTCTCATTGACAAATATCAAAGCAAAAATCCTAAATATAGCAAGTAGAATTTATTGACAAATTATAATATGAGTGCCTTCATTAAAAACAATCGGAGAGATCTGAAATAAATAACATAATGCTGCACCTCAAGCTCTAAGGAAAATGAGAACAATCCAAACTCCCAATTAGTAGGCAGAAAGAAATAATAATGATTAAGGCAGAAATTAAATGGAAACTAAAAAAACAAATATCAATGAAACAAAAAGTTGGTTCTTTGAAAAGATAAGCAAGATTGATAAACTATCCAAAAGGGTGATAAACCCAAATTAATAAAATAAAAGATGAAAAAGGAGATAGCACAACAAACATCAAAGAAATTCAGAGGATCATTAGGCAATCCTTCAAATATCTATGTTGGAAAATATAGAAAAAATAAAAAATTTCTATATGCAGATGACCTACAAAGAAGATAAAAACCACTTAAATAGATCTATAACAAGCAGTAAGATTGAACCAGTAATAGTAGTCTCTCAACAAAGAAAACCCAAGAACAGATGGATTCATTGCCAAATTATACCAGATTTTTGAAGGAATAACACCCATGCTCCTCAAACTATTCCATAAAATAGAAAGGGAAAGAATGCTATCAAACTCACTTTATGAAGCCAGTATTACGCTGATACCAAAACCAGACAAGGATACAGAATAAAAGAAAATTATAGACCAATTTCCCTGTCAACATAAATGCAAAAATCTCAATAAGATATTTGCAAATTGAACTCAACAATACATTAAAAATAGCATGCACCATGATCAACTTGGTTTCATTCTAAGGATGGTTGATATATGCAAATCAATAAACATAATACAGAACATAAACAGACTAAATGACAAAAATCACGGAATCATGTCAATACATGCAGAAAAAACCCCTTTAACAAAATTCAACTTTCCTTCATGATAGAAGCTCTAAAGAAACTAGGAATAGAAGAAATATACTTCAAGATAATAAATGCTATATATAACAAGCCAATACCAACATTATTCTGAAAGTGGAAAAAATAAAACCATTTCCTCTAAAATCAGGAATGAGACAAAGGTGTCCACTTTCTCCACTGTTACTCAATATGATGCTTGAATTCCTACCCAGAACAATAAGGCAAGAGAAAGAAATACAAATGATTCAAATAGGAGAGGAAAAGTCAAATTATCCCTATTTGAAGATGATGTGACCCTATACTTAAAAGTCTCTAAAGAATCTACCAAAAACTCCTATCTAACAAACACATTAGGCAAAGTAGCAGGATGGAAAATCAATGCAAGCAGTAGCTTTTATATATACCAAAAATGAACAGGTTGAGAAAGAAATCAAGCAAACAATACCATTCACAGTTGCCACCCCAAAATTAAGTTTCTAGGAATAAACTTAACTAAGGAGGTGAAAGAGCTCTACAATAAAATCTATATACATCATTGAAGCAGACACAAGAAGATGGAAGGATCTCCTATGTTCAGGGATCAGCAGAATTAATATTTTGGAATGTCTATATTACTTAAAATAATCTGCAGATTCAATGCAATCTCCTTCAAAATCTCAATGTCATTCTTCACTGAAATAGAGAAATTAACTCAAAAATTCATATTGAAGCATAAAAATTCATATTGACTATTGAATAGTCAAAGCAATCCTGAGCAAAAGAGCAGTGCTGGAAGCATCACAAAATCTGACTTCAAATTATACTACACAGCCATAGCAACAAAAAGAGCATGATACTGGCATAAAACAGACAGTAGATCAATGGAATAGAACAGGACACATAGAAATAAACCCATACATCTACAGCCAACTGATTTTTGCCAAAGGAGTCAAAACACATGATTGTAAAGACAGCCTCTTCAATGAATGGGGCTGGGAAAAGTGGATATCCATATGTAGAAGACTGAAACTAGACCCCTATCTCTCATTCTGTACAAATATCAGTTCAAAATAGATAAGAGGTCTTAATGTAAGACCTGAAATTTTGAAAGTAATAAAGAGAAACCTAGGGAAAACACTTGAAGACATAGGCATAGGCAACTACTTTCTGAGTGGGATTCCAATTGCCCAGGAAATAAGAGCAATAATTGACAAATGGAATTGCTTCAAATTAAAAAGCTTTTGCACATCAAAGGAAACAATTACTAGAATCAAGAGATAACTCAAGAATGGGAGAAAATCTTTCAAGTTATTCATTGGGCAAAGAATTGATATCCAGAATATATAAAGAGCTCCTAAAAATAAACACCAAAAGAACAAATAATCCAGTTAATAAATAGACAAATTGAATAGTCAGTTCTCAGAAGAAGTACAAATGGCTGATAAATACATGAAGATGTGTTCAATATCCTTAGCTACAAAGGAAAGCAAACAAAGCAACACTGAGATTCCACCTCACCCCAATCAGAATGACTGTAATCCTAGCCATTCTGGTAATGGGGGGAGGTAAACTGATCAAAGTATATTATAAGCATGTATGAAAATAGAATAATGAAAACCATTAAAAATTGAAAAAGGGGGAAGGAGGGTTAAGAAAAAGTAATAGGTAATAGGATCAAAGTACATAGAAATATGAAAATGAAATCTCTTTGTATAATTAATAAATACTAATAAAAATTGAAATACATAAATTCAACTACATAAAAATTAGAATAAAAATGCTAGTTTGGAAAAGTAGAAACATATTAAAATACATTGCAAAGTAAGAGAAACATGACTAAAACTCAAGAAGAAAAACACAAAAGTTTAATAAAAAATCATCAAAATATGCAAGTTACCTGAACAGTTGGTAAATCACAAATGGAAGGAGTAATTTTGATACCTTCAAATACATAATTGACTCTGGCAAGGATATCAGTAATTTCTAAAAACAAACACAAGAATTTGAGGGAGGGGTAAAGGAAAATCATTCCACAGATTATTAATCACAAAAGGAAATAGGATTTAATTAGGCAGTCATGGCTTTCATCAATGAACATATTTAACATAATATGCAGTAGGTAACCCAATATTATATGCTGATGTGATATAATATGAAGTACATGATAAAACCTATGAAATCTTTTCACCAAATATATTTAAACCATAAATAATCAAATTTAACATCCAATTTATAGGAAATACAAGAGTAGATAACAATGCCTTAAAGTCAATGTCATGAGAAGCAAAAAGTCAGGAGGATTTTTTAAAATTTTTTATTCATTTATTAACATGTGCATACACTGTTTGGGCCATTTCTCCCTCCAGCTCTCCACCCCTTCCCTCTTCCCCCCACCCCCGCTTGCTTCCAGGCAGGACCTGTTCTGCCCTTATCACTAATTTTGTTGAAGAGAAGACATAAGCAATAATAAGAAACACAAGGCATTTTCGCTAGTTGAGATAAAGATAGCTATACAGAAAGAGTCCTAGCATTGCTTCCATGCACAAGTGTGTTACAACCCAAGTTGATTCATCTCTACCTGACCTTTTTACTAGTTCTTGATCCCCTTCCCATATTGACCTCTGTCGCTTTAAGGTTACTGTATTAGTTCCTCTGCAGTGGGGACATCAAACACTTTCATGTTTTGGGTTTCTGACCTATCCCCTTACCTCCCATATGTGCTCTCCCCTTGTCATGTGATCCAAGTCCAACAACATTGCTGTATTTGCCCTAGATCTAAAGTCCGCATATGAGGGAGAACATATGATTTTTGATTTTCTGAGCCTGGCTAACCTCGCTCAGTTTGATGTTCTCCAATTCATCCATTTACTTGCGATTGATAATATTTCATTCTTCTTCATGGCTGCATAAAATTCCATTGTGTATAAATACCACATTTTCTTAATCCATTCGTCAGTAGTGGGGCATCTTGGCTGTTTCCATAACTTGGCTATTGTGAATAGTGCTGCAATAAACATGGGTGTGCAGGTGCCTCTGGAGTAACCTGAGTCGCATTCCTTTGGGTATATTCCCAAGAGTGGTATTGCTGGATCATATGGTAGATCAATGTTTAGCTTTTTAAGTAGCCTCCAAATTTTTTTCCAGAGTGGTTGTACTAGGTTGCATTCCCACCAGCAAGGGGGATTATTTTAAATTAGGAGAGAATGAAGTTATAAAACCAACTAAAATACATGAATTGCAGTTGGATCCTGATTCTAGAAAAAAAGGCAGTTATAAAATAATTTGAAAGGAGAAATAAAGAAAAATTTAGTATGAGCTAGATATTAAATGAATATTATTTTTTAAATTATTTTAAATTTCCTATATAATGATATGTGATGATGGTATGTTCATAAGACAATGTCCTTATTTATAGGAAATGCATACTTCAGTATTTAGTGATGTGGTGCTTTAATGTTTACAACTTAATTTAAAATGATTCAGGAAATAGGAATATAGGTAGATGGGAGTTTGAGCGAAAGGGTGGATAGTTAGATAAATAGATAACTGGTGAATAAAAAGAAAATTAATTTGTCAAAATGAAAAGTTAAAAGTGTTGAGTCCAGGTAGTGGCTAAATATGTGTTTGTTGTACCTTTTGTGCAAATTTCAAGTTAGAAGATTTTTATTATTACAAGCTAAGAAGACACCAACATAGACTAATTATTCTACTTACATTTGAGATTTTATTCACCAAACCATTTTATATAATAATGATCAAAATTTAGACTTAAGGAACATCAATATTGTGTACACTTCTCATTTCAAAACAATCAGCCCTATAAATTTGGATCACTTCTCACCTCCTATAATCTCATCCTTTGCTCATCTATGTCTCTGTCATATTTTTACACCAGAAACAAACCTCCCTTTTACATAATCTTTCCTATCTTACCCACTTTCATTTGGTGATATTAATTTCTCTATAACACCAGATATTTTCAGTTCCATTAAATATCAAATTTTGCCAAAAAAGTTTAACACCTTAATATCCATAGTGTATGCATGCTGCAACAGTTAAAATTTGACTTTTGCTTTCATCTGTTTTTAAAAGTTCACAATTAAAGTCAACTCATTTAGGTCACAGCATGTCACAGCATATCTCACATTTTTGAATCCACACTTTCAGACATTGACCCAGCCTGGGTTATATAGTGAGATTCTATCTAAAAAAAAAATAGAAAGAAAAGGAAAGAAATCCTATCACATGCTGCAACATGGATGAATTCTGAGGGTATTATGCTAAGTGAAATAAAACATCACAAAAAGAAATACTGTATAATTCCATATATGAGGTATCTAAAGCAGTCAAACTTGTAGAAATAGAAAGAATTTGGTTACCAGGAGCTAAGAATAGGGAAAAGGAGAGTTGGTGTTCAAGGGATACAGAATTAGTTTTGCAAGATAAAAAACTTCTAGGCAGCTGTTGCCCAACAATGTGAACACATTGCGCTTACACTTATTAAGATAGAAAATTGTGTTATGTTTTTACTATAATTTTTTTAAAAGAAAGAAAAAATAATCACCCATGGATTTGGTTCATCATAGTTACTGTAATGATTGAAAATAATGAATTTATGATCAATCAAAACTGTATTTATACTGTGGTTCTACTGCCTTCTGGTACTGTGATTCTTAGGATCCTTAAAACTTTACATGACCATTCTGTGCCTATGATACTGTATATATAAAATGAAAGCACATAAAAGCTCAGACTCGGCCAGGCATAATGGTTCACATGTGTAACCTCGGCATATGCGAGGTTGGAACAAGAGGTTTATGAGTTCAAGGCCAGCCTGGAATACATAGTGAGACCTTGTCAGAGAGAGAGCAAGAGAATATATGAGAATGCGTGTGTTTAAAATGTAGATAATAATATTATGTTTTCTTTGTGAAGACAAAACACAATAAACTCTTAATAGTATTTCACAGTGTGTCAATAATTTTTATTAATTAAACATTTATTTAATACCCAATATATGTTGGGTGCTGTTCTAGCTGCTACAGATAAATCAGTGACTTATATTAATTCATAATGCTTATCAAGGAATTAATATAGTTTTAAAGAAAATATATTACTTCCTGAAAAATTCAATGCCACTCATTTGTTTTCACGCCTCTTATTTTAGGCAGAAAATGACTTTTTTCTTGATTTCATGCTGCTAGTGAACTTTTAGTCCCTATTTCCTGGCATTCTGCTTTTGTAATAAACCTCATATGAAAGAAAACAATGGGAGAGTATTATAGCACTAGTTAGTAGGATTGGATCTATGGATAAGACATTCAGTGCCTAAACAGTTGACGATAAGATTTTAAATTTTGATAAGAGGTTTCCAGTATAAAAGAATGTTTGATCTCTGGCACAGAAGTATTCAACACCTTTTAAAAAGCTATTTTAAAGGTAAATAGCCTAATATCAAGAGTATAGTTCATGCTTTAAGTGAAACCATTGGTGACAGCATCCTTATTCAAAGTAGAATTTGTTAAGAAGGCTTCTATAGTTCCTCTGTCTAATATCAGGCACTACTTTTGTCACCTTAGAGTAATAACTATTCAATTTAGTCACCAAATGAGTCCTGATTCTGACAATAGAGGGTCTCTACTCCTTCTGCCTAAACATATTCTTATAATGAGTTGTAATTATTTCTTCTATAAAAACTAAACTCGGCATAAGGAGGAAAATAATGTAGTAGGTATTTTAAAGTGTCCTTTAAAATATATTTTTGTCAATATGGATGCTTGGTGTATTATTATGAAATGCTAAAATATCTTGCTGAGGCTTTTTTCCCCTCCTAGTATGTTCTTTTGCTGCAAAAGCAGCAGCAGCACCATCTTCTGGAATAAATGGAATGAGAAATAATTATGATGTTTCTAAAAGTCAGTTCTGAGGAAAACAAATTATCTCCATGTGTGCAGCAATTCAAAAGCCTATAAATAAATCTTAGAAGAAATTAACATGTAACCAATTTCTGGTGTCAACCAGAGCTGCATAAGGACAGCAAACCTCTCTCCCAACAGTAAGTTTGTGTGGGTAGCTCATGTCATTGTGGATTTTTTTAACCACATAAAATAAACATGCAGATGACAAAGAATTAGAGAAAAATTTTCACAAATTAACTGAAAAAAAGTGAATCACAAGACCTTTTGCTATAGAAAAGTTGAAGAGTTCCTACTACTGAAGATAATATGAATTAACACAGAATAAAGAAGATGAGAAAAGAAAATTGCTGCAGCTGACCATATAGAAAGCAGACTTGCGTCAGAGGTAGGTTAACTCAGGATACTGGTTATATAGGGTACTGAATCCATTCTTGGGAAATTAAGGTTATAAAGAAAGAAATGATGATTTCTGAGAGAGTTCTTTCTTTTTTTTTTTCTGATGTTGACTTTTTTTTTTCATTTTTCTTTTATTATTCATATGTGCATACAAGGCTTGGTTCATTTCTCCCCCCTGCCCCCACCCCCTCCCTTACCACCCACTCCACCCCCTCCCGCTCCCCCCCTCAATACCCAGCAGAAACTATTTTGCCCTTATCTCTAATTTTGTTGTAGAGAGAGTATAAGCAATAATAGGAAGGAACAAGGGGTTTTGCTGGTTGAGATAAGGATAGCTATACAGGGCAGAGAGTTCTTTCTATACATGGCTAAATGGAATAGTTGGATTTGGTTGATAGGAGGGGGCATAGGCTGTGAAGTCCTCCCAAGGACCTAGTCAGTATTGTAGATAAGATTTCTAAGATGTGCATCCAAGATTCCTGTCTTCTGGTATACATGGATATTCTCCCAGTTATTCAGTCAATCACCAAATCTAGGCACAGCTGTGAAGGAATTTTGCAGTGAGTTGATTTTCAGACACAGAAAGCTTTGGGGTGAACCAGACTTAAATACATGAGCTCTTAGAGAGAGAAAGACAGAGACAGAGACAGAGAGACAAAGAGACAGAGAGAGACAGAGACAGAGAGTTTTCCTTGGCTGATTGCAGAAGAAAGAGTCAGAGAACTGAAGGTTGAAAGAGATCCCAAGAATGAAAGGTATCACACAGCAAGGAATGTGGGTGGCCTCTAGAGCTGACAAACTGCCCCTGTTGACAGTAAGGGTATGGAGACCTCAGTCCTGCAACTAAAAGGAACCCAATCCTGCACTTGGAAGCAGATTTTTCCCTAGAGTCTCTAAATAGGAATTCTGCCTGGGTGATACCTTGGTGTCAGCCCTGAGTCTCAAATCCAACCAGGTAATGCTGATCTTCCAACCCATAGACATGTGAGCTAATAAGCAAGTGTTATTTTAAAACACTACTCTTGTGGCAATTTGTTATGTAGCAATAGAAAATTGACAGTAGGAAAAGATCAGGTAGGCTTGAAATTTCTTTCTAAGAAAGGTATTTCCTGAAACTATCGAGCTTTTATATTTGCTGAGAGTATTATACAATCTATCCTTTCTTCTTGCAATGCTTATTCTTATTTTTACTTTTTAAAATTATTATTAAACTTGTTGGCAGTATTAGGGTTTGAATTCAAGACCTCATGCTTGCTAGGCAATCACTGTACCACTCATGCTATGTCCCCAGCCCTAGTCTTGCTTTGAAATAAATGCTTTGGGGGCATATTTGAAAAGTAATGCTTTGTCAAGTGGAAAATTATCAAAATTACTTTTTCAGTAGGCCTACATCATTATTTTACACTCAGATGCCTTCATATTTGCCAGTAACCATAGGTGAGAATCAAAATATCACACTGGCATTACATGGACATCGACAAATCATTCAGATACCCATCTATCAGAAAGACTACTAGCTGGTTACCATACTGACACTGGCCAAATATCAGCCCTACCAAAAAAAAATTGTGTCCCTGGAGGGCAACAGGTAAGAACAAAGGTGTGAAAGTGGTAGAACACCTTCTTAAGAAGCAGGAAATAAGACAGTTTTGCAAAGCTAATTTTATCTATGTGTCATTCTTCCTTGGCTTTTGGATATGCAGTTCTAACTCTCAATAGCTTCATCCTTAGGGTTGCCAGATTTACATGGAAAAAAGAAATAGCAAATATTGAGTTAAATCTGAATTTCAGATTAATAATGGGCCAGTTACCTTAAGCCAATCAGCAAATATTTCACATTCAGCTAAAGCCTCCTGTATTTGATTCATCTTTGTCTTCTTTCCCTTCCTACACAACTCATGTTTACTCAGAATAGATCTAAGTTTTAGGTCCTTGCCTTTTCCAAGACACATTATATTAACAACCTAAATCTACATCATTGCTGTATCTGGGCACTGTAATCTGCAGTTCATTCTCATAAAGAATTGTATTGCATTTCTCTACCCCTTTATTTTGGTATCAGACATGTTAATTACTTTGACCAGTAGAACAGAGCAGATAGGACAGTATGCCATTTCCAATCTGAAGCATTTCAGAAAGCTTGCATGTCTTTCTATTTTCCCACTTGTGATTCTATATCACCAGGAGGAGGATGATAGTCACATCCAGCCACCCCATCAGAGCCCAATGTAGACTTGTTTACTCATAGCCAATCATCAGACTCATGAGCAATATAAATGTATACTGATTGCAGTTTGTCAGGGATAGTTTGTGGTTACTTGTTAGACCAGTTATTGTTATCATTGCTAACTCACAATTCCCTTTCTATTCATGGTGAAGGTAAATTAAAGAGACATTCAGCCACCATGCTGTCTGGTTTAAGAGGTCACAAAAGAAAGGAAAGAAAATAAGTCTAAGTACACACAAGAATAAATTGTATTACCTTTTTGACTCCGTCAGATGTTTTGGGAGAATCCCAGTGAAAGCACTAGGAGGAGAAATAAAACTTATTGTTCCTTACTCTAATGCTCCAAGACTTATTGTCTTGTCATGTCCCTATTTTGTTTTGAACTGTCATGCTGAGCTTTATTGAGAATTGCAGTGTTGGTAGGAAGGATTTGATAAAGCTTATGCAACATTACCTTTCCTTGAGTTCTAGGCTTATTTTTTTTCTTTTCATTTTACCTGGTGTCTATCAGAATCAAGCACTTCTGATTTTTTCTCATACCCACCTAAAGATTATAGCTAAATAACTTTATTAGAGGCCAATGAACTGTAGTTCAATTCTCTTATATTCAGACATATTTTGCTGCATATGTGAAAGCATTATCATACATAAATGTCTCCAAAATTTGATTTCTTTTTCAGTATACATTCTAAAAGTGTATATAGTTGAGCATTTATTTTTACCTTTGCAGATACATACTAAGTCTTTATGCCACACAGCCTTTTGATTATAAATTGAGGTAATAGTGTATACTTGTTCATTTAGTTTCTATGACAGAGAAGAGATAAACTATGAACCTGACTGGATGATTCAAAGACTGACAGTGGATTGGTCTATGTATTTGCAGTATGTCATTTCTCTAAGTTCATCTGGATATCATCACCAAAAATAGCCTGAAAAGAAGTTTACTCTTTATTCTATCAACTGGGCATCTCTATTAACCACTCTGCTTCTGTTTGCCAGGGTAATGATTGCAGCATATCTACAAGACCCTAAAATGCCTCCTAGCTTGTAATATTAAATTACATCCAGTATAGCTTTTGTGCTACATGAATATTACTGAAGTTAGCATTGGAATGTCAAATACAGGACACATACCTAAGCATTCAACTTGCTTAATTAGAACAAGATGTCCATTCTTTTGCCATTTTGATAAGTTTACTGAGACTACATTGTCTCAAAAGATCATTTCTGTTTGCTTCTGGGAAGCAAAGATCTACTGCTGTATAGGGAGTTCTCATAAGCATAACTGTAGGCCATATACCTGATATCCTTTTGAATCATTAGGGTAATCTTAAAGGAGTGCTTTATTCTACAGGGTATGGTCTGAGGGGCAGCAGTATCATCATTACCTGGAAGTTATTAGAGTGCAGAATCCCAGGCCTACCACAGACCTACTGAACTAGAATCTGTACTTGCTCAATATCCCCAGGTGATTCCTATGAATGTGAAAGTTCAAGAAGCACTAGGTTTGGTGGCACATGCCTGTAAATCTCAGCACTTGGGAGGCAGAGGCAGGAGGATGATGAGTTCAAGGCCAGCCTGGGCTACATAACAAGTTCCAGGCCAGTGTGGGCTATATAACAAGACCATCTCAAAAATCAAAATAAAGAAAAAAATCATAAGGATAGCTAACATTTATTAAAGGTTTTTCATGTGCCAGGTGCTTATCTGTAACAACTTCCAGAGGTAAAATTTACTGCCATATTTCATAGGAGACAGAATTAAGGCACAGATTCAAACCCAGACAATCTTCTCTGTAGCCTTTTTCTTAGGCCCTACCTTAGACAGTTACTCATTCTAATACACTGAAAATATTTTGTAAGTCAAATCAAGCTTAACCTAACTTTTTCTTAAGAGTCATCTGACATTCTCATAGAAAATGTAAATATGAAGCTCCTCCCCTTGAGATACTGATCCAACAGGTCTGGAGATCAGCAGGTTAGAGAAATACTATTCTAAGTTAGAGAACTCTCTTCAGAACCAGCTGTAGTTGTAAACTTGTAGCATGGTGGCAGTCTTGTTAATATCAATACCATCTGCACATACAGCTTCTAAAGAACTTGAACCTCAAAGGACAAAGCTTAGCTCTCATTTTGTTCATAGCAGAGCTTCACTACCTATCATGTTTTTCTTGGTGACATGGGCCAGGATGCACCTAACTTCATCTGCCTTTTAAATGAACCAAAGCCACAAAGACAGATCTGTCTTCTCTTACACATGTACTTGGAATGGATGTGCTCATCCTACTGAGCAGTTCTAAATGAGACAGTTGTCTCTCATTTCCTTTGTCATTGCCTCTCCCCCTACTCTGGAATAAAAACTAAATCATATTGCACATCCAAATGTATTTCTGACATGCCACTTGGAGCTTAGGTCCCAAAATTATATTTGCATTTGAGCATGTACCAATCTCATTCCACAAACTTAGGGCTTCTTATATCTGAACCAACACATATTCTCAGCTCCTAGTCTGCCATTAGATGGAAATTGAAATGCCAAGACTATTCTTCACCGGTAGGTGGACTGCATAGGGACAAGGTGTTGGAGTAGGTGGAATATTCTTACCTGATGGTTTCCACTGTGACATTCATGTTGTCACCTATTTTTTGCAGTTTGTCCATACACTGTTTGAATCCCTTATCCCAAGCACAATCTCTCTTCAGATGCATTATTTGTTATGTTATTTGTGCCAGGTTTGAGCCATAGTTGGGAACATGGAACATACTCTGATTTACCTGCTTTATGTTGAATACCAAGAAAATATGACAGAGTCTCAAACCCACCATTCTTATCACACAGATACATTTCCTGCTTTTCTATGTTCTCTCCAGTAAAGGGAGGAAATAGACATGAACTCCAAGTGTTGTCCTCTGCCCTTTGATTTCTGCCTTGGATTTCTACCTGAGATATTACTGGACAGTATCCAGGTTCCACTAGAAATACCAAACTTCCCTGGAAACACAAAACCAAGTTTTTTTGACACCCCTGATTTTCCTGCCTCATTTTGAGCATTTATCTATTTTTAAAGGGGGGAAAATTTTACTCTGTGACTTATTAATTTCTCCAAAATAATCATTTATGCCCTAGGATTTCCCATTCCTTCTAAAACTTAAATCTTTTAGATCTAAACCTCAAGAATTAAGTTCTGCTTTCTGACATAAGTTCAGAGATAGGTACTGAACTAGTTGTCCAAACACATGGAAGTGTAAGGATAAGGGGAAATACAAGGGAAAGACACACTGGTTGACATTACAGAAATATTATTGTGTTACACATTTTTAAAGTATTATGGCATCTCCCATAATCCCATACCACTACCAACCACATTGAAAGAAGTAGTAATGACACATTAGAGACATAGAATTTGCACCATCAGATAGAATGAAGATGCAGAATCCACAACTCCAAGTTAACTCTACCAAGCCACTCAGTATTTAATTTTTCCTTCTGAAAAAAAATAGAAAAGCATTCTTCTGTTGTGCCCTTAATTAGGGTGCTAATGAGGAATAACTTCAAATCTGACCCAAATTTAAGAAGCACATAAACATGGAATAGTGAAGGGATCCTGAAGGGTTATCTGGCTTATCCAATTAACCTTGGCAACAACAATGGTTATTAACTTTGAGAATCTATTATGTGCCTGGTACTCTTTGGAGCCCTTTGTGTTTGTTATCTCCTTTTACTATTCCACAATGATTCTTATTGTTATCTTTACCTTTTCAGATGACAAACATAACTAGCTATTAGAAATGATGTGTCTTGGACACAGATTTTTCTGAAACCTAAAATTAAATTCATAATCACCATATTCTATTGCAAAATGAAGAGAAATGATGCCACAACTAAACTGTACTCATATTTAGTTGGGTATTAGATGACATCTGGTTCCCTTACAGGAACAAAGCCTATATGAGCACACTTCACATGCCTAAAGATGTAGTATCACTTGACCTGCCACTTCTATAAACTGGAGATACCTACAATCTTTGAATTATATGTGAAGGAGGCTCCTTTTCATTTTGATAGCAGTAAAATATTATGTAGACTTTAGTAAACAAAAATTTCAGACTAAAACACATTGTGATGTAATAAACTATATTTAATTTAAATATGAAGTTGAAGTGTGAAGATATCTAACTTGTTTGAGGCACCTCCTTAAGTAAGTCTCAGGCCTATAAATATAAAGTGAGACCCAGAAAACAAGCCCCCATAAGCTGTACAAATCGGAAGCTAAGAAAAAAGCAAGTTAAACATTAGATGCTGATGTTATGTATCTGCTCATTTCACTTATGTTTAGTTATATGGTTTATAAACGTGTTAATGTATTGCATTTTAATTTCTCAGCATCATTCCATTCATAATATCTTGCCAACTCCCTCTTTTATTGACAACTATTGCCATTCTACAAGCTATCACTATTACATCACAATTAGCTATGTGTGAAGTTGAGTCCTATTAGAATAGAGGGGAGGCCTATAATCCAGTTATAAGCTCCTTTGTCTCTGGCTATAATCGTTGCATTTGATACAATACTCCTTATGGAGACTAAATGACTAACTCTTTTGTAACACATAAAGAAACACAACTTATGCCTAATTGGAAAAATATGAACTAATGCTTAAGAGTCATCTACCCCAGCACATGGGGCCCATGGTGCTTGGTAATGGCAGTGCTTCAGCCCCACACACAGCATGAGTTTCTTTCATTTCTCTGTTTGTCTACATTTCAATTCTATTTGTTGAGCAGAAAAGAGCTCCATAAGAACACTTCATTTCCCTGCCCAAAAAGAATTTATAATTATAAAGTAACTAATTGTCCTGTGTTGTACTTAAAGTGCTTTAAGAACTTGTGTTGCTCTAAAAGTAAACCCTTTTAAATTTGATGTGAACTCGTTTTGTTTTAATCACTCAGCTTCTATTCTTTTTCCAACCTTCTTCTTCATAGTCTCTCCCCTCCTGATAACTTCCCTCACTGGAGAAATTTAACAGTAGCATGTGTAATTACCCAATAATCATTTCAAAGAAATTTTAAGGCAATTTAACCATTGCGGAGACCCAAACAGAACATCTTACAGCTTAACAGAACTCAAGAAATTAACCCCCTTGATTATTTTATAGGTTTTCAAGTTTTCTCCAAGAAGAGAATATGTGGGTTTTGTTTCCTATTCACTGGTGTTTAATCTCTTCAGTTTCTTAAGTGGATTGATAATTCCCTCTAAAAAGCCATTTCCATCTTTCTTCATTGAGAGGATAAACTGCTTATAATGTCACATCTAGTTGGAGATATAGGAATTTCCAAGATTAGATAACACAACCCTCTCATTGTACAAACAAGGGTCTTGATATCCAAGGAAGTCAAATGGCTTTATCAAGGTAAATGAGCAAGCTATATGCCTTCTTTTCTTCCTTCCTCCATTCACATAATTCATCTAATTTTCTTAATTCCACAATACCACATCCCATGTCAAACTCTCCAGTGACATATTTCACACATTTAAACATGTATAATTATTTGTTTAATGGGAAGATTTAAACTCTTCAATGAACCATATGCAAAATATATGTTCATTGGGATAAACAATTTGCAACTTCATCAACAACACATTCTCATTGAAATAAACAACGTGCAATGACATCCATTAATAAAACTATTTATTTTTTTCAAAAAATCCTTAGAGGGAAAGTGACTTTCTAACTTGCAACATTCATCAGCTTAGTTATAACTCCATATGGTCTGGCAAACTGTTATTCCTTGGTTCTTAAAAGGAAGTGTCAGAATTAGTCTCTTGCCTCAGTAAATACCTATTGTCTTAGTTCTATAACAATCTAATAAAAATATGGGTTATACATATAATTTATAGTTTACAGTGAGGAAAATGAAAAACATTATTTTTTCTAGAAGTATAGACCTTCAGAGGCTAACAGTTGAAGAGCATTGTGTATGGAGATGGCTGCTGAAAGGGATTTCAACTAGAGATGAATAGATATGTAATGCTTTGGCCAAAAGTTGAAAAACTGCTGGCTGTTTTAACCTCTATGCCATGTAGAAGTAGTCTGGCTCCAACTGCTGATCATTTGAAACTATAAAAACTTCTTCAATAATACCAGCAAGGCTCATTAGCCCCTCCTAAAGTCTCAACTATTTCATTTTCTGTACACAATATTCCACTGGAGAGTTGAACAGATAGTATTTTAAGAAAAAAAAGTACTTCTTTCCCTTAGAAGGTTATTAAATATGGTAACATACTCAAAAGTTCAATATCTACTCCAATGCATTAAAAAACAAAATGATTTGCTCATTTATTTATTAAATATTTATTAAATGTCTATTATATGTGAGACCCTGTTCTCAATGTTGCGGTACAATTTTTAATGGTAAACTAGATAAATTTCTTACCCTCATTTGAAACCGCTTGCTTTGCAATTTGAGAGAGAACCTCTCTCCCTACTTCCAGGAGTTGTCCCTGTTATAAAAGTAGCCTCAATCAATAAGGATTGTATGAGCACACAATATATTTTCATGCTAATGTGTAATACAGTTCCCAATCTCAACATTAATGTAGTCACTGATCCTTCTCCTTTGACTGTAAATTTGGCTGACAATTAGCTTCTCCTTATTTGGAATTCTAAGGCGCAATTGCCCCTGCAGAGCTCATTAGGACTCTTGCTCAAGTTACATGCATTCTGGTTCATAGTTGGCATATTTTCTAACATTACAAGTATGCCTTATTAAGCAGAATCTTGCTGAATGAGGCAGACACTCATTCTCACCTTCATTTTTATAAGGAAAAAAAACAGATAACTATTGAATTCCAGAATTATAGGTTTTAGGCAGCTAATGAAAATGTAAGAGCAGCCTACAAAAGTGACCATAATTTCTGACTTTTAGAACAAGTATATATGAAATACTTAGAAAGTTTTCTTCCTCAATAGTAAACATTTAAATCAACCATGTTCACTAAAATTCTAATTATGCGATGTCAATTGTAAGCACAAATACTGGTTTATTGTTTAGTGAAAACAAGTAATTTATATGAAATTAGAGACAGGCAAAATTCATCTATAATGATAATAATCAAAATAGTGACTGTTTAGGGAATGTGGAGGTGGACTGAAAGTGGGTATAAAGTGAGGATGTAAAAGTTTTACATCTTGATTGGGGTATTAGATAATTGGATTCATACATTTGTCAAAACTTGTCTAATGTTCAATTAAGACTTTCATATTTCACTGTATATAAATAAACTTTACATCAATTATTAAAAATCATGCTAAGTATAGGAAACTAAATATTTCAGGGGGAAATTGTAAACAGACTTACTTCATAAGCAAGAAAAATTCAGATGCTCAAGGAAGATTCATGGACAGTTTCCAGGAGAATTAGAATCCAATAATAGCTTTGAAGAAGGGTAATGAGTTAGTCAGAGAATGAAGTAGAATGACAGAAAGTATCATGGATATTAAGGAAGGATCAGACACAAAGGTGTGATTTGGGTATATAATGATGATAAAATAAACTGAAAATTGCACAGAAGCCAAGTTGTATAGGGTTTTAACATCCTACTAAGGAATTTTTATTTTATATTGAAAGAAATTTAAGAGGAATCTGGAAGATTTTAAAGTGAAGAGTGATTTTTCATTTTCTCTCTCTCTCTCTCTCTCTCTCTCTCTCTCTCTCTCTCTCTCTCTCTCTCTCACCCACCCACACACACACACATACACATGGAATCTGCAGCAATGTGAAGAATGGAGTTCAGGACAGGGAAAAAGGAATTTAATCTTTAGGCTATTTGCCAATCCAAGTGCAAATTGAGAGCCTCATTTAAGCAAGAACAGCAAGCATAGCGTCATGGAGCATGGAGCCATTGGGCAGATTTAGAAGTTATTATTAAGGAAAAATTTTTGACGGAATTTGGTGACTTGGGAAGGAAAAGGTTCAGGGATCAGGTTGAATTCTGGTTTAGGCAACTGGAGGAGATGATTGTGTTGAAGTAGAAAATGCAAGAGGAGTACATATGGAGGGGAAGAAAGTTGAGTTTTCTCAGCCCACTATATTTTAGGAACCTAAAAGACACCCAAGAAGAGTTGTTCAATAGGCTGTTGGATAAATGTAGAGGGACCATATCTATATCTTTTTGTAAGATATTTCTTATTTAGGATTTTTGCCTCATGTGTTAGTCAGCTTTCTGTTACTATAACAAACACCTGAGATTATTTATAAAGAGAAAAAGTTTATTTGAGCTCACAGTTTTGGAAATTTCATTCCATGATTGGTTGACTCTGGTGCTTCAGGCCTGTGGTAAAGTACCACATGATGGCATGAGTATGTGGTGGAACAAAGTCACTTATTTCATGGATGCAGCGCAAAGGAGAAGAGCAAGGGGCTTGGGTTCCAGATTCCCCTTCAATGGTACACCCCCTGTGACCTGAAGATTCTCCCCTAGGCTCCATCTCTTCAGATTTCTACCACCTTCCAATAACACTGTGCTAAGGAGCAAGGCTTTACCATATGTTATCATCAATTCACAAATAGTATATAAAACCAAGTTAAAGAATGAGATCACCAAAAAGAAATATTGAGACTGAGAAAAATCAACACTAAGAGAAAGATGGAAGAAGAGGACCCCAAGAAAAAAGAGAATAGCAAAAGATATCTAGAGAGTTAGAGAAAAAAATCTAAAGCAGAATATTGTTCTGGAAACCAAAGGAGGGTTTGTTCAAGCAATTTCCTCCAGAACACTGTAAACTCAAGAAGAGGAGCACTTTCCACTGTACTTAGAGAGTGCCAGCATCCACTGTAGAACCTTACATGTAGAAAAGTACTCAGTGGATGTCTGATGATTAATTATTGCAAAGATGCAACTTCTGTTCCTAAGTGGCAAAAAGCCTTGTAGAAGCTATCTGAGTTGAGATTGCTATAACAAAAATACCATGGACTGGGTGGCCTAAAGCAAATAAATTTATTCTTCATTCTTAAGATTGAGAAATCCAAGGTCAAGGTGCCAGCCAATTCTCTTATTGTGAGGGCCCTCATTCCTGGTCTACAAATGGACACCTTGCTGGAGAAAGAGAGAGAGAGAGAGAGAGAGAGAGAGAGAGAGAGAGAGAGAGAGAGAGAGAGATAAGGAGAAAAGAGGAGAGGAGAGAGAGTTCATTTCTCATAACACTTGTTTATTTGGGAGGGGTTTTTTTGGTGCTGGGGAGTGAATACAGGGCCTCACACATATTAAACACACATTCTACCACTGAGCTACCACTATCCCCTTCATGTGGCTTTTTATAAAGGGATCCACCCTCATGATCTAAGAGACCCTACCTCCAAGTACCATCATATTGGGGACTAGGGTTCCATACATGAACTTTGGGGAAGAACAAACAGTTCATAGAAGAGGACCAGTTTCAAAAAATGTGAAATTTTATAAATAACACTTTGGTTTTAGGAGCTATGATACAAATCAATTGTTTTTCTGAAACAGAGTATACATTATAGCTCTAACAACATTATATACTTTGTGTGATTCTTCCTTGCTTCAAATGATATATAAGGATATATGTCTTTGTCTATAATTCCCTCAAATACTATCTTCTGTTCACTTTTACTGCTTTATCTCACCCTTGAGTGTAGAGATTTCAATTTGAAAAGTATCTCCCCTCCTACTGTTTTTATGTACCTAACAACTACAATTATTTCCCCCTATCATTCTTACATTTTTCTGCCACTTCCACTGCATCTTGCCAGAAACAAGAACAGCAACCAAAACCTTCTATAAAGAAGATACTAACCTTTTGGCAAATGTAGAAGTTAACTCACTGTCCATCAGAAAACACAGAACATACATAAATATTGGCAAAAATTATAAAAAAAGTGGTATAACTAATGAAAACTTTTTTCCTCTTTCTCAAAGAAGTGAGAGGTTCAAGTTTTGCTTATGTAGGTTTATTGATAAAAAGCTAAACATTCTGATGAACAATAATTTACACACATTTTCTAAGAGTTGAGAGCTTACCATATTTCAGAACATAAATTACTATTTCACAATCTAAGTTCTCAAGTAACATTTAAGTTAAAATCAATAACTTATTTGTGGTGATAACTCCCAAAAGAAGAAAAATAAACAAGAGAAAGAAAAGATCAGTCTCTTAACTACTAACTGCAGCATAATGGGCATAGTTTCTAAAAAATCCATGGGGTTGAAACTGACATTCAATAAATTTTCAGCAAATACCAGCTTACTTCCTTTTTAAAATAAATGAGGATGCCTCTGAAAGAATAAGAAGAATCCATTTAGTTTATCAGGTTCATGTACCTGATCCAGAGTAGTTAAGATGCCTGGTGTCATACTTGGAAATGGTTAGCCTGAGGCACTGAAGGGAGAACTTTAATAGGCATATGGCTGGATGACTATATGAGCACTATAATACACATACCTTCCCTGGCATATCAGTTTTAATTGGTTTTAATCATAGACTCTGTTTCAAGTCTTCTTTTCAATGGTAGGATATCTTTTTTAGGCTCAATACAATATTATTTACTTAGTATAGAGTAAGTTTCAGCTTCTTGTTTCATGATACACAGCTTTTACATAGGGGTGGTTGAAACAAATGTAACACAAGAAATATTTTTTCACTTGTAGAAAATTTGGACCCATAATGAATTTTAACAACAGAAGATACTTGCATTCTATTTGATGAGTAACAGTCAGCTACTTCTGGTAGTGATGCTGGATAAAGGAAGCCTAACATCCTTCCAAATAGATCAGTAAAGAGAAATAAAGTAAGAAGAACAACCAAGAGGGTGATTTAGTGACTCTGAGGCTAGATTTGAGGAAATATGGTACATAGGTGGTTTAATTTATTCTTCAGGCATGCCTGAGCTTATTTTAATACAATTATTGATGTTTTCTCAGTAATTCAGGCTGATGCATCCTTTCATTAGTGTTAATGAAGCTTTACAAAGGTAGTGTTAAAAAAATCAGCAACATAGTTTGTGATTTTGACACCCAACTTATGCAATTTCATCAATTACAAATTAATTTAGACATGATATTTCTGCCTTAAATTCTGAAAAACTAAATTAATTCAATGAAATTGCAGAGCTCAGCTAAACTTTCAGTCTTCTGCGTAATCACCATATTTGGAATTTGCTGTAAATGGCAAAGTTTTAACTTGTAAAGCAAGATAATATTTTGAGACATTAATTGAGGGGTTTTCCCCTAGAAGTTTCCTTGAGCCCATTACTCTTTTCCTCATCATTCAGCTGCCTCAAGGGGAGGCATATAATCAAAAAGTTAATTAACCTCCTGAAAATAAAAGTGAAAACAAATGGCAGACATAATATTTCTAAAAATGATGTTTTTCAATCACAGCTACAAACTTGGGAAAGAAACAAATTCTTTTGCTTTGTTTCTTTATTATAAAGACGTGCCAGGCATATTAAGACCCAAATGTTAAGAGGGCTTAGACTTGAGTAGTCATAAATCAAAAAATGAAGGAAGTTTGTAACAGGTGGACACGAAGAGAAGTCATTGAATTCTCTCATTCAATCATTTATTCATACAACTAGTTTCTTTGGGGTTTATCATGCTCATGTCAGGGCTTTGAGTACTGGGGATATAGTAATAATTAAGAGAGGCAAAAATCTTTCTCCCAAAGAGAGTCTAACTGGTAGAGACACAAAAACATTAAATAACTCAATACAACATTTGATGTGACTTAAAAATTTTTATTATAGTATTGCTGTGCTGGTGGTACATTGTGACATTTACAAAAGTGCTTACAATATATCTGAGTTAAATTCACCCCCTCCATCATTCTCCTTTATTTCCCCTCCACATTCTTCAAATAGTTTCAACAGGTCTCATTTTTTCATTTTCATACATGAGTACATAACAGTTCCACTATATTCACCCTCCTACACCCTTTCCTTATGTAAGCAGGCCTGTCCAAAATTGCCCTCTCAGTGTTGTCATAGGTAGTATAACCTCCTCTCTAGGCAGATACAAACCTGAAAAACAAGTAACTTGACAAAAGTGATGGCTACTTGACTTCATTTCCATTCAAGTTAACATAAAAGTCATAATGGACAATTCATCCAAGTTACATTCTTGCCATGAAAAAATTTGCCAGTTTCAATAGCTAAGCAGTGTATCAATTGCATTTCATTCCTACATCTTAAGGATAATCCAAGAATTGTCTTAATGGTAAATCTATATAAGAGATTATTTTATACTTGACCTTTGTAACAGTAATCTCTTTAATTCTTCAAAAATAAATTAGAAATCAAGCATGAAAAATTGTTAACTTATTGTCTTTTTTGTTATTTTTAGAGGGAACTTATAGAGCAATTCCAGGAATTTTTCCCAGATCTATCTTTTAGCCCAGTGGAAAGGAAGTGGTTTGTGAAAGCAATGCAAAAACCATGGAATTACTTTTTTAGGGGTTTGGATGGAAAGTTTTTTTTTAATAAACTCTCTATAATATTTCAATAGTCACTTCACTCATAATTCAAAAGCTTAGTGTTCTAAATCTAAAAACTACAATGGTACACAGATCATAAGGCCTTGGAAAGCAGGGACTCTATTTTAAATAGTTTTAGAGTATGGTATGTACATAAAGGAGAGTTTTTAGAAAGTTATCTAGAATTGACTGAATAACATTATAAAAATGAAACTAAAATATGTCACTAAAATATAAAGCAGCATTATAATAGTGTTTACACAAGGAATATATCTGTCTTAAAGTTCAGAAGTGTCTGTAATTAATCACAACTGTACTTATATATTCAACACTAAAATAGAAAAATTCCCTATTGGAGGATGCCAATAGAAGCCTTTTAACTTTTAATATGTGAAGAATTTGAAGAGGACTTACAGCAAAGTAATAAAAATGATTAAACTCTCAGAAATAGGATTTAGGAATAAAGGTTAAATGATTTAACATTACTGAAACCTAAAAAAATAAAAGGCAAGCAGTGTTTTAATAATGATCTCCAAAACATGAAGGCTTATTACAAAAGGAATGAGTCCCATCTCTGGCATTGACAGAATAAAGGAAATTCTGAAAGATAAGTAGACCAGCTATTTTCTGGTGGAATGCTGTGATACATCTGTCACAAGCCTAGAAAACACTGCTTTCAGGTTGTAGATGAAAAAAAAATTTAAGTTACATAAAAATCACTATCAAAAAAGAAATGCAAGCTCCCCTATATAGCCCCTTCTAATCCCACCTTATCTTGCAGATTTATTTTTGCCACTAGGATAGGAGGCAAGAGTCACACCCTTCACTCTCCAAATCTAATATCATGTAGACAAAACCAACCTCTACCACTACCACAACTCCCAATCTGCTTTTTAGCTAGGAAAAAATTCTTAAAACATAGTAGAAAGAAGGAGGCAAACAAGTCATTAGGAAAAGAACCAAAAGATTTGAGCCACTAGTTCCCAAAAGTTGAGTATTAGGTAAGTAATGGAAGAAGTGGAGCATCAATAAGGTTAGATCAAACTTGGTTTAAATTCCATCTCAGCTATTATTGTAGTTTAAATGTGTCCCTTCCAAAATCCAAGTTGGAAATGTAATCATTAGTGTAATAGTGTTGGAGGTGAGGCCTAATGGAATATGCTTAGGTCATGAGACTTCTGCTTTCTTAAATAAACTAATGCTACTATAAAAAAGGTTTGTGGAAGTTCTCTTTCTCTCTCTCTCTCTCTCTCTCTCTCTCTCTCTCTCTGTGTGTGTGTGTGTGTGTGTGTGTGTGTGTGTATGTGTGTGTGTCTTTCTCTATATCCTGTTGTTTCATGTGGGAGCATAACATTCCTACCCCCGCCAGAGGATAAAGCCCTTCAAGGTGCCATCTTGGAAGCAGAGAAAATGTTCCTGCCAGTACTCTTAGTCATGATGGACTTCCCAGACTCCAAAACTGTGAGAAAACTTCTGTTCCATATAAATTACCTAGTCTCAGATATTCTTGTATACTATCACAAAATGATAGGACAGTCATTTATCTCACTGGATACCTTTTACTCAATATTGCCTTCATTCTTTCAATTAACAAATAGTAGTGAGTACCTATTATGGTGTCAGGCACTGTTTGGGCTCCATGGTAATATCAATGAACAAAATATAACAACCCCTGTTCTCAAAGAAGCTTATTATGTAGGACCTTATGTGCCATTTCAAGCACTTTGTCTTGTATTTTGAGAATATTATTAACAAAAGAGTAGTATAATCTAACAAATACTTTTAGGAGATTACTCTAGATTCTATGTGGGAATCAATTATAGAAGGGAATAACTGGAAGTAGACAGATTAGACAAAAGGCTAATACAATAATCCAGGCAAGAGATGGGGGTTTGTACCAGGATGGTGGCAGTGTATGAGAAGTGGTCTGATTTTATAAGTGTGTTGAATAGAGTCTAAAAGACTTATTGATAAATTAAATTTGAGGTGTGATAGAGAAGTCAAATACAGTCTAATACTAGAGTAACTGGAAAAATAAAATTGCCTTTAACTGAGATGAAGCAGACTGTGCATTAAGCAGATTGTAGGAAGATGATAAAGCTCTCAACTTTAAACAAAAGTTTGAGATGCCTAAGAACACAAAGTAAAGAAACCAAGAAAGGAATGAGATGAACTTCACATCTCTGGACTTTGTTATACTTATCTCTAAAACTGAGTACTAATAGCTATCTTTAAGAGATAAGAGAATCAAAGAGACATAAAACATTGGACACATAGTAGGCAATCAATAGAGTTCATGGTAAATGCCATTACTATCCATCCAGCATAATTACACTAATGTCAGTAGGGAAGACTAAAATCAAAAAGGCAAGGGACATTTAATTATTGCCATAATCGTGCTCCAAAACAAAAAAACATAAAAGCTCAATGGCACACAACAATAAACATGTATTTAGCTGGCTGATGTAGGCTGGGCTCACTCATGTGTCTACTGCCAGTGAGAAACTAAATTGATTTAGGCCTGTGTCAGCTGGGAGTGGCTCTGCTCCATGTGGCTCTCATCCTCCTCCAAGGATCAATATTTGTCCCACCATGATAAAAGAGATCCAAGAGGAATACTGAATAGTTCAGTAACTTTGTTGTAATTGACCACTTGATTTCATACTGACAGAAACTATTGTAATGTCAAACAGCCTTGGAGTTCATTTCTAAGCTCCTCTGGTCAGCATAGCACTCCCAGTACACTGCTGCCTCCTAGCAACAGGGATTCATCCTGGAGGCACTTGCTCAAAGGCCATCATGTTCAAAACTGATTTAAATTGCATATGATATAATAGGTTATCACAGATCTCCATGCCAATAACCATCTGACAACATTATTTTGGGACATATTGGATCAGCAGTGAAAAATATTTTCCATTTTAAATACCAAGCACTAATACATATATCTTGCTGCTGTAACACCACAAACAGCAAATCTTTTCTGAGTTATTAAATATTTCTGGCCCATTGATGATGATGACTATGGTTCAGTTCAATCTCAAAAGTGATCAGTTAGCTGTCACTTATGACTCATTTTCATTCTTGCCTTTAACTTGGTTTCTTAAAATTGGAATTGATGATATGTTATTGGGGGGCAAAAGGAGGCTTTAACAATTGGGCTCTCTTTTCAATTAAATCATTTTTAAGGCTGATGTTTTCACACATCAGCCAACTAGTACAAGTTAATACTAGGTTATGAAATGTAAATGTGCTTATCTGAAATACAAATGTCTAAGCTACTCTTGCTTGTATTATGTATATATACATCTACCATATAGACAAATATAGTTTTTAAAGATGGAGTTATGATTTAATTATTAATTAAGCAATATATAACAAGCAACAGTTCTGACATTTATGAGCAAATTAAATTTCCAACATAGAAAGCATAAGACACAGTTGGGTGCATCCAATCCCCCAAGGATGTGATTATCTAATGATAAACCATGTTTTCTGCAGCTGCATGATTGCTGTTACAAAAATGTGTTTATTATAAGTAAGATTGTGTTCTTTTTGTATGGAGAATAGATGAAGTTAGTTGCACAGAATATCAAACAGATGTTTCA
Source organism: Castor canadensis (assembly GCF_047511655.1). Classification (NCBI taxonomy): domain Eukaryota; kingdom Metazoa; phylum Chordata; class Mammalia; order Rodentia; family Castoridae; genus Castor; species Castor canadensis. Next base: position 120,165,098 of record NC_133405.1, read on the forward strand.
ACCAAATTGTGTCTTTTCAGTGGATTAATTCTTGCTATTTAAACCAGACTACATCTGAAAGCAGATGCAGTCTATATGAGGAAAATATAAATACTTCTCAAGCAAATTTCATATCACTGTAAAATAACAAACAGCTAGTAAAGGTACAGATGCAGGCAGTTTTGAGCTATCCACCCTTATTTTATATGTACATATACACAAAAGCTCATGAGAATAAGACTGACTCAGGATGATTTGGGAAATTTTTCCATTAGTGGAACTAGTTCTGCTATGGTTCCACCAGCTGTGAGAGGACTGGCATGGACTAGGCATAGATTTTTTTTTAACTTATTACAGAGTAAATCTAACTTTCAAAAAATAACCCTGAAATTTTTATCTTGATCTTGTTACCCTTATATGCTAAACAGCCTATAAGGCATGTATATATACTATCTCATTTCAGCCTATTTGTTACTCTGAAAAGGATTTTGTGCTGTTACTACAAAGTACAATCCAGATACAGTTCAAGTGGTAGAATGCTTTCCTAGCATGCATGAGACTCTGGGGGACAGAGAGAGGGGGAGGGGAAGAGATGGGGGAGAGAAAAAGATGTTGGGATCATGGGGGCAGAACCCTCTTGAAAGGATTAATAATTTTGTGTTTAGAAAAAATAAATCTTTATTGTAGGTAGGTTTCCATAATTGTCTATGTCTTTTATTTTTATTTTTTTATAATTTATGTTTGGATTAATATTTTTATTGAATGAGTTCTCACTTTCGTGGGACCAGATCATAGGGGATCATTCCCCTATGGAGGGGAAGAGAAAGAGAGAGAGAGAGAGAGAGAGTAACAAAGCTTGGATTTGAAATTTTGCACTAAGGGCCTGATCTCATCTACATCCCCTAGCTGCCTTCTCATTTGTGGTTGGCTTTTACTAAGTGAATCTCATGAGATCTGAAAGTTACTATCTGGAAGCATTCTCCATCTCTCCTGTCAGGCAGTCTTCATTCATTCATTCATTTATTTTCTCTATCTTTCCCTCTCCCTCCATCCCTCTTTCTCTCCCTCTCTTGCTCCCTAGATTACAGTAACAGTTCTCTCCTTGCTTATTTTAGGTCATGGTGGCAACACCTCCCTCAGATGACCAGTCCAAATTCAAATTCACTCTCTCCTGCTTCCTACCTCTGTAAATATTTCCTTATTACATTATTTTCAAATTATTTAATCTGAGTGCTCCATTTGGTTCCTAATATTCTAACATATTTTTTAACCATTTATTAGATGATATTCTATAAATTTAGCTTGACTTTATTCTTTCAGCAAGAGTTCTCAAGTACAGTCACCAAGTTCCAAAAACTACTAGGTACTGGGGACAGTAAGAAACAACACACACCCCTGCCTTCAGGAAGCTTACAATGTAGGACATCAATACATTTTTAGAAGTAGTATTATAGAGGAAGTTGTAGGGAAAGACAACTGAATCCAAACACAGGGGTCAGAGACAACATCCTGGCTTAGTCTGTTTTCTGGTGCTACAACAGAATTGAGCTTGGGTCATTTATAAAGAGAAGAGGTTTATTTGTGTTCAAGGTTCTGGAGGCTGGGAAATCTAAGATCAGGTGGCTCCATTTGGTGAAGGCCTCATACTGTTTTAACTCATGGCAAAAAGGACGAAGGCAAGCAGGCACATGCAAAACAGGCAAAATATCATAGGCAGCCTTGTTTTATAGCAGCTTACTCTCCCAGTAACTAATCTGGTCCCAAGAAAGTGAGAACTCATTCAATAAAAATATTAATCCAAACATAAATTATAAAAAAATAAAAATAAAAGACATAGGCAATTATGGCAACCTACTTACAATAAAGATTTATTTTTTCTAAACACAAAATTATTAATCCTTTCATGAGGATTCTGCCCCCATGATCCCAACATCTCCAACTAGACTCCACCTCCCAGCACTGTTCCATTGAGGAATTATGGTTCTAAATCATGAACTTCTGGGGGACACACTAAAACCATAGCACTTCCAAAGCCAGGGATGCCTAAACAGGACTTTAAAAGAATTAGCAAGAATTATTGGGCATAGTATGGGACTTGCTGAAGCAGCATTTTAATCAGAGAGCCCAGGGCACAAAAAGTATAGAGACTCGAGAAAGCAGGGGATCGGGTGGAGGAGAAACCTCAAGTATGACATGTCTCTCAACATGTCTGGAGCTTGCAGTGCAAAAAGAGTTTGGCCCAGATATATTTCTGGAGAGGGGGACTTGTGGTTTCTAATGTTAAAGGGCTTTCTAGTCTGTTCTTAATGGTTTTAGTTTAATCTTTGAAATATTACAAATAGAATAGATATATCCCCAACCTTGCATTTTAGGAAAGTAATTCTGAAAACAGAAATGAGAGTGGATTAGAAGGAGCAAATTATGAAGACCAGTTCAGAGGAAATTGTACAGGTTTCAAGGAAAAATTATTTTCACTTGAAATGGTAATGAAGAGGAGAAAACAGTTAAATAGAAAAATTCCTCTTTATGGATTCACCTATATATAGTGTACATATAATGAGACTAGACAAGAAATCAAGCATGTCTCCTAGATTTCTGGTTTGGACCACCACGTTGAAATCACCTAAATGCCAGCATTTCTCAACTGTAGCACTATCAACATTTGAAGCCAAAATATTACTGATGATGGAGGGAGTGTCCTGTGCATTATAGGATGATTAGCAGCATCCCTGACCTCTACTTGCTAGATATCAGTAGCACTCCCACCCATGAATTATGACAAACAAAAATGATGACAGTGCCAAACGTTCCTTGGGGATGGAGACAAAACCATCCCAAATTGGGAACCTGATAAGCTAAGAATTGACTTGCATATCAAAACAATGAGGATCACGTTGGAGATAGGGAATTTGTAGTTTTTATGATAGAGGGATTATTTGTACAAACAAGAAGGGGACTCATAGAAAACTTGGCTGAAGGTTTCCATTTTCAGACATTGGTACATAAATAGTTGAAACTTTTGAAGATATTGACATCACCTTGAGATTGTATTCATAGCCATTTAGCCTATTTCATTCGTGAAATCTTATGAAGGCCATCTGAACTTTTATGAGAATAAAATACCACCAGAAATATATAGTCTTTTGATTTTTTACTTCTCAGAATTTGTAATCTGTCGTACGCAAATTTAAATACACATAGTCAACTTTTTGCTTGTGAGAAACCTCTTACCAAACAAATGCGTATGTGCGCATGTTTATATGTGTGGCAGTTTTTACCTACACTGCCTTCCCACAACTACTTTGTAACATGCAAAGAAACAACATTTATCATTACAGCATCTCTCTTTTGAACAGATAGGGAATTAATGTTCTCTAAAGTCACTTGAGTGGAAAGTAGCAGCATGAGAGCTAGGGCTTAATGGCATATGATTTTTTTCTCAGGTACTTTTTTTAACATACCAGGCAGTGTTTTTGTATTTTATAAAGAATCCAATAGCACACAATCCGCATTATCATCATCATAATAATAGCTAATGCAATTGAATACTTACTGTCACAAATCCTGAGAATTTTATAGGTACTGTCACACTTAATCTCCCCCTAAGCCCTGGGAGTTAGATGCTACTATTTCTCTTATCAAGACAGATAGTAAGGTTTAGTGTGTTAATGAACTTGCCCAAGGAGAAACAGCTGGTAGGCACTATATAGCCAAAACTAGAATGCCGGGCAATGCCATTATAAGCCTCTTTCTTAAACACCATGCCACACTTACTCAGTCTCATATATATACAGACATGTGGCAAATAAAAATTAATATGTTATGAATCTGACTTAGCAAAGTAAGATGACTGTTCAAAAACTGTCAAGCTATTCAGATATATAATGCATGAGTGTACTCAGTATTAAGACTACAAATTGTGTGTCAAAAAGATGCTCACCTTCTTTGGTTGTTATTTTATTCTGACTTGTATTTCATTTAGTTATTTACATGACTGTCTTTTCCACTTGATTTTAAACTCCTTGAGAGCAGAGACTGTGTTTTTGTAGCTTATAATGCAAGTTTGTATTGACTGACACATGGTGAGTGCCCCTAAACCATTATCTGATTGTTTCATTGTTTAATTATAAACCCAGGAATGAATTAGGTTCTAAATGTCTGATGATAAACTCATTCCTGAATATGTAGCAATGTATTAAACTGTGCTTCTGGCTGTTTCTTTTAAATGGCAAATAAATCTTGTTCAACTCTCATAGGCAAAGATAGTGCCCTCAAATTTAATTATCTTAACTACTAAAAATTCCCTGTAAAGAGGAAAATATTATCTTTTTCCTTTTGTTTTCTTTTTGGACCTGCCTTTTTTAAGACATGTTTCTTGAGTAAAATGGTTTAAGCTAATATTTAACTTTGTTCAATATTTACATGGTTCAGAGACCAGAATAGCACCCAGGCTTTGGTACCAACAAATGTGGGTTCAAATACCAGAATAATAAAACAAGTGTAAGATAGTGTCAGCCTTCATGGTGCTTATCATATAGCAGAGGAGAGAGATAATATATAAATAAAAACATTCACTTAAAAAATTAAGCTGAGTGTAATGATGCATATCTATAATCTCAGTACTCAGGAGACTAAAGCAGAAGGACAAGTTTGAGATCAGACTGAACTACATAGCAAGACCGTGTCTAAAAAAATAATTACTGCATGAAGGGTTAAAAAGAACAAATGGACAAGCTACTGAGATGAGAAGTCATGGGGGCAGAGAGTATACATTTTATCCAGAAGAAAGTGAAAAGCCAAAGAAGTTTTATAAGAAGAGGTTCATTCAAATCTGATTTACATTATTAAAAGTTCTCCGTGGCTACTATGTGGGTCATGAGATGCAGGAAGGTAAAGATAGAGGCAGTGAAGGAGTTAGAAAGGTACAGACTATAAATGATAACTGCTTTGTTTAGGCTGGTGGCAGTAGGGATGGGAATGAATGGATTGGACTAGTACATACATAGAAGCAATAGAATAGATAGCAATAAAAGAGGACTCTTAAGTATGTGGTTTGAGTGATTGGGTAGGTCGGGATGACATTCATTGTGATGGGTTAGACTAATAGAAAGACACATGCTAAAATGCTAGACATGCTAAGTTTGAACTGTTAGTAACACATGTCAGTCAGTGAAACAAACATGCAGACAGCTGGATACTTGAAATTTTGAGGACAAATCTGTGTTAAAGATATGTACTTATAAATAGTGAACACGGGAATAGTTGATATAAGAATCCTAGTTCCCTCTTATCACATTTCCATACTTTAACTTCTGTTCCATTCCCCAGGAGAGAACAATATTGATGAAATAACTTGGACCCCTATCCATTTTCCCTCTCTGTTTCTTTCCAATGGAGCAATGATGGCTCTTATAACTGATGCAGTTAACATATAAAAGTAGACATGCACAATATACCCCCACCCAGAACAATAAAAAAGTGGACACGCTCTGTCTTCTTGAATATGACTATATGAACAGCTTGGTACCTGTGGGACAGGCCAAGTCATTAAGAGGAATGTCTGGTAGCCCATCTTTCACTATGCTATGTCATCAGTGCTTGAAGCTGACTGAGTAGGTATTTTACTCACAAATATATTCTCTCTCCTACCTCACTGTTCAAATAGTAGGAAACCTGATTTTGACACAAACCAAATCATGGTAACCCTGATTACTTATTACCCTAAAGCAGCCATATAAGGCCATGAGAATAGAACAAACTATAGTGTTGAGAAAGAGAAGGAAATCAGCCTAAAATATAAGCAGAATTTGGGAAAAGAAGATGACCAGATGAAAGGAATGAGAAGCCAGGGAGTTAGAAGGAAACGCAGGAGGGAATGGTCTTATTAAGAGCTCCTGAGACATAGAGAAAGATGAAAATTAAAAAGTGTCTGTTAGACAAACAGGGAAGAAGAAGGAAATTCCTTTGTATTAAAAGTGTTATTTTTTACTGTAGTACAGATAGTATATTAAATGATAAAGTGTTAGAAGTAAGTCCTTCACTGTTAAGAGCAAATCAAGGAGCAGGAAACTAAAAGTAAGTACTAATACTATAAAAATTATAGAAGAAAATATCAGAGAAGAATGAACCATCATATTGACTTTTGCTTGAAAATCTTTTAATGCATAACTACATTACTTTTATTACACAATGAGAATAAATATAATATACTTGGGAAAAGTAACGGTTGGTGGCATTCATGCTGACATAGTAATGTATCATTTCCACAGTAAGTTATAAAAAATATTTCTGGGAGGAAAGAAAGCAGACAGGGAAGTGGACTGGTTGATCCAACCAAAAAAGCTTGCAGTTTGTGGTAGGACTTTATATTTTCTGTAAACAAGAAATAATAAGTATTGACTTTTATGACTCTTTAAGGCACTAATACATTGAGTTCCACTTATTCTGTTCTTCCTGGAGGATTGCCATTGGCAGGGATCAGCCTTCTCTGGATAGCTTGATTATGAGATAGCTGAAGTAAAAGAATTTATAGTAGAAGACTCAAAAGCTAGATGCCTACTGAGAATCAAACGCAGTTGTCTGTTGGCTATGAAAAGGAAACTATTCAAGACAAGAGGAATAAGTTGTGCTTTAACTCCCTCCAAAGTGTCAAGTAGACACATGTAGGATCTAAACCAAACTAATGTCAATTTGTTCCTCTTCAGAAATGATGATATGGCCACAATATTTTGTACCTGAAAGAGTACTTTACCTTGTCAGTAAAAGAACATGCTATCTAATTTCTAGTCTTCTTCATGGACAGAGATGGTGCTATAAGCAGTTTGACTAGCCTGACTTTTGGTTCCCATGGGAGTGGAAGATTTCTCCAAGGTTATTGGAAATTCTTTGTTGACAAATCTAACAATCAGTGTAGGGGATTGAAGAGTCCATCTTAACACAGATAATCACTGTCCAATCAATGTAGACACTAATTACACCATAAATCGACAGATTATTATTATTATTGTTGCTGTCCAAAAGAACTTTTTACAATCATGGGAATATTCTTTATCTGTACTGCCCAACATGGTAGACACTAGATAAGTGTGGCTACTGAGAATATGAAATGTGATTAGTACAACTGAGAAACTAAATTTTGAAATTTATTTAGCTTTATTTTATTTAAATTTCAATTGTAGGGTAGCTTCTATCCTTGATGTTATAGGATGATTCAGAATTAAAGGTTATGGATATAGAAAATCAGTTGGTTCAATATCTCCAAAATAGTATACTAACTGAAGCTATTAATAAAAAGTATATATTAGGAGAGTACTGGAGAATTTATTAGTAGGAAAACGATTTAGGCAAGTTAATTAAAATGTTAGCTTCTATTGTTTAAATTGTACTGAATGGGCAGAGCTGAGATTGTTGAAAATGTTAAAGGCACTAACCAAATTGTTAAAGGCAGACCCCGTCTGTGGTTGGAATCTGAGCAGGAAATTCCTTCAGAGATAAGCTCTGACAAATGCCTAGGACTAGATTTGTTTCTTAAGAGAGGATCAATGAAACCCTCTGAACCTGGTGAGTGCACCCTATATACCATTCCTGGATGCTAGACAAAAAGAAGCTTTGAGCTGTAACTTGATTGCTAGTAAGTGACAAAGAGCCATTTAAGCAACCCTTTCTGTCCCAAAAGGTGATGTCTCCAACTACAGACACATTCTGCTTCTTCCAAGACCTTAAAAAAACATATCACCTCATCCGTTTTTGGGCTTTAACCCTTATCCATGAAACAAATACTTTGACCTGGTTAATCTTAAAGAGCTGGGTTTTGTTTGTGCATTTTTACTTGTTTTTTACCTTTCAGCACATTTTATTATCATGTCAAATGCTCAGGAGGCATTTTGCCCTATTCCTAAACACAGCCCCATGGCAGATTGTCACTATGTCCCTGATCTTTATCCAGACCCTAAGAGTCCAATTAAAACATCCAGTATTCCTAATGTCCAATTCCCACTTTGAGAAATTCTTTGATTTTCCATTCTCAAGTCTTGTTTTTAGCAAATTGTCAACAAATAAGTTGGTTGAATATGTATAATGTCTCCTATGGTTTTATTCTATTTTAGTTATTTAATGGAGGACATTAAAGAATTCAAAGATCTGGAATCCACTCTTAGGAACTTTAGGTATGGGCTGGGCGTGGTGCCATATACCTGTAATCCTAGCACTTGGACTTGGGAGGTAGAAGCCAGGAGGATTGAGAGGTTGAGGGCAACTAGGGCTATGTAGTGAGGCCCTGTCTCGAAAATAAAAAAAGGAAATAAATAAATGAAAAGAGGAAACTATAAGTGTGAGAGATCATATTTAGTGGCAAAAAGCTCTGTCAGATACTTCCTCAAATAACAAATTAGCAACTCATGGACATTGGTTTTGCTTTGTAGGCTACTTCTGAGCTGAAGATGGAGGCATCTATAATTTGGTTCACATATTCAGATACTTTACTATTAACAATTGAAACTACTTTGTCAAATTATTTCTGTGGCAGCTGAATTTCACAGGAGATTGAGCGTCTGGCAGGAGATTAATTAGATGTAGTATCTAGTGCATGATTTTTAAATATCGTACACAATTCTGCCAGGGTAAATAAAGGCTAACCAACACTCTACTATTCTTCTCAAGGTCTCCAGGTTAAAAGTATGTGAAAATGTAGTAAGAGGTGAGGGAAACTTATAAATTTGATGAAAAATCTAGGGGCTCATGCTTCTCATCCATTTTTCCAGTTCTGAATACATACCTTTAAATTAAGATGGTGTCTACTTTGAAATAATTTCAAATTTACAAAAGTGTTGCAAGAAAGAATCCCCCACCCCCACTCCCCAAAAAGCCCTCCTGTACAGCACTTAGCCAGATACAGTTGCTAACATTTTCCCCTGAATCATTGGGGTGAAGGTTATAGATGGCAGGCCCTTGTCTAGTCAAATCCTACAGAGTCTATTTGTTAAGAGCAAGAACATGCAATTACATTGCTATAGTACAATTATATAGGAACTTTGACATCACTAAAACACTAATATTTAACAAAGGATCTGTCTTCAGATTTTGCTATTTGTCCTTATTTCTTCCCATCACCTACAGGTAACTAATCTTAATTTCTGATTTATCTTTTCTGGGTAAATTTTTAGAAAAATAAGCAAATACTTGTATTTTTTTTCTTATTTCCTTTTTCTACACAAATGCAGCATAATATCCATGTTTATTTTGCACTTTGTTTTTCACTTTATAATAAATGCTGGGAACTACTTCCTATCAGTTGACAAATGTATAAAATACTTTATTTTCCCCATATCATTCCAACTTTAAAATTGGCAAGGAGAGCACCAAACAAGTTATTTTGTATGAGGTCAATACTTTTCTAGGACAGTGCTGCTTAAATGGCTTTATAGACTAGTGGACTGAATATGTACACCAATTGTACATCCTCCCAACTATGCCAGACCTCAAGGAGATACCTATAGAACTTGAAAGAAAGTGTGCCTGCAAACTTCTGTAAACAATCTGGAAAAGTAATTTTATGTCTGTTGAATCTAAAAAAGAAAAAAGAAACTTGAATTGCAGTTTTGTGTCTTTGTTATTTCATTTTCCTCCTGGTTTTATTATATTTTACAAAAAGATGTGTCTAAAATGTACATGAGGTTTAAAAATTACAAACTATGTCCTTTTGCTACTGTTCAAGGACTTCTATAGGTGTTTTTCTTTAAAAGATAGAAATAATAGTCTTTAAAAAGTACTTTAAGTAGAAAGTAAAAGTATTGAATTAACTCAGCCAAAATGATAGGTGCTAAAAACGCAAACATTTAATTCAATTTAGCAAACAGCTGCTGAACATCTACATATGAAAGATAGAATATCTATGTTGATTTTTAAGGGAAAGTAGAATAAGCAATGAAAAAAATACGAGCTTTAGAGTCAGAGGAGTAGTTCCAAGTTCAAATTCCAGTTTTACCACTCTACCAGGAAAGAACAAGTGCTTACCAACTTTGAGGTAATAGATCCAGGAAAAATAATAATGGGTTTGCTTTGTTGTGAGAATAAAGAGTGTTAACTTCCAATTTAGGCTTTCTAAATGGAAATTCAATCTTAAAATCAGTTTGGATGCCAGAAAAGCACTTTTTGAAGAGGCAAGGAGATTAGTATCTCTAGGTATGATTTGTTTGGCACACAGTTGTTGTGTTTTGTTTTGAAATATTTTTAGAAAAGATATATCCTATTTAGCCTGGGCTATCAATTTTCACTGATCTATCCTACCTTCACAAACATATAGTATTTTTAAGCTTCCATTTTAATAAATGGATTAGTGCCAAAGTGTACAGAAGCCTAAATATGAAGATGCTTGGCTTCAGAGGATGCCAAATGAACGGTTGACTCTAAAAATGTATTAAAGACATGCTAAGTCAAAAATAGAGCACACATCTTCAGGCAAATGAGTTGATCATGTGTTTTTCTAAATACCCATTTTAAGAGTAATCCACAAAAGTTTTTATTCAAAGCTTGCGAGTTGTCTAGTGATAAAGAATACACTGCAGCAGGGAAAAAAGAACCCTAAAATAAGAGTCACTCTTGAAATTTTTATTACAGTTCCTCATCTGTCCATTTTTTACATAAATATAATGTCTTCGTTTCCTTCCCTCTTCAAAAAGTGCTTTTCTGGCATCCAAAATGATTTTAAGATTGAGTTTCCATTTAAAAAGCCTAAATTGAAAGTTAACACTGAAGCAAAGCACAAATAGAAACTAAGACTTGAAAGCTGCCTGGAAACCCTGTTGCACAGCTAGTGAAGCAAGGTTGGAAAGGCAATTTGGTATGCTGCTCTTTTCTGGCAGTGTCTCACTGTTCTAGCTGCTGTGTTCAGCAGTTCTTTGTTGATGTCTAGTCCACAGTCAGTTTTTGTTCCCTTTCAAAAAGCTAATTGAAGGATGTTATTTTTGATAGCAATCTAGTCATATAGTCTCCAATACCTACCTACTGGTGTTGCAGAGAACCAGAGTGGGACAAGGAATGAAAATATCACCTTCATTCTGAAGCATGCTGCTGGCCTAGCTGTTCTCCATCAAGGATATTTGATTTCTGTGAAACAGTGTATTCTCTCTCTCTCTCTCTCTCTCTCTCTCTCTCTCTCTCTCTCTCTCTTTCTCTCTCTCTGTGTGTGTGTGTGTGTGTGTGTGTGTGTGTGTGTGTAATGGCAAGAGAGGTGAAATGAAGAGAAGAAATACATGAGATGTAAATTTGAGGTATTGGAAAAGACTCAGAAAAGGAAATACTGGCAAAAGACAAGAATGGTTTTAGGGGTTGATTATTGCAATAATGGCCCATTATTTGTTCACATTTCTTTTTCTCCATACAGTTGGGACATCATCCCCCTTGCTGACTTTAAACTGGAAGATATGACTTGGTTTGATCTTTGGGAGATTTGAAAAATGCTTTTGGATTAGAGACTCTTCCTTTTCTTGGAAACTGCCACCATGTGAAAAAGCCCAGGCTAGGTTGTTAAATAAAAATCCTAATCTATCACCATGGTTGACAGTCAATCTACCCCAGAAGTAAGGCTACCTTACTAAGCTGCATCTGAATGCAGATGCATGAGTAAGTCCACCTCAGATTAAAAAAAAAAAAGTTACCTAGCTAGCGTTTGTCCAAATTTCAAAGCCACAGAATCATGAGCCTAATTAATAGTTGCCTTAAGCCACTAAGTTTTGGGGTAGTTTGTTACACAGTAAAAGGTAAACTCATACAAGCTCATTTGAGTTTTCTTAAAAGTGTTAGATAATTATAAAATGATAATATTATCATGTTTCCAATTTCAGTATTATTGCCTGTAATAGATATACTCAAAAGAAAATCAGTTCTGTTCATAATAGCAAGTAAAAGTTATTGCCATGTATTTTCTTTCTCTGAAGACTTTATTTTAATATCTTATTATCTTAAAGGTTGCAAGGGTTGAATCTATAATTTTATACTGAAATAACTTATGAAAACTACTTAGAATAGTACCAAGAACACATTAGGCTCTCAGACAACACATTTCAAGGAAAGAAAAACATGGAATAATCACAGTAAAATAAATGAGCATCTCAAAAATTAACTATCAAAATCATCTCTAGGGAAAAGCTTTCAAATGCAAATTTTCATGTTAAACAAAACATATTGCAATCTTTCTAGCTCTTAATCAGTGAGTGAGGGAGTGAAGAAATGAATTATTTTGCAGCCCTGGGGATCAAACCCGGATCTTCACAAATGCCAAGCAAGTTCTCTGTCACTGAGCCACATCCACAGCCCTGAAGAAATGATTTAAAGAAACCAAGAGGAAAAGCCCTAGGAAGGAATGGTTTCACTGTAGGCCTTTAACTTACTCCCAACCTACCAGCCGAATGACTTTGACCAGACCTTCCTGTAAACATGCTAATGGTATTTACTAGCATATTTTTAATGCAAATAAACTTAGAATTTGTGTGTTTATGAGATATGGCTACCTGGAGATGAGGGATAGTTAAATAAGCTATGCAATTAATGGAATAAAAAATGAAAGTATATACAACCAACTGAATCATTTTTGTGACCCATGTTGCCCAACATATTTATTAACCTAAAATCAAGAAAGTGGCTAATGAAGGAGGGAAGGACATGTTTTGAAGCTGGAACTGACTTTTTTGATATCTCTCAGGGATAAATGCTTAATTTGTGCATAATGCTTACATGTATCCTGTTCATTATTTAGTTTGATGTTGTATAAGATTATATTATGATTTTATGTTTTCCATTATCATAAACACATTTTACCTTTGTGACAGATTACTTCATATGCCATTAATTAATATTTGCTACTGTGACTATAGTTAATAACATCTTGTATTCTTGAGAACCATTAGGAGAGTAGATTTTAAGTGCTCTTAGCACAAAAAATGATAAATTGTGAATAAGTGATTCCACAATGTATACATATTCAAAACACCATATAGACAAATATATTTAATTTTGTTAATTAAAATAATTAATCTTAAAAAACATTATTGACTAAACAAACAATTCAGATATCTAACAAAATTATCTCTTAATTTTATGCCAATTCTAGCACAGAGTTATCATGTCCCATATAGTGATGGTTTACATGTCTATATCCCTCACTATATTATAAATTTCTCAAGCTTAGGAACTTCAGTCATTTCTATATCCTCATCAAAATACCTACTGTCCAGTAGACATTAATAATTATCTGTTAAGTTTAATTAAATAACAGGAAATTGCTCTTCATGTTGAAATTCTAGCACAAATACCTTTAAAATGATCCCAGCATTTTAAAAAGTATTTTAAAGTAATAACATGCATTTGAATATAATCTTGGGGAGTAGGCAAGGATCTTCTAAGTAGACATCAAAAGGGAAAAATATTCAAATCTGTCTAAAATTTTTCCATGATTTATGAAATATCAGCACATAGTTATATATAAAAGGCAAATGATAATCTCAGAGAAGTAGGTACAATATATAAAAGAGGTCAGGCAGAAGCATTGTTATATAGATAGCTCCTATAAATTAATTTTTTAATTCTTTATTCATTTATTCATATGTGCATACATTGTTTGGGCCATCTCTCCCCCTTGCTCCCCGCCTTCCCCCTCACTCTCCCTTGCCACCCCCCTCGCTTCCAAACAGAACCTGTTCTGCTTTCTTCTCCAATTTTGTTGAAGACAAGACATGAACGCTAATAAGAAAGACATAGCATTTTGCTAGTTTGAGATAAAGATCACTGTACAAAGAGATTACTAGCATTGCTTCCATGCACATGTGTATTACAACCCACATTGGTTCATCTCTACCAGACCTCTTCACTACTTCCTGTCACCTTCCCATAGTGGCCTCTGTCAGTTTAAGATTACTTTATTTGCTCCTCTACAGTGGGCACATCAACCACATTCAAGTTTTATATTCCCTTTCCTTTCCCTATTCCTCCTATGTACATTTCTCCCCTTAGTGTGTGATGCATGTCCAATAATATTACTGCATTTTCTTTGGGTCTATAATCCACATATGAGGAGAACATACAATTTTTGGTCTTCTGAGCCTGGCTAAGTTATCTTAAGATGATGTTCTCCTGTTCCATCCATTTACTTGCGAATGACAAGATTTCATTCTTCTTCATGGCTGAGTAAAATTCCATTGTGTAGAAATACCACATTTTATTGATCCATTCATCAGTAGTGGGCATCTTGGCTGTTTCCATAACTTGGCTATTGTGAATAGTGCTGTAATAAACATAGGTGTGCAGATGCCTTTGGAATAATCATAGTTACATGCATAAGGCCCTGAGTTCAAACCCCAGTGCCGCCAAAAAAATTAATTTTTAAAGTAAACATTTCAATAGAAGAATGGACAGAGAAAATAATTGATGCATAAAATGAATATAAATATTCATAAAATATACAAAAGAAGAGTTCAAAGAAACCTTCAATCCAATAGGGAAATAGCGAAAAACTTTTGTCCAACCATGTTAACAAAGGTAAAACAGAATGATAAATTTAATCAAACATCTAGAAACAGATGTGAAAAAATGACAGAAGAAGGCTAAAAAAAATATCTAAACCAAAAATACAACTTTGCCTGTACTACTCCTCTAAGGTGGTTAAGAACATTTCCCAGAAATTCCCTCCATTATGGAAGATTATATTTGGACCAAGCGATATTTGGAAGGTGGATAAGAAGTAGCAAACAATACTCTTTGACGATTAGAGTAGACCTGCAAAGTGACAGATGAACATGACTTCAAGCTCACATTCCCCACCTCTGGCCCATGTGATCAACACTGGCCCTAATTCAACCTCACTGTGGTATTAGCTTCCACAGACCTCTTCAGTAGCTTCTTACTTGTGTTACCATTCAATAGTCAGATAAAATGCTGAGAGAACCTGAGAGAAAGAAAAATGAACATTTTTTTGCATTTTATACTTTTATGTAATTGGACTCAAACTGTTTGCAATCTTTTTGGCCTTCTTTTGAATAATTTTTAAGATTCATTCAAGGTAGTTCATCCATCTGCACATTTCTGTAGTTATTTAGTGCTCTACTGTATGACTATACTATATATTCAATATTCATTTTCATATTGTAGATATGAGTTACTTCCAGAGACATTATTATCATGCTTGGTATTAAAAACTATGCTACTATGAACATTTTTGAATAAGTACCCTGGAGAATATGTGCACATTTCTCTAAGTGCATACATATGATTGACTTTACCAGATCTTAGACCATGCATATAACTATAAATTTTTCCAGAGAAATTATAAGTGAATTTTACTACTCCCAGTAAAGTTTCCCCATTACTCATCATGCTTTCCCAACACCTATTATCATTACACATTTTACTTTTTACCATTTTAGTAGGTATATGCTAGCATTTCTTTGTGACATTAATTTGCTTTTTGCTAATCATTAATGAAGCAGAATAGGTTTTTGGATATTTAACAGCTGTTTTAATATCCTCTTGCTAAAGTACTTACTAAGTTATTTTCTTATTTTCTACCAATGGTTGATTAATATTTTGATCATTCTGCAAGACTTACATCTCCTACATTGGCCAGTGGTCTCAATAACAAAAGTATATTTGAATACCAGTTTCCATTTTCCTTCATCTTAGCCTAGTAATTCCTCTTATTACATTATCTTATTAACTACTTTCCCTGGTTGTCTGTTAGCCAGCATTCCATTCTCAATTTCTAAATGAAGTTTCTTTTCTTATACATATATATTTGTATATATGTATATATATTTATATATATACATATATATATTTATGTATATATATTTATATATATATGAGAATATATTTCACACATGACTCAGATCATGTGTTACTTGTCTTTCTTTGCCTGGCATATTTCATATAACGTAATATTCTCTAGGTTCATCCATGTTTTCTCAGATAGGATCTTGTTCTTTTCATGACTGAATAATATTTCATTGTGTGTAATATCTTCTTTATCCATTCAACAGATGATAGACACTGAGGTTGTTTTCATTCCTTGGCTATTGTGAACAGTGCTGCAATAAACATGGGAGTGCAGATATCTCCTAAACATACTGATTTCATTTCCTTTAGGTATATACCTAGTAGTGGTATTGCTGGATTACATGCTAGATTTACTTTAAGTTTTTCGAATAGCCTCCATACTGTTTTTTTCTACGATGGCTGTATGAACATATTTTAATGCTTAAGGGAAAAATGTCAATCTTGAATTATATGGACATGAAAATACCTTTCAAAAATGAAATAAAATAAGCAAAAGCTGACAGCCTTTATTGCCAACTGTGTTAGTCACATTTTGTCATTGAGAAGTACCTGAGAAAATCAGCTTAAAGGAGGATGGGTTCATTTTGGCTCACAGTATCAAAGGTTTCATTCCATAGCTGGCTGGTTCCACTGCTTCAGGCCTGTGGCAAGGCAGAATTTCATGATGAAAGGGCATGGTGGAGCAAAGCTGCTCACTTCATAGTGGTCAGAGAGAGAAAGAAAGGTGCCAGGGACAAAGTATACCCTTCAAGGCATACCCGCAGTGACCTACCTCCTCCATCCAGGCCCTATCTGCTAATAGCCCATTCAGTATGAACTCATTAATGGATTAACTACTGATGAAATTAGCACTCTCATAATTCAAGCACCTCTGAATAGTGCCAGCACCTGAGACTAAGCTTTCAACATATAAGTTTTTTAAGGGGACACTTCATATACAGACCATAATACCATGAGAGGCATACTGTAGGAAATGTTATGGTAAGTTCTCAAAGCATAATGAAAATGACAATAGATGAACTTGGTTCTAAATAAAAGAATGAATACTATTGGAAATGGTAACTATTAAATAACTATAGAGACCATAAATATCTAGAGAAATAATAATAATGTGTTTATTAGAGGGGTTTAAACATATATATAATGAATATATGACAGTAAATAAAGAAGAGTAGGAAAAACAAAAATACACATCGTAACTGTCTTATATTTGCAAGATGATATATTATTTGTAGGTAGGCTACGATAATGGATAAATGAAAATGCATATTATATATCCTAGTTCAATCTCTAAGAAAATAAGTCAAAAAGTTATAGTTGATAAACCAATACAAGAACTAAAATGAAAGAAAAAAATGCTCAAATTTTCTAAATGAACATAGGAAAACTGGGCAAATAAAGAACAAAGCACAGATGGGACAAATAGATACAAATAGCAAGATGGCAGATTTAAACTCAGCTGCCAAATCTGTAATTTTCAACTAAAAGGCACAGATTGTCAGACTGAATTAAAAAATACAAGATCTAACCATGTGCTTTCTAATAGGAACCTACTTTAAAGACACATATTGTTTAAAAGTAAGAGGATGAAAAAAATACCATGCACACATAACTAGGGATTTATCCAGGAGAAATGTAAACATATGTTCACCCAAAGATTTGATGCAAATGTTCATAAAACTTTATTTATGAAGGTCAAAAAATAGAGCCCAGATTTCTACCAACACTTGAATGCACAGCTTGTAGTATATCAGTGTGATAGAACTCTACTCATTTTAACATTCTTATACTAAGAAAAGTAAGTCAGACAAAGAAGAGTACATCACATATGATTTACATGAAATTCTAGAAATGGTGATACTAATGTTAATATTAGTGATAGAAAGATTAGTGGTTGCCTTGGGATAGGGGAGATATTGACTACAAAGGAACTCTCTTAGATAATAGAAACTAATGTACTCCTTTGTTAACTGTACCAGTAACTTCAGCATATTTTATCATATGTGATTTTTTGTTAATGGAATTGATTTTTACTGAAATACTTTCTAAATTGTGGTCAAAGCATAGGGCTTCATATCCCTATACTACGTCATTCATTCTGGACTTCAGCCTTCCCCAACTGCCACTAATTGCTAGAAAAATTGCTAATTGCTTTCATTTCCACAAGCCTTGACGTGGGATGTCTTTTATTATTAGTGTACTTGACAGACCCTTATTTATCCTTCATGGCATTGCTCAAGTGGAATGGCATCATTTCACAGAAACAGATAAATCTGGAGTTACTCTGCCATATTTTTGTTCTACAACATTGAAAAAGTCAGTTAATTGTCTTCAAGCTAGTATACTTATTTGTAGATTCAGGGTATAAATTCCCCCTTATATAAACTTTGTAAGGGTTAGAAATAGGATGCATAAAAAGTATTTGGAACACATCAAGCACATTATAAAGGCTCATTTTCATTTCATCTATCATAGCTTTTGTTGGACCAAAATTACCTCCAACATCTACCAAAGTGTCCAGAAAAAATAATAAACACTAACTGTTGATTTCATTAACATGAATGAACATGAATAAGCAAGCAGACATCAGGGCTACATTTTAATTATAATTTCCATACTATTTTTTACTTCTTTCCTCATTTTTTTGGAACCTTGAACTCCTTTATTACTTTTTTGTCCTCAGAACAAATTCTTTCCATGCAAAATATTTGGGAAAGTTTATACAATATACATGATTTAAATAGATATAAAATTAGTACTTCTATTAGATTATGAGATTCTCATAAAATTCTATGATGACTTTACAATAAAGTGTGATGACTTTATAATAAAATTAATAATGATTATTTTAATTGGTTGATTCCAAAATAAAAAAGATTGGTGATGGTATTTATTGCCTTCTATTCCAGATTAAAACAGGTGATATTTTGTAAGTATAAGACACCATCATTTAAAAATATCAGGTCTCTATCTTTTTATTGCTGTTTTATTTTGTTTGCAACAGGGTCTCACTATGTAGCCCAGGATGGCCTATAACTTGACACCCTCCTGCCTCAGTTTCTTGAGTGCTGGGTTTGCAGGCATGAGCCACCACATCCAGCATTTTCATTTTTTATGCTATATAAAATATTCATGTTTTCCTACCTTCTAAAGAATGACTGAAACCAATAGACACATTTTTCTAGCACCTTCATACTAATGTCAAAAATCTTGCCTTTTCTTTCCTTCATCTTCCTTAAAAGCTGCCTATTTTGGCTTTGATAAAACCCAAGATTTCTGTATTCAAGGCTGACACCATAAAACAGGGGCAAAAACATCTGGTGGGTGTGGAACGAAGTCGTCATTCTCTGCAGGGTAATAGCAGTTATACGAGAGAAGCAAAACGACAGCTGTGAGGAGGTTCTGAGCAGTTCCTATTTTCAGGATATGCTGAACTCATAATTCAGGCCTAATGAATGTGGCTTTGAGATGTAACAGACTGTTTAGATTCCTGCTTCCGCCACTGCAGAAGAACTGAATACAAAAAATGGTAATGATTTCATGCAAAATTCATAAATAAAATGCAAAGACAAGGGGAATGGTGTACCCCAGAGCTACACAATGGACTGTCATGCAATATGAAAGCTAAGTTAATGGAGCTGTTTTTAAAGCTTTAACTGCAGTTCATTTTATTTCAGATGGAATATATGTAGAGCCAAAATATTTATAAAAGACCCTGACACCATGCTTCACAATAAACAGATATGCTCTTTTCTTCCTTAAAAAAAAACTACTGGAGTGATGTCATCATCAGTGTAAGAACAACAGGCCAGTGATCAAGGTTCATGACAAAAGATTATATGGAGGGTGTACTATTCAAATCTTTGCTTAGGCAAATATTACATTCTAAATTCAGTTCAACACCAAACACATGTATATCATAAGCTAGATGCCTGTATATCATTGTTTTCTATGATATTTCTAAATAGTTTAGAAATAAATATTGATATTCTGGAATGTTGGTTAATAAATGCTAACAAACAAAAAGGAACATACTAAAAAGCTCAGCAAATTCTTCCTAACTGAGCTATCTAAGTAGATAGGTAGATGCAGATACAGATATATAGGTATAAATGTAGACATAAAATAGGTATAAAGAAAGTCTAATGCTGGGAAACATTTTCATATATACATTTACTTATTGTAATTTTTATACATATAAAAAACTAAGAAAAAATAAAATAGACAAGAAACATAGCTGACTGTGTCTAATGATTGGGTTCATGAGTGAAAGTAATCGCTTTTCGGTCTTATGGCTAAGATCAAGTGTAGTATCTGCTTTTATCAGTTTAATAAATGAGAAAAAGTTCCTCATTTGAATTTTAAATCACAGAATATTGCAACATTTGACCTTTCTCATTTCTTGAAAATGAAAAAGCAGACAGACTGAGGCAATGTACAGCACCTGCATGAATTCTGTCACAGGATTGGTAAGTTACGTAAGCGCTTTCTGCATTGCAGCTGGCATCAGTACTGAGTGAAAGGTCATTTTCAAATGCAAATAACAGAATAAACACATTTATGCAAAGTGGAGCGAAACTTTATTCAAGGTAATGAAATCGAGATGTCTAGCTAGTTCCATACAAAAATTGTCACTTTAAAGTGTTCACATTCACACTGTTGTCCAACTTAATAAAAATTCATATACTCACAGCAGACTTAATCCTAGAGCATGTCTTTTTCTTCCAATTTCCAATAAGCAAATTTGACAGGAAAGAAAGTATGACACCGTTGAAAAGGAAATTGGTGACCTGACATAATCCAAATCTTGATTATGGTTAACAGTAGTCCTCCTTATAACATAACAGTAATTTAACCCTAATGACAGGGGCACTTGTATTTACATTGTAGTGAATTGTTGCCAGAAAGAAATCTTCAGTGAATTTGTTCCCCAGAATTCTCTAACCCTGTAGACTAATAAATAAGTCTGGGAATCCGGGGTGGCCATTTTAGGACTTGTGGCTGTTCAATTCCCACCTCTGGAACAGTCTTGTTCACTGAGTCTTAGTCATAGATTATGAGGCAATTATGACTATAAATTTTCCATGAAGGCTTTAAGATGATTTAGGATTGAAAGTCTGAAAACTACCAAATGGCTAGTAATCAAAATCTGTGTGTTTTGCTATTGTTCCCAAAATGTGGCCTCTAAATCCTATCTTCCATTAAAAGGTTCCAAAGCTTCCTTAGAGAAATGGCTGAATTCAAGAATGGGGTAGGAAATGTACAAAATGAGCTTAGGATCTTAGTGTGCCAGAAAGCAAGAAAGCTATTAAAGACTTACTGATTAACATCTAGGTGAAGGAACTTCCAATAGATTGAAATGAGAAAATTTAATCTTCAGAAAGAATAACTTTAATGAATTTAAATATAACAAGTGCATAAATGCATAATGATACTAAAATCATCACTATTCAAAATTAGAAGTTGACAGGGGACATACTTTTTACACTGAAAATTAATAACTTAAGGAAATAATTAAAACATTTGTCCTGGATTTCCTATACTAAAAGGGCTGATGAAAGACTTTCTGTATATAAAACTTCAGGCTAATGAATACAAAATAATTTATAAAATCTGACTATAACCACTGTGCAACCCTTAATTAGATGATGAATCCAGAGAAACAGCATCAATGACTGCTAATGTCATTAGATAAAATGTTGATGGAGAACTTTATAATGACTGGATAAAACTGAAAACTCCTAAAGCCATTAATCAAACATAGCACCACTTGAATTAGGACAACCAAATATTAGGTCCTTGATGCTATTCTTAGAAAGCAGCCTGCAAAGTTGCCTACTCAAAAGTTAGAACCAAATCCAATCAAGACTTAATCACCTATTCACAAGATGCATGAGAAATACCAGAACAGTTTAAATGACAACACAAGAAGAAAAATCAGTCCAAAACAGGATGCCAGACCTTACTGGCAAATGACCTAAGCTATTATTGCATGACAAGTTGGAGGAAAGAGCACTATTTTAGAAGTGACTTAAGAGACAAAGAATGAAACCCACTGTATAAAACTAATTTATCTCCTCCTCCTCCACCACCACCACCACCACTACTACCTCCTCCTCCTCCTCCTTCTTCACAGTGCTGGGGATGGCGCACAGGACCTTGTGCATGCTAGGCCAATGCTCTATCACTGAGCTACATCACCATCCCCAGATCCTGATTCAAACAAACAAACTAGACAAAGATAACTATCTGTTGGATTCTACATTATATTAAGAAATTACTATTAAAATAACAAGGTTGAAGAATACACAATTCCTGATTTTGAAACTTACTACAAAGCTACTAAAATCAAGAGAATATAATAATGGCAAAAAAAAAGATAGGCACATAGATCAATTGAATAAGTTAGAGAGCATGATAATAGAACCATACACATATAGTTAATTGACAAGTTTCAAAGCCAATTCTGTGGAGAAAGGACAATCTTTTCAAGAAATTTTTGTGGACAATTGGAAAACTTCAAACCTTGCACAAAATTAACTCAAATGGATCATAAGCACAAATGTATTTCTTTTTCTTTTTTTAATACCAGATTGACTTTATTTTCAACATCATCAATGTACCCTGTTGTAAAATTCAATGGCTACATGATTGGCCATGTCTCAATGGCCAGACCTCTAAAATCTGCAGAAAGTTCTGAGGCCCTGGCCTTACTCTGAAATTACTGGTTTTCCAGATCATTACATGAAGTGCTGGAGTTCTTAATGCTATCTTTGTCCTCGTCTGGCTCACCATTACTCAGTATCTCATTCAGCTGGTAGTAGTGACCAAATATAGTTGTTCCTCTAGCTTTTTTTTGTTTTTTTCATAGGAATGGTAGTTCAGGGGTGTTTTTCCTTAGGCTCTTTTGAAGGGACCTTTTTACCTTCTTGGTGGCTTTTGGCACCTCGCCACCACCTCTGGAACTGGATTGACAGGAAGTTTTCATCTTATGACTTTCTTTGATGCTTGGGGTCAGTTGATCCACATCTGGATTAGGAGTCTGTGTTTTCTTGGTCACCTTAGCCATAGTGAAGCCTCCAAGTTGTCTACCCCAGATCATATATATATATGTATATATACGTATATATATGTATATATATATATGATCCAAACAATGAAGGACCACACCATTCAGACCTGATTGGTCAGCAAGGTCCTCTCCAGCCAATGGTGGCCGAGGAGATGCTTAGATATCACAAAGCACTACTTCTGAAAATTCTGTGAATAAAGGGTGGGGGAGGTTTCCAGGGAAACTACCAGGAAGCTGAGGCAACAAAAAGTACCAGTCTTGAGCCCTCTGATGGGGGGAGATGCTAGGAAGGTAAAGAAGGTCTGGTTGGAGAAGGGAGGCTTTTTTAAGCCAAAACTTCAAAGAACATTTCTTTTCTACCCTTCTTCACATACCCATGTTCAATTTTGTTGGCACATGTCTTAGGGAGTTTCTGTCTCCAAACTCTTCCCCAAGACTATCCCTATCATTCAGCTGTCTCTCTTTCTTAGTCTTTAACAGGTGTTTGGGATATCTTACCTAAATGCTACCCAAAAGCAATATGATTTCATTTAATAATCAGCAGATACATGAATAATCCTATAAAGAAAAAGATAGTTCCCACAAGCAAAATTTTAAATTATAAAACTTTTGGAAGAAAAATGGTAAAAATCTTCAGGATCTTGGGCTTGGCAGAATTTTGATCTATAAAAGGAAGAGAAAGATAAATTGGTCTTTCTCAAAATTGAAAAAATTTTCTCTTTTAACTTTAATTGGAAAAAACTTGTATATATTTATAGAATACAATATGACATTTTGATCTATGTATACATTGTAGAAAGATCCAGTCAAGCTAATTATCATATTCATCACCTCACCAAGTTATCATTTTTGTTGTGAGAATGTTAAAATCTATTCTTTAGCAATTGTAAAATATACAATACATTATTATTAACTGTGGTTACCATGCAGTGGAATAGATCACTAAATCTTCCTCCTCCAGTCTAACTGAAACTTAGACTGGATTAACATCTTCCCTTTCCTAATGCTTCCTCCTCCCACCTCAACTTCTGGAAACCACATTTCTCCTCTCTGGTTTGTCCCTTGGAAGACAATATTAAAAGAATAAAAGGATAAGTTAGGAATTTTAAAATGTGCATATCACTTAGCTGATAATAAGAATACAGAATATAAGCACAATATAAAAAAGAATCCTCAAAATCCAACAACAAGGAAATAACCAAACCATTTTTTCAAATGGGCAAAAGCTTTGAACAGATACTTCACCAAAGAAGATATAGGAAATACAAATAAGTATATGAAAAGATTCTTAATATCATTACTCATTAGGAAAATGTACATTAAAACTACTGTAAGATACCACTATATACCTATTGAATGGCTAAGATAAACAAATAAAAGCCTCACAATACGGGTGGGTGAAAATGAGGAGCACTTAGGATCTCTTATATATTGTAGGAAGGTAAAATGGTATCCTCACTTAGGAAAACAGTCTGGCAATTTCTTAAAAAGTTAAACATACGTTGGACATATGATCCAAGTTCTATTTATTTCCCTACAGAAATTAAAAATTTGTGTGCTTATGTTCACATGAAAACCTGTACATAAATATGTATTACAAGCTGAACCTGATGGCACACGCCTGTGATCCCAGCACTCAGGAGGAGGCTGAGGCAGGAGGATCTTGAGTACAAGGCCACCCTAGACTACATAGCAAGATCCTGTCTCAAAAATCAAAATAATCACAATAACAATAATAATAATAATAAATAAAAACATGTACTGCAGCATTATTTATAATCTCCCTGAGAGACATTATTAAAATATCATTTATGCAATGAATAGAAAATTTCTAGTATATTCTTACAATGAAATAGTACTCAGCAAAAAGTAGGAAAAAAGAAATAATAACAATTATGTAAGAATGAATCTCAAATGCATTATGCTAAGTGAAAGAACAGCTCAAAAGAGTACACTCTGTATGGATCCATTTATATGACATTCTCTAAATGGTAAAATTATAGACTGATAAATCTATAGTTTCCAGGAGTTAGTGGGGGAGGATTTGATTACAAGTGAGCAGCCTAAGGGAATTTTGGATGGTGAGGGAACTATTCTGAATGCTAACAATTGTGATTGTTAGAGAATTTATACAATCTGTCAAAACTCATAGAAGTTTACAGTCAAAAGGACTCTCTAGGCCTTCCCAATGCCAGGTTAGCTCTCATGGGTCAAGACTCCAGGCCTGCACATGCATATAAGAAACACAAATGGCCAACAGGTATATGAAAAGGTTCTCAACATTACTATTCATCAGGAGAATGCAAATCTTAAAACCACAATGAGGTACTAAATCATATCTATTAAGATAGCTTTCACTAGGGCTTGGTATGGTGGTACATGCCTGTAATCCAGCTACTATGGATGGAAGTAGAAGGATGGCAGTCTGAAGTTGGCCTAGACAAAAGCATGAAACCATACCTGAAAAACAAACTGAAAGCAAAAGCATGATTCAAGTGATAGAGTGCACTTGCTTAGCAAGTGTGAGGCACTGAGTTCAGCCTCAGTACCACCAAAATAAAAGAGCTTTCATTTCAAAAAAGAAAAGATAACAAGTGTTGGTGAGGATGTGGGGGGAAAAAAACAAACAAATGTTAGTGGGAATGGAAATTGATGCTCTAATATGGAACATGATATGAATATTGTTTGAAAAATTAAAAAATAGAACTATCTTATAATCCAGCATTCCCACCCCTGGCTATATATCCAAAGGAAATGAAATCAGTATCTCAAAGAGACATCTACATTCCCATGTTGATTACAGTATTATTCATGATAGTCAAGATTTGGTAGCAAACTAAGTGTTCACCAAAAGATGAATGGACAAAAAAGTGGATGGATTCTCATTATGTATATATGTATGCATTATATATATATATATGTATCATATATATATGATAGAATACTACTCAGTCTTTAAAAAGAAGAAAATACTATCATATGTGACAACATGAGCCAGATGCAGAAACACATACTGCATAATCTCACTTATATATTAAATTTAAAAAGTCAAATTCATAGAAGCAGGAAGCAGAATGGTGGTTTCTGGGGTTTTATGGAGAGGAAAATGGAGAAGTGATGGTTAAACGGTAAAAAGTTTCAGTTACGCCAGATAAATAAGTTCTGAAGAGCTCATTTAACAGTGCCTATAGCTAAAAATAATGTATTGGGGACTTAAAATTTGTTGAGTGTAGATCTCATGTTAATTCATAGCACACACAAAATAATAACAAAGAAGTGGGAGGAAACTGGGAGGCAATGAATATGTCTATGATCTTGATGGTGCTGATGGTATACAGATGTGTATGCATATTTCCAAACTTATCAAACTCTATTCATTAAATATGTAAAACTATTTACATGTCAATCATACCTCAATAAAGTGGTTTAAAAATAAAATAAATTTTAAAATAGGAAAGTGAAAAAGAAGGAAACACAAAAATACTATATGTAAATATTTTCATATAAATTTTAAAAATAATTTTATCATCATTTTATTCATCTCTACACCAACAGTTTTATCTCCAATTCATTTTTGTCTTATCTTGAGTATTTCCACATGTTTGGACTTTATGGCATTTTCAACTTTTCTGTTATTCTTTGGCTAACTTTGGATAACTATTATAACATTTGTTTATGTTATATACCAGAATTCAACATGTGTAAGTTCCTCAGTTCAAATCCCAACACCAAAAAAAGAAAATAAAGTATTGTTAAATTTGTTAACTCTATTAGTGGCATAGTGATGGTATTAAAAAACAAAAAATCAGTTAGACATGCTGGTAAAAAGAGTAACAATAATTCTTCCCATTGCCTATGCAGCTTTATTCAGTGTGTCTTTCCCCTCCTCTTACCTCGAAGTAAATGAGATGTATCTCCTGATGAATTTGGGCTGCCCCTATGACTTGCCATGACTAATAGCATGCAGCACTAAGAGGTGGTGTGTGACTTCCAAGGCTCTTAGCTTTTGAGACCTCTTTTCTGTCTTTTCAAATCCTGAGACTACCTTACTGCAAAAACGCCAAGTCTAGCTTATTAGAGAGCAAGAGGCCATGTGGAGAAAAATCAAGGTGCTTCATTATGCAGCCAGCACCAAATGCCAGGTATTTGAATGAGACCATTTTCACTCTCCCAGCCTGAGCTTAGTTGACAGCCAACTGAAAATGCAGGAGTAAGCCCAGATAACATCACACAGAGCGGAGACGTGTCACACAGTGAGCCCAGACCATATCTGGAATCATGCACAATATATTAAGGTGGCTTATTATGCAGCTACAATGAGTACAACAGTAATGTACTGAAGTATTCAAGGGTGAAATGACACAATGCCTGGAATTTAAAATAGCTGAAAAAAGAAAGGAATAAATGAAAAAATTGGTAAAATATAGGAAATTGGTGAAGACAGACTGGGTTTTATCACATTATTCTCTCTACTTTTGTGTATGTTTGAAAGTTTCCACACTAAAAAAGATTTTTGAAATATCTTGTTTTTAAAATTATGTTATTTAATTATCTACCATGTAATTAATAATAAACCAAACAAAATTTAAAAATAATGAACCAAATATCTTGTCTAAGTAGAGCAAAGGAAAAATTATTTTAAAAGATCTTAAGCATTGAAAAGATTTACTTAAAACCTTGCCTCTTATGCTTAATTTCATTTTCAACTAGCTTCATAGAGTCAGAATTATTCTACATATACAGCAAGTTAATACTTTTCTAGATCTTGTATTACAGAGACTTATGGTGCTTTTCTTCATTGAGCCTACCTCTTCTATGAGAATGTAGCTGCCTTAACACAAATAAGGGAAGAAGTAATTTTTTGAGCATAGCTATCTGATCCTCAAATATCCTAAGCTTAATCATGGTCCTTTAAGAATAAGAAAGGTCTTTCCTTGAATCTCCTATTAAGAATCTGCTCTTGCTGGGCATGATTGAGCATTCTTATAATTCTAATATTGGGGAGACTGAGGAAAGAGAACGTGTGTTCAAGGCCAGCCTGTCTCAAAAAAAATGAATAAAGAAAGAAAAAAAGAAGAAAAGAATGTGCTTATTTATTCATCAGATATGACATTTCTGTTAAATTGCACATATCCATAGGTTTTTGCAGAAAGCCAATTACAAGTGTATATGAGTGATTTCATAGCTCTGTATCATAATTGAAAGCAGAAATGAATGATAATGGAAGCTCTTCATGACCTGTGGAGTTTGAAATTGAAGAGGACTCACAAATAGGTGACACAAATGCATCTTACACACTAGGTAGTAAATAAAAGTAGTGGTGAAGCTACCTTCAAATTGTTAGTTTTATTCTCATTTCTATGTCACTATATCAGAAACTAGAAAATCAGAGAAAGTGAGAGAGAACAAAAATTCAAGAAACCTAGAATAATTTACAAGGACATGATTAGAAACATGTAGGAAACTTTCAAAATATAGACAAAGAATGGTCATGGATATCTACATTTTTAAGAGCACAAAATATGACTTTGAGACTTCCCAGAGTGGAGAACTACTGTAATAAGCAAGTTTAAAAGGAAATGGGAATCATTTAATCTATAGGAAGCCAAGTCTCACAGTCAAAATTAGAACTTTAATTTTTAAAGGCACTATATGTCACATTTAAGTGCCTATAATGTGTCAATCTTGAACCAGCCATTTTCCCAAAATATCTTAATTTAATGTGCAAATCACTTCAAAATGGGTTAAATGATGTACACTTGCAAAATGAGAAGACTGAGGCTCTGTAAAGGTAAAAAATGGACTCAGATCTCTCACCCACTGTTCTTATTGTTCTCAGAACACTGCAACAATTTTTATGCTTAACTCGGAGAAATTAGGATGATAGGGATATGCCTCAGTTAAAACAAAATCATATTAGCAATGTGATTTATTCATCTGCCTACTGCATGCAAGGGACTTTTTTCAACTAATATTCACAATTTGAGGCTTATTTATTTCAAAAAAGGAAAGGAGGCCATAGGGCCAGAGAGTATCATTATGCTAGGGGGAAGATTTGTCTCTGGTATCTTTTCATAGATACTCCAACAACTTTGTGTCTATCTCTTAAAATCTGCAGTCTCAACTGTCCTCTGCACTGTTTTCCTTGTGTTCACTGAGATACACCATATGATCTGGATCATATCTGCTCCTTTCATCATTATTAAAATCTGCCTTTAGTTTGGGTCCAGTTTAGTAACTGGGTTGAAAATTCAAGGTAATTTCTAACCCAAGAACAAGGTTGGAATTATTTTGAAGCTATGGGAATTTTAGAAAATATCACATGATCAATGAGAAAATATACATTGGTCTCAAATGGGATACCAAGCCTACCTATCGGGAAAAAGGATAGGATTTAAGATAAAGGAATAGCTATTTGGAAATTCTGTGTATCTCTGTATAACAAAAATTCTGTATAACATAAGTGAAGAATAACCCAATTCCACCAATAGGAAAGCTAACGTGATGGAGAAATTCACTTTCTGTGGCAAGTAGTTGAGGCAGCTTATGGGTGACTACAGAGTTAAAGGGACTTCCAATAGTCCATGATAAGAAAATTAAGGCTAAAACAGGCTAAGTAAATGATCCCAGGTCACATAGCTTGTGCTGTCAATGTTGGAAGTGTTAGCACTTCCAATATATGATCTGCTACAAAGTTTACAGAATAGGAATCATTTTCCAATACCAATGCTGAAAATGAAAAGAGAAAACACAGAAAGAAAGCTGGAAGAAGGTGAAAAGGTATAAAATATCCAGTTAAGACCTCAGCCACACTGAGGAGCATTCTTTCATTCTGTCATCAACAAACATTTTATGGAGCATAACTATTCACTACATACTGGAGAATCAAAGAAGAGGAGAAAAGCCTGGTGCTGGTGGCTCATGCCTGTAATCTTAGCTACTCAGGAGGATTGCAGTTTGAAGCCAGTCTGTGCAAATAGTTCTCAAGACTCATCACAAAAAAGGGCCGGTGGAGTGGCTTAAGGTGTAGGCCCTGAGTTCAAATCCCAGTGCTGCAAAAAAAAGAAGAAAAAAAATGCCTTGTGTAGTGGTGGATTCCTGTAATCCCAGCACTTAGGAGGCTAAGGGAAGAGGATCACAAGACATGTGTGTGTGTGTGTGTGTGTGTGTGTGAGAGAGAGAGAGAGAGAGAGAGAGAGAGAGAGAGAACGTTGTATTTCTTAAACTAAACTAAAATGTTTTGGTGGACCCACTAATATATTTGGAAAATTCTATGGGTATATGTTTTGTTTTGAGAATCTTAACTTTTATCAGATTGTGAAGGGGTAAGGTGATGTGAGATTCAAAACAAATTAAGAATCATTGATTCTAATGCTACTGTGTACACAGTAACAGATAGTGTCAGGAATCCTAAATATAATTTTCCCATATAAGCTCTTTAAAAGATCAATTTCTCAAAATAAATTAAGCAACAATTTGTAAGAAATTACTTATACAGCATAGGAAAACTGTATAAATCTTTGCAAGGACAGAAGAAATAACAATCTATCAAGAAGTAAATTACAACCTTATATTTAATAGAACCAATTCAAATAATTATAATATCTAAATATGACAGGGTTGTATGAAATGACCTTAAATATCATTTAACAAATTAAAGA
Source organism: Castor canadensis (assembly GCF_047511655.1). Taxonomy (NCBI): domain Eukaryota; kingdom Metazoa; phylum Chordata; class Mammalia; order Rodentia; family Castoridae; genus Castor; species Castor canadensis. The sequence continues at coordinate 120,195,632 of NC_133405.1, forward strand.
TGGTTTATCTTTGTAAAACAAAGATAAAGGGAATGTTATGATGAAATGAATTACCTTAAGAAATGAGTAGGATGTCAATTTAGGAAGCTCAAACATAGGGTTCACCTGTGTTCCTTTGGTATTCATATATTTTTTTCATCTAAAAAGGAACATTTTTAAATTAAATTTTACTGTGTACAACTAAGGTATACAATTAAGTTATGTGATACTATGAGATATGTATATACAGTAAAATAGTTGCTATAGTGAATGAAGCAAATTAATATATCCATCATCTCACATAGCTACCCATTTTTGTGTGACATGAACAGCTAAATTCTACTCATTTAGCAGAAATCCCATATACAGTGTAGTTTCATTAACTATCATCCTCATGTGGTATCTTCTGACCTACATCTTCCTGTTTCTTCTCCCAATAACCACTGTTTTATTCTCTACCTCCACATATGTGATTTATCTGGATTGATAATAAATGTTGGCATGTATGTGGAGAAAAGGGAACTTGTATACACTGTTGGTGGGAATGTAAATTGGCATAGTCATTATACAAAACAGTATGAAGGTTCTTAAAGAAATTAAAAATAGAATTATCAAAGACCCAACAATCCTTCTGGATATATATCAAAAGAAATGAAATTATCACCTTGTAAAACATCTGCAATCCTACATTCATTGTAGCTCTCTTCACAAGAGCCAAAATGTGAAAACAACCTAAGTATCCACAGAAGAACGGGTAAGTAAACATACATTGGAGTATTACTCAGCCATAACATAGATAAACCTGGAGGACATTGTACAAATATGAACATTTTTGGTGGTTAGGAGGAGGCCACTAAAATAACCAAAAGTCACAAATCAGAATTTGGTTAACCCAATGTTAATGAGTAGATTAAAAATGTTAAACTTAAGTTTTCATTTTTGTTGTTGTGTGGATTTTCATTCATGAAAGTTGCTTTATTTTATCTTTTTTATCAAAGCTCCCAGACCTGGACATATATTATCATATATAAGCCAACCTTGTATATGAAATGATTTAAGCAACTTTGAAAATAGAATTTTCATGAAACTATGATTTTTTCAGATACTTACTTACCAATTTTACTTTCCCATCAAGCAAAGAGTTCAACTTATAAAATCTAGTCACACGCAAGGCCAAGATCTTTACAAAATCCAAAATGCCAGATGAGCTAACCTTTCTCAGAAACCTCTCTACAGCAGAAATCCACAGATAACCATGCAATGTTTTAAACTAACCCCACCTCTACCCTACGAAATCTGAAGGCTTTAATATGATACCTGTATGAAACAAAGAAATCATTAAAAATAATATCATGTTTGACTAGTCTTTAGTTCTTGTATTCTTTGTTGGTAATAGTTTTATTGTACCTAGGGACTAATGACTTCAATCCAGGTAAAACCCATCTTTTGTCCTTTATTTCTAACAAAACCCTAGAGAATTTTTAGAGCCTACACTACTAGCATGAAGTTTCTATCTATCAATAAAATCATCTAAGAAGAGCATCCTCATTGACATAGAAGAATTTATTCCTTGTGAATTCATTGATAAGTGATTTTTAAAACTTACAATTGGTAATTTAGTGTTACTAATAAAAAGAAAGATCTATTAGAGAGAGTTGCATGGCTCTGAGTTGACCTACGCTTTCTGATTAGTCTTGACTTCTACACATAGTTTCAATACAACTATTTTAAAGAAAATAGTCAATATCACAAATGCTCAACAAATCTGAGAACAGAATGTTACCACTTAGGGATGTGGGGAGAAATGAACAAGAAAAAGATTTTCCCAAATCAGAGACAGTGATTGAAAATGTATGAGTGAACATTCAGCTATAAATAATGTTCACATATTTTTAAATGATATACCGATGCTGGATAAAACAACCTGTATACCATATAGTGATTGCTTTGGAGATCAAATATATGTATATATATATGTGTGTGTGTGTGTGTGTGTGTGTGTGTGTGTGTATGGATTTATATAAATATAAGTGGTCCTCTGCATTTGTGGGTTCCTCCTCATCTCTGGGTTCAACCAGCCACAGATTGAAAACATAAAATTGTTTGCAGTGAATATGTACAAAATTTTACTGGTCTTTATTCCTCAATCAATATAGTATAGCAACTATTTATATAGCATTTACATTGTATACATAATCTACAGAATATTTAAAGTAAATAGGAGGAAGTACATAGGTTATATGCAAACACTACACCATTTTACATAAGAAACTTGAGTATTTGAAGATTTTGGTAGCCATAGGGGTCTTGGAGAAAAAAACATGGATACTAGGGATGACTGCACACACACACACACACACACACACACACACACACACATATATACACACACTTTAAAGCCATTTATAGATCAATGATCCACAGCAACCTGAAGATCTTATGTTTTGCTTTAGGACCAAAATGAGGTTTTCTCGCAGTACTTCGCTAAACTTATTCAGAAAGAATCTTCCAAAAAGTATGCTAAAATAGGAATTCTAAGAAAAATACTATTTGTTTAGTCTGTGATGTAGTTAATAATTTTGAAACAAGTTTAAAGTAATAAACAGTGGATGGGATTGTACCATAAAACCTACCACATAAATGAAAAGAGGAACTACACCATATACCTTTCACATAAAATCTTGACACCAGATGAAATATAGCTTCAGGGCTAAAAAAAGAGAGTGAGTGAGTCTGATCACCAGCAATATCTATAAATAATTTACTGCTAGCTTGTAAACAATACAGCAGCACAGTATGAATGCCAAAGAGGGTCTTTAGATGTCATAAAGCCACTCAAAAGTGCACTTGCTGCAGTAAGTCTGCCTGTGAGCTTTGATGTGCTGGAAAAGAAACTGCTAAGCTGAGGTCATCAGTTAGTAGAAAACAATTTCCCTCATATAGAGAAGCAGACTTACTGCTGTGCATCTAACATAGATGGATTGGAATTTAAAAACAGGGTTGCATAACGTGAGTTAGCTGGGAAAATGAATCTTGGATTCTCCTTCTGAATGACTAGAGTTAAAGCAAAAGGTATGGTCCCTTCTACAAGGCAGGATTTCTCAATTTGTCACTACTGACATATTGATCCCAAATAGTTCTTTGTGGTAGGGGATGTGCTGTGCATTGTAAGATGTTTAGTGAGAGTAGGAAATACTCTGGAGTTAGTAAGTATAGGTAAGAACTTTCTCAACGAAACCCCAGCAGCACAGCAACTAAGAGATAGCATAGATAAATGGGACCTCATAAAGCTAAAAAGCTTCTGTTCATCAAAAGAAATGGTCTCTAAACTGAAGAGAACACCCACAGAGTGGGAGAAAATATTTGCCAGCTATACATCAGACAAAGGACTGATAACCAGAATATATAGGGAACTTAAAAAACTAAATTCTCCCAAAACTAATGAACCAATAAAGAAATGGGCAAGTGAACTAAACAGAACTTTCTCAAAAGAAGAAATTCAAATGGCCAAAAAACACATGAAAAAATACTCACCATCTCTAGTAATAAAGGAAATGCAAATTAAAACCACACTAAGATTCCACCTCACCCCTGTTAGAATAGCCATCATCAACAACACCACCAACAACAGGTGTTGGCGAGGATGCGGGGCAAAAGGAACCCTCTTACACTGTTGGTGGGAATGTAAACTAGTACAACCACTCTGGAAAAAAATTTGGAGGCTACTTAAAAAGCTAAACATGATCTACCATTTGATCCAGCAATACCACTCTTGGGGATATACCCAAAAGACTGTGACACAGGTTACTCCAGAGGCACCTGCACACCCATGTTTATTGTGGCACTATTCACAATAGCCAAGTTATGGAAACAGCCAAGATGCCCCACCACTGACGAAAGGATTAAGAAAATGTGGTATCTATACACAATGGAATTTTATGCAGCCATGAAGAAGAACGAAATGTTATCATTCTCTGGTAAATGGATGGAATTGGAGAACATCATTCTGAGTGAGGTTAGCCTGGCCCAAAAGACCAAAAATCATATGTTCTTTAGATCAAGGGCAAACACAACAATGGGATTGGACTTTGAGCACATGATAAAAGCAAGAGCACATAAGGGAGGGGAGAGGATAGGTAAGACACCTAAGAAATTAGCTAGCATTTGTTGCCCTTAACGCAGAGAAACTAAAGCAGATACCTTAAAAGCAACTGAGGCCAATAGGAAAAGGGAACCAGGAACTAGAGAAAAGATTAGATCAAAAAGAATTAACCTAGAAGGTAACACACACGCACAGGAAATCAATGTGAGTCAATGCCCTGTGTAGCTATCTTTATCTCAACCAGCAAAAACCCTTGTTCGTTCCTATTATTGCTTATACTCTCTCTACAACAAAATTAGAAATAAGGGCAAAATAGTTTCTGCTGGGTATTGAGGGGGTGGGGGAGAGAGGGAGGGGACGAAGTGGGTGGTAAGGGAGGGGGTGGGGACAGGGGGGAGAAATGACCCAAGCCTTGTATACACATATGAATAATAAAGGGAAAAAAAAGATGTTTAGTGGCCTCTACCCACCAGATGTCATTAGTACCCCTGACCCCACACATCAGTTGTGTCAACCAAAAATGTCTCCAGATATTGTCAAAAGTCCCTTGAGGAAGTAAAATCACCCTAATTGAGAACTACTAGTGTAATGGAAAGCAGAACTTTGTGGAAATATTGAGAAATCACATGGTGGCTTTATTTGCATGTCTACTTTGATTCTTGTATGATTTTCTTTCCTTCCTAAATCCAAAAATACATCCAAAGAAATGCTGTTTATTACTCATCACATCCTTCGTCCCCTAAACCTATACCCCAATCAAAGCTAGTAAAATAATTCTATATTCTATTTCAGATCATATAAAGAGTTGAAAAATAAGGTATAAATGTAACATGATAAAAAAGAATTATAGAGAAGTGTCTAAACTTGTTATTTTTTTCTTTTAGTATCTTGACAAATACTGTATGCAAAGTAGTGTTCTAGGATGCAAAGGTGGAAAAACCTAATAAAGCCCAACTCTTTATTAATATTGAATGCACAAAACTATTCAAATCACAAAGCCCTGCTGAGAAGAGTGTATATTCCCAGTCACAAACAATGCATAAAGAAGATGAATTCAGAAGAAACAAAATTTAAAAATCTGATTAAAAAGTATTAGGAACACAAGGCACAAAAACATAATTGAACACAAATGCCTCTACTCTGTCAGGTCTCCTAAAATGTGTTTGTTGAAAATCCTGCTATTTTAAAATGCTAGTCTGTGAATCCTTATCTGCTCTGTGGCTTGTAATGCTTGATGTCAGAAGCCACTATCAGAATATCTGTGAATTCAATTTTATTTCTAACCTTTGCTTAAAGTCTGCTGTAACTTTCTATTCACCCAAGGCCAGAACCTCCAAGTCAAATGAATGACAGAACTAATGTAGCTAATAAGATATCATCTTGTATTGCTTCATAAAGCTTTCAACCTAATAAGTCATTAATGTCTGGCCATAAATTTATTGACTTCTTTTGAGATTAATAGTAGGCTGATCATATTGACTGAATCCAAATGAGTCAATTGGATCACATTAGTCAATAAATGTTGATTCAAATTATAAAGAACAGCCAGAGTCAAGTGTAATGAATTTTACAATAAGCTATACAATATGTCTTTTGTTAAAGAACATTGTCACTAAAAATAAAAATAAAGCTTAAGGTAACAGCATATTAATGTTGACATTCAACTACCAAGAAAACAGTTGAATGAATATTTAGATACAAGGAGGGATGTGCTAAAGTAACATTTAGGGATGACATTATTAGCTTATTTTAGAATGCTTTTCATTCTCAAAAAAATGAAATTGTGTAGGTGCTATGAACACCAAAATATAATCAGTTTGATGGGCATTGCCAGCAGAGGGGTTAAACCTTTAAATTGGAAAAACATAATAATTCATAGATATATAATTCTTATATTTAAATTGCACCATTAGTGAAACAGATAGTGAACAAATAACTAGGGCATGAATTACAATGCATATTGTTACATGTTACATTTCATGGGTTGACTAGTTTCTCACAGTTCTAAGAGATAGGATTATTATTCCCAATTTACACATGGTGAAACTGAGACATAGAGAGACTACATCATCCTGCTAGTTTGAACCTACACATTCTGGCTTCAAAATGTACAATTTCAGCAAGTATACTATACTCTGATTTCCAAGAAAGAATTACATATCTGAATATTCAGGGAAAGAATGTTTTTGCTAAAGGGAAAGACTTCCTCAATAGAACCCCAGCAGCTCAGCAACTAAGAGAAAGGATGAATAAATGGGACTTCATAAAATTAAAAAGCTTCTGCACAACAAGAGAAATGGTCTCTGAACTGAGAAGACTACCCACAGATTGGGAAAAAATATTTGCCAGCTATACATCAGACAAAGGACTGATAACCAGAATATACAGGGAACTTAAGAAACTAAACTCTCCTAAAATCAATCAACAAATTAAGAAATGGGCAAGTGAACTAAATAGAACTTTCTCAAAAGAAGAAATTCAAATGGCCAAAAAACACATGAAAAAAATGCTCACCATCTCTAGCAATAAAGGAAATGCAAATCAAAACCACACTAAGATTCCACCTACCCCTGTTAGAATAGCCATCATCAAAAACACCAACAACAACATGTGTTGGCAAGGATGTGGGGAAAAAGGAACCCTAATCCACTGCTGGTGGGAATGCAAGCTGGTACAACCACTCTGGAAAAAATTTGGAGGCTTCCTAAAAATCTAAACATAGAACTGCCATATGATCTAGCAATCCCACTCCTGGCGATATACCCAAAGGAATGCAACACAAGTTACTCCAGAGGCACCTGCACACCCATGTTTATTGCAGCACTATTCACAATAGCCAAGTTATGGAAACAACAAAGATGCCCCACTACTGACGAATGGATTAAGAAAATGTGGTATTTATACACAATGGAATTTTACTCACCCACGAAGAAGAATGAAATCTTATCATTTGCAAGTAAATGGATGGAACTGGAGAACATCATTCTGAGTGAGGTCAGCCAGGCTCAGAAGACCAAAAATTATATGTTGTCCCTCATATGTGGACTTTTGATCTAGGGCAAATGCAACAATGTGGTTGGACTTGGATCACGTGACAAGGGGAGAGGACATACGGGAGATATAGGAATAGGCAGAAAACCCAAAACATGAAAGTGTTTGATGTCCCCACTCCAGAGGAACTAATTCAGAAACCTTAAAACAACAGAGGTTATCACGAGCAGGGGATCAGGAACCAATGTAAAGATTGGTTAGAGTTGCATCAACATAAATCATAACACATGGGTACATGAAAGCAATAGTAGGAAAATCTCTGTATAGCTATCCTTAACTCAACTGGCAAAAATGCCTTGTCTTCCTTATTATGCTGATGTCATTTCTTCAATAAAAGTAGTGATAAGGGCAGAACGGGACCTGCCTGGAAGGGGGGGGGGGTGAAGTGTGGGGGAGGAGGGCAGGGTGGAGAAATTACCAAAACAATGTTTGCACATGTGAATAAATGAAAAAAAAATAAAGAAAAGAAAAAGGAGTTGATAATTATACCTGTTTTAAGGGTGGGAACTAAGGAGAAGGGGAAGGTGAAAGGAGAGGCTAAAAAAGGGTAAACATGATCCAAGTACTACATACATATAAATGAAAATAGAATAATGAAACCCCATTAAAATTATTTTTAAAGGGGAGTCGAATAAGAAAGAGTTACAGAGGGGGGTAAATTTGATCAAAGTACATTATATGCATGTATGGAATATTATAAAGAAACCCCTTTGTACAATTAATATACTCTAATAAAAAGAGAATGTTAATGATCAGCTAAACAAAAAACTTAATTTAAAACGAACAATAAAGGAGATAAATCTTATAAAATACACATGGTGGCACACATCATCCCAAACTCAGGAGGCTGAAGCAGGAAGATCTCAAGTTGAAGGCCAGTATGGCTACTATATAGCAAGACCAGACCTTATCTTACAAAAAGAGAGGAAAATGAAAAAAAGGAATATTATTAAATAAATAGATTGAAATATCAAAGAATTACTTCAAAACTCTGGCCTAATATCAGATGGTTTTATAGTTATATTCATTCTGGCCAGGCATGGTGGTTCATGCACATAGTTCCAGCGACTCTGGAAGTGAAGACAAGGAGGATTGAAAGGTCAAGGCCAGCTCAGGGAAATTTAGTGTGATTCTATCTCAAAAACAAAATACATTAAACATGTAGATTGCTTTTGGTAGTATATCCAATTTTACCATGTTGATTCTACTGATCCATGAGCACGGGAGATCTTTCCACCTTCTGTAGTCTTCATTGATCTCTTTCTTCAGGGGTTTGTAGTTCTCCTTGTAAAGGTCATTCACATATTTTGTTAAGTTTACTCCTAGGTATTTGATTTTTTTTGAGACTATTGTAAATGGAATTGTTTCCATATATGCTTTCTCAGTTTGCTTGTTGTTGGTGTATAGAAAAGCTATTGATTTTTTTAGGTTGATTTTGTATCCTGCCACCTTGTTCTATCTGTTTATGGTGTCTAAGAGTTTTTGGGTAGAGTTTTTTGGGTCTTTAAGGTATAGAATCATATCATCTGCAAATAGGGATTTTTGATGGTTTCTTTACCTATCTGTATTCCTTTTATTTCTTCATCTTGCATAATTGCTCTGGCTAGGAATTCCAGTACTATGTTGAATAGGAGTGGGGAGAGTGGGCACCCTTGTCTCATTCCTGATTTTAGGGGGAATGGTTTCAGTTTTTCACTGTTAACTATGATGTTGGCTGTAGGTTTGTCATATATAGCCTTTACAATGTTGAGGTACATCCTTCTATTCCTAGTTTTCTTAGCGCTTTTATCAGGGAGTGGTGTCAGATCTTATCAAAGGCTTTTTCTGCATCTATTGAGATGATCAAGTTGTTTTTGTCTTTGCTTCTATTAATGTGCTGTACTACATTTATAGATTTGCATATGTTGAACCACCCCTGCATCCCTGGGATGAAGCTGACTTGGTTGTGGTGTATGATCGTTCTGATGTGTTGTTCGATTTGGTTTGCCATTATTTTATTGAGGATTTTTGCATCGATGTTCATTAAGGAGATTGGCCTATTGTTCTCCTTTTTGGAAGTGTCTTTGTCTGATTTGGGGATGAGTGAAATACTGGCTTAATAAAATGAGTTAGGCAGTGTTCCTTCCTTTTCTGTTTCATGGAAAAGTTTAATGAGAGTTGGTATTTGCTAGCTATACATCAGACAAAGTACTGATAACCAGAATATACAGGGAACTTAAGAAACTAAACTCTCCCAAAATCAATGAACCAATTAAGACATGGACAACTGAACTAAATAGAACTTTCTCAAAAGAAGAAATTCAAATGGCAAAAATACACATGAAAAAATGCTCACTATCTCTAGCCATAAAGGGAATGCAAATCAAAACCACACTAAGATTCCACCTCACCCCTGTTAGAATAGCCATCATCAAAAACACCAACAACATGTGTTGGCGAGGATGTGGGAAAAAAAGAACCCTTGTACACTGCTGGTGGGAATGCAAGCTGGTACAACCACTCTGGAAAAAAATTTGGAGGCTTCCTAAAAATCTAAACATAGATATGCCATATGATCCAGCAATCCCACTCCTGGTGATATACCCAAAGGAATGCAACACAGGTTACTCCAGAGGCACCTGCACACCCATGTTTATTGCAGTGCTATTCACAATAGCCAAGTTATAGAAACAGTCAAGATGCCCCACTACTGATGAATGGATTAAGAAAATGTGGTATTTATACACAATGGAATTTTACTCAGCCCTGAAGTAGAATGAAATCTTACCATTTGCAAGTAAATGGATGGAACTGGAGAACATCATTCTGAGCGAGGTTAGCCAGACTCAGAAGACCAAAAATCATATGTTCTCCCTCATATGCAGTCTTTAGATCTAGGGCTAACACAGCAATGTTGTAGGACTTGGGTTACATGACAAGGGGAGAACACATATGGGAGGTATGGGGTTAGATAGAAAATCCAAAACATGAAAGCATTTGATGTCCCCACTCCAGAGGAGCTAATACAGAAACCTTAAAGCGACAGAGGTCAACATGAGAAGGGGATCAGGAACTAGTGTAAAGATTAGTTAGAGAAGAATCAACCTGGGTTGTAACACATTTGTACATGAAAGCAATGTTACGAATATCTCTGTATAACTGTCCTTATCTCAACTAGCAAAAACTCTGTGTCTTTCTTATTATTGCTTATTTCTATTCTTCAACACAACTGGGTAAAAGCTCAGAACAGGTTCTTCCTGGAAAGAGGGGGGTAGGGGGGGAGAGGGTGGGTGGGTGGCAGCGGGGGAGAAATGACCCAAATAATGTATGCACATGTGAATAAATTAATTTAAAAAATCGAAATGCAAATAAAAGAGTTGGACATGTGGCTCTAGCAGTAGAGTGCTTGCCTAGTAATTCCAAGTTCCTCAATTCAATACCCAGTAGCCCAAAAATATACATAGGTATTACAAGTGATAGATAATTCTTATGTTTTGTCATCTATATCCAATTAGAGAAAGGGAGAAAAAACTTCTCAGTCATTTGATGCATCTGATACATATTTTTTATTCTAAAGCTTTGCAAAAGTAGTACATGCATACACACAAACATGCCCTGAGGAGTCAGTATTAGTATATTAAGTAAAAATTCCCAGCAAGTAATTAGAAAATATATCCTTACTAATGAGACATTTTATAAGGAACATCCTCCAAAACAATGTTTGTTGAAGAAGTTGAAGAACCGTTTAATATAAAGACTCTCTTCCACAGGAAACTATCCATGTATCCACATAAACACCAATTCAATGAGAAGTGTAAACATTTATTTTAATAAAACAAAACCAAAATAACTTTAGGTAAACTAGGAAAAGGAGACAAATTTATAATTATTTACATGATTGTCTACCCAGAAAACTCAAAAAACTATTAAAAACAAAGAGTTGAATAAGTTATCATTTATTTTCTACATATATGAAAATTAATACTTTACTGTAGACAATTGTAAACTGCTATAACATATAATGGGTGAAAATTCCATTTACTATAGAAAAGATAAAATGTATATGCATATTATATATACACTTGTAGCTATGACATAATACAGATATACACGTGTCACTGTGTATCATATCCAGAAGTAACACAAATCCTCCATCTCAATTTATACTTAGACTGTTGTTCATCACTGTGCAGATTGCTAAGCTCCTCCCCCTTGCCATATACATTTGACCTTTCTCTTTAACCCTATCTCAAGTCAAGTCAAGACCCACCTCCACATGATATCCCCATATTTTCACATTTGTTCAATTATATTAAGTTTTATTTCTGATAACAGGATCCTTCCTCATGGCAGCTGAGATCTCCTTGAGTCCACTTAGGCAATCTCCTATCTAGGATTCCCTGATATATGCTCATGAACTCCACATACTTTCACTCCATCTTGTGCTTTCTGTAAACCACATGAACTCTAAGCCATCAAAACTTGAGGCCACAATATAGAGCTGAGGCTATGATTACCCTGCAAGAGTGACTGTCATGATAGAACCAGTCCCTCTGAGCTATGTAGAATATAATAAAACTCAGAAATTATGTTTTGAAAGCTGAGAAAAGGGAGTTGGTGCACAGAGCCTTGCAGAATCCCTGAGCCACTATTGAATGAAGTTGAATAGGCCTGGTTTAGCCCTTCAGCTGCTTTATCCCACCACTGCACATCTGGGGAGAAGCCAAATGTCTTTATCATCCCAAGATTTACTGATGAGACCCACAGTGACATAATGAGACCCACAGTGACACTGCCAGACCCACCTTTCCTGAAGCCAGTGAAGAAGAGAGATAGCACAGTACATACCAGTGTAGTTCCCATAGCCCCTGCTATACCTGGTGCCACCCCCTATTTTCTGCCACCCCCAAGACATCATCAATTACCTCCCAGAGCCATAATGCTACATAAACCCTGGAAAAATTAAGTTGCTATGTTGAAAAGAAGGAGGAAGAGGGGATTCTTATCAAATCCATTTAAACCTAAAGTAAGTACTGGTCCTGAACTCACTACATTTAAATTTTCTAGCACTGGAAAGATAGGAGACTTAAAAGAGAAAAATGGTGAACTATAGAAAAACAGTCACAATATTGCACACATAAAAACAGCACCGCACCATAAACTACAAAGACAAATCTCAATCAGTACAGGGACAGCAATGTGATGGTTCAAAGTTGCCTCAAAGGAGTGTATTTTGCCCAAGATTTATGAAAAAACACAGATTTTTCCCACAAAGCACAGCAGGAGAAAGTTCTTTATTATCTGTCTTTTAGGGCTTCAGAAAAGGGTAGGAGGGAGTTATCATTTTTGCAGTCTACCATTGTGTGCAGTACGACCTAGTGCAATTCTGAACCATGACATTTCAAATTTGCTGATCCCAGGTTACCCACATTTATAGACAGAGGAGATATGAAAAGTTAGCAGTAGCATTGTCAAATCAATAGCTAACAAAACAGAAGGAATAATAGAAAAATATATATGATGCAGTTGCCTAGCAATCAGGACATCCTGCTTAAGATGATGTCAGATTGCTGACAGATAATGAAGCAGTTCTAAAATTTTCCTTCCAGTATGCTTACTTTCTTCAATTTCTGTTTGTATATTAACATCCCCATTATACTATACAAAACTTGGGTTTTCTTAAAACCAGTTATCAATCTGAGCACTCAATCACATAGTCTTTCAGATTATTTCATAAATGAAATAGATTCTAAGTAAATCTTTGATATCATTCCTTCCAGTCATTCTCAAATGAATTTATTATGGCTATCTCTCTTCAAGAAAATAAACTTAATGGTAGATCCAACACTAACACTTTAACAAGTAGGTAAGAAGATGAGCACTTCGCCTTAATATGGAGTTCTAAGAGAAAGATAATGTAAGTAATTAAATTATTTAAATGTGAGTAGTAGTGTTGGCCAATATTCTACTAATGTGGCTTATGTCTACAGGAGGCAGGTGGTTTATTAAACTTGGAGAGGATTCCTGGGAAGCTTAACTATTTCTCTGGGAATTCTAACTCAGAGATAAGTAGTTTGGAGAATTTTTCCTATTTATTCAACATACACTGCCAGGTACATTGGAAGCTTCAAAGCTAGCTAACATGGAAAGTCAAACAGCTGTTAGACATGCTTCATTCTCCAAAGCAGTTCAGTTCAAATAGAATTTGTTAGAGTCCTGCAAGAATCAGGGGCTTTCAGACAACCAGTGGAATGGATTCAAACTAATGCCTGAAATGCCTATGCTTCTGCAGCCACCCCAAAGAATAAACCTGATTGAAAGTTCCCAGAAAGCTGCAGAACCATTCTTCAACAGAACCATGATAATGCCAGAGTACTCGGTGACTAATGCTGATCAACTGCTACTCTCAAGATGATTCGTTAGACCTGAAGAGGTATGGGGTACATACACTTCAGGCAGAGGTATGAGTATGCTTCGGCCTCCCTTCCTAGAATGCTACTCTGGCATTGCCAACAGTAACAGAAAGATGACACTAATATTTAAGGACAGGTTCAATTCTAGTAAAAATCCAGGTTATTTTTACAGAAAAATTAAATACTAGGTACGCAATAACTGCACACACAAGCAACAGCAAAAGCCAGCCTTTCATTTCTTACACTATCCAACATCAATTAACAAGGTTAAAAAATCCTGGTTTGTTCTGAATTGTAATATAAACTCAATTCTCCACGGGGTTGTGTCTTGTAAGTTCTACATTTAGAGTGAAGCATAACCTCCATACACACACACACACACACACACACACACACACAATAAGAAAATTCTAAGCCCAGTATGGTGACACCCATCTGTAATCTAGGCACTCAGGAGGCAAAGGTGGGACAATCTTGAGTTTGAGGCCAGCCTGCCTACCCAGTGTGTTCTACGCCAGCCTGAGCTACATAGTGAAATGGATGAAGAGGAGAAGGAGGAAGAAGAGGAGGAGGAGGAAGACCAGAACACATGGAAAGTACACCAAAAATTATTTCTAATAAGGAAGGATAGTCGGGGGCCTATACTGTCACCACCAAAGTGAGTATGGAAACTGAGACAAAGTATAGTGGACAATTAAACCAGATTCCTTCCTGTTGGTCTCCACCCAACCTGAAATTATCCCCATAAGTCTCACACTTGACCTGCCAGTTTGACATGTACTGTGACCATGCACAGACTTCTTGTCTGTGACTTTTTCTTATGCTTTTATACCTGTGTTGCCTCTCCATAGTAGTGTCTATATTATCTCTGTTGTTTGCTTCTGCTTGGCCAGTCACTTTAGATGCCTTTTCACTGCCACAGTAAAAACAGTTCAACACCTGCAAAAAGTACCCAAGCTACAGCTGATTTCTCCAGCACACCAAATATCTTAGTTTTTTAGAGTTGCCATACAAATCATCACAAACCAAGTGGCTTAAAGAACAACTTTTTATTGTCTAACCATTCTGAAGGCTAGAAGTCTGACACCAATGTGTCAGCAAGGCAATGGTCCCTCTGATGGCACTAGGGAAGGCTCTGACTTGTAGCAACATAACTCTAATCTTTATATGGTGTTTTCCTTGTGTACATGTCTGTCTCAAGGTCAAACTCCCCTTTTATAAGAACATAGTCATATTGGATTAGGGCTCAAACTAATGACCTCACCTTAACCTGATCATCTGCAAAGATCCTATGCCCAAATTAGGTCTTACTCATAGGTACTGGGTGTTAAGACTTCAACACCTTTTGGGGGAACACAATTCAACCCACAATAGCACATAACATGTATACATTTCAATCTGCATAAATATCTTTTTTCTTTCTCTAATATTATATTTCTTTATCCCTCAATAATCATTGTTAAGAACAATTATTAAAGATAAGTTCAAAAAGACCTTTTGAAAAATTAAAAAGTTATTATTAGTGGGGCAACTGGAAAATTCAAATTAGGTATGCAGTTTAGTTAATAGCACTGCAGTAATATTAACCTTCCACCTTTGATAACTATATCATGATGATAAGGTGCTAGCCTGAGAGAATACTTGGTGAAGGGTAAATGAGAATTCTCTATTACATTTGCCACTTTTCTATAGGTATAAAATCATTTAAAAATTAAAGTTAAAAAATTGAAAAAGTCATGTGAACCCAAATCTAGGAATTTAATAGTTATTCAAGCTGGACTACTTTATAATTTTGAGGGATAGGTTAATTTAGATGCATATTTTATTAGAATTAATCTTTTATTTTCACTATTTTCCTTTGGAGAAATAGATACAGGTTTTTTTTTAGGAAAAAAGTACCAATGTTGTAATTTGTCCATTGCAAATATTAATTTAAGTGCAGTCTGAGCAACAATTTAGAGAGAAAAAAGAGCTTTGAATAAGCTCCAGTTACATATGTAGATAGACACATATCTACCATGACCCAACCTTCATTCCCTGACCAGATCAAATTATTCCCTAGAATACCAGATAATGTAGCAACATAACTCTAATCTTCATATGATCAAGCAAGGTGTAGATGGAATTATTAAATTGCATATGTAGCAATCAAAATTTGTACTTATTTTCTAAATAATACTGTAAACCCTTGTTTACAGTAGCCATGGTAATTACCAGTATTGGGGAGAGGTGTGTGGCACAAGGGCTTGCATGGCAATAAAAATACCTTTGGTTTCTGAGCCCCCCTGGCCAAAGTAATGTTACTTGGACTCCAAATTCTCAATATATTCTCTGTCATTATGAGTCTCAAATTACTTATAAACATTCTTTAGTAGCTATTGGAGATTTTTTTCAGTGTTATGATCCCAACCTCTCTTCTTTGTAGAATCTGACAGCCAAAGTTTGATGGACATCAGTTTCTACATCTCTCCAATCATACCCTATTTCCCTCTCTCAAATGTTGGATTTAACAAACATGTTCCTGGCACTTAGTAAACAGTTAGAAAATGGATCAAAGCATAGAATCTGCAGTCATACAATCTTGATTTGAATCCTAAGTGGTTGTGTTTGAATACATCATTTAACATCTACTGAGTTCGCTTCCTCACCTGTAGATAAAAATGGTTCTTATCACAGAGTAGGCATAACAATCAAGATGGAAACTCATGGAAAGCACTCAGCAAATGCCTGTCCAGAAAGCTCCATATAAACTTTAGCTATTGTTGGTATTGTTACTATTAACCAGCTGTGAGGGAATCCAATACCATCTCATACCTAGTGATTCATATGCATAATGAAAGGGCTGCTAGTCTGGATATTGCTCAGGGCCTTTTGAGTGATACAAACTAGTATGGGTTACCAGCTACCTTTCCCAGCTCTACATATAATTCTATCTACCCTAGCTTTCTTAGATGTCAGATGTTCATGCAGTCTAGCCACTTAGCCCCTACCCACCACCCATTTCTTCTTTCCAGATTATTTTAGCTTCCATTCATCTTGATTTCACGGGTTTGACAATCATACACCCTTACTATAACTGAGTAAGATTTCTGATACCTAAACCAAATTTATGTTCCCTAACCATTCTGAGAACCATGCTTCAGTAAAGTTTGAGAATAATTTCATTGCTTCATATAAACAACACATGCAAAGACCTGAAGCTAATAAACTGTTATACAAAAAACTGTGTATCTTTTAATCCTGAAAAATGCCTTTAATGTACTTTCAGATATTGCAGTCTACCCTGTCATACTTTATTAATGCCTGCATTATTAATATAAGAATAAACACACTACAGCTCCCCAAGACAATCTTCCACAATCCAAATCACTTAATATCTATTAAGTCCAAATATATTTCCACTTTTGAAATGTGTTTTTGACTTTACATCTCAAAATGATTTTCAGTGAATATGTATATAATAATGTAGTTGAATTGGAAAGTTAGAGGTAATGGTTTAATATTGAAGCCATCCTTATTCAAAGAAGCTTCCTAATAAAGATTTATTTTTGCATATATTCATCTAGGTGCAAATAAGGGTATTTTTCCTTACCTTTTCTAGCTCTGACAAGTATGTTCATTAGTAAAACAGGGCAAGACAATAGGAGAGATTACTCACAGTCGTTGTAGTAAACTAAGTAAATAAAGACATAAGCCCCATTATGTTTCACTGGCAGAGAATCTCTTCCTGAATGGTTACCCAAAGCTCAATGACAATTTCAAGGACATTTGGCTACAAAAGCATGGAAACCTCATGTCTGTGCAACTGCTAATATTATCATGTGCATTTCTCTACCTGTGTTTATGTATCTTATTATAATCACACTGACCTCCATGTAGAGTTGGAAGAGTGAAACAACAAAAAAAAATTCTATGTTCTACACGTCAATGCAAAATGGGCTATATTGACATGCCAATATCAAACCAAGATCTTGAAATGTAAAGTGAATAAATAAACTTATAGAGAAAAATGTTTGTCTTCTCTGACTCATGATTACAGAGATGAAAAGGAGGATGGGGATGAATAAATAAGGATGATGGACAGAGCCCATTTTCTGCCCTCCCTGCCTCAGAGCACCAGTGAAGTCAGGCAGTGAGCAGTTAGGAGTGGGAGAGATGTGAGTGGTCAAGAGATGCTTCCATTTCCTGAGTTATTAATACCTTCTAGAAGTAAACATTATACCTGCAAGCTTGATGTGACCTATTATTTATTTTTTAACCTAGATTCTATAGTCAATGGTTAGGAAATCCACTTTACAAACTGACATGTTAAGTCAATGTGGTCAGAACAAAAAGAAAATGTCAGCATTCTGAAGGTCAGATACTATATATTTAAAGAAATCTTACTCAGAATGTTCATTGAGATGTTCTTCTAACACATCTTCAGTGGTCATGTGAGCAGAAGCTATTTACTTCTGGGTCTGGTATTTAAAACAAGCAACTGACTCTATTCCTCACAGAGCAGTACAGGTGAGGAATTTTTTCATTTTGCCTTGCTTACTTTTTCTCCTCCTGAATAAATCATTTTTTTCTGACTACATTTTAACAATCTCTACATATTTACCAATATCTGTATTCACTATCTCTTCATTTAGCACTTTGGCTACTATCTTCTAACTCCCTAAATCCTTTAAAATAGTTTAATAAGTAATAATTCTTATAACATTTACTGTGAAAAAATATTTCTTTAAAAATATACTTTCCCTCTTTTACTAATGAATTCATTATGAAGTGGTTCTAAACTCAAAGTCCTGTCCAAAAAAAGCCTATGATTTTCATTGACTCCTTCCAATTCAATTTAACTGAAGAAATATATCTTGAGATATTCTGTGTGCTATGCACTTGGTGAATAAAGTTGTGTAAGCTATGCCCTCACCTTGAAGTTGAACATGATCTATATTCTTCTTTGGTGGTTAAAAAAGAAAATTTATCAAGATGGGGAAATGATTCAGATTTAAAACTTTCAAATTAACATATATAGGCCAAGAAAATTGTAAGTCTAAAGATAACTAATCAATGTATACAAAATTAATAGCTAAATAACTTTCCATTGTTTCACTTTTGGTTAGATGTTTAAAGTTGGGAAAGTAGTGATAAAGTGTTATATTGTCTTTGTATCCCCACAGAATTTGATGCAGTACTAATTTATATAGTAAGCATTTGACAAATAATTCGAAATTGAGAATTGTCAAAGAACTTTGTAACTTTAAGCAGAGCAAAAAAGGAATATCAGAAAGCATTTTCTGGCATTCTCTTAACCATGCAGAAAGAAATGGCAAATATGGCAGGCAGGAGGAAAGGGTGGCCAAATTAGGCAACCGGCCAGGGCAAAAATTTCAGGGTGGTGACAAAATCTGAGTAGATAAAATTGGTTGGTTTACATTTTATTGGGTGTTACTTAAGCTTGTCATAAAATCTGTATAATATGACCATACATCTCCTTTTTCACTGTTTACATTATTAGATCTTTTACTTTAGCTTGCTATTTGCTTAAATAAATGTGAAGCTAGTAAATGGGTAAGAGAAAGAGCTATTAGCTGACAACCAGAAAAAATAAGGCCTATCTCCTGAAGGATAAGGGAAATCATATAGATCTTTCTTTAGGAGAAAATGTTTCCTCTTTTACCCACCTCTGATTTAGAGTTGACCGGATTCTTCTGGTCAAACTCACCATTAGCAGATTTGCAATTTGTAATAGATGTTGGGAGGGTAATAGCAATTTACTTCTGACACAGGATTCTAATGCACATGTCCTTAAGACTGAAGAAAAAATATTCTTTCAGTATAGTGCAAAGTGACAGGTGACAGCAGAGTGAAAAATGTAAAACTATTCTTATCCCTTTGGG
Source organism: Castor canadensis (assembly GCF_047511655.1). Classification (NCBI taxonomy): domain Eukaryota; kingdom Metazoa; phylum Chordata; class Mammalia; order Rodentia; family Castoridae; genus Castor; species Castor canadensis. Next base: position 120,215,041 of record NC_133405.1, read on the forward strand.
TCTTCTCCTAGGACAGACCCAGAAGGACTTTCTGGTGTTGATGATAATTCTTAGTTTTCATAAATGCTGTATTTCTAAATACCTAATACTTTCTTTTGAAAAATGCCCAGGGTCCTTTTCTTGGCTTTCACCACTGCTAATTCTTACTTGTTTTGCAAAATTAAATCCGGAATAGCATTTCCCCTCAAGGCTGTCTTTAAATTCAGAAGGTATTTTTGTAAATAGAGGCACTACTTACAAAATGGACTTGTAAGAATTCTCTAAATAAGAGTAAGCTAAATATGCTACACCACATGATTTCTGTAAATAAAGTATTATTGGAACAGTGGAAAGTATTGTTTATGGCTGCTTTCATGTCACAATGACAGAGTTGAGAAATTGAGACAGACACTGTATGGACCACAAAGCTAGAAATATTTATAATCAAGCCTTTGACAGAAAAAGTTTGTTCATCCAGCTCCAGATAATAAAAGTGCCATGTCACTGCTATGCCTTGCTCTGTGTAAGCTATATAAGAGAAAGACTGGTACATCTGCATGAAAGAAGACACACAAATGGCCAATGATCACATGTGAAAAATATATCATTATTCACTGGGGGAAATGCAAACTAAAACCACAAAGACAGGGAGACCTGGCAGCATGCTCAAGCATGCTCCTGTAATCCCAGCACTTGGGAAGCTAAAGCGGGAGGATTTGAAGCCAGCCTAAGCCACAGCACAAGACCCTGGCAATGCCATGGTGTTGAGTCCTTAGATGGAGTTGTGCAGGATGTAGAATAGATATAACACTGAATAATGAAAATTTCTCACATTCTTACATTTTCACAGTTCCTCATATTCACATTTGAAGGCCTCTAGACACTAGAATACATGCTTTGCTCTACCCTGGTGGCTAAACAATGGTCAAAGTACCACATAAAATAAAAAGAAGAATAATTATCAAAGCTGCTTTGGCCAGTATATCACTAACAACAAATAAACCCATAATAAATTGTGTGTTCTGAAAAAACAAACAAAAAAGAGGCTTTCAAAATAGCTGTTGGTCCTCCACTAAGCCATTCCAAAAAAGGGACTGAAAGAATGCAATCAGTGCATTTTCAGAGTTTAAAATTCTTACCCAAAGATTAGGGAGTTAGAATTCCAATCTGGTTTGTGTTTTCCTCCCTTCCTCATATAAATGAGCTTACACCAGGATCTCACCAGGTTGTGGAATTTTAGAATTCTGCCTTTGCTTGCAATTGATAGGATTTTTTTCTTTTTTTCCAAGGGAAAAATGCATTAAAGATTTCATTCTTTACAGTTTTCTAAACAACATGAGCTCAGCAAACAGATTTAGTTTTAAAAGTAACTTATCAACATTGACAGCATTCTCTTAAGAGCAGCTGTTGCCTCATAGACTACATAGAACATACCCATGAATTTAGAAACAATTCTGCTAAGAAAGAATATTGCACATTTAGCACCCTCCCCTTAATTACCAAAGGCATTTGCATGAAAGCCCAATTTTTGTTTGGCAACTTCACCTTATTATTTTTTTTAGGTTTTTAAATTTAAGTCCTGAAAGGTATCATTCTGTAATGATGAGTTTAGCTTGCAAAGGAAAAACCATCTTGTCTTCCCATGCTTAGTTTAACAGCCCATTTTTTTGACTTTTAGAATTGCTCTTTCCGAAATACAAATTAAAACCACACTAAGATTCCACCTCACCCCTGTTGGAATAGCCATCATTAGCAACACCACTAACAACAGGTGTTGGCAAGGATGCAGGGAAAAAAGGAACCCTCTTACACTGTTGGTGGGAATGTAAACTAGTACAACCACTCTGGAAAAAAATTTGGAGGCTACTTAAAAAGCTAAACATTGATCTACCATTTGATCCAGCAATACCACTCTTGGGGATATACCCAAAAGACTGTGACACAGGTTACTCCAGAGGCACCTGCACACCCATGTTTATTGTGGCACTATTCACAATAGCCAAGTTATGGAAATAGCCAAGATGCCCCACTACTGATGAAAGGATTAAGAAAATGTGGTATTTATATACAATGGAATTTTATGCAGCCATGAAGAAGAACGAAATGTTATCATTCGCTGGTAAATGGATGGAATTGGAGAACATCATTCTGAGTGAGGTTAGCCTGGTCCAAAAGACCAAAAATCATATGTTCTCCCTCATATGTGGACATTAGATCAAGGGCAAACACAGCAAGGGGATTGGACTTTGAGCACATGATAAAAGCGAGAGAACACAAGGGAGAGGTGAGGATAGGTAAGACACCTAAAAAATTAGCTAGCATTTGTTGCCCTTAATGCAGAGAAACTAAAGCAGATACCTTAAAAGCAACTGAGGCCAATAGGAAAAGGGGACCAGGAACTAGAGAAAAGATTAGATCAAAAAGAATTAACCTAGAAGGTAACACACACGCACAGGAAATTAATGCAAGTCAACTCCCTGTTTGGGTATCTTTATCTCAACTAGCAAAAACCCTTGTTCCTTCCTAATATTGCTTATACTCTCTCTACAACAAAATTAGAGATAAGGGCAAAATAGTTTCTGCTGGTTATTGAGGGGGTGGGGGGAGAGGGAGGGGACAGAGTGGGTGGTAAGGGAGGGGGTGGGGGCAGGGGGGAGAAATTACCCAAGCCTTGTATGCACATATGAATAATAAAATAAAAGAATTGCTCTTTCCTTTCTTTTATGGAGCTGACTGTCAAAACTAGTTCTTTTGCATTCTTAATTGTGAGCCGCAAGGTCATATGAGCCTTGGCTCTGATAGTAGAAAATGAATTTATAAAGAAAGATACTATTCTTCATTCTTTTAATGTTTGAGATGCTAAGGCAAATTTGCATAATACATGTTTTGCAATTTTTGTAAAATGCCATGCCACACTTTTACAACTGACATTAGTATTAAGGGTGCTGGGTGCATAAGCTTATGTATCATTATGTGATAGGTTAGTGAGGGAGTTAGAAAAAAACAAAAGAAAAGAAAATATTGATTCAATAAACACTAAAATTCTCTCTATTCTTCCAGAGTAACTGTTTATGATATAGAATGGTTTCTGTAAACTATTTGCCTCCTACATATGTCTCAAAATTAATTCTTACTGATTTTCTAGAGTTTACTGTTCAACTGAGCTAAGTTATTATTCACAAATGATTATTTCAAAGCCTTACAAAGTTTATCATTTCCTATCTTATTGCACTGTATGTACACACAAAAAAAGAACTGTGCAAGTTATATTTTCAACCTTTCATTTTATTATGAAATATTTTAGGAAGTGGATATTATTCTAAGGAAAATAGAAATAATTAAGTACATTAAGACAGGCATGAAGAGTTTTCAGTTAGCAGAACATCAAATGTACTCATATTCTCCTAAAGAGGGCATTATAGTTTTTTTAAGAACCTTAAGTAGATAAGTATAATGGGAGTAAAGAAAACGGGTAGTGAGCCTGGTGTAGTGGACATACCTGTAATTGCAGCACTCTTAGGCTGAGGCAGTAGGATTGTAAATTCAAGGCCAGCCTGGGTTTACAGGCCTGTCTAAGACCCTGTCTCAAAACAAACAAACAAACATTACAAAACATTATGTGGAAGGGGTCAATGAAAACAACAAAAAAGGAAAGTCTCATTGTGCTACACCTTGATTTACCATAAAGTCAACCTTAAGTAGCAGTATTCCTGAAGATACATCAGTATTGGCAAGGGACTAGTATAGAAGAGCAAAAAGAATAGGCCTCTCTATATAAGGTCTAGTTCCTTTGAATTATCACTCATGAAAGTCATAATTGTTTTGGATAATAAAGAATCAAGAACATTGACATAGCTTATACAAAAAAAGACAACTGTATGAAAAATGCATTGGAAGAGCTGAACATGGTAGTTCATGCCTATAAGCCCAGTACTGGCGAGGCTGGGGCAGAAAGATTGCAAGTTCAAGGCCAGCCAGAACTACATGATAAGACCATGTTTCAAAAAAAAAAAAGAAAAATAGAAAAAAGAAATAAAAATTCATTGCTTATCTATATCTTCCAAAACTTTTGAAATAACTATTCAATTTATAGACAGGCTAGATTATGCTGCCCTACATGTAACCCCCAAAAAGTTATTTCTTATTCATGTTAAATGTCCATCCTTGGTCTGCAGGGGTATTTCTGCTCATTAGTGACTCAGAAATGTGGCTAAGACTGAGAATGGTGTTACATGCCTGTAATTCCAGCAGTTGGGAGGCTGAGGAAGGAGAATTGACCGTTTGAGGCCAGCCTGGGCTACAGAGTAAGACCCTATCTCAAAAAATGTGCCACTTGAAAATGACCTATATATATTCCACTCATATTTCATAGGTCAAAGCAAGTCACCTAGTCATTCAAAGAAAATGGGGACATACAAGTCTACCATGCATCCACAGTGCAGAGAACAAGAAATGTTTTCTACAAAGCACTAATAGCTGCTAAAATACTTTTTATTCACTAATTATATTTTTTGAAGTTTTAGCAAGGATTTATTTTAGTATCACAGGATGAAGTATAGACAAGGAGGGGAGAGAGAAATGTTTCCTGTTCACCACACAGGAAATGGGAGCAAAAACTCTTCATTAATTATATTTTTGATATTCTTTTTATATTTATTTTATATTAACAAAACATGTATTTTATAACACTTTACAAAATTGAGACAGTATGGCCATACAATTTTGTCATTTGATTTTTCCTTAGCATTTAACAAATATTTTCATATTAGTATCCATTAAATCCCATAATATCACATATTTTATTGAAACAATTCTCTACTACTGAACTTTTAACTTTCTAAAATTTTGTCCAAAAGAATAATAAATGAAATACAAAGTAGAAAACCTCAAAGATATATATGTAAGATAGAAGAAACTTAAACATAGGACTAAATTCTTCAAAAAGAAGTCAGGAGAAAGGACACCAAGACTGAGAAGGGGAAGTAGTTATGTTAATTCTTTTAATGGAGATGGGTGGTAGACTTCACATATAGGTTCAGGATTTGAGAGGATTTCACATAGAAACTAACAATGTTAACAAAAGGAAGTGCGAACTGATTAGAATTTGGATTGATATACTCATACTAGCAATATATTACATCCAAAATTGGAGGTAAGTAATGTTTATATAGATTATGACTGAAAGTCATAATTTAATGTGTATTCAGATATAATCACATATATAATATCAATAAAATGAATTAAGAATAATCAAGATATATACTATTTTGTGTTTCAAGCAAAATGAGGCCCTTCAGTCAGTAGAACGTCTCCTTAGAGTTATTTTTGCAATAGTCATGACATATTTGGGCTGGTACCTTCACATAATACTCTCAATAAAGCACTCACTACTTTGCTAGGTATTGGAACAGATACACAGTGATAGAAATGCCCATAATACACTTTGGAAAGAAAAGTTAGCATGTGTCAAATGTCTAAAGAATAATTAAATTTACTGTGGAACTGGCTATAAGATTCAGCAAAATTGAGCAAAGGAAGAACTGATTATGAGTTAAAATATTTGGAAAGACTTCATTTGAGGAATCAGGATTGGAGCACAATTTTGCATGATAAGCAAGAGGAAGTTAAAAAGTACTTAAATTGGGGAGGAAGAGAGGTTGGCATTACACAATCATCACAGAAATTATTGAAAATGTCAGGAGAGATAGGGAGACTTGCTGATCTCAAATGCAGGGTGCTGGGAAGTACAATTGTAAAGTCAGGATGGGACTAAAGGATAGAGGTCTTAGAAAAGAAGGAAGAACAAATTTGAAGCCTTGAGTACAATTCCTAGCAAAGAAGGAGAAAGAAGAAGAAGAAGGAGAAGAAGAAATGAAGAAATGGGAGGGGAAGGAGAAGAAGGAAAAAGAAGAATTTGGAATTTCCTATTATAAGGCTTTCAAGAAAATATAATGATAAAATGAACATGTTATTTCAATTAAATTATTCAGATTGTAATAAGATGACAAAAATCACATTCTCTCTCCTCAAGCCACCTTCACAAAACATACCACACACACACACACACACACACACACACACACACACTCATATTACACACATATAGAGATATATACACCAAAAAGTGTGTCCTCCATTCTTAAGGCATTCATAGGATTTTGGATATCAAATAATAGCATATTTAACAAATAAAAATAATTTAATAGTGGTATCTACACATTCCCTATATGTATCTCTACCACTATATATTGCATCTTAAAGGTAGAAACCATGTTTTATGCATCTTTGAAATGCTGACACATATGCCCAGGCTCACCACATACACAGCAAGCTTTGAATGCATGATTGATGACACTTAGAATATTGAAGAAACCAAAGTATGGAAGATTATACAGTTAGGTCCTCATCATAAGCATAATAAGTGGTTGAAATAGAATCTGACTTAGAAAAGAAATTAAAATATTCATTCTCTTCCTCCATGTGCCCAGTATCTTCCCTTTGACCCTCCAAATCTATGTTCTTTCTCTACCCTGCTCTATGCTTCTAATTGCTAACTTGAATGTACAGCATCAACAGAATTCCCTTCCAATTAAGTCCAGCCCTGAGGAGATTAAAAAGGAGAAAAGTGAGGTCAGTGTACTTATATCGATGACTCTAAGATCAGAAGGACCAAAGGTCAAAGCGCTTCCAGTTGCCCTCTGTGTAGGACTGTGTATTCTTGCAGATAAAACCACATCCTCCCCTCATCTTCTTATATGTAAAGATGGCAAAAGCCCAGCTGTTTATAGATTTAAATCACTACAGTTTCCCTGTGGTTTCACCACACCAGACATGCTATTGTATGTAAACACCTTCCTTCTTTAAAAGAAAGAAAACCTCTCAAGTGGTCTTACTTTGAATTTGCTATGTGTTTGTTATTGTGCCCTTGAATGTTTCATTTTATTTTTTTCTAACATAACAAAAAGAAAGAGAAATTAGATAGTGAAGAAAGACATTTCTATGAAGGCCGTTTTCAGAGGTTGGTCTAATTTCACATTGAGAATTGGATGAAACATTATTATTGAATTAAATAATCAATTTCTGTAACATTCTCCATGGATGGGAAACTAAATTGCAGTATGTTGATAAGAGATTCTGAACAAATGATTTTTTTTACATTTCAGATTAACAGTGGGAAACATTTCCAAACACTGATGGGAAATGAAACAAATTTTATTTGTTGTTCTTTGGCCTCATAAAATGCCCATTCAGCATTACAAAAACCTTAGACATATACTCTGACTCTATTGTCCAGCTACATTTTCATTACGCTTCTCTAGGTAAGCCCCCAATCTGGATGAAATCCATTTATTTGCTTTCTCTAAGCCTATATCAGTTCAGTGAGGTGCTTCTGAATAAGTTCACACAAATGAGGCAAACTGTACTCCAATAAATTCAAAATGGAAATATTGGTGGGAACTTCCACACTTAGCAGAAATCCTCTGATGTTTTTCTGCTCAACTCCTGTGTTCACAGAAGCTTTTATAAATCATCTCTATCCTATTCTAACCTCTGATCTTCACCTTTCCTTCCAGTTTGAAATATGACCATGGCTGATAATTCATACAAAATGCTGATAGTATGGTGGCTAAGGGGGAATATTTTTTTTAAAAAAGGTAAGTAGGCTAATAGATTTCAGGAAAGTATAAACATAATGGCTTTGTTTTCTTGATGAGGCCAAAGTAAAATAAAAATTATTTCATTTCCAAATATGTTTCAAAATATAGACATTCTGTTAACGGCTCTGGTGCAGTCTGTGATCAGAAGACTTCCAAATTCTTTGTGTCCTACGTCCCACGAGGAAGAATCCATGGCAGACACATGGGTATAAATGGACTTTATTAAAAATTAGGAAAGGGAAATATAAAGGGGAGAATGGTGGGGCCCAGGTGGAAGCCAAAAAAGCATGTTTCTGCTCTTCAGGTGCAGAACCTATGGGAAGGGAGGAGCCAGGTGATTTCCTTCCAATAATCAATGAGTGGGGAGGGGAATGGGTGGTTCCCAAGTCAGGTGAGGGCATGTCATTACCTGGCTCCCTTGAACTTTGATCCAGGGGGAGGAGCTGGACCCATTCCTGGTATACACCTATGTTAATTCTCAGGTGCCCCACCCATAAGGGTGTAAGTTCCTATTCTTTCTAACTACTACTGTACACTTTTCCACAAACCTAGAAAAGATTATAAAAGGGGAGAAAATAGAATAAGAGAAAGTGTCTTTAAAGAACAACATTTAAAATATGGGAAAAGAAAGAGCAGTGACCAAGCTGATGGGAAGAACAAAGCCAAAGGAAAAGAATTTTCAAGTACTTAATGATATGAGGCCAAGTTAAAGACAATGGAACATGTCAGTTGCATTTAGCAGCCTGTTTTTAAGGAACATTCTGAATGTGTCATAAGGCAAAATTATTGTTGATATTTTGGCTTCAAAATCTTGTCATTATTTGTGATTCTAGAATCAGGCAATACTTCATTCCATAAAATAGAGTTACTATCACAATGAGCTATTCAGATAGAGGTAGGTTTTATAGAAGAGAAAGGCTGAAGAATGCAGAAATAAAGAACAGAAATTGAATGAAACATTTCATACTTTCCTTACAAGGCAGGGAGTGGAAGACACAATAATAGGAAAATAACTGATTGGTTGGCATCAGTTTATTTCAGATTACTTTTTTGTTTTATTTTGTTTCAGGCTTTTGAGACAAGGTCTGGCATCAAACTCACCATTCTCCTTCCTCAGACTCCAGAATGCTGGGATTAGGATGGAGAATTCAAGGCCAGCCTGGGCTACATAGCAATATCCTCAAAGAGAAAGTAAAATTTAGTTTCTGTTTGTCAATGCAGAACTTTAATTGAGTCTGATTTATTGGGGCACAGGGCAGGCAGGAACCTAATCCAAAACAATGTTCTCCTGTAATTTTTATTTAATGTCAGAAAACTAAATTTTTTATGAAAACACTAATTATATCTTGTCTTTTGGACATAGTTTCTCACATATCATATGTAGTCTTTTTTATTCTTTTATCCATATGTGCATACATTGCTTGGGCCATTTTCCCCCATGCCCACCACCCCCTCCCTATCCCCCCCCCACCACTTCCAGGCTGAACCTATTCTGCCCTCTTCTCCAATTTTGTTGAATAGAAGACATAAGTGACAATAAGAAAGACATAGCATTATTGCTAGTTTGAGATACAGATAGCTATACAGAGAGATTCCTAGCATTGCTTCATGCACATGTGTATTACAATGTGAATTGACATATCGTATATGTTCATATAGTATATGACATATCATATAGTATTCTTTTTCTTCAGAAATAGTCTTGAAAGACTAAAGGACAGACTGCAGGAGGTTCCAAAAGGTGATAAGTGATCAAGGAGACACCTCTCCTTCCCAGGAAACCTCTGTCTGCACCTGAGAGACATCTCTGCCCCCAGGCAATGCAAAAAAGACTATAAAACCCAATCCCCAACCTGACCCATGGGATCACCAATTTCCGGGTCCCCCTGCATTCTCCAATATGCAGTCTTTCTCTTCTCTTCTCTACAAATAAAATCTTTCCGACCTCTGCTGCTGGAGTCTGCCTGTGCTTTCATCCTCAGAGTGGGCTCAAGAACACTGAGCATCTGAAATTCCTGCACGTGTCATCCGTGCATCATATTTGGTGACACACAAAGGAACCAGCAGTCACCTGAGATCGGTATAGGTTGTGCCAAACTGGGAAAGACTGCCTAGGAATGTGACTGAGTGTCTAGCACTCTGGTGGAGTCTGTTTTCCAGGAGAGACCCACCACCATGGCCTAGCTACGGTGGAACTCTCAGGTCGACCTTTTCTCTCTCTCTCTCTGTCTTGTTAAAGAGGGCTTCTTCCTTGGGAAACTGAGGAAAAGCTCCAAACCCACTACAGCTGTATGGCAGACAATCCGAGGAAACTCAGAGGCCAGGCAGGGGTTTATACTGCACTGCCAATGCTACGTGGGTGGAACTCGACTTCAGTGCACTGAGGCTTTTTCTTTTTTTCCTCTCCTTAAATGCTAACACTCTCTTTCAAGATCTGACCAGGTTAAGGGGAGGTCCAAAAATAGCCAGTGGAAAGGAAAGTTTGTCTTCAAACCACAAAAGGTGTTCTGGCTGGGGCACTCCCCAGTGTCACCCAAAGGCTGGAGATGCAACTTCCTGACCCACCCTGAGGCTCCAAAGGCAGCTAAGTCTCAGACCCCTCCAGCCATGTCTGCGGCAAACAGACTTCTTTCATGGTTTCTGTGGCCTGAGAGTGGAGGTCACCTCTTGGTTCCAGTGCTCCAGTACTGCCTTTGGGCAGGATGGACCTGGACAGCAGGGATGATCAATAATCCCTCATGCATTGAGCCTGGAAACTCTCTTTTTCTCCAACCCTCAGCCTCTCCTTCCCCTTTCCCAGGCAGTTCAGGATGAGTGTCCCCCTCCCCGCCTTTGCTGTAAATAGCAGTGAGCTTCTTTCCTTAGGGAGTTTGGGAAAAATCCCTACAGGCACCAGAAAGTGCTAGTCTCCAATTTAGGCTTACCTGTCTTTGTCAAGCATCAGATTAACTGGTTAAACAGGTTCTGCAGCCTGCCCTCAGGGAAAGAAAAAACAAACAGTTAAAAGGCAAAAACCTCAGGTCTCTGAGTTTTTTGCCCCTTACCAGAGCAAAAGCCTTCAGATGCTCTCTCTCTCTCTCTTTTCATAGAAAACATATATGCCTCACAGGGTATATAGGGAGACAAAAGTGTACTTCATCAGGAGTCCCCATCCATGCCTCTAAAGGGGTCCTCCTTCTGGCCATGCAAGCCCTCTTGGTTACTTTGATAGAGTTATTATTTTTTAATTACAAGTGTTCAGCTGGAAGAGGAGAACTATGCCTATCTGGGTCACAGGGCAAACAGGAAAGTTAAGATAGATGAGAGATTGGTCAAAGATCATCTCGGGGGTGGGTGCAACTGAGATATCTATCTGTAAAGCCTCCACGACTCTACCCAAGAGTAGCAGTGGAAGGAGCAAGGGAGAGCGAGACGCCCTCTCCCACTAGAGTTTCTCCTCATCTGGGGATGCTTAGGTAAAAGGAGAAACCTCTGTTAAGGTGACCAATTTTCCCTTGTTTCCCTTTTTAGATGGGAAATCAAGCCTCAAGGATCCAGGAAGGATCCCCCTTTGCCTGCTTATTAAAACATTGGAAAGATCTTGATCCAGAAAGTCTTCAGCAAAAGTGACTCAAGTTTTACTGCACTCAGGCTTGGCCACAGTATCCTCTGGGAGATGAGGAAAGATGGCCAGAAGGAGGGAGCATTAATTATAATACCATTCTTCAATTAGATATGTTCTGTAAAAAGGAGGGAAAGTGGACCGAAGTTCCATACGTTCAATTGTTCTTTTTCCTAAGAGACCACCCAGAATGGCTAAACAAATGCAGGCTAGATACCCAGACCATGGTAACCCTTTGCAAAAAGCCCCCAAACTCCCTTGAGCCAAAAAATCCATCTAATGCTCCATCAGCTCCCCCTCTCCTCCTTACCCAGCTACCTCACATGCTAGAACCTATCCCACAGGACTCTACCCCTCCAGTTAATTCCTGGAGGGGACAGAGCTCATGTTCCTTTTAGAGTGAGTGAACTTAAAGAAATAAAAAAGGATTTAGAAAATTACACAGAAAATCCAGATCAGTACATCCAGTCATTTAGAGAAGTCAGCCAAAACTTTGAACTGAGCTGGAAAGATGTAATGCTATTGCTATCTCAGACCCTCACTTCTCTGGAGAAACAGCAGGTACTAGATCAGGCAGTCACAGCTGGAGACAATTATCACTTAGATAAAAGCAGCCCTACTACAGCCCTGTCTGGGCCCTCACAGGAGGAGGAGGGGGAGGGAGAAGAAAGACAAAGACATTTGATACCTAGAAGGGAGCCTCAATTCCCAATTCCAACAGGAGATCAGGCAGTGCCTAGGTATGACCCTAAGTGGAACCCTGAAAATGACAAGGATGAATGAAGTCATAACCATTTCATCCACTGCATTCTTGAGGGTCTAAGGAGAGCCAAGGTAAAACCTCTTAATTACTCCCAAGTCACAGCTGTACAGCAAGGACCCTTAGAAACTCCAGTAGCTTTTCTACAGAGACTTAAGGATGCTTTACAAAAGCATACCAACATTTTACCAGAGTCACAGGAAGAGGAAATCATCCTAAAAGATAAATTTCTAACACAATCAGCACCAGATATCCGTAAAAAGCTTCAGAAATTGGTGGCTGAAGGAAGCAGACATCTGGACCAATTGGTCTGTGTAGCCACATCTGTATACTATAACAGGGACTTAGAAAAAGAAAGGAAGGACCTGGAAAAGGAAAAGAGAAAGGATTAGTGGCAGGAGGCTCTGATTACAGCACTCAGAGAGGCTCCCCTGGGGCAAAGTCCAAACCCGAGGACATGTTTTCAATGTGGACAGGCAGGCCATTTTAGGAGGGAGTGCCCCTGGAGAAAGCTACCTCTGGGACCTAGGACCCTGCCCCATTTGTCAGGGGAAACATTGGAAGGCACACTTTCCTCTGTTCTCAGGGGAACCGAGGTCAGAGCCTCCCACCAAATGACGGGTCCTGGGGCCTCCCATACAGGCTTCTGTGACCACCATAAAAGCAGGGGAGCCATGGGTTTTACTGATGATTGAAAAGCACAAGGTCAGCCTCCTTATCGATATTGGAGCCAGCATCTCAGCTATTCCTTTCTCTCACGGAACCAGGTCCTCCAAGAAAATTACTGTTCAAAGCATATCAGGCCAGCCTCTACAGCATTATTTCACTCAGCCTTTAGCCTGCTCCTGGGGAGAGTTCCATTCCTTCACTACTTTTTAATTGTCCCAGAAACCCCTACTCTTCTACTAGGGCAGACCTTTTATCGAAATTGGGGGTATAGCTACTTTTACCCCCAGGAGAGTACTTTTGCTTGCCCCTAATAGAGGAACAAGTAGACCCCACAGTGTGGACGGATGGACACACTGTGGGACGAGCACGAACAGCTACCCCAGTCCTAATTCATCTCAAGGACCCCTCCTGGTTTCCCCATCAAAAACAATATCTATTAAAGCCAGAAGTTAAGGAGGGGCTAATTCCCATAATCAAAGACTTAAAAGGACAGGGACTGCTAATAGAATGCTCCAGTCCATATAATACTTCTATTCCTGGTGTCAGGAAGGGACCTAACAAATGGAGGCTAGTCCATGATCTCTGCCTGATCAACGAAGCAGTAGTGCCTCTCCACCCTGTAGTTGCAAATCCCTATACACTTTTAGCCCAAATACCTCCTGGTACTACTTACTACTCTGTCCTGGATTTAAAAGATACCTTCTTTTGCATTCCCTTATACACTAAAAGTCAACCTATCTTTGCCTTTCAGGACCCCACAAGAAAGTCTGGACAGGTCACTTGGACTCTCCTCCCCCAGGGATTCAGAGACAGCCCCCACCTCTTTAGGTTAGCTCTAACCCAAGACTTGGCAGAGTGGCAATATCCACAAGCTACTCTGCTACAATATGTAGATGACCTCCTGCTCTGTGGACCAAATGAGCCTGTCATTTCACGAGCCATTGAGTCCTTACTAAACCTCTTAGCAGATAGAGGTTATAAAATCTCTAAAGAAAAAGCCAAATTGTGTCAGTCTAGGGTTACATATTTAGGTTTTGTCCTGGAGAAAGAAATGAGGTCTCTAGGAGAAGACAGAATCCATCCAATCCTGACATTTCCTCTACCTAAAACTCTAAAGCAATTGAGGGCCTTTTTGGGGGTCACAGGATACTGTAGAATTTGGATCCTGGGATATGCAGACCTAGCCAGGCCCTTATATCAAATCCTTAAGGAAGCACAGAAGGATACCCAGCCCTTTATTGAATGGGATGTCAAGTCAGAAAATGCATTCCACAGGTTAAAGAAGGCTCTTATGACAGATCCCACCCTGGGTCTCACAGTACAAGACAAGTTTCAAGTATATGTCTATGAAAAGGGAGGACTGGCCTTGGGCATGGTAACTCAGCTCCAGGGCATCACTCCCCAGCCAGTAGGTTACTTAAGCAAAGAGTTAGATCAGGTAGCCAAGGAATGGCCAGGATGCCTCAGAGCAATGGCCGCAGTAAGCCTTCTAGTGCTTGAAGCTCAGAAACTTATCCTAAACCTCCCCCTAATGGTTTATACCTACATGACCTAGGATGAATTTTAAACTCAAAAGAACTTTGGCTATCTGACAGCCATCTACTTAAATATCAGGCCCAGCTTCTGGGAGGGACAGAAGTAACTTTAAGGACCTGTCAGAGCCTAAACCTGTATCCCTTCTACCAGAGGCAGAGGGAAATCCTGAACACTCATGTGGGGAGGTGCTGATGAAAAATTATGCTGCCCAACCTGACTTAACTGATTGGCTCTTAAAAAACCCAGATCTAGAATTATACACTGATGGCAGTTCCTTTGTCAAGAATGGTATCAGACATGCAGGGTTTGCAGTTGTGACAGAATTTGGCCTCCTCAAATCAGGTCATCTTCCTCCTAATACAAGTGCTCAATTGGCAGAATTAGTGGCCCTGACAGAAGCCCTAAGACTGTCAAAAGAACAGAGAGTCAACATCTATACAGATTCTAAGTATGCCTTTCTGATCCTGCATGCTCATGCAGCCATCTGGAAGGAAAGGGGAATGCTAACTACAACAGGCTCTCCTATTAAACATGCTCGTGACATACTAGCCCTCCTAGATGCTGTTCTATTGCCTAAAGAGGTCTCGGTGATTCATTGTAAAGGTCACCAAAAAGGAGAAGATAAGATAGCAAAGGGAAACAAAGCAGCCGATGAGGCAGCTAAATGAGCAGCCATGCAGGAATATATAGCTGGCCCTCTCCTCTGGGATAGGACTCTTCTTCCCCCAGAGAGACCGCATTATCAGTCAGAGGAAAATAAGCAAGCCTCAGACCAAGGGTACCAGTTAGATCACCGAGGCTGGTGGGTATAACCCGGAGGAAAGTTATGGCTTCCTGAGGCACTCCAGTAGAAAATTCTTAAGACTCTCCTCCAACTCTACCATTTGGGCTTAGACAATACTTTGGTTTTGGTCAACAAAATGTTTGGGGGAACTGAATTAAGGAACACTGCCCAACAAGTTGTACAGGGATGTGAAACATGTCAAAAAATAATCTCAATAATAAAAGACTCCAGGTGCCAGGAACACAGAAACAGGGATCCTATCCTGGGGAAGACTGGCAACTAGACTTTACCCATATGCCAGGGGGACCAAAGTCAAAACTACAGTTAGTATTTGTGGATACGTTCACTGGATGGGTGGAGGCTTTTCCTTGCAGTACAGAATGTGCTAGGGAGGTGGTCCAAGTTCTAATCACAGAAATAATCCCTCGCTTTGGCCTCCCCAAAAGCCTTCAAAATGATAATGGGCCTGCATTTAAGGCAGAAGTAACTCAGGGACTCTTTAGGGCACTAGGCATAGAATACCACCTCCACTGTGCCTGGTGTCCCCAGTCATCTGGAAAGGTAGAAAAAACAAATGAACTTTTAAAAAGACACCTGGCTAAATTGGCCCAAGATACCCACTCCCCCTGGACCAAGCTCCTCCCTATTGCTCTCATTAGGCTCAGAAGCACTCCAGACAAGCAGGGACTGACTCATTTCGAATCTCTGTATGGCAGACCCTTCCTAACCAAGGACCTCCTTCTTGACCAAGAGACAGCTCAGTTAATTTCCCATGTCACTCAACTTGCTAAATTCCAACAAGCACTCTCGGAGATCAAACAAGCCACCCCCAGAGAGGATATAAGGGGACCCCCTCTCTTTTGCCCTGGTGACCTAGTCCTAATAAAGTCTCCAAATCCAACCCAGGATTTAAACATCCCACTCTGGGAGGGGCCATATCCAGTCATTCTGTCTACTCCAATGGCAGTGCGAGTGGCTGGCCTGGATTCCTGGATCCAACACTCAAGAGTCAAGAGCTGGAATTCCTCTGCGAATGTCACATCTCCACCTCCAGACCCAGAATTGGAGCCTGCCTCCTTCTCATGTGAACCTTTGGGTGGATTAAAACTGTTGTTCAAAAAGAAAACACCTACAGATACAGATAAGTTATCTTCATAAGCCTTCTTTATCCAAACCCCCTAATCAGTCTATTCATTCTGCTTGCAATCACTTTAAAAATAGGGATAGCTACTACAGCTCCCTCTAGTTAAAATAGAAACCCAAAAGACAGCATCAGCATGTTCCTTTCATTTGCTAACTATATTGCTATAGAGTTTGGTCTTCTGGGAACACTAGCACCCCCATATGGGAAGAGCTATAGCCCTTCACGGAAAACCAACGGGTTCTTAAGTCTCTCTCGAGCATTTACCCTTCCAAAATCACCACTAAAGGACTCCTGGGTTTGCTATGAGAGACTGACATCCACTCATCTGCCGACATGGGTCCTATTAAATTTCACTCAGGGTCCCTTCCCTTTGTTAATATTCAGGCTAGATAATTTCTCCTATGCCATGGTTCCTCTTACAGGGGTCCCATGGAAGAACAGGTCTACTATGTCTTACTCTTGGCTTGGGTTCATTTCTCAGAGAAAAATTTGGATGTTTAACATTTCTGTCCCACATAACTATATACCAGTTTGTCATTCATCAATAAAAGACCCAGGGCCTACATCCCAAAAAGACATTTTTGACTTCACCACCCTTAAAAGCGATTATCATCTCACAGCCAGCTGGTGCTGTATGAATAACTCTAAGAGCCCCACTTTTATGAGTCCCAATATGCTTAGGACAAATGCTTGTAATGAGAGCCTTGTCTCCAAGCTAAACGAGTCCTCAAACCTCACTGGTAAAAACTCTTATTGCATACTTACAACTGGCCATCACAAATGTATCTTAACAAAATATACGACAGGATTAGGAGAACTGTATAACTCTATCTTTCCACCACCTGTGCCTCCATCTTTTACCAGCAGCCTTAATGTCTCTTACTATCTGTTTCCAGGAGACACCTCCCAGGCCCAGGCTAACAACACTCAAGGTATTTTATGCCTTGAGGAAGGATATCTCTTTGTAGGGAGGTCATGGGAAAAGGACCAGGTATGGGGGCTGCCATGTCTACACCCAAATCATACCAGAGGAAATTGGGCAATTGCCTAACTTATACCCAATCCTAAACATATCTCTTTTTGGAATAATACTATAATACAACAGACTGAATTTTCCCAAAGAATAGGAATAGCTTCCCATAGGGATAAAAGAGAGGTTACTGTAATAATTTTAGGGATAACAGCATTAGTTGCAACCCTTGCTGGAATCAGTTATGGGGTGATTGCCAATCATGTAACTGCAAAAAACCTAACCAAAGTGGTAGAGGACACCTCAGATCAGGTAGGCCTTGCTGTTAAGGACATGCAAAGGTCTTTGACATCCCTTGCCTGTATGGTAATGGACCACTGCCTGGCCCTAGATTTTCTTTTGGCCAAACAAAGCGGGGTATGTGCCATTGCCAATACCTCCTGTTGCACATATATAAACACTTCAGGCATTGTAGAGGAACGTGCAAATTACTTCTCCAAGAGGCCAAATGGCTCTGGGAACAATCTCTTGAGACTCAGGTTTCTATACAGGTGTGGGACCAAATAAAATCCTGGCTCCCCTCCAGGACTTAGTTCTTACCCTTTCTGGGGCCTATAGTTGCCATTATTCTCTTGCTTGTGTTTGGGCCTTGCATTTTAAACTTACTTGTCAAGTTTGTTTCTTCTCATTTAGAATCCATTAAACTACAAATATCTCTGGTGGAGATGAAAACAACCTACTATCGCGATCCCCTTGATGACCCCTCTCATGGTCAGCCCTGACACTGCGGCCCCTCCATCGCCCCCTGTCAGCAGGAAGCAGTTACTGAATAGACCTCATCATCCCTATCCCTAACAGCAGTTAGGGTGACCATTGAGAGGGGGGAATGAAGGACTAAAGGATGGACTGCAGGAGGTCCCAAAAGGTGATAAGTGATCAAAGAAACACCTCTCCTTCCCAGGAAACCTCTGTCTGCACCTGAGAGACATCTCTGCCCCCAGGCAATGGGAAAAAGGCTATAAAACCCAATCCCCAACCTGACCCACAGGATCACCAGTTTCCAGGTCCCCCTGCATTCTCCAATATGCAGTCTTTCTCTTCTCTTCTCTACAAATAAAATCTTTCTGACCTCTGCTGTTGGAGTCCACCTGTGCTTTCATCCTCAGAGCAGACTCAAGAACCCTGAACACCTGAAATTCCTGCGTGCGTCATCCATGTATCAGTCTGTTGGTATAAGTCTGTGACCAAGCAGCTAGGGGGAAAGAATCACCATTTTGAGCACATTTCCTTTGTTGTCTCAATTACACCAAGTTAAAGACACCAAAAGTACTTTTCAGAAGTATGAAGATTTTTAATTTTTTTCCTTCACAATTTAAAATACTAACAGCAAACTCACAATGAAGAATAATATTGAAATAATTTCTTAAAATAATAGAAAAAGGTAATGTGATGCAAAATCCTGCCTGGTAAATTGAGTTGTCATTCAATAACTTAAAATGTTTATTCATCAATTCACATATGAAAGTATAAATTTCATTACTGGGGCACAATGAGGTAGTCAATAACTGATGTATACAATATAGGTGGCTTAAAAAGTCACATGTTTGAAAATCAAGCTTTACTTATATCCTAGCATAAAAGTTAAATTCACTGAAATATCTTCAAAGGAAGACTTGAAGAAAAGGGAATCTAAACCTGTTCAATTCTAATTGCAATGTAAAGTTAATTAGCATGCATATTTGAAAATTCCATAGGAAAGACTATACTATTAGGGTGAATGTGGGCAGCCACGTTAGGACCAGACTCCCTCCTGCTCACAGGTGGCTTATTGGAAACTCTGCACCTGACCCTAAAGAATAACAAACATCCATCTTTAGCCATTTACTAGAAACTCCTCACCTGGTCTGGAAAAATGACTGGCCCTTAAGCCATTATCTCCAGAGGGTCAGAAGGTCAGAAGGCCAATTGAGGATTTGCCCACCCTGAGACCTTCCTGGGACTTCTCCATCAACCTCCTATATCTACCCCCAGTCTGCAAGCAACTGTGGGCTCCAGATGCTGGAGATACCCTCTGCAGGTTCCTTCTCCTGAATAAATCCTGTGCTGATGTTGAGCCATCACCTCGCCTATCCCTCTGTGTGTCTTTCAGTATAGCATCTCTGTCTCCTGTCTATTCTTCCATGCCTCTCTTCAGTCTAACATATACTATAATCATGACAATGATGAAGAATCCCTTTATTACATATAGGGAAGTTGAGCCAGGATAGCTAGGTTAAGGTTGCAAGGGAATTAGAAAATTTATCAAAAACTAAGCAGGATTCAGGAGCTGAGACAGAACCAGAAAATAAGGCTAAAAATCACTAGAATGGAAGGAATTGAAACAACTATTCAAAAATGTACAATCCTGTATTATTTACATCCTCTCCCTTTTCTTTTAGATGCTAAATGAGATACAGTGCTCCTGGAAGAGTAATTAGGCCTGAAAATAGAAAGTGCCTGGTTTCTGTAAACAGGAAGAATGCCTAAAAAGGACCATAAAGAACAAACACCCAGTCTGGGAGCATGGCTCAAGTGGTAGAGCACCTCCCAAGCAAGCTTGAGGCCCTGAATTCAAACCCCAGTATAGCAAAAGAAAAAAAGAAAACAAAACAGAGACTCATGTCACAAAACCCTTAGATTGTAAGGCCAACCCAGACACTTAGTCTCCAGGTTTGATTGATAGTATCAAAACAGGATTGTTACAGGAATCTTGAACACAGACACCAGACACCAAGGCTTTTCAGGAAGCAATATTTATTAGCATCCCAGCAGCAGCTCAGCAGATTCACATCCAAAGGCTGAGCCCTGAGAACAAAGAGGTTTCACTTTATATACCCTTGCAAGCAGATTACAGAAGCAAAAAGCAAGATTTAACCCATACATGGTTGCATGTAACTCTATTGGCTACTTCATCCCCCAGTGCTATGTGACCTTTTTCTTGTTTAGATTTTTAAGTTTTATCTCCCTGCTATGCCATCCCCTCCCCCACACACACATTATCAGAACACTGGCTTGTTTCTTTCTTTTTTTTTTTTTGTGGCCCTCCTCCCTGCTACATTATTCACTCCTTTGATGCTCGGACCCACCTAAGGTCAAAGAGCATCATCTTGAGGTTTGTATTTTTATAGCATCATTACATCGGCAGCTGTCTTTCTCTCTGTCGTGGCCTCTATAATGGTCTTGATGGACTGCAATACCAAGGGAACCAGGAAGGGTAGCATCAAACATGCTCCAAAGAAAAGACCCATCACCATGCTTTCCAGAACAAATGTAGCCTGTATTGTTTTCTTTATTCTGGGATTTTTAGTATCACTTACCAGCAATCTTACAAACCTGGGGAGTATATGAGCCAGTGTAACACTCGACTTGTTGGTGGGTGCATGATACAAAGTATGGCTGTGCGGAGGTCCCAACAATGGCTCTCTTATAACATTTAGTACATGGGAAAACCTAGTATGGGCCAACCCAAAAGGTAAGAGTCCAAGTGTATAGAAGAGAAAAGGGGTGCATCCCGTTTTAGCTTTCTCCATGTGTAGCTTTACTCAGCTGTGGTGGATCCAGGGAGCAATTTTTGCTACTTTAACTGCAGTGTGGATAGACAAAATAACAACAAAAGGGCCCCTCCAATGGGGTTTTAATGGTTGACACCCAGACAGTATCTTTTGGTTTCTCTTTTTTTACTGAGTAGAATTACCATGGCAAAAATATATTATCAGTATATATGTCCAAGAAAATGTGTTGTTTTAAAAAAGTTAAAACCACCGTCTTTAAGTATCAAAGGACATGTTTAGAGTCAGTAAAAATAGTCATTTTGACTTATTTTAAGTAGAAGACCCTATAAAAAATATGAGTTTCTATCTGGAAGAACATTAATGCCAGATAGCCACACATGTATAAGAACCATTTTCTCAGTCTTCTTGGCCTTGGTTATTTTTGAGAGGTCCGGCATGAGTGACTCCATTTGAACTTTGACAGAATTCCCCCCTTGGGTCAAAACTGCTTGTCTCTGAGAAGTCTCCTCTGAAGATCTTTCTCCCATCCAAGTACTAACCAGGCCTGACTCTGCTTAGCTTCTGAGACCAAATGAGATCAGAGGCATTCAAGGAGGTCTGGCCTTAGAATGATGATCTTTCTCAATTGGACATTTTATTCCCTCATCTTGAGGATTTGCTCTTTCCTGGATTTTGGTTGGTTGGTTTTAGTCCCACATCAGGGGGAAGTAATGAGCAGATCAGGTGGGAGTTAGTGCCAACTAGACCCTTTTGGCCAAATTTAAGCAACAAAGAGGCTTAGAAGGAGAGGCTCTGTCATGGGCACAAGATGTCACAGCATCCACAGAGGTGCTGAAGGGTCCTTGCTCTCAGAACACTCAAGAATGAGAGGCTGGAGCACCAGAGTTACAGGCAGGAAAGAAACTTTATTGATAGAGAAAGGCTGAGCAAAGAGATGCACAGTGGGGTCCAGAAACCAAGTGCCCCCTGAGCATTGGAGTGAGGGGGATATATATATTTAAGGCTTCTGCCCTAACCTAAAGAACAGTTCATAGTGGAATCCTATAGGTCCATTCTTGGCACACGTGTGTCTCCTGTACCTCCTGGTCCTCCGGCTGAGCTGGTTCCTCTGTTTCTCCCAGGTCACAGGTGCTTCCACATTCCTAAAATGTCATGGGGCTGATTTATGTTATGGGACTGCTACAGTTCTTAGGCAGTGGGCTTCTAGACAAGGACAATACAAAAAAAAATCTAACAAAAGCGGATGTCTAAAAAACTAACCTGGTTGACACATAAGTACTTATTAGAGTCACTTTTTATGGACTTGATTGTAAATGCCCCAGAAGGATCAGAACTGTGATGAAAAAACTTACAAGAGCCATGGTTAAAATTCTGATGGACAATTTCTCAACTAACAGAAGAGTCTGTCAGTACCATTAATGTTTTGTTATCATATTTCTCTAAATTTTGTATTTTAGAAAGCTCAACATACTTGAAAAACATAAATATATTTAGTATACAGGAACAAACAACAGCATCACAGCTCTATAGAGGTTATATATACATATTAGTTTAGTTGTTGCTCTTGAAGTTAAACCTTATATTTTCTCATCAGTTGGGAGGGGGACAGTGTCAGCGACCCCAAATAGCCCAGTCACAGACATACATAGGGTACTGACTGCATTAGAATCACCCAAGACAATAATTGTTTAACCATAAGGTCATCTACAAAATTTTACATAAACCAACTCTTAAATGAACACGACTCAGTTACCTTAGTAGTCAAAACCCCAGCAAAAATCACCAGAGAACACAGGTATATATTTATGGGGACTAAATGTGGAATTGGGAAACCTGATGGCCAAGAATCATAGCTCAGATGTTGAAAAGGGATCATATCCCAGATTGTTGACATCAACAAATGGCTCATGACATACAGCAGTATCCCACCAACCTGTAGTCAATGGAGTCCCCCTAAAATAATAGGCCCAATCTGGTCATACAAGGCCAAAAATTTCCTCTGCCTGACATGTGGCAGGAGTAAGACTAACATCTCCAATCTGTTAACTCCAATAAAAACTGGAGGTCTTGATCTCCAGTGTAGTGCTCCTTTTTGAGTTTTTTTTTTTTCTTTATCCTATCTGGAGGGTTCACTTTGGCTTTGTTTTTTCACTTTGCTTTACAAAAGTAAATCTGTCTCAACCCTCATATCAGTGCAGCAGCACTCCGTATGCTCAGTTGCCTCTTGCCTCTGTGTTTTAAATTTGTCCTGATAAATTTGTGGATTAACCTGTAGCACCAAAAATTCCTGACAGTTATCTTGACAAACAAAACCATTTTAAAACAGTTTTTTTGTAAATTTTATCAAGAACAATATAATGTTTTTAAGACACCCTTGTTATGAGCTTAGAGAATTAAGTTTTAATTTGACATCAGTACATTAAATTTTGACTTTACAAAATCTTTAGTGTAACTGAATTTTAGTCTCAATCACATTAGCATTTATAAGTTCTATCTTTTTATGACAAATTACTTTGTATCTTTATGACAACTTATTTTGTATCCTCTGGGAGAGCTTGTCTTTATCCTTATTAATTTAAAAGTATTTTTTAATCTTCTATTTAAAAAACCATATCCTTAATACCTTATATATATACATATTTTTTGTTACTTGTTGAAAATAACTCATAAACCCTTTTAACTCAGAGCCTTATATTTGCATGAAAAAAAAGCAGAAAGAAAACAACCTTAAAATTATTTTTTGTATAAAAACAATTTATAGAAAGCCCATTTGTTAATAGACCCATGTATTATGAGAGAGAATTAAATCCCAGATTTTATTTATGACAGAATGAAACAGGCTAAGGTCATTTTTTAAATTCATTTATTCATATGTGTATACATTGCTTGGGCCATTTCTCCCCCTGCCCCTGCCCCCTTACTCTCCCCCCCAAGCCCCTAAGGTCATTTTTTATCTACCCAAACTTTAAGATTCCTGTTGCAGACTGTGGCTCCCCTTTCTTTCTTTCTTTCTTTTTTTTTCTCCTCTGGTCTGAGCCAGAGTGTTAATCCCTAAATGCCTGCATCCTAGTGAGACCTGATTGAAATAAGCTTGAAATCTGGTTTTCTTAAAAGTAGCAGTAGAACAGAGTAACTTTTTTTACATTGACTCTATAATAAGAACCATCCTCAAGATATTTTCATTTTTATATGTAAAAAGCTTAAGCAGTTTATAACAGACAACATTCAAACACCCTGGTTTTTTGTTACCTTGAAAATCACATTAACCTTATAACAGCAGTTTAAGAACCATTTTAAAGATACGTACACATACACACATACACAAGTTTTATAAATTAAGCATGCCAGAAAAAAAATGTCACCTTAAGCACACATAAGATGAGCTGGAATTCCAGGAGCAAATTGAATTTTGCCCAATGCTTTAAACAAATTCACACACATACACACACACAAAATTAGAGTGCACTCTCAACAAAAAACTTTTAAATTATTTCCAGAGGGCAATCTGGTGGAATGGTGGATGATGCATTTGGTCTCTTGTGAGTCTCCCTCTTTGGAACTGAATTTTTGTTACCCGTCCCTTAACCTCAGTGTGGCTATTTCCTGGGAAAAGCTCAACCCCCCTCCACTCCCCAGTACTGGAGGTTTTTTTGCATGTTACCCAAAGTGCTTTCTTTTTATTTGTGTTGTTCCCCATCCCATTCTATCTTGCTGGTGAAAAAACCTTCTCCCTCCTAAAGACAGGCCTATTATTCGAACCCGGGTTCTTACCAGTCTGGTGGGCAAGGCTTCCAGTTGGTTCCTGAGCCTTCCGTGGGTTCCTTTGTGCAACTGAGACTTGCTCTCAGGCCGCCAGGAGAGACAAGTCCCTCCATTGGAGCAACAGGTCCTCTGTGGCACCTGGTGGGATGCTCTTCCAATAAGCCAGGGATGCCGAGTCCCGGCAACAAGGAGGTGAAAACACCATCTCCAAATCCTGGAAAAGTCCCCATAAATGTTATGGGAATCTCAAACAGAGGCACAGGATACCAAGGCTTTTCAGGAAGCAATATTTATTAGTGTGCCAGCAGCAGCTCAGTGGATTCACGTCTAAAGGCTGAATCCCAAAACCAAAGGGGTCTCACCTTATATACCCTTGCAAGCAGGTTACAGAAGCAAAAAGCAAGGTTTAACCCATATATGGTTGCCTGTAACTCTATTGGCTACTTCACCCCCAGTGCTATGTGACCTTTTTCTCATTTAACTTTTTAAGTTTTATCTCCCTGCTATGCCACCCCCTCCCCCTAACTGGGAAGTTGCCAGGTGATCAGTTCCGAACTGGAAATCTCCACCCCAGTTAGAGGACATAAATATCCCAGGACGAAGACTGCCTATTGAGCTTTAGCTCTCACCTTCTCACAGTTTGTCAGAAGGTGCTACTAGCTTATTCTCCTTCTTTCCTTATTCTTTGTGAAATAAATTTCTGCTGGCCTGCTACCTGTGTGCCTCCTTCATGGATTACATCAAAATTCATTTTGTCATTATCTAAACCCTGAGAGGTCATGGTGGGCTTGGAAAATTGAATAGAGTTACTGTCTTCTATCAGGGAAAAAAATCAATATTCAATGTGTAGATATGGTTTAAGATATAATTCAGTCATGTGTAGACACTGTATTGTAGATTTTAGATGTTTTTTCCCACCTATAGGACATAGAGAATGCAGGCAATTCAGTAGCTACACACTTTTGCAATTCAAAATACAAATGTATTAATGAACATGTGACTAAGATTCTCTCCTGAACCATACTTTAGTCAGGCCCTTCTGAGCCCTATGTTCAACTAGGCTTGACCTTGGATTCTACCTCTGTTTTTGTAGAGTCAGGTTTTGGCAAGATTTATACTAAGTCATTTTAGAGAAACCCACCCCCCCAAAAAAAAAGTCCTTAATATAGTATCCCATCAGGTTGGTTTCAATAAAAATCCTGTTAGGTTAGTGTAGCAAAGAATTTCCCTACTCTTTTAGTAATTTCCCATTCACCAACCCCCTCGTATTCATCCCCTTGGTTATAAATCCTTGCCTTTTCTTGTTGTTTTCAGAATTGAATCCAGTTCTATATTGAGCTCTTTATCCTTACTTCAATAGTTTCTGATTAAAATCAACTTGTATAGCTTTAGTGTCAGACATTACATTTTCCATTAACACATGTAAAAGTCTAATTAACACTGAGGGAGATATGTTAGAAGAGAGGCATATTTACAATGCACATTAATTAGGAAGTGATCATGGTGTGCTTAAAATTATTAGTAACCAAAAGAGGATATGTAATTAATTATGTTGGGATAATTGGCCAATAGTCTGAGGAAAAGTAAATTCCAAGAGATGGTATTAGGGGATGAATATGATTAAAGTATATTATATACATGTATGAAAATGTCATGATGAAAGCCATTTGAAATGTACAAAAATTTAAAATATTTTTTTTAATTTCAAATCAATAAAAATTAAGAATAAAATATAACCATGATAAATTTTTTAAAGTGAAATTGAAATATAAATTAAATACAAAAAATGACCCAGGAGGCATAAGGAGGAGGATTGTTAGTTGAAGGCCAGCCTGTGCTATATAGAAAGCTTGAGGTCAGCCTAAGCCTAGACAACAAGATCCTGTCTCAAAAAACCCAAAAGAAACAAAAACAGCATGGTACTGGCACAAAAACAGACATGTAGACCCACAGAACAGAATAGAAAGCCTAGAAAGAAGGCCCACGAAGCTATAGCCACGTGGTTCTTGACAAAGGTACAAAAAATACACTGGAAAAAGGATAGCCTTTTTAATAAGTGGTACTGGGAAAACTCAATATCCACATATAGAAGACTGAAATTTGATCCCTATCCTTGTACAAAAATCAACTTTAAGTTGATCAAAGAACTTACCATAAGATCTGAAATTTTGAAACTACTAGAGGAGAAGATAGGGAAAACATTTCAAGACCTAGGTTTAAGCAATCACTTTCTGAATAGGACTCTAATAGCTCAGGAAATAAAAGCAAGAATTAACAAACGGAATTATTTCAAATTAAAAGCTTCTACACAAGAAATAATCAATAAGTGAAGAGATAGCCTGCAGAATGGGAAAAATATTTGCCAGATATTCATCCCATAGAGGATTAGTATCTAGAATATGTAAAGAACTCAAAAAAATTAAACACCAAATGGATAATCCAATCAATAAATGGCAAAATAAATTTGGACACTTTTCAAATGATGAAGTACATATGGTCAATGAATACATGAAAAAATGTCCAACATCTTTAGCCATCAGGGAAATGCAAATCAAAATGACATTGAGATTCCATTTATCCCAGTGAGAATGTTAATCATCAAGAAAAAAAATTGACAAATGTTGGCAAGGATGGCAGGGAGCAACCTATACATACTGTTGGTGGGAATATAAATTGGTTCAGCCACTATGGAAATCAGTATGAAAGTTCCTCAAAAAACTAAAAATAGAAGTGGACATGGTGGTTCACATCTCTAATCCCAGCTACTTGTGAGATGGAGGCAGGAAGATCACAAGTTTGAGGCCACCCTGGGCAAAATTAGTGAGACCCTATGGTTCAGCTATATGGTATTTTTGGGGTACATACCCCAAAGAATAAAAGTCAGCTTACTATAAGACATACCTGCACACCCATACTTATCACTATACTATTCACAGTAGCCACATTATGTAATCAACCTAGGTGCCCATCAATGGATGAATGCAGAAAAAATATGGCATATATGTAAAAAGTATGTAGAAATTGCTTGATTCCTCACTTAGGGCTAAAAGTTAACTGTAAACAGGATAAAAGCTTGACATGTCTAGCTTCGTGTTATATCTTTTTCCGTTGTCTTAAAACCTTTGGGTCATATTCCTAGGCATGTTAATCATACAAGAGTGTTTGTCTGAAAACTGGTGATACTTCCATCAATACTGAAGGCTATGAGTTACTATAGAAGCAGAGACAGGAGGGTCATGGTTCAAGGCCAGCCCAGATAAAAGTTAGCAAGACTAACATGTCTATAATGCCAGCTAAACAGAGTCATAAGTAGGAGGATTGCAGTCTGAGGCTAGCCCCTGACCAAAAGCATGATACCGTATCTGAAAAATAACTAAAGCCAAAAAGGGCTACAGGTATGGCTCAAGTGGTAGAGCACCTGCTTAGTAAGTGTAAGGCCCTGAGTTCAATGTCCAGTACAGCAAAAGAAAAAAAAATTAAAAGCTCAAAGATAAGCGTAACCAAGGCATCCTTTGTCAGTTTTTGCAATGGCCTCTTCCAGACTCCCAAAAGAGTGCCTGAAAGTCTCCATTGTCCTAAATCTGCATTCACCTTGGATTTTGGGAACAAAGGAGCTTTGCATCATCTCATTGTCCCCTCTAACAACAAAGAGTTCTTCAGGCCTCCTTGTAGGACCTGAACTGAAATAATAATCAAGCATGCTGCACTTTGACCAGACTGTTTAATTATGCATACCTCTCTCTCCCTGTCCCAAGTCTTCCTCTGTTTAAATCTCATGTCAATACCCCAATCATAACTTGAAATGCTTACTTTTCTTCTTCCTGTGGCATATCACCTTAATAAATCTCCTTTCTCTTCCCTTCATCATTACCCATCTCTTTAAGTGGTAATATTGGGGCAAGTGACTAGATCTGACATGTTGGAACCCCCCCGGAGTCTGGGCTTCTTGGTCTAGGACTCTGGTTACATATCTACACAATGGAGTTTTATTTGGCCATAAAGGAAAATAAAATTACATAATTTGCAAGAAAATGGATGGAACCGGAGACTACAATGTTAGATGCAATATGCCAGTACCATAAGTTTTCTCTAATATGTGGAATATACTAGGAGGAAAAAAGTACATGAAAATATAAGGGGGACTATAGGAATGTGGAAAGGGGAAAGGGTGAGAGTTAAGTGGGGATAAGAAAGGGTAATAGATGGAATGAATATAATCAAAGCACATTATATGCGTGCTTAGAAATGTCAAAATGAAATCCAGTACTTTGTGTTTGGGATTGTTTTGTGGCACTGGGGATTGAACTAAGGGCTTTGCACTTGCTAGGCAAGTGTTCTGCCACTTGAGCCATGCCCCAGTCCTTTTGTTTGTATTTTATTTTTGAGATAGGTTCTCACTAACTTTGCTGACTGCTTGGGCTAGTCTTGAACTCACAATTCTTCTGTCTCTGTTTTCTGAGTACCTGGGATTACACATGTGCACCATCATACCTGACTTTCAAAGTCAGGTATTTTGTACAAATTACATATGCTAATAAAATATTAAAAATAAATAAATAAACCAAGCCTTGTATGCACATATGAATAATAAAAGAAAAATGAAAAAAAATAAAAAATTAAAAAAAAATAAATAAATAAATGAAGAAAATCATCAAAAATGAAATAATAGTAAACTTTGCAAAAATAATGAAATGTTGAAATAATGAAAAAAACCTCTGGCACGTGAGAGGATGAAAAAGCTTTTTTAAAAAGAGGGAAGAAAGTCACCAATTTAGTTAAGAGATAGAAGTCAAGAGATAAGTGATATTTGCCCCAAGTCACTAAACAAACTATAGATGGAGTCAGAGCTCCTATTCTGATGTTCTAACTTAGGTCTCGTTGCTCTGGGTATTTGCTTATCTTACCTACAAATACTGCTTTAATTAAAGTTTTGTTTTCACTTGAAACCTGCAGAGGAAATCTAGCTTTATATCTTTTCGTTCAACACACTGTATCTAAACTCTTAATGATATGACTCCTTCTAGTCTCAAAATTTTCATCCCCAAACCAACTTTAATAAAGAAGAAAACATTTGTCTCTAAAGCAAGGGGGAAAGTTTTAATTGAGACCAATCTCCAGAGTCAGCATAGAGTGAGTCAATCAAGTCCAGCATTCCTCTCCTGTAAAGAAACCTGCAGTGACTCTGCAGCCTACCTATTCCAATTTGGACTGCTAAAGCACTGAATATCCATTTGAATAAAATCACTCATTGTTGTTTTTCTGAAGTGAACTGTTTATATTGCAATAATTTCATTGTGTTTTCCCCTGTAAGGAAGTGATAATCATGAGTATGATTCAGTGTTACTAGAAATGTTCCTACTGGAGTCATCAAAAACTTCAAAACCATACAAAATATAACCATATATTAAGAGTTTTGGGGGAAGAAAACCACAGTGCAATGTACATTCTTCAAAAACAGCAACAATAATTTAATGACTAACTTCTCATGAAGTTTCAGAACATTATTTTCCATGTTAGAAAATGAAGCTGGGCTATAAAGACTGCAAACATGCTATGAACACACACACACATACACACATCTCTATATATTTTATCTGGGAAACATGAAAAACTTGCATTCATTTAAAAAACCAATACTATAATATACCTTATTGAGAGCTTCTTCAGTTCCTGCTTCAAACCATACTTACTAGAAAGGATGACTACAAATAGAATGTATAAAATGAAGGAATGTACCTAGATCATCTTAACTGTCCCTTGCAGTTTGTACTTGGTTAGTTTGGCTCATAAACCACATACTGCCTTAAAATATATCCACATCCCAAATATCCCCCATCAACTGACTGCTTGTTCCACACTTTTCCTCTATGGTTTTGTAGTGCTAGTGCCCTTTTTATTTCCTCTATCTTAATTAAGCAAATCTAGGTGTGACTTCAGAATAATGGTCCATGTGCTTTACAAAGAGAAGAGAACTACTGGATTTTTCACAGGTAAACCAAGATCTGAATGGAATTAACTGGTGAAGAAAGGATTATTCATTCTGCAATTTTACCTCTTCTCTCTCCTTTGTTTCATTTTATTTTGTCTATTAGCTTTGATAATAAAAAAATATTTTTAGAGTCAAAAGGAAAGGTTTAATCAAAATAACATCAAAAGTATCATTCGGACAGACACACACACACACTTTATTGTCTTAAAAAATGAAAAATAATCTGCAAAGTCTGTCTTCATTAATTGGCTTTAGTATTATACGAAAAAGTAAACATGAAGACTTTGAATTCTCACACACAATCAAGGGTGCAATAATGAATATTTCAACAGGCATACATTTTGAAGTTTTAATTAAAATCAGTAATGCTATTGATATTGTAATGTCTTACAGTAACATCCAGGAAAGTAATCACCTGCTTCCCAAGTGAATGCCAATACACATGCAATTAATTATAAAAGACTTTGCAGCTAGAACCACCTCAGAATCGCCAAGATTTAGAGCAAGAATTCTTGTATTTAACTATAGACAGCAACTCCACTGGTGCAGAAATGTGACCAGCTATTTTGCTTCTCTCATTAGGCCAGGCACCCAAAAGCTTGCCATAAATTTTGCTTACTTTTCCTAGCACCACAAATGATCTTCTTCCTGTGGTCAAGGATTACTTATTTATTGGAGACATTTACCATTTTTGGTAAGGTTGGTAAGGCCATCTGGAGAAATAATCATATTTTTGAAGTTATTGTACATTACCCCCTATCTACATTACTATGAGTTAATAGAGGTTTCATTGGAGCTAAAATAGTTGTACAGTTTCTTCTATGGATGCATTGCTTTTAAGTTCTCACTCTGATGATCACTGGAATCTCCCTGTCCTTTCTTTTCTACGACAATTGTTTCTTATAGTAAGGGGAGGAGGGAAGTTGGTAAGTAGCCAGACTAGAGGGCTTAAAAATAAATTCACCTGACAAAAGTTTCGTTCTGGATCTCGCAGATACCAAGGAACTAAACCATAGACACTTCAAAATTAAACTTGTGAAGGGTCACAACTTACTTAATGACTGTTTTTTAAAATTATTTAAATTCAAAGTAATAAAGCCAGCACAAAAAGATCTTTGCCTAAGTTTTTACAGAAAACTTCTACTTCTAATGGGAGGGAAAGAGCTAGGAAGGGATGAAGGATGGGGAAAGAGAGATAGTGAGAAAAAATAAGAAATTGCTTAAATTTTCTGGCTGTCTGAAAAATAATGAGGCTTTTTCTTGAAAATTGGAGAGGTTTGGTAATAAATGTGCTTCATTAACAACTAGTCATGTAAGCACAAGGGGTACTAGCCTGTCATTATTAAGGATTCATCCTTAGAATATTGTAATGTCCTCCACTCTTAGAGAATAACTTGCTGATCTCCCCAGGTTCGCTAAGGTCCACAGAAATATCTTACATATTGAAGAAATGCTGCATTGATTTTTCTGAGCAGTACTAAGAAAGCTTAGTATTATTGTGTTCAAACTAATTTTAATGATACAAATAAACAGTTACTAACAAGCTCATAAATAGCACCCTTCCCTTTATACATATCATTGGTTAGTCTGGCCTTGAATGAAACCAGGTACTTCTGATATTGATACAAGGAAATCCTAACAAAACAATGATATGTAGAAATCTAAAAATAAGCAACATGAAGTTCACATACCTAAGCAGATTGTTGTTACTTAGTGAACCTTCAAAGCAATCATTTAGAAGTTGTTGTATATTTTATTTTAGATAATGAGTCACAAACTAAAAAGATAAATTGGTCACTATGAACTGCATTTTATTTAAAACATATCCCCTTAGCAATGTGAAAATCTATATATTTCATTTATTGTCTTTTCTAATTTTAATAAAATTTAACATAACATTTTTAATAATTATAAATTGTCAGTGCTGATAACATTATTTCAATGTGGCATATTCCTACTTTGTAATGTTACAAACTCAAACCATTGAAATGCTCTGGTTAGAAACTAATTGTCTTAAACCAGTATCTACAATGAACAGATGAAGGTAACAGATTTTGGTCCTAGTGAAAGTAAAGAAAAATGAATAAGTCAAGTGAATCACATCAAACTGGTTCTCTCCCAGCATTTCTCCTTGACACTGCTTATTCCTCTGAAATACTTTGGATACTCCATCTTCATCAAATACTAAGTTCCAGGCACTATGCTAGTCATTCTATAATCATTAATTTATTTAACATCACCCAAACCACAATCATTGTATACTCTTTTTAATATATTAAAAATATGGAGATTGAAGTTTATAAATTCTTTCAAATGTACACAGCTGGGAATTAGGGAAGCCACTATCTGAACTTTTCATTGTTAGGTCTAATATCCAACATACCTTGTTAATAACTCCACATACAAACCATAGTTCCCACAGTGTTTTCAATGTTTGATGTTCCCTATCACATTCAATTAACAAAATATGTAAATGTTGCTCTGGGTTCATAAGAATGTATGACACAAGGTTAAGACCAGGGGCACATCTGAAGAGGCAACTGGTAGGTTACAGTGGACAGCATATTAGAAGCAGGTTAAATAGGAATAGTTACAGCAATGAGGCATAGACAGAATATACACACCTTTACAACCAAAGCAAAGAGTAGACCAAACCAAAAGAAAATACGTATGATTCCATCTCAATGACCTAAGGTGAAAGTTTAGGGTTTATGAAAAAGGAAAAAGAGGAAAGAGTAAAGAAGGAAACTGGCATGGCCACTGTGTGCTAGGCACAGTGTTATTTACTTAATGGTTATTGATACATATAATCCTGTATCAGCAAACTTTCAAAATAGAAATGTATTTTTACAAGTGTGGAAACTAATGTCCTGTGAAGGTTCATAACCAAAGTAAGACAACTAATTAGCCTTAGATTTGTGATGGAGGTCCAAATGTTTCTCTTCTGAAACCTGTGTGCTTTCTTTTTTGATAAGCTGGGGTGTGAAGGAAGAATATGTGTATGGCATGGCTGTCATTGGAGGCAGCCAGCAATTGTGGTTTTGATAGTACAGAGGAGACCAGAGCAGGTGTGGCTATGCTTGTTAATGTTTCAGAGTGGGAATGTAATACTGCACGGAAGTGTGTGTTGTCCATTTGCTTCACTGTCACAGTTGGGGTGGTTCTACATCATTGGTTTTATAGGCTGATTGGATCATCTGCCTGTTCATATGAGGTCATTTCCCTTCTATTCATTTTCACTGCCATGGTTAGAATTTTGTTTTCCTGAGTAAGTGAAAGTGACACAGCAGTGTCCCATAATTGTTGAGTATATAAAACAGTCAGGGGCACTTTGTGCACAATGAATGTTAATTTTTCATCAAAACAAGAGGTACACACTCACTTGAACTGAAAAAAAGCAAAAATTATGTTTTTATCCACTCATAACAAACATTAAAGGTAACTTACAATGGCTACATGATCACTTGGATGAATATTCTCTGTAAATTAGCATTTGGATAAGGAGGTTAAGCCTCAGATTAGGAAGATGAGTAATTTAGAGTCTTGGGATGCCTGGCAAGACAACATACCAAACTAGCCTGACCTCAAAAATCAAGATTGGCCAAATTGCACTTTTGCCCAATTATCTTCAAGGATTGAATATCAGAATGGCTGTTGTTGGCAAAAAACAATCCACTAAGTTACAGAGATAATACAACAGTCTAACAGCATAAAATGGCTCAAGAAAATTCTCTGCTTTAAATCTCTGATCAAAGTAAGACCTTGTTTTTAAGACAAAAGCAATTCAAAGTCCACTCAGCTCAGCAAGCTCCTGAGAAAAGTAAGTAATTATTGTGCTCCCTTATAACTCTTTTACAGCTAATTGGCTGACTATTTCACCCATAGAAAGCAGAAAATGTACTTTTAGAGCATAATGTTGGCAACTCTGGAGTGAAGCCCATGGCTATAGCAAGTAGAGAAACTAGCAGAATGTACACAGATATCACATGCCACACATTGGTAAAGAGTGATCGAGTTAACCTATAAAACCATTTCAGTTTACAAAACAAAGATAAGTGGAACCAATTCCCCAGAAAAAGGCACTAATTAGCATTAATGTATACTTTCAAGGCACATATAACTACAGAAGGTGACCATCACTGACCATCTTCCTCAAAGAGAAATACTGCCTTGTGCAAAGGACAAATATTATTTGCTATTCAGAAACCAAGTTCACATAGAAGCCATTAAAAATCAGAATGCTATATTGTTGAAAGAGAAGACAGTGAGTCAGAATTTTCTGTGTATTAGATGATCAAAGACAAATTACCAAATAATTAGCATGATAGCTCAAAAACTGAACTGAGTTTGACTATCACTGGGCCACATCCTCCAAAATTTATTCTCCTTCTTTAGTGGATTGGCAGGATAAAATGATGATTGTTTCAAATTCATATGCCAGTACACTCTGAATTTGAAAACCCACTCTGCATATTGCCAAAGAAAAGGAGAAACTTTTCATAGAAGCAAATACAATATTATCTCTTTCAGTGAGTTTTTTGTAGTTGTGGTTGGTTTTTAAAGTGATGAGAGAGCATAGAGTGTTATAACTTTTTTCCTTTTTTTTCTTTATTCATATACTCATATGGGCATACATTGTTTGGGTCATTTCTCCCCCCTGCCCCCACCCCCTCCCTCTCACCCCCATTGCTTCCAGGCAGAACCTGTTCTGCCCTTATCTCTAGTTTTGTTGAAGAGAAGACATAAGCATAATAAGAAAAAGCATTTTTGCTAGTTGAGATAAGGATAGCTACACAGACAGATTCCTAGCATTGCTTCCATGCACAAGTGTATTACAACCCAAAATGATTCATCTCAGCCTGACCTCTTCACTACTTCCCGGTCACCTTCCCATATTGACCTCTGTCGGCTTTAAGGTTACTCTATTAGTTCCTCTGCAGTGGGGACATCAGATACTTTCATGTTTTGGGTTTCCTACCTATTCCCATTCCTCCTGTATGTGCTCTCCCCTTATCATGTGACCCAAGTACAACAACACTGCTGCATTTGCCCTAGATCTAAAGTCTGCATATGAGGGAGAAACATACAATTTTTGATCTTCTGAGCCTGGCTAACCTCGCTCATGATGATGTTCTCCAGTTCCATCCAATTTCTTGTGAATGATAACATTTCATTCTTCTTCAAGGCTGAGTAAAATTCCATTGTGTATAAATACCACATTTTCTTGATCCATTCATCAGTAGTGGGGCATCTTGGCTATTTCCATAACTTGGCTATTGTGACTAGCGCTGCAATAAACATGGGTAAGCAGGGAAAAAAAGAGTCATGAATAATCTTCTAAGGTCTTTTGACCCTGAAAGCTCTTTGTTTGTTGGTCATGTGCATATTTGGAAATAAAGCTTGGGTGAAATTGTTCTCCATGATAAAAGGGAGATAGTATAATTAAGATTCAACAGGAAAGAACAGGTGCCAGGGGTAAATCTCAGCAAAATGGTAAAGAAGACAGATAGACTAGGCACTCTGGAAAGGAAGAATAGAGAGAAAGAAACCTCAGATGGCAGTAGGGACTGGAAAATTCTGATAGAAGAGACAAAAGTATTGATAATTGTTTTTCAAATAAATGCTTGTGCTGTACACTGTGACCCTACTCCATGACCCGCAAATGTCCATGATATGCTTGGTATGATTGGCTTTATTGTGGAAGCCAGTGAAGGGACTGACTTCTGCATCAGGGTTGGCACAAAAAACAGACAATGTCAGCCTCCTTGAACAAAGGGACAAAACATACAGGCAGGTTATATTTGAAGGCTCAGCTAGGACTTCTGAACTAAGGCCAGCATCCAGCTGTACCTTTGATTAAATCATCAAACTAGAGTCTAGAGACTAGAGCCAAAAGTATATCCTACTTATGCTTGCTGCAGTGTTAAACAGAAACAAAGTGCCAGCAAGTAGAGGCTTATCCAAGGTTGAGTCATGATGGTGATGGTACCAGGAATGTCATTTCAAAGTCAGAATCACAAAAGGAATAATAGTTAGAACCATCTATGAAAGAGGTAAAAAAAATGTAAAATTGAAGGCTGATATGAGATGAAGTAGAAAGTTAAGTGCCATATCATTAACAATTTAATCAAACCTGTCATGAATACACAGTGACCAAGAAGCTCATAATGTAATAATATGGCTCTTGTTATATACAACGTGATCTTGGCATATTTTCCCAGTTCCCAAGGCCATGTAACCAACTGTGTCAGACATCTTCAAGGCCCAATTACTAGATATCCCTCCTACAAATATACTCTTTGTTCCACTATTCCATCTTCATTTATCATATTCTTTTGTAGCTCCCAAATTCTCCTCCTGTCCATAGAACTTTATTAGAAGCCTTTTATTCTCATATTGTTTCTTACTTTCTTGAATCTGAATACTCTGAGCAATAAATACCAGATATAAACATGGACTACTACAGCCTATACCACTTAGGTGAAACACCTGTGGTATTCATTTCCTTCAAAATTGAAGTTGATGATCTTAGAAGATGTATGCTGAAGTATTTAGAAATGAACTTTTATTGGAACTGTAAGTTACAGCCCATCAAAAAGATGGATAGAGGGTTAGGGGTTTTGACTCAAGTGGTTCAGCACTTGCCTAGCATGCACAAGGCCCTGGGTTCAATCCCCAGTACTCCCTCAAAAAAAAAAAAAACAGATAGCCAGACAGAGACATTGAGACACAGGTGAAATTAATATGGAAAATGATAAATATTGACTGTCAATATCACTATATAGGTGTTTAGTTTACTAGTTGTAAAACTTCTCTGTATATTTGAAAGTGCTGATAAGGAAAATGAAGATGAAATAAATTTTAAAAACTCTTCTATTCCCAAATTCCATATAAATATATATAACACCTCATCATTGATCTTACCAAAGTATTTTCCCATTCAGTAGCTCCAAGCCCATAGAGCCTTCCTTTCAAATGTATTAAATGTTTCTGTAACTTTGCATTCCCACTGGCATCACAACTTAAGTGCATCCTTTATACATTTCGGTACCTAATTCCTAACTTGATTTCTGTGTCTATTGTGGTAAGATCAACTTTGTTATATCTCTTTCCTGTCCACAAATTTTCAGTGACTCCTTATCTACTCCAGCACATCACCTTCAGTCTATCTTTTCACCTACCTACTAACTTGATTTCTGTGTCTATTGTAAATACATCAACTTTATTATGTCACTCCCCTGTTCACAAATTTTCAGTGGTTCCTTATCTACCTTCAGGCAAACAAGAAGTCCATTGCTCATTGCCTTCCTGCATTCATGCTTTTGCTTACATAATTCTCCTTCCTGGAATAATTTCTCTCTTCCTTTCGTAATTTTTTGAGCTCTACCAACTAGTATGTAATGTATATGAAATCTATTAGTTTTGTTGTCTTTATATATAAAAATACTTGCATCTCTATACAGTCTTGACCTTCAATATGCCAAGAGATTACCTAAGAATATAACCTCCATAAAGATAGAAATCTTGTTTGTCTTGCTCGCTGATTTATCTACAGAACAGTAAGTATAGAATATTATTTGTGGGATAAATTAATAATGTATTTCTGGGAAATTGTACTTAATTTTTACATTTTATATGGTGATATTTTCCACATATGCACACACAATTCTTTCCCCTTCAAAAAACTGAAATATTTTCAAAACATGACAAAATTATCAAGAAAGCAGAGCAAATGGATAGAATAAGTTTTAAGATATGAGAGATACAGTAGGTCCACCCCGAAAACAAGCTCCTAGGGAACTAAGCCAAATATATATAGAGAGATGCAAACAGATGATAAGTTAAAGTACATGGAAAAGGTCCAATTTTTAGTACCTTAAAGGAAGGGTCCAAAGTGTCATATCACTTGATGACTAGGACATCTTTCCTTGCCTTGACTCCCACATCTAACCATCACTGAGCCTCTCAAGAGTCATCTGTGTCAGTTTACCCATGCATTAGTTCTGGAACCAATCCTACAGCAGGAAACAGGGCAAAGAAGATTTCTTACTTGAGGACCTCACTGATCCCAAATCAAGATATTATCATTAGGAATCCCACTCCTACTATGCTTCCCCTTCCCAGAAAACTTGGTGTTGCGTGCTCTCTCAGCTCTCCTAGATCCTCTTTATGTGTCCTGATTTTAGACAGTAGAGTGGTCCAAAGAAGGCAACCAAGACTAAGGTGTGGACAGCAAGTTTAATAACTGATCTCAGTACCTGAAAGACCTGGCCTCAAATGTCAAAATTCTAGTGGTTTTGCTTGACTGATGAAACAATGTTGCTCATGTGTATCACTTCTCCTCTGTCCTCAGTACTGTGTGCATATGCATGCATTCATGCAGAGTTATGCACATGTGCAGACACACACACACACACACACACACACACACACACACACACAAACAACTTTCATACCTATTCAGACCCAGCCTCAGGCTTTTATCATTATATAGCTTGGTTCAGAAAAACAATTTCCAGAGTTGCTTCCATATAGAGTCACCCATTATTAATCAAAACCTGATCATGTCTTTCTCAGTGATCATATTTCTATCATATTTACTAAACTCCCGTCTTTCAACATTTACAAAAATGCTCTCTTTTGATGATTCTGCTTTCCACTTTTTATAGGGAGGAGACATGAAAATCATCTTTTTTGAACAAAATTTCTGACCCAGTCCTATAAATTCATAATTCAAGGTATTGGTTCTAGGTTGACCTGATGTCATTTATACACAATAAATTTTTGCATGCTCTTTTCTGTCCTGACTGCCAGGAAAGCCAATTTTGCTTTGGGAAATATTTTATCTCTATAGATTTATATGTGGACATTGGGCTGACAGAAAAATGTTATAAAATACAGACTTTCCTTTGGGCCCTTAGTCTGTGAAATTTTAAAAACATACTTTTCCCTATACTAAAGTCTGCTTTTTCCTGACACCTGACATTATTTATTTCTTCTGCTTGTTTCAGCTAGATTCTGTTTTAACCTTCCATGTCCTACCTCTCACAGTGTTCTAATTTGTAAACTACATCAAGTAGATGGAGTGTAAATATTAAATTCATGGTACCATGTTATCCTCTCAAATTAACAAACTGAAAGGTTATTCTAATTACAGATGTATCACTGCACCTAGACAAAGAGATCCAGGTTAAGCTAAGTATGTACATACAACATCAAAAGTGCCTATTACAAAAGAATGCACAGGCCACAAACAATGCATATATTTCAGGTTATGGCAAAATTGGCTTGGGGAAATTAATGGCAAATAATTCAGAAAATGTAGTTAGGAATATTTTTTAATAGTTCCATAAAAATTTAAGTTATCTCCCGATCACAGTATCTTCCATAAACTCTTAGGGTTCTTGAAAAATAACGCAAATCAATAATATATTTTAAAATAAGGTGCTTGTGTTAGTTTCATTTTAAATTTATCTAGATAAAGATATGGAAAATAGGTTCATATCAGTCTTGGAAAATTTAAAGAAAATTCAAGCCATAATTTAATGCTGACCATGACACTTTTCTGCAGTCAATGAATGGCACTAGTGCTATTTGTTTTATGTCATCAATCCAAAGCCTGAGAATTATTATGATCATAGAACCTAGCTATTTCTACAATGAGTACACTTGAACCTACTTGTAAAACAAGACTCATACATTGCTTCATGTAAAATATAATTAACTGTTGGGAAAATAATTTCTATAAATACAGCCACTTAAACTTCAGCATTCCATCCCAACCTTTCCAAAATATTTACCACCCACTAGGCCTCATGATTTCTTTTTAGTGATTATTTTAAGATACTTCAGTGTTTTAAAGTAGGTTATCTTTTAAAAGAAGAACAAGAAGACTAAAAATTGATATGGAGCTAAGATTGCCCTTGAGTTATGTGAATATAGGACCAGAACCAAGATCCAAGAGCTTAGAGCTGCTGCCTTTTATCTGAGTTATTCCTGGAAAACAATTTAGAAAGGATAGAAAATGCAAGTTATCTATTAAGCCTTTAAAAGCACACAACTCTGAGATAACAGTGATATGGGCACAAATACATTCCTTTGGAGTCAGAAGGGGTCTTGTGGCATGTTGAACTATCTAAGAAAAATCTTTTGTTTCCAAATTAATAAGATATATAACAGTAGTCCTATTTTCCTTCAAATTTGTTTTATCACTCTTCATATTTATTTAAGTTACATCATCTTTTACATTTATTGAGGTGGCTCATCATATAATTTAAGGGCTCAAATAGATCTATAAGTTACATTATAAAAAACAGTAGTCCTCTCCTCCCACTACATTTCACAGGCAATTAAGACAATCAGTTTCAACAATTGTAGCCGGAGTTTTTTTTTTCTTTTATTATTCATACGTGCATACAAGGCTTGGGTCATTTCTCCCCCCTGCCCCCACCCCCTCCCTCTTCCCCCCACCCCTCCCTTACCACCCACTTCTCCCCCTCCCTCTTCCCCCCACCCCCTCAATACCCAGCAGAAACTATTTTGCCCTTATTTCTAATTTTGTTGTAGAGAGAGTATAAGCAATAATAGGAAGGAACAAGGGTTTTTGCTAGTTGAGATAAGGATAGCTATACAGGGCATTGACTCACATTGATTTCCTGTGCGTGTGTGTTACCTTCTAGGTTAATTCTTTTTGATCTAATCTTTTCTCTAGTTCCTGGTCCCCTTTTCCTATTGGCCTCAGTTGCTTTTAAGGTATCTGCTTTAGTTTCTCTGCGTTAAGGGCAACAAATGCTAGCTAATTTTTTAGGTGTCTTACCTATCCTCACCCCTCCCTTGTGTGCTCTCGCTTTTATCATGTGCTCAAAGTCCAATCCCATTGTTGTGTTTGCCCTTGAGCTAATGTCCACATATGAGGGAGAACATATGATTTTTGGTCTTTTGGGCCAGGCTAACCTCACTCAGAATGATGTTCTCCAATTCCATCCATTTACCAGAGAATGATAACATTTCGTTCTTCTTCATGGCTGCATAAAATTCCATTGTGTATAGATACCACATTTTCTTAATCCATTCGTCAGTGGTGGGGCATCTTGGCTGTTTCCATAACTTGGCTATTGTGAATAGTGCCACAATAAACATGGGTGTGCAGGTGCCTCTGGAGTAACCTGTGTCACAGTCTTTTGGGTATATCCCCAAGAGTGGTATTGCTGGATCAAATGGTAGATCAATGTCTAGCTTTTTAAGTAGCCTCCAAAGTTTTTTTCAGAGTAGTTGTACTAGTTTACATTCCCACCAACAGTGTAAGAGGGTTCCTTTTTCCCCGCATTCTCGCCAACACCTGTTGTTGGTGGTGTTGCTGATGATGGCTATTCTAACAGGGGTGAGGTGGAATCTTAGCGTGGTTTTAATTTGCATTTCCTTTATTGCTAGGGATGGTGAGCATTTTTTCATGTGTTTTTTGGCCATTTGAATTTCTTCTTTTGAGAAAGTTCTGTTTAGTTCACTTGCCCATTTCTTTATTGGTTCATTAGTTTTGGGAGAATTTAGTTTTTTAAGTTCCCTATATATTCTGGTTATCAGTCCTTTGTCTGATGTATAGTTGGCAAATATTTTCTCCCACTCTGTGGGTGTTCTCTTCAGTTTAGAGACCATTTCTTTTGATGAACAGAAGCTTTTTAGCTTTATGAGGTCCCATTTATCTATGCTATCTCTTAGTTGCTGTGCTGCTGGGGTTTCGTTGAGAAAGTTCTTACCTATACCTACTAACTCCAGAGTATTTCCTACTCTTTCCTGTATCAACATTGACGTAAAGGAGAACTCCAAAAATGGAGTTTTTTTTTAAATAAACTC
Organism: Castor canadensis; assembly: GCF_047511655.1. NCBI lineage: Eukaryota > Metazoa > Chordata > Mammalia > Rodentia > Castoridae > Castor > Castor canadensis. The sequence goes on from NC_133405.1 coordinate 120,257,294, forward strand.
CAGCCTAATGATATGATTATTTTGTTATTTCTAGATTTTTTTAAATTTTAGACTTTATTGATACACATTTTGAAAACTAATGACTTGAATCACTTGCTCCCTATTTCCTTCAAGATGCAATCAAGCCAACACTTATATGGCATAATTTTGATTATATAATAGTCAGTAGTTCTATTATAGTTTTTTTAAAAACTCCCAAAGAGTATAAGTAAGCAGTTAAATATGAAATATCTTGAGCCAGTACTCTTAGTTTAAAAAAATGCCTTGTAGAAGTTATTTCACCCCACTGTGCCTCAGTTTCTTTATTTGTAAAGTCAGGAAAATAACAAACCTGCCCTTGACATATTGTGATTATAATACAAATTAATACATACAGATTAGTTTACCTTCCACAGGGTAAATGCTCAATAAGATTTAATTGTTATTATTAATGATTACACTAAATCTGTGTGTATGTTCACTGTAATACTCAGGAAAAGATGGGGAAAATAGAACATTTTCCAGTAAACATTTGCAAAAGTATTTTATTTTACATTATAAAATCTACTGAAATATAACAAATATACTTGGAATTCCTTTTCTCAATCCTCCTACTTACTTGCTCTTCGTTTTTTTTTTGTTTCATCTGTTCCTGTTTGCTAGCCCCACACCCTATTTTCTGTTTTCTTCTACTAACACACTCAATAATTTATGAATCTGTTATTTTGGCACTCATTGGTCTCCATTGTTAGCTCCCTATACCTCTGTGCTATAAGCTCCCCATTAGTTACTACCCCCACTTCATTACTTGGGTCTTCTTTCATAACTTCCCTTATGTCTACATCAGAATATCATTAGTCATTTTTCAGCCCCTATCCTTTTCTTTCCTTACTGTTAACTTTGCTTTGGGAATCCCTATTTTTACTTCGTTTGCATGCTCACCATTAAGGGACATGTTTTGTTTTGTTATTAGCAGAAGCCAGTAATGGACAGCCATTTGATACATGTGTTTTGAAGGAAATTATAAACTTTACACCATCATTTTTGTAACAATAAATTAAGGGGATTTTTAGAGCTCTTCCAGTTCATAAGGTGATATCCAGCTGTGAGATTTCTGCTCTAGACTTCCATGGATCTAGTAGCCCAGGTTTTGCTATTTGCAACATCACTCTCTAATCTGCCCCTGCTTCAGAGGCAGAAAATAGCATCAAAATCAGTCATGACCTCCTTAGTTCATGCAGTTGTTTTTCCTTTATTGTTGTGATGGGTGGGAGTACATTTTGGCATTTATACAGGTTCTTACAATGAATCAACTATGTCATGCATGAATTCACCTCCTCAACAATGCTCCTTCACCCACCCACCCCCCCTGATTCCTGGAGTAGTTTCAACAGGTATCATTTTTACTTACATGTGTACACATTTTTGTACCATATTCACCCTCCTACCCTTTTCCCCCAACACCTTCCGCTTCCCATAGGTGCCAGCCCTCCCCCCGGGCAGACTTATTCTGCTATCCTGTTCTCCGATTTTGTAGAAGAAAAAGAGAAAAGAGAAAAACAAAACAGAAAAAACATGATATTTTAGCTTATTTGACATAAAGGTAGCTACACAGGGAGTTTTCTTGTGATATTTCCATGTATATATGTATTATAACCCCAATTGGTTTATCTCCTCTAATTTTCTTCATTCTACCTAAGTCCCTTTCTTATGGTAGTTTCAGTCAGTTTAAGATTTGTATATTCATTCTCGTATAGAAAGCTTATCAACCCTATTCAAGTTCTTAGTTTCCCTACTGCTCCTGTGTGTGACCTCCCCTTAGTGTGACCAGCATTTCATAATGTTGTTACATTTGTGTTAGTTCTATATTCCACATATGAGAGAAAATATTCAGCTTTTGCACTTCTGAGCCTGGCTAACTTCACTTAAGATGATGTTCTCCAGTTCCATCCATTTATCTGCAAATGACAAAATTTCATTCCTCTTTGTGGCTGAGTAAAGTTCCATTGTGCATAAATACCACATTTTCTTAATCTATTTGTCAGTAGTGGGACATCTTAGCTGTTTCCATAGCTCAGTTATTTGTAAATAGTGCTGCAATAAACATGGGTATGCAAGTGCTTTTGTTGTAAGCTGACTCCCAATCCTCTGAGTATATCCCTAAGAGTGGTATTGCTGGATCGCAGAATGCAGGTTTTTTATTACATGAACTTTTGCGTCTTTCTTTGTGGGAGCAAAACATTGTATGTTAAATTTAATTTTCTAATTATTTAATGATATTTATAACCTTTTATATGTATGTACACATATGTGTAGAATTATTTAATTACATATGTGTGAATTTTAAAATTACTGGAAGTAATACATACCAAGTTCATTCTTAAAATTTTATTGTTTTATATCTATCATATATCTTAAATGAGTTCTTGGCCTTGATCTTCCATGTCCAACCAGTTTGGAAATCCCTCTATCGCATCTGTTTTACCATTTTATTTGTGGGTATCCTTATATGTTTTTTCCAATTGTCTGCTTGGGCTTTGTTTTAGCAGCTTCTAAATTGGATGCCACTGGAAATAACTTTCATCAAAAACTTTGAGACCTCTTTTTCACAGGTCAGAAGTCAAATCCTACTTAGATCAGAGAGGCTTGCTAGAGTGACAGGTCAGAGACTCATTGGTTCTGCCCTAAGCTGACCTTATTCTTTTGCTTTTGAGCTAGAATGCACCGGTGTTACTATAAATCCTCCTGAGCAGAGGAAAACAAACATGCAGTGGGCTTTTTTCTCTATTTATATTATTTTACCCAAAACTATAACCCATTCATAGTGAAAGGGATATAAAAATTCAGTCTTATTGTCTTTGATTTTTGTTTCCTTTGCTTCATATTTTGAATAGTACCTGAAATCACTTGTATGAAATATAATAATATGTAAATATAAGGAATTATTACATTCTAAGGTAATAATTGAGAGGTTAATATGTAGCATTTTTTCTCAATTTAGAGAAGTAAAAATATAAGTTCAAACTTACTGGATTTGAAGAAAGGGAAATAATTGTGTTGTTTATTTGTTATCACCCAGACTGTCCTCAAATTCATGATCCACCTGCCTCAGCCTCCCAAGTGCTAGGACCACAGGCATGCACCACAAAACCCAGCAAAAGATTTTTCATGACATAAGTCAAATGCCTCAGCAGTCATAGTCATTGACAAATTGTCCTTTTAGCTGAGTAATGAAAATTCGAACTTGAATGGACATTCTTGCTCACTAAATATTCAGTATCATTGTATCTGGTTGTTTTTTTCTTCAGTCCTGCTGCTTGCCAGGCAGGTACTCTAACCACTTGAATCACTTTGCTAACACTTTTTGTATTTGTTATGTTTGAGATAAGGTCTTGCTTTATGCCCAGGCTGGCCTAGACTACAAACCTCCTATTTGTGCTTCCTCACATAGCTGAGTTGATAGCTATGCACCAAGACACAGCCACAGGTTGAGATGGGGCATCCTGAACTTTGTGCCTGGGGTTGGCCTCAAACCATGATCCTCCTGATCTCTGCCTTCCTAATAGTTAGGGTTATATATTTGAATGCCCTATACTGTATCTGTTATACATGAAACTTATCCCTCCAGGTATTCCTTCAAACACATTTTGCAATCTTTCAATATGATGTGAATAACACAAACAGAATAGCCCTAAATGTAACATGCAATGTATATAAAACATCTTTTGAAGTTAATGAATCAAATAGAAAGCACTTGAGCCTGTCATGGTGATGTACACCTGTAATTCCAGCACTTGGGAGTATGGGGCAGGAGGATTGTATATTCAAGGCTAGCCTGGACTATATGGCGAGACCCTTCTTCAAAAACAAAACATAGAAAGAAGTTTAACTTTTAAAGATTATACTAAAGGGATTTTCTAACTATATATAGTCTATGGGTCAAACCTAGCTTGCTACCTACGTTTGGAAATAAAGTTTTATTGAGGCCAGGCATGGTGGCTCACGCCTATAATCTTATCTCCTCAAAAGGTAGAGATCAGGAGGATTGTGGTTTAAGGCCAGCCAGAACAAAATGTCCATGAGACTCCATCTCAACCAGTAAAAACTGGGTATGGTGGTGTGAGCCTATCATCTCAGTTATGTGGGAAGCACGAATGGGATTGCAGTCTAGGCTAGCTAGCAGATGTAAATGTGAAACCCTATTTCAAAAATAAACAAAGCAAAATGAACTGGGAGCATGGCTCAAGTCGTAGAGTTCCTGTCTAGCAAGTGCAAGGCTCTGAGTTCAAACCCTAGTACCACTAAAAAAAGTTTTATTGAAAGACAGCTATGCTTAATTTTTCACATATTGCCTAAGGATATTTTTGCAGAATCAAGTAGTTACAACAGAAAGTATATGACCCATATCTGAGTTCCAGGCCTACCCCTATGAACCCAGACTCCAGGCCTGCCTCAGCTCCAGGCTGGCCCCCATGTAATAAGGCTCTATACCTGGCCCAGTGTCAGGACAACCCCCATGGCCTAGGCCCCATTAAACAAGGGTCAAGGCCCACCTCAGTAGACCTTAGTACCAGACTAGCTCTTGTATACCCAGACCTGACCCCATGAATAGGTGATGCCCCTGGCAGAGAAATCAGGCCAGAAAAAGAAGGGTCATCCTAGTCAGAAAGAAGGAAGTCAAATTGCCTCTGTTTGCAGATGATAAGATTAAATATATAGACAATTCAAAAGATACCACTGGGAAAAAAAATCTCTGTTAGAACTAATAAACAAATCCAGTTAAGTTGAGGGATTTTAAAAATATCTACATGCAAATAAGCACAGCTTCTCTATACACAATGAATTATCTAAAAAGAAAGTAAGAAACAATACCATTTGAAATAGTATATGCCTATAATCCCAGTTACTCAAGAGGTAGAGATGGGGAGAATTGTGATTCCAAGTCAGCCCAGGTAAAAAGTTAGCAAGATTCCTTCTGAACCAACAAACTAGGCATGGTGGTGCATGCTTGAATCCCACCTATGCAGGAAGGGTAGATAGGAGGATTTTGGTCCCATACTGACTCCAGGCCAAAAAAAAGTGAGACCCTATCCAAAAAATAAAGCAAAAAAGGGCTTGGGGTATGGCAACAGTGTTAGAGCACCTGCCTATCAAGTGCAATTCCCTGTATAGCAAAACATTTAAAAATAATTAAACAAAGTATTATCAGAAAATAAAGTACTTAGGAAGAAGTTTGACACAAGAGGTAAAATTCTGCATACTGAAAACTTAAAACACTCAAAACTTTCTCTTTTTTTTTGGTAGTCCTAGGGCTTGAATTCAGGGCTTTGCACTTGCTAGGCAGGCATGCTACTGCTTGAGCCTCTTCTTCAGCCCTTTCTTTGCTATGGTTGTTTTTGAGATAGGGTCTCAATTTTTCTTTTGCCTGGCCCTGCCTGGACCATGATCCTCCTATTTCATTTTTCCTGCCAAAGCTGGATTACAGGTGCATGCCACCATGCCCAGTTTTTTTTTTCCATTAAGAGGTGATCTCACAAACTTTTTTGCTTAAGCTGTTGTAAGACCATGATCCTCCCAATCTCAGCCCCCAATGTAGCTTGTAATGATACACCTGCACCATAATATCCAGCTATTGGTTGAGATAGGGTCTCACAAACTGTTTGCCTAGGCTAGCCTTGAACAACAGTCCTCCCAATCTCAGCATCCCAAGTACTAAAATTATAGGTATGAACCACCAGTGCCCAGCTACTCATAAAAAAATTGAAGAAAGCACAAATAAATGTCAAGACATTCCATGTTCATAGACTGAAAGAATCAATACTGGTAAAATGTCCATATTACCCCAAATGATCTACAGATTCAATGCAATCTCTTTCAAAAGCTCATTGTCATTTTTCACAGAAATACCAAAAGCTATCTGAAAATTCATATGAAGCTATGAAAGATCCCAAAGAGCCAAAACAATCCTGAATGAAAAGAGCAAAGCTAGGTGTAGCACACTATCTGATTTCACAACAAACATTCCAGCAAGCAAAACAGTATAGTAAAGAGATACTGACCAATAGAACATGCCTTTATGGTCAACTGATCGTCAACAAAGGTGCTTCAAATGTATAATTGGGAAAGGACAGTTTCTTTGGTAATAATGCTGGTAAATTTAGATAATTACACACAGAATAATGTAAAATTTTGTCCCTTAAAACAGCAATGAATATATATTGTTGCATAGTTTGTTGAGTGAGGATTTCAGGAATGTGTTAGCTGGGTGATTCTGACTAGAAGTTTCTCCTGAGGTTGCATTCAGGATGACAGTTGGTTCTGTAGTCATCTGAAAGCTTGACTGGGACCAGAGTTTCTATTTATAAAGCAGCACTAACAGGCCTGGCTTTCACTAACACTCTCCTCAAAGCCTTATCTGATTCCACCTATAATCTATTTACAAAGTCAATCTTATGGTCTAGAATTTTATTATGGCATTTCCAGGTATCCAAATCTGTATTAGTTATATATTTCTATATAAAAAAATGTGACTCAAAACTTTGGAGTTTGAAACAACAAATTTTATTAGCTGACTCAATTTCTATTGGTCAAGAGTCTGGGTGCAGCCTAGCCAGGTAGTTCTGGCTCACAGCTTTTCATTAAGATGTTGGCTAGAAAAAGTTTAAAATAAAATAAAAATAGATTGTTAGCTAGGAATAATGAAACCCACAAAGTACTGTTTGAAAAAAGAGGGAAGAAGGAGGGGTAGAGTGGAAATATAATGGAGGGGGTGAACTTGTTCAAAGCATACTGTACACACGTAGGAATTATCACAATGAAATACCTTCATATTATTAATGTATGCTAATTCAAAAATAAAATAATAAATATTGGCTATGGCTATAGTTACTAGAAAGTCAGACTCAGATGGAGGATCAGATTCCAGTGCTGTTCATTCACCTGTCTGACCATTTGATGTGAGCATTTCTATATTTTGCTGCATAAATGCATTTTATTAGGTAGTGTGATCCGAGACCCTCCTGGGATGTTGGGTAATATAAAAAATAGGAACCATATTATTTCTCCAAAACTTGAAAAATTACAGGGTCCAAAAAATAACTAGCCACTCTGATTTGGGATAAAGTTTAACTTAATTAAAAGAAATACTGATGTGTTTTACTTTACTATTGAGTTTATGAGAACTCTTCTGAAGCTGGAGACCATATATATATATATATATATAATCTGTTAGAATTCTCCTGATGACAGTGACACATACCTGCAGGGAAAGTGGCTGCCTTAGTTTTTTTCCGTTACTATAGCAAAATACCCTAATCATTATAAAGATTAGAAGTTTATATGGCTCATAGTTCTGGAAGCTGCGAAGTCCAAGAGTATGGTGCTGCCATCTGCTCAGCATCTTGTTGAGGGTCTTCTTGTTGCATCATAACATGGCAGAGGGCATCACATGGTGATGTCTGAGCATCGCAAGAGTGCTCAGGTCTTTTCCTATTATAAAGCCATTGATGCCATCATGGGAACCCTACCTTCTTGCCCTCATGTATCTTAATTATCTCCCAAAGGAACACCTCAAAATACCATTAACATATGACTTTCAGTATTAAATTTTTAACAAATGACATTTCAGGGGACACATTCAAACCATAGCAGTGCCCATGAAAAAATAACCTATCTTTTAAGTGGTGACTAAAGAAAACAATTTTTGAGAAGAAAGAACAGTCATTCTTCCTTTCCCCTTTTTCTCCCAACACCATTGTCTATAGATTTTATTTTTCATTCCTTTTAGTGTTTTCTCTCTTCTATGTTTCTCTGGTCTTCTGTCCTTGAGATTTCCAAAACACAGTAATTAACTCTCCTAAAAAATATTAACAGAACAAAAATGTACCTATACCTGCCAATAACTAGCATGTGTGCCTACTTGACTGTCTGATCCCAAAGCGGTGGCTAATGATGCACTACTCCATTTAACCTTGGCCCATCTCTAGACTCCAGCTGCAATAGGCAAACCATGTCTAAGCTCACAGCTTTCACTTAACCACCCAAGTTCTTCCCTCTGTTTCTGTGTGTGAGGGCCTATATTGTGCCAGAGTTCAGGACACCTTGGAGTGCCAGGAATACATCTTACATTAGGGACAAATGGAAGTTTAGCTTCTCCAAAACTCAACAGAACAATCTCAGTGACTTACAACAATGAATGTTTATCTCTTACTCCAAGTCTACTACTGGTTCAAGTAACTCCCTTGGGTTGCTGCAGCAGCATACCTCTACATGACATATACCTCAATATGCCGCCACAATCACCAGGGCAAGGGGAGAAGAAAAAAGTCCTGCATCAACAAGCAGCATTATGATATGATGGGTATCACTGCTGTTCACATTTTATTAACCAAAGCATGTCCTGTGGTCTTGTAGCCATACCTAACTTCAAAGTAACAAGGATATGAAATTGTCTCATATTCCCCATAGGAGAGAGGAACTAAATATAGGGGAACAGGGACAAAGCCTGTCACAGATAATGTGTGCCTCCTTTAGAAACTTGCATTTTTTTACATGTACTCTTGATATTTACCCATGTCATTGTGTGTAAATTTAGTTGATTCATTCTCATGGCTATCAAATATTACATTATATGACTATTGATTATATGTTGATTTTCCTACGAAACTATTTTGGGTTATTTCAATTTTTATAGCTAACAATATTGATTTTATCATTTGGGATAAATAATTTAAATTTGGGGGCATATATTCTGAGCTCATTTAAATATTATCTTATGAGGAGGTCCATGCTGAAGCATTGGAAGGGGTCAAGAGAATGCCTGAACCACTCAGTGCACATCCTATCATTTAAAATCCAAAACTTTATGAAAATCAAAACCAACCCTACAAATACTTGTGTTTTTCTGAAAAACTGAAGTGATATTATTTTCAGAGTACTTTACTTTCTCCATTGAACATAACAGAATAAAAGGCCAAAGTTCTGAACAATGTATCCTTCAGTTAACAAATGCCAAAATCAGATATCCTGGTAATTTCCTGCATCCTATTCAAACTCTATTGAAAATTATGAGAGCAATTGCAACTTAATATTTACTAATAGAAGACATACCTTTGAAGCCTTCTGTAAATGTCAAGATGAGTGAAGTATTTGACAAGACAAGATGAATCAACTACAATACTTTCCACTTTAGAATGAAAAAAAACAGTGATAAGGCCATAAAACATTCCTGTAGAACAAAATGTTCTAGGGGGAAAATTAATGCGATTGAAGGAGGATAAAAAATTCTTCTCTCTAAAAGTCAAGGACAAGGACAAAATAATAATAAAAATTCAATTGAGTGAGACTACCTCTAACAACTACTGAACAGGAAGGTCAACAACGTAATCACTTATGTATATCTAGACCTTCTGTTAGAAACTATGAAGAAGTCTTTCACAGGGTTTTCCATTCAAGGTGAGCAGGAAACTGGGTTGCTGAATCATTTTTACTCAACAGCACCTTCGGCTTTGTCTTTTGCTTTCTCCATATGTTTGTCTGAACTATCATTTCTTAGGTCTCTTAAAATATCATGGGTATGGGATGGAGATGTAACTCAGTGGTAGAGCACTTGTTAGTATGGGTGAGACCCTGGATTCCATCCCTAGCACTACAAAAATAAATAAGTAAATAACTAAATAAATATCATAGGTAAGGTTCCTTTCAGATATAAAACTTGCAATATAATACATGTGAGAAATTCCACCTAAGTCAAACCATCTGCTATATGGTTGGCAAAGTGGCTCAAGTGGTAAAATAACTGCCTAGCAGGCATAAGGTCCTGAGTTCAAATCCCAGTACCGCTAAAAAAAAATCCATCTACTATAGAAGGAATTTTTGCATCCCTGAAAATTCATATGTTGAGTTACTCCCAGTATGATAATATTTGCAGGCAAGACCTTTTGGAGCTATTTAGAGTAAGATTATCATGACGATGGGGCCCACATGATGAGATTAATGCCCTTGTAGAAAAAGAATGAAACACAAAATATTTCTTGATGTGAGGATAATAAGAAAGCAGCCACATACAAGTCAGGAAACACTGAATCTTAGACACCTTGGTCTTGGTCTTCCCTTCTAGAACTGTGAGATGTAAATGTTCATTATCTAAGCCATCTAGTCTATGGTACTTTGTCATAAAAGAATGAACTAAGATGTCATCTAAAATTCTAAAATAGTTTAACTACTTGTTTTTCTGAATCACTATTTATAAATAATTATATTCCCATTGGAAGCCATGCAAATTCATTATTTTCATAAACTAGCCTGAAGTGTGGTGAAAAGATGATTTGCCTACCTGAGAATCATGGGCAAAGAAGGAGAAGAGGTGCAAGCAAAGGGAATGCATAATATATTCAACAAAATAACAACAGAACATTCCCCAAATCTAGAGAAATCTATTCCCATACAGACGCAAGAGGTCTCCAGAACACCAAACAGACCAGACCAAAATAGAACTACCCCATGGAATATTATCAAAAAACAAGTACAGAGACCCGAGAAAGAATATTGAAGGCTGTAAGAGAGAAAAAAACAAATAACATACAAAGGTAAACCCATCAAAATCACAGCAGACTTCTCAACAGAAACATTAAAAGCAAGAAGAGCTTGGGGAGAGATCTTCTGGGCACTGAATGAAAATAACTTCAACCCTAGGATACTCTACCTAGCAAAACTATCATTCAAAATAGATGGAACAATAAAAGTCTTCCATGATAAGCAGAAACTAAAACAATATGTGACCACAAAGCCACCACTACAAAAGATTTTTCAAGGGATTCTGCACACAGAAAGTGAAACCCAACTTAACCATGAAAGGGCAGGCAGCACCAAACTACAGGAAAAGATAAGCAAGAAAGTAGAGAGTAACCTCAACTTAGGTACACATAACCAAACCTTCAAACAACTAAGACAACTAAATGATAGGAATCACCACATACCTATCAGTACTAACACTTAATGTTAATAGACTTAATTCCCCCATCAAAGGCACCATTTGATGAACTGGATTAAAAAGGAAGATCCAACAATTTGTTGCTTACAGGAGACCCATCTCACCAACAGAAATAAGCATAGGCTTAGGATAAAAGGCTGGAAGAAGATTTATCAAGCCAATGGCCCCCGAAAACAGGCAGACTGGCAATATTTACCTATGACAAAGTAGACTTCAAACCTACATTGATCAAATGAGATAAAGAAGGAAATTCCATTTTAATAAAACAGGAAACAGACCAAAAGGAAATAACAATTATCAACCTATATGTACCCAATGTCAATGCACTCAATTTCATCAAACATACCCTGAAGGACCTAACTCCAACACAGTGGTTGTGGGAGACTTTAACACCCCATTATCATCAATAGATAGGTTATCCAAACAAAAAAACCAATAAAGAAATACAAGATCTAAAATACACAATAGATCAAATGGACCTAGTTGATGTCTACAGAACATTTCATCCAACTTCTACATATATACATTCTTCTCAGCAGCCCACAGAACCTTCTCCAAAATAGATCATATCCTAGGGTACAAAGCAAGTCTCAGCAAATGTAAGAAAACAGAAATTATACCATGCATTCTATCTGATCACAATGCAATAAAACTAGAACTCCACAACAAAATTAAGACAAAAAACATGCAAACAACTGGAAACTGAATAACTCATTGCTTAATGAACAATGGGTCATTGATGAAATAAAAGAGGAAATTAAAAGTTCCTGGAAATCAATGAAAATGAAAACACAAACTACCAGAACCTATAGGACACAGCAAAGGCAGTCCTGAGAGGAAAGTTTATAGCCATGAGTGCATATATTTAAAAGACTGAAAGATCCAAAATCAGTGACCTAATGATACATCTCAAACTCCTAGAAAAACAAGAACAAGAAAATCCCAAAACAAATAGGAGAGAAATAATAAAAATAAGAGCTGAAATCAATGAAATAGAAACCAAAAAAACCATACAAAGAATTAATGAAACAAAAAGTTGGTTCTTTGAAAAAATAAACAAGATCGACAGACCCCTGGCAAACCTGACTAAAATGAGGAGAGAAAAAACCCAAATTAATAGAATCAGGAATGCAAAAGGGGAGATAAAAACAAACACCATAGAGTCCAGGAAATCATCAGAGACTACTTCAAGAACCTATATTCAAATAAATTAGAAAATCATAAAAAAATGGACAGATTTCTAGATACATATGATCATCCAAAACTGAACCAAGAGGAAATTAATCACCTGAATAGATCTATAAAACAAAATGAAATTGAAACAGCAATCAAGAATTCCAAGATGGCGGCTAGAGGTAGGAAGCAGAAAGTGACCCTCCTATAGTGAAATCTTGGAGAGACGCTGGAGACACACATTGCAGGCATAATCACTGAGAAAAGGCATAACTTTGACCCCTCCACATCTCCAGCTGGTGCAGAGAATGTCCACTTCACATTAAACGGAGAAACGAGGAGGGCCCCCGGGGCCGCCAGTGGCCGGCGCCCATACGGCTTGGGAAGACGCGGACCAGGTGAGCTTCGCGGTACCGCGGTAGGCCCACAGACAAGCCTGGGCCAGAGCAGCATAGCCTCCTGGACAGACTGACCTCCACACGGGAAAAAAAGAGAAACTGAGTAATAAGCAATAAGAACAGTTAAGACACGCTGGAAAGAGGGTGGGGTGCCCTGAGCGCTGAAGATTGGGGGAAGGGAATCCTTCCGGGGACTGTAAATAAACAAGCCAGGCGGGCCGGAGAGCCTCTGGCGGGAGCAGGGCGCACGCCCAGCAACCAGGAGCGGGGAAGCTGGTGAGAGGAGGGAAGACCCACTTCCCACGCGAACTGTAAACAAACATGGCGGCCGGCAGGAGCAGCAGTACCGCCCAGTAAGAAGGAGCAGGAAAGCTGCTGAAAGTGGCAGTGGGAGGAAAACTTCAGAGGAGTGGGGGAAGACCCACCTCCCACATGAACTGTAAATAAACACGCAGGCCTGACAACGTGGGGCAGTGTCACCTTTCCCAGTGCTTGGAAAGGGGAAAGCCTGTAGCAGAGGCTCCCGCACAGGAGAACTCTGAGCAAACAAAGCCTGTGGGACCAGGTGAGTGCTAGCTCACCCCAGAGATCTGCATAAATAACGCCGCCAGCTACAGGCGGAGAGCAGCAGGCAGGCAAGCCACAGTTGCAGATACCACTCTCAGAACTGTCTCCAGACGCTTTTTTTTCTTTTTCTCCCAACCTTTGATGAGAGAACAACCGAATTACACCTGCAAGCCGAAAAACTTAGTGAAACTGTATTGCATTTGAACTGGGGACACTTGGTGGGGCTTTGTTTTTGTGTGTGTGTGTGTGTGTGTGTGTGTGTGTGTGTGTGTGTGTGAGTGTGTAGTTTTGTTCTACTTTATGCATCCCCTTTCATAAGACAACTACAGAACAACATCTGAGGCACCAACTCCAGGACTGAAGATTGAGACGGACACCCAAATTATTAAGACTGAAACTGCATTGCATATAAACTTGGAAGTTTTTGGTTTGTTCTTTTTTTTAATTTTCTATTTTCCATTTTATTTTAATTCATTTTTATATATAGATATTACTTTCATTTACTTATTTTTTATTTTTTTTATCTTTGATTTTCAATCCTCTCTCTGTCTCTCTAATGCCTGTTCAGCTTACTGTCAATTAGTACACTAACACTCCGTTTATACCTTTGAAACTCTCTTGTCTGATACCTTGTTCTGCTTTCTCCCTCTTGTCTGTATATTTGTTTTCCCCTTTTCTGTAACTTCTTGCTTTCCATCTCAGCTCACTCTTCCATTCTCAATATTACCATTGTTATTATTACAAGCTAGAAAATACTTAATTACACACAGTACAGGGACAGTAACAACACCAAGGACAATGACGGGAAGACAGAAAAAACAGGGAAACCAGTTTCCCCACAGCAAAAAATTAGTACAGGAACCAGAGGGGAATGAAGAGAACAGAAACTCAGATCCAGACTCCAACAAAATGAAGATAAACTATGCCAAAGGACCCAATGAAGCCCACAAGAATAATTTAAAAGAAAACATACTACAAGTACTCAATGAGTATTTTATAGAGATGATACTGGATAGGGTCAACCAAAATGTACAGGAGACACTCAAGAAATTCCAAGACAATAAAAATAGAGAATTTGAAAAAGCAAAAGAAGAAATAAAGGAAACCATAGAAGCACTGTATAAACACCAAAGTGAAAGAGAGAACACAATGAATAAATGGATAAATGAACTCACGACAAAAATAGACAACAATAAAGAAGAAAACTGCCAGGATATGGAAAACCTCAGAAAAAAGAACGAAACAGAACTGCAAAACAAAACGGAAGGCCAATCCAGCAGAATAGAACAAACAGAAGACAGAATCTCAGAACTTGAAGATGAAATGGTAATTAAAGGAAAAACTGAAGAACTATTAATTAAACAACTCAATACCTGTGAAAAGAAAATGCAAGAACTCACTGACTCCATCAAAAGACCAAACTTGAGAATCATGGGCATCGAAGAAGGAGAAGAGGTGCAAGCGAAGGGAATGCGTAATATATTCAACAAAATAATTACAGAAAATTTCCCAAATCTAGAGAAAGATATTCCCGTACAGATGCAAGAGGCCTCAAGGACACCAAACAGACCAGATCTAAATAGAACTACTCCACGACATATCATCATTAAAACAACAAGTTCAGAAACTAAGGAAAGAATATTGAAGGCTGCAAGAGAGAAAAAACAAGTAACATACAAAGGTAAACCCATCAAAATCACAGCAGACTTCTCAACAGAAACATTAAAAGCAAGAAGAGCATGGGGTGAGATCTTCCGGGCACTGAATGAAAATAACTTCAACCCAGGATACTCTACCCAGCAAAGCTATCATTCAAAATAGATGGAGCAATAAAAGTCTTCCATGATAAGCAGAAACTAAAACAATATGTGACCACAAAGCCACCATTACAAAAGATTCTGCAAGGGATCCTGCACACAGAAAGTGAAACCCAACTTAACCATGAAAAGACAGGCAGCACCAAACCACAGGATAAGAAAAAGCAAGACAGTAGAGAGTAACATCAAGTTAGGTACACACAATCAAACCTTCAAACAACTAAGACAACTAAATGGCAGAAATCACCACATACCTATCGGTACTAACGCTTATTGTTAATGGACTTAATTCACCCATCAAAAGACACCATTTGACAAAATAGATTAAAAAAGAAGATCCAACAATTTGTTGCCTACAGGAGACTCATCTCACCGAAAGAAATAAGCATATGCTTAGGATGAAAGGCTGGAAGAAGATTTACCAAGCCAATGGCCCCTGAAAACAGGCAGGAGTAGCAATACTTACCTCTGACAAAGTAGACTTCAAACCTACATTGATCAAACGAGATAAAGAAGGACATTCCATACTAATAAAAGGGGAAATAGACCAAGAGGAAATAATAATCATCAACCTGTATGCACCCAATGTCAACACACCCAATTTCATCAAACATACCCTGAAAGACCTAAAAGCATATATAAACGCCAACACAGTGGTTGTGGGAGACTTTAACACCCCATTATCATCAATAGATAGGTCATCCAAACAAAAACTCAATAAAGAAATCCAAGATCTAAAATATGCAATAGATCAAATGGACCTAGTAGATGTCTACAGAACATTTCATCCAACCTCTACACAATATACATTCTTCTCAGCAGCCCATGGAACCTTCTCCAAAATAGATCATATCCTAGGGCACAAAGCAAGCCTCAGCAAATATAAGAAAATAGAAATTATACCGTGCATACTATCTGACCACAATGCAGTAAAAGTAGAACTCAACAACAAAAGTAAAGACAAAAAACATGCAAACAGCTAGAAACTAAATAACTCATTACTTAATGAAGAATGCATCATCGATGCAATAAAAGAGGAAATTAAAAAGTTCCTGGAAGTCAATGAAAATGAAAACACAACCTACCAGAACCTATGGGACACAGCTAAGGCAGTCTTGAGAGGAAAGTTTATAGCCATGAGTGCATATATTAAAAAGTTTGAAAGATCCCGAATCAATGACCTAATGATACATCTCAAACTCCTAGAAAAACAAGAACAAGCAAATCCCAAAACAAATAGAAGGAGAGAAATAATAAAAATAAGAGCTGAAATCAACGAAATAGAAACCAAAAAAACCATACAAAGAATTAATGAAACAAAAAGTTGGTTCTTTGAAAAAATAAACAAGATCGATAGACCTCTGGCAAACCTGACTAAAATGAGGAGAGAAAAAACCGAAATTAGTAGAATCAGGAATGCAAAAGGGGAGATAACAACAAACACCATGGAAGTCCAGGAAATCATCAGAGACTACTTTGAGAACCTATATTCAAATAAATTTGAAAATCTAAAAGAAATGGACAGATTTCTAGATACATATGATCATCCAAAACTGAACCAAGAGGAAATTAATCACCTGAATAGACCTATAACACAAAATGAAATTGAAGCAGCAATCAAGAGTCTCCCCAAAAAGAAAAGTCCAGGACCTGATGGATTCTCTGCTGAATTCTATCAGACCTTTAAAGAAGAACTGATACCAACCCTCCTTAAACTGTTCCACGAAATAGAAAGGGAAGGAAAACTGCCAAACACATTTTATGAAGCCAGTATTACACTTATCCCAAAACCAGGCAAAGACACCTCCAAAAAGGAGAACTATAGGCCAATCTCCTTAATGAACATTGATGCAAAAATCCTCAACAAAATGATGGCAAACCGAATTCAGCAACACATCAAAAAGATTATTCACCACGACCAAGTAGGCTTCATCCCAGGGATGCAGGGGTGGTTCAACATACGAAAATCAATAAACGTAATAAACCACATTAACAGAAGCAAAGACAAAAACCACTTGATCATCTCAATAGATGCAGAAAAAGCCTTTGATAAGATCCAACATCATTTCATGATAAAAGCTCTAAGAAAACTAGGAATAGAAGGAAAGTACCTCAACATTATAAAAGCTATATATGACAAACCTACAGCCAGCATTATACTTAACAGAGAAAAAGTGAAACCATTCCCTCTGAAATCAGGAAGGAGACAAGGATGCCCACTATCTCCACTCCTATTCAACACAGCACTGGAATTCCTAGCCAGAGCAATTAGGCAAGAAGAAGGAATAAAAGGAATACAAATAGGTCAAGAAACTGTCAAAATATCCCTATTTGCAGATGACATGATCCTATACCTTAAAGACCCAAAAAACTCTACTCAAAAGCTCCTTAACACAATCAAGAGCTATAGCAAGGTAGCAGGATATAAAATCAACATAGAAAAATCATTAGCATTTCTATACACTAATAATGAGCAAACTGAAAAAGAATATATGAAAACAATTTCATTTACAATAGCCTCAAAAAAAAATCAAATACCTAGGTGTAAACGTAACAAAGAATGTGAACGACCTCTACAAGGAAAACTATAAACTTCTGAAGAAAGAGATTGAGGAAGACTATAGAAAGTGGAGAGATCTCCCATGCTCATGGATTGGTAGAATCAACATAGTAAAAATGTCGATACTCCAAAAAGTAATCTACATGTTTAATGCAATTTCCATCAAAATTCCAATGACATTCATTAAAGAGATTGAAAAATCTACTGTTAAATTTATATGGAAACACAAGAGTCCACGAATAGCCAAGGCAATACTCAGTAAAAAGAACAACGCTGGAGGTATCACAATACCTGACTTCAAACTACATTACAAAGCAATAACAATAAAAACAGCATGGTACTGGCACAAAAACAGACATGAAGACCAGTGGAACACAATAGAGGACCCAGATATGAAGCCACACAACTAGAACCAACTTGTCTTTGACAAAGGCACTAAAAGTATATGATGGAGAAAAGACAGCCTCTTCAACAAAAACTGCTGGGAAAACTGGTTAGCAGTCTGCAAAAAATTGAAACTAGATCCATGTATATCACCCTATACCAATATTAACTCAAAATGGATCAAGGATCTTAACATCAAACCCCTAACTCTAAAGTTGATACAGGAAAGAGTAGCAAATACCTTGGAATGTATAGGTAAGATCTTTCTCAATGGAACCCCAGCAGCACAGCAACTAAGAGACAGCATAGATAAATGGGACTTCATAAAACTAAAAAGCTTCTGCTCAACAAAAGAAATGGTCTCTAAACTGAAGAGAACACCCACAGAGTGGGAGAAAATATTTGCCAGCTACACATCAGACAAAGGACTGATAACCAGAATATATAGGGAACTCAAAAAACCAAATTCACCAAAAATTAATGAACCAATAAAGAAATGGGCAAGTGAACTAAACAGAACTTTCTCAAAAGAAGAAATTCAAATGGCCAAAAAACACATGAAAAAATGCTCACCATCTCTAGCAATAAAGGAAATGCAAATTAAAACCACACTAAGATTCCACATCACCCCTGTTAGAATAGCCATCATTAACAACACCACGAACAACAGGTGTTGGCGAGGATGCGGGGAAAAAAGAACCCTCTTACACTGCTGGTGGGAATGTAAACTAGTACAACCACTCTGGAAAAAAATTTGGAGGCTACTTAAAAAGCTAAACATTGATCTACCATTTGACCCAGCAATACCACTCTTGGGGATATACCCAAAAGAATGTGACACAGGTTACTCCAGAGGCACCTGCACACCCATGTTTATTGCAGCACTATTCACAATAGCCAAGTTATGGAAACAGCCAAGATGCCCCACTACTGACGAATGAATCAAGAAAATGTGGTATTAGTACACAATGGAATTTTATGCAGCCATGAAGAAGAACAAAATGTTATCATTTGCTGGTAAATGGATGGAATTGGAGAGCATCATTCTGAGTGAGGTTAGCCTGGCCCAAAAGACCAAAAATCGTATGTTCTCCCTCATATGCGGACATTAGATCAAGGGCAAACACAACAAGGGGATTTTACTTTGATCACATGATAAAGCGAGAGCACACAAGGGAGGTATGAGGATAGGTAAGACACCTAAAAAACTAGCTAGCATTTGTTGCCCTTAATGCAGAGAAACTAAAGCAGATACTTTAAAGCAACTGAGGCCAATAGGAGAAGGGGACCAGGAACTAGAGAAAAGGTTAGATCAAAAAGAATTAACCTAGAAGGTAACACCCACGCACAGGAAATCAATGTGAGTCAATGCCCTGTATAGCTATCCTTATCTCAACCAGCAAAAACCCTTGTTCCTTCTTATTATTGCTTATACTCTCTCTTCAACAAAATTAGAAATAAGGGCAAAATAGTTTCTGGTGGGTATCAAGGGGGTGGGGGGGAGAAAGGTGTGGGTAAGGGAGGGGGTGGGGGGAGAAATGACCTGAACATTGTATGCACATATGAATAAAAGAAAAATTTTTTAAAAAAAGATGATTTGCCTAAACATGGATTTTACAGTGACCTGAGGGATGGACATGCTTCATTAAAGAAAAGTTTGGCTAATGATTTAATCCACTACTTTCAAGGAGCAGTATGTTTGTGGCCATCATTTAACAAAGAAAAAAACACAGGCAGATAAAAGAGAAAACACACAGACTTTTTGGATTATGGCTGACAGATCCTTTCCTAACATTTGTGGCACTGGGGCAAAAGCACACACAGAGGCCCACATATCATATGTCTTTGTAAAAATCTGTAAGGGCAAGTTTGATCTTAGAACTCTGAAAGTCTTTAATGTTTTGAGTAAGAACGTGGCCACATGGGCCTATGGCCTGTGTCCTTCTCTTATTTTCTTTGACTTCGTCCCACTCCGTGTTACAAATATCATCTGCCCTTGATTGAATGGACTTACAGAAGAGGGTTATACTGGTCCTCAATGCAGGCTTGGATTTTTGTGAACAAGTACTCCAGGGTACTGGGATAACAGAGTATGATATACAAAAGGGAGTGCAGCTTCTGATTAAGTACATCCCCTTTCTGAAAGGCCACGACCTTTCTTTCCAGGAAACAGGGAAGAGGGCCAAAGAGGAGTCTCCTAAATTGTGGGTGTAATGCAGCAGCCATTCTTAACAAACTTAAAGTGTACTGATTAATGAAACTTTGTCTTTTAAGGAAATTGGCTATAATAAAAGGAATGTGTATACAAAATTATCTCCATCATAGAGTCTCTCTGGATAAGAGCCCTAGGGTACATGGGGTTGAAAGGTATGAACAGGTGATAAAAGTTTTGCAAGAGGGGTACATGGAGAGACAAAGATGGATTTTATGAAATGTCCAAGATAATGATGTGTGAAAAACCAGAGTGAGGATAGTAGGGCTCCTCTTTCATATCATGAGCTTCTTTCATTACATCTTCTTTCTCATTAATTCATTTCATTCATAAAGAAGTCTTAAAAGACCTGTTATGTTATCTCACTTAGATAATGACAAGAAGAGGACAAAGACAGGACTAAAGATAGGAGTTCCCATCTTCAGTGACTTGGGGACCTTTTTGAGAAGACCAGACACTTAAGTATGACAGCAATAGAACAGAATGAGGTAATTTGGGCTCAAACACTAAAATACAGAATGCATGAGTTCAGTAAAGGTAGATAGATCCAGTTTGAAGTGGCTAGGAAAAGGCTCTTCAATTCCAGCACAGTCTTGTCAGAATTAATATGATTTTATGGTTTCTAGGGAAAATATCTTTGTTTCTCAGGAGCAATTTCTACATGTGTGGTTCCTAATTGGATACCAACTCATTTGTATTAAAATAAAAATAAATTAGACAATCTAACCAGGCAAAGATAGAACTGAATGTTAGAAATTCAGAATCTACTTCCAACTCTGATTAACGTCCTTAAATGACATTTATGGATGTATGCAGAGTGATATAATAGCCACACACAGTCCCTATCCTCTATAGGTTTATATTTTTTAAATTAGGAATATTCAGCCAGAAAGAATGAAATCCTGTCACTTGCAGCAACATGCATGGAAGTAGAGATCATTATATTAACTGAAATAAACCAGGCACAAAAAGACAAATATCACATTCTTGCTCATATGTAAAAACTAAAAAGTTGACTTCATAGAGGTAGAGAGCAGGATAGAAGTCACTAAAGGTTAGGAAGGGTAGTAAAGAGGAAAAATAGAGGGAGGTTGGGTAACAGATACCAAAATAATTACATAGGAGAGATAAGTTCTAATTTTGTACTGCACAGTAGCAGTACTATAGTCCAAAGAAATTTATTATATATTTTATAGAGAACTAGAAGAAAAGAGTTTGAAGATATCCAACATAAAGAAATGATAAATGTCTAAGGAGGTATATATGCTAATTACTCTGATTTGATCATTATGATTTGTTAATTTGTTTATACATATTAAATTATCATATTGGCCCCAATAAAAGTTTACAATTATTACATCTCAATAATAAATAAATTAGGAATATTAATATTGCATATGTATATGTATATGGCATGATGTATCTGATAAGCTGTTCTTAAATATTTAACAATCAAAATTGAAGCTATACAGTGTTGACATTATCTAATGTTTCTTACTGCAACACAGAAGGTCATTTCTTTGCTTATATAGCTCTCAGAAACTCACTAATACAAGGTTCTGTATTACACATGAAATTTCAAGATATTTTTTGAGAATTAAAGGAGCTATTAAACATACCAATGGAAGTTACTTCAGACCACAATTATCCTGGAAGGAAATTGATACTCTAAGTGTTAAAATTAAAAGTTAATTCAAGGTTTGAATTAAGAAACAATGGATTCATAAAGAATATGGTCCAGAAACAGGGTCTGTAAGCATTGAGACCAGCAAGTAGGTAGAGTAACTAGGTCCTTCAGTTCTCCCTCAATCAGTGCAGAACTCAGTGCTCTTTTTGGTCCCTCAACTCTCTGACGCATTCAGGGCTCACCCTGAGACTTGGATGCTTGCTGTCCATGAGAAGACAAATGGGGCATGGCATGTAGAGCAAGTGGGAACCTGCCTGACCCATACTCAGTGAAGTTCTCTGCAACCAGCAGTGACTCCCTGTACACAATGAGGGAAAGCTTCTATAATGAAAGCAGCCCAGAAGCAGACAACCTGCTGTTCTATTAGATACTCCAGCTTTACCTCTATCTGAGCAGTGCTGGAGATCAGGCCTGGTGTCCTGAGCATGCAGGTATATGCTGGGCTACTGAGCCATAACGCTAGTCCAGTGCTAAGAAATAGCACCTCAACCTGTCCTCTGTGCTATTCTGCCTGAACATTAAGAATATTTCAGCTCAGAGACTACAGGTGACTAAAACTTGCAACAATTGACCTGGCCTCAGATGTGCATATTTCAACACAGAAATATGAAAAAAGCAAAAAGAATCCTAAAAATTTCAACAACCCTATAGCAACAAATACATGACAGTGAAGTAGGTGAAATCTCAGACAAAAAATTTCAAAAAGTGATTATAAGAATGATGAATGAAATTAAATATGAAACAAATAAAAGCCTTTATGAATTCAAGATGATTTGTATAAAGAGATGAATTAAATAAAATAGACAAGGAAGAACATAAAAAAAGGAATTCAATAAAAATACAGAAATTCTAAAAAGAGAGAGAAATTGAAATTCAGGAAATGAAAAGCTCAGTAAGTCAAATAAAAAATACAGTGGAATGTCTATTTAGTAAATTGGATCAAATTGGAGACAGAATATCAGGGCTTAAAGACAAGGTAGATGTGCTAGGACATGCAGATGAAGATTGAGTAAAAAACTAAGTACAAATGGAATATGCAAGACATCATTAAAATACAAAACATATGAATCATGGGCATAGAAGAAGGAGAAGAGTTCCAAGCTTTGGCATAGAAAACACATTCAATAAAACAATAGCAGAAAATTCCCAAACTCAGAAAAGAGATGGTCATTCAGGTAAAGGAAGCTTTCAGGACACCAAACATGTAAGATCAGAAAAGAACCTACCCATGTCATATTATAGTTAAAACATTATGTATACCAAACAAGAAGAGAATACTGATAGTTGCAAGAGAGAAATTTCAAATCACCTATAAAGGCAAACCCATCAGAATAACTGCAGACTTCTCAACAAAAATTTTAAAAGCAAGTAGGACATGGAAGATGCATTTAAGGCCCTGAAAGAAAGTAACTTCCAACTTGGATTACTGTATCAAGTAAAGCTCATAATTGAAGGGGAAATAAAAACCTTACATGATAAACAAAAACCACTGCAGTTCCTAACCATTAAACTGGAGCTTCAGAAAATACTTAAAGGAATCCTACACACACTTAAAGGAAGAGGAGGAAAATGCAGCCATGAAAATACAGGAAAGGATAAATCTCACTAGACAAGTAGATAAGCAAATGAAGAATAAAGAAGAATCAAGCACCACAAAATGAATAAAAGGGAAGTAAGTACTACATGCCTTTCAGTAATAACTCTCAACATTAATGGTATCAATACTCTAATCAAAAGACACAGACTGGCAGATTGAGTTAAAAAAAAAAAAAGTCCCAACCATTTGTTGGCTATAAGAAATGCACCTAACTGGCAAAGACAAACAAAGGCTTAAAATGAAAGAATGAAAATTGATTTCATAAGCAAATGGAGCCACAAAGCAAGAAAGAAAGCTATACTCATATCTGACGAAGCAGATTTCAAACTAAAATTAATGAAAGGAGACAAAGAAAGTCACTTCATATTGATAAATGGAACAATCTAACAGGAGATGACAATTGTAAACACTTTATGAATTTTTATAAAGCAAACACTATTGCACATAAAAGCACAGATATACCCCAACACAATAATAGGAAGTGCCTTTAATACCTCACAGGCAGCTCATCCAGAAAAAATAATCAATAAGAAAATTTCAGAATTAAATGACACTGTAGATCAAATAGGCTCAACAGACATTTACTAATATTCCACCCAACAGTCATAGAATATATGTTCTTCTCAGCAGCCCACAGAATTTTCTCCAAAACAGATCATATTTTAGGACATAAAGCAAGTAATTTCTGCATTTAATCTTATCAGAATGGAAAAAAGACTAGAAATCCATAGCAAGAGAAACTACAGAAAATATCTAGACATGTGGAGACTGAAGAATTCACTTTTGAATGATCAACTGGTTATGGACAGAATAAATGGGGAGATCAAAAAATTTCTAAAATCAAAGGAAAATGAAAACACAACTTACCAGAAGCTTATGGGTACAGCAAGGGCAGTGCTAAAAGGGAAGTTTATAGCTATGAGTGCCTTCATTTAAAAAAAAAAGTAATCCAAATAAGTGATCTTGTGATGTACCTAATTTTCTTTAGAAAAATAAGAATAAAATTAGAGAGTAGAAAGGGAATATAACAATAAAAGCCAATGAAATACTGAGGAACATTAGAGAATATCTTATGTTCGAAATCTCATATTCTAATAAACCGAAAAATCTAGAAAAAAGGATGAATTTCTAGATTCATGAAACCTACCAAAATTGAACCAAGGGATATAAACCAACTAAACAGATCTATAACAAGCAATGGAATTAAAGCAGCAATAAAAAGTCTCCCAACAAAGAAAAGCCCAGGACTGGATGGATTCACTGCTGAATTCTACTAGACCTTTAAGAACTAGCACACAATGTTACTGAAATGATTCCATAAAAGAGAAAGAATTACTATATTCACTCCTCAACCACCTTCACGTTTTAGGTTTCCTTCCCTTTCCCCATTCCTCCCATGCCTGTTCTCCCCTTAGTGTGTGACCCATGTCCAATAATATTTCTGCATTTGTTTTAGGTCTATAATCCACATATGAGGGAGAACATGTGATTTTTGGCCCTGTGAACCTGGCTAGTTTTACTAAAATAATGTTCTCCAGTTCCATCCATTTACTTGCAAATGACAAAATTTCATTCTTCTTTGTGGCTGAATAAAATTCCATTGTGTATAAATACCACATTTTGTAGTTTATTTGCTCACTGTAGAACAGTGAATAAGTAATCTTAAACTGGCAGAGGCCACTATGGGAAGGGGACCAGGAAGTAGCAAGGGGTCTGGCAGAGATGAACCAATGTGGGTTGCAATACATATGTGCATGGAAGCAACACTAGGAATCTCTCTGTATAGCTATCTTTATCTCAAACTAGCAAAAACGCTATGTCTTTCTTATTATTGTTTATGTTTTCTCTTCAACAAAATTGGAGAACAAGAGGGCAGAACAGGTCCTGCCTGGAAGTGGTGGGGGGGTAACCTAAATAATGTATACACATGGGAGTAAATGTATGAATAATAAAATAAAAAAACAAAAAAATGAATGCTACCAAACTCATTCTATGAAGCCAGTATTACCTTGACACTATAACCAGAAAAGTACTTGACAAAAAACAAACAAAAAATAAAATTACAGACCAATTTCCTTGATGAACATAGACACAAAACATACCTCCAAACCAAATTCAACAACACATTAACAAGATCATACACCATGATTAAGTTGGTTTCATCCCAAGAATGCAAGGATGGTTCAACATGCGTAAACCAATAAATGCAATACAGCAAATAAACAGAATCAAACACAAAAATAGCATGACTATCTAAATATATGCAGAACAAGCCTTAGAGAAAATTCAACATCTCTTCATGATAAATGCACTCAACAGACTTAGAAGGAATGTACCTCATCATAATAAAGAATTTGTAAGATAAACCTATAGTCAACAGTATACTATTAAATGGGGAAAATTTTAAACCACTTCCTCTAAAATTGAGAATGAAACAAGGGAGTTCACTTTTTCTGCTTTTATTCAATATAGTCCATGGATTCCTAGGCAGAACAATAGTGGAAGAGAATAAAGAAAAGGGATACTAAAAGGAAGGAAGAAGTCAAATTATCCCTATTTGCAGATGGCATGATCCTAGACTTAAAAGACCATATAGATGCCACCAAACCCTCTTAGATTTGATAAGCATTTTTGGCAAAGTAGCAGGATACAAAATCAGTAGCTTTTCTACATACAAATAATGAACAGGCTGAGAAAGAAATCAGGAAATCAATCCCACTCACAATAGCATCATAATTTTAAGTACCTAGGAATAGGCTTAATGAAAAAGGTGAAAGACTTCTACAATGAAAACTACTAAACGTTGAAGAAGAAATGAAGATGACACTAGAAAATGGAAAGACCTCCCATATTCATGGATTAGCAGAATATTGTGAAAATGATTAATCTACCAAAAGCAATCCACAGATTCAATGAAATCTCCATAAAAATTCCAAATGTCAGTTTTCAAAGAAACAGAAGAAGCAATGCTAAAATTCATATGGAAGCACAAAAGACCCTAAATAGCCAAAGTAATCCTGAGGAAAAAGAGCAATGTTGGATGTATCACAATAGTTGACTTCAAAGTACACTACAGCAATAAAAACAGCATGGCACAGGCACAAAAGTAGACATGTAGAGCAAGGAATATACTAGAAGACCCAGAAATGCTCCCCCTCGGTTTACAGCCATCTGATTTCCAACAAAGACACCAAAAACATAAGCTGAAGAAAACACAGCCTCAACAAATGGTGTTGGGAAAACTGGATATCCACATGTAAAAGACTGAAACTAGATTTCTATTTCTCACACTGTACAAAAATTAATTCCAAATGGATCAAAAATCTAAATGTAAGGCATAAAACTTTGAAACTACTAAAGGTAAACATAAAGAAGACCCTTGAACATATAGGCATAGACAACATCTTTCTGATTAGGTCTCCAATTGCTGAGGAAATAAAAGCAGCAATTGACAGGTGGGATTATATCTAACTAAAAAGCATCTGCACAGTAAAGGAAACAATTGACAGAACCAACAGACAACCTACAGAATGTGAGAAAATTTTTGTCAGCTATTCATTGGATAAAGATTTAATACCCAAAATATATAAAGAACTCCAAAAATTAAATAGCAAAAGAATAAGCAATCTAATTGGTAAATGGGAAAATTAATTGAACAGACAGTTCTCAAAAAAAGAAGTACAAATGGCCAATAAATACATAAAGAAATGTTCAACATCCTTAGACATAAAGGAAATGCAAATCAAACCTATACAGAGATTCTGTCTCACCCCAGTCAGAATGGCAATCATCAAGGTAACAAACAACAATAAATTTGGGGGAGGATGAGAAGGAAAGGAATCTTTACACACTGTTGGTAAGAATATAAATTAATGCAACCACTATGGAAATCAGTATGGAGGTCCCATACTGATTAACCTTAAACTAGAACTACCATATTATCTTGCTATAACACTCCTGGGCATATATTCAAAGGAATATAAGACTGCATACAGTAAATATGCCTGTACACCCATGTTTATAGCAGCACTATTTACAATAGCTAAGCTATGGAACCAGCATAGGTATTTATCATTTTATGAATGGATGAAGAAAATGTGGCATATATATTCAATGCAGTATTATTCGGCCATAAAGAAAAATGAAATTATGTCATTTGTAGGACAATGATAACTGGCATAAGTTATATTGAGAAAGACAAATATTATAAGTTCTCTTTAATATGCAAAATCTAGGCCTAAAAATGAATGACACAAGTTTAAAACACTGGGACTATCTGGAAGTGGGAACCAGTGGGAGGGCAAAAGGAGAGGGTAAAGGGGTGGTGGTGAAGGTAATTGAAGCCCTTAATACTCGTGTATGAAAATAGAATAATGAAACCCATTAAAATGTTCAAAAAGGAGGAAGGGGGATAGTAAATAGCAATGGAGGGGGTAAATTTGAACAAAGTACATTACATACATGTATAGAAATATCACATTGAAACCTCTTTGCACAATTAGTATACAATAATAAAAAAGAGAGAGAGAGTAAAAGAATAGGGCCCAGAGGGAAAATGATACAAGATGTATGTTAGTAAGTAGTAAAATGGATACTAGGTAGATGTACAAACAAGGGCAAATGGCCAAGGAGCACCTGTATCCAATATACTAGGCCAGTGTTTGGGGGAACATTCACAGAGAAAGGATCAGTAACAGATGTAGAGGTCTCCCATTACTCATTTAGCCTAGAGCAGCCTACAGGGATCTAACAAGGCTAGATGTCAGACTCTGGACCTCAGTAGCCTCAACCTCGGTGCAATTAGAGACCAGAGTATAATTGTAATGTGACTTGCCAAAACCTTGGCTTAAACCCTATCATGTCAGCTCAGTATTAATGATTGGGAGAAATACCATGGTCTTTCCTTGTTGGATCAGTGATCTAGGCCTTGGGATCTAAGCCTTGTGGTTTCAGCTAAATGACATAGCAAACTAGCACGATTCACTACATTGACCTACATGTTGGTAGAAGCAGCTATCACTGTCCTCACATGGGTGCAGTAACTTGGCAGAGACTTAAGCAAGCCTTTCAACTTGAATTAACTGTCAGGTGTACTGTGATATAATTTTCTTCTGTAGAGCTCTGCAGAGCATCTCCTTTCTTAAGGGGGACCAAGTTGCAGAATGTAAGTCTTAAAATAAATTAACCCTTTCCTTAAGGAAGGCTATTTAGGTAAAAATGACTCTGAGAGTAAAATTTGGAATTAATATTAAGAACAGAAGACAAATTATATATTTTAGTAAAGGCAAAGCAAGAGGCAGATCTAGTAGGTTTAATCAAAGAACACAATTCTTTACTCCTCCATATTCGCACCCTTTGCTATGTGACTTTGTAGTTCCTCTCACAAAGGCAATTAGAGCATCTGAAAAGCCAAAAATACATCAGTGCTGCTAATTAGAGTAAATAAAACAAGTGTCATTAGAAAAGGTTCAAGAAATATCCACGCCCATATAGACCTTGGTGTTATTATGATGTCCAAGTGTACAGTCTCCATTTTGTCCTTAGTAAATCTTTTTTAAGGTAACAAAGTGCTTCACTTCATATTGTAAACAAATATTTCTTTATCTTTAATAAAGGTATATAAAGATGATAATTGTATTAAGATTATTCATATCCACAGGGACTTGAAAAAGAACAAATACAACTATGTTTCCATATCACCACAACTTCTATAAGTCTTAGAACAATTCCATCAAGCTAATGACACTTAATATATATTAGTGAACATTTACTTAAGATGGAAGAAACAAAATCTAATGAAATAACTCCCCTTTGAGGGAAATTGGTTTATTACTCAGGACACCATCAACCTTGGGAATTAGACAATTTTTAGGTCTAATACAGACATTTAAAGGTTCTTCCTTTGTTTTGTTTTGTTTTTTTGTGGTGCCAGGATTTGAACTCAGTGCCTACACCTTCAGCCACTCCACCAGTCCTTTTTTGTGATGGGTTTTTTCAAAATGGGGTCTTGTGAACTATTTGTCCAGCTTGGCTTTGAACCGTGATTCTCCTGATCTCTGCCTTCTGAGTAGCTAGGATTACAGGTCACAAAATCATTCTTTTTGGGAATAATCTAGGTAGTATCTAAAATCATTTCAAATTAGGCCAGATAATTCTGTGTGTTCTGCCTTAGAAATAAAAGCTAAAAAAGAAAGCAGGAAAGGCCAGGCAAGATGGCACATGCCTGTGATACAAGCTTCTTGGGAAGCAGACATCAGGAGACTTGTGGTTCAAGGGCACCCGGGCAAAAAGTTAGCAAAACCCAATCTCAACAAATAAATTGGGCATGGTGGTGTGTGTTGGGATTTTAGTCCCAATTATGTGGGAGGCATACGTAGGAGGATTGTGGTCCAAGTCAGGCCCCATGGAAAAATACAAGACCCTGCTTAAAAAATAACTGAAAACCATAAAAGGGCTAGGCACATGGTTCAAGTGATAGAGTGAATACCTAGCGAGTATGAGAACCTGAGTTCAAACTCCAGTGCTGCCAAAAATGGGGCAACACTTAAAAGCATATAACCTAATTGTATCATTTAAGTAAATAAGTATCCAAGGGTTAAAACAGATGAGGAGGTGGGTCATTCCAAGTTAGGTAGCAATTTAGAAGAAGAAATAGTAATTTTATGTTATGCTCATCATGAAAAGCTCCATGGAGAAAATATGACATATATTGGGCATCAAATTAAGGGAAGATTTTAATTGCTAGAATGAAGACAGACAGGCTGCCCCTGCCAAGGAAAATGGTGGAAAAAAAGGAAAACTTAATAAAAATAAATGTTAGCTGGGTGTCAGTGGTTAATGCCTGTGATCCTAGCTACTCAGGAGGCAGAGATCAGGAGGATCACGGTTCGAAGCCATCCTAGCCAAACAGTTTGCAAGCCCTATCTTGAAAACAAAAATCACAAAAAAGAGTTGGCAGAGTGGTTCAAGTGGTAGAACACCTACTTAGCAAACATGAGGCCCTGAGTTTAACCCCAGTACCATCAAAATTAAATAAATAAATGTTATACTGTTGGAATGATATCTCCTTACACCATGGATAAACATAAACTTTACTCCAATTACATATATGAAAATTAATGTCTTCACATGATTTAGAGTACCTTAATTTGTCACTGTCGAGTAGGGAAATTTGTTTGTGGCCTGATTGTTGCTGTTCTGTTCTACTCTTTCTGGACACAGGAGCTTGCTAATATAAAAAGCATGCTGGAGATCAACTTGAAGGACATGGAGCAGAGGTTATTACTGTGAACTGCCTGCTGTGCTTAACTGTTCTAGAAAAAGTGATGTGATTCAGGTAAGGGTGTCTGATAGGGCACAGACTGTCCAAATGTTTCTGTGGTCTTTGTTGTAATGCCTTCAGCAGAAGATGCTGATGAGTAGATATCTGTTTCTTTGACATTGAACATTGAATTTGAAACATTAATTCATAATATATGAAATACTTCATCCTTCTTCCTGTTACAGTGCACAAGTCAATCTCTCAGTGCACAGACAGCTGAACTAGGAGCACAGAAAATTTCTCTCCTCAAGTATTCATAGAGATTTCACTCATGGTTGGGTCAAAGAACTGTTGTAGAAAATCCCACTCCAGGTTTTCAGGGTCCTTCACCTGCATCTAATTCAAGGGACTTTGGATTAGGAGACAAATACAGCAAAAAGATTTAGGCTCAAAGCTCTCTATGTTGTGCATGTTTTTCCCCATACAGTGCTCTAGTTACTGTTTCAATTTAATTTTTCCACTGAAGAGTAAAACAGCGCAAACATTTTGTGTGGTTTCCCAAAAGGCTATGGGGAAATAATACTTAACTCCGACACATGATGTAAGATTGTGCAGTTAAAAGTTGACAGGAGCCAATATTCACAATGTTATAACTCTCTTCCAAGGGCCCTTACTAAGGGATCAACTCACAGTTGGAAACTGCCTTACAACAAAGACATTTAGTGGGTGGATAACAGCAGCAAAATGTGCAAAATGCTTAGAATATCACTTGCAACTACCCAAAGAGGAATGCTCTCTGCTGAGGCTTTCCCTAGGGAAAAAATGTTCTTCAGGAATAAGGGTCTGAAGGGATTAATAACTAGAATACACAGGGAGCTCAAAAAACTAAACTCCCCCAAAAATCAATGACCCAGTGAAGAAATAGGCAAAAGAACTGAACAGATCTTTTTCAAAGGAAGAAGTACAAATGGCTAAAAACCACATGAAGAAAATCTAAGCATTCCTGTCCATACAAGAAATGCAAATCAAAACTACCTGAAGATTGCACTTCATTCCTGTTAGAATGGCTACCATCAAGAACACAAACAACAAGGGTTGGTGAGGATGTGGGGAAAAAGGAACCCTCATACACTGCTGGTGGGAATGTAAATTAGTAACTACTATGGAAAACAGTATGAAGGCTCCTCAAAAAACTAAAAGAAGAACTGCCATAGGATCCAACAATACCACTCCTAGGGACATACCAGAAAGAATATGTCAGGTTACAATAAAAGCCCTGCACACTCATGTTTATTGCATCACTATTCACAATAGCTGAGCTATGGAAACAGCCAAGATTCCCCACTACTGATGAATGAATTAAGAAAATGTGGTGTTTATATACAATGGAATTTTATTCAGCCATCAAAAAATGAAATTTTGTAGTTTGCATGTAAATGGATGGAACTGGAGAATATCATCTTCAGTGAAGTTAGCCCGGTTCAGAAAGCCAAAGGTCACATGTTTTCTCTCATATGTGAAATATAGACCCAATGAAAAATACAAGCAATATTATGAAAAACAGGTTACATTAAGGGGAGGTCACGTACGAGAGAAGGAGGGTAAAAGATGGAAATTAAGAAAGTGAATATGGTTGATGTACTTCCTATACAAGAATGTATATAAAATTTTACAATCTGTTAAAATCACCATAAGAAAGGGACTAAGGTAGAAAGGAGAAAAATAGAGGGAATGAATCAATTTGGGTTATAACACATATATATATATATATATGTATATATGTATATATATATATATATGGAAATGTCACAATGAAACACCCTGCAAAACTATCTTAAACAAACAAAAATGTTTTTTATTTGTCAAAAACAAAGAACAGGAAGGTAAAACAGGTCCTGTCTGGGGTTGGTCTAGTGGGTGGGGGAGGATATAAGGAAAGTGAGTAGAAGGGTGCATGTGGTGGAAATATTATGTACCCATGTATGAAAATGGAAAAATGAGACCTGTTGAAACTATTCCAGCAGTGGGGGAGGGGGGGTAAAGGAGAATGATGGAAAGGGTGAATTCAACTGTGATATATTGTAAGAACTTTTGTAAATGCCACAATGTACCCCCAGTACAACAATAAAAAATAGTAATAACTAAAAAAAAAGAATAAGGGTCTGACAAAAAATGTTTTCATTATATTTGAATTCCATAGGAATATTTCATCATGTATCTGAGGCTAAAAGTAAGTCAGATGTGGGTGTTATAGGCACATCCTGTTTTAGGCCATTCAAGTTTATGATACACTTGCTATTTTCTTTTCCTTACTACAAATTTCCTCATTGGCACTGCAATCTATGTCAATAATATCATTTGGTAAATGAATACACCTCTATAACCCACTACTTTCATTCATATGTGCTCCAAAGACATCGATCTCATAGAATTAGCAAGCAGAATGGAGGTCATCAGGAACCAGGATAGTGATGGAGGAAAGAATTGGGGAGATGGTCAAAGGTCAATTAGATAAGAGGAATAAATCAAGGGATTTATTGTACAACATGGAGACTAGAGTTAATAATAATGCTGTATTATTGAAAATGAATATGAGAGTAGATTCTTACTGTTCTCACAACAAAATGGCAACTATATGTGGTAATACATATATGTTAACTAGACTGACTTAGCTACTCCACAATGTATATAAATTTCAAAATATTTATGTTGTACACAATAAATTTGTACAATTTCATCTTTTAATTCAGAAAAATCTTAGTATGAACAATTCACCCATTGAAAAGTCAGTTATTACAACAACTGAGACTATTACAATTTCTACTGCAAAATTGGTTTCATCATGAGGATAAAAGAAAACCTAAAATCTTCTAGATGATTATATGGGGGGATATATTTATAGTACCTGGATAAGGCAAAATTTTCATAAATAAATCTCTAAAATGCAAACAGCACTAAATAAAATAAAAAACAAATTAACTTGGACAACATTTCAAGTTAAGAACTCTTCATAAAGGCTTGGGAGTGTAGATTAGTACCAGAACACCTGCTTAGCATGTACCTAGCTCTAGATTCAATTCACAACATGAAAGAAGAAGAAAAAAAAAAACTGTTAAGAAGAAATGCTCAACTTTATGACTAATTAGAAAAATGTAAATTAAAACATGTTATTAGGACTGGGAGAATGGCTCAAGTGGTAGAGTAAATGCCTAGCAAGCACAAGGTCCTAAGTTCAAACCCCAGTACTGCCCAAAAAATGCCATTAAATATTCAGAAAATGAATAAAATTTAGAAATCTAACATTACCAGTAGTTGGGGAAGAAATGGAACAATGGAAACTTTCATTCACTACTAACAGGTGCATAAATATTAAAGCATAACCACATTGAAAAGTGATTCACCATTACCTAGTAAGTTGGAGATGTGTCTTGTATAAAACATGACCACAGTTCTTCCTCTTCCTGTAGCATATCCCTTTTACGATAGAATCCTGCTGCTCCAACCATAGGCAGACTCTATTTCTCTACTCTCATTATTTTAGCTTGGCTTTATGACATGCTTTGACTCTTAGAATAAGGTGGATGTGATGCTGTAGGAATACTGAGCCTAGGCCTCAAGAGACCTTACAGCTTCTACTTTGCCCCCTTGCTGCCATAATACTGTGAAGTAAAAGAAAAATCAAGCTAGTCCTTAGGGAGTAGAGAACACGTGGAGACAGAGCTCTTATCAACAGCCAGCACTGACTGCCAGACACATGAATGAGGCAAGCTTGGACTGTCTCATTGTAATTGAACTGCCAGATGATGGAAGCCACACGAATGAGCCCAGGAGAGACCAGCAAAATTATGGCCCAGCTGAAACCAGCCCAGATTACTAATTCATACAATTTATAGACAAATAAAATTGGGGTTTGCTCTAAGTTACTATGCTTATGATGTTTTATACACAGGAACAGATAATTTATTCATTGTTCATATCCTTTGACTCAGAAAGTCTACTCCTTGTTATATTTCCTAGAGAAGCTCTCCAGAGAAATGCAATTGCCCCAGAAGACAAACACCAAAATGTTCACAGAAGCATCATTAATAATAATCCCAAACTAGAAAAATATAAATTGTGCTATGTTAATAACATAGAATATAGTTTTATGATTAGCTTTGATCTATACATATGTTTTATACACTTTCCTGTATGCATGATGTATTTCACAACTTTTCATAATGAAAATAGTCATCTTTATATTTAATGAAATAGGCGAGCAATTTAATTTTCAGGAGCAGCCAGTACAGCAGAAACACAGATGCCCAAATATCACCAATGCCCTAGGAGGGCCTATAAATTAACTTTAGCAAAGATAGATGAGGCTGATTTACCAGGAAAGGAAAAGGTTCTGATTTAATAGAATCTGTCAACTACCTTGACATCAGGCCAAGCAAGGCCTCCCCCAGATTTTTGACCTCTTACACAAATCTTTACAGCACTTTAATGTACTTGGTAGTGAGGATAAGTGTCAGTTTGGCTCACAGAGCAAATGCTCAAAGGCAAAGCAGAGGATTCAGTCATGGTCTCTCACCGCCCTTGAGACCAGAAAGTAAAAATGAGATGCCACATTCTTTGTCACCCCCAAGGTTCTAGAGAAATTAGTACTCTAAGAATTAATCTATGAAATCAACACATAATGGATTAGAGTACATATCTTTAGTTACCGTGGTAGATTAGATCATTATTCTCAATTCTTCACTCTTCCCTCTCTTTCCTTAGAGTGTTTACATCTGTGCTCTTTCCAGTTTAACTTCTCCTTTGAGAAGAGCATATTTCCCCACTCTATCAATGCTGGGCTTGGCCTTGTGACTTTATCTAGTTGATAGATGTGGAGGATGTGACAGTGTGACAGTGTGACAGTTCCAAGCCAAGGCCTTAAGAAAGTTCACCTGTTTCTGCTTGCTTTCTTGTGCTCCTGTCATCGGCCATTAGAAGAGAATATTTCACAGAGCCAGCCACCCCAGCCCCCACCCTTGCCTCTAGAAGACAGGAGGAACAGACCTGAACCTGACCAGATTTTTGTTGTCCTGTCTGGCCCATCCAAACTGAGTCTACGTCAGCTAAATTGTGGCTGACCTACAGGCCTAGCGCTTGAAAATATGTGATTGATACAGTAACCACAGAGATTTTTTAAGTTGTGTGAAACTGATTACTACAGTCATCTTAAAAAAAACATCTCTCAGGCCAATGTCTATCAGAGTGGGAGTGGCTGGCCACAAAACATAGAAAAGAGATAATCTGAAAAGCAAACGCCATACCTATCCAATGTCCACTCAGAAGTGAGGTAGATTAGACCTAAGG
Organism: Castor canadensis; assembly: GCF_047511655.1. Taxonomy (NCBI): domain Eukaryota; kingdom Metazoa; phylum Chordata; class Mammalia; order Rodentia; family Castoridae; genus Castor; species Castor canadensis. The sequence continues at coordinate 120,293,262 of NC_133405.1, forward strand.
ATGCAACCTTTCTGATCTACATGTGAAGGCATATATTTAGCAGGGAAATTGTCACAAACATTAAATATTTATATTATACAACCAACTCTTTTTTGCTTTAATTCCATATTCAAAAAGAACTCTGTGATTGTAATTTGGCTTAGTGTGTAGCTTTCATACATGGATAGAATATGCTAGTTGTTGGGATAATTAAACAATATGACATACGTGTAAGGAACTGCTGAATAAAGGCCACGCCATGTGTAGAAAAGAAAGATTTATTGATGCACAGACTGCCGGGCTGACGCTCAGGTTCAGGGTGCAGCAGTTTTGCTGGAATGGGTAGTGGGCTTTATAAGATGGACTACACTGTAAGGGAGGGAGGGTGTTCCGCCCAGAGAACAGCTGGGCCACTGGCCACCATTTATCTGTGATCACCAGGTGGAATGGGTCGACATGCACAGCTAGTTGAGAAATGAGAAATTCCTGTGGTTTTGCAAGCGGGGAAATAAGCAGGAGAGTTTTGCAAGTGGTCATATATCAGGGGGTCTGGTTTCAGTGTTAGCCTCGGGACCCTCTGCCCACCCCAAGAATGCCAGGGACCTAACAATACATGAATAAGAATGTGCAGAGCCTTGAACACAGTAGAGCTCAATAAACTGTCATTTCTTTATGACCTTCCCAAATCCCACTAGAGTCCTCTCTCAAATGAAAGCAGTATTTCCCACTGCCTACGGCAGGAATTTCCTTAGAATCATACCTTTAATGTATAGTTGGCATGTAGAAAGACTTTTACCAAGATATGTGGGCATTTTTCAGTATTTATAACCTCACCTTCTAATAAGATTTACCAAAATATAAATAGATCTGAAGTCAAACCCATAGTTCCTGAATGCCTGATAAGACACTCCCTCCTTATGATTTCATTAGGCATGAGTCTCTCATTCTCAATGAACGTTAACTTTAAAAGCCTGCACATGTCTGAAACCTTTCTCTATTATCCACATTTAATTCTTATCATAATCAATGAATTGTAAAAAGCCATAATGACAGAGGATTTTTGAACAAATTCCAAAATAATGCAACCACGTGCATAACAATTCTGTGATCTTTTGCTGCCCAGGTGAGTTTGTATAAACTGATTAATAAAGCCTTAAATTAGAGTTTAAAGCCCAAATTTGTTTTATATGATGTGGTTTTCATTTGCAGTATATTTGGTCATTTATCATTGTTATTCATATCTGACAGAGGGCAAATACTTTCATTTTACCTGTGTAGAACCTACAGTCCTGGGATCTAAATGAATCTATCTCTTGGAATTACCAAGATGTCATAGATAAAATCCAGAACTCAGACACATAGTCATGTTTGACTAATTCCCTTACACTCATGAATTTTAGTTACTTAGGGATAATATTGTGTGGGATATTGGTGAGTAACAATTCTTAAGGTGAAAGTTTCTACTACTTGTTCACTTTATATATCACTGACGCTTACTGTAATCCAAAGTGGCATATTGATAAACTCCTGGGAGTACACAGCAGGAAACACATTGGACTCATTAACCAGGAAGTGGCTCAGTTAAAGCAAAGATAGATCATGAGACAGAGGCCAAAGCAGAAACACAAAGTGGAAAGGAGGGGTGTTGCATTCTTTAAGAAATAGTGATTTCAGTTGCTTGCAGTAACTAACCGTCTTAATCCCAAAAAGCCATTCAGTCTGTCCTTTTGTTTCCCATGGAGAACCCAATCAGAGCATTCTGAATAAACTAAGAATAGTAACTATTTTCTTAAATTAGATGTCTTTAGGGCTGCCTGTGCACAACAAACAAATCTTCCAATTATTCTAATATATAATACTCAAATGATTAGGAAAAGTAAAGGACTATAGCTTTTTATTAAGCACCCACTAAAAACCATGACATACTATCTCCATCTTGCAGAGAAGAACAGAGATTTAAAGAGGTTAAGTTTCCAGTGGCATATCACTAGTAATTGGCCCAAACACCGTAAAACTCGGCCTTCTTTGACTCTAAAGCACTTGTTCTTTTAATTATGTGCTCAGAATAAAGAGTTATTAATAGATGATGTTCCATTTAGAATTTAAAAATTTGCTGTTTTGTTATTTAACTTTATTAAATCATTCTCAGTGGTAAATATATTAATTTGAGAAGTGAGAGAATCATTTTGTGATACTTCTTAGAACATGCTATCTTTGATTGCTCTCCCATTCTTTTTCAAATAAAATCACCAAAATTTTATACACAATTTTAACATCTCTGGTGATTATTTACTCTCTAGAAAAGTTTGTTATTCTTTTGAGTGTCACCTTTGATCAACTGGAAAATTCCAGGCCATTCTCTATGGGTCCTGGTAGCAATCAATACATTTTTTAAACTATTGACTTTCTGAAAGCTTGTGGTACGCCTGAATGGCTTCAGTTGTAATCACAAAAGCCAGACGCTATTTGTCATTATTTTGCTATGCAAAATTTTGCTGGCTCTTTCTTTTTTTTTTTCCATTGGCATGTCACATAACACCCTCAAGGAGAGAAAGCTAGGTGGAAGTTTTGGAACCTTTTCCCTCAGTCTTCCAGGAAAGCTTTAAACTTTTGGCAGTGAAAATGCTAAGGTTCTAAAACTTTCTTAAGAGCAGTCAACACAAAAACAGAATTAATGCTGCAATGTTTAAAGGCCTACAGACAACAGTGAGCCACAGAGTTCAATTCCTTTAAAGCTACACATTCATTACTTCTGTCTATATTGCCCACATGATGGGCTATCTGCCTGTATCTGCAGGGAAAAGACAGTCATCAACCCCCAGCATAGTGCATTCATCATCTCCACTAGCAGCAAATGTGAGATTCTGCTTTGTTTTCCATATTTTAAATACTAAGTCCTGCTGCCTTTTGGCAAAATTAAAACAACAGCTAATGCATTTCTCTCTAGACTTATGGGGCATTAGCTAAGAACCATATGTTAAAAGTCATTGTACTTTCTGAGTCAGTATTAAAATAAGCAATTTTTAAAAGAGAGGTCTGGGAAAGAGACTATAGGTTCAATGGTGGTAAGGGGTAATATATGGAGAGGTAAAGAAAAGGGGGAAGGAAAAGAAAAGAGGAGAGAACAGAAGGAAAATGTGGAAGAAGGAAAAAGGAAAGAGGAAACAGTGACTATGATTCATTTCATAGGTTATAGATATGTATGTACAGGTCAATGATTTCCCTAGAATCATATTTTTAATGTACCTTTTGGCCCTTGGGAAGAAGACTGCCAGTTATGTGGCTCTGAGAAGCCTTATGCCTACAAACAATTCTTAAACAAAAACCTTATTTCACCTAACCAAAATAAAGAGAGCAAAATAGATGGAATTGTTTCTCCTTCCTCCTACATCTATTTCTACCCTCTGCATACTTTATGTCTTCTTTCCTGTTTCAAAACCCCGTGATGTCCTTTTCAACATTATTTTATGCAGAAAAAGTTAAATAGGGTGAAAGAAGAAACAGAACTCCACAGTGTTATTTACCTAAATTCTCTTTAAGGGTGCCCAAATGTATGCGAAGAAATTAACAATGTAGGGGATGATAAGCAAATAAATAAAACCTTAACAATGTACAGAAAAAGCACATAACTTTTAAAATCAAAAGAAATCATTGGTATAATTTTTTTCCAATTATAAATCATACCTAGCCTGGCACCAGAGGCTCACGCCTATAATCTTAACTTCTTAGGAGGCAGAGATCAGGAGGATTGTGGTTTGAAGCCAGCCCCGGAAAAGCTGGTAGAGTGGCTCAAGCAGAAGAGTGCCATCCTAGCAAGCTTGAGGCCCTGAGTTCAAGGCTCACTACCACCAAAAAAAAATCATACCTTTCTTCTCATTTCCAAATTTTTTAGAGACTGTTCTATTCTTTTAGGTACAAATACTGTGACTTTATAGTCCATAATTAATATGATTATCCTTTTGAACACTTTATTAGGCTGGGAGGATTTTATATTCTATGATAGATTTTCCCAATATGTTTATTTCTTTTATGTTATTTTCTTTTAAGTTAAGGTGTACCTCTTCTGGAGTTAGATGAAGCCAGAGGACAGGTGTTAAGTGGTAAGAAACTAATCTGAATGTATTTGTTTGCCTTTCAAGGGAGAGGGCCGTGTTGCTCATGTATGTGTTCTGCAGGTCTCTCTGAGAAGAAAGTGAAAGAGTTAAATAAACATAGAAAAGGGAAGGAATACTTTTGTAAATGTCACAGTATACCCCCAGTACAATAATATGATAATAAAAATAAAATAAAATTTTAAAAAAGAAAAGGGAGAAAGTACCCTAATAAAGCAACATTGAGATTCAGTTCTCTGAAGGTGTGATGTCAACTATTGTTTGAGTTGTCAATTTCAGATTTCACATCACTGATACAAGTCTGGTTTCAAAAAAATCTAAACTGAAGATGCAAAATCTTCAGCCTGCTGGATGCTAGGAACCAGCTCTTATGTACATGCTTATAGCCTAACAAGGATTTCCTTTACATGGAGTAACAATTCAATTTGTTTCATTGACATTTTTTGGATATGTAATTGTCAGAGCTTATTTTAATATCCCTACTGCCAAGAAAAACAATTTTGAATACTTACTATATGAAATGCTATCTTTCATTTAATTCTTACCACAACCCAAAGGTACATATTATCCAGCAAGGTACATATTATCTTCCTAAAGTAAATAAGATACTTGCTATGATTGAGGTACTCAGAAAGCATCACAGAGGTCTACAATATGCTTTGCTTTAGTTTGCCTGGGAGTGAGGATAGCTGGGAAGGTTGAAGAGAAAAGAGAAAAGAGTTAACACGGGGTTAATCCAGCCAAGGCTGAGTATCTCATACAGTTGCAGCAGGAATGAGAACTCTCAGTGGGTACCTAGAAGAACAAGTGAATTGAATGAAGAGTAGAATATAAAGGATGGGGAGATAAAGAATTATATAATGGAGAAAGCACTGACCTCTGAGTCAAAAACCTAATTTTAGTTCAACTCTGCTACTGAATTTCTGAGTAAAAGTACTTAAGCCTTCTAAGCACTTCTGTTTAGTGTGGCTAGTAAATACAGCGAGCATTAAGTGTTCAGATTGGTTCTAGTGGCCTGATACTGCATTCTACACTGAAAATAATAGGCTATCTCCACTGGAAAGTGCTTTTTCTATTCTAATTGCGTAATTCAATTGAAAGTTCCCTCCTCTTTATGAATGGCCCTGTTGGCCACTCTTGATTAGCCCACTATTGCCCAGTGATCTGAAACATAGACTGTACAATCAGACTTCTTGAGTTTGTGTCCTGGTCTTATCATTTCAAACTATAAGACTTTAAATAAATTACTGTCCCCACAAGCCTGTCTTCTTATATACAAAGTTTGCATAATAATAAACAATCTATAAATTTCACATAAAGCATTTACCATAATACCTAAAACATACTGAACACTCATCAAGGGTCAGTTGTTATTCTTATTATAACATCATCTGAGCCAAGAAGTTTCAGGCAGCCATGTTCCTGGATGTATAAAATGCATCCCAGCCTGACCCCTAGATTCCCATACTTTGAATACATAACCCAAAAAATTCTCCATTATACATAACTTGTTTCAACCAGATTTTTGTTTTCTATAATTAGGAGGCTTAACATGATGAATATGGTAAGCTGGGAAAATTTAAAGTTCCATGCAAATCGAGATGTAACTACTTTACACTTTTAATGTATTTAGGACACTATCTACAAACCTCACATTTCTCCTATAAGAATATTTTAATTTCTTTATCCCAATGCAACAGGAACCATTACAAATAACTATGAATTAAATAGTCTACCTAAAAACATGGGGTAAAACTGAATCGATGTGGTGATCTCCACATTTCACTTTTAAAATACTTTGCTGACACTTACAAAAGTCAAGCTGTAGGGAAAGAAATCTTTTAATGTTAAAATATCCCTGTGTTTAAAATTATACTCTTTTAGGGGGTAAATTCAACTGTGATAAATTGTAAGAACTTTTCTAAGTGTCACAATGTACCCTCAGTACAATAAAAATAAATAAAATTTTAATTTTTTCATTATTTCTCAATGCAAAAAGAAAAGGTTCTTTAAATGTGTTCAAAGTGCAAAATGGAGGGAAAGTCACAAACTATCTCTACAGGACACATATTATATTGTGGTTCTTCAATTTTAGCATGCAGCAGAGTCACATGGAGGGCCTTTGAAAACACAAATTGCTGATCTCCATCCTCAGATTTTTCTGACTTAGTAGACTTGATATAGAGGTTAAGAATTTGTTTTTCTAATAAGTTTCCAAGTGATATTAATGGTCCAGGGATGACAATTGGAGAACCATTGTCTTAAGTTACTAATTCACTGGAAACATTTAACCTAAGGGAGTCTAAGCTAAAGAATCTATTAGCCTTAGATTATGCCTATATTTCTTATTTAAAGAGTAAAAATGTAGGTTAAAAGATAAATTTTACATGTCCTCTATCCCAGAATTTATTTTGCCAATGGGTGTCTCTGTTTTAATCATGATTTCATTAAGGTACTTAAAATTGGTATTTACTAGTTAAACAGGTATACTCATTTATTGCTAATAATGGCATTAATTTCTTTGAAGAGCAATAAAGCAACACATAATGGTTCTCGTATCTTTTAAAATAATAATTCCACACCTAGGAATATCAAACAAAAAGAAAAAGATATATGTACAAAGATGTTAAAATTTTATCTATAGTAGTCATAAATAATAAACTATATAAATGCCCAACTTTAGGGAAACAACTTAATAAATTATAGTTATACAAAAATAATTTACTATTGTATAACCATTAACACAATGATTATGAATATAATGTAGAAACATGAAGATGATTATGATGTAACATCAAATATAGAGTAATGCTAAAAACTATGTAATGATGAATTCATACAAAAGTTAAGGTGCAAAAATTAAAATGGATGTTTTATGATGGTTGGTGTGCTCCATTTTATTTTTTATACTTGCTATTTGGACATTATCTCTCATCTTCAAACTTGCTGGTCTACACTGCTCTATAATGCTGAGACTCTTTTCTACTCCTCTGTGCGCTCTTTTAGTCTCTACTTAGAGAGAAACTGAGGCTGAAGGAGGAAAACAGGACTTGGTTTTTATGCTTGTTTCTAGTTCCTCATCAGAACACAACCAGCTAAGTTATACTCCTGTATATATATATATATATATATACCAGTACTAGATGGCTGGCACCTCATCCTCATATAGCTGAGTTTCAGTCCCCTAAGACTCCTTCTCTAAGGTGTGTTTAAGTCATTCCAACCTCTTTCCCTTTTTCCCACAGTCCTGGGAACCCCCAACAGTTTCTTGCTGTTACTACCTCTAGTATAACTCCATTTTCTCTTCACTTTGCATTTTTGATCCTCTAATACCTAGTTTACAATTATTTTATTAATTTGTATTACTTAAAATGCTTGATGTGTAACTTCTTCTAAGTGGACTTAGATAGATTGATAAACTTTTCTATTGTATTATATTATCTTTTAAATTAAAAACCAGAAAAACACAAGAAGTCTCATCGATAATAGGCTGATGAATGAAAAATAATTGAAAGAAACTTTAAATATTCAACTGAAATGCCTTTATTTTCTGGAGAAAACAAATCCAATTTATTTTTTAAAACCTACATTTTTACTCTTTAAATAAGAAATGTAGGCATAGTGTAAAGCTGGTAGATTTCTTAGCTTGGGCTTCCTTAGGTTAAATGCTTCCAGTGAATTAATTACTTAAGACAATGGTTCTCAAATTGTCATCCCTGGACCATTAGTATCACTTTGAAACTTACAAGAAAACATAACTTTGCCTTGTGCCACATAATAACATGAGGTACTTTTGATCTCCTACAGGCTGATTTTAGTGTTTACATTCATTTTCAAAGTAATCCACAGACCTGGTCTGGACCTCCATGTCATCACATGTCACCTAAATACATGTTCATTCAATAAATACTTACAGAGCACCTTCTACGGGCAAAAAATCTGTGCTATGTGAAGGGACACAAATCTCTTAACTTCAAGAAAACCAGTAGTTAAAAAAATCATGTGATCAGTGCAGTGATAGAAATAGGCCTAGGTTTCCATGGAAACAAAAGGCATCTTTTGTTTGTTCAGACCACCTTCTCTGGTACCTATTGCTTTAGCAATAGTGAGAAGAATTTACTTGGATAGAAAGGGGGTTAAAAAAAAACACAAGAAAGGTCTCCCATGGATAAAGGGCATGGAGAAATGAAAAAGTATAGCATAGTCTAAGATCTGTAAATACTTTATGGTACTAACAAGGTTAGCATGCAACAAAGAGATGGGCCTGGTTCAGGTGGTGAAGAAGTTTGGAGCTATTAATGGATTTTTAAACAATAGTCTTGATAGAATACTTGGTGCCTAGCATGGGTTTTGACAATTGGCACATTGAGAGTGTAGCATGGTCTGTTGTCAGTGTAAGTTGGATATGTTCCTGTCTGGTTCTTAAACTGCCTTTCTTCTACCCACAACTGCAGTCCGTCTTTACTTGCTCTATATTGATTGCTGCTTGATATCTCCAAATCCTTGTTTACTTTGGCCTTAATACTTTGACATCTCTATTGATTTCATTTTCTCTACCTCAAAGCCATCCCACTTCCTCTCATAGCTTGCCTCAAAGTCTATGGGGCTCTGCTTATTTCAGAAATGGATCTATTTGTTTCAGTCCTGTATGATGCTCTATACTCTCTCTGACACCTGATCTTGATTCCAGAAACCCTGCCTGCCTTTCAGGAAACCTGTGGCAGAGGATTAGATGTTGAAATGGTATAGCATTTGGAGATAAACACATATGAATTTACATCTTTTCTCCAATGCTTACTTGTTGGATAGAGACAATATTCACTAAATATTCTATTTGCAACCCCATATTTACAGTCTTCCTGCCAGTTAGGTGGTATCTCGTGGTTCTGTCTAGTGAGCAAGCAATTAAGAATAGTATGCCTTGCCCATCACTTCCACCTTTGCTTTCATGGAAATATGTTCTATATAATGTACATATAAGGTGGCAGAGCTTCTACCATGTTAGATCTCTTAGCAAATGTATAAAATAGAGCCTGTCACCAACCTACATTGCCTTAAAGTCAATAAATTGCCTTTGGCTCTACTACATGTGTTTCTGCAGTATGAATTAGTTCACATCCAATTGGTAAAATGAAGAATGATATATAATATATAACATATATTATATATATAATTGGTCCATATGCCATTTTCCCAGCACAATAATATTTTGTCTACTCAATAACAGGATCTAAATACCAAGTACCACTGCTCAAGAGATTTATGCTAGAAGATGGCAGATTAGACACCTAACACTTTCCTGTGTTTCCACAAAATTAAAACAAAACCTTGGGATTTTGTTTTTGTGACTGTAGGGAGAGCCTGGTGGTATGGAAAAGCAAGAGAGGGCAAAAATAAACAGTAGACAAAGAACAAGGGAAACTCATTAATATTGAACCTTAGATCTATAAAAGAAAGAGTCCTAACATAGAATGCTAAGCAAAATGGTAGAGAATAGGGAGAAAGTCCCCAGTGGGGATGCAGGCAAAAGGGAAAAGGAAACTCTCCTTGGGAGACCCCACAGGCACACAAGCTAGGTATAAACACCTGGTACTCTACAAAATAATAAACTTTAAGACAGAAAATATGCATTCCATGTAGCAAGCAGATGCCAGAGAAGAAACCCCTTGCACTTCCCAATTCACTGGGAGTCATCTGAGGAGAGATATTAAAGATAAATACCTCATCCCATCCTGGGAGAGCAGAAGACCCTGAAATTTTATACCTCCAATCTCAAAAAGCCTCCAATTGCAATGGTTAAGTAAATGATCACCCCAAAAATCTATGTGGACCCATGAAACTAGTTGGGACTAGGACAAAAATTCAAGGAAACTACTTGGGTAGAGAGTATAAACACATCAAAGCTGCCACACTAAGAGTAACTGCCAACATAACACCACCTTGGGGCTCAGGAGCAACCTGGTGCAAGTTGAGTGGGGAGGAAGTTGAGAATTGGTGTGAGGCTGAATGATATGGAAATTGCATAAGCCAAAAGCCAGAGCCATGCTCTGAGAGTGATTGCTGCCACAGTGTGGCTCTGACTTTCAGGTGTGACCTGACAGGAGCCAAATTAGAAGTTGGCAAGAGCCTGAATGACCAGGGAACATGTAAGCTAAGAGAAGAGTGAGGTAGAAATTGGTAGTAGACTGAGTGACATGGAAATCTCCATAAGTTAGTGGGGAGAAGTCCAGAGTCAATCTGAGTAAGGAATGAGCCTGAAGTAAACTGAGAGGTTAGGAGTCACCAGCCCACAGGAGCCAGGTAGGGAACCATGCCAACTTGCAAACAGCATTTTTTGTCTTCTTGCTGTAGTAGGAATCAGGCTCAGCATCTTGCAAGTGCTGGGTGGATGCTCTGCCACTGAACCAAACAAAATTTGCCACTGAACCAGCAAAATTGTAAGACAAATAAAGGCAAAAGAAAATAACAAGCAGTACTGACTGAAATAAATGTGGGGAAAAATCCCATGGGAATCAGTAAATACCTTTTAATAATAACTCAAAACTAAATGGTCTTAACTCTGAAACCAAAAGACATAGACTGACTAATTGGATTAAAAACCAAGATCCAACTGTTTCTTTTCTATAAGGTACATACCTCACAGGCAAAGATAAACACAGCTTAAAAGTGGAAGGATGGAAAATGATATATTAAGCAAGAAGAAGTCAAAAGCATACATCAAAGAGATAAAGAAGATCACATATTAATAAAGGGAACAATCTATAATGAAGATTAAACAATCAGAAATGTATATGCACTGAATGTTGGTACACCCAATTTCATAAAATAAACACTACTGGACATACAGGAAAAGATAGGTTCAAATAGAGTAATAATGGGTGACTTCAACACCCTCTCATAACTAGCTAGGTCATCCATACAAAAACATTAAAAAGATACCTCAGAGTTAAACTTCACTATAGATCAAATAGACTTCACAAACATCTACAGAGTATTCCATGCAATCACTGTAGAATATACATTCTTCTTAGCTGGCCACAGAACTTTTTCCAAAATAGATCACATTTTAGGCCATAAAGAAAATCTTAACAAATACAAAAAAATGAGATAGATCCTAATAATAAAGGAATAAAGTTAAAATTAATGGTAAAAGAAACTATAGAAAATATACAAATACATGGAGATTGAACAACACACTTTTGAATGATCAGTGGATCAATGAAGAACACAGGGAGGAAATTTTTAAATTCCGAGAAGCAATGAAAATAGAAACACAACTAACCAGAGCCTTTGGAACACAGCATATGCAGGGCCTAGAGGAAACTTTACAGCTACAAGTGCCTACATTACAAAATCTGAGAGATCTGAACCAAATAACTTAGTGATGCACCTCAAGTTCTTAGAAAAACAAGTACAAGCCAAACCCAAAATCAGTAGGCAGAAAGAAATTATAAGATCAGAGGAAAATTAATGAAATAAAGACTACAAGAACAATAAAAAGAATCAATGAAACAAAAAAAATTGGTTCTTTGAAAAGATAAGCAAGTTTGACAAACACTTATCCAAAGTAACCAAAAGAAAGAACTAAATTAATAAAATTGGAGATGAGAAAGGAAGATACTATATCAAACACCTATTAAATTCATAGGGGAAGTTGTTTGTCCTAAAACTCAGTGTTGAATGAGGATATGACCCATAATGGAATCAAATGTGATCAAGTATAACCCTAGGTGGGGATGAGAGGCAAATGACTTTCTCATTTTGCTGAAATGGTAGGTTGGAACCAAAGAGTGCCTGAAACGTCAAATTTGTGAAAGAGGTGACAAAAACAATGGAAAACTGTTCTTTAGCTGCTTTGTCATTGTGATGGAATACCTGAAATAAATAACTTATAGGAGGAAAGATTTATTTTGTCTTATGGTTTCAGAGGTGCCAGTCTAGCATGACAGGGAGGATGGGGTAGAGTAAAGCAGTTCACGTCATGACAGTAAGGAAGCAGAGAAAAAGGGAATACAAGAAGAGGTCAGGGCAAGATATAATTTGCAAGGACATGACCCCAGTGACCCAGTTCCTCCAACTTGACCCTACCTCTTACCTTTTTAACCACCTCCCAATAATTCCTTCATATTATGAGTTTATGAAGGGATTAATTCATTCATTGGGCCAGAGCCATCATGATCTAATCATTTCTGTAAATGCTAGTACCAACACCCCCAGAGGTGTACTTTATTAATCCCCTAGACATCTCTCAATCTAATCAACTTGATAATCAAAGTAAACATCACATTGGAATTTAAACAAAGAATAGGCAAATTAAAAAAGATCTCCTTAAGCAAATTTTGCAGTTCTTTTTCAAAAAGTTCATGCTGTTAGCTGAGTCTCTCTCTCTCTCCTCCAAGTGGTCTATCATCCACAAGGTGGCAAGCCTGACTTCTTTATATGACCACCTCAGGGCTCTAAGAAGAAGGGAGCAGAAGCTACATCTCTTGAGCCATTGACTCCAGAGCTTGTACATGCCATTTCTGCCACATTGTATCAGTCAAAGCAAGTCACAAGGTGAAGCCAGATTCAAAGAATAGAGAAATATACCCTATCTCTTGACTCAACAAGCAACAAAATTGTGCTGTATAGGGAGGGATTGTTATGAATAACTTTGCAAACAATAAACTGCTGGATAAGTGGTCACTTATCTAAATGCAGTCTTCTATTTCTTTCTTCCAAGTAGTTAAGTAACTACTGATCTCAGGTTTCTTCCTCTCTGGGATCTTTCTCTGGTATTCTTCTATAAGAAGTAGGATGAGACCTTCTTATTCTCTACAACACCTCTTTCTACAGTGTAGCTATTTGGGAAAGCCAAGGTTCTCTCTTCCTCCCACAGGAGCATTTAAGCTATCAAGAGATTCCACTTGTTATGGTTTTGTCCCCCAAAGGCTCATTGTTGACAGTTTGGTCCCCAGCTGGTGGTGCTACGGGCAGGTGTTGGAACCTTTAGGTGGTGGGGTCTAGTGGGAGGAATTTAAGTCATTGGGAGCATGCTCTTGAAGAGGATATTGGGACCCCATTCCTTTCCTCTCTCTTTCTTTGCTTCCTGGTAGCTATGAAGTGAGTAGCTGTGTTCCACTATGTATTCTCTGCCACGATGTTCTCACTTACCATAGGCCTAAACATGATGGACTGAAACCTTTGAAAGCATGAGCCAAAATAATTATTTCCTCCTTTGACTTGATTTTCTCAGGTATTTTGTCATAGTAACAGAAAGAAGACAGCCTGAAGATCTGAGGATTAAGGGAGAAATGAGAGACACATGCTGTACAACTTATAGAAGCCAGCATTTGGGTAGTAAACAGTTATCCAATGAATAAAATGGTGATTCTTTGATGTTCTTCATGCTGTGTTCTCATACATATAGTTTCCTCAGGAACATCATAGAGAAGAGAATTATCCATTTATTGGTGGAGCTATAATACTCGTTTTTCTGGTCTGCTTCACTATAATGACATGTAATGGAAACAAGGCCTTACCATCATTCTTCACAAATAAAAAATGAGCCCTCCTTTGTAAAGACTTCCTTGATCAGCAATCCATCTCCACTTAAGCTTCCACCCTACTTACTTCCTGCCTACTCTTTCTATAATTTTATGCCTCTTATACTACACTGCACTCATTTATTTTGGATGTCTTCCCCTAAGGGATTATAAGACTCAATTCATATAAATTTTTCTAATGCTAGCTACACAGTATTAGCACAAAGTAGGAGTTCTAGAAATGCTTGTGAAATATAATTGAACTTAACTTATTATAATAGTAATGTGATTTCCAGTTCTTCAAATTAGAAACTAACAGTTATGCTAATTAGCTCAGAGTATCTTCTGCTAATTAGCTCAGAGTATCTTCATATGCAAAGGAAACTTTAGCAATAACTCCATTTTGCAAGAATAATCTAAGGTGGAAAACTTCCTGGAATGTATTCTACAGATAATATAATCCCTCTCAGTTTTATTTTCACTGGAACACCTTTTCTTTCTCTGATAAGAAAGAAGGTGCATTTTGGGGAGATATGTAAGAAGAGTGATAAAATCTAGGATTAATAAGCCCTTAAATCAGAATTCTATGTCCATTAGTGATTTGTATTAAACTATTAATTTCTGATACATGAGTTTATAAGGAAATATGTTGTTTAACTTGTCAAAGAGCATTCCTTGATTAATTCAGATTTTAAAAGATCGTATACTTAAAACTGAAAAAGAAACATACAGCCATTGAGAGTCATGAATAGAATAGATGTGTAAAAACCAGGATTGAGGCATAAGAAAAATGATAAGAAAAAAATTAAAACTTTGCAATAGACTTCAAATGAGAATGAGAAATAGAAATTTCTCACTTCTCACATTACTTCCAACTTTTCCATCAATGAAAATTACCATCAAATTGGAAAGGGTATAATAAACATCATTAAGAGGGACTTGAAGCCCAAGATAAGAAGTGACAAGCACATTTATTGTTTTATTATTTTGGGCAGTACTGGGGATTGAAGCATGGGATCTCATGCTTGCTAGGTAAGTGCCCACAGCCCTTTTTGCCTTTCAGAAAGAGTCTTATGCTTTTGCCCAGGGCTAGCCTCAGACTGTGATTCTCCTACCTCTGCCTCCCAAGTAGCTGGGATTATAGCAATCTCTGCTTTTCTTGAGATAGAATCTCACTATTGTTTTTTGCCCAACTGGCCTGGAACCATGATCCTTCTGTCTTCTTCTCCTGAATACCTGGGATTATATACATGTGCCCAGTTAAGAGCCACTTTAAATGAGCTTGTGTCTCCAGGACCTAAATGATTAAATGCAAAATTGGGAAGGTGGGAAAGAAGGATGAGAAAGGAAAGAAGTATTTATTGAGCTTGTCCTTTGTTCTTGGATATTGCATTCTGAGTGTGTTCCGTGGACCAGCAGCATTAGTCAGCATCTCAGACCCTACCGCATAGTTGTTGTATTGGATTCCAAATTTCAACAAGATTCTCAAGTGATTTTACATATATGCAAAAATTTTAAATGCTAGTCTAGCTAGTGTGTGTGTGTGTGTGTGTGTGTGTGTGTGTATACACAAAACCCTATGGGGTCAATACACAAAACCCTATGGGGTCAATTTCAATTTCTGTTATTATAGATAAGCTCAAATAGGATGAATGACTTGCCCAGTGTCAGAATTAGCAAGTAGTGAGTCTAGAATACAAATCTTTGTGGAATCTAGCATTTCCGAAGTCCACACTACAACCTGGACTTTGGGACAAAATGCTTTCTACCATAAATAATTTATAGAAATGAAGATACACACCCCCTAGTTATTATTATTCATTGAGAAACAGGAAGAAAAGTTAAAATTCCCCCTGAAGATATATTTATTTTGAGAAGGAAGAAAATATCAATCATTCAACCTATAGAATAGAAAGTTCAATATAAAGAAGGAACTGGGAAAGAATGTGAAATTCTATGTTCAATTCATTCACTGTTTATTGAGCATGAACTATGCCTTTCTGGCACACATCTAGGAACTTGGGACATATTTTTGAACAGAATAGGCAAGGATTTCTGCTCTCATGAACTCAACATTCTTGAGTGGGACACCAAATGAGACAGTTAAGTAAAGAATTAAAAAGAATTAGTCTATGGAAGGAAAATGGCAAAAAAAAATTGGAATACAGGAAGAGAAAGAGTTACGCAGTATGCAGTATGAGGCAGGATAAAAAAGGGTGGGCATCATTTTAAGAAAAAAATTGAAGGGAGAGAGTAAGTCAGGCTGATATCTGGGAGAAGAATGTTACAGACAAATATGCAGCTAGAGTCCAGACCCTGATGTGGAGAAATATTCCAAGATAGCAAGGAAGTCAGTGTGGATAGATCAGTGCTGACAGTAAGAGAGGACATCAACTGGCAATGAGGATTAATCATGTAAGCACTTGTAGGACATTATGAGGACTTTGTATTATATTCCAAATGAAATGTGGAACCACTAACAGATTTTTAGCAGAGGAATGGCAAGATCTGATTTTAACTTTTAAACTTTAGAAACTAGACTATAAGGGGCAAGGACAGAAGCAGGGTTACAATTTACATACAGTAGAACAATATCTAAAGCAGGGTTATATTTTAAAGTTAGAAGGTTTGTATCTTTTTACTGTTTCATCAACAGAGCACAGAAATATTGGCTGATTTTTGTTTAGGAGTCATGCTGAATGAAAATTTTAAAAACCATTTTGTGGTAGGTTCAACTTTCTCATTATGATCCCAAAGGACTAATGAGAAGAAGCTATAGAAAAATGAAGTTCAGTTAAATATATGCCAGGATTTCTGTAAAGTAAAAATCCTCTCTGACACTAGACATCTTGCATAAATGTGGACTTAACTACATGTCAGTAGCTGTTTTTAAAGGAAATACAGGCACATGTTACAAAGGACATCCTTTCAGATTCCTTCCAACCTTGCAATTCCATCGTCTAAATCCCACCAATGTAACTTCATTTCTAGAGTTCTATCTAGAGCAGGTCCACAGGTGATTTGTCACAGAACACTCTGCAATAGTTTCAGCCATTGTTTGAAAGACACCTCCTCCTTGGAAAATGTGCCTCCACTTATAGCCCCATGGTGACATGTTTGTCCCAGGTCCCAGATTAACTATGAACTATAAATAGAGACAGAGATCAAAAATCAAAGTCACACAGACCAAAATACCAAAGGGCCTTTTGTGTAAGAGGATAGCATTGCTTCCACTCTCTGCTCTGTACTTTTCTTTTCACTCCACTTCAGGGTTTACTTGACCAGTATCATAATGTCTTTATGGCTCAGAGGAATTAGTGATTAACAGCATATTGAGTGTATTCAAAGGTTGAATTAATGGGTAGTTGATTAATGGGTCCTGTCAACATGAACAAAGTCCCTAATTGCCTGTCTGTGGTTTCTGGATCTGGGTAAGTATTTTACAATGGCAGAAATACATACATAGTACATTTCAGTCTCTACCTCAAATGTGAGCCCTAACCAATATATCCAAACTATCCTTTGAACAACTGCAAACATAGTGTCTGCTTTCTCCTATAAGACGATGGCCACACATATGAGAGAGATTCTTTGGGAACTATTATAAAAGTTTTGCTTGTTAGTTTCAGAGTCCATGATTCCCAGGGGATATCCATTTCTCCCTGAGTTTTGCCACTATCTTATCCAGGTGTTACCTCTCATCATCCTAAACCCATGAATTAAATGATATATTTAACCATGATAATTAAAAAACCCAACCCATATAAATGAGTGAATAAAACCAAGCCAGAATAGTTTCAAGCTAGGAATAACTACTAAAAATCCTGATATTCCAATAAGTAAGTGAGAAAAGTAACTCCATAGCCTTGTTTTGCTTCTCTATGGCTCATTCAATGATCCCTTACCTTAAGCCGGCATT
Source organism: Castor canadensis (assembly GCF_047511655.1). NCBI lineage: Eukaryota > Metazoa > Chordata > Mammalia > Rodentia > Castoridae > Castor > Castor canadensis. The sequence continues at coordinate 120,310,796 of NC_133405.1, forward strand.
TTAGGAGAGCAGGATTATTTTTCTAAGTAAGATGATTCAACTCAACCAAGAGATCTAAGAATTTGGTAGCTACTCCATTTATGTCTGAGGTTTGCTGATTTTGCTTCCCTCTATACTGTCAGCTTCTAGTTTGTTTTCACTTTTGCAAAGTCAAGTACAGAGCTACCTAGTTAAGCTGCTTCCATATTCCTAACTCACAGAAACTGTGAGACATTTAAATGTGGATAGTTTAAAAGTGCTAAGATTGGAAGTAATCTGTTAAACAGCAATAGACAGTTAATACAGTAGAATTTCAGATGGCCCAATTTGGTCATAGTGAAAGGAATCACATAGGAGAATAATAAAGCATGAAAGCTGGGGTGATATCACAGGGTATATTGAATGCCATGCTAAAGAGTCTAGAATTTATCTTAGGAGGCAATGAGGATCCTATGGATATTTTTGAATAGGGTTGTTTTCAAAGGAGTGTATAAAAAAAGAGACTGGCTTAGCAAACCTGCATGAGATAGATTAGAAAATGAAAGCATAAAAGTAGGAAAAAATGTATCTTTCACACAAACATCCCATCCCAGCCCCATGTCCTACCTAATCATACCAAATCCATTCTGCCCTATATATGCTTTTCATACACTGAATTAACTTGAGATAGATGGCAAGATTCATAACCAATTTATTTTTTAATCCCCTGACTCATTTATTACAATGCCTTGCATATAGTAAGTACTCAGTAATACGTGAATCATGAATAAAACCTTCCTAAATTCTCTCCACTTCCTTGCAAACGGAATAATGTTCCTTTCAAAATATTTTGTTCATAAAACTACTAGACCAAATCTCAAATATTACCATTATATTACCGATTATATGTCTTTTGTCTCCCCCATACAGTGTGAAGTTCTTCAGAGCAGTCAGGATCCACTACATAATTTTTGAAACCAAAAGAAAAGGCCCTTATTTTGAAATTACTAAGAATTTTTAAGACAGTGATGGGATGGGAAAGAACTTCCAAGTGGAAGGCCCTATATGCACAGGTCCACAGGTCACAACTCAGAAAGCAGCCTCAAGGTCAGTAATTCTGTCTTGTGTATTGTTTTAGCCATGGTTCCTATCATGAGACTGTTTGGCAAATGTTGATTAAATATGCTGACTGAACAGTGATGGTCAGGAGGGTTAAATAGAAAGGGAAGGTTTACTTGGGAGAAGTCTAATGTAAGTGGAGTCTACCCTATGGTTTATTTAAATGGTCTGCTGAAGACACAGTCAGGAGTGCCATCTGCTGTTATTGCCCCTTCTCTCACTTAGGCTGCTCACCCTGAGCATCAGTGTTGCAGAATGTACAAATAGATACCTGGTCCAAAAGCCTTGTTTGTCCTACGATGATTCACACTTTAGGGCACTCTGGCTTTGGTTTGATTCTTTATTATATTTCCCTGATGTAATGGCAATGGCAGTGATTTAATATGTAAGGAGCAAAGAGCTGAAGGATTTTTCTAGGCAGAAACAATGTATTGACTTACAAGACAGTAAAGGTTGGTACTCATAAACAAGGCTGAGTGATTCAAAAACACGCTGCAGACAAATCCTAGTTAAATTTTTTAAATTTTCAAAAGGGCAGAAAAGTGTATATTGATCACCCTCTCTGAAGGATGGCACAGACCTCAGAGATGAGCTATAACCATAAAGAATTGTTTTATCTATTAGACAGGAAATTTATTGAATTCCTTTTTACCACAGGTAAGTATCCTACCCACGGAACACAAATATTTATCTTAATATCTGAACAATGCCTCCCTGAGAGACTAAGGAAAATAAGCTACTTGAAAGACATTAGTCCTTCCCCCATCTTCCCTCTCATTTCAGGCAAGTTGCAGCCACTGTTCCAGAGCTACAGAAAAGCTTAGCAATTGTAATGGTGACCCCCAGTGGCAGCTGCTTGTAAATGAAGGACTCACTCTTTTCTCTGCCAAGGATATGAAGTTTTTTAAAATGCTTTCTTTAAGAAGGACATTGGCAATTTTGTTGAACTGTAATAAAACCTAACTGCATGTTTGCTCCAAAAGAACAATATGTTCTTTTCCACTTTGTTGTCACAGGTTAGCTACATGGGTTTTCCTTTCAAACAAGACCTTTTTTTTTTTTTTAAGTAAGAAGCAGTCTCTGGAAGGCCTGCTCAACAAAGATGTAATACTGCTTTTCTTTTCTCCAAGAGAAAGATAAAAATGAGCCCTAATATCAAACCTGTGTTCAATTGTACCTTTGAATATTCACTAGGTTCTGAAAATCCACTTTAGTGAGAATTTAACAGGCAGTCACTTATGTAAGTCCCACTGAACTTTGGAAAGATCATTGATATGCAGCTGAACTCTGGAAAGATGTGGGGGTGCGGTGGGGGTTAATGGCCAACAAAAGTTAAAGACACTGGGCTTACCACTGGAAAGTCATATTCAAACATAAGACAAAAGAAATCAGATCAAAGAAAACAAAAATTCAATAACAGAGGTTTGAACAGTAATTCTAAATAATGAATTGTAGGATTCTGTACCATATTCAGTTTTCACAGTTTGGACCTTTTATTCAGAAATACAATAAGGGGGATGAAACAACAACCAGCTGTCAACATATTAACTCCTTGAAGGCTCTATTTGACATGCAGGTACCCTAAAAAACATCCTTAATATGATTTAAACTATTGAATTTGACCAAACAGGTATGTTTGGCAGGCCAAGCTAAACTGTGGTTCTCAAACTTTGCTGCACCAGGGAGACTCTTAAGAGTCTTGAAATCTAGGCTGCACCCCAAACTAATTACATCATAATTGCTAGGGCACAGGCATTGATAATTTTTAAAAGCTCACTGATCTCAATAAATTCCCATGTGCAGTGAAGGATGACTGGTCACCTTAGTTTGACATTGGATTAGTGTATCATTTACCTAACATTGTTTACCTATCTTAAAAATATCGATGTTATCTGTTAAGACTCTCTTATGATCTAACTTGGGGAGTTTTCTTTTTTAATCTCCAGATCAATTTCACAGAATTTCTGTGACCAGGATCCCACCAGGCATCAATATTTTAAAAATTCCCCCAAGTGATTTCAAAGTGTGATGAAGGTTGTAAAACATTGTACATCCAAATATTGAAAAGGAATAAAGAGCTCTAACTTGGCATAACTAAATCATTTTAAAATGTAATGTTTATTATTGGCTGTTCTTTTGAGGCTATAAAGAGATATCCTCAAGAACTCTTCGAAATACAGAAATAGACTGCCTTCTAAAATTAAACACATAAAGGTAGCACGTAAGGCATAACATTAATGAACTTAGAGGTGGGAGAATCAGTTTGAAAAACTTAAATAAACAGCCTTCTCCAAGGCTTGAGCCCTGTAGTTCTAATCCTAGCTACACATTAGAATCACATGAGGAATTTTTGAATCTTGCCAATTCCTAAGCTCCAAACCCAGGGCTTTTGATTTAATTGATTAAATTGATATATTTAAAAGGTCCCCAAGTGATTTCTTATGTGCATCCAGCATTGAGAACCACTGCCACAGGCAAATCAGGAATATGTCAGTATGCCAAAACTGCAACATAAACCATGGTTTTGAGAGAACTCTGTAATGAAACATAAGTGAAAGTAATGAAGAAATATGAAATTTCAACAATGGGTATATAGCTCTGTCAACAAAAGTGTTTGACAAGAGACTTCATATACCCTGATCCCAGCAGTAAAGAAACTCCTAAAATGGGAAGATTTTTTTGCCTATTTTAGCTAAGAGACTTTTCATGACATTGTCTTTAGCTTTATTTCTTACTCAACAAAGCAAACTTTGGGTTATATAGAGAACTGACCATGAGTGAGGGTGCACTTATGCAAACACTGAGCATTCAGTGCTTTGATTATTTCTCAAGGTATCATAATCAGTTGGCATGCTAGTGCCAGTCTCTATATTGTGTACATTTAGCCAAAATCTATTCCTCAACAAGGTCATGGCCAAGCCCAGCCACCTTCCCTCCTAGACATGTTACCACTTTCATCTACAAAGTGTAATATTTATAACTTCAAGCTTTTAAATTAAGGAACCATATCTATTCATTGTTTTTGAAAGAATATAAATATTGAGGCCTTTTTTTGTTTTACTTTCATTGTGTATACAAATGAATGACTGTTACTAGGAATTAAGTTTGAGGTAATTGATAATACTTTCCCATAATTTTTCTCCAGTATGTTGCCCATATTCTTATGAAATTTTATAAATTCAAAAGTTCCTATTTTGTTGAGGAAATATTTCCTACTAGTAGTTTGATTCTTTATCAGAAGGGAAGGAAATATTATATACATATTAGACTTGTCAGTTTTCCAAATAATTTTCCACCTGCAGATTTGAAAATTGTAGCTATGTATAACTTTCCTCTCCACAGCTCAGACTTCTTCTTTTTGAGGATGCTCTCAGAAAGCTCAGTCTTAAATTCCACATTGTCCAGTTGTTAGTTGATTCAATGGATACAAATGCATATTCATTTATACTCTGTACAAAAATGTCTATAACAGCATCTTTATCATAAAATTTCAAATAAAAAATTTCCTTTTGAAATTTAAAGAAAGAACCTTTTTCTCTCTTGTTGAACAAGAGTTTCCTTTGACCAGTTATTGAAAATAGTACAAGTCCCTGCTTCCACTGTCCTGTCTCCATTGCCGGGAAGCTCAGAATTAACTCTAGACACAAAAACTTTGTTTCTTAGTGGGTCAAGGGGCTATTGGGATACATGGCAATAAAACAATTCAATATAAACAACACTAGCATGAGGTTTGACTATGAAAAAGAGGAAAGAGATAGTGTAATGACTGAAAAGGAACAAATTGTCAAGAGTAGGTTTGGGGATTTTGTTTACTTTATAGGATGGAACACAGGAGAGTAGGCAAAAATTAGAAAACAAATTTCTAAGACATCAGTTATCACTGGAAGCAGAATTTGAGTTGAAGGTTTAGTTTGGGCTGTGAAAAGACATACCTCTTTTTGAGACAAGCCAAAAGTTTTCACACAACCAGGTATGGTTGGAGAAGCTGCAGAAGTTAATTTCTTTATCCTCTGGTGAGATATGCAATAGTAGGCAGAGTTGTATACCAACTGAGTGAAGAGATGGTACAGTGCTAAGTTGAAACAGAGTAGATATACACAGATGCTGAAACAAATGGGGATAGGAATCATAAATTTGTAGTGATAACAAACTGAGGAACTGAAATTTTCTCTTGGGTTCTACAGAGGTCCATATTTAAAGCTCCAATGACATAGAGAGACCATAATAAACACTTGGTTTGTTCATTTCTTTTTTATGAAAACAAAGGGACAACAATGTTGCAAAATATTAAAGGTTTTGAAAAGAGAGCGGAGAAAGTGATGATCTATGAAAAAGAAACTCCATAAAGGAACTGAGAAGGGAAAACTAGAGGGGTCAAGGGACCAAATTTCTCAATAAGGTCAAAGAAAAAGGGAGGTGACAAAATGGAAGCAGAGAGCTAGAAAAACTGTAGGGTGTGGTTGAAAGTTGTGGTGAACAAATTTTTAAGATTCCAGAGGAGAAATGATGACAAGTTTCTGGGTATTTTTATGAGAAGAGGTGGTGAGTGAGATGAAAGTGAAGCTCACTGAAGTATAGGAGGTCAAAATGTGAAGAGATTTAGGGGTAAGGGCAGGGGGGAGAAATGACCCAAGCCTTGTATGCACATATGAATAATAAAACAATTAAAAAAATTTAAAAATAAATGTAAAGAAATTTATTTGTTGTATAAGTCTTCATTGTTAGCTTTGCCACAATGATGGAAGAATAGAAAACAATGCTGTAAGCCAGGTATCAGATGGTTAATGGACAATGCCATGGAGAATGAGACCAAGAAGGGTGGCAATAAGAAAACTACTAGTTGAAGCAGCTAAATGGCATGAACTCCAGAGGACTCAGCACGAGAGTACACAAAAGTCCACTGGTGAAGAGCAGAATCTCTACTGAGAAAGCCAATCCAAATATCCAACCCTGAATTAGTAGGTAGAGAGGATGTATTGGATCCACTGGGGAGAATTTAGGAAAAACAACTTACCATTAAAGGATTTGGTTAGGGTAGGGTAGCAGAAGGAACACTCTGTGAGGAGATTGAAGACACCATGAAATGAGTTTCAAAGGGCCAAGAGGAAAAAGATTTAGACTGAATAAAAGTGAAGAGAGTCAAGAGAGAAGAGAGCAGTGTTGAAGTTAGAACAGAGTAAAGAATGGAACAAAGCAAAGGAGAATGTATTTGGAAAATTAAGTTCCCCAAAACAATCATTCCCAGCATTACTTTGATGGACAAGGGATTCAAACACCTGTGACAGTCAGTTGTGGCCTTTATCAGTTATGTTTCTGAGGAATTCATTTTACCAGACTTTTCATTTTTGTTCTTATTATCAAAGCCTTATTTTCAATGTGATTTTAATGGTAAACATTTCAAATTCTTTTTGGAAGTATGATAAAATATTTCTATAAAAAATAAACATTTTAGAAAAGTAAAACTTTAAGTGGCTTAAAGTTGGGCTCATATTAGAATATGATTTGTCACTAACAGTATTAATAATGATTGTTAACATTTATTGAGCAGAGATTGGACCAATGGTTTTTTTTTTAGTGCTGGGCATGGAACTCAGGGCCTCATGCAAGGGCTCTACCACAGAGCTACCCCTCCAGCCTGGGCAAATGGCATTAAAATATCAATTACTTCATTTACTTCAGACAACTGTAGGAGATAGCATTTTTGACATGCGTCATTCCCTGCACCTAGTGACATTAAGTAATTATTGACAGCTTGACAATATGCATCTACTTTAAGTCATCATTCTTTTCCTACTGGCAAATAATTAACAAGATGTCTACTTTATATTTTGAAATTCAGAAGTCAAATAGGAAAGGCTTGTTGCCCAAGGATGATATGCTCCATAGTAAAAGTGGTGCAATACCAAGGCTCAAGGTGGATATTGTGGATTATGAATTCAGAAGTCTTAGGATTTCCAATTTGGGTAAATGCTATTCTTCATTCCAGTGGTTCCCTCATCACTCAGTTTTGTAAGAACCAAAAACTCCATCAACCCTAAATACCCAAAATGCAAATGCATCAAATGTGCTCATTTCTGAAGAAATACCTTTCAAAGTTATGTTTTACTTTTGTTTTGTTAATTTTCAATTTAATAAACATCAAGAACTATGATAATGTTATATGTATTAACACATCACCCCAGATATATTCTTCTCTTTCATTGACCTTCATTCCTCCATTTATAGGTCTCAAGAGGGAACACAGAAATCCTATGCTTCTAGAAATTTCATACCATCCCTCCTCCTACTTAACAACTTGGCCTCTTCCATATCCTTTATTTTAATTGAGATCATTAATTTTAATGAACAACCATTTACTTTTTATTAGTATGTATTAATTGTACAAAGTAGCTTCCTTGTGACATGCATATAATGCACTTTGATCAAATTCACCCCCTCTCAATCTTTCTGATACCTTTAAGTATTTTTAAGTACCTTTGGCACTGTACTGGTTTAGTGGTCATGAATTCCTTTTATTCATACTTCTTTAGGTTTTTTCCTCTATCTTTATCTGCATGTTCTAACATATCTATCTTGTCTTTAAGCACTGATACTGTCCTCAATTTGATCCATTCTACTGAAGAGACATTCAGCTGTTATTTGACTTACTGAATTTTTCATTTCCAGGATTTTAATTTGATTTTTTTGTCAGGATTTTTATATCTTTATTAAATTCCTCTTTTATTTTTCTGCATTGTATTCCTTATTAATTGAGTTGTTTATTTGAATTCTCTGAGTTCATTCAGCTGTTTATTTGTATTGTCTTTAATTTCTTTCATGTGCTTTAATTTTGCTGCTCATTCTTATCATTATTCTTTTGAGTTCATTGCTTGAAATTGCATCCATTTCCCTATCATTCAAGTCCTTTATTATGGAATTGTTGACTTTTAGAGGATATATGTTGCCTTATTTTCTCATATTACTTGTGTTTCTATATTGGGATCTGTGTATCTAAGGCCAAATCATTGTTTGGAAATTTTAATCACCTGTAATCTTTCAGTTGAAATAGTTTCACTATTCAGGCAGAACAATGTAATGGGGATGAGGTGTTATTTCTCTCCACAGCAATGTGGATATGGCTCAGTAGCCAAGCTTCATCCATGTGCTCAGGAAAGCAGGCCTGATCCCCAGCTCTGCTCAGATTGAGGAAAACTAGCTGGAGTTTCTCGTAGAAGGGCCAGCTTTCTGCTTCTGGGCTGCTTCATTGTAGAAGCTTCTTTTCTTTATGTACTCAGAGCCACTGTTGGCTGCAGGGAGCTTTACAGCCTGTGATCTAGGCAGGTTTCCACATATTCCATTCACTCTCTGATTTGTGTACCAAGGTAAAGCAAGTGCCCAAGCCCTAGGGTGACCCCTGAATGCATTTGCAACTCTGTTGGTGACCAAACAGAGCCCTGAGTTCTGCACTGGATAGGAGAGAGACTTAGGTGCTTTGGCTGATGGTCTCAATGCTTGCAGATCCCATCCAGCAGTTCACCTCTCTGTGGAGAAGACCAGGCTGTGGAAGTTCTATGATTCAATGGATCTGGACTCAGGGTCCTCAGTCCCATCTGGCAGCAAATTCATATCTGGATGCAGTTCCTAGAGCAGAGCCTCAGTACTTTCAGGTCTTACCCAACAGCTGACCTCTCTGTTTAGGGGAGGAGACTGTGGAAGTCCACCCACTTGATAGCAAATACACAGCAGAATGCAGTTCCTAGAGGTGGGCCTTGGTGCTTTCAGACTCTACCCAGCAGTTCACCTTCCTGTGTGAAGGAGGAGGCTGTGAATATTATATGCTTTGGAGAGTCTGAGCTCAGGGCCTTCAAATACACCTAGAATCCAACACAGGCAGCCAGGAGGCAGGCCCTGGAGGCAGAATACTATACCAGCCACTGACTTGGTGCTTTGCTTCTGCCATGACCTTCAAGCAATGGAACTTTTTCCTTGCTAGGGAGGGTGGGGCTTCTGACCACGGTGAGCTTCACTGCTGGAGCTCACTGCTCTTCAAACTTCTCTGCAGGGGCACGTTAGACCTTCTCCCTCTCCATAACCACCTCTCACAGCTATCTCCCACCTAGACACTGTGGTAGGGTATCCTAAGGCGCCCATGATCATTCCTCATTTTCTAGCCCCAAGAGTAATTCAATCTCAAACAATAGGCCTTCTTTTTTCAAGGCAGCCTCTTGCTATAGCTCTCAGAGATGAGGAGAGTGACCAAATGTCTTTCTTCACTGAGGCAATCCTTCCACCCTTGAGCAGTGACTATCTTACCAAATCTCTACACTGCGTTTAAGGCTTGTAGGAGAAGTGGGATTATCCTGCACCTAGAATTGCCAGTTTGTCACCAAAGCCATGTGGTTTGCCTATGATCACCTCATCAGCTTCCCAGGGAACTAGGATCAGGGTTTAGAACTGTTTGCTGATTTTTTTCTGTTGGATCTGTTTCTCCGTGCCTTTCTCTTCTCCTGCCACCTCTTTCTTGAGTCCCAGTGTTCTTCCTCTCTTGTCTCCACAATAGAGTTTCTCCTATGTTACCTGATTCATCTTACTCAGAGTAAAACAGTAGATGCTTCTCAATCATCTTTCCCTGCCTCACTCTTCACTTCTATAACTATCAGTCACAAACAGGTCTCTCAATGCTCTGAAACTTCATTATTATAGGACTCTACACAGCCCTTCTGATTCTATCTTTTGCCCATCTATTACTTCTGGACTCTCTCCCCTATGCCCTCTATAACTAATTTTCAAACTTTTTGTCATAAGATTCCTGTAAACTCTTAAACATTATTGAGTACCTTCATGGAACTTTTGTTTATGGGGGCTATATTTACCAATATTTGCTATATTAAAAGTTAAAAAATGAACATTAATTTAAAAATTAAACCCATTGCATGTGCATGTTAATATAAACCACATATTTTTCTGAAAAATCTTTTTAAAACAAGAAAAAATTGAATGAGAGGAGAGGCATTATTTTACATTTTTATGTCTCGTTAGTGCTTGGTTTAATAGAAGACAGCTGGACTCATAACTGCTTGTACATTCAATCTGTTGTGATATGCTATTTTAGTTGAAGTATACAAAGAAAATTCGGCCTTACCCAGATATGTGGTTAGAAAAGGAGGAATATTTTCAGAATCTTTTCAGATAATTATGGATATTCTTTTTTAACACTATAAAAAACTCCACAAATGGTAGCTTTAAAAATTAGTTGCAATGTAGAACATGAACCCATATTAATAAACATATTTATATTCTGTTACATTAAAATCTATTCGTTCATTTTATACTTTGAATGGGTGTTCTACCTATGCATCATTTTGTAACATTATGCAGCACTCTTTTTTTTTGCCATGCTGGGGATCAAACTCAAAGCCTAGTTACATGCCAGACAAGCACTCTACCATTGAGCTACCTCCCCAGCCCCTGCTCATTTAAAAAATATTACTATAATGAATTTTGCAGACATTCTAAATGCTGATACATTTTATTTTATAATATCAAAATATTCTCTTTGTCAATATTTCTACTAATATAATCAAAAGTGCCTTTATGTATTGGGCAGCTGTTACTTTGGCAGATAAAACTTTTTCCAAAATCAAAATTTTACTTGAAAGCCTGAATTTTATTATTGGCAACAAATACTCTCCATGGTTTTCCTTGAAATAACAGTTTGATTTTGTTCAGTTTTGAGAAAGTGTATACCAAATACTCAAATCTGGGTAGTCATCATTTTTACTGTTAGTTTTTTTTCTTTCAGGTAAAAGTATTCACAGGGAAAATGGCTAGTTCAGTTGGCACCACTTTTCTTAGCCATTTCACCTCATGTAGAACATGTGTTTTATGCATCCTTCCACTTAATGATACAGAATACTTAAAGACATGCAATCAAGGATTGAGACTAAATAAACTGCTGTTCCAGAAATAATGGTTGATTGTCAACCAAAATCCCTTGCATGTGACTTGTACTAAAGGAGGGGTATAAGTGCTTCACAAAGGGAGTTTGTTACAACATATTCACATTATCCTATAATCTCTTTTCCTAGTTGAGGTACTGGAGTTTGAACATAGGGCTTCACACTTGCTAAGTAATCACTCTACCACTTAAGCCACACTCCCAACCCTTTTTGCTTTAGTGTATTTTTTAAATAGGCTCTGCACTTTTGTCCATAGCTGGCCTGAGACCTCAATACTCCTACATCTGCCTCCTGGGTAACTGGGATTATAGGTGTGTATCACCATGCCTGGCCTATAATTTCTTAACAAATTGTAAAGTTCAAGAAATTAGCTTTCTCATCTTTTACTTGTACATTACCCTTGTACCAACTAGGATGTCTCTGGCTGCAAGTAATAATAAACTTTACACAGAATGATTTAGATAACCAGTAAAAGTTGTCATGCATCAATAGATGAAATCCCAATGTAGGACACCTTTAGAGTTGATTAACTCAGGACTTGTAGTACCATGATGGGTCTCACATTTCCAACTGATAAGTAATATGTAGCATGTCTAGTGAAAAATAAGATGCTACCTTTTCTTGTCTTTTTCTGAGAATGAAGAGTCCTTTCCCAGAGGGCTTCCAGCATATCTCATCTCATATCTCATGCTATATTGCACCACATGTATGCAACTACATTAGAGGGAATGGAATCTCCATAATGGGTTAAAATTAATCAAGATTTACTCTTGAGCTTTAAGTGGGGTCACTTGCCCTACAGGGTTAATAATTACATAAAATCAGGCTTTATTCAAGAATTAAGAGAATAGAAGGGACATTGAAGTAAATGGTGTCAATGTTAGGCTACTGACTGCAAACTCCTGTGACTCCTAGCTTAAGGGCTTTTTTCTTGGCTTAAAGTCATAATCTGTGTATTGGACAAGCCAGAAGTGCCAGAGAATTAATATTCCCAGAAGCATTCCTTGACCAATGATAGGGAGTTGGTGGCTAAGTATCCAGCTTCTTGGATCTTCATGTGGGATGATCCCTTCATGAAGGATAATTTCCAGAGTTGCCTATAGTGAAAATCCCGTAATAATGACATTTTTTATTGGCTGTCTTCCTCCCTTGGTCTCATTTCTTCACTCCCTTTATCTGTATTTCCTGCTATCATCTCCCAAATAAACTATTTGCAATAGCATCCATGTCTCAGGGTCTTCTGCTTGGGGAACCCAAACCAGGAAAATAACCCTCCCACTGTCCAAAAGAATCCACTACAGTGAGAAACTTAGAAGCCTTTTAAATTCTTTGTTCTGAATCTTTATTAGCATCCTTTTATAAAAATTCCTGTTCTCCAACAAATACTGTCAGCATGAATATAGAGAGAACTATCACTCTTGTTTAAGCATGCATGAAGTTAATCATGTTTCTTGCCATATCCAGAGCTCCTTCTCAGGAAACACTTCCTCCAGTCTCTGCTCAAGGGATAACCATATGCCATATTTTGAGCTAAGGGTAGAAAGTCCATGGGCTGGAAGTACTGACATCAAGAAAAGATAAGCAATGGCAATTCAATTTCTTCTCTTGAAAATTTAAATGAGGAACTACCAATACAAAGAGAATGAGGAGTTTTGTTGTATGAGGATGAGCTGGAGTTATGAACAATTTGTCAGGGCCTTAAAAGCAATAAACAAATTATTATGAGGCAGAAACTATGAGAAAACCATAATTATGATATACTAAGAAATGATATGTGAAGGAGAGAGAAACAATAAGCAGAGGTAGAATCAATTCAAAAGGAAGCAGGCGCTATGAACAATCAAGCCAGGATAACTATAGAAAGGAGACTTGTGTAGCTGAGATTTCAAGAGCTGTTTTTCTGTTCCTAACTCTCCTTCCAACAATAATCTCTATGAGACTGGGCACTATTATAACTGAACTTGAATTTTCATGAGAATCTATCTTTTTATTGGCCAGGCCTATCCTGATGCCAGCTCACCTTTTATGAAACAGTTTGAGTAAGCTTCTAACAACCAATATTCTAATGAAAAGGCATTTAAAACCTTGATTGCAGAAAAAAATGTATTTCTTCACTATATAATGAGATGTTTAAAATGTCACTCATGTTTCACAACAATATGGATATACTTAATACTACTGAACTATATGCTTAAAGTGTCAAGAGGGTAAATTTTATGTTGTGCTTTATCACAATTACGCATACATGATATATGCTATATATTATATTTTCAAACATGTATTTCTCTATATGACATAAAGAAGAATAAATAATAGGATATGGTACATAGTTATAAAACAGTTTAGAATAAAGCATCCTATCTTGTGACATACCCACATAATAATTATATTTTCTACAATAGAATGTTATCCCTCAGTTAAGAGCCAAAGAAAAATAACCTGTTATTCTACTCTTAACTCCACATCAAAATCAAAGATATAAAAGGACTGAACATAACTGGACCTCAGAAGAGAAATTTAGGAAAATAAAATGGATTTACTTTCACCACTTTCTCCAAACCTAGGGAAAGGAGTCTAATGAGACCACCTGAAAGTTTTCATGTATTTCTCATGCAGGTTGAAAAACACACTGGATAAGTCAGTGTACATTGCTTGTCCATAAGCAATGTATGCATTCAGAATCTGGCTAGCTGGTAGCTGTAAAACAGGAGTGAAAGAAAGTTTGCTTCATTGCTGGTCATGTGCATTCGTAGAATAAATTGGGAGAAACATGCAGTCTAGACCCAAGAGAGTTAATACCTGAGAGTTTCATCTCAGGTATTGTCTAAGAGATTTTGCTAAAGGGACAAATAGAAGTTGAAAGTGCCACCAGATGACTATGTGCTAAAGAAGTTGGTAACCACCCAAGGGCAATCAGAGATATATTTGCAACTATCAAGGGAACTCAAAGTGAGAGACAGAGATCGCCAATAACGATATGAAGAGAAGAAAAAGGCCACAGGTGTCTCTGATGAACTAATTAAAGGCACTCCCAAAAGACTCAGATTGATTCATTTATATATTTATCTATTTATGCAGTGCTAGGGATGGAAACTAGGGTCTCTCAAATGCTAGACAAACACTCTACCACTGAGCTACAGCCCCAGCACTAAGACTTGGCTTTAAAAACCTGCCTGATCATGGCAGACAAGCAGAATGTTCTTGTCTTCTCCCCTTCAGCCTCCCGCAGCTCAAAACCTAACATGGTCTGAAGTTGCTTTGGGCAGAAAAGGGTTAATGTGCAAGAGGAGGAAGAAAGAGTAAGCCAGTCAGAACTTCCACCCACCTACCTAACCACCCACTAGCAATTACCCTGCCTCAAACTGACTAGGAAAAGAAAGAGGCTTTACCTTCAAATGAAGTTTAATATTTTGACAGGATAAATTAATTACTGACTAAAATTTGTTTTATTATCTAAGAGTGACCATCAAAATCATGAGACTTTTCTTAAATTTAATCAAAGGCCAACAAAAAATCCAGCCCTATAGAATAAATTTAAAGAAATAGATATTGGAAGACAAAAAATAAAATTGCTTTATAATTACATCCCATTAACAGAGCTTATTGAATGGAAAGGTTACAGATAAAAGATAAAAGTTTTTTTTAAAGGCTCAATCAAATCATATAAGCTTTATGTTTTAAAAAATAACCAAGGAAAATACCACAAACCCTTATTTAGCTAGTCACAATATTATTGATTAGCAAAGGTACAAGCAAAACAAAATAAACCAAAGCACAACTGAATATATTTTGAGTTGATATCTAAAAATTAAAGTAACTGGAGATAATTACAACATTAAGAATTTTCCCATGCAGAAAATGTAATTCTATTTTCCAAATTGCAGACCTATTATTTTGCAATTAATACCATCAAAATTCTAGGCTTTAGGACTACTCTTCCCTCAACACTATATGTTTTTCTTTCTATCATGAAGAAGACACAGACTTTAAGCCTAACAATGACAGTATTAATAGAAATAGCACTAGCACTTGCTGAGCACTCATTCTGCATCAGACTGGTACTAAGACTTGCCAACATCATTTTATTTGACCTTCTAACTGCTATTGTAGATAGGCACTTGTATTGTTATCTCTACTCTGTTAGACAAAATTGGATGCATTCAGGGTGGTATGGCTGTAGGCAGACCCGCACTTTTTTAGATAAGACATTGAGACAGAGGAAAGTAAACTAATTTGCTCAGGAGCAAGGAATTAATAACTCCCCAAGTCAAACACAGGACATATACTGCTTTAGTATGTTTTACGTTGCTGTGAAAATATTAGAACAATGAGAGGTGTTTTGGAGTATTTATTGATCTACCATCAGGCTTTGCTTTCTGACCTTGGCAGGGGTCCCAGGCTCCTTTAATACCTGTGCCACTTGGACAGATGGAGTATGGTGTCTCCTGACAGATAAAACCCACTTTTACATTGCCCTATTAGTGAACACACCTGAAGTAATTAATCCTCCCAGCCCCCAGCTATCAGCAGTCTCTTTATTAAGTCCTGAAATGGTTAAAATAAATCCTCTTTACAATTCCCATCAGCAAAAAACTTATTAACAACTAAAAATGATTTCCATATGTTCCTGGCTTGTCTGATGACAAAACTCAGGAATTATCAAAATTACTTCTGGCCATCAATCAGAAAAGCAAATGCACTTTCTACAATTCCTTCTTAATAACACTGGACCAGTTTACTGAGCAACAAGATCTGCAAACAAATACATAGTTATCCCCAGTGACTGCATGCTGTTTTTTTGCATTCTGCTTTTAAAAGAAAAAGTATTTTCCTCATTACAACCTTGATGCTTTCTACATTGGTAGATTCTAATATTTTGTTTGTAAATTATCCTTTGTACATGTGGAAACTGTGTGAGGCTGGTGCCACCTGTATAAATAAATAATATATTCTTCTGTAGAACAAGGAAATAACATACCAATGCTATATAATCATTCTTATACACATATTATCTTCAGAAATGACATTTTTGCTTCGGCTGTGATTTTGTTAGGAAATCCAATTGGGTAATGCGATCAGCTGCATCCTAATACACCGAGGGTTACAGGGAGAAGCCGGCATTCTTCCTCTTCCTTCTGTGTGTCAGGGTGCCCTTGACTGAGGTCACAGCCTGTCCCTTTCTCCCATGATTCTCAGTCCTGCACTCATTTCCTTATCACTATCCTTCCTTGCTTCTCTTCTTTTCTGTGTCCTCATTAACTTCATTGTCCTCATCAGATGACTTGGAGTGATCACAGACAGTTGATTGGTAAATGAATTACATTAGCAATCAGTTTACTTGAGGCTGACCCTGCTTCCTTGTATGTGAGAATAAGGGAGTTAGAAGGTCATTGAAAGAGAGAAAGAGATAGACAGACAGACAGAGGGAAAGAAAGGAGGGAGAAAAATGTGACATCTCAGATATTTATAGAAGTGCACCTAGGATAGAAATATATATGACAATGGAGTTATGTTATGCCATTCCCACTTAGATAATAGATCTTTGAAAAATTATATATATAACTATATGTGTATGTATATATGCATAAGAATTTTTCCCCAAATAATTTCATCTCATTTGAGATGGGAAGAAAGTAGAAGATGGGGAAAAAAAACACATCTGGACTTGATTCAGTGTGTGTGTAGATTTGAAATCCAGGCACTCTGCCCAATATGACTGGATTATGTACTGAATATGCTGGAATATCTAAATTATTTTTTGAACTCCCTGAGGCACTTCTGACTCACCAACTTATATCGAACCACAGATATTTGCATCAATGTGATTCAAAAAATATGACTTGAAAGATTTTTCTCTACAGATAAAGTGGTGTAAAGATTCTTACATCATGTTAATGATGGTATGTTATGGGCTGAATTTTCCCCCTTTCCTCCATTCATATGTTGAAATCCTAATCCCCAGTACTCAGAATGGGACTGTATTTGGAGATAGGGTCTTTACATATCTACCTGATGTCACAGGAAGAAGGCGATCACCCACAGACCAAAATGAGAGGTGTCGGAAGTTGATTCTGCCAACACCTTGATCTTGGACTTCTAACCTCTAGAATTGTGAGAAGATAAAGTTTGGTTGTGTAAGGCACCCAGACTGTGTTACTTTGTTGTGGCAGCTGTAGAAAATGAATACAGTACACCACATGATTCCAGTCCAATTCCAGGTTTCCAAACATTGAAATTGGAGTTAGTGACCCTTGGATATGGTAAGGTTATGAAAAGAACCCAAAAATTATAGCTGGCAAGTGGGAAAAAGGGTAAATTAATGAAAATACCATATTTCAGTATTTCTTGCCAGCTTTCAGAATGGGCTGTGAGTTAGAGGTTGGGACCAATAATACTATAAATGCTAGAGGCCTAGAAAGAAAAAAAAGGATAGCCTTCTTGTAATTTTCATCTATTTTCCTTTAACAAAGATATGAACTCCAGTGTTCCCTTAGGATTTTGGGGATAGAAAAGATAAAATATAGAGATGTTTGTAGACAAATACAACTGCCTAGTTTTATGCTGTGGTCTTCCTGTTTCACTCTGTATAGTTGTCTTCATCAAGAGCAAACATGTTTCCTAATACTGCACTGAAAATTGAAAGGAAATTAGGAACAAAACTCACAGCAAAACATCTGCATTTCTGACAAAGAAATCATATGAGCATGTTCAGATAATAACTGTTACAAAATTTCTGTGTTGATATAGGAAACATTCTTATACTTAAGAATCAGCATTACTTGTCACAACCATACTCATTCTTTACTACTCACATTAATACTTTTTACTGAAGTAGTTACACTCACAATTTCACAAAGTGCTTCATTATATAAGTTAAAGGCATGTGTGAATTTGTGTGTGTATATGTACATGACTGTCTGTTTATAAAGTAGAAAGCAAAGACACCCACAGGAGTTTAGATACTATGCATATTAAAAGTGACCTGTGTGAGGAATTTCTAAATTTCTCCAAATAAAATTTTAAGAATTTTCAACAGGGAATGAAGACAAAACAACCATCCTGAACACTATCCATGGTTTCTTGGTATTTCCTTTGTCTTTTCATTTTTGTCCTCCATGCTTTTTATCTTTTTTTTTTTTTTAGCTTTTGGCATCTATTGATCTTTATAGATTCTTAACCTTCTGTAACTGCACATTATTTTCCAGAGGCAGATTTGTCTACATGCCTCATTTCTATGATTCTGCTGTTATTACCCTAATAAATATTCTCCTTCATACTCACTGCAAAGTGATTTTTCTAACAGCACAAACAAATAAATGAATAAATAAAAATGTGACTTCATTTAAGTACAAGATTTGTACTTAAAAATAAGATGCAGTTGGTTTTTTTTTTTTTTGGCACATAAGATATTCACAAATCCATCAGGTCAAAATAAACAGCACATACAAAATGCCTGTTACTTACCACCAGTCTTATTTTTAAGAGACTTTTGAATAGTTGGATAGATTGTCAATCTATACATTCTCATTTGATTACAGAGAAGACAGCCTGCCATTATACCAGAAATAGTTAATATTACAACAGTAGGCACCCTAGAAACATACAACTTCTACCGAATCAAAATGAAGATCTTAGCAATTATAAGGGTTATTTTTCTTTAAGAGATATTGTTATTTAACTTCTATGAATATATTGCTTAGGTTTTTATTGCTGCATAATATATTTATACATATATAATATACATATATGCTACCACTATTGTTAAGACATGCAGGAAATATACAAAAACATAAGATATGGCCTCCATCATTAAATTGCTTACAATTTAGCAATGAGAAGAGATCAAGGAATTATAAACAAAACAAGACCAAATTCAAATAAATGCTAAAATAAAGTTCTTCCTAGATGAGTTTTGTTTTTTTAAAATAATTGACAGAACTGGAGTTCTAATCCAGGGCCTCATACTTGCTAGGCAGGCGCTCAACTCTAAAGCCACTCTGTCAGCCTAGCTGAGTTTTCAAGAGAGCAACTTCAGTGAAAATGGAAATAAATAAAAACTCAGAGAGGAGGTTAATGTGCAGTCATAGATTGACTTATTGGCTCCATTCTTCACCCTAGCTCACATCCACAGGCTTTGACATGTGACTTTGCAGTTCCTCTATTAGAAACTGAGTGTATTCCCCTTTATCTTATTCCTTGTTTTCACCAATGAAATGTTAGCAATCAAAGACTTGAAATGTGTTCCTATGCTAGGGCACGTCCTGTGCACTTCTCACATCCAGTTGAGAAGCACTTCCCCCAGGGGCTGCTGCTTCCTCAGCCTATGTTCCAGAATGAACATATGTGGAACAGACCTGAGTCCAACTTTCTGAAAGCAGCCAAACTCAGCCAGACTCACAATGTGAAGTAGAGCTGCCCAGTTGAGTCCAGCCTAGTTTAGGCACATTGAAGGCATGCAAAAAATTATTTTAGCCACTAAGTTTTCTTACATAACAATAGTTGATTGATATACTTGGAGACAGGTTATAACTTGAATAGGTTAAAGATAGACAGTAAGAAGGTAATTGCTTCTAATAGAACCTGTTTTGCCAGCTTTGAATACTAGTGTGTCATATTTCTTTTATTTACCTAATTATGTATTACTTCACTAGTCCATATTAGCAGAATTTCTGGTGTCTCCAGAAATTCCCTTCACTTGTTCAAGAACTATGATCACTAATCCAGTCCAAATGAAACTAGACGAGAACAAGAGTTTCCTCAGCCCAGCAGCCCCATTATGATTACAGTTTCCAGTTGCCAGCTCCCCTTGTTCCATCACTATTATGCCATAGTGCTATGAAAACTCATTCCACGGAGATGGCTTTCTATCATCACTATTACAGTGATAAGCAGATTAGTTTAGATGCCTGAACAGGACTGAATACCATCCCCAGAACTCTCAATGTCATAGCCTTTTCACAAACCTCTATTTATATGCTTGCCTTTTGCCTCATCAGGTCAAAGCAACTAAATTCAGAGAGCCTAAAGCCTCAACCACAAGCTATGTGAAAAACCAGTCCTTCCACCTATACCTTTCAGACACTACTTGAAAAGGAATACTCTCTTTTGTTATGACGAACATCTCTTCTGACCAATCAGAGAGGGGCTGGTAACTTTAAGTCTCACACACAATGGACAGTATGTCATTGCCTATGTCCCCAAGTTGTTCCTTGCCCTTATGCAAATACCCTTCCCTTCTCCCCAGGAAATAACTGTGCACACCAAGGAATATCAGCAGAGGCATAAAAACTATGCCTCGGATCATTAAAATGATGGGCTTCCATCTACCTTTCATTTGTATTCCTAAGATATTACTTAGAGATTCAAGAAAAATTCAGATAACCCCAACTCCCAGGCTATCTACTTATTCACCTTGAAGGAGCAGTTTGCATTTTCTTTTGCTAAAGTTATTTTTACATTCTGTCTTACCAAGCATACCACCTTAAACACACAATATCAAAGTCAGGAATTAGCTTGAGATATTTATAAACTATTCTTGCCTTTAAGAAATATTTATTGAGTGCTAAGTGGATCCAGGCGTGCTACTGGGTGCTAGGGAACTCAAATAAATAAGACGTTCCCCAGGTCTTCAAGAAGCAATTTCTAATGTAAGACACAATTTTTTATACAACCTTATAACTGACTACTGTTTACCCATGAAATGACAGGATGAAATGATGTTTTTCAAAAAGGTAGTTATGTGCAACATTTCAGCACCAGCATATGCTTGCAATATGTAAATAATATATACACATATAAATGCATATTATATGGAAATGTGATATATTGGCTGATATGTTAACTATGGTTACCTTTTGGTGGTGGAATGATGAGTGTTTTTTTTCTTTTTGCTTATTTGTGTTTTCTACTGTTCCTACAAGGAACATGCATTACTTGTTTGACAAAGAAAAATTAAAGGTAATTTTAAGAAAATGTTAATACTCATGAGTATCAACTCTCCAAGCAAAGGTTGGTGAAACTAGAAATTGAAAATTAGAAATTGTGAAGAAATGCAAACTCCTCTTTACCATAAGACACTACGATCATGTTTGCATACCACTTAGTTCTATATCTGGGTCAAAGTAGACCAATCTAAGTATGAAACTCCCTTCTTAAAGAAAATTTTTGCAAATAATTTTAAGTAAAATGCTTGAAGATTGAAAGTTTTATGTAAAACCTCTTCCTACATCATCAAAACTAAGAATTCATTTCCTTGAGAGTATGACTTATTTTCAATGTTATTTACATAAGGGCTTGAGCACAAGATTGGTAACTGTTTATGCTAAAATAACACAGGTGATGGCAAACCGTTCCTCATGCATGCATGCAAACAAAGCAGATATTTCTGGACCTATTTGGAAAATCTGGTAACATTTTGCTTTCCCCCAGAGGACACTATAATTAACATTTCCTAAACTAATCTACTTTTTTCAAACAGTTCATCCAATTTTTGCCCTGAAATATATAGCCATGCTTTCATTATTTATACAGTGTTGGACATAAAGTCAGGTCACTTATTTGTGGATTTATTAGATACTGTTTTGACAAAGCATGATCAAAAGACAATAAATAAAAAATCAAAAGAAAAATTAAAAACAAAAATGTTAAATTCCTGCAAGCACATTCTGCAGCTTGGTTGATGCAGAAAAGTTGTCAGGCCTGCAATATTGTCAGTTGTGTTTAAATCATTGTGTGATATGTTGAATGGTTCCATGCCCTTAATTTTGTGAAAATATGCCTACAAAAAAGCAAGGTAAAAGTTATGGTATTCCTCCCCAATCAAAAAGGGCATGTAATGGTCTTAAATGATTAAGTGAAAATTTGGGATTTGTTGAATAGCAGCATGTCTTTAGCAGAAGTTGGGCAGTGTAATGGGAACTCTATGCATCCTGACCATTTGTGGTTTTTCATCAACAGTGGTCTCCTTGCAGCCATAAACTCAGATACCAAGGATTTACTGTTGTTGGGAGAAAAAAAAAACCCTTTATTGAGCATCTTCTATGTTCCATAGATTATGCAAAGCAAAGCCTTTCACATAGATTTTATCACTTAATCCTCAATACTATTCTGTGAATATTGTATTATTATGCATCATCCTATTGTATAAATAAAAACTTGGTACTTAAACAGGTATATATCCACATTAAAAGAAACAAGGCTCCTGGGAGAAATAGCTGATCCAGTGCTGGACAAGGTAATGTATAGGTGAACCTGGACTATTATGTGAGGCAAGAAACTAAGGAGGCACTCAGAAACTCAAAACAACACAAGAACTGGATTAAATGGGCTCCCACTGGAAAAAATAGGATAAGTTGGGCATCAAAAATAATGATATTAATGATTTATAACAAAAGCAAATAAAGAAACTTTCACATTGAGATAAGCAATAGATAAATATGTATGTAGGTACATAGATAGGTACATAGATATATAGGTAGATATGTTTGGCAGACAGACAGATAAAAAAATAAAGAAAAAGTTCTTTACAATGGAATGCCAAATAGTAAGTATGAGTAATGACAGAGTTAGAAAATTGCTTTGCAATTGATACAGAAATGCTTTATTCAGATGAGAATTATTAGTGGGATAAAAATGACTGGATGAAAGTTTGTTGGGGAAAAGGATGTGCAGGTATTATTTCTTCTGAATCACTTGTTAATTACAAAAGAAAATAGGTATAGGTACCATTACAGTGGAGAATAACACCTTACCCACATGATCCAAGTCAACATCACCAAAACTGAAGCAAACTGACATTAAGTGCCTCAAGATATAATGCACTCAGCATAATTTATGTAATATTTTGCCAAAATGCCTAATGTGAATCAAATCATTAAAATTTTTAATATCAATTGAGTGACATTCTAAAAAAACAGGGAAGAAAGCAGGGAGCTGTCCTGGGCCAAGAGACTGAAATGTCATGAAAAGTAAAGCAATACAGAATCCTGGATGAGGTCCTGCATCAGAAAAAGAAAATTGTTATACAGACATTTGGAGGGGGATTGATCATATTTAGATACAACTTTTATAGTAGATGACTATATTATATCAAATATTCTGAATTTGATAATTGACTGGATATAAGAGATTACTCTTAGAAAGCACAGGAAGAAACATTTAGGGATGAAGGGCCATTATATCAAAAACTTATTCTTAAATGGCTGATAAAATAATAAGAATAGATATATGCACTTAGAGTGTGAGATAAAGCAAATATAACAAAATATTAACAATTAGTTAATCTAGGTGAAGGATATAAGAGTGCTTAGTGTGCTTTTCTTTCACTTTTTCTCTAACTTCAACGCTTTTAAAAAAAAAAGGTGGGAGAAAAAGAAGTTTAAGCAACTTACCAAAGATACTTAGTGAGTGGTGATACTGGTACTGAAACCTCCGACATTCTGTCAGCAAAGGCAGCCCGGGCTCTTGATCACACTTCACTATTACAGCAGCCAGAGCAATCACTTCAAAAAGCCACACACCTTCCAGTGATTTTCCATCACAGGGCAAAAGCTAACATATTTACATACAATAGCTCACATAGCCCTGCAACAGTGCTACTCAGAGTGTGGTCTGTGGACCACAAAATGCAGAACCCTGCCAGGTGGCTCATACCTGCAACCTAGCTGGTTAAGCCAGTCGGGGCACATAGTTTGTGGAACCCTATCTCAAAAAAGTCCTCACAAAAAACAGGGCTGGTGGAGTGGCTCAAGGTGTAGGCCCTGAGTCAAACCCAGTACAGAAGGAAAAAAGAAAAGAAAGAAAGAAATGCAGAACCATAGAACTACTGCATTGGAACCCACACTTCAACAAGATCCCCAGAGGATTCACACATACACTAAAATTTAAGAAGAGCTGCCTCCATTAGTTTTCTGACTAACGCTGACTTCATCCCCTGCCAATCTCCCTCTCCCTTACTCCTCCCACTCCAGCCATATTGGCTTCCTTGTACTAAGCACTGATTCTACACACAATGCACATCAAGGCTTTTGCACTTGTTATGTCTTCTCCCTGCAGTGCGCATGCCACAGATGTCTACCTGACTTTCTTGTCCTAATTTCTTCACTACTTTTTGCAAATACCACCTAATGGATGGGGTTTCCTGATACAAAATCTCAATAGTTCCACATTCTTCCAAGAATTCTTAACCCATTCCTGTTTCTATCCCTGTTTTCATTTTCTCCAAAGCCACCTGGCATACTATGTCTTAGTCCCATGAGAGCCGGAGACTTTTCTGTTTCATTCTTTTCTCTACCCCTAGTGCCTAGAACACTGCCTGATTAATGATAGTAACCCAATAAATACTTGATAAATGAGTTCATAACCAAATTATCTGTAATTCTCATACCTCATAGCTGTCCACATTTTAGATTAACAGAGGATCAAACTAGACAAGGAACCTTCCCAAGGCCACTCTGCTGGTAAGATGTGTAGTCTCAGTTAAATCTGATATCTGAATCCAGGTTCTATATGCTTTTTAACTGCTTTACTACTTATAGTAGTGTGTTAGCTTTCCATTTCTGTAACAAATACCTGGGACAAACCAACTAAAAAGAAGGAAGGGTTTATTCTGGCCCACTGTTTCAGAAGTATCAGTCCATGATCCATTAGCTTCATTGCTTTTGGTCATGGGGCGAAGAAGCACATCCTAGTGGGAGTGTGTGGTAGAAGAAAGCTGCTCATCTCACTACAGGTGGGAAGGAGAGGAAGAGGGAAAAGGAGACAGAGAGCCTGGGGTCCCAATATCCCCTTCAAAGGCCCGCCTCCAGTGACCTAACTTACTTCTACAAGGTCCCAGCTCTTAAAGGTTCCATCATCTCCTAACAGACTAAGACTTTAATACATGGGCTTTTGGGGAGCACTCAAAATCCAAATTATAGCAAGTAATCTGAAAAAGGAAACATACATAGTGACTGTGTGGCACTGAGAAGGAATATGAATCCTTGCTACTACTACATGGCACTTTACAGATAGAAAGGATTTTCACATGTGGATTCTTCATTTCTTTTTTGGTCTTTATTCCACAAAGAAATCAGGACTATATTGTCTCATTGGCACTTCTCAGCACCCAACAGGTTAGTACAGCATGATTAGCTTTGTTATCCAGATGAGGATCATTCTGTAGGTCAAGACTAGGGAGTAGAATGCTGGTACCAACTTACACCTGGTATAATGGCACTTGTGAAGTCACTGATCTTTCCTAAATGCATTTCTGCAGCTGTGACCCAGGTACAAGATTTCTTTGTGTCAGTGTCTGTGCTGCATCAGAGATAGTACCTACACTTGGGTATGCTGTCCTGGTTCTCTTCATGTCCTTGCTATTCTATCACCCAGATAAAGCATTTCATTTGATTTTAAATTCAATGACCTGAAGTCTGGAAATACATTTTAGTTAATGACTTCATTTAAAGCACCTGACAGAAATGAACACATACAAATCAAAGCATTCATCTCCTCAGTGCTGGTCATGGGAGGTGAGTGGATCTCAAAACACACCAAATTTTAGAAGCACTGGGAGCTTTGGAAAAATGTACCTGTTGCTGTGTCTCAGCACAGAGATCCTTATCTAAATGTTTTAGGGAGAGTCTCAAAAACTGTATTTCATAAAAGACTCCAAGTAGTTGTAATGATTATCCAGGTATGAAAACTACTCTTAAGACCCCAAGAAAACACACGTGCACACACACACACACACACACACACACACACACACACACACAGAGTAACAACTCAGACAGACTTCAGCAGCTGTGGCCTTAAAAGAGAGAAAAACCAAGGAGATGATAAAAAGAAGAAAAAGTTACTGAACTGACCTCAACAGCATGTACCAGACTCAATGACCAGTGAAAGTCAATGAGGTGCTAAGAGTCCACTCACACTATTGATTTAACTGCTCACTGAAGCTGTGTTTTTTCATTTGCTTGTAGTCCTTTTTTAGTATCAACCAGGTCCCAGTGAGAGACATTAAGCAACTTTGGATACTTCAGCAACCTTGATCAATTTCAAGAAACACCACTCAGAATACACTATAAAGTGTTACTGTGATGCATGAGGTCCAGTAACCACAAGTCATTTCCTTTACCATAGATGAAATGAGGTAAATATCAACAATTGGTACATAGCCATATCAACACCTGGTTAAGTATTGGCAATTATATCATATCTCTTATTTGTCAATACAGAATAAAATCACATTTGTCTGCAATAGCTAAGCATCATCAAAAAAATTAACACCCTGGGAGTTTTCTTCACATGGTTGGCTGCTATCTAGTTGGATAGAAAGACTTGTAAATATTATAATTTTATTGTAAAGAAATCATTCCTGTGAGGAGAAAGCCTCACACTATTTCCTAATGCCTTAGATATATTTTTAGCCATGCAAAATTCAAACTTAAGTTTTAAAACTTTATTCAACTTCTCATTATGAAGAGACAATAAGAAGAAGCAATTGATAAGGCACTACTCCCCATCACTTCTGCTCATTACCACAACCCCCATCAGTCTCTAGCCACTTAGTGCTTTTTCTTCCAGTTCACATCCTATTTCCTTCCAGAAGCTACCCTGAGCATTCTGATCTGTAAGCAATCCTTGTTTCCTCTTTTTCACTCCATGATTCATTTGTATTAGATATGATAAATCATTAGTTATCCTTTTGTGGGATTGTAACTCCTCCCAGCTGTTGGGTTAAATTCATCATCAGGGTAAAAATTAATATTTTGCATTACTTTGTATTTTTCTCATAGAGCTTGCTCATATAACACCTAAAAAATGCTCAAAAAAACATAAGGTGATTAATTTGTTACTAAAAAATTCTATCTAATTTGTGACATTTTTCTCCCTAATAATTGAAAATATATTTAAACAACAGTCCATTTTTATTACTATTGTTGTGCTGTGTGGGAATACATTGTGGCATTTATAAAAGTTCTTACAATGTATCAAATATATCATACTTGAATTCACCCACTCCTCTGTTCTCTTCATCCCCCCTCCCCAGATTCCTAGAACAGTTTCAACAGGTATCATACATGTGTATACATTATTCGGGCCACTACCCACATGCCCCACCTCCCCCATTCCCTATTTCACCCTCCTGTTCTCTGATTTTATAGAAGAAAATACATAAAAGATAATCAGAAAAACATGGTGTTTTGCTAGTTTGAGATAAAGATAGCTATACAGGGAATTTCCTTGTGTTGTTTCCACGCATGTGTGTATTACAACCCACACTGGTTCATCTTGACCAGTCCTCTTCACTACTCCCTTGTCCCCTTCCCATAGTGGCCTCAACCAGTTTAAGACTACCATATTCATTTCTATATAGTAAGCACATCAACCACATTGAAGTGCTTGGTTTCCTTCCCTTTCTCTATTCCTCCCATGTGCTGTCTCCCCTTAGCGTGACCCAAGAAAAATAATATTGCTGCATTTGTTTTAGGTCTATAATCCACATATGAGGGAGAACATGTGATTTTTTGCCTACTGAGGCTAACTTCACTTAAGATGATATTCTCCAATTCCATCCATTTACCTGCAAATGACAAAATTTCATTCTTCTTTGACGCTGGGTAAAATTCCATTGTGTACAAGTACCACATTTCTTGATCCATTCATCAATAGTGGGGCATCTTGGTTGTTTCCATAACTTGGCTATTGTGAATAGTGCTGCAATAAACATGGGTGTGCAGGTGCCTCTGGAGTAACCTGAGTCGTATTCCTTTGGGTATATCCCTAGGAGTGGCATTGCTGGATCATATGGCAGATCTATGTTTAGTTTTTTAAGAAGCCTCCATATTGTTTTCCAAAGTGGTTATACTAGTTTACATTCCCACCAGCAGTGTGTGAGGGGTCCTTTTTGCCTGCATCCTTGCCAACATTTGTTGGTGGTGGTGTTCTTGATTGTAGCCATTCTAGGTTTGAAAAACCTAATCAGATTAGAATTTTTATAATGAACTTTTAATCTCTAAGTACCCTAGGATCATTTAATAACATATGCTAAGACCAATATAATTTTTAAAATACCAAATAAAATATCATCTTAGGCTTTTCTCTAAAGGCAATCAGCAGCCATTCCCTGCTTCCTTGCTTCCCCCATTTCAGTGCCTTTGTACTTGATATTCAATTTGACTAGAACATTCTTTCCTTTCATCTGCCTCTTACTTTTATCATTCAGGCCTCAAGTTAAATTTTTCCCCTTAGAAAAGGTCCTCTCAGAGTACTCAATTTAAGGTCACTTACGCATGCTCACAATTACTCTCAATCACATAATCCTATTGTTTTCATTACACTTAAATGTCATTACATGCATTTTTGCAGTCATCTATTTATTACCTGTTTCCTGACATTTGAATGTGTGGTATTCAGGAACAGGGACCTTTACTGAAATGTTCATCCCTGTATTGTCAGTGCTCATACACAGTAAAAATTTCATGACTATTTGCTGCAGATACTGAATTTTATTTTATTTTTGAAATATTTACCTAGTTTTTAATGTGGTACCATGTGATATTTTAATATCTATATACATTGCATAATGTTTGAATCAGGTTGAACATACATATCTCCTCATTTATCATTTCTTTATGGTGAAAACATATGACATCCTTTCTTTGCTGGGGATATGGCTCAAGTGGTAGAATGCCTGCCTGCATAGCAAGCACATAGCCCTGAGTTCAAATCCCAGTACTGCCAAAAAAGTCACCCACTCAAAATCCTTTCTTCTAGCAAGTTGAAATATATAGTAAAATTATTATCTATTGTCAACCTACTACACAATAGTACACCAGAAAGGCTTACTCCTAACTACAGCATAGAACCCATTGATCAATCTCTCCTCAACATCCTCCCACTCTCCCCATCCTCTGGTAACCACCATTTCACAGATGAGTAACATCATGTGGTACTTAATTTGGTGTGAATGGATTATTTCACTTAACATAATTGCCTTGGATTCCATCCATATTGCTGCAAATGACAGATTTCATCCTTATTATGGCTGAATAGTATTCCATTGTGTATATATACACCATTTTAAAATTTTTTCTTCATTCATATATTCATATGTGCATACTTTGTTTGGGTCATATCTCCCCCCTGCTCCCCGCCCCCTCCTTCTCTCCCTTCACCCCCTTGCTTCCAGGCAGAACCTGTTCTGCCCTTTTCTCCAATTTTGTTGAAGAGAAGACATAAGCAATAATAAGAAAGACACAGCATTTTTGCTAGTTGAGATAAGGACAGATATACAGAGAGATTCTTACCATTGCTTCCATGCACAAGTGTGTTACAACCTAAATTGATTCATCTCGACCTGACTTATTCACTACTTCCTGGTCACCTTTCCATATTGACATCTGTCACTTTAAGGTTACTGTATTAGCTCCTCTGCAGTGGGGACATCAAACACTTTCAAGTTTTGGGTTTCCTACCTATCCCCATTCCTCCCGTGTGTGCTCTCCCCTTAGCATATGACCCAAGTCCAACACGATTACTGCCTTTGCCCTAGACGTAAAGTCCGCATATGAGGGAGAACATATGATTTTTGGTTTTCTGAGCCTGGCTAACCTCGCTCAGGATGATGTTCTCCAGTTCCATCCATTTACTTGCGAATGATAAGATTTCATTCTTCTTCATGGCTGAGTAAAATTCCATTGTGTATAAATAACACATTTTCTTAATCCATTCATCAGTAGTGGGGCATCTTGGCTATTTCCATAACTTGGCTATTGTGAATAGTGCTGCAATAAACATGGGTGTGCAGGTGCCATTGGAGTAACCTGTGTCACATTCCTTTCGGTATATCACTGGGAGTGGAATTGCTGGATCATGTGGCAGATCTATGTTTAGATTTTTAAGAAGCCTCCATATTGTTTTCCAGAGTGGTTGCACTAGCTTGCATTCCCACCAGCAGTGTACAAGGGTTCCTTTTTCCCCACATCCTTGCCAACACCTGTTGTTTGTGGTGTTTTTGATGATAGCTTTTCTAACAGGGGTGAGGTGGAATCTGAGTGTGGTTTTGATTTGCATTTCCCTTATGGCCAGAGATGGTGAGCATTTTTTCATGTGTTTTTTTGGCCATTTGAACTTTTTCTTTTGAAAAAGTTCTGTTTAGTTCATTTGCCCATTTTGTTATTGGTTCATTGATTTTAGGAGAGTTTAGTTTTTTAAATTCCCTGTATATTCTGGTTATCAGTCCTTTGTCTGATGTATAGCTGGCAAATATTTTCTCCCACTCCATGGGTGGTCTCTTCAGTTCAGAGACCATTTCTTTTGTTATGCAAAAGCTTTTTAATTTTATGTAGTCCCATTTGTTCGTCCTTTCTCTTTGTTGCTGAGCTGCTGGGATTCTATTGAAGAAGTCCTTGCCTATACCTATTGCTTCCAGAGTATGCCCTGCTCTTTCCTGTACTAACTTCAGAAATAAGGTGGGCATAGCTATGTGGATTCATATCTAGGTCCTGTATTGTGTTCCACTGTCTTCATGTCTGTTTTTGTGCCAGTACCATGCTGTTTTTATTACTATTGTTTTGTAATGTAGTTTGAAGTCGGGTATCGTGATACCTCCAGCATTGCTCTTTTTGCTGAGTATTGCGTTGGCTATTTGTGGTCTCTTGTGTTTCCAAATGAACTTTGGGGTAGATTTTTCAATCTCTGTGATGAATGTCATTGGGATTTTGATGGGAATTGCATTGAATATGTAGATTGCTTTTGGTAGTATAGCCATTTTTACTATGTTGATTCTACCCATAGAGCATGGGAGATCTTTCCACCTTCTGTAGTCTTCCACAAGCTCTTTCACTTTCTTCAAGGTTTTATAGTTCTCCTTGTAGAGGTCATTTACATCCTTTGTTAAGTTTACTCCTAGGTATTTGATTTTTTTTGAGGCTATTGTAAATGGAATTGTTTCCATATATTCCTTCTCAATTACTAATTGTTGGTGTATAGAAAAGCTAATGATTTTTGTAAGTAGATTTTGTATCCTGTCACCTTGCTGTAGCTGTTTACATTATCTAGAAGTCTTTGGGTAGAGTTTTTTGGATCTTTAAGATATAGGATCATATCGTCTGCAAATAGGGATTTTTTTGACTGTTTCTTTACCTATCTGTATTCCTTTTATTTCTTCTTCTTGCCTAATTGCTCTGCCTAGGAATTCCAGGACTATGTTGAATAGGAGTGGAGACAGTAGACACCCTTGTCTCATTTCTGATTTTAGGAGAAATGGTTTCAGTTTTTCACCATTAATATGATGTTGGCTGTAGGTTTGTCATATATAGCCTTTACAATCTTGAGGTACATTCCTTCTATTCTTAGTTCTCTTACAGCTTTTATCATGAAGTTGTGTTGGATCTTATCAAAGGCTTTTTCTGCATCTATTGAGCTGATCAAGTGGTTTTTGTCTTTGCTTCTATTAATGTGCTGTACTGCATTTATAGATTTGCATATGTTGAACGATCCCTGCATCCCTGGAATGAAGCCGACTTGGTCGTGGTGAATGATCTTTCTGATATGTTTTTGGATTCGGTTTGCCATTATTTTATTGAGGATTTTTGCATCCATGCCCATAAAGGAGATTGACCTATTGTTCTCCTTTTTGGAGGTGTCTTTGTCTGGTTTGGGGATAAGTGTAATACTTGCCTCATAAAATGTGTTAAGCAGTTTTCCTTCCCTTTCTATTTTGTGGAACAGTTTAAGGAGGGTTGGCATTAGTTCTTCTTTAAAGGTCTGATAGAATTCAGCAGAGAATCCATCAGGTCCTGGACTTTTCTTTTTTGGGAGACTATTGCTGCTTCAATTTAATTTTGTGTTATAGATCTATTCTGGTGATTAATATCCTCTTGGTTCAGTTTTGGGTGGTCATAAGTGTCTAGAAATCTGTCCATTTCTTCAATATTTTCAAATTTATTAGAATATAGTTTCTCAAAGTACTCAGGTGATTTCCTGGATTTCTGTGGTGTTTGTTGTTATCTCCCCTTTTGCATTTCTGATTTTACTGATTTTGGTTTTTCTCTCCTCATTTTAGTCAGGTGTGCCAGGAGTCTGTCAATCTGGTTTATTTTTTCAAAGAACCAGCTTTTTGTTTCCTTGATTCTTTGTACATTTTTTTGGTCTCTATTTCATTAATTTTGGCCCTTATTTTTATTATTTTTCTCCTTCTGCTTGTTTTGGGTTTTGCTTGTTCTTATTTTTCTAGATTGTGATGTAGCATGAGGTTATTGACTTGAGATCTTTCTGACCTTTTAATATATGCACTCATGGCTATAAATTTCCCTCTTAGTACTGCCTTTGCTGTGTCCCATGGGTTCTGGTAGGTCATGTTCTGATTTTCATTAAATTCCAGGAAACTTTTAATTTCCTCTTTTATTTCATTGATGACCCATTTGTCATTGAGCAATGTGTTGTTCAGCTTCCAATTGTTTGCATGTTTTCTACTGTTGTTTTTGTTGTTGAGTTCCAGTTTTAATGCTTTGTGATCAGATAGAATGCATGGGATTATTTCTATTTTCTTGTATTTGCTGAGGCTTGCTCTGTGCCCTAGGATATGATCAATTTTGGAGAAAGTTCCATGGGCTTCTGAGAAGAATATACAGAAGTTGGATGAAATATTCTGTAGACATCAGCTAGGTCCATTTGATCTATGGCATGATTTATTTCTAGAATTTCTTTATTGATTTTTTGTACAGATGACCTATCTGTTGGTGATAGGGGGGTATTAAATTCTCCCACTACCACTGTGTTGGAGTCTATATATACTTTTAGGTCCTTCAGAGTATGTTTGATGAAATTCAGTGCACTGACATTGGGTTCATATAGGTTGATAATTGTTATTTCCTTTTGGTGTATTTTCACTTTTATTAGTATGGAGTGTCCTTTATCTCATTTGATCAATGTAAGTTTGTACTCTACTTTGCCCAAGATAAGTACTGCTACTCCTGCCTGGTTTGGGGGGCCATTGGCTTGGTAAATCTTCTTCCAGCTTTTCACCCTAAGCCAGTGCTTGTTTCTGTAAATGAGTTGGGTCTCCTGTAAGCAACAGATTGTTGGACATTGCTTTTTAATCCAGTTTGTCAGCTGGTGTCTTTTGATAGGGGAATTAAGTCCATTAACATTCAGTGTTAATATTGAAAGGTATGTGGTGATTCCTGTCATTTAGTTGTTTTTGTTGTTTAAGTGTTTGATTGTGTGCAGCTGAATCAATGTTACCCTCTGATTACTTATCTTTTCTTCTCCTGTTGCTTGGTACTGCCTGTCCTTTCATGGTTTTGTTTGCTTCCATTTTCTGTATGTAGAATTCCTTGAAGAATCTTTTGTAGTGGAGGCTTGGTAGTCATTTATTGTTTTAGTTTCTGTTTATCATAGAAGACTTTTATTGCTCCATCTATTTTTAATGATAGTTTTGCTGGGTAGAATATCCTAGCATTGAAGTTGTTTTCATTTAGTGTGCAGAATACCTCACTCCATGCCTTTCTTGATTTTAAGATTTTCACTGAGAAATCTGCTGTGATAAAGGAAATGCAAATTAAAACCACACTAAGATTCCACCTCACCCCTGTTAGAATAGCCATAATTAGCAACACCACTAACAACAGGTGTTGGCGAAGATTCAGAGAAAAAGGAACCCTCTTACACTGTTGGTGGGAATGTAAACTAGTACAACCACTCTGAAAAAAAACTTGGAGGCTACTTAAAAAGCTAAATATTGATCTACCATATGATTCAGCAATACCACTCTTGGGGATATAGCCAAAATACTGTGACACAGGTTACTCCAGAGGCACCTGCACACCCATGTTTATTACGGCACTATTCACAATAGCCAAGTTATGGAAACAGCCAAGATGCCCCACTACTGATGAATGGATCAAGAACCAATCCAGCAGAATAGAACAAACAGAAGACAGAATCTCAGAACTTGAAGATGAAATGGTAATTAAAGGAAAAACCGAAGAACTATTAATTAAACAACTCAATACCTGTGAAAAGAAAATGCAAGAACTCACTGACTCCATCAAAAGACCAAACTTGAGAATCATGGGCATCGAAGAAGGAGAAGAGGTGCAAGCGAAGGGAATGCGTAATATATTCAACAAAATAATAACGGAAAATTTCCCAAATCTAGAGAAAGATATTCCCATACAAATGCAAGAGGCCTCTAGGACACCAAACAGACCAGATCAAAATAGAACTACTCCAGACATATCATCATTAAAACAACAAGTTCAGAAACTAAGGAAAGAATATTGAAGGCTGCAAGAGAGAAAAAACAAGTAACATACAAAGGTAAACCATCAAAATCACAGCAGACTTCTCAACAGAAACATTAAAAGCAAGAAGAGCGTGGGGTGAGATCTTCCGGGCACTGAATGAAAATAACTTCAACCCCAGGATACTCTACCCAGCAAAGCTATCATTCAAAATAGATGGAGCAATAAAAGTCTTCCATAATAAGCAGAAACTAAAACAATATGTGACCACAAAGCCACCATTACAAAAGATTCTGCAAGGGATCCTGCACACAGAAAGTGACACCCAACTTAACCATGAAAAGGCAGGAAGCACCAAACCACAGGATAAGAAAAAGCAAGACAGTAGAGAGTAACATCAAGTTAGGTACACACAATCAAACCTTCAAACAACTAAGATAACTAAATGGCAGGAATCACCACATACCTATCAGTACTAACGCTTAATGTTAATGGACTTAATTCACCCATCAAAAGACACCGTTTGACAAAATGGATTAAAAAAGAAGATCCAACAATTTGTTGCTTACAGGAGACTCATCTCACCGACAGAAATAAGCATATGCTTAGGATGAAAGGCTGGAAGAAGATTTACCAAGCCAATGGCCCCCGAAAACAAGCAGGAGTAGCAATACTTATCTCTGACAAAGTAGACTTCAAACCTACATTGATCAAACGAGATAAAGAAGGACATTCCATACTAATAAAAGGGGAAATAGACCAAAAGGAAATAATAATCATCAATCTGTATGCACCCAATGTCAACGCACCCAATTTCATCAAACATACCCTGAAAGACCTAAAAGCATATATAAACGCCAACACAGTGGTTGTGGGAGACTTTAACACTCCATTATCATCAATAGATAGGTCATCCAAACAAAAACTCAATAAAGAAATCCGAGATCTAAAATATGCAATAGATCAAGTGGACCTAGTAGATGTCTACAGAACATTTCATCCAACCTCTACACAATATACATTCTTCTCAGCAGCCCATGGAACCTTCTCCAAAATAGATCATAAACTAGGGCACAAAGCAAGCCTCAGCAAATATAAGAAAATAGAAATAATACCATGCATACTATCTCACCACAATGCAGTAAAAGTAGAACTCAACAACAAAAGTAAAGACAAAAAACATGCAAACAGCTGGAAACTAAATAACTCATTACTTAATGAAGAATGGATCATCGATGCAATAAAAGAGGAAATTAAAAAGTTCCTAGAAGTCAATGAAAATGAAAACACAACTTACCGGAACCTATGGGAAACAGCTAAGGCAGTCTTGAGAGGAAAGTTTATAGCCATGAGTGCATATATTAAAAAGATTGAAAGATCCCAAATCAATGACCTAATGATACATCTCAAACTCCTAGAAAAACAAGAACAAGCAAATCCCAAAACAAATAGAAGGAGAGAAATAATAAAAATAAGAGCTGAAATCAACGAAATAGAAACCAAAAAAACCATACAAAGAATTAATGAAACAAAAAGTTGGTTCTTTGAAAAAATAAACAAGA
The DNA here is from genome assembly GCF_047511655.1 of Castor canadensis. Classification (NCBI taxonomy): domain Eukaryota; kingdom Metazoa; phylum Chordata; class Mammalia; order Rodentia; family Castoridae; genus Castor; species Castor canadensis. The sequence continues at coordinate 120,346,607 of NC_133405.1, forward strand.
TCGATAGACCCCTGGCAAACCTGACTAAAATGAGGAGAGAAAAAACCCAAATTAGTAGAATCAGGAATGCAAAAGGGGAGATAACAACAAACAACATGGAAGTCCAGGAAATCATCAGAGACTACTTTGAGAACCTATATTCAAATAAATTTGAAAATCTAAAAGAAATGGACAGATTTCTAGATACATATGATCATCCAAAACTGAACCAAGAGGAAATTAATCACCTGAATAGACCTATAACACAAAATGAAATTGAAGCAGCAATCAAGAGTCTCCCCAAAAAGAAAAGTCCAGGACCTGATGGATTCTCTGCTGAATTCTATCAGACCTTTAAAGAAGAACTGATACCAACCCTCCTTAAACTGTTCCATGAAATAGAAAGGGAAGGAAAACTGCCAAACACATTTTATGAAGCCAGTATTACACTTATCCCAAAACCAGGCAAAGACACCTCCAAAAAGAACTATAGGCCAATCTCCTTAATGGACATTGATGCAAAAATCCTCAACAAAATGATGGCAAACCGAATTCAGCAACACATCAAAAAGATTATTCACCATGACCAGGTAGGCTTCATCCCAGGAATGCAGGGGTAGTTCAACGTACGAAAATCAATAAACGTAATAAACCACATTAACAGAAGCAAAGACAAAAACCACTTGATCATCTCAATAGATGCAGAAAAAGCCTTTGTTAAGATCCAACATCATTTCATGATAAAAGCTCTAAGAAAACTAGGAATAGAAGGAAAGTTCCTCAACATTATAAAAGCTATATATGACAAACCTACAGCCAGCATTATACTTAACGGAGAAAAATTAAAACCATTCCCTCTAAAATCAGGAACCAGACAAGGATGCCCACTATCTCCACTCCTATTCAACATAGTACTGGAATTCCTAGCCAGAGCAATTAGGCAAGAAGAAGGAATAAAAGGAATACAAATAGGTAAAGAAACTGTCAAAATATCCCTATTTGCAGATGACATGATCCTATACCTTAAAGACCCAAAAAACTCTACTCAGAAGCTTCTAGACATCATCAATAGCTATAGCAAAGTAGCAGGATATAAAATCAACATAGAAAAATCATTAGCATTTCTATACACTAACAATGAGCAAACGGAAAAAGAATGTATGAAAACAATTCCATTTACAATAGCCTCAAAAAAAATCAAATACCTAGGTGTAAACCTAACAAAAGATGTGAAAGACCTCTACAAGGAAAACTATACACTTCTGAAGAAAGAGATTGAGGAAGACTATAGAAAGTGGAGAGATCTCCCATGCTCATGGATTGGTAGAATCAACATAGTAAAAATGTCGATACTCCCCAAAGTAATCTACATGTTTAATGCAATTCCCATCAAAATTCCAATGACATTCATTAAAGAGATTGAAAAATCTACTGTGAAATTTATATGGAAACACAAGAGGCCACGAATAGCCAAAGCAATACTCAGTCAAAAGAACAATGCAGGAGGTATCACAATACCTGACTTCAAACTATATTACAAAGCAATAACAATAAAAACAGCATGGTACTGGCACAAAAACAGACATGAAGACCAGTGGAACAGAATAGAGGATCCAGATATGAAGCCACACAACTATAACCAACTTGTCCTAGACAAAGGAGCTAAAAATATACGATGGAGAAATAGCAGCCTCTTCAACAAAAACTGCTGGGAAAACTGGTTAGCAGTCTGCAAAAAACTGAAACTAGATCCATGTATATCACCCTATACCAAGATTAACTCAAAATGGATCAAGGATCTTAATATCAGACCCCAAACTCTTAAGTTGATACAAGAAAGAGTAGGAAATACTCTGGAGTTAGTAGGTATAGGTAAGAACTTTCTCAATGAAACCCCAGCAGCACAGCAACTAAGAGATAGCATAGATAAATGGGACCTCATAAAACTAAAAAGCTTCTGTTCATCAAAAGAAATGGTCTCTAAACTGAAGAGAACACCCACAGAGTGGGAGAAAATGCCAATTATACATCAGACAAAGGACTGATAACCAGAATATACAGGGAACTTAAAAAACTAAATTCTCCCAAAACTAATGAGCCAATAAAGAAATGGGCACGTGAACTAAACAGAACTTTCTCAAAAGAAGAAATTCAAATGGCCAGAAAACACATGAAAAAATGCTCACCATCTCTAGCAATAAAGGAAATGCAAATTAAAACCACGCTAAGATTCCACCTCACCCCTGTTAGAATAGCCATCATCAGCAACACCACCAACAACAGGTGTTGGTGAGGATGCGGGGAAAAAGGAACCCTCTTACACTGTTGGTGGGAATGTAGACTAGTACAACCACTCTGGAAAAAAATTTGGAGGCTACTTAAAAAGCTGGACATCGATCTACCATTTGATCCAGCAATACCACTCTTGGGGATATACCCAAAAGACTGTTACTCCAGAGGCACCTGCACATCCATGTTTATTGCGGCACTATTCACAATAGCCAAGTTATGGAAACAGCCAAGATGCCCCAGCACTGACGAATGGATTAAGAAAATGTGGTATCTATACACAATGGAATTTTATGCAGCCATGAAAAAGAACAAAATGTTATCATTTGCTGGTAAATGGATGGAATTGGAGAACATCATTCTGAGTGAGGTTAGCCTGGCTCAAAAAACCAAAAATCGTATGTTCTCCCTCATATGTGGACATTAGATCAAGGGCCAACACAACAAGGGGATTGGACTATGAGCACATGATAAAAGCGAGAGCACACAAGGGAGGGGTGAGGATAGGTAAGACACCTAAAAAACTAGCTAGCATTTGTTGCCCTTAATGCAGAGAAACTAAAGCAGATACCTTAAAGCAACTGAGGCCAATAGGAAAAGGGGACCAGGAACTAGAGAAAAGGTTAGATCAAAAAGAATTAACCTAGAAGGTAACACCCACGCACAGGAAATCAATGTGAGTCAATGCCCTGTATAGCTATCCTTATCTCAACCAGCAAAACCCCTTGTTCCTTCCTATTATTGCTTATACTCTCTCTACAACAAAATTAGAGATAAGGGCAAAATAGTTTCTGCTGGGTATTGAGGGGGGGAGCGGGAGGGGCTGGAGTGGGTGGTAAGGGAGGGGGTGGGGGCAGGGGGGAGAAATGAACCAAGCCTTGTATGCACATATGAATAATAAAAGAAAAATGAAAAAAAAAAAAAAGAAAATGTGGTATTTATACACAATGGAATTTTATGCAGCCATGAAGAAGAAAGAAATGTATCATTTGCTGGTAAATGGATAGAATTGGAGAACATCATTCTGAGTGAGGTTAGCCTGGCCCAAAAGACCAAAAATCATATGTTCTCCCTCCTATGCGGACATTAGATCAAGGGCAAACACAACAAGTGGATTGGACTTTGATCACATGATAAAGCGAAAGCACACAAGGGAGGTATGAGGATAGGTAAGACACCTAAAAAACTAGATAGCATTTGTTGCCCTCAATGCAGAGAAACTAAAGCAAATACCTTAAAGCAACTGAGGCCAATAGGAGAAGGGGACCAGGAACTAGAGAAAAGGTTAAATCAAGAAGAATTAACCTAGAAGGTAACATACATGCACAGGAAATCAATGCGAGTCAACTCCCTGTATAGCTATCCTTATCTCGACTAACAAAAACTCTTGGTCCTTCCTTTATTGCTTATACTCTCTCTTCAACAAAATTAGAGATAAGGGCAAAATAGTTTCTGCTAGGTATCAAGAGGGTTGGGGGGAGAGGGAGGGGGTGGGGGTTAAGGGAGGGGGTGGGGGCAAGGGGGAGAAATGAACCAAACATTATATACACATATGAATAAAAAAAAAAGAAATCTGCTGTGATTCTGATGGGTTTACCTTTGTATGTTATTTGTTTTTTCTCTCTTACAGCCTTCAATATCTTTTCTCTATTCTCTGTGCTTGTTGTTTTAATGATAATATGTCGTGGGGTAGTTTTATTTTGGTCAAGTCTGTTTTTGGTGTCCTGTAGGCTTCCTGTACCTGAATGGGCATAGCTTTCTCAGCGTTTGGGAAATTTTCTGTTATTATTTTGTTGAATATATTATGAATTCCTTTTGCTTGTACCTCTTCTCCTTCTTCAATGCTCAGGTTTGGTCTTTTGATGGAGTCGGTGAGTTCTTGCATATTCCTTTCACAGGTCTTGAGTTGTTTGACTAACAGCTCTTCGGTTTTTCCTTTAATTTCCATTTTATCTTCAAGTTCTGAGATTCTGTCTTCTGTTTGTTCTAGTGTACTGGAGAGGCCTTCCTTGTGTTTTGTATTTCTGTTTCATTCTTTTTTCTGAGGTTTTCCATATATTGGGTCACTTCCTGTTTAATATTGTCTCTTTCATTTTAATTCATTTATCTCTCTATTTATAGTGTTTTCTGTTTCACTTTGGTGTTTATTTAGGGCTCCTATGAATTCATTTATTTGTTTCTGTGTCTTCTCATATTCTTTATTTTTGGTGTCTTAAAATTTCTTGAGTGCCTCTTGTACATTTTGATTGACCATGTCTAGTAACATCTCCATGATATTCTCATTGACTACTTGCAGGATTTCTTCTTGAAGATGTTCTTGTGAGCATCGTTGGGTTCCTTGGCATCATGTATCTTTTTTTGTTGGAGTCCACAACTGGGTATCTGTTTTCTTCATTTCCCTCTGAATCCTGTGTTAATTTTTTCTTCCCATCGCTCCACTTGGTACTGTGCAACTATGTTCTCGATAGGCTAGTTGGTGGTTTCAGTCACCTGTTTCTTTCCCTTGGTTTAATTTTGTTTTGTGGCTGCATTGGGTTTGTAGCTAAGTGTGTGTGTGGTATTTCTGTCCCTGGTCTGGGTGTAATTTAGTATTAGCTAATTCACAATAGTAAAACTGTTTGGTCTGCCAAATGTCTCCCAAGCATGTTTGGAGCTGGCATCTGAGGGCAGTGGGAGTCCTCCTATTTTCTCAGTGTAACATGGCATGGAGAAGCTTTCCATGGGCTAGGGATTCAGGGTATGAAATTTCTGGTTCTCCTTTGTGCTTTATTTCTGCCAAATGTGGCTCCAGTGTCTTAGCAAGGTTTTGGAGTCATGGAGCTCACGCTTTCTGCTTCTGTGCCCTAGTTGCCATCTTGGATCTCCCTATACTTCATTTTCTTCATCAATTCACCCATTGAAGGACACTTACATTGTTTCCATGTCTTGGTTAATGTGAATAATGCTGCAGTGAACATGAGCTGGAGATGCTTCTTCAACATACTGATTTCATTTCCTTTGAATATATATGCCCAGTGTTGAGATTATTGGATCACATGGTAAGTAAATTTTTAATGGTTTTGAGACAAGGTCTTGTCCTATAGCCCAGACTGGCTTTGAACACTCTACATAGCCCAGAATGGCCTCAAATTCAGGAACCTCCTTCCTCAGCTTCCTTAGTAATGAGATTACTGGTGTGTGCCACCATGCCTAGCTCAAATTTTTAATTCCTTAGGGACTCTCCATACTGTTCCATAGTGACTATACTAATTTACATTTTAAATGAGAGTGTAAGAGATTTTTTTTTACAAAGTCCTAAAAGGACAGGACCTAAAAGCAAAAATAGAAAAATGAGATTATATTAAACCAAAATTTTCTGCAGAATAAAGGAAACAATCAACTGAGTGAAGAGACAGCCTACAAAATTGGAGAAAATATTTGCTACCTATACATCTCAGAGTGAGTTAATATCCAGAATACATAAGGAGCTCAAACAACTCAGCAGCAAAAAAAACCAAATAATTCAATTTAAAAATGAACAATAGACCTAAATACACATTTCTCAAAAGTCACACAAATGTCTAAAAGGTATATGAAAAAAATGTTCAACATCAGTAATCATTGGGGACATGCAAATTGAAACCACAATGAGATATCATCACACTCCAGTTAGAATGGCTGTTATCAAGAAGAAAAAAGGAATTGATTTTGAATAGCCTCAAAGTTGAAAGGTGAGCACTGTCTTACTCAGAGATGACATAGATATTTGGAATTCAAAACCAAATCTCATTTATATGCCTAGTTACCATGGAGTCCTAAATTCTTTGAAGAAAGAGACCTGAAACCAAATTACAAAGGAACTAAAGGAGGACAGAATATGATTGATAAATGAAATGGCAGTGCATGAATAAAACATAGCAAGCTATAAGTAAATATTGGGCCCCCTCCTTCTGCTCATACATGCACCAAAGTAAAGTAGAGGTAATATAAAATAGGTGGGTAATATCAAAATAATCACTTCTTGAAAGGAAATAAGTAAATATTTAAATAGTTATACCTTATCAATTATTTCTATCAGTTCCTCCTCCACTGTCTTGGTATAATTGTCTCATGTTTCACAACTCCCTGCCAAGAAATATCAAGTTTATTTATTAAATTAAAATGAATTTACATGTTTGTGAACAAATAAAATTTATAATGCATTACTCAGTCTTGAACTTAATACTATCATTAGCTTTGGCAACCTTATATTTTAACTTGACAAATAACAGTGGTAAATATTTATTGTCATTTGGGGCTTTTCAATAAGCTTTAGTATCCTGGGGTCAAAGAGCCATGAAACTTCTTTTGTTCCTTCTTCATCTCTGGAAAAGCTTTTCCAACTTAACTGCAGGATGAAATTCATCAGGCTTTCTTTATATTCTCTCAAAGCAGTTGACACTTGAGGTGAATTTTATGTCTAACAGTGTTGCTCATATGTCTTTATGACATTCATCCACAGTATTATAATATCCTTCAATCCCAAAGTTTTTACCAGCTGAAACTTATTTTCATTACCATTATATACTTCAACTCAAATCAATTCTATTTGAACCTTAAATTAAAATGTGTTATTGGTTTTTCTACCTTAGATGCGTGAAATCTGCCACAATAAATCTTGTCACAAATAGGCAAAGTGCTAAAAGGAAATCTTTTATGGGGGTTTAGAAGCATTAATTGAAATTTAAGACCTTTTTAATGAGAACTATAAACCACTGAAGAGAGAAATCAAGGAAGACATCAGAAGATGGAAAGACCTTCCATGCTCATGGATTGAAGACTGAAACTAGATCCCTGTCTTTCACCCTGTACCAAAATCAACTCAAGCAGATCAAAGACCTTAATATAAGGCCTGAAACTTTGAAACAAATCCAGGAAGCAGTAGGAAATACACTGGATCAGAAAGGTATACGGAACAACTTCCTAAACAAAACTCAAAAGGCTCAGTATCTAAGAGAAACAATGAACAAATAGGATTGCATCAAATTAAAGAGCTTCTGCACAGCAAAGGAAATAGTCACTAGACTCAAGAGACAGCCCATAGAATGGGATAAAATCCCATCCAATAAGGTACTAATATCCAGAATCTACAGGGAACTCAAAAAACTCAACCCCCAAAGAATCAAAACCCCAATGAAGAAATGAGTGCATGAATTAAACAGGGAATTCTCAAAGGAAGAGGCACAAATGGCCAGTAAATACATGATGAAGTGTTCAATCTCCCTGGTGATAAAAGAGATGCAAATCAAAACAACACTTAGATTTCATCTCACTCCAGTTAGAATGGCCAGAACCAAGGGTAATAACAACAATAAATGCTGGCAAGGATGCAGCAAAACAGGAACCCTTAAACACTTGGTGAGAATGAAAGTTAGTACAACCACTATGGAAAGCATTATGGAGATTCCTCAAAAAGCTAAAGATAGAACTGCCATATGATCCAGTGATGCCACTCCTGGGCATCTAGCCAAAGGAATATAAGACAGGATCAATAACACCAATGTTCATTGCAGCACTATTCACAATAGCCAAGCTTAGGAAACAACCCATGTGCTCTACAACTTGTGAATGGATCAAGAAAATGTGGTATATATTCACAAAGGAGTATTACTCAGCCATAAGGAGTAATGACATGTGGTTTGAAGGTAAATGGATGCAATTGGAGGACATCATGTTAAGTGAAGTAAGCCAGTCTCAGAAACACAAAGGCCATGTGTTTTCTCTCATACGTGGACAATAGATTCAAAGATAAACATATACACAAAAACAAGCATGATCATATAGAAACTCAGATGTAGAACACGTTTGTAAGGAAAAGAGGGAAAGGAAAAGAGAATGATACAGCATCAGTAATATTGCATAACATAAGATGTGAAGGTAGAGGATATAAGGATGTGTACTGAAAGCTGTTGAAAATGAGGGGATAGGAGGTAAAGGGGTAAGTGAGAGTAATGGAAGGGGTTGAATGGACCAAAGTAAAGTACATCCACAGTGGGCATACATTGAGACACCCCTTTGGGAAAAAAAAGAAATTTAAATGACAAGAAATATGGAAATAAAAAGAAAACTTTTTTTCTAAAGACAAGCAAAATTTCCAAACCCAAAGATGCTTTCCAAAGGAATAAAGTACAAGAAACTGTAAAACTGGTTTTAAATGAAATTGTGAATCATCCTACTCAAATCTTGCCCTGTGCAACCCACTTACCAAGTCACTGCTATAAACTTAAAAGTTTTGTTCTTATATTCTTTCATGATGACATTACTAATGATGGTTCTATATTTGGTTAGCTATAACCAAATATTTTGGTGAAAATCAAAGTACTGTTCAGTGGAATATGTATAGAAAAATCCATGAACTCTCCTTGGTGAGTGACTGTAGCAGCTATGTACAATGTTTGCTGTTTATGGTCTTGCCATTTTGGTTCCACAAATTGCCCAGTCAGTTCAACAAGGTACTAGGAATTTGAGGGAGACAAAAGAAATATAACAAAATGGCATGACATTTGTGTTAATTATCATTTGTCATCACTGACCATTGCCCCTCCAGATCCAATCTTCATCCCCAACTGTTTCACCATTCTTCTCTGTGCTCTGGAATGGTGATGTGCACGAATTACATCAATGGGTTCACCTGACCTGTAGCTTCTGTCTGGGCTCGGATAATAAGGAGTCCCAGAAAAAGGTAAAATGGTGAGAGAAAACTTGAATGATTTTTTATACCCTACAGGGTCACTACAGAATTGCTGGTTCACAGCTCTTGTCAGGTGACCCTCTCCACACTGCTCTCTCTGCCTCTGGGTTTTGAAACCTACTTCATTAACTCATCCTTTGGGTCCTCAAGGAGATAATGCTATTACTAACCAGGATATTACCTCAATGGTTCCCTTCTATTTTCTCCAGCCTTTGTAAATAGTCCTTTATTAAAGTCTTCTATATTACCCAACTTGAGTTTCCATCTGACTCTCTAAGAGATCCTCAAAGTTCGGGTGCTACACAGAGAATGACAAAATTCAACATTAACCCATAAAGTCTCCATAAAATGTTGCTGGGATTAAGACAAATTAGACTATTGGGGAGTGAAATTTTACTTCCTCCAATGGGGAAGTAAAGTCATGATGAAAATATTGACCTAAACCATCCTGTCTGGCCCAGGCAACATATGAGTAAGTCAAGGTGTCCCAGTGAAGTTGATGAGGCTACTTGAAACTCCTGACTCAATGACATTTAGGAGTAGGTTCAGTTATCAGTTATCATCATACCCCAAAGAACATATTGGGATATAAAATAATTCATTCTGGTGCTTATGCTGGCTTAAAAAATAGCCCCTGGTCAAATACTTTCCTTAATTCTCATTATACATCTATAGCTTGAATGGAAGCTTGTCATTGTATGATTTACAAGCGCTTGTAACACCTCAAATAAAGAAGTAGTGGCATGAGCTAAAGACCTATTTATAGCCAGGTATGGTGGTGCATACTTGTAATCCCAGCACCAAAGAGGCTGAGGCAGGAGGACCATGAGTATAAGACAAGCTGGGCTGCATGAGAAATTCCAGGCCATCCTGGGCTATACAGGGAAATTCTGTTCCCCCACAAAAAAACAGAAAAGAAAACAAAAAGACCCATTTGCTATCCATTCATGCTAATCATCATAATGAGAGCATTACTCTTGTTATGGTGCACAATCCAGAAACTCTAAGTCACTGGTTTGTAACTTTCCCTTTCTAGATCACTTAACCTCTCTAAAATGCTTTTGTCATATTAGTAAAAAGGAAATAGTCATACCTGTACTTCCCATGTGCTAAAATTGCTCTGAGAAATAAGTTAGGTAATTTCCATGAACGTTCTAAGTAAGATAAATAAAAGGTAATTCAAGTGAGAGATTTGACATAGGAGGATAAGATGATAGTAATGACAAAGTAAAAACTATCTCCCTTACAAAATCTTAGCAACGGTCTTGGGGCATGGCTCAACTAGTAGAGTGCTTGCCTAGCATGCATGAGACTCTGCGTTTAATCTGAAGTGCTGAAAAAAAAAAGACAAGCTCTTAGCAACATAACAGCATAATGTTGTTTCTTATGCCAAAAAAGGATTAATGGTATATTACAGCCTTCAGATGGCTTGACTCTTTGGGTTACCCTCAATTTGCAACAGTACAAATATTATTATGTTAGCATATTAAAATACGATATTGGATTTTGTGTATTGCTTCACAGTTCCTTTCACAGCAACTAAAATAATATTTCCCATGTATGTGAAATTTCTTCTGTCATTTCTTTCATAGAGGCTTTTGAAGACAAGTCAGGCTTAAATGGTGAGTCAAGTTTCTCTTGCCTGCAAAGGCAATGTTGGAAGATGTCAGTGGATCACAGTACAGAAATTTCCCTGACCTACTATGAAAATTTAGAAGAGAGATCCTGATTGTGACCTTCTTTTCCCAAAGCCCAGTGTCTATATCTACACTGCATATAATTATGAAAACACAGCTTATGATCTGAGTAAAGAAACAATCAAAAATGGACATGCCTCTCCATTCATACCAGTTCATAGGCATACTCTGGAATGAATGAGTAGGGGTCATAGAAGAGAAGCAAGAGAGAAAAATTGGGGTAGGATTAAAATGTTTTGACGTCCAATAGCAAAAGCTCAAAAATAATGCTCATCAAGGAACCACTGAATTTACCTAGTAATAACTGGCTAGTTAACAATGGTCTGCATTGTGCTACAAAGATTATTAATAGAATGTTTTTTATGCAAAACTTTCAATATTGAAAAATCAGCATCCATGACACTTTATATCTGATGGTGCATATTCTGAAGTGAGAAATTAGAAACTATTTTCTCTATAAAAGATTGCGTTTATGGCAATTTTTTAAGCTGACACTTAACTTATAGCTCCTTCTTTTACATCTTCTGTAGCAGCAGCTCTTTCATTCCAGAATTCTGGCTATACATTTTATTGTAGTAATAAAGTAAAAGGAACCTAATCTCTTTTGATAAGGTTTGCAGAAAGGATGAGTGCAACATTGGCACAGGATAGAGTTTCTGACCTTTTCCCAGTGAAGTACAGACAAATGAAGTCACAGACAATCTGAATTTTTCCTAACTTGTCTTTATTCTAACATAGCCTCTTATGTAGAGATATCATGTATTCCTTACCATTTCAGAGCAACAAGACATAGTACAATGTTTGACTCAATTCCACAAGTTGCTACATTAATATTAAATTTTCAAGTCTCTTCAGGATCCCTTGTCTGAATCCCTACTGAAGCGTGGAGCTTCTGGCATTCCACATCTCATGGATAATTCTTCTGATCATAGGGACCAAAGAAAAATGTATGAAGAGAGATTTTTAGAGACCTCAGAAGACCTTTTCCTTTGAGTGAGGGATAAGACAAGATACAAGGAACTTGAATATATTGGCCTACCCAGATTATGTTTCTACCAACCACTTGACCAGGTGATCTGATTATAGTACCCTTTTCTCCATCCTCATGACATTTTAATGAACCAAATGCCAGAACACTGATGATTTAGGAAACCGAAAAATTTTCCCCTTCAGTAAGAGCCTTGCACTAATGTTGAAGGTAGAGTGGTATAGAAGTTATGAGTGGATTCTGGAACTAGATTCAAATTCTTTGTCTGTGCCATTTAATAGCTGTACAGCCTTGGAGACATCATGCAAATTCTCCAAGCTTTTGTTTTCCTTGTCTATAAATTGACCAGGTAATCTGATTATAGTACCTGGGAATGGTGATGGGGTTGAATTGCATAAACTCACATAACATGTTTAATTTAGTGATTTTGATGTAGCAAATGCTCAATAAACATTTGCTTATTATTATTGCTAGAGATAGTAGAATATCTAGCACACATCCAAAAAGATTCTGATAAATATGGTAAAAAATATGTTTATACATCCCTATGAAAACTTCAAAACAGAATAAATTTTCAAAATCCATCTACATGAACCCAGGAAAGAACAACAATCCCAACCCATAGTTTGTAAACAATACCTGCCAAAATTCCATGAATTTTGGAATTAAATAAAGAAGAACACTGAAAGTCAAACTCTCTTCTCCTGCCCTTGATCTTTTTACAGGATCTTTAGAGGCCGAATTGAAATTCCTGTGCTTGAGCTAATGAGGATCATGGCTATGAGGGAACTGGTTGTATACTCCCCAGTCATTAAATATTATGGGAGGCAGGCTGATGATGGGACTGCACAATTCCATTATATTATTTGTGATCCAAACTCTAAATCAAAATAAGTGAGACAATTCTCAACTAGATTCAAATCATCTGTCCATATCATTTCATAGTTGCACATCCTTGCAGAAGTCACCTAAATTTTCCAAGCTTTTGTTTCCTTATCTATAAATTGATGGGCACAATTCTGTAGCAAACTCTTATAAACAATGATGAAGAAACACAAAATGATCCAATAAAAGACCTGTGAGCTTAGAGATTTCACTTTTGATTGTGTTGATCTCTTATATGGTTTCTGAACTCTCTGGTGGGAATGTTCTCCCAAAGCAGCAGCCACAAAGAGCTAGACTGAAAAGCACCATTTAGAATTATAGCAACATAATATTTTAGGATAAGAATGTCTCAAATATTGTATGGGACATACTTAGAATAAATGTTGGTGAGGATGCAGGGAAAAAAGAACCCTTACCTACTATTGGTGAGAATGTAAATTAATACAACCACTATGGAAAGGAATATGGAGGTTCCTCAAAAAGACTAAAAACAGAACTACCATACAATCCTGCGATATCACTTCTGGGCATCTATCCAAAGGAATGTAAGTCAGGATACAATAAAGACACTTGTACACCCATGTTTATTGCAGCACTATTCACAATAGTCAATCTGTAGAAACAGCCCACATGTCTTGCAATTGATGAATGGATTAAGAAAATGTGCTATGTATACATATGACTATTATTCAGTCATAAAGAAAATGAAATTATGTTGTTTGCAGGTAAATGGATGGAACTGGAGATCATCATGTTAAGCAAAGTAAGCCAAGTTCAAAAAGACAAAGGCCACATGTTTTCTCTCATATATGGAAACTAGATCCAAAGATATACATATACATATTCACAAATACAAAAATGATTATATACACATATATATGTATATGTTGCATTTGTGTAGAAAGAATACATAATGAAATGCACTGAAACTGAAAGCTACTGAATAATGAGAGTGGGGGGAAAAGGTAAGGAAGAGTAATAGAAGTGGTTAGACTGATTTAAGTATAATATATTCACAATTAAAATACAATGGTGAAGTCCCTTTGGACAGTGAATATACTCTTAAAAAGTGAAGAATGGGAATGTGAAACAGAACATGTTAGGCAGTAGGTAATAGTGGGAAGGGGGAAAATAGAGAAGGTAAAGAAGAGTGAATATTGTCGATGTACTTTATGGACTTGTATGAAAATAGAACAATGAAACCTGTTGAAATCATTTTAAATAACAGAGAGGAAGATGAGGGAAAGTGATGGTCGGGATAAGCCTAACCAAGATACATTGTAAGCATATATGGAAATGCCTTAATGAAACTCCCTGCACAACTAATATATGCTCATAAAATGTAATACATGTGGCCACTGTTTATTTAAAATGTGAATTTAATGACATATCCTGCACCTTTATTTGCTAATTCTAGCAGCTCAACCCCACTCACAGATAAGGAAGAAGCAAAAAGATTTCAATTGGGCCTGTATACATAGACACTATTTAAAAAGAGGAAGGGGATTAACATAGTGAGTAAAAGAAATGAAAAATGCAGTTCCGATGCATTATCCCCCAAACACTGAAGATAACTTCAGACAAACATGTTTATAATGTCAAAGAAAGTAAAGGAGCATGGACTATTGGAAGAAATAGTTCAAATAATAAATAAAACAGAAGATGAAAAGTCATCTTGAAAAACTGAGGAGAAATTAATGATGACAGCAAAACAAAAACAAGAAGTAAAATACATTCTGCTGAGAAAAGAGTCAACAATATGGAAAAGAAGTGTAAGATAACACAATGTCCTAAAGATAAAAGCAAAGAATGATGAGCAAGTATAAAGAAGAAAGACAAAGAAAATCCAATGTCTACATGAACATGATGATCATGATTGTACCATAAAGAAAACAGAATAAGCAAAATAATATAAAATCATCATTCTGGGACCAAGTTATAAATTACAAATCAGTATAATGAAATGTATTGTGAAAAAAGATAATTCATAACAAACACAAAGTCAGAACCTGATAAAATTATGGATCTACTTACAGGATCTTGAGGGATTGAATTGAACTTCTATACTTGGACCAATGAATATCATAGCCATGGATGGGCTATGAGGGAACTAGAGGTCCAGTTCCAAATCATAAAAGATCATGGTGGGAGGCAGGCTAATTAAGAGACTGCAATTCTCAAAGAAAGAAAATAACCCTTTTCCAGCAGTAAAAGCAAATCATCTGCAAATGAGAGAAACAGGATTATTATCTCCTTCCACTGCTAGCAGACAGTAGGATAACATCCAGAGAGTCAGATAGGAACAAAATGTAATACAACAATATTATATTCATATAAATATAACACAAAAACATTTATCAAACTTGTTGAATTCTGATTTTGATTTGCATTTCCCTGATGATTAGTGACATTGAGCATTTTCCATATACCTGCCAGCCATTTGTATGCCTTCCTTAAAGAAATGCCTATCCAAATCCTTAGCCTACTGTTTTGTTTTGAGATAAGAGTCTACTAGATAGCCCAGGCTGGCCTTGAACTCACAATGCTCCTGCCTCACAGGTATGCACCACCACGCCAGCTCTTTAGCCCATTTTTAATTAGGTTATTAGCTTTTATCCTAGTGAGTTATAGGAGTTCATTATACATTTTAGAGACAAACCCCTTATACTTCAGTTTGATAAGGTCCAACTTGTTTGGTTTTGTTTCCTGCTTTGTGTCTTTGTTTTTGGTTTTGGCAGTGCTGGGGTTTGAACTCAGAGCCTCATACTTGCTAGGCATGTGCCCTACCTCTTGAACTACTCCACCAGCCCTCTATTACCTGTTTTTGTGTCATATCCATGAAATCATTGCTAAGACCAATATCAAGAAAATTACCCCGTTTTCTTCTAGGATTGTTACTGTTTTAGAACTTACATGCAAGTCTTTAATCCACTTTGAGGTGATATAAGATAAGGATCCAATTTCATCCTTCTGGTTGTGAGTATCCAGTTTTCCCAATACAATTTGTTAAACAGACTTCTTTCCTCATTGTGGCCTGCTGTCTATTCTCTTCCATTTATCTACATGTCTGCCTTTTATACCAGTACCATGCTGTTTTGATTATATTAGCTTTGTAATATTTTTTAAAGTACATAGTATGATATTTCTAGCTTTGCTCTACTTTCTCAAGATTGATTTGGCTACTCATGGTCTTTTGTGGCTCCATACAAATTTTAGAATTTTTCCCCATTTCTGTGCAAAATGATACAGGGATTTTGATAGCAATTGCATTGCATTGTATCTGTAGGTTGCTTTGGGTAGTATGAATATTTTAACAATACTAAGTCTTCCAATCAATAAAAATAAAACAACTTTCCATTTGTTTGTGTCTTATTTGATTTTTTATTAATGTTTTGCAGTTTACCATATGCAATTTTCTTACTTTCTTCATTAACTTTGTTCCTAGGTATTTATTCTTTTTTGATGCTATTGTAAAAATGAGATTTTATTTCCTTTTCAGTTTGTTGCTAGTGTAGACAAATGTAACTGATTTTTTATGTTGCTTTTGTATCACGCAACTTTACTGATTTAATAGTTCAAATAGCCTTTGTATTCAGGGTTTTCTATATTTAAGACCATGTCATATACAAACAGAGACTATATTCCTACTTTTCTAATGGGATACCTGTCAATATGATATTATCAAAAAAACAAAAGACTAGTGTTGGTGAGTATATAAAGAAATTAGAAACTTATACATTGTTTGTCGAAATACAAAATGGGATAGCCAGTATGGAAAACAGTATGGAGTTTCCTCAAAAAAATTTAAAAAGAACCACCATATGACATAGCAATCTCATTTCTGGTTATTTTCCCAACAGAACTGAAATCAGGATCTTGAATAGGTTTAATCACACCTATGTTCATTACAGCACTATTCACAAAAGCCAAGATGTGGAAATAACCTAAATGTCTATTGATTGATGGACAATGAAAATGTAGTCTACATACACAATGGAATACTATTTAGCCCTATAAAGATAAGCAAATTCTGCCATATGGGGCAACATGGCTGAAACTTGAGGATATTAGTCTAAGTGACATAAGCCAGACACTGAAAGACAGATATTGTATCATTCCCCTTATATAAGAAATCTAAAATAGTCAAATATATAGACTCAAAAAGTAAAATGGTGGTTACCAGAGACTTGCAGAAGATAGAAGTGGAAAGTTACTAATCAATGGGTACAAAGTTTCAGTCAAGGAAGATGAATAAACTACAGATCTGCTGTACATTTTACCAGTAAGCAGCAATGATGTATTATATAATTATAAATATTTTTAAGAGAGGCTGGGGATGTAGCTCAGTGGTAAAGAACTTGCCTAACATTGGGTTCAACCTTTAGCACTGAAAAAATATTGTTAAAAGGCTAGATATTATGCTATGCATTCATATCAAAATAAATTAACTAAAAATGGTCCTAATACAAGAAGGCAAAAAAAGCATAAAACTTGGAAGGAAAAATAAAAACTGTCTTAATTCATAAACTCCAAGAATTTTTCTTATAATAACAAAAAGAATCCTACAAAACTTGGTGAGGTGATAGGATACAAGGTCAGAATGCAAAATTGATTTTATTTATATATGTTAATAATGTACTATTGGAAAATGAAATTTAAAGACTACTTCTATGAACAAACAGTACTTGAGAATAAATACTTAATGAAAGGAATGTTAAGATCTCTATAATAAAAACTTCAAAACATTAAAAAATTGTTGGACTCTCAAAATCTAAGCTTCAAGCCAATAAATCAAGAGAGGACACAAAGCCATGGAATGAAATTTCTAATTGAATCATTGAATAAATTTAAATTTATTCAATGTTAAACACCTGATTCCTCATTTATAAGATAATGATTGCCTAAAGGATCTTTAATTTTTTATTTTAAATCTTTCAAATTTCAATCAATTAGAAGTTTATAGTTATCTTACCTGTTGAAATAATGCCATCACCATTTCATTGATTTAATGCTGAATCATGTTAGAACAAATATATTTAAATACCAGCCATTGCCCTTGACATTGGGGATGTAGGAAAATAGGACTTTGCATATTCACACTACCTGGGAGGGGGCAGGCACAAATAATTGTTGTTGTATTCATATAGTTTTAGTAAATACCACAACTACCTATACTAATTGTTATAATGAAAGTGTATTCAAGCTACAATTGTTGCTAAAACTAGGACCAGACACAATGAAGACTACAAAAGGGACAATCAATTCTTCCTGAAAGAATGAAAGAACAGTAGGAAAAAATATTTAAACTGTGGTTTACAGTAGGAATAGGAATTTTTCAGGTAAATGAATGTACATAAATAGGCAAAGATATAAGGAAGAGCACTACATACTTTGGAAATTTTTATCATACTATATAGCAGGAAAGTAGAATGTAAAATTAGTAGTGACAGGAGTCTACTCTATTTCCTGCATGGGAAGCAGAAAATGTTTCTCCCTTTTTTGCCCATTTCTTCCTACTTTTATCCTGTTATACTAAATTTGTTTTCTAATAAACTTTACTATCAATTTTTACTACAAAAATTAGTGAAATATGACATTGGTGATAAGGCAGAGGGAAAGATTGTAAAGGGGCTGTTTAATCACATTAAATGGGGGAGCTGCTGGAAATGGTTTATAGATGAATGTTACATAATTAATGGGTGGAATATCAAATGAATGATGAAAAATGAAAATCATCCCTTCCTGGGGAAATATAGTCATCTGTTTTCTAAAGAATTTTAACATAATTTCCAGGAAAAAACTATGGGGAGAAATAAAAGGGCTGATAATTAAATAATAGCAGGTCTGATGTAAGCAGAGACTTGAAAAAAGCAGTTGTGCATTTCTCCTTCTTTTGGACATTCTGCCTCCAACATCAGAATGTACCTGGGCTAGACTTTTGGAAGAATGCAAGGGAAGCATGGAGGAAAGCCTAATTATCTCAGCCAAGGCTATCCCAGATCAGCCATCCCCCAGACCAAGGCCAAAGGCAGTGTAGGTGGGCGCTACCATGGGGCATGGATACATGAAACATGAAAAATTTGGTTCTGTAATATAATCAATCTACAAAACTGTCCAAATAAATAAATAACAAAACTTACTTTTAATGTTTTACAATGTGACTCATACATTTAACATAGAAACATAATTAATTTACTGTAATCACTAAAGAATTCAATCTCAGCCCTAATTCTTCAAAGGGGAAAATACTCAGTATCCACCTATTTGGCTAAGACAATATTGTTTCTGTTTCTAGTACTCTATGACTTGTATGTGCCAGGGATTTTTTTATTTTTTAAGATTATTGGCATCATTCGTACCCTTCATTACTAAAGCAATTTGATTTTTCATTATAGTCTATCAATACATTTTACTCTGTTAATAATAAAACTCATTGCACATTAAATCTGTTATTTTATGTACATTATCCTAATTTATTCTCACATAGCTACATTATGTAGATAGTATCATTAGTTTAATTTTCAAAAGAAATAACTATATCATAATAAGACCAAATAACTGGCCCAAATAGCTTACAAAACAAAAACATAGCAGCAGAGCTTGAACTTGAATTCAGGTCTTATCCCTAACAAAACTGTATCTATCTGGCAGGGAATCATGCTCTGTTTACAGTCTCACAATGCCAGGTCATGCATACCAGTGCTCTATAATCCTATCAGATATTTTTTCTGTCTCAAAGGGTTCCCACATGTTGGGAACATAATCCTTCTGATTCTTATTAAATAAAAAGGCAAATCAGCACAGTTATATATACAGCATATAATATACAGCATTAAAAAAATAGGACAAAACTCAGTGAAAACCTGGATGGTAGAAAAAAAAAGAATCAGGATTACAATGGAAACAGCCTTGTGTGCACAAATATCCAAAATAAATTTAAAAATATTTCAAATATGACTGCTTGTACAAAATGTGAAAACATTATTAACATTTAGAAAGACTTGACTAACTAAAAAATAACTTTCCTGAAAAGAAAAGCTCCATAACTGAGAAATTAAAAATTAAGACATGATACAGCTCTTCTTAGAGTTTTATACATTAAAGACAAAGAAAATTAATCCCATCAAAATGTGAAACTCTATGTGTATATTTTCCTTTGTAGTGAATAAGTGAATTAGAGCATTTTTGTCATGATATATGTCAATAATAAATTTGATTGTCTTAAGGGTCTGCCATATTTAATATGGATAGTTCTTACAGCCTCTATATCCAAACAGAAACTGTATTGCTGTGTTATCTCTTCCATTTATAGCAGAGAGGGATGCCCTTATTTTTGTCAGTTGGTAGCAACCTTATTCTGAAGGTCTCAGTGTCCTTCAATTAAAACATTATGTGAACTACTATTTTCCTGAGTCATCTGTAATTAGGAATTAATGTGAATTTTCTATGACCTCTATCAAAAGGATAATTCTTTCTCAATGATGTTATTGTTCTCAGATGAAATGCTCTGGACTTAAAGACACAATAATCCTTTAGTTCACAATTCTAGACTTTGGTAGATAACCATGTAGGTCTTAATTCTTAGGAATTGTGTGATACCTACATAAAGAAACATGCAAATTGGGAGCTAAAAAAATGACCAACCAAGTAAATAAGACAATGAAAAAAAATCATGTTTCTTCTTCCCTCCTCCCTCTCATCATTAAATAAGCATTATTACTCTCTCCCAGGTATTCTGAGTGGTTTGGTGTTTGTGGCAAGGTTGCTGTCAGATTTTGCAATAAGTTTAAATGAATTAGGTTTTGGGCAACATAAAGTTCTTCAAACAACAGGGTATGATCTTTGTACTTGCAGGAGAACACAAGAAGAACCTTATAATCCCTTGCTAATTACCCTGAGTAAAGTAATTTGTTTTATCTGTCTGCCATTTGGTTCCTGCAAAGTGTGAAAAAACTATTATGGGATTTTGCTCAAACTAATTACTACTATTTTATCACAAAAACTGTTCAAGTGTAATCCTCTTTCCTCGGCTTGCTTTCTCCTTGAATTTAAAGTCTTATAGTAAGCCAAGAAGTAAGTAGTTTAAACATTCTAGACTGTAATAGATACTCCTGATTTTAAGCCTCACACTAAAATAATGTGCAATGAATTGGTACTCTAAGTCAATAGCTGCTAACAAGTGTTGTATATGACTTTTCTTTTTTTTTAATTTATTATTTTTTATTATTCATATGTGCATACAATGCTTGGGCCATTTCTCCCCCCGCCCCCACCCTCTCCCTTACCACCCACTCCACTCCCTCCCTCTCCCCCCCACCCCCTCAATACCCGGCAGAAACTATTTTGCCCTTGTCTCTAATTTTGTTGAAGAGAGAGTATAAGCAATAATAGGAAGGAACAAGGGTTTTTGCTAGTTGAGATAAGGATAGCTATACAGGGAGTTGATTCACATTAATTTCCTGTGCATGTGTGTTACCTTCTAGGTTAATTCTTTTTGATCTAACCTTTTCTCTAGTTCCTGGTCCCCTTCTCTTATTGGCCTCAGTTGCTTTAAAGTATCTGCTTTAGTTTTCTTAATAGAAGGTTATGGAATGGGTAGTAAGTCTATATCAAAAGTGATCTGTTACAATTTTATAATGACAGAGCATTTATAAATAGCATAGTTACACAGCACCTGTTACAACTAATAAAGGGCTCTCAGATACCTAATTTTATAGAATCTTTCTAATTATTGTGTGAGGTTAGGTATGGTAGATTCGATTTTCATTCAAAAAATATTTACTCCTTACCCTACCCCATGTCATAGAAGGAACACTTCTTTGCCCCATTGATATTGAACTTGTGACTTGCTTTGGTCAATGGGATGTTAACAGACAAGATGACAGGTATGCTTGTATAGTTAGGCTTTTGCCATCACCATAATAACTTGTCCCTGAAGGCTAGTTTTGGGAGAATGAATGTGGGGCAGACCTAGATCCAATCTGGAACCTGGAGGAAGCCCAGTGGAGCCCAATCTAAATGAGCTTCACCTCAGTTGACCTGCTGACATGTAAATCAGAAAAATGTGTAGTCTTGTAATGATTAAAAATACTGTGGCTGTTATGGAACAAAAGTTAACTAGAATTCCTGATGTCATTATTCCTACTTTGCAAAAAATGAGAATATGACACAGAGAAGTAAAGTAACATGCTCGATTTTCCCAGAAATTAGAGAAATTAAATA
The DNA here is from genome assembly GCF_047511655.1 of Castor canadensis. Classification (NCBI taxonomy): domain Eukaryota; kingdom Metazoa; phylum Chordata; class Mammalia; order Rodentia; family Castoridae; genus Castor; species Castor canadensis. The sequence continues at coordinate 120,368,376 of NC_133405.1, forward strand.
GCTATAGTTGCCTACATGAAAAGAAAGAAAAAAAGTCATTGACATTTATGAGACTATGTGTGATATGAGTTTGATCTCCTGAAAGAAGAATCTACATGTTGTTAGATTAAAAGTAACATATATAAAGCCTGTTTTCCCTTTTGTCTTATCTCTATTCAGAATGAGTTCTAAACACTGATGGCATTAAGAATGGATACTGACAGTCTCAGTCACAATATTAATGAGCTATATTGGCTAATAAAAACCCTGAAGTTTTATATCCTTTGTTGAGCCTATTAAGATGAAATCCAGCTCTGGCAGTATTCTCTCATTTGAATGGCTGGTGTGGTTTTCTTGATTGAAATGACTGCTCTGTTGAGTTGAATGAATGGCACTGCTAAAAAGTACTCTGTCAAATATTGATAGCTAATTAGATGGATTTTATCATAATAGTCAACTGCACTCACACTAAAAAGAAGCGCTTTTAAGATCTTGACAAGAAAATAAACTGAGCCCTAGAACCTCACTGTTTATTCAAAGCTCATTTCTAAGTTTTGCAGTCAAGTAGGGAAATTTATAAAGTCAGTGAATAATAAACCAAAGTCTATTTTAAGAAAAATTAGTAGTAAAGTTGGGTCTATTTTTGAATTCCTGAGATTCTTGACTAACCAAAGTTTTAGAAGCTCTACAGATTCCTAATTGTTACTGCTATTAAATTTTTTCACCTGAACAAATAGCATAAAGAAATCATTCAAGGACAAATACAATTTCTGTCACTTGAAACTAAATAAAAAGCTGTAGCCTTCATACGTGGACATTAGATCAAGGGCAAACACAACAAGGGGATTGAACTTTGATCGCAAGATAAAAGCGAGTGCACACAAGGGAGATATGAGGATAGGTAAGACACCTAAAAAATTAGCTAGCATTTGTTGCCCTTAATGCAGAGAAACTAAAGCAGATACCTTAAAGCAACTGAGGCCAATAGGAAAAGGGGACCAGGAACTAGGGAAAAGGTGAGATCAAAAAGAATTAACCTAGAAGGTAACACCCACGCACAGGAAATCAATGTGAGTCAATGCCCTGTATAGCTATCCTTATCTCAACCAGCAAAAACCCTTGTTCCTTCCTATTATTGCTTATACTCTCTCTTCAACAAAATTAGAAATAAGGGCAAAATAGTTTCTGCTGGGTATTGAGGGGGTTGGGGGGAGAGGGAGGGGGCGGAGTGGGTGGTAAGGGAAGGGGTGGGGGCGGGGGGAGAAATGGCCCAAGCCTTGTATGCACACATGAATAATAAAACAAAACAAAACAAAAAAAAGCTGTAGCCTTTGCAGACAAAGATGTCCATAGTGGGTGGAGTTTGAGGTAACAATGCAAACAACATAAAGAGTAAAACTGAGCACAAAATGTGGAACAAACTGAATTAATCTGAATGTAAAAGGCAGAAGAAGGAAAACTGAAGAATTTCAGTGATTCCAACAAGAAATTACCATAGTACATAAAGTGGAAGACCAATCCAAAACTACAATTTACAAGTACCAGAGATAGTAATGAGGATAGCCTACCCGCAGGGACGTCAATATCACAAAGAAGGGGAAAGGGGCCGCTGGATACTGAGACTATTTAATAAATTTCTACTCACATACATTTTGGTTCAAGTTAGCATAAATATAGCTATTACCCTGCTCATTAGACTAGACCAGGGAATTAAAAGCAGTAAAAGATCCAGGAGCCAGTAGCTGATGCCTGTAATTCTACTTGGCAGGCTGAGGTCAGGAGAATTGCAGTTCAGGTCATTCCAGACAGAACAGTTTGTGACACCTCATCTCAGTGGAAAAAAAATGGGTGAGGTGACGTGTGCCTGTCATCCCAATGATGGTGGGAAGTGTAAAATAGAAGGATTGCAGTCCAGGCCAACCTGGGCAAAAAGCAACACTCTAGAATAACCAGAGAAAAAGGGCTGGAGGCATGGTAGAGAGCCTGCCTCAAAAGCATGAAACCCTAGTTCAAACACCAATGCCCTCCCAAAAAAAATGGAAAGAAAGAAAAACAGCAGTAAAGGCAGCAAATACATTGAGCCATGAAAACTTTCAGATGGCTTCAGTAGCTACTGCTCCTTTCTTACAGATTCACAAGTTATTCTTGGCAAATGCACACAGGTTATTCAGCTAATTTGTAAGATTCCTTTTCAACAATCTTCCATTTACCTTGTTTGCCATTATGCTGTGGACTTTACTGCAAGCTAAATCTTCTCCAAAAAATTATCAGGGGGTGGTAACAATTTTATTTAATAAAAGATTTTTTGCTTAGACCAGAGGATGATAATAACAGCAATAACATTAGATACGATATAGTGAATACTGTTATGCTCCATGAAGTTTGCTTTGTAGTCAAAGAGCAAAATGGAGTCTTTGCCCTCAAAGATCTTGCAGTCTAATAGGGAAACTCTAATGATGATAATTTATTAAGCAGTTACTATGTATCAATTATTGTTCAAAATGTTTTACTTAATATGTTTTAATCCATGTCATCCTATATATTAAAAAACCCTATAGGATGGTAGCTATTATTGTTACCATCTGATAACTGAGGAAAGTGAAACCAACAGGGGTTTTAAGTAACTTGCAGGATGTCATACAACCTGTAAGTGGTAGAGTCTGGATTCATTATCCATACCGCTAAATTCCATGCCACAATGTTCCTTGTAATGTTACACCTATGAAGCAAAATACAATGCCAAGAATTGAGGCATTCTTTTTAACTAGAAGATTGCAGGTTATGATGATGACAGTAGCATTTGAGATGAATAAAAGGAAAGTTAAATTTAAGCCATTCTACTCTATTGCTCACTAGCTACTAAATTCAAAAAGAGAAGTGATTTTGACAATGTATACATATGTAAAAATATCATTGCTGTACATTGTAAATATATGGAATTTTCATTTTTTTGGGTAAAAATAATTTTTAAGTAAAGAGAAAGGTGATTAAAATGACATTTGGAAAATTTTTCAAATTCATATACCTCCCCAAGCTGCACTTTCAAAGTATCAAGCACCTAATAATATAGAAGAATGTTCTTGGTTATTGAAATACGTTGATTAAGTTTTCTAAGGCTTTTAAAAATCACAGGACTTCAATTTTTCAGAGCATAGTAACCATGTATGCCATTCATCTACCTCAACATACTGATCTCAATAATGATAAAATTTGTAAAATACTCTGCCTTATGGGTTAGACCAAGGGTCAGGAAATTACAGTTCATGAGCCAAATCCAGCCTGCAGCCTGTTTTTATAATGTTTTATTGGAACACCATCACACTCACTCATTTTCATATTATCGGTGACTATTTTTGCACTCTGCAAAGGCAGAGTTGAGTAGTTGCAGCAGACCCCATGGCCTGCAAAATTTTAAAACTATTTACCATGTGTACCTTTATAGAAAAAGTTTTCTGACCCTTGGATTATAAGAAGATTTTAGAATGATCTGCCAATTTCATGAAAATCTTGCCTTACTGTTACCAAAAAATGTGCCCATAATTCTATTCTAAGGCTTCTCTAATATTTAAGACAACACATAGAACACCAATATTGTCTTTTCTCAAGTGAACTAATAACTCAAACACTCTGGATCCATAGCCTCTTAATCTTTTATAAATTTCCCTTGTTTTTTTAAAACTGTTTTAAGCAAGGTGTGGTGGTACCTGCCTGTAATCCCAGCATTCAGGAGGCAGAGGTAGGAGGATCACTAGTTCAAGGCCAGCCTGAGTACATAGTAAGTTTGAGGCCAGCCTATGCTACTTGGTGAGACCCTTTCTCAAAAAAATCTTTCAAAAAATTTTAATTTTTGATTGCAAAAGGGTTATTCATCATATTCAAGTAATAAGTTATGCAAGAAGATACTCTCTTGGGAGCTATAAAAGTCACTAAAGAATGGCATAGGACCATTCTTTAAAATATTACAAGCTGGCATGGACAATAAGGGTAAAACAGGTAGGATAACATGATGAACAAAAAAATCCTAGTATTAAGGATTCTTTTTAAATTAGAATATGCTAATTATACAAAACAATGGGTTTCACTATTGCACTTTCATACATGTATATGAATGTTTTTTGATCATATTCACCCCCCATTACCCTCTTATTTCCTCCCCCTCCCGCTAGTCTCCTTCCTTTTTCCAAATAGTCCCCCTTCTACTTTCGGGTCTTTTTTAGTATAAATTAGTAGCTTAAACGGGTTTCATTGTGATATTTCCATATATGCATGTAATGTACTTTGATCAGATTCACACTATTACTCTTTCTTAAATTCCTTCTGTCTTTCCTTTTAAAAAGTTTTGGTAAGTTTCATTATGCTATTTTCATACATACATATAATGCACTATGATCATATTCATTACCATTACCCTCTTCCTCCTCCTGCTATATCCCCCAAATAATCCCCTTTTTATAATCATGCCATATTGTTATTTTATTAATTTTTTATGTCTAGATTCCATATATGAGCAAAAATGTGATATTAGTCTTTCTGATAAATATCTTCCACCCATTTTTCTCCAAATAACATAATTTCATTCTTCTTTTGGGGAGGAACGTATGGTACTGGGTTTGCTAGGCAAGCACTCTACCACTTGAGCCACTCCCCCACTTATTTTTGCTTCAGTTACTTTTTAGATAGGGTCTCGTTTTTTTTTTTTAAGTTCCATACTTGTTTCTATTTTTCTTTTTTGTATTGTTTTATTATTCATATGTGCATACAAGGCTTGGTTCATTTCTCCCCCCTGCCCCCACCCCCTCCCTTACCACCCACTCCACCCCCTCCCTCTCCCCCCTACCCCCTCAATACCCAGCAGAAACTATTTTGCCCTTATCTCTAATTTTGTTGTAGAGAGTGTATAAGCAATAATAGGAAGGAACAAGGGTTTTTGCTGGTTGAGATAAGGATAGCTATACAGGGAGTTGACTCACATTAATTTCCTGTGCATGTGTGCTACCTTCTAGGCTAATTCTTTTTGATCTAACCTTTTCTCTAGTTCCTGGTCCCCTTCTCCTATTGGCCTCAGTTGCTTTTAAGGTATCTGCTTTAGTTTCTCTGAGTTAAGGGCAACAAATGCTAGCTAATTTTTGTCCAGAGCCAGTCCGGATTGTGATCCTTCCACTCACACCTCTGAAGTGTTAAGACTGTAGACATGTCCAGCCAAATTTAATTAATAAGAGAGACATTATTGTTTCTCTCCACATATACAAACAAGAGGTCATGTGAGCACTCAGTGAGAAAGCAGCCATCTACAAATCAAGAAAAAAGCCCTCAGCAGGAAATGTATCTTTTGAACCCTTGAGCATGGCCATCTGGCCTCCAGAACAGTGATATATTCCCATTGTTTAAGCCACACAGTCTGTAGTGTTTTTTACTGGCAGTGGACTTTGGGCATGTTACTTCCTCCTTGAGAATGTACATTTTGTTAATATTATTGTTTATTCTTATGTGACTACCATTCTGTTTGAATTATTATAGCCCTTATCTACCATCCCAGGTTTTCCATAATCTCAGCACTTTTGAAAGATAGTTATCACTAAATATAATTTTGTTATAATTAACAAGAGTTAGTTGCTTTGCTTACTATGCTTGAATACACCTTACTCAATTCCACAATTCTGCTTATTCCAAATTGTCAGGAATCTCCCCATCTTTTTGTCTAATTAAAAATCTTTTCTCAGAAAGTGGGGGGATGGGGGAGAAATGATGCAAACAATGCATGCACATGTGAATAAATGAATAATATAAACAAATAAAAATCTTTTCTCTTCCCTACACCTTTAGTCTACTATAGCAGCCTAAACTTCCTCTGAATCAAACCTACTGCTTACCTCTCATTTTGTACTGAACTGGAACATATTGAAAGAAACCAAGTATGTATTAAAATATTTTTTTCAGTCTACCATCAATAATTAATTGGAATGCAAAATTAAAAAATAAAGAAATACAGTTCACTTTTATTATAGCAACAACAAAATACCTAATTTTAACCTAGAAATAACTTCCCCTAAATACATGGGGTGTATAAGATAAATGAGTAACATAAAAACTGTGAGAGGCAGCATATTTTTATGGAAAGACTGAAAATATATATATATATGATATTTCACATATGTCAACTATTTCCAGATTAAAATACAGCAATAAAACAATATCAGAATCCTAGTATAATTATTTCAATCTTGACAAAATTAGTCCAAATTTTATCAAACATAAAAGAGGTTATAACAGCATAGAAGATGTAGGACAAAGAAAGAAAGCCATAGAGAAATTGGCTATATTAAATACTACACAAATAGCTATGATAATACAATAACATAATGGCATAAGACAGACATTTATGTAAATATATAAAATAATTTATAAACATATACTACTATATAGATGATTTTAATATTCTTTAGAGAAACATTGCAAGTCAAAGGAGAAACTGGACAAATTGACCATAATTTAAAGAATATTAACTATGGGAAAATTAATAAACTCATGACATTAAATTACAGATTTTATGTACTATGTAGCTAATGTTACAAATTAAAGCTTAAAACACAGGATGAAAATAGGTAAATATGTGCACTCCATCTGAAAACGTCATTTCAAAACATAAAGGCAACAAAACAATCAGAGCAACAGATTTACTTACATGAAAGATAAAGTTCTCCATATTTAAAATATTAGAACCAAAATTTAAAGGCAAAAATTGAAGTCTAATAAGAGAAAATTATTGAAGCAACTATGGCAAGGGAGAGGCTCAAACAAATCAGTGTAATTGTGTGAAAATACACCCAAGTATTAACAGAGATACATCTCTGGATGTTATTTCCCTCTTCTAATGCTATATGTATTTTTATTTATGCAAATTTGAACATTTTAGTGGTAATCAAATGACTTTTAAAATTAGGAAAAAAAGATGAGGAGGAAAGAAAAGGAAAATATAAACAAGAGAATAAATTACCATTAAGGTTCTGGTTAGCAGAGACAGGTTTCTTTTGATTAAAAATTCACCAAAGATTTTTAAAATGGAAGTAACTAATACCGGAATTAGTATTTAAGTGATGTTAAAGGGCTCTCCCCTGGAACAGGGGTTGCTTAGAGTCCCAGTTCTGGAAGTGGCTTTGGTCAAAAGGACAAAGCCAAAGAAAAAGAACTTTAAAACAATACTAAAAGCAAAAGCAATTTCATAAAGCATAACACACTGCTCAATCAATATACACTCTTAGACTGACTAAAATGTTATAATCCAATTGAAAGCTCTCTACTTCCATCTCACAGTCTATGAATAGTAATAGTCACAAAAGTCCACAATTAAATTACTACATCAGTATTCACTTTGGGATAATAGATTGATAATGTTAACACATATGAAATCAGGAGAATTTAAGAGACAATCATGTTTTCAATATGGAGTATGTATTAGAAGACAATCAGAAGTTAGAATCAAGAACCTATTGTTTGTATACTGCCTAAAATAACCTGTGTTGAAAATTAGAGTGTCATTGGATTTGGGTTTTGAATAGAGTAAAATTTAAGTCACCACTCTAACAATCATTTATATACCACTATATGCCTCTGTCTTATGGGGGAGTCAGTATAATGAACAGAATAAGTATTTCCCCATATCAGTGAGCTTCTCAGCCCATTAAAGGTTACAGAGAAGTAAGCAGGTGCATAGGGCAATAAGTGTTGGGATGGAGACAGACACATGTAGAGAGCTTTCACAGCCATAAGGAGAATTTATCTCAGATACACATGGTCAGGAAAAACTTTATGAAAGAATATACTTTTAAGCTAAGACCTGAAAAGGGATATGTTAACATTTCCATTGCTGTGACAAAATTCCTGAGAAAACACCTTAAGGGATGAATGATTTATTTTTGGTTTATAGTTTCAGAGGTTTCAGTCAGTGCTCACTTGCATCTATTGTTTGTAGTGGAGCAAAGTGGCTCACATCATGATGGTCAGGAGGTAGAGACAGAGTCCAAGGAATGGAGGCTGTGGTATACCCTTCAAAGGTACACTCCCTGTGAACTATTTCCTCCAACCAGAAGCTACCTCCTAATGACCCATTCAGTATGAACTCATCAACTGATTAATCCACTGATGAGTTTAGCACCCTGATGATGCAATCGTCTCTCAATAGCATCACTAGCTGGTGACCGAGCCTTTAACACAATGTGCTTGGGGGGGGCTGTATTTCATATCCAACCATAGCAGAAAATAAAAGTTAAGCAATTAATATGAAGAAGAAAAGAGTTACAGGCAGAGGGAAAAGTCATATGCTCAAGAAGCAACTGGAAGCACATCTCATTGATGATCTCATTGATGAAGTATTAGACTATGAAGGAAGAGTGGTGAGAAAAAGAGGTGAAAGAGTTTAATCAGATCAAGAAGTTTGGACTTCATTGGGTAATTTTTAAAAATCCATTTGAACAGGAATAGAACAGGTGATACAATCAGGTTTCCACCGTTTAAAAATAGAAAGGACAGGGAAAGTCAGTGAGTTCAGCAAGGAATTTCATACAATCAGATTAAGATTGTTACAAAGATGGAATATGATACTGGGAAACAGAGAAGGGTCAAAAATTTTTAGAGGTATTTAGGAGTCAGAATCTTAAGAAATAGTGATTTAACATGGAGAAAGTAGAGGTTTTTAATATCTGTAAACTTGCAGTCATCAAATGGCAAATAGTTTTTTTATGGCATTCCCTCAACATTTTGGTATCTGCAGTGATGCCATCTCTCACTACCAATAGTAGTAACTTGTGTTTGTTCTCATTTTTCCTCTGATGAGTCTAGCTAGATTTTTGTCTGTATAACTGTTCTCAAAGGAATAGCTTTGGGTTTTGCTGATTTCCTCTATTTTGTTTTCTATATCACTTATTTCCATTCTGATCCTTATTTATTTGTTCTACTTATTTTTGGTTTGATTTGCTCTTCTTTTCCTAGTTTCTTCAATGTTTTCTGCTTTCTATATCAGACTTTTATGCCTTGTTGATTGACACTAGAGCATCTCTTTACTTCTGAGTACTTTATCCAATGTTCCAAGAATTATTAAATTTTGTCTCTGGCCAGTGAGAACACTAGGAACAGTATTTCTGGTCCTGAGTAAACATGGGGAATTATTCTCTCTATCTCTCTCAAGTGACTCCTTTCACAGACTCCAGTAGACCCCTCACAAGCATGCATTGGTCAGCTGAGGGACCCTCTTTGGATCGCTAGAGTCCTGTATCTGTACAGCTCTCTCCTCTTCCTCAGTCTATCCTGCATTTTCTGACCTAATGTATGTGGAGTTTCTATATGTGGATAATTGGAACTGATAAGCTGGTTTGACCACCTCCTAAGAAGTCCTACACAGATGTGACCCTTACTTTAGAATGTGTGGGTACACATTACTCTCACTACTCTTAAATTCTCAGACAATATTCAGGACAAAAGGACCCAGTTTTCTTCTGAGTCACCTACCTTCTGTGGCCATGAGGGTTCATCATTTGGCAATATGTATTTGAGGAGTAAAGGTAAATACCTATCTTTGATGAAATATTTATTAGTTAAGCTGTTGAACAAGATAAGACCTAATGTTCCTTCCAATTCTAATATTCAATAATTTTATGCAAAATGCTAAAGAAGTAATTATTGAAATGCAATAGGTTAAAATTTGCAATAGAATAAAGGAAAATGATATTTCATCATATTAAAATCAATGGTTAAATGACACAGAAATGAAAGAGGAGGATGGTGATTATTTCAATTAGGAATGTAAAAGAATTAAATGGCATTATATAACTGTAAAGCTTTTACATTTAAGGAGCATCTCAGAAAAGCCAGCAACTTCAACTCAGGTCATTCTCCGCATCCCTAGTGGATGTAACATTAATTATAGTCATTAAGTGAGAAGTCTCTAGAATGTCTTCAACTTGGGGTCTTTCCTAGAGATAGCTGAAGACAAAGACTTTCTGACAGATGTTTATAGTCTATTGCTTTAATTCAACTTTTGTCTTCATAAGAATAGTTGCTTAGAGGACTGTATTGATACCCACTCCCACCTACATAACCCTACTTTTCCAGGTGGTTCATTTTAAACAGAATAAAGGCTATTATTCTGGAGTTTCTCCAAATTGTGATAAAACACAGTCAATCCTTTCAGTTTGAAATTTCAGTATATCAACAACTTTCATTACTTAAAGTAATAGAGTAACTATCTAGATAGGTAATTTCCATACTGCCTTTGGAATTCAGTTTATATAAAATTAAAAGAAACACATTTAATTATTTTCCCTACTGTATTTGTTTTTGCCTCGTTAGTACCTGCTGTTTCTAGATGAGATGATTCAAAGCATAAAATGACCATTAGTATTGCTCTTAGACTTGGGCAACCAAAGCCACTGTCCTGGGTTCCCATGGACACTTCACTTCCTCTGCAGTGAAGTCCAATAGTTAAATCACATATGAATGAGCAGAAGGAAAATTGGAATGACTATCAGGCTCTACTGTTGTTACCCTCATTCCTCCTTCCTCTCCCTACTAGGTAGGAAGCTGATGAATATTATGCATTCAAACCCATGGGGCCACAATATCAAAGAATTCCTTATCCTTCTTCCACTCAAGCTATTTGTTTGAGGTCCAAAAGAAAACTAAAGAAACGCAAATCCAAAGCCATCTTCTTTTTTAATTACATTTTTCAATCTCCTCTTGTTAGAAAAGAAAAAAACAGGATCATTGATGATCATTCTCTGCTTAACACAGAGGAATGGCTAACATCTGAGGATACAAGGACTGCTGGATTCCAATGAACTTTGGCACTAAACTTTGATTGCTGTGTTATTCTGGATGAACTCACTATTTATTAGTAAATATGGGTGAAGATGTCAAAGATTAATGATGGCACTGATTTTTGTTACACAATGAGACCCAGATGTTTCTATACTTACTGATTTCCCTCCTCGGCCTTCTTTCCTATAACTGCAACAGAGAAAATACAAATATGGCATTTAGGAAACTTGACACAAGACCAAACTACTGATATGGTTAAGGATTAAACTTTGAATAATACTTTATCTTTAACCAAGATTCCATAAGTTACATAACACTATAACAGAAATACTAAAAAAGAAGAAAAAAGCCATTCCTCATACTTGAAAATAGGAATAGAGAAAATATGAAGACACTTTAAACATATAATTATTTTATATCAAAGCCAAATATTGATGACAAAGCCACATTCAACCATAGAGCAAGGTCATTTATGATAAAATCAGTCATAAAAAGTAACGCACACTGAGGGCACTGCACGGATAATACATATATTATCTATTTTAGGTTTATCTTACTGGTCAGTCATTTCTTCTACAGTACAGGCATTGCATGTATCACTTCCTTTTCTTTTTTTTTTTTTTTATTTATTTATTTTTTTTTTTTTCATTTTTCTTTTATTATTCATATGTGCATACAAGGCTTGGTTTATTTCTCCCCCCTGACCCCACCCCCTCCCTTACCACCCACTCCACCCCCTCCCACTCCCCCCCCTCAATACCCAGCAGAAACTATTTTGCCCTTATCTCTAATTTTGTTGTAGAGAGAGTATAAGCAATAATAGGAAGGAACAAGGGGTTTTGCTGGTTGAGATAAGGATAGCTATACAGGGCATTGACTCACATTGATTTCCTGTGCGTGGGTGTTACCTTCTAGGTTAATTGTTTTTAATCTAACCTTTTCTCTAGTTCCTGGTCTCCTTTTCCTATTGGCCTCAGTTGCTTTAAGGTATCTGCTTTAGTTTCTCTGCATTAAGGGCAACAAATGCTAGCTAGTTTTTTAGGTGTCTTACCTATCCTCACCCCTCCCTTGTGTGCTCTCGCTTTTATCATGTGCTCATAGTCCAATCCCCTTGTTGTGTTTGCCCTTGATCTAATGTCCACATATGAGGGAGAACATACGATTTTTGGTTTTTTGAGCCAGGCTAACCTCACTCAGAATGATGTTCTCCAATTCCATCCATTTACCAGCGAATGATAACATTTCGTTCTTCTTCATGGCTGCATAAAATTCCATTGTGTATAGGTACCACATTTTCTTAATCCATTCGTCAGTGCTGGGGCATCTTGGCTGTTTCCATAACTTGGCTATTGTGAATAGTGCCGCAATAAACATGGATGTGCAGGTGCCTCTGGAGTAACAGTCTTTTGGGTATATCCCCAAGAGTGGTATTGCTGGATCAAATGGTAGATCGATGTCCAGCTTTTTAAGTAGCCTCCAAATTTTTTTCCAGAGTGGTTGTACTAGTCTACATTCCCACCAACAGTGTAAGAGGGTTCCTTTTTCCCCGCATCCTCGCCAACACCTGTTGTTGGTGGTGTTGCTGATGATGGCTATTCTAACAGGGGTGAGGTGGAATCTTAGTGTGGTTTTAATTTGCATTTCCTTTATTGCTAGAGATGGTGAGCATTTTTTCATGTGTTTTCTGGCCATTTGAATTTCTTCTTTTGAGAAAGTTCTGTTTAGTTCACCTGCCCATTTCTTTATTGGTTCATTAGTTTTGGGAGAATTTAGTTTTTTAAGTTCCCTGTATATTCTGGTTATCAGTCCTTTGTCTGATGTATAGTTGGCAAATATTTTCTCCCACTCTGTGGGTGTTCTCTTCAGTTTAGAGACCATTTCTTTTGATGAACAGAAGCTTTTTAGTTTTATGAGGTCCCATTTATCTATGCTATCTCTTAGTTGCTGTGCTGCTGGGGTTTCATTGAGAAAGTTCTTACCTATACCTACTAACTCCAGAGTATTTCCTACTCTTTCTTGTATCAACTTAAGAGTTTGGGGTCTGATATTCAGATCCTTGATCCATTTTGAGTTAATCTTGGTATAGGGTGATATACATGGATCTAGTTTCAGTTTTTTGCAGACTGCTAACCAGTTTTCCCAGCAGTTTTTGTTGAAGAGGCTGCTATTTCTCCATCGTATATTTTTAGCTCCTTTGTCAAAGATAAGTTGCTTATAGTTGTGTGGCTTCATATCTGGATCCTCTATTCTGTTCCACTGGTCTTCATGTCTGTTTTTGTGCCAGTACCATGCTGTTTTTATTATTATTGCTTTGTAATATAGTTTGAAGTCAGGTATTGTGATACCTCCTGCATTGTTCTTTTGACTGAGTATTGCCTTGGCTATTCGTGGCCTCTTGTGTTTCCATATAAATTTAACAGTAGATTTTTCAATCTCTTTGATGAATGTCATTGGAATTTTGATGGGAATTGCATTAAACATGTAGATTACTTTTGGGAGTATAGACATTTTTACTATGTTGATTCTACCAATCCATGAGCATGGGAGATCTCTCCACTTTCTATAGTCTTCCTCAATCTCTTTCTTCAGAAGTGTATAGTTTTCCTTGTACAGGTCTTTCACATCTTTTGTTAGGTTTACACCTAGGTATTTGATTTTTTTTGAGGCTATTGTAAATGGAATTGTTTTCATACATTCTTTTTCCGTTTGCTCATTGTTAGTGTATAGAAATGCTAACGATTTTTCTATGTTGATTTTATATCCTGCTACCTTGCTATAGCTATTGATGATGTCTAGAAGCTTCTGAGTAGAGTTTTTTGGGTCTTTAAGGTATAGGATCATGTCGTCTGCAAATAGGGATATTTTGACAGTTTCTTTACCTATTTGTATTCCTTTTATTCCTTCTTCTTGCCTAATTGCTCTGGCTAGGAATTCCAGTACTATGTTGAATAGGAGTGGAGATAGTGGGCATCCTTGTCTGGTTCCTGATTTTAGAGGGAATGGTTTTAATTTTTCTCCGTTAAGTATAATGCTGGCTGTAGGTTTGTCATATATAGCTTTTATAATGTTGAGGAACTTTCCTTCTATTCCTAGTTTTCTTAGAGCTTTTATCATGAAATGATGTTGGATCTTATCAAAGGCTTTTTCTGCATCTATTGAGATGATCAAGTGGTTTTTGTCTTTGCTTCTGTTAATGTGGTTTATTACGTTTATTGATTTTCGTATGTTGAACCACCCCTGCATCCCTGGGATGAAGCCTACTTGGTCGTGGTGAATAATCTTTTTGATGTGTTGCTGAATTCGATTTGCCATTATTTTGTTGAGGATTTTTGCATCAATGTTCATTAAGGAGATTGGCCTATAGTTCTCCTTTTTGGAGGTGTCTTTGCCTGGTTTTGGGATAAGTGTAATACTGGCTTCATAAAATGTGTTTGGCAGTTTTCCTTCCCTTTCTATTTCATGGAACAGTTTAAGGAGGGTTGGTATCAGTTCTTCTTTAAAGGTCTGATAGAATTCAGCAGAGAATCCATCAGGTCCTGGACTTTTCTTTTTGGGGAGACTCTTGATTGCTGCTTCAATTTCATTTTGTGTTATAGGTCTATTCAGGTGATTAATTTCCTCTTGGTTCAGTTTTGGATGATCATATGTATCTAGAAATCTGTCCATTTCTTTAAGATTTTCAAATTTATTTGAATATAGGTTCTCAAAGTAGTCTCTGATGATTTCCTGGACTTCCATGGTGTTTGTTGTTATCTCCCCTTTTGCATTCCTGATTCTACTAATTTGGGTTTTTTCTCTCCTCATTTTAGTCAGGTTTGCCAGGGGTCTATCGATCTTGTTTATTTTTTCAAAGAACCAACTTTTTGTTTCATTAATTCTTTGTATGGTTTTTTTGGTTTCTATTTCGTTGATTTCAGCTCTTATTTTTATTATTTCTCTCCTTCTATTTGTTTTGGGATTTGCTTGTTCTTGTTTTTCTAGGAGTTTGAGATGTATCATTAGGTCATTGATTTGGGATCTTTCAATCTTTTTAATATATGCACTCATGGCTATAAACTTTCCTCTCAAGACTGCCTTAGCTGTGTCCCATAGGTTCTGGTAGGTTGTGTTTTCATTTTCATTGACTTCTAGGAACTTTTTAATTTCCTCTTTTATTGCATCGATGATCCATTCTTCATTAAGTAATGAGTTATTTAGTTTCCAGCTGTTTGCATGTTTTTTGTCTTTACTTTTGTTGTTGAGTTCTACTTTTACTGCATTCTGGTCAGATAGTATGCATGGTATTATTTCTATTTTCTTATATTTGCTGAGGCTTGCTTTGTGCCCTAGGATATGATCTATTTTGGAGAAGGTTCCATGTGCTGCTGAGAAGAATGTATATTGTGTAGAGGTTGGATGAAATGTTCTGTAGACATCTACTAGGTCCACTTGATCTATTGCATATTTTAGATCTTGGATTTCTTTATTGAGTTTTTGTTTGGATGACCTATCTATTGATGATAATGGAGTGTTAAAGTCTCCCACAACCACTGTGTTGGCGTTTATATATGCTTTTAGGTCTTTCAGGGTATGTTTGATGAAATTGGGTGCATTGACATTGGGTGCGTACAGATTGATGATTATTATTTCCTTTTGGTCTATTTCCCCTTTTATTAGTATGGAATGTCCTTCTTTATCTCGTTTGATCAATGTAGGTTTGAAGTCTACTTTGTCAGAGATAAGTATTGCTACTCCTGCTTGTTTTCGGGGGCCATTGGCTTGGTAAATCTTCTTCCAGCCTTTCATCCTAAGCATATGCTTATTTCTGTCGGTGAGATGAGTCTCCTGTAAGCAACAAATTGTTGGGTCTTCTTTTTTAATCCATTTTGTCAAACGGTGTCTTTTGATGGGTGAATTAAGTCCATTAACATTAAGTGTTAGTACTGATAGGTATGTGGTGATTCCTGCCATTTAGTTATCGTAGTTGTTTGAAGGTTTGATTGTGTGTACCTAACTTGATGTTACTCTCTACTGTCTTGCTTTTTCTTATCCTGTGGTTTGGTGCTGCCTGCCTTTTCATGGTTAAGTTGGGTGTCACTTTCTGTGTGCAGGATCCCTTGCAGAATCTTTTGTAATGGTGGCTTTGTGGTCACATATTGTTTTAGTTTCTGCTTATCATGGAAGACTTTTATTGCTCCATCTATTTTGAATGATAGCTTTGCTGGGTAGAGTATCCTGGGGTTGAAGTTATTTTCATTCAGTGCCCGGAAGATCTCACCCCACGCTCTTCTTGCTTTTAATGTTTCTGTTGAGAAGTCTGCTGTGATTTTGATGGGTTTACCTTTGTATGTTACTTGTTTTTTCTCTCTTGCAGCCTTCAATATTCTTTCCTTAGTTTCTGAACTTGTTGTTTTAATGATGATATGTCTGGAGTAGTTCTATTTTGATCTGGTCTGTTTGGTGTCCTAGAGGCCTCTTGCATTTGTATGGGAATATCTTTCTCTAGATTTGGGAAATTTTCCGTTATTATTTTGTTGAATATATTACGCATTCCCTTCGCTTGCACCTCTTCTCCTTCTTCGATGCCCATGATTCTCAAGTTTGGTCTTTTGATGGAGTCGGTGAGTTCTTGCATTTTCTTTTCACAGGTCTTGAGTTGTTTAATTAGTAGTTCTTCAGTTTTTCCTTTAATTACCATTTCATCTTCAAGTTCTGAGATTCTGTCTTCTGTTTGTTCTATTCTGCTGGATTGGCCTTCCGTTTTGTTTTGCAGTTCTGTTTCGTTCTTTTTTCTGAGGTTTTCCATATCCTGGCTGTTTTCTTCTTTATTGTTGTCTATTTTTGTCCTGAGTTCATTTATCCATTTATTCATTGTGTTCTCTCTTTCATTTTGGTGTTTATACAGTGCTTCTATGGTTTCCTTTATTTCTTCTTTTGCTTTTTCAAATTCTCTATTTTTATTGTCTTGGAATTTCTTGAGTGTCTCCTGTACATTTTGGTTGACCCTATCCAGTATCATCTCTATAAAATTCTCATTGAGTACTTGTAGTATGTCTTCTTTTAAATTATTCTTGTAGGCTTCATTGGGTCCTTTGGCATAGTTTATCTTCATTTTGTTGGAGTCTGGCTCTGTTTTTCTGTTCTCTTCATTCCCCTCTGGTTCCTGTACTAATTTTTTGCTGTGGGGAAACTGGTTTCCTTGTTTTTTCTGTCTTCCAGTCATTGTCCTTGGTGTTGTTACTGTCCCTGTACTGTGTGTAATTAAGTATTTTCTAGCTTGTAATAATAACAATGGTAATATTGAGAATGGAAGAGTGAGCTGAGATGGAAAGCAAGAAGTTAAAGAAAAGGGGAAAACAAATATACAGACAAGAGGGAGAAAGCAGAACAAGGTATCAGACAAGAGAGTTTCAAAGGTATAAACAGGGAGTGTTAGTGTACTAATCGACAGTAAGCTGAACAGACAATAGAGTGACAGAGAGAGGATTGAAAATCAAAGATAAAAAAATAAAAAATAAGTATATGAAAGTAATATCTATTTATAAAAATGAATTAAAATAAAATGGAAAATAGAAAATTAAAAAAAACAAAAAAAACCAAAAAACCAAAAAACTTCTAAGTTTATATGCAATGCAATTTCAGTCTTAATAATTTGGATGTCCGTCTCAATCTCCAGTCTTGGAGTTGGTGCCTCAGATGTTGTTCTGTAGTTGTCTCATCAAAGGGGATGCATAAAGTAGAACAAAACTACACTCACACACACACAGAAGAAAAAAAAAAAGCCCCACCAAGTGTCCCCAGTTCAAATGCAATAGTTTCAGTAAGTTTTTCGGCTTGCAGGTGTAATTCGGTTGTTCTCTCATCAAAGGTAGGGAGAAAAAGAAAAAAAAAGCGTCTGGAGGCAGTTCTGAGAGTGGTATCTGCAACTGTGGCTTGCCTGCCTGCTGCTCTCAGCCTGTAGCTGGCAGTGTTATTTATGCAGATCTCTGGGGTGAGCTTAGCACTCACCTGGTCCCACAGGCTTTGTTTGCTCAGAGTTCTCCTGTGCGGGGGAGGGGGGGTTCCTTTTCTTTAATGAATTTCCTGCATACCATAGAATTGGGGTTTGGAAATGTTAGATGTAATCTAGCCTATCTAGAATTGCAATCAGATTTTTATTGCATCTGGTCAAAGTTCTTACAAAATTATCAGATTAAAGATCTATTACACTGCAAACTTCAAAGTAAACTATGGGGATAAAGAGGAGGAGGAGGAGGAGGAGAGATTTCTAGAACTCACAAAGCCTAGTTCCTTTCAAATTCTTATGTATCTCATCCTCTTGCAGTTAGGCAGAACCCTGTGATTAATTCTGGCAAATGAACTGTAAGGAGAAAAGAATGGAAGAGACATGCTTCACTTGTTTTATATTATCACACTGAGTTTTATATTATTACACGGAGTTTTATATTATCCTTCTTTTCCTGACTCTCTACACACAAAATGTGGAGAACATGTGTTATAAAGGTGAACTTACAAGATGTTACCTATTTAGATTCTTGAATCCCTTACTGCTTGGAAGGATGCTTCCCAGGAGAATCTCTAGAATTGTAGCAGACTTTAGGTGATATGTAGAAGTATTTAGAGACTGGCTGAAATAGTGTGCTTGCAGGATAATTGTGGGACGCTATTTAAGAAGAACAGGCCAGAACAAGATCACAAGGGACACTTTAAGCCAGGTTCTTTTAGTCATTTATCATTACAAAACAAGTCACTTCAAAACTCAGTAGTTTAATAAAAAATTCACTGGCTTAAAGCACTGAGAGAATTATCTGTCCTGTTTCTTTCATCTGACTAGGCTAATCTCCATGGTTCTTTTTTGAGTGCTATAAAGTTATTGTCAAATTTTTGTGGGGGCTGTAATCTACATGAAAGCTCAGTCAGTTGGGCTAGAAGTTCAAGATTGCTCAATTGCATGGCTAGCTATGTGGCAAGCACACCTGGAGCTGTCAACTGGAGCACATATGTATGCCTCCTCACATGGTTTGAACTTCTCCTAGGTGGGTTACAAGAGGGCACTTGCTAAGAGGAAGTGGTCCAAGAAACTGAAAGTACAAATAGCCAGTCTCTAACTTCTGGACTCAGAAACAGGAATAGCTTTGCTTTAGTCATATTTTTTAATGAAAACACTGACAGAGTCCACAAATATTCAATAGTAGAGAACACAGAACCCATTGCTGAATGGGAGAAGTACCAAAGAATGTATGGCCATCTTTTGTCTGCATTCTTATGAAGGCACTGGGTGAGAAGCAAACACAGGCTTGTTAGTAGGAGACTGGCAGGATACTTACATTTGAGAAAGATGGCTCTGATGGGAGAGAAAGGATGAATTGGATGATGGAGGAAATGAGTGGAATCTGGAAGTTCAATTAAAAAGAAACGCGTTTACATGAGATATTATGGAGGCTTGAAATCCTTATAGCCTCTATACAAGGCTGAAGAGGAGAAATAGAGAAAAGAAAATTGTAGGAGACATAAATGACAAGACACTTATGTCTAGTTTGATATAAGGACAAAAGAAGGGTAGAGCAGACAAAAATCACTCCTAGGCATCTAGGTTAATGTTTAAGCGAATGATGATTTCATTATGTAAGAAAAAGAGATCTAAAAAGAAAAGTAGGGTGGTGAGAATAAAGGATGAATTACAGATGCATTTTTTTGTTTTTAAAACTAACAATACATTTCTTCTACAGGGCAAAAACTTTGTTTTTAAAGGAAGAAACATTAGACATTGCATTTCTTCAAGGCTCTGTGATCTTCTCTGTATTCAAAAAGTAAGTGGATATTTTCCTTCCCCTTTTTAATTTTATCTATAGAGAATTTCTTGACAAAATTGTCAACATTTTATCACCTGGCAGAAATTAAATTTAATAAATCTGCCTATATTAGAGAATGGGAGGACTTATAAGCTATATGTCACTCAGTATTAAAAGCATTCATTTTCTGCAAAGAAATTTCCCAGTACCTGCCATTTTTCATATCCATCTTTCAGCAAATAATTAGCTTGAATTTTTATTATCTATGAGTGATTGACTTGATCCACTTCAGGTGAAACTTTACTTGAATTTCCTGGCAGCAATGAACTGAGATCAATGATTGCCATAAACATTTACTCAGAGGATCTAGCAATCTCCACTCACTGCAAATGAAATTCCAGCTATAAGAATGGACAGTGCAGAAATAAAACTACACAGTATAGTCAATTGATGTGGACAAAGATACTATAAACACACAGTGGGAGGACAGTCTTTTTAACAAATGGTTCTTGGGAAATTGAATATCCATGTGCAGAAGAATGGAATTAGACCATCATCCTACACCATATACAGAAATCAACTCAAAATGAAGTAAAGACTTAAATGTAAGACCTGAAACCAAAATCTTACAAGAAGAAAATATAAGAGAAACTCCATTGCATTGACACAGGAAAAAGAAAAGAAAATTACAGACCAATATCCCTGGTAAATATTAATGCAAAACTCCTCAACACAATACTAGCAAACTGAATTTAATAACACATTGTAAGGATTATACACCATGACCAAGTAGGATTTAAACCTGGAATACAAGGAAAGTTCAACATGAAAATCAATGTTACTTACCAAAGAATGAAGGACAAAATGCAACATGATCAACTCAAATGATACAGAAAAAAGCATTTGACCAGATTCAACATTATTTAATAATAAAACACTCCACAAACTAGGAGTACAAGGAAATTATCTCAACATAATAAAGGCCATATACGAGAATGTGCAGCTAACATCATACTCAATATTAAAAGACTGAAAAGTTTTCCTTTAAGATCAGGGACAAGGCAAGGAAGGTTGCCACTCCTATTCAACATAGTATTAGGGGTTGTATCCAGAACATTTAGGTAGGTATAAAAATTAGGGTTCCTTACTTCCCAGAAATATTTTTTATATCTCTATTGAATACATACACCTATTTTCCTATAATTAACAACCTCAATTTGGCCTCTTCTCATTAACTATGAAACTCTCAAAGGCAAAGAATATATAGGCATCTTTGTATACCTTATAATTAGAATAGTTCCTGGTATATAAAGGTCTTCAATAAGTGCAGTTGGTTTAATTGATGAATTAAATAATAATAATACCTAGAAGTTATTGAACACAATATTCACTTGGTGTTCTGAAAGTTTTTAACCTTATTAAAACTTTACGATTATCCCTGTGACTGGATAATTGTGCCCATTTTATGTATGAATAAACTAAGGTTCATAGGGGTAAGTAACTTATTCAAGATTTCAAAAGTGAGATTTGAAATCCATCACTACAAAAATCACTCATTTAATTATTATGTATATATGTGTATATTTAGACATAGAACACATACCTATAGGAAAGTTGAGTAGTTGCAATAGAAACTGTGTAGCCTGCAATGCCTAATATATTTGCTATCTAGTCCTGCTATAGAAAAGTTTGCCAAAATCCTGATCTGGAGAAATAAATGAACAGAGTCAGAAAGACTAATTAAGATGCTGTAACTATGCAAGGCTTAGGGTCACATCTAGACTGAATGGTTTACAACAAGAATAAATTAATCCAAGAAATCATTGCACAAAATACAGTGAAATGAAGTAAAAAACGTAGTAATGAGAAACAAACAAAAGCATTTTCAAGGTGATAAATGGTAACATTATGGACAAGAAAAAAATTTAGGAGACAGCTTATTCTAGAGAAAACTCTAGACATGATTGAGATTAAAGTAGTAGCAAGAAATGCAAGCAGAAACTGAAACAGAGGGCAAGCCCTATATTCTGTTAGAGAGCTATGAACATGAATGTTGTGCAAGATGATGAGCTCTCCAGGAGAAAGAATAAAGAAGTGCAAAAGGGTAAGACTATGAAGAAAACAAAGACCTAATGTAATGAAGAAATAGTACACTTTCATTCAGAAAATGCAATTATCATTAAATATAAAAGTTTACGCCTCAGATAATTTCCTAATATAGTAAAAACATTTTCATCTTACGCACTCTTTAAAAAATGTAACTGGACCTAGTGGCTTACTCCTGTAATCCCAGCAACTTGGGAGGCAAAGATAGGAGAACTGCAGTTCAAGGCCTACCTGGGTTAAAAAAATTTTTGTAAGACCTTTTCTCAAATAACAAGCTAGGCATGGTGGTCAAACCCATAATCCCAGCTACACAGGAGGTGTAGATAGGAGGGTCATGGTCAAAGGCCAGCCTGGGCAAAAAGTGTGAGACTCTATCTGAAAAAATAACTAAAGCCAAAACGGCTGGAGGTGTGACTCAAGCGATAAAGCACTTGCCCAACATGTCCAAGGCCAGAATTCAGTCCGCAATACTGCCTCCCCAAAAAGGAAAAGTTCGTTAAATGTCTAGTATATATAAAGCATTATGCCATGTGGTAGAGTGGAAGAGGAAAGAACTTAGTTATGGTGCTCAAAAGAGTTTCTAACGAATTGGAGAAGGGCATGAAAGTAAAAAGAACCACAAAATTGAATGACAACCTCAAAGTGACACAGATGCAAAAATTAAATATGTAATGAATGGGAGATGTGTTAAAATCTCATCATAGTATTCCCAATTTCAGAAGGATGAAAGTGATAGCTCTTAAATCTTGCTCATCTGTTGTCCACAGCAAACACTGCAGGCATTAAGGACTCCAAGGAAGTACTACATAACATCAACATACTTGCCTTGACTTGTGATTATGCTGCTTACTCTATACCATGCTCTTTGAGTAATTTTTAGGGGCGTCTCTACTGACAAAAACTCCTGTCCTTTATGCTACTTATACATGGAGAAAAGTAAATATATCAATAAATCTTGCTATACAGATTCCTTCTCATCTATCAAAATAACAGGGACTTAAGGCATCAAAGCTCACCCCAGATGTGCTCTTTTTCTGCAACACAATCAGGGAAGCATTTTTCCATAGAACTGGTCTCTAACAACATCATTTTATAATGCAAATAGCAAACGTAACTTTAACTGACTCTGAGGCTTGGAACCCTCCTGGGGACTCTGTACTTTTACTGGTCTAACTGTCTAAGATAACCTAAAGATAAGGAAGAAATGTGCTGAAACAAAATCCACAGTGCTTAGAAAGAGTGCAAGGAGGAAAAAACATACAAAAAACACCATTTTTAGACAAATCCTCTAATCAATAGAAAGTCTTGAAAGACCAGTTAAGAAAAATCTCTGCTTCTGAAAAGTCCATCCTCTGGGACAGATGATAAAGTTAGCAGTCACAGTGATTGAAAGGGGACATTACATTTTAAAATGCAATGCTGTTAGGACAGATGTGGTTAGGAAAAGAAAAACAAGACTATGCTGCATATTTCTAGAAATACTAAAATAGAAATAAAATGCCTACTTTGTCAGATTTTTTAAGACTTAATATATTTACTCATTTTCAATTTGGCAAGAATAGAAGGTTTGAATTGAAGATATCTTCCCTGTCAACAGGTTAAAAAAAGTAATCAGCAGTTAGATGAAATATCAAAGGCTTATATGATTTTATTCCATTCAATTATTTACTGTCCACTCAAGATCCCTTTCTCCCATCCAACAGGAAATTGCCTTTCATAGAAATGAAAACATCCATCAATCCATCCATCAATCTTGCAATACAAGTTTTATTATAACATAAAAACCCATTTTTACCCCCAACCAATGTTTCTTGGGGTCACATCACTCTGTCTGAACAGTAGTGGAGCTCGAGCATTAAGAATGCTCTGGAAGACTATTTATGTAGTAAAAAACCTTCATGTACTTTTTGAATTCATAATCCACGTAACAATTGAGAGTTACCTATGGAATCCAGGTACAGTATGGCTTGGTTTTGAATTCCTTAAAGGAAGATTAAGCAACCATTTTTCCCTCAGAGTTTCTTAGAGTGAGTTAGGTTTTTTGCATGGGTTTGTAGGGAATAGAGAAGAACATGCTTTCCCTGGGTTTAGTTATTGCTTTTTCATAAATGTGTAGTGCCATCAAGTAAGAGATACATATAAAGAAGCTCAATAGAAAATCAGACATAGACTATGTGATGGTTAATCTTAATTGTTAACTTGATTTAATAGAAAAAAATGCCTATCAGATTAGAAAAGTACCTTTGGAAGGTCTGGGAGGGTATTTTCAGAAACAATTAGATCATGGGAGCTCTGATCATTCCTTGACTGATTCACAAAATGATGGCATTATTAGGAGGTGGTGAAAGGTAGGAGGTAGGGACTAGTTGGAGGAAGTGGATCACTGGGGGGTATCCTTAGGAGTTATATCTTGCCCTGGCTTTTTACTGTATTCCCCTTTTCTCTGCTTCTTGGCCACCATGATGTAAACATCTCTGCTCACCATGCCTTTCCCGCCATGATAAACTGACACCCCTGAAACTATGAACTAAAATAAATCTTTCTTCCTTTTTGATTGTTTTTGTCACAGCAATGAAAATGGTAACTAATACAGAAGGAAAGAGAATGCATATTATATTTGAAACTCTGCAAAGCCTAAAGAAAGGAGCATTTGCATATATATGATTGATGAATAAATTTTTCATATATACATCTATGTACAATACAAAATCATATAAATTCTAGTTCATGTGACAATGTAACTTAGACCCTAAACCAGCCAGCTTGGATTTGAGACCAATTTGTCTGCCATAGAAGCCACTCCATAGATCACAAGGGTTGATTTGGTGAAGCTACTAGTTTACAGGTGTTTCCTTTGTTTCTACATGTATTTCTCTAGAAGCTCTGTAATTGATCATAGGAGAGGCACATTCTTTAGCCAAGAACACATAAGCAACCGAGGTTTGGGGCCATACATTTTCATGGCACACTGCAACCCTTTTTGTAATCTGCTAGTGTTCATCTTTCAAAGCCCACCACCAGGAAATTTACCATCCCTGTCTTGGCACTACTGGTTAAAAGTACTACAGTGATTTCTATCTTCAACTACTTTGAATTGATTATTCTTATAATTTCATATTATGCTAGTCACACTACTTTTATAATTAAAATCACTATTGGCAGCACTATGTAACTATTTAACAGCGGCTACCTATTTTGGATATTTCCATCAAAATGGAATTTGATCATTGGAAATAATCACTATTATAAATAAATCCTGTCAAATTCATCTTTGAATATTCTGGTTTATGCTGGTTCTACTCCATAATGTTCACTTTTAGATATCGAATACTGATATTTCTTCTATTTTCATGAGCAGAAAATGTGCTTCTGGCTCTTAGAATGATGTTAACATTATTAAATAATTAGACAATTTATTGTCCTCAAAAACCAACATAAAGTGAATCAGTCGCTTAACTTCTCCACCTCTGAGACTACCTTATCCTTTAATTCACCTCAACCACAGGCATTCCAGGTTTTCCCCATCAAAAAGCCAAATAATTTCTGTGCATTTGGTGAGGAGATGAGGACTTACTTGGAACTTAACCTAAATACAGATTTAGTGAGCAAGGTAATTCTTTTATTCCAAGAGTGAACTGTGCTTTGAAACCCATAATTAATATTACATACTTTTAAAGTCCTAGAAATTCAGATGCCACACTGGTGATAACTGAGTTTTACTTTATTGCTACAGATACAAAACACCTCAAAGGAAATAGGAAAACAACACTCAATAATCCAGCCAAGACAGCATCAAATTTAATTTGGCACATCCTAAGGGTCAAGTGTGCAGCAAGGCAACCTTGATAAAACTCTCTCAGCAAAGATCAATCAAAGAGGTATCCTCATAGTAACCACAAAACAGAAATGTACAATTTTACAGTATCAACAAAACAGAATTCTGCAGGATCTAGGTTTCCATATTGTAATGGGTGTATCTTAAATACACTGATTGCATCACCTAGATTGTCATATTTCTACCTTACAAGAATTTGAGGTGGAAAAAAACTTTGTGATTACTTTTAGTTTTGTTTTGTGTGAATAATTTTTGTTAGCTATTATTTTAATTTTATGTATTTATGGGTATAATGTGATAACTTGATACATGTATGCAATGTGTAATGGTCAAAACAAAGTAATTAGCATTTCCATGTGATTACATTTTGTTCCATATTTAGAGAAAATTAATAGTTATTCATTTGTGTGAGTAAGCAAAAGAGAAGACTCAGTTTGCATTTGGAGTTAGCTTTACTGAGTCAAACAAGACAATCATCAGGGGCAGTCACCTGAATAAATATTCTATATTATTTCAGAGGCTGTGGTAAAGTGCCCAGATTAAAAACCTTATTCACCAACCTCCCTCAATGCCTGAAACAATGAAATAGTTTTGTCATATTTTCTTTAGATGTTTTCGTAAAAATGCAAACATTTCTGGGAAAGGGAATAAACTTAGGGATGCAGTTACTGTATTGGATCACTTTCCATGAATTAAAAAGGTGTCCTGTTGGGTAGCTACTGCTCCTCTGGAGCAAGGCTATGGCTCTGAGTTCAATTTCAGCCCTCAAAAAGCCTGCAGCGTTCATGTATTAAATTGCCTGCTAATGCTCAATAAACCCAGTTCTTATTTACTTAGAAGCCTCTACACATTTGTTGATGCTACTGGAAAGTAATTTCCTCCTTACCCAAGGCAACACCTTCTTGAGAGGCCCCATAATGAAATTTCACCACTCTTCTATTAGCAATCCTCAGGAAAGAATCAGAATCTAGTTAGAACCTGCCCTGTACCTCAATGACACTTGATCCAACTAAGTCTCTTATCTCTTACACCCTTGATGTCAGGGTACCTTCAAAAGGAAACCCTTTAAGTCACCTAACCTTCTTTAGTTTTATCACCATCATCTTCCCTCCCCCAACCAACTCTTTAAGTAAAACTTTGTATCCAAAATTTTTATTTTTGCAGCAATGATTCGATGGTGTGCTCACGCAGGTTTACTAAGGCCAGTTGTATGCACCTCCTCCCAACTTCACACTTGGTAAGATATTGGTACTTTGAAATCAGCCATAATGGAAGTATTTATACTATGGAAATCAACAAACACTACAAATCAGGGCTTTTGTAAAATGAAGAGCCAATTTTTAAACATTAACCAGCACACAATTGCTCTGATTCAAAAAAATTTTTAAAGTCCACCCTCTCACAAAAGTAGTTTCTTATTTTCTTTACTATTTTTAATCAGCTAAAATCTGGTTAGATAAGCAATTTTGAAAATGTTTTAAAAACCCTGAAAAACAAATAGAAATATGCAAATATACAGCATCTGCAATCAATCAGGTCATGCCACTCAATAAGTTTATATCCTTTACAATAAAAAAGAAACAAACCAAAAAAAAATCTGTTTCTCCCAAGATCTGATGATCTAATTCAGCCTTTCAAGTGAAAGTAAATAATCTTATCATATTTCTGTAACATATTTCTTTCAGGTAGCCCTTTAAAATGCTATATTGCAGGAATACTTTTCCTTTATAGCATTATAACAGTCAATGTGTGTCTCTATCATGATCAGCCTCTCTGCTTTCCTGAAAGCTGCTTGAGGGAAAGAGCTATGTTCTACTAATATCTTTATGTCCAATAGATTCAACTTGCTTCCTATTGTTATTGAAAATCAGTGCTCCCATTAGTCCCTTGTAGAAATATTTCTGTCTTTAAAATTGAATAATATGACTTTAGTTCCTCTGTTTCTCCTCCTTGTAGTCACTTCTATGTCTTGAATATCTCACTAATATTCACTGAGAATTTAGTTTTCCTTTCAAACCTAAGCCTTGGTCTTACATTGCACAACTTCAACATGTTTGAGGATGTCTCAAACAATTTGTAGGCATAAAAATTCACTACTTTTTTCAACCCCATTTTACTTCAGCTACTATCTCTTGAGACCATACTTGTGGCCTTCATTTCTCCAGGAAGTTTTCTACTTGACATACACAAACTCCAAATTCCTACTACCTAAAACATCTATTCTTCCACAATGCTTCCCTCTTTACTTTTTCCAGACAACCAACAATATATCCTTGATTATTTCTTTTTCTCCCAGGTCCTCATACTCTTTCAGGTCCACAAATTTCCCCATCAAATTGAAACTCCACATATAATCCTTTCAATTGCTTTCTTCCCTGCACTTCCAACTCTTTCAATCTGTTATACTTCCATGACATTGATCTTGATATCACTCACCCTGCAATAGGTATTAGCAGCTACCTTCTCTCCTCTTGTATCTTGCCTGCTGAGAGAAAGACAGGGAGTACAGATACATTTCATGACAGAGTCATGGTCTCTAACTGCAGGTAGTCTCCAAGTGGCTTTTAGCCATATTTCTATAGTACTTAATGTTTTCTTGCTCTCATTAAAAAATATTGTGGCAAAGTTCGCATAATATTTATCATTTTAGTAATTTGTCTTGCTTTAATTTTTATGTTTTTAAAATTTTTTATAGTTGTACTAGGAGTACATTATGACATTTACAAAATTTTGTTTTTTATTTATTTATTTTTTATTCATATGTACATACAATGTTTGGGTCATTTCTCCCCCCTCCCCCCCTTACATCCCCCACCCCCTCTACTCCCCCCAACCCCTTCGATACCCGGCAGAAACTGTTTTGCCCTTATCTCTAATTTTGTTGAAGAGAGAGTGTAAGTAATAATAGGAAGAAACAAGGGTTTTTGCTAGTTGAGATAAGGATAGCAAACAGGGAGTTGACTCACATTGATTTCCTGTGAGTGTGTGTTACCTTCGAGGTTAATTCTTCTTGATCTAACCTTTTCTCTAGTTCCTGGTCCCCTTCTCCTACTGGCCTCAGTTGCTATAAAGTATCTACTTTAGTTTCTCTGCATTGAGAGCAACAAATGCAATCTAGTTTTTTAGGTGTCTTACCTATCCTCAAACCTCCCAAGGGTGGTATCGCTTTATCATGTGATCAAAGTCCAATCCCCTTGTTTTGTTGCCCTTGATCTAATGTCCACATATGAGGCAGAACATATGATTTTTGGTCTTTTGGGCCAGGCTAACCTCACTCAGAATGATGTTCTCCAATTCCATCCATTTACCAGTGAATGATAACATTTCATTCTTCTTCATGGCTGCATAAAATTCCATTGTGTATAAATACCACATTTTCTTAATCCAATCAACAGTAGTGGGGCATCTTGGCTGTTTCCATAACTTGGCTATTGTGAATAGTGCTGCAATAAACATGAGTGTGCAGGTGTCTCTGGAGTAACCTGTGTCACATGGATCTAGCTTCAGTTTTTTTCAGACTGCTAACCAGTTTTCCCAGCAGTTTTTGTTGAAGAGGCTGTCTTTTCTCCATCGTATATTCTTATGCCTTTGTCAAAGATAAGATGGTTATAGTTGTTTGGCTTCATATCCGGGTCCTCTATTCTATTCCACTGATCTTCATGTCTGCTTTGTTTCACTACCATGCTGTTTTTATTGTTATTGCTTTGTAATATAGTTTGAACTCAGGTATTGTGATACCTCCAGCATTGTTCTTTTGACTGAGTATTGCCTTGGCTATTCATGTCCTCTTGTGTATCCAAATAAATTTAAGGGTAGATTTTTCAATCTCTTTGATGAATGTCATTGGGATTTTGATGGGAATTGCATTAAACATGTTGATTGCTTTTGGGAGTATAGACATTTTTACTATGTTGATTCTACCAATCCATGAGCATGGGAGATCTCTTTCTATAGTCTTCCTCAATCTCTTTCTTCAGAAGTATATAGTTTTCCTTGTAGAGGTCGTTCACATCCTTTGTTAAGTTTACTCCTAGAAATTTGATTTTTTTTGAGACTATTGTAAATGGAATTGTTTTCATATGTTCTTTCTCAGTTTGTTCATTATTAGTGTATAGAAATGCTAATGATTTTTTTATGTTGATTTTATATCCTGCTACCTTGCTATAGCTATTGATGGTGTCTAGGAGCTTTTGAGTAGAGTTTTTTGGGTCTTTAAGGTATAGGATCATATCATCTGCAAATAGGGATATTTTGACTGTTTCTTTACTTATTTGTATTCCTTTTATTCCTTCTTGTTCCTTAATTGCTCTGGGTAGGAATTCCAGTACTATGCTGAATAGGAGTGGAGATAGTGTGCATCCTTGTCTGGTTCCTGATTTTAGAGGTAATGGTTTCATTTTTTCACTGATAAGTATAATGCTGGCTGTAGGTTTGTCATATATAGCTTTTATAATGTTGAGGTACTTTCCTTCTATTCCTAGTTTTCTTAGAGCTTTTATCATGAAATGGCGCTGGATCTTATCAAAGGCTTTTTCTGCATCTATTGAGATGATCAAGTGGTTTTTGTCTTTGCTTCTGTCAATGTGGTTTATTACATTTTTTGATTTTCATATGTTGAACCACCCCTACATTCCTGGGATGAAGCCTACTTGGTCATGGTGAATGATCATTTTGATGTGTTGTTGAATTCAGTTTGCCATTATTTTATTGAGGATTTTTTCATCGATGTTCATTAAGGTGATTGGCCTATAGTTCTTTTTGGAGGTGTCTTTGCCTGGTTTTGGGATAAGTGTAATACTGGCTTCATAAAATGTGTTTGGCAGTTTTCCTTCCCTTTCTATTTCATGGAACAGTTTAAGGAGGGTTGGTATCAGTTCTTCTTTAAAGGTCTGATAGAATTCAGCAGAGAATCCATCAGGTCCTGGACTTTTCTTTTTGGGGAGACTCTTGATTGCTGCTTCAATTTCATTTTGTGTTATAGGTCTATTCAGGTGATTAATTTCCTCTTGGTTCAGTTTTGGATGATCATATGTATCTAGAAATCTGTCCATTTCTTTTAGATTTTCAAATTTATTTGAATATAGGTTCTCAAAGTAGTCTCTGATGATTTCCTGGACTTCCATGTTGTTTGTTGTTATCTCCCCTTTTGCATTCCTGATTCTACTAATTTGGGTTTTTTCTCTCCTCATTTTAGTCAGGTTTGCCAGGGGTCTATCGATCTTGTTTATTTTTTCAAAGAACCAACTTTTTGTTTCATTAATTCTTTGTATGGTTTTTTTGGTTTCTATTTTGTTGATTTCAGCTCTTATTTTTATTATTTCTCTCCTTCTATTTGTTTTGGGATTTGCTTGTTCTTGTTTTTCTAGGAGTTTGAGATGTATCATTAGGTCATTGATTTGGGATCTTTCAATCTTTTTAATATATGCACTCATGGCTATAAACTTTCCTCTCAAGACTGCCTTAGCTGTTTCCCATAGGTTCCGGTAAGTTGTGTTTTCATTTTCATTGACTTCTAGGAACTTTTTAATTTCCTCTTTTATTGCATCGATGATCCATTCTTCATTAAGTAATGAGTTATTTAGTTTCCAGCTGTTTGCATGTTTTTTGTCTTTACTTTTGTTGTTGAGTTCTACTTTTACTGCATTGTGGTGAGATAGTATGCATGGTATTATTTCTATTTTCTTATATTTGCTGAGGCTTGCTTTGTGCCCTAGGATATGATCTATTTTGGAGAAGGTTCCATGGGCTGCTGAGAAGAATGGATATTGTGTAGAAGTTAGATGAAATGTTCTGTAGACATCAACTAGGTCCATTTGATCTAGTATATTTTAGATCTAGGATTTCTTTATTGATTTTTTTGTTTGGATGACCTATCTATTGATGATAATGGGGTGTTAAAGTCTCCCACAACCACTGTGTTGGAGTTAATATATGCTTTTAGGTCCTTCAGGGTATGTTTGATGAAATTGGGTGCATTGACATTGAGTGCATATAGGTTGATAATTGTTATTTCCTTTTGGTGTATTTCCCCTTTTATTAGAATGGAATGTCCTTCTGTATCTTGTTTGATCAATGTAGGTTTGAAGTCTACTTTGTCAGAGATAAGTGTTGCCAGTCCTGCCTGTTTTCTGGGGCCATTGGCTTGGTAAATCTTCTTCCAGCCTTTCATCCTAAGCCTATGCTTATTTCTGTCGGTGAGATGGGTCTCCTGTAAGCAACAAATTGTTGGATCTTCCTTTTTAATCCATTTCATCAAATGGTGCCTTTTGATGGGGGAATTAAGTCCATTAACATTAAGTGTTAGTACTGATAGGTATGTAGTGATTCCTGTCATTTAGTTGTCTTAGTTGTTTGAAGGTTTGATTGTGTGTACCTAAATCGATGTTACTCTCTACTTTCTTGCTTTTGCTTTTCCTGTAGTTTGGTACTGCCTGCCCTTTCATGGTTATTTTGGGTTTCACTTTCTGTGTGCAGAATCCCTTGAAGAATCTTTTGTAGTGGTGGCTCTGTGGTCATATATTGTTTTAGTTTCTGCTTATCATGGAAGATTTTTATTGCTCCATATATTTTGAATGATAGTTTTGCTGGGTAGAGTGTCCTAGGGTTGAAGTTATTTTCATTCAGTGCCCGGAAGACCTTACCCCAAGCTCTTCTTGCTTTTAATGTTTCTGTTGAGAAGTCTGCTGTGATTTTGATGGGTTAACCTTTGTATGTTATTTGTTTTTTCTCTCTTACAGCCTTCAATATTCTTTCTCCAGTCTCTGTTCTTATTGTTTTAATGATAATATGCCGTGGGGTAGTTCTGTTTTGATCTGGTCTGTTTGGTGTTCTGAAGGCCTCTTGCTCCTGTATGGGCATAGATTTCTCCAGATTTGGCAAATTTTCTGTAATTATTTTGTGGAATATATTATGCATTCCCTTTACTTTCACCTCTTCTCCTTCTTCAATTCCCATGATTCTCATGATTCTCAGGTTTGGTATTTTGATGAAGTCAGTGAGTTCTTGCATTTTCTTTTCACAGGTCTTGAGTTGTTTAACTAATAGTTTTTGGTTTTTCTTTTAATTACTATTTCTTCTTTGAGTTCTGAGATTCTGTCTTCTGCTTGTTCTATTCTGCTGGATTGGCCTTCCATTTTGTTTTGCATTTCTGTTTCATTCTTTTTTCTGAGGTTTTCCATATCCTGAGTCCCTTCCTCTTTAACCTGTGTCACATTGTTTTGGGTATATCCCCAAGAGTGATATTGCTGGATCCTATGGTGGATCAATGTTTAGATTTTTAAGAAGCCTCCAAATTTTTTTCCAGAGTGGTTGTACTAGTTTACATTCCCACCAGCAGTGTAAGAGGGTTCCTTTTTACCTGCTTCCTCACCAACACCTGTTGTTAGTGGTGTTACTAATGATGGCTATTCTAACAGGGGTGAGGTGGAATCTTAGTGTGGTTTTAATTTGCATTTCCTTTATTGCTAGGGATGGTGAGCATTTTTTCATGTGTTTTTTGGCCATTTGAATTTCTTCTTTGGAGAAAGTTCTGTTTAGTAGTTCACATGCCCATTTCTTTACTGGTTCATTAATTTTGGGAGAATTTAGTTTTTTGAGTTCCCTATATATTCTGGTTGTCAGTCCTTTGTCTGATGTGTAGCGGCAAATATTTTCTCCCACTCTGTGGATGGTCTCTTCAGTTTAGAGACCATTTCTTTTGTTGAGCAGAAGCTTTTTAGTTTTATGAAGTCCCATTTATCTATGGTATCTCTTAGTTGCTGAGCTGCTGGGGTTCCATTGAGAAAGTTCTTGCCTATACTTATTACTTCCAAAGTATTTCCTACTCTTTCCTGTACCAACTTTAGAGTTTGGGGTCTGATATTAAGGTCCTTGATCCATTTTGAGTTAATATTGGCATGGGGTGATAAACATGGATCTAGCTTCAGTTTTTTTCAGACTGCTAACCAGTTTTCCCAGCAGTTTTTGTTGAAGAGGCTCCATCGTATATTCTTATGCCTTTGTCAAAGATAAGATGGTTATAGTTGTTTCGCTTCATATCCGGGTCCTCTATTCTATTCCACTGATCTTCATGTCTGCTTTGTGCCACTACCATGCTGCTTTTATTGTTTTTATTGTTATTGCTTTGTAATATAGTTTGAACTCGGGTATTGTGATACCTCCAGCATTGTTCTTTTGACTGAGTATTGCCTTGGCTATTCGTGTCCTCTTCAATAGCCTAGGTTCTCTTTCCTTCTTTATACTGTACCATATACACCCTATACATCAGCCACACTAAAAAATATTACTTCCAAAACAGGCCTTGGTCCTACAACTCTATGCCTTTGACCATTCTCTTCTCTTTCTGGAAGTTCTTTTTACCATTTCCTGGTCTGTTAAACTAGCTCTTATCAGATTTAGTTTATCCCTGTGCCTATCACAATCTTAGAATATACAATCCCAAACACCATAGCCCAAATGTTGAAATCCCTATGTTCAAAAATAACAGACTGATACCACAAATCTTGAAATCCTGAAAGTCAAAATGCCCAAAAGAGCAATTTGCATGAAAAAAGGGGGAAGGCATGTAAGAGATGAAGAGAGGTAGAAAGCCAAATTCTGGGGAAGAGATTGGATACATAATCAGAAACAATGAAAACTTAAGTTAAAAATGTGTCATGCTCACCAGGTGCCAGTGGCTCAGGCTTATAATCTGAGCTATTCAGGAGGCATAGATCAGGAGGATCGAGGTTCAAAACCAGCCCAGGCAAATAGTTCACAAGACCCTCTCTCAAAAAAAACCCATCACAAAAAAGGGCTGGTGGAGTGGCTCAAGGTGTAGGCCCTGAGTTCAAGACCCAGTACAACCAAAATGTCATGCTCATCAAAAACAGTTTCAGCAAAGTAGCAGGATACAAAATCAATTTACAAAAATCAGTAGCCTTTCTATACACCAACAATGAACAGACTGAGAAAGAATATAGGAAAATAATTTCATTTAAAATAGCCTCAAAAAATACCTAGGAATAAACTTATCAAAGGATGTGAAAGACCTCTACAAGAAAAACTACAAACCACTGAAGAAAGAAATCAAAGAAGACTATAGAAGATGGAAAGATCTTCCATGCTCATGGACTGGCAGAGTCAATATTGTGAAAACGGCTATATTACCAAAAGCAATCTACATGTTGAATGCAACTCCTATCAAAATTCCAATGACATTCATCACAGAGATTAAAAAATGAACCCCAATGTTCATTTGGAAGCACAAAAGACTGCAAATAGCCAAGGCAATACTGAGCAAAAAGAGTAATGGTGGAGGTATCACAATATCTGACTTCAAACTATACTATAGAGCCATCAGAATAAAAAGAACATAAAAATAGATATGAAGATTAGTGAAACAGAAGATCCAAATATATACTCACACAGCTATGCCCACCTGATTTTTGACAAAGGCACCAAAAACATACGATGGAGAAAAGACAACCGCTTCAACAAATGTTGCTAGGAAAACTGGATATCTGCATGCAGAGAACTGAAACTTGATCAATGTCTGTCACCTGTGCAAGTATCAACTCAAAGTGGATTAAGGATCTTAACATAAGACCTGACTCTGAAACTAGTGCAGGAAAGTGCAGGGAATACATTAGAATTAATAGGTATAGGCAATGACTTCCTCAATAGAACTCAAATGGCTCAGCAACTAAGAGAAAGGATTGACAAGTGGGACTACATGGAAATAAAAGCTCTGCACAACAAAAGAAATGGTCTCTATATTGAAGAGGCAGCTCACAGAATGGGGAGAAAATCTTGCCAGCTATACATCTGACAAAGGATTAACAACCAGAATATACAGATATCTCAAAAAACTAAACTCCAAAGAAGACCAATGACTCAATGAAGAAATGGGCAAATAAACTGAACAGAGCTTTTTCTCTTTTTTTTATTCATTTATTCACATGTGTATACATTGTTTGGGTCATTTCTCTCCCCAGCCCCTACCCCCACGCTCTCCCCCTACCACCTCACTTCCAGGAAGAACCTGTTCTGCTCTTGTCTCTAATTTTGTTGAATAGAAGACATAAGCATAATAAGAAAGACAAAGTGTTTTTGCTAGTTGAGTTAAGGATAACTATATAGAGATTCCTACCATTGCTTCCATGTACAAGTGTGTTACAACCCAAGTTGATTCATCTCTAACTGATCTTTACACTGGTTCCTGATCCCCTTCTCATGTTGACCTCTGTTGCTTTAAGATTTCTGTATTAGTTCCTCTGTAGTGGGGACATCAAACACTTTCATGTTTTGGGTTTTCTACCTATCCCCATTCCTCCCATTTGTGCTCTCCCCTTGTCATGTGACACCAAGTCCAACAACATTGCTGAATTTTTCCTAGATCTAAAATCTGATATGAGGGAGAACATATGATTTTTGGTCTTCTGAGCCTGGCTAACCTCTCTCAGAATGATGTTCTCCAGTTCCATCCATTTACTTCCAAATGATAAGATTTCATTCTTCTTCATGGCTGAGTAAAATTCCATTGTGTACAAGTACCACATTTTCTTAATCCATTCATCAGTAATGGGACACCTTGGCTATTTCCATAACTTGGCTATTGTAAATAGCCCTGCAATAAAAATGGGTGTGCAGGTGCCTTTGGAGTAACCTGTTTCGCATTCCTTTGGGTATATCCCCGGAGTGGGATTACTGGATCATATGGCAGATCTATGTTTAGATTTTTAAGAAGCCTCCAAATTTTTTCAGGGTGGTTGCACTAGCTTACATTCCCACCATCAGTGTATGAGGGTTCCTTTTTCCCCACATCCTCACCAACACCTTGAACAGAGCTTTTTTAAAGGAAGAAGTCCAAATGACTACAAATCACATGAAAAAATGCTCAACATCTCTGGCTATAAAGGAAATGCAAATCAAACCAATGTTAAGATTACACTTCACTCCTGTTAGAATGGCTACCATCAAAAACACAAACAACAACAAATGTTGGTGAGGATGTGGAGAAAAAGGAACCCTCATATATTGCTGGTGGGAATGTACATTCGTGCAACCAGTATGGAAAACAATATAGAGGCTCCTTAAAAAAACTAAAAATAGAACTGCCATATGATCCAGCAATACCACTCCTAGGGATATAACCAAAGGAGTGTAAGTCAGGTTACAACAAAGGTACGTGCACACCCATGTTTATTGCAGCACTATTCACAATAGTTAAGCTATGGAAACAGTCAAGATGCCCCACTGCTGATGAATGGAATAAAGAAATGTGGTATTTATACACAATGGAATTTTATTCAGCCACAAAGAATAAAATTTTGTCATTCGCAGGTAAATGGATGGAACTGGAGAACACAGTGAAGTTAGCCAGGTTCAGAAGGCCAAAAGTTGCATGTTTTCTCTCATATGTGGAATACAGACCTAATACAAATATAGTAATATTATGAAAAACAGGTCATGCTAAGGGGAGATCACATACAAGGGGGGTAGTGTAAAACAAGGAAGTTAAGAGGGTGACTATGGTTGATATACTCTCTATACAAGAATTATAGAATTTTCAAACCTGTTGGAGCTAGCATAAAAAGGGGACTAAAGTAGAATGAAGAAAAATAGAGGAAATGAACCAACTCAGGTTATATTCAATATATACATGGAAATGTCACAAGGAAATTCCTTTATATAGCTATCTTAAACATTCAAAAATGTCATTTTTTTTATTTACAAAATCAGAGAACCGAAGGGTGGAAGAGGTCCTGCCTGGGGGTTGGCTCCAGTGGGAGGAAGAGGAGAAGGGGCAAAGGCGTGGGATGGTGAATATAGTGCAAACACTGTGTACACATGTATGTAAATGGAAAAATGAGACCTGTTGAAACTATTCCAGGAATAAGAAAGAGGAGCAATAAAGGAGAATGATGGAGGGAGTGAATTCAAGTATGACATTTGTAAATGTCACGATGTACCCCCACCCAGCACAACAATGAAAAAGAAAGAAAAACTATGTCATGCTGGGCATGGTTTCTCACACCTATAATCCTAACCACGTGGGAAGCAGAGATCAGGATGATTGAAGTTCAAGTGCAATCCAGGCAAAAAGTTAGTGAGACCCCCTTTCAACCAATAAAAGCTGGATGTGGTGATGCGCTCCCATCATCCCAGCTGTACAGGAAGCACAAATAAGAGGATCATGGTCCGGGCTAGCTTTAGCATAAATGTGAGACCTTATTTGAAAAATATGTAAAGCATAAAGGACTAAGGCATGGCTCAAGTGGTAGAGTGCCTGCCGAACAAGCACAAGTCCCTGAGTTTAGTATCACGAAAACAACAACAAATAAAAAACAATGTGTCATTTGTCTGCATTGGCATTCCTTGCACTTGATGAATTAATGTCACATTTACCTGAAGAAATCAGCCAAGTTAACAACTAATTCAAAAATAATTATGTACGTAGTAGGATAAGAAGACTCTTATGTAGTAATATTGCTATTTGATCCCCAGTGTTGTTTTTCCCAAATCTGGTCCTATATATAAATACATGTGGAATGGATTTCTGAGTATCTCAAACAATACTTCTTAATACTGCATGACACTAAAGGTGGGAAAATTTAATAGGAATGCTCTTGTCAGTGTACATTGAATCATGAAAGATTTCAAAAAAGACAAGCACCAGTATAAAATGAATGTGAACCCATTCTCCAAGGAAAGCCATTTCCTAAAAGATGTAAACAAAATGTAAATATGCTTTTTACATTTAAAATGTCACTTACAAATACAGTTACAGAGAAATTTACATTTAAACATGTAAATAAAGGTTCTTTAAAGAATTTTAGAATTATTTTTTCTAAAATATATTTTCAGCATTTGGGATTTTAGATTTTAGGAATTTTGAATCTTGAGATTTAGGCATTTAGGGTTGTGTCTTTCAGAATTATGGCCCAGACTCACCATCTCCTTTGGGAAGTCTGAGATGACAACACCTTCCCTGTGCTTCCATGACACTTTATTATTACTACTGTACAGATCACATTGCTATGGCAAGTTTACATGTCTTTCTCTACAACTACACCGTAATCTCCTATGCTGTGTTTATCCTTTTGTTCATTGATTCATTCATTAATTCTAAAAACTTTTTCTAACTATATAATAGCACTGGGAATATGAACTTGAATAACAAAGAAGCAATAAATATTTGTTGAATAATCAATAGATGGTTACTTATTTCAACATTTCTGTCATGTTGTATATCAAAATGTGACTTTTCATTCTATTTCTTAAAATTGACTAAGTGATTCATGTATTTATATTCAGCCTTTAAACAAAGAATAATGGTAAAACAATGAATACTTTCTTATCTATCCAATAGGATAGACTCCTGCATTTATCAGAAAAAAAACATCACACTAAAATGCAATCTAGGTTGTGTCAAAAGCAGACCCCGATCTGGATAAGGATTTAAGACAAGTAGTGTATTTTGAAGGTGATCTCAGAAAGCATTGTGAAGCAGAAGAAATGAGGCAGTAAAAGGAGGAAAGTGAATACAAAGTTTAGTTAAAAAATAATTATGTGTGTAGTGCAATAAGAAGACACTTAAGTACTTGCTATAGGTATTGGCAACCAAAAGTGTCTGCTAAACCACCACTGTGCATTCTCAAAGAGAAATCAGAAATAAATAACTTTTAAGGAGAAATTAACTAGAAAAAATCTAAAAGTTTCTCTAGTCCTGTATTCTGTCCTTCAGATCCATCTATTTCATTAACTTCAAATTACTCTACATTATGACTCAGCCTTTGAGGCTCTCAACAGTTTCCCTCTGTCTTTATACATGCACACTACATAACTTACATAAATGAAGAAAAATTAAGCAATGAGCCCTTCTAATCTGATATGTCAAACGAAATGCACACAGTTAAATATGGTAAATTGCAGACTCTCCACGCTAAGGTTAAATTTATTAGGTAAACCTTGAGTATTCACAAGAGTGAACTCCAAAACTCTTAATTCTCAAATACTACCTTAGAACAGTATTTCTCCCCCACAAAATATTTATACAATATAAGAAATGAGAAGGAAGTGCTAGCCCCACTTGCTAGCTAGGTGACTAAAATCCTATTTTATGCTGTAGCAAAATTCAAGTTTCTCACTTTCATAAATATGTGAGGAGAGTTGCGAATGTTAAAATATGTGAATCAATCAGATTTTACTATATTAAAAAATATCCCCCAATTTCCTGAAACATAACTATAGACACTTACTTCTTGCTCATCCATTGGTAGATCATCTAGAATTCAATTGATCTTTACTGGGCTCAGACTTAATCCTAAACTGAACTTTGGGTTCACATCTGTCTTACATGAGTACAGTCCTCTTTGAACCAGAAAGCTAGCTAAACAGCATATTACTTCATGGCAGCGGCACAGACATGTGGCAAGCTCAATTGTATAGGAACATTTTGAGTCTCTGTTCATATCACATTCACCATTATCCCACTGGCCACAGCTAGTCTCATGACCAAGCCCAACATGAATGGAATAGGGTAGTATGAAATCTACCCATGGAGATGTAGTAGGAAATGATTATTTGCTGAACAATAAACTAGTCTTCCACACAATTCAAGAATAATTTCATGTTAAATTTTTCCTAGGAACAGAAACATTAGAAACTCCTCTAAGATCATATAACTATCATACTGCAGATGTTTCTCACTTGTGATTGGATTGTTTCCTGATGAACCCAACCTAAATTGAAAATATTTCAAGTCAAAAGGGTTTTTAATATAGCTAATCTACTGAACATCATAGTTTAGTCTATCCTACCTTAAATCTGGTCAGAACACGTAACATATAGTTGGAAAAAAATCATCTAACACAATACTGTTATAATAAAGGGTTAAATATCTCAGTTTATTGAATACTGTACTAAAAGTGAAAAATAATAGTTGTATGGGCACATTTTCATAGCATTGTAAATTTGAGAACTAATAAGTTGGACTATCCCAATTCAGGGACTGTCTGTATAGTCAGCAGTTAGAAGTTCAAAGTGGATTTTTTTTCTAGTTTGGCCCATGAATATTTTATAAACAACATCTAATGCATCTTCACATTTCTGTGTTTTATAAACAGTTCAACAAATTAGATGTCAAAGAATCCTAAGGGCGGAAGTTTCCTGATAAGAGGAATCTCATAAAGAAATTATGGTATATTTAGAAACCAGAATGACATTTTCATCCTTTATTTGTTTACCACTTGAACTTTAGCAACTATATGGCAATGCATTAAAAGTCTTCTTAGTTATTTTCTTGGTGATTTTCCAGCCTCCTGAAAAATTATAGATCCAACAATAGTTCAAGGACTTCATAATTCACCAAAATTGTCTAAACTTCTGGAAAAGCTCTCTTTTTTTTCTAAAATGCCTAGGACTTATAGCCTTTAAAGATAAACCTGACCTTCTCTCATCTTGAGGTCTTTCTCAACGTATTTATGGTATCTGTTTATGGTAAAAAGATAAAAGGTGATTCTCATTTTGAGATGCCAACAATAACAGTAGCAACAACTATTCCAATTATAGTCCTATAACTGGAATAGCCACAACTATTCCAGTGGCTATAAAAGTACCACTTTATACATAAGCCTCATGAAAGTGCCCCAGCATGGTGACATGATTCAGGAGTTGTTTTTCTCTTTACTGATTGGTGTCCCTAGATTTTGGGGAGTTATTTATGGCTTTCTTCCTCCCTGATGCTCTTTAGATTTCTGGTCAGTAATATTTTATCATAGATTTTAAAAAAAAATACTTAATTAGGTATTTAAAAGGTTTGACTTTAGCTCTAACCATAGTGATTTTATCACAGCATGGGCAGAGAAAGGAGAGATGCCAACACAAAGTAGTGAAAAGGAAGTCTCAGCAGGCAAGATGGCAAACTTTTTACTGAGAAAATTAGGTTGGAAAGAATACACACGAAGTACACTGTAGTAAGCAGTCGATAAATGTAAAATTTGATATTTAGAGGACATCATTTATTCTAAGAATTCAAAGAACTTTCCAGACATGAATTACACATTTTAACAACATCCAGGAGGATCAAGAAGCAAGTATTTCTGAGTATTTTCAAGGCGGACTCGCAATGGGGAAAACAAGAAAACTGAGTTGTCTAATCAAATAGAAACATTGTCAACAAGAATGCTTAAAACTTAATCTCACCATCTATATAAACTGATGTTAATCTAATAAAATCAGGTGATCCTAGAATATTACACTATGGCAAACAGGACTGAGAATACATCAAATAGTAATAGACTTGAACCCCACCAGTTATACTTTTGGCTCATGTAGAAATCACACACAACATGGTATTTTCCAAAGGATGTTGTTTGTCATTAGTACTGTTTCTGATAATGTCAACACTGACACCTACACACACATACAGAGCCACCTATGTTTGTTACCATTAGAACAAAAGAAACATTTAAATATCAAGATCATAAGATTTAGAAAGGAGTTAATTAAACATCAACACAAAAATGCAGAAATAAGTAAAATGTACAAGTGTCCAAATAAAAGTAATTAACTCTATTGCCTATTATTAAATGACTAGTTTTATTTATTATGATATTTAGAGTTCTTAAACTTTATTATAAATGACAAAAAACATGGACAAATGATAGACTTATTTTAATACCGCTTCCTATTATACTATTATTATAATTTTAAAATATATTTTAACATCTGAATGAGTAAATGCCCACTCATCACTGTCCTTCTCCAAAATCAATGAAATCTCATTTCATCATGAATTACGGTAAATACATACAGTCTCTTAGAAATAGTTCCCTGCCTTATATAAAAATAAATGTCTTGGCTAGGTGCAGTGGCTCATGCCTGTCAATCCCAGCTATGTAGGAGGTAGAGATCTGGAGGATCATGGTTCGAGGCCAACCTGGGCATAAAGTTAGTGAGGCCCTATCTCACTAACTTGCCCAATAAGCTGGGTAAGGCATCATGTGTGTTTTGTCCCAGCTACTTGGGAGGCATAAATAGAAGGCTAGCAGTCCAGGCCAACCTTAGGCAAAAACGTGAAACCCTATCTAAAAAATAACTGAAGCAAGAAGTGCTGGGAGCACATATCTACTAAGAGTGAGGCCTTGAGTTCAAACCCCAGTGCCACCAAAAAAAGAAAAAAGGAAAGAAATAATTTTTATAATTTATTTTTATTATTGTTGTACTGGGAGTATATTGTGACATTTACAAAATTTCTTATAATATATCATAGTTGAACTCACACCCCCATAATTCTCCTCTATCTCTCCTCCCCATATTTCTGGAATAGTTTCAGCAGATCTCATTTTTCTACTTACATACATGTGTACATATAGTATTTCCACTATATTTGCTCTCTTACCTCCTTTCCTTATATCCTCCCCCCTTCCACTGGTATCCATCCCCCAACAGGACCTGTTTTGCCTTCCTGTTCTCATTTTTTATTTTTAAAAAAGTCATTTTTGTTTGTTTAAGATAACTATGCAGGGAGTTTCACTGTGACATTTCCATGTATATATGTATTACAACCCAAACTGGTTCATCTCCTCTATTTTTCACCTTTCTACCTTAGTCCCCTTCTTATGGTAATTTCAACAGGCTTAAAAATTCTATATTCATTCTTGTGGAAATAAAGAAATTTTTAAAAAAGAAATGGCTCCTTATCTTTGCAAAATAAAGTGTAAATTCCACCAGTTTGCTGCCCATCTCTGGGAGAAAACGAAACATTCGATCATGATTCAGA
This sequence comes from Castor canadensis, assembly GCF_047511655.1. Taxonomy (NCBI): domain Eukaryota; kingdom Metazoa; phylum Chordata; class Mammalia; order Rodentia; family Castoridae; genus Castor; species Castor canadensis. Next base: position 120,411,640 of record NC_133405.1, read on the forward strand.
ATTATTTAATGCAATGTTTTGACAGACTTCAAATACTTAAAGTAAGGAAAAATCTCTTAATAATAAAACAGAAACAAAGATGAAAATATAACTAAGCAACACAGAATATAATGGAAGATATTTGAAGATATTTTGACATTTTCCCCTAAACAATACTTTTTGTAAATTTGTAAACTAGAGCAAATGTAATCATGAAGTGAAGAGAGAAAAATAGCAAAAACAGTTTCAAAAATAAACAGCTTTAAAATCATACAAAGCAGCATATTTCCAACATTAGAACTTAGACCTAACCATAACTAAAAAACAAAAGGAAAGAAAACAAAAAGGCACTAACATAAAGGGTTTTGCCTTTGTCATAATAGCTATGTGTTCAATAAACTCAAAAGGACCCATATAAAAACTCAAAACAGCCATAAATGATGCTTCCCTCTCTTTCTAGCCTTTAATTTACTGGTAAAGTAATGGATGATGAGTAATTAATGCAATTAACCAACACCCTAGGAAATGAAACTTTAAGACGTGTTATACCTATAATTATTCAACCTTATTTCCGAAATGCTCCAAGATAGTCCAAAATTTAAATTCCTTGTCATCAAATGAGGTAACTGGTAAAGGGCTCCAATGTTTACTTGGACTACATGGCATACTGTGAAATTTAAAGAGACTGTGTTTGATAGCGTTTTATCTATATGAGATGCTGTACTAATGAAAATTTAAAGCAAAAAAACATGAGTCAGGAATGGTGGTGCATGCCTGTAATCTCAGTATTCAGAAAATGAAGTGCCAAGGGCTAGCAGAGTGACAAAAGTGGTAAAAACACAGGTAAAAGCACCTGCCTAGCAAGTGTGAGGTTGTGAGTTCAAACCCCAGTGCTGCCAAAAAAATCAAAAGAAGTGCACAAAGAAGGCCAGAGGACCAAGAGTTGGAGGCCAGCCAGGACTACATAACAAGTTCAAGGTTGGCCTGGGCCTTACTATGTGAGACCCTGTCCCAAAACACAAATAAATGAATAAAATTAAATATTAAAATGTGTAATTAATGGCCTTATAGTTCTTTATTCTCAAAAATCAAGTTAAAAGGTGTGTGTGTGTGTGTGTGTGTGTGTGTGTGTGTGTGTTGGTTTGATTACCTAGCTTTATAAAAGATAGCCACCAAAGAAGTGCAATCATGTTAATAAAATTGTACCTCAGATATTTCCTTTCTATCACATTGTGTCCCCATTTTCTATTTAATTAATAATAAGAAGACAAAGTTTATGAGCATTATAGTAAATTTTGGTAAAAATTTGATTTTAAGAAAAGTTTACATTCACTAGCTAGGTGCAAAATTCACAAAGGTTATACAAAAGACCAAAGGAAATGTGCAATAGTTTTGCATGAGAAACTGGAAACAGAATAAAACTGAACCACATCTACATTTCCCTCTATAAAGGATTTTGCAAACTTGTAAAAAAGGCTTACTTGTAAATACTTGTAAAAATATGTAAATACTTGTAAAGTAAAACAGGTTTTAGAGCCAGGGCAAGAAATGAGGAAGAACAAGGAGATAGCAAAGAACTCAGAAAAGCATGTAAGAAAAAAACTAGAAGCATGTGTTCACCTTATGGAACATCACAGAAAGGGGGTATTTGATGGGTTTTGATTCTCGACATACAGAAATGTAAATGTTGCTTTAAGTATAAAAATATAAAAGCACAATGATTTGATAGTTGTGCTTGGTTTTGTCTTGATTTTGTCTTTTGGCAAGTATAATGTGTGATATACTTTAAAGCCAAATAAATATTTGTGCTATTAAAAGGTAATGAGTTTAATTATTCTTTTTTACAGGTAGAAATAATAACAGAAGCAAGGAGAGAAGATACACAGTGCTAACATGTGCAAAATTCTTGATGGATTCCCTGCTTCTTCAGCAGAGGGCGCTCTGCAATGAAAAGTGGCTAGAAGCAAAGGATGCTGCCTTTCTAATGTAGTATCCACAAATATAGTGACAAAGTCAGAAGCAAAAGAACTGCCTTCCCACCTTAACTTGTATTATCTATGTGAAATGATAATGGTTATGCTACACTGGTCAGACAGAGGTAAACACACACCTACTCATGGTTGCTTTATTGCTCACTCTCCACCCCACTGTTACCCAAACTTCGCAAGCTGCTTCCTTGGTCTGTTAGGAGCATGTATGTGTAGCAAAGTGATCAATCCTATGAAGTTGAGGTAGCAAAGTGATCAGTCTTATAAAGCTGAAGAATCGCTACAAATTGATGAAAATATCAGTGCTCTGGCACAAAACCACCCTTACTAAAAAAAATTGATGGTATCATATGGAAAACTATATGGAACTAAACCTTACTTTCTGTGCCAAACAATACTGAAAGTAGGACAGCTCTTCCTTCTACTTTTCTACCCCAATTACATGATTATGGTTATCAAAGTCCAGGAGCCTTGGTTGCCTAAACAATTAGGGCCATCGAAAAGGCTATGTGAAACCAAACAAAAGCATAACTCAGTATTTAACACCAGACTTTGAAGTACAGACCCAGGTTCTACTGCAGTAGCTGTGTGATCTTGGCAAAGTTACTTGACCTTGCAATGCTTTGTTCCTTTATTTTTAAAGGTATGAGTATCAATATTTTCAGGTATTAGAATTTTCAAAGTTATTAGGTTTTGCAGGAATGAAAATCTAAAGCAATATGTGTCAAGTGTATAGTTTATAGCATAGCAAGCATCCTGAATATTTCAGTACTTACCATCATTAGTAATTATATTTCTTTGTCAGTACTATCTGCTTCTTATTATTCTATTACTTTCTACTCCTAAGACACAGTCACTTTGTCATTCACTTTTTTGATATTTTTAGTAACATAATTATGTTAAACCTACCATGTATACAAAATATTTGGGGGAAAATGTTACATTGCTGTTGACACATACTATTTAGTTAGGCCCAAGATGGTTGTGTCTATACTGAACAGGTACAGTTTTTTTCCTTGTCATTCTCCCTGAATATCTAGTGATGATTTAAAATATACAAGATTTGCATATGTTATATGCAAAACCTATTTCATTTTATATGAGAAAAAAATACACAGTTTGCTAGTATTGTATTGTTATTTCAGGGGTATAAGCCACGTTCCAAATTAAAAGGCAAAGTCATTCAAAAGCAAAATCACTACTGCTCCTATCTTATCTATCTTTTCACACACACACAATTCCTCATAGACTGTTTAGCTCACAGTAACCCCTCCAGATTTATTTAGTGAGTGGTGATTGGAAACACTGGGGAAATAAGAGATGTAAGTGAATTCAACAAGATAGCTAGGGAAACAGTGTACTTAATTAAAGCTTTTTTTTTGCTGTTTTCTCACATCTTATATCTAACCATAGAAGTATTTGCCAACAGTTTCAGAGAAAGATTGTCATAAAAATATGGTGCATAAATAAGCTTCTTTTTCAAACCCAGAGTTTAGCATGCATTTTTTGTGTCACTGTAGTGCACAAAGTCTTCAGGTGGTGGCACCTGAAGACTTTGAAGGCTTCAGAAGTCTTACCAAGACTAAATTACTCCCCCAAATTTGGGGATGGGGAAATTACTACCAATTAATGCAATTAGGATCAATCTAAAAGCTAGCATGAGGTAGCATTTGAATAGTTCAAACCCCAGTAATTCAGATTTGGCAAAAAGTTAAATGGAACACCAAAAATAGGCCAGAGAATTGTCCATGGGTATTATAGAACATTTCAGTAATACTGGATATAGTACAGTACTGTTCTACCAGTTACGTGAGATGGCAGCTAATAGTTTAGGGAGCTGTGGTATTTGGTGACAAGTTGCAGCACTTAAAATGCCAGCTATTAATTTTGTTGTCTATTATTTATTTTAAATATTAGTCATAGAGTGTCAACTGGACTTCAGGCTATGAGAAATTCTCTAGATAGTATAATTTCTGTAAAGGGAAATGTACCTATCCGTTTATCATTTAACAACATTTGTCATTTCTGAATGATGGTAAAGAGTGAGATGTTTTGACTCTTTTCAGAGTACTTATTTGTGTTCTCCCATACCTTTCAGGTTGAAAATTCTATAAGGCATTCTTTTTTGAGGCATTTTTATATAGAACCAACGACATTTAATACATGGCTACCAAGAAATAGAAATTAACATTTTGAGCACCTAATATGTCCCCGACACCATCATATTCTTTGTATATATGTTGTTTCATTTAACCCTTACCACAGCCTTGCTAAATATGCAATATGCAATAATGTACATCTTTCACATATTGGAAGTGAATACAGAAAATTTAACTAATTTCCTTACAAATTGATGCAAGTTATCTGCTGCCAACATTCATATGCACTGCCTAGTGTACTGCTGTTTTTTTCTGCAGCTATCAAAACTTCAAGAAAATGTTTTCAGATAAGAGCCTAAGCAAAAAGGAGATAGCATTTTAATCTCTGGGAATTTTTAGCACTGAAATGAGCCAGCTCTCCCAATCAAGAAGGCATGATAATGAATGATTAATGCAATTGTCTGATTTACAAACATGCAGAGGAACACTGAACATCATTAGTCACTTATGCTTATGCTAACAGAACAGAGAATGTAGACAATCTGGGAATATAGACCTTTTAAAAATTATATTTGACCTTGGACTGCATTATTTTCTCATTTGAATTATTATAAGGTCTTATTTCCTAGGCAGTAACTTCCAAAACATTTTGTTAAAGGAGCATTTATGCCATGCTGGACAGCCAATTCAGAGGTGATGGACATCATCTGTTGCATTTCCCATTCCAGCCTCAGCTTTTAAACTCAGTTCAGATGCTGAAGTCAAGGACAAGTGAGAGTGAACTTCCCACATTTGAAACAAATCTGATTTTAGAAACAGAGAAAAACCAAGCTCAAACGTGAGCAAAATAAGAGCTAGATGAAATATAACAGTCCCATTAATTTGTATAATTAAAATGTGTTGCCAAAAATAAGTAAATAGTAAGGGAGGGGGTGGGGGAAGGGGGGAGAAATGACCCAAACATTGTATGCACATATGAATAAAAGAAAAAAATTTTTAAAAAAGTAAATAAAAAGGATCAAAAGGCCCACCAATAGAAGGAAACAGATTGTTCCAAAGCTTGAATGAGATAATTAACAGGAAATGCTTATTAGGTAGACAAATTTATTATATTTGCTATTTAATTTGTGTTTTTAACAAGTTAAAGAAAAAGACAAAGAATTTCATAGGCAAAATTTTATACAAAACCACAAAGCTAATAATGGAAGGTTTGACTACATAACTCCAAAAACTGATAGCAGATCAATGATTTAATACTCCAAGGTACTATACTCGGTTCTTTTGGTTCACATTTCTTAGGAACATATACTCCACTTATGTCCCTCAGGCACTAGAATTATCTTACCCAAATATAAAATGATAATCCTATTTTTGACAGTACTGTGGTTTGAACTTGGGGTGTTGCACTTGCTAAGAAGATGATCTTCCACTTGAACCATGCCCACAGTCCTTTTTACTTTTAGTTATTTTTCAAATAGGATCCAAGCCAGCCTGGACCATGATCCTCCTACTTACACTTCCTGCACAGCTTGGATGACAAGTGTGTACCACCACTCACAGCTTTTATTGGTTGAATTGGAGTTTCACAAACTTTTTGCCCAGGCTGGCCTATAACCATGATCCTCTACCTCTTGAGTAGCTTGCCAAATAAGTCTGCTAAAGGCAATTATGATATTCATCACTTAAAGATTAGAAAGAATGTTTACCAAAATGATTTTTTATATAGCTAAAATTAGATCTTTCTTTCCCAACCCACAAATATGGGATGCAGACAGTGACTTACATAGAGGACAGTAGGGAAAGGAGGAAAGGAGGATTCACTTTTCAAAGAAGAAAGTTGACAAGCACTACCTCAGCCAGGTGATCAAACTTAAAATCAACAGTGAAAAGTCAGGGTGATTGTATGTGATGAAAATGGCATTCCATTATCCAGACTCAGAAGGCCAAAAATTGCATGTTCTCCCTCATATGTGGATTATAGACCTAAAACAAATGCAGTAATATTGTTGGACAAGGGTGTCATACTAAAGGGAGACCACTCATGGGAGGGATAGGGAAAGGAAAGGAACCTGAATGTGGTTGATAGACTCATAGAAGCAAATATAGTAATCTTAAACTGTTAGAGGCCACTATGGGAAGGGGACTAGGAAGTAGTGAAGAGGTCTGGTAGAGATGAACCAATGTGGGTTGCAATATACATATGCATGGTAACAACACAAGGAATCTCCCAGTATATTTATCTTTAACTCAAACTAGCAAAAACATCATTTTTCTTATTATCTTTTATGTTTTTTCTTCAACAAAGTCAAAGAACAAGAGGGCAGAACAGGTTCTGGCCAGAAGCAGGGGCGAGATGGCCAAATAATATATACACATGTAAGTAAATGTAAAAATGATAAAATTTTAAAAAGAGAAAGAAAATGGCACTTCACCTCTATGGGTTCCTTCCCAAGAACCTGGAACCATAGTCTGCCCATCAGACAAAAGCTAATTGAGGGAAATTCTACAAAATACCTGACTACTACTCCTCAAAACTGTCAAGGTCATCAAAAATGTGGAAAGTCTGAGAAACCATCACATTCCAGAAGAGCCCAAGAAGACATAATGACCAAACATAAGGTACATCCTGAATAGAGCCTTGGAACAGAAAAAAAAATTAGATTTAAAAGAAAAAAAAAACCTAAAGAAATCAGGATAAAGTATGAACTTAAATTAATTCTAATATATCAATACTTGTTTATCAGTTGTGAAAAATGTACCATGCTACAATAAGATATTAACAACAGGTTGTGGAATCTCTGTACTCTCATTGCAACTTTCCCAGAAATCTAAAACTATCCTAAAACTGAAACCTTACTTTGAAAAGTCAATCTTTCTTCTGGATAGTAAGTAGATATGAAAACCATGTGCGTGTTAAGTTATCCCATTATTAATGAAAATAAATCCATGAAAAAGCACATGTTTTGGGAAAAAAGTGGTAACTTGGTGGCTTTTTCTACCAATTATGAACCATTTTTTTGTGTGGCACTCAAAATCAAACCCAGGGCTTGCACAAGGAAAGTGCTCTACCACTGAGCCACATCTCCAGTCCAAATTATGAAGCATTCTTATTAAATGCTTCCATACTTTCTGATTTATATCATTCTTGTTTTTTAAAATATTATAGAAAGTGATTGTAAATTTTTCATATATCCTTCTCCCCTTTTTGTCCCTCCAGCTAGACATGAATCTTTTCCATACTTGAAATGACTTACTGCCTGTTTTCCTACATCTGCTTATGTGAACAATACTGTGAGTTTCAATTAACTTTATCTTAAATCTGAATACTCAATTTCCTTATCCTAGCCCCTTTTACTTAATAAACCTAAATGAGCCTATTAAATATGGGGCCCTCAGCTTCCTTTTAATTGTCTTGAGAACTCTGGAAGTAAATTGGGCCCACTCTTTGTTCCAGCTGACCTCAGACTAAGGCAGAAAGTCATCCTCCAGCTGTTTGATACTAAGTAAAAGCATCTATAATAGGAAATAAAACAATCAAGAATTACACAGACATTTGGCAAAGAAAAATGCGGGTGGGGAATTCTATATAGTTTATTAAATAAGAAACAAAAATTAAAGCAATTCCTATAGTACTTGGCTGGAAATTAATAGAAGTCCATAGAAGAAGCATGTTGTAAAGTTATGATAAGAGGCAGATTTAAGGCAGGGAAATAACACTGTAAGTATAAATCAGGGAGAGTTTTATCACAGCACAACTAGTAAAAACAGAACCAGCTTTAGGTGTTTATCCCACCACTGCAGACAAAACAAGGTAAGTTAGAAAAAAACCAATTGTTTCCTCTTATCTTGGAAAAATATTAGTAAGATTCAAAAATTCATGATTTTTTGAAGAATTAAATAATTTTAGGGTTCTAGTCAATTTTCTGGATATCCAAATAGGCAGATGAACAAGTTTTATCATTTACACTTCAATAGAAAGATTATTAGACTGATTTAGGAGACCTGGCTCTACCACTAATTAGATGGTGAATTTGGGCAAATCTCATAATAGACAGGAATTTCTTTTTAACTTCTTTAAAAAAGGAATCTTGGTATATTTTAATGGCAGATCATAGTTCCCAAGATATTTTTTGTATACTGTCTCATTTGATCTTGACAATAAAGCAGTAAAATTAACAGGGAAGGAATTATTTTTCTTTTCACGAATGTGTAAATGGAGTTTATAGAATTTATGTCATTTTATTTGGATCACACAGCTAGAAAGTGGAAAGTAGAAACTTGACCTTGGGTTTTCTGACTTATTTTTCCTGCTCTTTGCACATCACCACAAAGCTATCTGGAGATGCCTTTCAGCTCTAAAATTCCATTACCCTTTGACTAAGAAATGGCTTTTAAATTTCAAATTCATAATCTTCCCTTTCCAGCTAAATAAAAATGAATGTTCCTTCATCTCCACTGAAAAAAGTCAATATGTTTTTCCAGTTTAAAATGAGGAAAAAAATCGGAGATTTTTAAAGCATAACAATCAATCATAATTTTAGCATCTCTCATAGATTTAAAAGGGTTTGCCTGCTTTACAAAAAAAGTGGGCCAATTCCTCAAAAGAGCATAAAGCTTTTTAATAAAGCAACAATCCAATCTTATACCAATATGTTATCACAAGACCATATGAGTAAGAGGGTCCATGATTTTGTTTTGTTCCTCAGTCTAAATTATAGTAGGTGGTAAAAACAGGTTTTTATAGAAACTTAAAGTAATGAGGAGCAAGTAAAACAGGTGTTCTCCCCATAAGCCATGGCTTGAAATGACTGTAGACATTATTCCCCCAATTTTGCTATCTCAACTGTTAAATGGGAATCTAAGTGATGATAATTAAATTATAAAAAGTGAAAGAAAGAAATCTTGGCAAAATTCAAACACTGCCAAACTGCTGTATAATTATTGATTTCACAATTAGTGATCTCAATTTATATGTTCAGGGGTAATGTAAAGAAGAATTTTAATTACCTCAGTAATCTAAAAAGAGAGACCAACTGGCCTTGAAACTATTAGATTTCTCTTATAATAGCTCTGAGCCTTAACATACAAAATTGTATTATAAGTAATAAAGAACACACAAAGAGACACCCTTTCCTCAAATCCTATTTAAAATCCAGGAAAAAATATGAAAACGAAAGTAAGCTGGGCACTGCTGGCTCACACTTGTAATTCTAGCTACTCAGGAGGCAGAGATCAGGAGGATTGCAGTTGGAAAGCAGCCCGGGCAAATAGTTTGAGAGACCCTACCTCAAAAAAAGAAAAAAACCATCACAAAAAAAGGGCCGGCAGAATGGCTTGAGGTGTAGGCCCTAAGTTCAAGCCCCAGTACAGCAAAAAAAAAAAAAATCAAGTAAATCTATATTAGTACTAGAAAACTGAGAAGGGTATCATAAGAAGACCAAAATAGTTGAGAAATCTTGAAAGGCATGGAGCAACTCAACTTGACAGAAAAACACAACACTGTTGAGGAATTCATAAAGTTTTCAAGACAAAAGGGGAACAGGTGAATTTTCCCAGCAGAAACCTAAAAAAATCCCAACACCAGAAGCCATGGAGGCTGAGAAAAGAGCAGACAATAAGTGGTCAGGCAAGTAAATAAGGAAGGGGTAAGAACTGGACTAATATCCCAGCCACAAAACCATGGCTATTTGCTACAAAGATTAGTGCATTTGGAACAATTCTACATACAATATTAGGAGTTCTCAATAAGTACACTTAGCACGTCCCTTACTGTGGGAAAAGTAGGACAGTGCCTGGAATCATGTAAGGCCATCATGAGGGAAGAGAAGGCCCCAAACCAAGGAAACAAGCTATCCACACACTCTAAATGAAAGGGCACTTGTCCACATAACCTCTTCCTCCTCCAAATACGTGATGGATTCAGGATCTCCATCATCAAAATATTTACTCATTGCCAAGGAAACAAGAGACCCTTTCTTCAGGCATAGAAAGTATGCTTTAACTAATTCTGATCAATTAAGTCCAGCAATCAAGAGCTCTCAAGTAGGAAAATTAACAGAATAAAATAAAACCACACATGCACACACACACACACAAATTAACTTTACACAAAACAATATCACCACACAGCACAGAACACAGAAGAAATGTTTAAATATGCTTTTCTTTGCAAAGTTAATCCATTTAAAAACAACAGGCTTCTCTGGGGGAAAAAAATCTGAGTATTTGAAAAATTTAAATACCATGCTACTTCTTTAAAAGCTCAGGGACAAAGGTCATAATTATAAAAGAAAAATAAAATCAAGGGAATTTCCCAGACTACAATGTAGAAGGATAAATATTATGAGACAAAAACTAAGAGGGTAGACCCAGTGGTTTCACTATCATATTTACTGGGGCTTCAGAGGTAGAGAACAGAGAAAATGGAGCTAAGAAAATTATCAAGGAAAGTAAAAGAGAAAATGTTTAAAGAGAAAATGTTTACTGAGCTGAGGAAAGCTGGTAGATTGTAAAATATACCAAGTGTCAAGCAGTAATAATCAAAGGACATAAGTGTAGACAAGTGTCAGTAAAAATTTCTGAACAACAATAAAATCTTCCTGAGGAGGAAAACAAGTTAGTTACCAAGAAATAAGAATAGGACTGACATTTCTTGTCCATAACATGGGATGCTGCAATGCCAGAGCCTTTAAATTTTATAAGTACATTTCTCCTGGAATGTAAATTGACAAATTTATAGTGATCAATTTGGCAATAACTATCAAAATTAAAATTAAATATTGTACATATCCTTTGACCACTCAACTCCACTCCTGGGAATTGATCCTACAAGTAAGTTTCACAGGAATAAAATCATATACATAGAAACATACTAATTGAGCTAACTATAGTAAGCCCCAACTAACCTCTGAAAGTTGTCTTTTTTACCTAACAATCACTCCTATTCCTTTCCCTCTTCACTTCCTTCATTTCCTCAGAGACCCAACTGTCTGCAGCATCACTTCTTTTCCTATCCATCTTAGATTCCAGACTCACAGTTCTCTAAAGTTTTGTTTCTCTAAACAGCATAAATATTTGTTTATATCTACAAGCAAGAAAATGGTGTATTTTAGTACTTGGGGGCATTTTTATGTATGCCAAAATATTCCTCACACAAAGGTAACTATTACTATGGGAGGATGCCAAACTGGAAGATTCCAAAAGCCAAATTTTTCTCATATTGAAGAAATGTCTCTTTTTCTTCTGTCAAAATTTGTGATTTTCTTAAGAAATGTCACAAATAAGGTCTGTTTCAGGTCACCCTAAACTATAAGATATAGATAGTCATCATTTTGAAAGGAGAAAAGAACAGAAGTATAAGAAGAGGAAAAGACACAAAGAAGAGACTTTGAAAATTAAGTCTACAAACTACAGGTTGCCTGGAAAGAGTAGGAGGGTCTCTTCTATGAGCTCAGCATGGGTCTGTTTTAAGCTAATTCAATACCCTTCCAAATGAGCTTATTAGATTCTAATTTGGTGGCTCAGAACCTAACAAGACTTCAGATCAAACTGTTCTTCTTTCTCAAAGAGACAGCATTGTCAAAGAGCCAAAATTGGAGTGGGTCTTTGGGGGATTGAGTTATACAGCACTCACATTATGATTCACCTCTCTACCAGCAAACCCTTCTCCCATTGCAATAGCATCTATCATACATTTTTATTCAAATTCCTCGCTACTAAGAGCAATCTAAACTGAAGAGATGCTCCTGCAGAATTGACCTCAACAAAAAATAGAAGTCAATTAACATGACCCACTGACACAGATGTCAGGAAGTACAAAATGATGATAAAGAAAAAAAAACTGTGTAAGGCAGTAGAAAAGGAAACAATGACAGACCAGGATGAAAATTTAGTGCAATTATCTGGATAATTCAGCCTAAAAACTTTCTTCCTGGTGATTGACATAAATGTGTTTTCTCTAGGCTCAATTTTCACAATAGATGGCATACTGGAGATGCAGTAATAGCTTTCTGTTCCCTTTTTATGGCTATTTATAAGAAGTTTAAGGGAAATATGTCTTCTTTACTCCTACTTTAAACATTATCTCTGGTGTGAATGAATGTTTTATAAATATGATGCTACCTGAAAGTTTGACTTAAAATTATTTTTTGCCTGGGTTGTTTCTTGCCCATATTATCAAAACATTGATCCAAATTTCCACTTCTGTAGCTATCTAGAATTGGGTCAATAGAAATTATTGATTTAGAGCCAATTCAGGTGGGCACATACAAATAACACAGTTTAGATTAAAAGAATGCTAGAATTTTGAAATAAAGTATTCTCATTTATCAATCTTTAAAATTCTCTTCAAGATACCCACGATATTGGTGAATTATAATCCCACTTAACATAATGAACAGAAGGGAAAAGAGAACCAATACTTGTTGAGCACTTAATTTTTACTATGCTCTATGTTTCTCACTACTTTCTTTATTCATTAAATCTTTATATCACCATTATGAGAAAGGTATTATAAGTTGATAGAATAAAGGAGAATAAGAAAGGTCCAATAACTTGCCCAAAGTCAGAAATCTAATAAGTAGCAGGACCAAGAGACCCTTAAATCAGTCCAGTGAACACTCAAGGAAATTAAAGGACATATGCATGTACAGATGTTCAGGAGTAGAAAAACAAACTGCCCAAATGGAGGATGAAAAATCTTTAGCTTCTCTGTTTCAGCCAAATGACATCCTGGCATCTGAAGTGATGATATGAGTATGGAGAGAAATGTCCTTTCTTCTCTTTTAGGCATGGAAGATGAATAAACTTCAGTAAACTATTGATATTCTTACACTTTAAATTAATAGTTTCAACTCTTCCTAAGGGATACCAAATATCTATGACATGTAATACACAGTTGCCCTGAAGTACAAATTTGAGCAAACTGATATGCAAAAGAGTATCTTAGTGAGTGAACCTAGTCTACTGTCCAACTTGGGTTCATTACCTTTTACTTGTGGCAATGTTCACAGTCTGTTGAGGAAAATTGAGTAAGATAAATGTCAAGGGTATTGTAGGTGAGAAGGGAGAAGATCACTGAAACGTAAGGTATCCAATAAATACAAGATCCTTAGTCATAAATGAAATGCAAATAAAATGACACTGAGATTATATGTCACTCTAGTCAGAATGGCTATCATCATGTAAACAAACAACAAGAAATGCTAGCAAGGATATGGGGAAAAGGTAACCCTCATATAATATTGATGGGAAGTAAATTATTGCAGTCACTATGGAAATCAGTCATACAATCCTGCTATATCACTCCTGGGTATATATACAAAGGAATTGCACACCTTATGTTTATTGCATCACTATTCACAATAACCAAGCTATGGAATGAGTCTAGGTACCCATTAAACAATAAATAAATAAATAAGTAAGGAAAATACACAATAGAGTATTGTTCAGCCATAAAGAAGAAGGAAATTATGTAAATTGCAGGAAAATGAATGGAAATGGAGATCATCATGTTAAACAAAATAAACCAAGGTCAGAAAAATCAATGTTACATATTTTCTCTCAGATGCAGAATCTAGACTGCAAAAATATGACATAAATGTAAAAGGGGGACTATTTGGAGAGAACCAGCAGGAGGGGAGAAATGGGGAAAGGAGAGGGTGATAGGGGATGAATACGATCAAACTACACTATACACATGTATGAAAATAGAACAATGAAACCTGTTTGAATTGTTTTAAAGGAGGAGGGGATAAGAAAGAGTAATAGAGGGGGTGAAATATGATCAAAATACATCATATACATATATGTAAATACCACAATAAAACCCTTTGTGTAGGTAATATAAGCTAAAAAGAGGGGGCATGCCACCTATATCGATTCTAAAAAGAATCTTGATTAGCTAGCATTAGAGCGAAGTCCAAGTATTTTTCTACATCTTAGCACCTACAGAACTCCGCCACTAAAATGCAGGACTCACCACGTATGTCTCACCTATGAAATTCTCCATGTTGGGTGCATGGTGAACCAATATGACATTTCATTTCCCAAAGTTACTACAATGAATAAAATGGAATTGACCCAAGATGTTGTGCTCCACTAATTGATCCTGGCTCATTTCATGTTTACTATCATTTCATCATATTAATAATCCATAGATAACTAACCCCCTATCATGGCTACAGTTGTGCTGAGAAACCTTGCCAACCTACTCTACTTTCTGTTGCTCTAATAGAATATCTGAGACTGAATAATTTATAAAGAAAAGTGGTTTGCTTTTTCTTTTGGTTCTAGAGGCTTAGTAGTCCAAGAGCATGGTACCAACATCTGATTGGCTTCTGGTGAGAGACTCATACTGCTCTAACTCATGACAGAAAGTAGAAGGGAAAACAAGCACATGTTAAAAAGGGAAAGAAGTCTGAACTCTCCAGAATAGCTAACCCATTCCCATAGGAAAGGCATTAATCCATTCAGGAGAGCTCTGCTCTCTCAACCCAAATACCTCCTATCCAGCCTTACCTCCTACCACTGTCATATTGAGAAATTAAGGCTCATTATGAGTTTTGATGGGGAACATACCATATTTAAATCATAATAACAGTCTCTATTACCACCCAAGGAATGTTTTCTCTTTTGGCTGCCAAAACTGGTGAGCACTTTGTGAACCACATGAGTTAATTAAATAATATTGTCCAGCGGATCATAAATATTTGTAGTGGACACACCAAGTTAACGTACATCCAGTTCAGTGAGGTGAAGAATGGAAAAAAACATTCTTTCTTATGCATTCTAACATTAATCATTCTGCTCTACAATGAATAAAAAGTACAAGTTTAAATAAGAAAACTTAATTTCAACAAACAATTCAAGATATATTTCTGAACTTTTGTTTCTGCAGATTCTTAAGGGGTTACCCTCATAGATATGAATATGATTGCTTTCTTGAACCAACATAACATATTAGAAATATAAAAATAACATATTAGAAACATAACATATTAGAAACATAAAAATCCTAACACTTTAAGTCTCTGGAACTCGCTCAACATTAGTTCATCATAACCTGAATTGAGAATAACATTCTTCATAGAACTAGGAAAACAGTACTAAAATTCATATGGAAGCACAAAAGACTTCAAAAAGCAATCCTGAGCAAAAACAGCAATGTTTGGGGTATCACAATGTCTAATTTTAAATTGTAGTACAGAGACACAGTAGCAAAAACAGTTTGGTACTGGCACAAAAACATACATGTAGGCCAATGAAATAGAATAAAAGATCTAGAAATAAGCCCACACAGTTACAGCCATCTGATTCTCAATAAAAAGATACATTGGAAACAGTCTCTTTCAACATATAATGCTGGGAAAATTGGATTTGCTGAAAGTAAATCCCTATCTCTCACCCTGAAAAAAAATCAGTTCAAAATGGATCAAAGACCTTAATGTGAGACCTAAAACTTTGAAACCACTAAAGGAAAACATAGGGGAAACACTTCAAGATACAGGCAGAGGCAATGACTTTCTGAATAGGTCTTGAAGAGCTTGGGAAATAATAGCAAGAATGGACATATGGGATTAAATCAAATTTAAAAACTTCTACAGTTCAAATGAAATTAGGAGAGTGAAGAGACAGCCTACAGAATGGGAAAAAAATTTACTAACTATTCATCCAGCATGAGATTAGTGTCCAGAACATATAAAAAACTCAAAAATATAATACTAAAAGAACAAATAATCCAATTAATAAATGGGTAAATGAATTGAACGAACCATTCTAAAAAGAAGTACAAATGGCCAATAAATATATGAAGAAATGCTCAACATTCTTAGCCATAAAGGAAATGTGAGTCAAAACTGAATTGAGATTCCATTTCACCTCATTCAAAATGGCTATCATCAAGCAAATAAAAACAAGAAATTCTGGTGAGGAAGGGGGTGGGGAGGAACTATTGTAACACTGTTGGTGGAAATGTAAATTAATCTAGCCAGTATGGAAATCAGTATGGAGGAGGTTCCTCAAAAAACTAAAAGCAGAACTACCATATGATCCAGTTAGTCCACTCATTATTATATACCCAAAGAATCCAAGTCAGCATACAATAGCTATAACTGCAACCCCATGTTTATTGTGGCACTATTCACAATAGCCATGTTATGGAATCAGTCCACTTGCCCACCAATGGATAAATAATATATATATACATACACAATGGAGTAATATTCAGTCATAAAGAATGAAATTATGTCATTTGAAGAAAATAGGTGGAAATGGAGATCATTGTGTTAAGAGAAAAAAGCCAGACTGATAAAAACAAGTATTGCATGTTTCCTCTCATGTATGGAATCTACATTTTCACAAAAGCATGAAAGTAGAAGGAGGACATTTAGGAAGGAAGAAGGGGACCAGCATGAGGTGGGAGGGAGATAAGAGAGGGTAATGGCAGTGATAAACATAATTAAAGTGTATTATATGCATGTATGAAATTTCATAGTGAAACCCATTATTCTGTACAATATTTTTCATTTCATTTTTTGTTTAATTTTTTGTTGCTGTGCTGGGGGTACATTGTGGCATTTACAAAAGTTCTTATACTATATCAAATGTATCATACTTGAATTCACCCCCTCCATCATTCTCCTTTATTTTCCTGGAATAGTTTCAACAGGTATCATTTTTCCATTTACACACATGTGTACACAGTATTTGCACCATATCCACCTCCTATGCCCTTTCCCACATCCTCCCCACTCCCACTGGTACCAATCCCCAGGACAGGACCTGTTCTGTCCTCCTGTTCTCCGATTTTGTGAAAGAAAAAAAAATGTGACTTTTGTTTGTGTAAGACAGCTATACAGGAAGTTTCCTTATGATACTTTCATGTATATATGTATTATAACCCAAATTAGTTCATCTCCTCTATTTTTCTTCTTCCTACCTTAGTCCCCTTCTTATGGTGATTTTGACAGGCTTAAAATTTTTATATTGATTTTTTAATTTTATATTGATTCTTGGCATTTACAAAGTTCTTATAATGTATCAAATATATCATACTTGAATTCACCCCCTCCACTGCTATCCTTTTCCCCCCTCCCCCAATTCCTGGAACTATTTCAACTGGTATCATTTTTGCATTTACATACATGTATACACATTTTTTTGCACTGTATTCATCCTCCTACCTCCTTTCCCCACCACCTCCCCTCTCCCAATGATGCTAACCTCCCCCCAGTCAGGACCTGTTTCACCCTCCTGCCATTAGCAACTGAGGATTCATCCCCAAATCCACCAAATCCTCTATTGTGTTATTGTTTGCCTTTTGAGGAGTTGTATTCCCCTGCCTACTTTTTTTCCCTGATGTTTCTATATTGTGCTTTGTTCACGTGTTGTTGATTAGTTAGTTGGGGGTTTAAATCACCTGTTATCTTTCCCTTGATTTAATTTCTATACTCTGACTAACTAAGTTGTTTGCTAGGTTGTTGTAATATTTCTGTTCACTGACTTGAAGACATAACAGTAATAACAAATTCACAGATTCAATGCCAAACCAATTATTTACGTAATATATTTTTTAAAAACAAACCTTGGTGATATCATCTATAAACAATGGGTATTGGGGAAATAACATTTGTTTACATAAAAAATATGATACTTAGGTAATTAAAATGATGTCCCTAGACGAGAAGGCAGGGAGGGGGGAATGGGGTAAGTGGGAGAACAGCTATGAGGTGTGGGGGCTACAGGGTAATAGGCCCTTAATGTGTGTAAAGGTATAGTTCAGTCGTTGTGGAGAGGGTGCTATAGTTAGGAATTGCAGAGGGATAGGAAGGATAGGGGTAATGTGTAAAGTTGGTATAACAGACTACTCAGTGAGTGCTTAGTGTGGAGGAGGTAGAGACAGTGGGGGAAAAGGGGAAGGAGAGGAAGGTAAGGAAAAGAAAATGAACACAAGAGAAGAAAAATTGGGGGAGAGAAAGGAAACTGGAACAAGAGAGGGTTAATCAAATTGAATTTTGACAGCATGGAAGAGGGAGATAGGTAATAACAAATAAATTCATTTTAAAAAATTTTAAATTATATACAAAATCTGAATTTCTTAGTGGGTTTCCTCTCAGTTCAATGAGTGCCCTGAGCTCTTTCCTCTGATTTCTAATCCAGGTGCTGACACTGTTGATAGGGGTTTTCTCTATATCTCTGCCCCTCCTTAAGGTTGATATGGTGGGCTGTGTGACAATGGATGGTATCCCTCTCTATCAGATAGCTTTGGAGGTATCTGCTCAGAGTGTTTGAGCCCAGGCTCTTCTTGGGCAGGGGAGGGGCAGTGAGCCTTCTGGGTCAGTTTGTTTTTGTAAGCAAGTTTTCTGAAGTGGTCCCACAATGAGCTGGTATTTGAGCTGTTGCCAGCCCCTTCCATCCACAGGGCAAGTCTAGCAGCTAGAATTGAGCTTTTTGGTTGACCACTTTTCTCTGGGAAGTCTGTTAGTTTCAGCTCACTACCAGTTTCTCCAAGGTGATCGAATATGCTATTATCCCCAGACTAGGGCTGGACCACCCCACCCCTACACAGGCTGGGTCAGTTCAGCATTCCAACCCCACACCCACCAGGAAGAGGTGAAATTTTCCCTCCATTTATAAGGCCACCAGTTTTGCTCAGGAGGGGTACAATCTGCCCACAAGCTGTGCTGGTCTATGTGGTTCCCTCCAGAGCAGATGATGTGGCATGCTAACTTGGTTTGATTACAGCTTTACTCAGTGATATTGGGGGTCAGCTCCAGGATGGCTCAGGCAGGTGGCAGACAGGTTCTGTGTCCATGAATTTGGGGAGGCCCAGGTCATCCCAGATGCTTGCAGAACTCGTTCTACAGTTCTCTATGTTGTGTTTTTGCTCTTCCAAGAGAGGGGAAAGGAAGAAGAGGGCAAAAAAGAGGGGAGGGAACAGATTTCCAGTGAGTGGGTTGGCAGCTGCCAGTCCACAGCACCCAGGGTTCCAGGGCTGTTATGTGCAAAACAAAGCTAATTGAAAGGTTGGTCATTGTACATTATGTGCACCCTATGTATTGGTGGTATCTTCGTTGACAAAAAAGCCAGGTTACTCAAACCTTGCTACCACAAATCTGAAGTATTTTCAGAACTGTGAGAGCTCATGGTTCCAGGGTCTGTCTGCTGTTTGACATCTTAGTCTCTCTTATACAATTATTATATTCTAACAAAAATAATAAATATAAAAAGAATTAGTAGGATGGCAAGGGAGCTCTACCTCTCTCTGCACTCTGAACTATTGTTTCACTTCACTTTAGTTGACTTCTCTCCCTCTCTGATCATTTCTCATAAGGGGTGCATAAAGAAACTGCACCACAGGGTATAAGACTTTAGAGCAGAAATAGACTTTATAATTCTCCTCATCCAAAGGTCTCCTATATCTTTGCTCATCTTGACTTAGCTAGGTACTGATATGACTGAAACCCAAATGCTAATCTCCTCGTTCCTAACTAAGGGTTGTCAACATACTGAGGTACAAAAAATGACAAATTAAGTGAAACATAATTAAGATGATGGTTCACTAATATAATTCAGATTCAACAGTCATGACTTACTTTTGTAATAATCTATATGTAATACAAAGATTAAAACTACAGCATTATATTTAGAATCTGAAATTTCATTCCAACTACCAATTTAAACCTAAAATATGGATTTACAATAAAGAAAACACTCAAAAAGTTTATTAAGTAATGCTATCTTGCCATTGTGCCCTACATACGGTAATTAAAAGGCAAAAAATTTAGCTACCACTAATTTTAATCAACAGCTAATACTCTTATCTTGAATTCTAGCTGATTCCAATTTTATGTACCTTGATCACAAAATCATATTTAACTTAGAGAAAGGAAATAGCTCTGTCCTACTTCTAAGTCCTGTGATTAACTATCTTCACAAATGAGTGTGAAATTGTCTTTTCATCAAATATTATATAAGCTCTTTTAGCTATAATTCATAAAACAATGCATCAAGATTGGCATTATAGTACATTAAATGTAGAATCAGCTTGGTACTCCTCTTTTCATTGTCAAATAAGAAATTGTGAAGACAAATGAACCCTGGGAATTTTAAGATCTGGAATGTGATGCCAGCTGGTGCATAGAAGTGAATTCAATCAGACTACCTGATGTTTCCTGCTGCTGCCTGGACCAAGACTGGCTGCAAGCTTGTAAAAGGACCCCATTTGTTCTTGTCCTTCTCATGGACTAAGTGCCAGGGGAAAAAAAGTCTCTTTATCTCTGTTGAAAAACAGAAAAAAATATAAGCTAAAGGAAACTTTTCAGTAGACAAAATATACTTTATTTTGGAGACTGAGGAGGAATTTTAACAATTGATTTTAACAATTATGGTTTAACAAATAGGAAAGCTGATATTATATATTGGATAATGTATAAAGATAGAGATACATTCTTTAAACTTTCCTTGTTCATTTAACTCATTTAATTCATTTGACAGAATGAAAAATCAGAATTTCAGATGTTTGAATGAACTGCACTGCTTTGTTAAGCATTTTAATTCACTTTCCATCTTTATTGTTACAATGTATCCAAAATTTATTTGTGTGAGAAACATGTATTAACTACCTACTCTGTAGTGAGTACTTTACCGAATGCTGAAGATACAAAGGCAAATAAGATATACTTCCTTCTTTGGGGGTCTAAAGTTTCTGTAACATAAAGAATTGAAAATCAGACTACAAATATGTCTGCCCTTTTACAACATCATGTGGTGGTAACAGACTTCACAAATGGTGTTAAGTAGAGAAATACTGTTTGATCTAAGATGGAAACCAACATGATCTTTTAGTCTAGAAGGAATTGTGTGAGACAGCTATGATTAAAAGCTGCAAAAGTGGGATCGATATTTATAATTTAAGTTTCATCATGATAACTCTGCAAGATGTAAGCCTACTCCTTTTCTGTGACATGATTCCTCATGTCCACTCCATGACTTCAACCATCACCTCCCTCTCAGTGACTATGAATTAACCTTATTGTCATAGTTTGTTTTCTGTTGCTATAACAGAATACTTATGACAGTAATTTATAAAGGTAAAAGGTTTATTTTTGGCTTTCAGCCCTGGAAGTAGGGAAGTCCTAGATGGTGGGAGGCCACATCTGTGAGGGTCTCATGCTGCATCCTAACATCATGGAAAAGTGGAAGCCCAAATGGTCATGTGCAGTAGGAAAACATGAGGGGTAGCCTTGCTTTATAACAACCCACTCTCATAGTAACTAATCCAGTTTTGAGATGCCAATATCTCACTCATTCCCTCTAGAAATAAGCCAGTCCTACAAGAAAGGCATTAATCCCACCTAATGTGCTAATCTCCTCATAAATGCCCCACCTCCCAACACCACAACCCTGGAAGCTAAATTTCCATATGAGTTTCAAACCATAGCACTAATTCTCTGCCCTAAGTTGTACAGTTCCACTAAGATATCCTACCATTACTTCAGACCTAGCATAATAAAAAATTATCACCTCAATCCATAAACCAGCTCTTTCCTATCTGTTTTTGTTATGAATGTCATTTTAAATTCATTCAAATGTAAAAACTTTGGAGTTATCTTTGCTTTCAATTTAAAATGTCACTGAACTGTCTGGGATAGTCCCCAAACACTTTTACATCCCTAACATGATACCTGAAACAAACATAACATCATAGTTATACTGTAAAAGTAACCTCTGAACTGGTTTCCAGGGCATCAGTCCCATAACTCTCCAATCTGCATATACAAAAGAAATAGTATTAATAAATATTTGCTAAATAAATACATGCCAAGTTAATTTCACAAAATCATCACTTTCATCATTTCAATTACATTATTCTAGACAATTATTGACAATTTACTCCCCAGTTTCATAAAAATCAACTGAAACTCCTGAATCAGACACTGATGACCCTTCTTAATATATTGCCAAGATATGT
This sequence comes from Castor canadensis, assembly GCF_047511655.1. Lineage (NCBI taxonomy): Eukaryota > Metazoa > Chordata > Mammalia > Rodentia > Castoridae > Castor > Castor canadensis. The sequence continues at coordinate 120,433,677 of NC_133405.1, forward strand.
TCTTGTAATTTTCCTTCCTGAAGTTCCCAAATGTGGACTTACATCTCCACTGAAATTGGTCCCTTCACTATCCATCCTCTAATATCCATCACTTTCTACTTCCTGAATCTTTCCCATCCTTAAGATGCAATAATTCTCAGTTTATTATATGCCTCCTATTATTAGAAATCTGCATTGTGATACTTGCTAAGTTCCAGTGTAAATATTAGGTTAAATCATATGAAACTGACAATATTTAACCAAACTTTTAGCCAAACAATAGCAATTTCATATTATTAATATTCTATTATTATTATTCATATTTCTAGGAACCCTTCATGCTTTAGGGTTCCTAGAACATGCTGCACATAATGGATATTCACTCTATTTTATCCAATTTTCTTTGCTGTCTTTATTTGTAAGCTAGCAAAGCAGGTGGATAGATAGTAATATACTAGGGTAGAGGTATCAGTTTCCCCCCACAACTTATCACAATTTTGACTTAGTAGTCACATTAGCATTTTCACACTGAAAATACTATTTCTTGGTTCACTTTAGGATAAGCTGGCCCATTTGACTATGATGCTTCAGTCATAGCCCTCTGATAAAATTAATAGGTTCTATATTACTTTCCTGGGGCTGCCATAATGAGGTATCATAAACTAAGTGGTTTAAAATAACACAAATTTATTATTTCACAGTTCTGAAATTGTAAGTCTAAAATCAAAGTGTCAGCAAGGCTATGCTCCCTCTGAGACTCCATCTTGCTTCTTCTTAATTTCTGGTGGTGGCTGTCAATCCCTGGTGATCCTTGACTTTTAGCTGCACCATTCTTTCTCTTCCTCCATTATCACATAGCATTCTTTCTCCATTCGAGTGTCTGCGTCTGGGTAGGTTCTCTTCTTCATATAAGGACCCTTAGCCATGGATTAAGGGTCCATGTTACTTTAAAATGGCCTTATATTAATTAGTTGAATCTGCATTAGCCCCATTGCCAAATATGGCTACATTCTGAGGTACTGGGAGTTAGGGCTTCAACCTATCTTTTGGGGGCAAACAATTGAACTCAAAAAGTTTCATTCTTGAAAGTTTGAGTTTATATAAAGAAAAGTATACTTTATGGGTATGTGTATTGTGTGTGTGTGTGTGTGTATTGTTAAGACAGGGTCTCACTATGTATCCTAGGATGATCTCAAATTTATGATCCTCCTGCTTCAGTCTCATGAGTGCTGGGATTACAGGCATGAGCCACCATGCCCAGCTTCTACGTATGTATTTTTAAACAACTTATACAACTTAAACAAATAATACAATTTAGAGTAATAGGTATATAGTAAGCACTTAAAGCAGGCAAGCACGTAAGCATTATTGAGTATCCAACTTATTTTGACCCATAATCTTATACAGTAAATTAAAATGTTCTCTTGTAACATAAAGAGTAAGGAATTCAACACAACTTTGAGTTTATACAGGCTAGTTATAGTTAGTTATAGATAGTTACTAACTGGGATGACAGTTACTATAATTCCTTTCTAAATTCAGCAGTTTGTACTCTCCTGTGACTGTTATTACTTGGCCTCTACAAATAAATGGAGAAAAGGCATCATTTAGCTTTTAACCTTTTCTATTCACTTCTGTCTCTTCTTAATACCTCTGATGTTTCTGAACACATTCTAACTGAACTTTACAATGTTTATCTCCGTGGATCTCATTCTGTGGCCTTCTCATTCATTTAGCCTACCCTCCTTTACCAACATATCCAACTCACGACATCATCCACAATTCCTTCTTATACTATAGATTGAAAAAATGTTACTCAAGAGAAATAAATTTTTGATCTCTTTTTTATTGGTGAATATTAACTGTGCAAAGGGGTTTCATTGTGACATTTCCATACATGCATATAATATAATTTGATCCACCTCACTCCCTCCTATTACTTTATCTCCTCTCTTCCCATTTAAAAAATTTAAAGGATTTCATTATCCTATTTTCATACATGTTCATGAAATACCTCCATCACATTCACCACCCTTCACCCTCTCCTTTTACTCTCCCTCAGCCTGCTAGTGCCCACTGCCAAATATTTGCCCTGATTTACATTCTTATCCTTCCTCTTCTTTTTTTGGTCTAGATTCTGCATGTAAGAGAGAACATGTGATATTTGTCTTTCTTAATCTGGTTTATTTCACTCAACATGATGATTTTCAGTCCCATCCATTTTCCTGTAAATGACATAATTTCATTTCTTTTTAATGGCTGAATAATACTCCATTGTGTATACATGTCATATTTTGTTTATCCATTCATCAGTTGATGGATACCTGGGCTGATTTCACAACTTCACAACTTGTCTATTGCAAATAGTGCTACTATAAACATGAATATGCAGGCATCTATATAGTATTCAAACTTACATTCCTTTGGATATATAGTCAGGAGTGGTATGGAAGGATAATATGGTAGTTTTATTTTTAGTTTTTTGGGGGCCCTCTAAACTGATTTCCATAGTGGCTGCACTAACTTACATTTGGAAAAACAGTGTATAAGGGTTGCTTTTCTCTTCACTCCCCTCTTCCCCCCACAAATACACACTTCCTTGCCAGCATTTGTTGTTTATTTTCTTGATACTAGCCATTCTGACTGGGGTAAGATGGAATCACAGTGTAGCTTTATAAAATGTTCATGTATTTATTAGTCATTTGTATTTCTTCTGAGAACCATCTGTTCAATTCACTTGCTATTTATTAATTGGATTTTTTTGTTCTTACAATGTTTGATTTTTGGAGCTTTTTATATATTCTGGATATTACTCCTTTATCCACTTGAATAGCTGGCAAAGATCTCTCCCATTCTTGGATTGTCTCTTGATTCTGGTAATTGTTTCCTTTACTGTGCAGAAGCTTTTTAATTTGATACAATCCTGGGCTAGATGTGTGTCTCAAGTGACAGAATTCCTGCTTAACAAACAGAAAGCCCTGAATTCAAACCCTAACAACAGCAAAAACAAAACAAAAAATCATCCCAATTCTTGCTCTTATTTCCGAGCAATTGTAGTCCTATTCAGGACAATGTTGCCTATGCTTATATCTACAAGGATCTTCCATCTGTTTTCCTTTAGTAGTTTCAATGTTTCAAGCCTTACATTCAGGTCTTTGATCCATTTTGAATTAATTTTTGTACAAGGTGAGAGATAAGGGTTTAGCTTTAGTCTTCTACATGCAAATATATACAGTTCACAACATCTTTTGTGAAGAGGCTGTTTTTTCTCCAACATATGCTTTTGGCACCTTTGTGAAAAATCAGATGGCTGTAGCTGTGTGGGCTTATTTCTAGAATTCTATACTATTCCATTGGTAGACATGTCTGTTTTGTGCTACTAACATGCTGTTTTTGTTATAATGACTCTGTGAAGTCAGATATTGTGATAAATTCAGCATTGCTTTATTCTCAGGATTGCTTTGGCTATTCGGGGTCTTTTGTGCATCTATATAAATTTTAATATTGAACTTTCTATTTCTGTGAAAAGTAACATTGGAATTTTGATGGGGAGTGCATTTAATCTACAGATTGCTTTTAAGAGTGTAGCCATTTTTATATTAATTATGCCAATCCATGAACATGAGAGCAATTTCTTTCTTCAAGGTTTTATAGTTTTCATTGTTAGATTTATTCCTATGTATTTAACTTTCTTGGCTATTGTGAATGAGATTATTTTCCTGATTTCTTTCTCAGACTGTATATAAAAAAGCTACTGATTTTTGTATATTGATTTTGTATCCTGCTACTTTATCAAAAGTGTTTATCAGATCAAAGGGTTTTTTGGTGGAGTCTTCAGTTCTTTTAAGTATAGGGTCATAGCAACTGCAAATAGGGATAATTTGGCTTCTTTATTTCCTATTTACATCCCTTTTATTTCTTTCTATTGCTTTATTGCCCCACAAATCCAAGCAATACATTGAATACGAGTGGGGAACATGAGCATCCTTGTCTCATTCCTGACTTTAGATGAAATGGTTTCAGTTTTTCCCCATTTGGGATGGTGTTGATTATAGGTTGATAGAATATAGGTTTTTTTATTTTTATTAGCATAATGTTGAGGTACATCCCTTCTATTCCAAATTTCTTCAAGGCTTTTATTGTGAAGGGATATTGAATTTTGTCAAAGGCTTTTTCTGTGTCTACTGAGATGCTTACATGATTTTTCTCCTTGATTTGTTTACGTGCTATATTACATTTATTGATTTGCATGTGGTGAACCATCCTTGCATCCCTGTAATGAAACCAACTTTGTCACAGTGTATGATATTCTTATTGCATTGTTGAATTTGGTTGGTAAGTATTATTTTGACAATTTTTGCATCTATGTTCATCAAGTAAATTGGTCTGAAATTTTATTTTTGTCAGGTCTTTGTCTATTTTTATATCAGAGAAATACTGGTTTCATAGAATGATCTTGGTAGTGTTCCTTCCCTTTCTACTTTATCACACAGTTTGAGGACCATTGGTGTTAGATCTTCTTTAAATATTTGGAAGAATTCAGCAGTGAATTCATCCAGTCCTGGCCTTTTATTTGTTGGGAGACAATTACTAATTCAATCTCATTGCTCGTTGCAGATCTATTTAGTTAGTTTACATCCTCTTGGTTCAATTTTAGTAGGTCATATGCATCCAGAAGTTTATCCATTCCTTCTAGATTTTCCAGTTTATTAGAATATAAATTTTCAAAGCATTCCCTAATGATCCTCTGAATTTCTTGCTGGTTGTTGTGATATCTCTTTTCTTATCCCCAATTTTATTAAATTGGGTCTTTTCTGTCTTCTGGTTAGCTTGGATAAGAGTTTGTCAATCTTGCTTATCTGATCAAAGAAGAAACTCTTTTTTCATTGATTCTTTGTATTATTACTTTAGTTTCCTTTTTGTGAATTTCTGCCCTGATCTTTATTATTTCTTTCTATCTTTTTCTAGAGCTTGAGGTGCATCATTAGGTTATTTATTTATAATTTCTCTATTTTTTAATGAAAGGACTTTGAGCTATAAACTTCCCACTTCTCAGTGCCTTTGCTGTGTCCCAAGGTTCTGGTAAATTGTGTTTTCATTTTCATTTGATTCTAGTTTTTTTTATTCCCTCCCACATTTCTTCAGTGACCTACTGATCATTCAAATTGAATTGTTCAGTCTCTATTTGTTTAGATATTTTTGTACTTCTATTATTTTCTACTTTTATTCCATTGTGTCTGATAAAATATAGGAAATTATTTCAATTTTCTTATATTTATTATGTCTTGCTTTATGTCCTAAGACATGATGTATTTTGGAGAAAGTTCTGTGTACTACTGAGAAGAATGTGTATTTTGTATGGAATACTCGGTACACATCTGTTAAGTCCATTCTGAACTTTCTTTACTGATTTTCTGCCTGGATTACTTATCTATTGTTAAAAGTGGGGCTTTGTAGTCACCTACTATGATTGTGTTTGTATCTGTGTTTTTATCTCCAGTAGTGTTTGCTTTATATAATGGGGTGCAGCAATATTTGGTGCATATATGCTTGTTTACAATTGTTATCTCCTATTACTGGATTGCTTCCTTTATCAGAATGAAATGACATTCTTTGACTCTTCTGACTACTTTTGTCTTGAAGTCTTCTTGGTTATATATGACTATAGCTGCTCCTGCTTGCTTTCAGGCTGCATTTGCTTAGAAAATCTTTTTCCATCCTTTCACTCCTAGCCTATGTTTGTCTTTGCTAGTGAGGTGCATTTCTTGTAGGCAATTAATATTGGAGCCTTGTGTTCATTTTGTGTCTTTGGATTGGAGAATTGAGACCATTAATGTTCAGAGTTATTGTTGAAAGGCATGTAGTAATTCCTATCATTTTACTGGTTTTGTAATATTTGATTCTTTCTTCCTCTTCATTTGCTTATCTACTCATCTAGTGAGATTTATTCCTTCCTCTATTTTCGTGGTTCTATTTATCTTTCTCTTCTGTTTGTAGAATTCCTGTAAGTATCTTCTGCAGCACTAGTCTAGTGGTCATAAACTGCTTTATGTTTTTGCTTATCATGAAAGGATTTTTGGCCTTCAATTATGAAGAATGGCTTTGCTGGGTGCAGTATTCTACGTTGACTGTTATTTTCTTTCAGGGCTTGAAATTCATCATTCCATGTCCTCTATTTTTAAAGTTTCTGCTGAGAAATCTGCTGTTATTCTGATGGGTTTTCCTTTAAAGGTAACTTGGCATGTTGCTCTTGTAGCTTTCAATATGTTTTCCTTGTTCTGTATGCCTAATGTTTTAACTATAATATGATATGGAGCAGTTCTTTTCTGTTCTTATCTGTTTGGTGTTCTAACCATCTCTGAATAACCATCTTTCTCAAGAGTCAGGAAATTTTCTGCTATTGTTACATTGAATGTGTTCTCTATGCCTTTAGCTTGCATATCTTCACCATCATTTATGCCCTTGACTCATAGTTTTGGCTTTTTAATGGTATCTCATAGGTCTTGCGTGTTTTGTTCATACTTCTTTAGGTTTTTTCCTGTATCTTTATCTGCATCTTCTAACACATCTACCTTGTCTTCAAGCTCTGATATTCTGTCTTCAATTTGATACAACCTGTTGGAGACTTTCAACTGAGCTTTTCATTTGACATATTGAGATTTTTCCTTTCCAGAATTTTAATTTGATTTTTTCGGTATTTCTATACCTTTATTGAATTCCTTTTTCATGGCTTGCATTGTCTTCTTTATTTAGTTCATGTCTTCATTAGAATTCCCTTGGAATTTATTCAGGTATTTATTTGTGTCATCTTTAATTCCCTTAATCACTCATAATCATTTTTAATTCCTTGAGATTTTATCCACTTCACTCTTATTACTGCTTCTCATCTTGTTTTTTTTTTTTTTTTAATTTTGGTGGAGTCACGTTGCCTTGTTTTCTCATATCAGATTTGCATATCTGAGGCCAAGTCATTAGTTGGAAAGTTTAATCACTTATAGTCTTTCAGTTTATATACTTTCAATGTTTGGGCAGATCAGTGTAGTGGGTGGGTTGAGGAATTATTTCTCGCCACTGGACTGGTAGCATGACTTAGTAGCCAAGCATTTGCCCACATGCTCAGGGCACTGAGCCTCATCCCTAGCACTGATTAGCTCAAGGTAAGCTAGCTAGATTCTCTTGTAGAAGGATCTGTTGTCCACTTCTGGTATAATGCTTTCGCTAGAGAAGCTTCCCTTCTTTGTGTACTAGGAGCCACTGCTGGCTGTAGGGAACTTTACAGCCTGTAGACCAGGCAGGTACCCACTTGCTCTACAAGTCCTCCAGTTTGTGTCCCCAGGAACAACTAGCATCCAAGCCTCAGGACAACCCCTGTATATGTCATAGAGTGAGGGGAGTAAACAGAGCACGAAGGTCTTCACTGGCTCGGGAAGAATTGATGTACCTACTCACTATGCCTAGTCTCAATGATTACAGACCCAATCCAGTAGTTGAACTACCTGTGGGGAGAAGGAGGCAGTTGTACAAGTTTTGTGATTCAGAGCATCTGTAATCAGGCCCTCAGTTCTGCCTGGTAGCAAACACATGCCCAGATGCAGTTCCCTTAGGCAAGTCTCTGTGCTTTCAGATCCCAGACAGAAGTTCACCTCCCTGTCCGAGGGAGGAGGCTGTGGAAGTTACATGAGATGCAGACTGTTTCCTACATTTCTCTGTCACTTTTTATTTCTCCATGCTTTTCATCTGTCCTGCCACCTTTTTCATTATTCTCAATGCTTTTCCTCTCTTTCTGTCTTCAGAATATAGTCTCTTCTCTTTTACCTGATTCTTCTTATTCATAGAGCCAAAATGGTGGATGCTTCTAATCCTCCATCTTGATCCTAATCTTTTGAGATAAACTTTTTGATACTCATAAGGAGAACACTATAGCATGCCATAAACTCAAGGCAAAGAATTAGTGCTACTGGGGACAAAAATTGAAATAAAAAAGTCAATAAATACAACAAAAGGGTGGGGAAATAAAAGAAATGAGAAATCTTGGTTATGCAAAAACATGAAATCAGATATCAAGAATGCATCAAAACTGTCAATAATAACAATAAATGTGAACGTGCCTCAATAACCATATTGAAAGACAGAGACTCTCAAGTAGAGAAAAATGAAAATAAAATAAGTTTCAAACATGTATTCTTCATAAAATACATACTACTAGGTAGGTGCTCTACCACTTGAGCCACACACCCAGTCCTTTTTGCTTTAGTTATTTTTCACATAGGGACTCAGGCTTTTTGCCCTACTGGTCTCAGATAGCAATCCTTCTACTTAAGCTTCCCTCATAGCTGGGATTAAAGTAAAGGACCACCACCCTTGACAATTTTGTTAATGTGGGGTTTTCCTAAATTTTTCCTGGGCTGGTCTCAAACCACAATCCTCTCTATCTTTGTATACTGAGAAGCTGGGACTATAGGAGTGTGCCACCATGCCGCAACCTTTCAAAAGACATTATTACAATGGCAATAACATTTTTAAATAAGTAAATAGAAAAAGTACCCTAGCCAATATTAGTTTAATAAAAACTAGGATAGAATTCAAGATGAAACATTAAAATGAACTAAAAAATTTATATTGATGAAGTGTACAACCCAACAAGACAATATACCTATTGTAAAATTTTGTGCATATAATATTACTTAAAAATTTTTAAGAATGACCTTAAACCAAAAAATCAAACCAAAAAAAAGAAAATTATAAGTCATAAATCTCAGTTTTCTCAGAAATTCAGTAGAGAAGTTAGAAGAGTAAAAAGGTAAATAATACTGGAACCTGTATATACTAGATAAATTGGAATATTATTGATACCCAACAAGCAAAATATGCCATCTCTTTAAGTATTCATAAAAATGTTTGTATATTGCTGTATGTTAAACAATATATAATTTTTTAATTTTAAAAATTTAGGGCCAATAACTAGGGATGCAACTCAGTGCTAGAGCACCTATATGCCATATTCCAGGTCCTGAGTTCACTCTCCACCATGGAAAAAAATGGGGCTAAATCCTGACAACAGTGGAAAATACAAATTTAAATTTCATTAAAATTTTTTAATATTTCTATAAATTTTAGCACATGTATAGATTCTATGCAATAAGTCTACTTTACTAGCTGCTCATTTAGAAAAGTTAAAATTTAAAAATACCCTTCTCATGCTAAGTTGCATTCAAAAACTACATTTAAAAATCCTCTAGAAATGACTACTAGATATCAAACATTGCATTGCAGGTCAAGTGGTACCTAAAGGAAAAATAATTGCCTTAAAATCATTTATGAGAAAGCTAAAAACTTTGAAAATAACTTTACCCCAAGATACTAAAAAATGTAGATGTAATAATTATAGAAATAAAAGTTAAATTTCCATTTATAGAAAATGGAAAGAAAATTATATAGATATAGATAATGTGAACAATACTGGAACTTACTTGATTCAATTGGCATTTATAGAACAGTCCACCCAACCACAACAGACTATACATTCTTTTCAAAAGTTCATGGAACATTCACCACAAAACAAATTCTTGACCATAAAACAAATTTTAACAAATCAGACAAACAATTTTTTGGAAATAAGAGAATTAATCCATTTATAGAAGATAGGTGTAATACATATATTTTCTACTGATTTATTGAAAACACCTCATTAAAAACAGAGTAAGGAGGCATTTTTTAATAGTCATATATTTCTAATGACACAGAAACCAGCGAAAAACAAGCAGACTGTGAACCTAAAAAGAATATGGACAATTGGTTAATGGTGTATCAGAATTGAGGAAACTGAACCCTATACTAGCAAAGGATAAAACACAGAAGGAACTTTATACCACAGATTCCTCCAAATGCAGAAGATTTGGTTTTCTAGTTACTTCTGAAGAGATGACACAGCTAAAACAAGAAGATGAAGTCAAATGTAAAAAAGAAAAAAGGATCTACCATCTCACTCCATAAATCCAGGTTAATTCCCTCCCCTACTCTGGAAGAAGACTGGATGTTTTGGGAGCATCACTTTCTGTAGAGGACAAAATACAGGTTCTATGGACTGTGAGATTTCAGACACTGTTTGAAAGCAGAGTATAATACTGAAAACAGTGGCATTAAGAGGAAACTTAAATACTGAATGTTAAGACTTTCAACTTTCTTCCTCCCTTAAGCACTCAAAATGTATTGTAGCCTAGCTTTTTTCCTCTACACAGGAACACACACTCACACAGTCACACAGAGATTTTAAAAGGAAGTTGGCAAAAGTAGATTATATAAAGGAAATAAAACCTAAAGAAAAGGTGTTATTATTTTCCTCAATGAGAAAAGAAAACATGTTGCTTCAATAAAAGAAGAGAAGTAGTCTACAAGATAAAGGGATATTCAGAGAATTAAAATAAAAGTTAAAGGTAGATATTTAAATTTTTTAATGGAAGGTATTTCCCAGGAATCAAAGCAAAGAGATGGAAAAAGGGACATTTCTAAGAGTTCTAGAATCATAATAGAAGGAATTCCAAAAAGAAAGGAGAGAAAGAAATTATTAAAAACAGGTGCATGTGGTGGCAAACATCTATAATCTTAGCACAAGGGAGGCTAAAATACATCTTGAGTTTGAGGCCAGCCTGGGCTATATAAAACTGAAAAATATGAGCTTCCAGAATACTAGATAAAGTTTCCAGAGGGAAAAAAATCCTATTAAAAATCAAAATGAGCCAGGTGCTAGTGGCTCTCACCTATAATCCTAGCTACTCAGCAGACAGAGATCAGGAGGGTTGCAGTTTGAAGCCAGCCCAGGCAATTAGTTCATGAGAGTCTATCTCGAAAAAACCCATCACAAAAAAGAGCTTCTGGAGTGGCTCAAGGTGTAGGCCAGCACCAAAAAAAAGTCAGAATGACATCAAACTTCTTACAAGCATCACTGAAAATTAGAAGACAATAAGGGGAGGCATTATCTTTAAAATTCTGAAGAAAAAATTTAAAGATAATGACTTTAAAATAGATCATCTCTAGCCAGTATTTCTATAATCAGCTAAACTACAAATGTAGAGATGTCTAAACATTCAACTTTTATTAACTCTTTTCTTTTCAGAAAGCATTTTATCAACATATATTAGTTGTACAGGTTAATCCATGTATATTGGTTAGAGTCACCTCTACCGTCATTCCCCCTCATCTCACCTCTTCCCTACTTAAAATTATTTCAGTAGATCTCATTGTTCTATTTTTATACAAGTATATAAATTACATTGACCATGTTCAGACTCCTTCACCCTCTTCATTCACCCTCCCCCTCCCACTAGTTGAACCCTTTGCTTTATGGAAGTAAATTGAGAAAGTTGCTCTACCATAATGAGGTAGTAAACCAAGAGAGAGGAAGACATAGGACCAGGAGACTAGGCTCCAACGGGAGAATGGTGGAGTGAGATTTGATGTGGCTACTTGGAGCAACTTAAAAGCAAACAAGCAAAGCAAAAACTGGTCAAAAGACTCCATGAGTGATTTCTTCAAGGAGATGAATCTGACTGAGTACTTGATGGGAATGAATATATTGAGAGGATTTGGGGTTGAATTAGGGATAACATCATAGAAAAAGTGAGCAAATATCAAAACAACATAATTACTAGTTCCACAGAAAATTAAAAGGTTTTATATAAAGGAAAGCAAAGTAATTAGCTATGAATAACCTTTCTTTGGTTTACAACCATGACTGAACATTAGAATCACCTAGAGAGATTTTTAAAATCCAGATGGTCAAACCACACCTGGATCATTAAATTGGAAATAGGCATTAGTAACTTTTAAGATCCCCAAGTGTTTTAAATGGGCAGCCAACATGAAGACCACTGAGTTATTCATAATTTCTTAAATACAGATGTAAGCAAAACTGCAGCAAAATGGATGCCTGGAGAGCATGGGCAGAAAGTGAGGGGATGGTAAGGACAGGGAGTGGTTGGACAGAAAGCTGATTCTCATTTTATGTAATGGGATGTCAGTTGAGAATGCCAGGGATGAATTTAAACCATACTACTGCCAAAAAGAAGTATGCATGTTATATAGAGACAGGGAATTAATCAAATAAATAATCTAAAACACTTGATAGTAGTTGTCCACAAAGAACAGAAAATAGGAGAGGACTCAATGTTTCTTACAGCATGCCTTGTAGAACTACTTGACTCTTTAAACTATGTGCACGTATGACTTAATACAAAATGAAATTTGAAATATTAATAAAAGATAAAACAATATAGAAAATACATACAAAAAGATAAAAACTAAGTCCAGTTGTTTGAAAAGCTAATTAACAAAACTTTAACAACATACACTCAGACCCTGAAATGACACATAACTAGAATAGAGATAATGCTAAGTAAAATTGTAAGAAAATAAGATATAGAACTTTATACTTAATAAGTTTGAAAGCCAGATGCTTTGAATGCTTTTCAAGCTATCCAATAAGTTAGTTACCATAACTAAATCAATACCACACTAAGATTCCACCTCACCCCTGTTAGAATAGCCATCATCAAAATACCACCAACAACAGGTGTTGGTGAGGATGTGGGGAAAAAGGAACCCTCATACACTGCTGGTGGGAATGCAAGCTGGGGCAACCACTCTGGAAAACAATATGGAGACTCCTTAAAAATCTAAACATAGACCTGCCATATGGTGCAGTAATCCCACTCTTAGGGATATACCCAAAAGAATGCAACTCAGGTTACTCCAGAGGCACCTGCACACCCATGTTTATTGCGGCACTATTCACAATAGCCAAGTTATGGAAACAACAAAGATGCCCCACTACTGATGAATGGATCAATAAAATGTGGTATTTATACACAATGGAATTTTACTCAGCCATGAAGAAGAGTGAAATCTTATCATTTGCAAGTAAATGGTTGGAACTGGAGAACATCATCTTGAGCTAGGTTAGCCAGGCAGAAGACCAAAAATTGCATGTTCTCCCTCATATGTGGACTTTAGATATGGGGCCAAGGCAATAATGTTGTTGGACTTTGGTCACATGCTAAGGGTAGAGCACATACAGGAGGAATGGGGATAGGTAGGAAACCCAAAACTTGAACTTGTTTGATGTCCCCACTGCAGAGGAGCTAATACAGTAACCTTAAAGCAACAGAGATCAGTTGGGAAGGTGACCAGGAAGTAGTGAAGAGGTTGGGTAGAGATGAATCAATTCAGGTTACAATACACTTGTGCATGGAACTAATACTAGGAATCTCTCTGTATAATTATCCTTATCTCAAATAGCAAAAACCCTTTTTTTCTTATTATTACTCATGTCTACTCTTCAACAAAATTGGAGAAAAGAGCAGAATAGGTTCTGCCTGGATACAAGGGGGTAGTGGGGGGAGAGGGAGGTCCGGGGGTTGGGAGGAGAAATGGTCCAAACAATGTATGCACATATGAATAAATTATTAAAGAAAAATAAATAAACAATAAAAAAGATCATGCAATAGTTTACAAACTGTTTCTCACTTCCCTTGATATTATACAAATTATCTGATATACCTTTTAAAATGTTAGAAATCAAATAATTGAGGCAAAGAGTAATCAATTTGATGGAAATCTGACTTTACCTTCTTGAAAAACCAATCTTCATATAGTAACTTAAGTATCTAAGGTATCGTTTCTGCTCTTTGATACTAAAGGAAAAGGGGGATTAAATATGAAAATTTTGGTGTAACAATAATAGAGACATCTCTTTTTTCATCCTGCTTCCCACTTCGTGATAATACTCACCTTCGTTTTCCTAGTGCCCTTAGAAACAAGAAGTTTTGGCTATGCTTTATTTTAATGAAATTCAGAGAACAGAAACAGTTTTCACGTAAAAAAGACACTGCCAATATATACCTCTAGCCCCTCACTTAAGGTTCCCTATTATTCACCATAAATATTACTTGGTCACTCCATGATAACAAATTAGACAGCAAAAGCACTTAGAGCTGTACACTAATGCTTTGCACTTTGCAGACTCCAGGGGACCATTTAAAGTACTGAAGTGGTGAGAGGAGCTCATAGTAATGAATTGTAAGGTTGTTTCTCTGCAGTTCAGCCTCCCCCACTCTGTCACAGAAGTCACTTGTCCTCTCCCTTAAGCTTGGCCCAGTCCCAGGCTTTGAGATAAATCTTGACCTTAGTCTGTGGAAATTTAAGGTACTATAGAGTATAACTACAACTCAGGATCAAGCTACTCTATACCTATGGCTTTGACTAACAGTGTTCCTTAGTATAGTATGCTAGTCTCACCCATCTTCAAGACATTAAGTTTCTACCAGTGTCTTTGATCTAAGAGCTAGTTTCCTAAACAACAACACAGATCAGTTTGAATCTCTGCTCCATTTGCTAGCTCTACTACCTTAGGCAAGTTTCTTAGTTTCTCCAAATCTCAGTTTTATTATCTTTAAAATGCAGAATCATAATACTTATTATATAGAAACTATAGCACAGTATATGGCATGTAGTAGATGCTAGATAAATTCTAATTCTCACCATTCATATCTTATTGATTTTGCTTTGATGATCTGAGCAGTGTATTTTAACGTCAAAAATTGGGAATCTGCCTTGCTTTTCCAAATCTATATGTCATCCTGAGCCCCTACTCTTGTTGATATAAGTCAACAACATCTCCCATCTACCTAAATCTCTGACTCTGTTTAATATTGATATCTATGGGACCCTTGCTGCTAGTGAGATACATGACCAATACATTTTCCCTCCTGGCTCCACAGCTCCATATCATGTGAACCTACATTTGTTTTTTTTGTTTGTTTTTTCTCTTTTTTTGTTGTTGTTGTGCTAGGTGGGGATACATTGTGGTATTTACAAAAGTTCTACAATATATCAAATATATCATACTTAAATTCACTCATCTACCATTCTCCTTTATCCCCCCTCCCTCCATTCCTGGAATAGTTACAACAGGTCTCATTTTTCCATTTATGTACATTAGTACACACTATTTGCACTATATTCACCCTCTGACACCCTTTCCACACCTCCTTCCCCTCCCTGTAGTATCACCCCCTCCCCCAGGCAGGACCTGTTCTGTCCTCCTGCTCTCTGATTTTGTAAAAGAAAAAAATGTCATTGTTGTCTGTTTAAGATAGCTACACAGGGAATATTCGTGTGACATTTCCATGTATTTACGTATTGTAACCCAAATTGATGAACCTACATTTGTACCCACTGACTGCCCCCAACACAATGGATGATTCTATTGAGAACACTCTCTAAAATCTTGTTGAGATGACTCACTGGATCTACCAATAGGCTGCCTCTGATATTGATATATCATAAGTGTTCATATAGCAAAACAAGAAAAATAGGAAGAACACAGAGAATTTTAGGGCAATAAAACTACTCTGTATAATACTATAATGGTGGATATATATCCTTATACTTTTGTCAAAACCCATAAAATGTACATCAGGAGCAAATCTTAATGTAAACTATGTGCTTTTGGTGATAATGACTTATCAATGTAGAATCATCATAATGATTAGTGGGGAGGAGTTAATAATGGGGAGGCTGTAAATGTGGGTGGGCAGGGGCTGTATGGCAGATCTTTGTACCTTCCACTCACTCTATTTTCTATGGACCTAAAACTGCTCTAAAAATTAAATCTAATTAAAAGAAAACAATAGATTGAGTTTCCACTGGGTCACTTTCCTCAATTAGAGAGAGAGAGAGAGAGATTTGGAAGAAGTGGGATTCCATTAGAAAGCTGGTAAACAACTGCTAAATTGCTGTATTGTGCTAATAACTCCATATGAACTATTACAAACACTCACAATAGCTGGGTGCCACTGGCTCATGCATATAATCCTAGCTACTTGGGAGGCTGAGATAGGGAGGATCGTGGTTCAAGGCCAGCCCAGGCAAAAATGTTTTCCAGATCCCATCTCAATGGAAGACAAGCTGGGCATGGTGGCATGTACGTGTCATCCCAGAGACAGTGGGAAGCTTAAAAACAGGAGTATCATTGTCCATGTAGGCCTGAACAAAAAGCAAAATAACCCGAGCAAAAAGGACTGGAGTAGTGGCTCAAGTAGTAGAACACCTTCCTCAAAAATGCTAAGTCCTGAATTTAAATCCCAGTACTACCAAAAAAAAAAAATACTCCAAGTACTCCAAGGTAGCATTGCTTCCACTTGTCAAATAGGGAAATTGATTCTCTATAAGATTAAATAATCTTCCCAAGTTCACACAACAGCAAGGAAAAGGACAGAAATGTGAACTCATTTGTCACCTTCAAAGTTTATATTTCTTCAAAAAGGGTGGATTCTTTTCTCAGACACCATGTTTCCCCTCACTACACAATTATACATAAATTAATGAACTGTTTCAATATGTTTTTTAAGTGTGGAAAGTCATCCAAGAGTAATTTACTTCAATTGATCAATAAAAATCAGTCTTTGAAAGGGAATTTTAATTTCATTTGTCTGAATGGTGGTAATAGGCAGCAATTATTCTGAGGTTATTATATGTTTGGAACTGTTCTGTTTATTGCATTAACTCATTTAAACTTATGATCTAAATAATATTAACATTCTTATTTTGGAGTTGAATAAAACAAGCACAGAGAGGTTAAGTAGATTGCTCAAGATCACACCAACAGAGCTGCGATCAGAATTCAGGCAATCTAGCTGCAGAGCCCAGCCTCTTATCACCATGTTTTACTGCCTCTCAACAATCAGAATAATTGTGTGACTCTCCACTCAACTTTGCATGTATAAATAACTTAAGGATCCAATCAATTCCTTTGATATCTGAAGCTACCAAAAAACATTTATTGAAAAATAAGAAGCAGCATGTTGGTTGCAGATCAGAATCCTTGATTACTCATCACATTGGCTCTTTTTTCTTCACAAAGACTGAAGATACAAAATTCTGCAAGTTACTGTACAAGTCACCCTTATCTGAAAAGAACACATTTCAAGATAAAGTGGAATCTTTTTTCCAAGAAAATAATTTCTCCTTCCAAACAATAATTAATATTATTTCTCTTCCATTTGGATGGCACTCTTCAAATTCTGGCAAGAAGGCAGTATGCCAAAATCAAAGTTTATCATCTAAAGCTTACAATAAAGTTGTTTTTCTCCCTTTAAAAAATGTATACACTATCTACTGAAAAGTCCCATATATTAAACTCTCTGTTGTGAACAATAATAATCAATAAAGCATTTAATTTCTAAAAATCAGGCTTGTTTTATTTTTCTATTGTATGAGTCACTGTCTGGCACATATAAAGTAAAATGAAGAAAATGAGCTTATAAATCACAGTAATCTCCCTGATAATCACTACTCATTTAGTGAAGGGACAATGTGCTCTCTACATGAGGCATTCTTATAAAAGACACCAAGCTGCAATTAACGATCTATAGATCTCATTTGCTCTGAATTAGTAAGTGCTCTGATTCTAATAAATTCTCGATACCTAAGGACCTTATTCTGATTATTTTTATCTCATGTTCCCTGCCTGCAGAGAATGGAAAAGGAAATAATTTCTTCCACAAATGCCAACTGAGTGCATTCTTTTCTCCTTATTTCTCATATATCTGCCCAAAAAGATATTCCAAGCAAAACAGTGTCAGAACACATTTCATTTTTTAAAGTTACAATACTTCTCCAAATCACTTAACCAGAGCATATACCTATCACAATAATATCAAGATAAATGAATCTCGTAAGAGTTCTAAATTATAAGGGAAATCCTTAGTTAACTTGGCTTTATTTTGACATATTTATCTTTTACTCTGAAAGGTATATCATGATATTTCAAATAAAATGATTACCTGTATGCCATATGTTACATAAGCAAGAAAGTGATTACCCTAAATATCCTATTGCATGGGCAGAACAGATAATGTAATAATTGTTGTTCTAGCACTTCATTTCCCATAAGAAAACCCCATATTGTGTTCTGTAAAGACACCATACACAGCTCTGTAGTAAGGCTGACTATAAGCATTATATAAATTAATATCTATTTAGCTAATAGTAACCTGAAATTAGCTGAGGCACATGTAGCATGTGGTTATCTTTTCTGATGCGGGATGACTGTGCGATTTTATTATCACCTTCATGAAGAAGTACAAATCAAGTAGTAGCCACTTATCAATGCTTCTAGCCCAACTTAAAGGATATATAGGCATCTAAATAGCTATTCAGATGGAAGACCATTGCTATTATTTATGAGCAAAAGAGAAATATGTGGTAGAGCAGTGATAAATGTAGTGGTAGGTAGAGAAATAGTTTCTTTAGGCATTTCATATCACTCTTTTGATTAAACAGGGAAGAAAGAGATAGGCAAAGATTTGGGTTTCAAAAGGGAAGAGAAAGCCTTTGTAAACAAGAATAAATTTTCTCTCTCTCAAAAGGTTTACACTGAGCGAAAGAATCCAGACCCAATCCAGAAAAAGAATCCAGAGATAGAAAGAGATTGTTTAGTGAAGGCTGGGTTGGAACTCAGTGATGAAGCACTTTTATGTTGGGGTTTTATTCATGGCTCTGGCAGGGAAGAGTCATCGTGAGAAACATGCACAGAGCCTTCTCAGTCATTGAAGTTCTACTCTCCAGATGAACTTTCCAGAGCTTTACTATAGCTGGGAGAAAAGGCATTTCTCTCACTCCAGTCCATTAGCATCACTCTTACCTAAGGTAGAATATTTTGCTGTAAAAATCTTTACTTGCATTTGGTCCAAAGCTTGACAGGGACTTCAGAGTGTTTAAAAAGTCTCAGAGAGCCTGGAGCCAGAGGTTCAGGCCAAAGTCTTGATGCCAGGAGATAAAGAGGAGCCCCTCAAAGGCCACAGAGCTCCAGGGCCTCCTAGTTGTGCTTGAGGATGAGCCTTTGAAGAGATACTTGCACATCTGGCCTGGGGGACCCTGGCAGCCTGTGGAGTATTGCCAGGTGGTCTTCTTGATGAGATTCACTTCTTCATCTAGGAAGTGGTTCTGCAGGAAATTGCAGGAAGTCATGGAAATTGAGGATCTACGTGGGCAGAAATCAGGGCATGTAGATTGAAAAGAATTTGATTCAGGTCCTTCTTCAGTGCCATTTCAGCTTCCATGGCACCCAGGGCTTTACCCCACTCACACTGAGATGGTGTCAGCACATCGTGGAAGAGGGCATAGTCACCATGCTGGCTTTGCAACTTCAGGAGATACTTGGCACCCTTTGCAACTCCTTCACCAACTCACAGAATAAGTGGCTCCTACAATCCAGAGCCACATCATCATGGTAGAAATAGAAGTCTAGAGAGAGGTAGATGTTTGAGGCCAGCAGATGCAAAATGACCAGGCAGTTGATGGCAGCCTCCACCTCGGTGGGATAATTCTAACAAATCTGGGAGGTCATCGTTGGTTGGCAATATGGAGTTAACAAAGATAAACAAACAAAAACAAAAAAGTGGTGTTGACTGGTCCTAGAAACAAAAGATGGAGAAGAAAATGGTCCCAGAGATTGTGACTAGAGCTGAGGCTAGAAGAGAGGGAGTCCCTAGGTCTCTTCCATCCATTCATTTTTTTCCTTGTTTTTGAGACAGGATCTCCTATGTAGCCCAGGATGACCTCAAACTCAATCCTCCTGCCTCAAATTCCAGAGTGCTGGGATTATAGATATGTACCACCATGCCCTGCTTTCATCCAAATATTCTTAGAACAAGAGACAAATCCATGGAACTTCCATGTGTGCTGCTTGAGAACATTTTTCTTAATTATACTACCAAAGATAAAACTTATAGAGTTCACAGCCCAGACACACAGGCCCACTAAATGACTGAGATTTATCCATATTATTATAGAACCCAAATGCTCAACAGACAAAAGGATAAATTGTGCTACATCTGCATTATGGAATACTACTAGGAAATAAAAGGAATTAACTACCGGTACATATAACAACATGGACGTCAAAAACTTTATGATGAGCAAAATAATACAGACTCAAAAGAGTACTTGCTATATGACTTCATTTATGTGACACTCTTTTAAAAGGAAATTTATAGTGACAGAAATCAAATAAATTGCTGTGGCAAGGGTTGAAATGATATTTGACTCAGAAGAAGCTCAAAGAAACATTTTTACGCCATTAAAATGTTTTAAATGTTTTATATCATGATTGTGGTGGTGAATATATGAGAATATATATATATATATTTTTTTTTGATGTGCCAAAACATCAAAAATTAACACTTAAAATAGATGTATCTGTATGCCATTTTTTAGCAGTTCTAGGGTTCAGATGCAAATTTTTTTTAACTTCTAAAACTGTTTAGGCTACATAGTAAGAATATTTCATGTTATCCCTTATTCAGCAAGACTAAAAAAATACCCTTCACTAATATTCACCTCTGCTCACCCAATTGATTTCTAGACTTGAAGGCAGCAACCCTGTTTTCCCTACATCCTCCTCTTGAAGAAAAGCAAGAGGAATTGCACTAATATTTGTCATTCCTTGCATTTGCCAGCCCTTAAATTATTTTGATTGTTATCTTTCCATTACCACTGTAAATTAGAATTTGTTGAACACCCACAATGTGCTTTGCAAACTCCTCTTTATTGTTTCTCACAACATTTGAGCAGATTTACTGCTCTTCATAATCTTATTTCAAATTGTTTAATTATTTAACTGAAGATATTGTTATAATTTATTTTTTAAATTGATCTTAAATTACATGTAAAAAGCCAAAAGAAATCTAAGATACTGCTCCTTGTCCAACCTTAAAAATATATTGTTTTACTTCAAGTTAAACTTCATAGTTGCTATGGAATAACCTGGTCTTCTTCTTCCAAGTGTACACCACAGAAATTTGGGAAACAATCTTTTTTTGTTTTGCTTCTTGTGATGTTGTGGATAAAACCCCAACATAAAAGTGCTTCACCACTGAGTTCCAACCCAGCCTTCGCTAAACAATCTCTTTCTATCTCTGGATTCTTTTTCTGGATTGGGTCTGGATTCTTTCGCTCAGTGTAAACCTTTTGAGAGAGAGAAAATTTATTCTTGTTTACAAAGGCTTTCTCTTCCCTTTTGAAACCCAAATCTTTGCCTATCTCTTTCTTCCCTGTTTAATCAAAAGAGTGATATGAAATGCCTAAAGAAACTATTTCTCTACCTACCACTACATTTATCACTGCTCTACCACATATTTCTCTTTTGCTCATAAATAATAGCAATGGTCTTCCATCTGAATAGCTATTTAGATACCTATATATCCTTTAAGTTGGGCTAGAAGCATTGATAAGTGGCTACTACTTGATTTGTACTTCTTCATGAAGGTGATAATAAAATCGCACAGTCATCCCGCATCAGAAAAGATAACCACATGCTACATGCGCCTCAGCTAATTTCAGGTTACTATTAGCTAAATAGATATTAATTTATATAATGCTTATAGTCAGCCTTACTACAGAGCTATGTATGGTGTCTTTACAGAACACAATATGCATCTAGAGCCTATGAAAAGAAATTAAAGTAACCCTTTATTCAATCTGCCAAAGGACTATGGAACCTTGTAATTATCTGGCTTTAGATAGAAGAGATATATTGCAATTGGGTACACACGAGGGCACAGGTTTATGCCTCAGATGACAGATGGCAAGGAAAAAGCTCCAGAGTGCAAGCTTTCTACCAGACCTTTTTAATTTATTTTCTCCAAATGTATCACATTTTAATGCTGGCTCTCTGACCCAGTATGTTAGGTTTTTTTATGAATTTATGATTAACTAGTACCATGTTTGCTAGAGCTAAATTTTCTTCCATTTAAAACTAAACTTTACTCATAAAATTTATAACCACTAAACACTAGGTGAAAGAAACCAAATGAGGAATGAAAGTATTTTAAAAGGACAAATGAGAACAGAAAAATTTAGTCTTGCACTATAATTACCAGAGCATCTGGAAGTCCATGAGCCAAATCTAGTCAGCTCCAACCCTGTGCAATTCAATATGAAAGCAGGGTTCAAGAATTAGCCATATCAACCACAGCCAAGTAGCTTGGTCCCCCAAATTAGGATGATGTTCCCAACACTCTTCCAGACCATGTGATAATTCACAGCCTTGGATGAAATGGTAACAGTGCATACAAGAATAACTTTTGCATCCTTTTCAAAGACTGTATGATAAAGCACTATAATTCAGGTGCTTATATAATATAGGTAGAATTTGGACTTCCAAGTACATGTCAAGGATGTAAGCTTAGCTTTTGGCTTGTCCTCCAAAAATGGTAGGGTGTGGTAAGTTATCAAATCGATGGAAGAGTCCTTTGATTAAATAGCTTCAGTTATTTTGAACACCCTTCCTATTCACAATGCCCCTTCTAGTTACTGAGGGAAGAATTTGGAAAAAAATATTTGTTAAATTTGATGACTATATAATGATTAAAAGCTTTCCCTGACTACTTAAAGGGTTAACTCAAAGGATGCAATTTGGTATTGTCAAAAGTGAATAGGAGTCCCTAAAAAATTCTTCATCCTTTCCCCCTCTTTTTGTTGCTATATTTCTAGTACACTTTATAATAGCAATATCATGTTCATTTCAGAGCCAAACTACGTTCCACTCTTTACCATAAATTCCACTATTTCCATTTCTCAACACATTTTCTTTTTAAAAAAAGTCCTTGGCAGATGTTAGTAAATGTTTCAAATTATTTAAGTTCCCTCTCAGTAGTACAACATATAATAACACCATAGTAAATATAAAACAGAATTCTGTACTTCTAGAATGCCTAGGAATATTTTACAAACTTTGGTTTGCATTTTTTTTAATTTAGCTTATTTTCTGTCATTCTCTGAAGGGAAGTGTATTGAATGTTTCACTTAAGTGGATTATCCCACATTCTCTTACATTGCTCTGTTTACTATGAACTCTACCTTTTTAGAATTGAAGCACTTATCCTCAGCAATATTTAATGCAGAGTTGTATCACTTAAAATATACATATACAGTAGAGACAGATAGATGATAGATAGATAGTAGATAGGGGAAAGAGTAGAGATGTCAGATATACCTGTGTCTTTGCACTCATTACTCAAACTAAAGAGAACATCAGAAAGTGCTGATTAATTGATAATTGTCTCCCACCTAAGACTGGGATTTGGCAGATAAGACAAGTCAGGATTCTGAAAACCAAGTATTAATTTGATCAACAATTACTAAATACTTGCTATTTATCAGTCATGGGAATACAAAGAGAAAAGATCTCACCATCCAAAAGGAGAAGTGAAGATAAGCAATTACATATTTATTATCTATATAAGGATTTGGAGAGGTCATCATTGTCATAATCACCACTATTACTTGCTGAGTTCTTACTATGTACCAAGCACTCTTCTAATAATTTTGAATATGTGCCTTTAAATTACATGCTCACAATAGCCCTAAGAAGTAGGTTAATATTTTACAGATGAGGAAAGAGCAAGTAATGTGTTCAAAGTCACCCAACTGATGACACATAAGTGGTAAAGCCTGACTTCAAATCCTAACAGTGGACCCAAGAATCCAAATTCAAACCACTAGGCATCGATGCATCTCATAAAGCACAGGAGACTACTATTAATTTTGTTAGTGGCTTATTATGCAAGATCAAAGGAAAGATTTCCAGAAAAGGTAACATTTGTTCTGGTTACCCCAAGAACAAAATGTGAATTGAGTCTGTAATCATCTTTTTATAGTTAAGCAATTTTAAAATAAACTTTTTAAATTATAATGATTTTAGATAATAAAAAAGTTCTCTTATATCCCCTCATCCAATTTGCCCTGGGCTAATACCTTACATATCTGTGATATATTTGTCTAAACTAAGAAACCAACATTGATACATTACTATTAACTGAACTCTTGACTTTACATTTCACCACTTTTTCCATTAACGTTCTCTTTCTGTTTCAGGATCCAATCTAGGGTATACCATACTGAATTTACTTATCACATCTCCCCAGTCTCTTCTGGGCTCTGACAGTCTATCAGTCTTTCCTTATTTTTCATGATCTTGACAGTCTTAAGGAATACTGACCTAATATCATATAGAAACTCCCCCAAGCTAAATTCATCTGACATTTTTCTCATGTTTAGACTGGGGTTAAGTGTTCGGGGGAAGAATATCACCAAGGTAAAATGTCCTCATCACATTACCAGACAAATGACACTTCCATGATATCATCAGTGGTATTAATTTTCATCACCTGCTTAAGGTAGTGTTAGCCAGGTTTCTTCACTAAAAGTTATTATTTTTCCCTTTCTCTAGACTATGCTTTGGAAACAAGTCACTAAGTTCAGCCTAAATTTGACTATAGTAGAGGATTAAGCTCTACTTCATTGGGAGGGGTAGTATCCATATATATTATCGCCAACTTTTTTAAAGCCAGTACAACTAATCATTTTAACCACATATGGAAAGATTACTAGATTAAATACCTGGGCTTCAAATTTGTGACTAAACTTCTATGCACCTTGGTGAAGTTAAGGTATAAAATATGACAGATGATTTATTTCATAGTTATTATCAGAATCAAATTCTATGATTCTTACTTCATAAATTTTATCCTAAAATTTATGCATAAAATGCACACAATATATATACATTTTCAATCATTATTAGAGATTCTCATCCTTGAGTCCCCAAACTGATAGTCAGTCTTAAAACACTAAGTTTTATTATACTTAACATTTGACACCATTTCACTGAAGTAAGCTTCCAAGGAAACAAAGTAAAACATGGATACATGCAAATAATAAGTAATCAGAAGCCTATTTCACCTCCTTAAAGGCCTGACATTAGATACAATCACAGAAAGATGCGGATCCATAAGGGGTTTATATCCCAAACTTAAGCACACTGCAATCCCATTCCATAGGCACCAGCACTTGGGTGGGGCAGGCTTAAACATCATAGTTTTCTTGGCTCCACCATTTGAGGAAGTATAGGCACTGCTGGGGCAACCACTGCTTCATGAATTGTTTTAAAGTGCACATTATTTATCCTTTTTAAATCTAAGTATTAAAAAAACACCTGGGATTAGGTGGAGGGAGGGACAAATAAGAAGAGTCCAACAGATTTTTATGGCAGTGAAGCTACTCTATGGTTATAATGGTGGATTACATGTCATTATATACACATGTCCAAACCAATAGGATGTACAACATCAGGAGTGAGCTCTAATGTAAACTGTGGACTTTGGGTGATAATGACATGTCAATGTAGGTTTTTTTTAATTAGTCTTTTATTCACATGTGCATACATTGTTTGGGTCATTTCTTTCCCCTGCCCCCCTCCTCCACCCTCTTCCCACTTTCCCCCTCAGTTCCAGACAGATCCTGTTCTGCCTTTATCACTAGTTTTGTTGAAGAAAAGACACAAGCCTAATAAGGAAGACAAAGCGTTTTTGCTAGTTGAGTTGAGGATAGCTATACAGAAATATTCCTAGCATTGCTTTCGTGTACACATGTTATGACCCATGTTGATTCATCTCTAACTGATCTTTACCCTAGTGACTGATCCCCTTCTCATGATAACCTCTGTTGCTTTAAGGTTTAAGTTATGGAAACAACCAAGATGCCCCACTACTGATGAATGGATCAAGAAAATGTGGTATTTATACACAATGGAATTCTACTTAGCCATGAAGAAGAATGAAATCTTATCATTTGCAGGAAATGGATGGAACTGGAGAACATCATTCTGAGCGAGGTCAGCCAAGCTCAGAAGACCAAAAATCATATGTTCTCCCTCATATGTGGACTTTAGATCTAGGGCAAATGCAGCAATGTGGTTGGACTTGGATCACATGATAAGGGGAGAGCACATTTGGGTGATATAGAAATAGGCAGAAAACTCAATGTACATTTATCAATTAAAAAACACTGTACCACTCTGGTGGGAGATGTTGATAGTAGGGAAGGCTCTGCATGTGGGGGCAGAAGGTCAACTGGAAGTTTCTGTAATTTCCACTCAATTTGCTGTGAACCTAAAACTGCTCTAAAAAATAAAATCTATTACCAAAAAAGTCCTGTAGGCAGACATTATTTTATGAGATAAAGAGATTTATTTTAAATTTTCATTTAGATGTTTAATAAAATTGTTATTTTTCAAATTATTTAAAACAAATTAATGCTTATAATTCTTCAGGCTCTATAAGACTTTATCTGCTGAAGTGAATGAGTAAATTGCATTTAAATACAAACATTATAGTTCTATTTGTTCTGAATTCTTCCTGCCAAAGATTCCTCTGTCCTCTTGCTTCCTCTTCCAAGCCAAGAAGGTCACTCATTCTCACTGTAGTGCAGAGCTACACTTTTTAGATATTACTGTTAGCCATCGCATTAGTCATTTTCATCTTCCTTGAAGCAATATTGAAACCTTTGTTCCCAACACCATTACCTGCTATGACTAGAGCTGAAATCATCCCTTCTCTATCTCTGGGTCTGCCAAATTTTCAAACCAATGACTTACTGGACGTCTATGTGAAATGGAGTATGCCCAAAGCAGTGAAAATAGCAGATAGAAATAAGTGACACGTTGTACTATTGCATCTCTGCCAAGCATAATCCCTCATCAGGAAGAAATTTTCTTTCCTCTACACAATTTTCTCAGTAGTTATGCTACTTTTTTGCAAAATTAAATAAGAGTTATTTTTTAAAAAGCTGAGTATTTCATGGAGCTGCAAGGGATTGGTATTATGGCACATAATGATCTTTTTTTTTTTTTTTAAGAAAAAGCTCATCCCTGTACCTCTCCTTACTATACCCCCCAAAACAATATGATTGTTTCAGGGGATATAATTTTGCATTTCAACTTCTTCCCAACACACAGTCAAAAAAATTACAAAACTGGAGCCTGAAACCAGAAAGTCAAGCAGAGCTTTGTGTGTGCTTTGGAGGGAAGGGGGAAGTGATGAACAGAAAGGAAGCAGAAACTCTTTGTGCTGCTCTGGTCTGCAGCCAAACCACCCTGCTTGCTCCTGCTTCTGGTGCCTCAGGGAGTTTGTTTTTCAGGCTTTTTATGGCCAAAAAGAAAAATGTAATAGGAAATAGGGGAAAATCTTTTCTTCAAAATTATATTATTTACTCCTATCTTGGCAATTATGATATTACAAAAATGAAAGCATAAGACTGACTTTTTCAAGTCTTGTATTGAAAACACTTTTATACTTAGTTACTATATCTTCTAAAGATCAAACAAGTAGTTCTTTGATGTTAAAAACTAGAGTAAGTTTTTTATTGTTTCCCAGCAACCAAATAAGGATCTTTTGTCCCCATATTTCACATTTGGAAGTAGAAGAAATGATCATTTCTGTGGGCATCTAAGGAATAAGTCACATGAAGTTGCATGCTTCATTGATCCCTGACAGGACAGTGGAGAGTCGTGTTAAAACACAGAAGGCTAGCAGCAAGGACGCCCATTACGAAAGGTCATCTCTCAATCTGCAGGTTCCCCTGAAAGCTGGGATATTCTCTTTAGGAAAATTTGCAGTCCTAGAAATCTGAAAGGTTTTAAAAGCCAATTAGCTCTTCTGTATGTCAAACTATTTTCTTTTCATGAAAAAAATTTAGGAAAAAATCATGGATTAACCACTGACTCCATCTAAGCAAGTGCTATCTGATAATAATAAAATTACAAAATTAATCATTTGGTTGTGGTCTTTCCCATAGTAACTTCTCTTGGAAGATAGTAGATGGACAGATACATTTATATGCATACAAATATGCATAAATACATAAATATTAACCTGCATGACAATTTATAACATATGACATGCTATATACACATGCATATCTATAACTAACATATCTAATATAACATTCATGTATATATACTATTACACTTCAAGCATCTAGCAATAATTTGACATCTTCTACTTTTATCAAATGTATGAAAATGCAGATTATAGGGTTGGGAGTATAGCTCAGTAGGAGAGCCCTTGCCAAGATGCATGAGGTCCTGGGTTCAATCCCCACCAACACAAAACAATGCAGATAATTTATAGCAAGAGAAAAAAACTGCTGGGAATGTAGTTCATACTTCTATGGTCATGGTAATATATTAGGAATAAAAAATAGATACTCTGGGTTTAAATAAACAAAAATAAGCAAACAACAAAGGATCCCTACAGACACTTGTTAAGTGTGGATCCTTTCTATAGCCAAAAAAAATTTTTTTTAATTCAAAATTCTATCAATAAGGATGCTAAATATTAAAACATCAAATGCCCAGTGTGTGTGTTCAACTTTTTCTACTAAAGCACCAGTAAGTATTTTGAAACCATTTAGACAAATGAGGATATGGAGCATTTTGAGTAGTTTCAATTAATGACAATACTTCTGGGGTGTGAAGACACACCAAACCTCATGACAGTTAAAGAGATTAGATTAACTTTTCACCAAAAAACTTTCAGCCATTTGTTATTTATCTAGTGCCTAAGACATGCCAAATGCTATGCCAGGTGCAAAGTGTCAGCAGAAGGTCTAAACACTATCCTTGAATGTTTTGCTTGAGCCCTGTGGACTCAGGGGAAAAAAAACAAAGAATAAAGTAGCTTCTGTTTCATTTTGCATTACTTATATCAGCAATGTTTCATAACCATGAAATGTTCATATTTATGAAGAATATTTAAACTACTAGAATCTCCTTAAACCTACAGCCTTTCTTCATTTTAATATTTCAGAAAGTGACTCTCTCCAGACATATCTTTGCTTTTCTAAAATAGCTGTGATATTTTTGTTTCATCCCTCCTCCCTTTAAGATATAACCTGTTGAAGTTTCAGAAGCTTGGCCATTTAACGTGTGAACATCACTGGAAGTAGACACAAATCAAGCAACCATAGAAATATCAGCTTGATTCCAGAACTGAAGAGACAACAGCACTAGAAATGTGAATAAGGAAATTTCTATCCTGTTTCTACAGCAAATGAAGAAAATGAGATCAGGTTTCCTACTTTCCAGAAATTAAAGCCAAGAGACATAAACCAGTCAACTTCTTCAAAGGTATTTTAAATAAAGAACTTGTTCAGTCCCTGCCTCTCCCAAGAAATACATTGACATCAAAGGAGGAGACTTGAGAGAACATAAAAGCTGGATATATTCACCTGTTACAGTAGAAGTTTCTGTTATGAATGGCAGCATTTTAAACATCCTGTCTCAAACATTGGATCTTAAAAACCAAACTCCAAAACTTTATTTTTAGTGGTACTGGGGTTTGAATTCAGGGCCTCACACTTGTGAGGCAAGGGCTCTACCACTTGAGCCATGCCCCCAGCCCTATTTGCTTTAGCTATTTTTCAGTTAGGTCTCTAGTTTTTGCCCAGCCAGCCTCAGACCACAATCTTCCTACCTGTGGCCTCTCCAGTAGCTGGGATAACAGGTGCATGCCACCACACCTAGCCTTGTATTAGTTGAAATGAGCTCTTACTAACTTTGTTTGCCTGGGCTGGCCTTGAACTTTGATACTCAAAATCTCCACCCACCGAGTAGCTGGGATAACAGAAATGAGCCACCATGCCTGGCCTCCAAACCTCTTTTAAAAGGCCACAAACAGTTATTAAAATGATGACATTTTACTTTAAATTATTTTCTACTGATGAACTTGGCCTCGTAGAGATACTAGAATTTTAGTCACCAGCCTCAAATGTCGGGTTCACTCCCACAATAGCATTTACTACATTATTCACTTTGCTTGCTATGACGCTAAGAATCCATCTCTATCAATTCTTTTCTTTCCAATTCATTCTTCTCACACTGCTCATATCTACTCCTATTACATCTGTACTCTCATAATTAGTATAAGCAAAATTTGTGTCTGTAACAACATGGTTTTTAAAAATCCAGAGACTAAAGTTTAGGCTTACAGAAATACCAAGCACTTAAAGCTTTCTATATGGGAAAATTGGAGCTTTAACGTAGAAGTGTTTGATCCCTAGACCAAATTGATCTAGGAGTGAAACAAATGAACATGAGATGAAATATGCTAATGATGTCCTAAAATACTTCTGCTTTCTAATGTTGAAAGACCTCACCACCTTTAAAGGCATATGTGTTCAAGGTAACATGTAGTTTGGTAAATTTCTCTCTTCATTTTTTGGGAGTTCTAAGGTAGGGGGGTTGATCTTAAGCCTTTTCTGGCATGCCTGAAAAAGAAGGATTTAAGTCGAGTTCATTATCTCTTTAGTTCAGAAGTCTGGGAAATGAAGAGGCTAGACCAGGGAGACTCAATCCAGCTAGCATTCCTTTTTGTTTTTCAAGCTGCCCTGACAATAATGCAGCAGGGTGAAAAGATCAGGAACACTTTATACACATTGTGCTAATTACTGCAAGTACTTAAAGTTGTAATTAGCTTATTATACTGCAGAGATCCTAACATGGCATGTCTTTCAAAAGAATTTCTCTCCAGATCATTAGTGGGAAAGCTAACAACATCTGCTTCAAATAAAATCAACCAATTAGCACAGGCAACTCCACATAGTTTGCAATCAGAGAATTATATTGTGCCAAGTGCTAATTTCAATGTGAATGCTATCTCCTTCTCATATCCCACGCTTCTCTGCCAGCACAGCTGGTGTTTAACACCACTGACTTCAGCGAAGTCTCCAAAAACTTATGTTAATTTGAAATAACCTAATCAGAAGTGTGCAATACAGACTGAGGTTGATCTCAGCTTAATTAAAACTGACCTTGTCATTTCCCTGCCTGTAAAACACCATTATCTCACCATTTATCACTCAACTACCACAAATATTCCATTTATGTGAAAACCCAGGAAGATGGGTTCCAAACCACTAGAGCTATTTTCAGGAGTACCGTGAGTGTTGGAGTTTAATGGAAGGAGAGGTCTGCCTATAAGTAAGGGGCAACAATAAAGGTAATTCAGCAGACTCAAAATAACTTGTCAGCCCTTATCCATGAAGGCTGCTTCTTCCCACTTCCGTTGGCTCAAATGGCATATTCACTCCAGAGACTGACAGGCATTAGCAGATGTGAAGGCTTTCATTTTAAAATTAATATCTCACCCAGTACCTTTCAGCGAGCTGAATCGTTCAATCAATAAGCATGACATGGCAGGTGTGATGTGTACAAGGCACTAAATTCTTCTGCCAAAGGTACTAGAAAACATCTGCTCACATGCGTGTGTGTGCATGTCAATGGATGAACTGCTGAGAAAAATGATTGCAAGTGGAATGTAATATGCTTGGATTCACTGAGTTAAAATTTAAAATGATGTAAGATCATTTTATGGCATATACACACCATCCTATACACCTTATTTAACCTGCATTAAGTCCATAACCCTGTATTTTTATATGTGCATGGTCAACTGTCTGTCAAGTAAAGTAACCACCATTCTTGTTTTCCACATTTTATCAAGGTTTTAAAACCGTCCCCTTCTAGACTTTGTTTATTTTCATACCATCTCAAGTCTAGAATATATTCAAGGCAAGGCTAAAAGCATTAAAAAATTTATTTGTGAAATAATTACAATGATTTACATTAGGAAAACATTTTATTTATTCCCAAGTCACATACTTACCTACAACTCAACATATTTGCTGATGCTTTTCCTCCGCTCAAACAAGTCTCCTCTTTGGTCTTAACCCATGAAACCAGCCCAATCCCTGATTGCCATAGCCCACATCAACTTCAGCCCTTTAATACTTATTTGGTAGATCATTCCTTTTCATACAGATACTGAATATCTTGAATTGTTTAATGCGTTCCAGTTTTATCTTGGTCATATTGTGGGAGAAATAGTCTTGTTTGTATAGACACCCTCTGATCTTGTAGAAACAAACAAGGGACATGATGTCAAAATATTTGAATTCTAATCTTTGCTGAACCTACAACATTGAACAAGTGTGACCTTGAACAAACCCCAAATTGTCCAAGCCCAACTCTACTTATCACTAAACAAGATTCATAATAATCATTTCAGAAACTTAAAGGATTAAAAGAGAAATAGAATAGATGTGACTGAATCTAAGAGCTCAGATGTTTATTAAATGAGGTTTACAGGAGGTAACCAAACATTTGGTGAAATATAGGTTGGAAAAAGTTAAGACCACTAGGAAAAAATTTTGTAAGAAAATAAGTGGCCATTTTATAATGTTCATATAACTAGCCTACATGCAAACAAGAGGGATTATTTACATTTAAAATACTGTTTTTAAAAGTAGAAAAGTAATATTCATGCACAAAAAAATAAAGTCCATTTTTATTTAAGTCAATATAAGTAAATGAAGATGTCTCCATCTCATTCAATAGATCAGGGCCCTATGAGAAGTTAGTGTCATTGGTAGAAATGAATGCTAAGGACTAACTTTCCTGAAGGAAGACCAGGATGAACAGCTTCTGATTTCCAAAGTTGAACTTGTTTATGTCATGACAGTTAGGATAATGTTACATACCCCAATGATCTCTCTTAGAACATAATAATTTGATGGTGAAATACTTCAACACCAAATTTATGAATGTTGCATGATTTCATTCACCAAAGATTTCTTATTTCCAACCTGTGTGATCTTGGACAGATTATTTCCTAAAGTTTCAATCTACTTCTGAGGAAAATGGTAATAATACTATAGAGTCCATGGCAAGTGTTCAAGGGTTTTTTTTGCCTGGCACTTAAAAATGCCCCCAGTAAATGGCTACTTGATATCCTTTTACTACTACTCCTGCTGCTACAAAAGGAGTAACACACTTCCTAGGATGATCGTGAATAGTGTTCCCTTTTCATATATCTCATATCACCTCTGCGGCTCCTAAACTCAGGGTGAATTAGTCACCCTCTTTTTGATTTCACAGAACTTTGTCCATAGGTTTTCTTTTTCTTTCTTTTTTTTTTTTTTGCAGTTCTGGAAATCAAGCCAGGGCCTTGTGTATACTAGCTTTTTCCATATTTTTGTTGTAACATTTACCAGTGCATAGTATTTATTTATATTACTGTTTTACTACCAAATTTTTGAGCTACTCGAGAGCAGGAATTTTTGTCTCAGTAATTTTTCTGTCCCTAATGTTTATCAAGTGTTTCTCATTGTAGGAATCCAATAAATTTACTGATGTGCTACATAAAGATATAAACACTACAAACATTATTCTGAAATACCAATTTCACTCTTCTGATGTTCAGAATGCCAATCTCACAAATCCATGAACTTTAACTCAAAGTGTTGATTTTAACCTTTAGACATTCCTGAAGCTTTTTCATGGGCTATCATGCTTCCTTTAGAATCCTTCATGAACTTAATGAAGGACTCAGTCTAAAGTATTCTGTTAAAGTTTTCCATGTTTACTACTGTCAGGGCAATTACATAAGGGACTTGCTGCTACATGAGAATTTCTTTCTTGAAAAAAGCCCCCAATCTGGTGAGTAACTACTGTAGAGCAGGAGAGCAGGGAGATAAAATGAAGAGGTAAGATGTACACAGGGTAGTTTCACTGGTTTTCACTGAGGATTAATTCTACATTATTATCATGGTTTCTATGCCATTTTGTAGGTTACCGTGGACGTGGAAGTCCATACAACAGACTCTAAATCAGAAATTTAGAATTTGCAAGTAGCCCCTTAGATGTGGTAGAAAGCTATTCAGTGAAAGCCTTTATCATTTCTCAGAAAATCATTCAGACAGACAATACAATTACAGTCAAAACAAAATAATTATTTTTTGAGCATGTACTAAGCACATGCTTTATCACTGAGATACATCCCAAACTGAATCAAATAATTTTTTAAATATATCTGTGGAAGCATAATTTATTCAGAACAGATATAAATACATCTTAATATTCAAAAATATCTTAATTGGTGTTCACATGACCCTGACATCTTTGTATCAGCAGATAAACTGTATTCTGTATTTTAGGGCTAAATGTAGTTTATCATCTAATAATATTAGCATCATTAAAATGTGTGTAATTTAACTGTGGTGACCATTCTGGCTTTTCCAAGACTGTCTTAAATTCAAATTTTCTACTGTAGTATAAGTACATAAGGTATTTTTCAAACTACATGCCAATTGAGAATGCAAAAAATTATTTGTTTATTTATTTATTAGTCTGCAGTTAATTAGGATGTGCAATGAACCTGAAATTCCATTCTGGATCACTGAGCTTGTGCTTTAAAATAAATATCTGTGCATTACCTGTGTGTCATTTCATATACAGATTTATCAAAAAAAAAAAAGTGAAGGAATTCCCAAGAATGGCCCAACATGCTTCAGCACAAATTGGTGATGACAGAAATTCCCCTGTTGTCCTCTTCTCTGTTTTATTAGCACTTTTAACTTCTATTTCTCTCACTGCCTGGTAAACCTTCTTGCTGCCCATGTTATAACAAATTCCATTCCAAAGAGCTCAGACAATGGATGATGTTTACTTGCTGTTTGCAAACAACAGAATCCACAGCATTGCCAGCAGATGCCCTTGATTCACTGTGAATGAGGATGGGAATTATAGGAAATCAGTGTGCATTGTGTGTCCAGCTGAGATGGATGCTGGCAGAGCAGGCTCCAGGCAAAATTTCAGAGCACAAAATGTATCCTCGGGGCCTATCTTACTCTAGAGTATCTGTTGGAAGATGACCATCTCCTTTATATCTGTGTTCAAGACATGTCTACCTCTCACCTCTTTAGAACTATTTTTCTTCTTCTTGAGGTCTGTTATGCTACTTCATCCAATAAAGTTGAGACTGATCACTAAGATCACACTTTCCAGATAATGTTATGTTTCAATAGAGAACATCTGGAGATTCAATATCCTAAACTAAAGCACCAGGTTTCTTTTAAAAGTATTTGAAATACCTTGTACCATTCATATCAGGGAAGGACTATATATCAAGAACTGTGAAAGGTCTGAGATTTTTACTCTATTTAGAAGACAAATGAGCTTGACAGTTTCATAGATCCTGGCAAGGGACAAGAGACTCCTGGATCAGAGACAAAAGGCTGTATTTCAATATGACACCAGGGTAGGTATCATTTATGTCAATTCTCCATCCCCAACATGTCCCATAGGGTGACATAGAGGGATTCCAATGGATGCTGCACCTACAGTGGGTGAGAATAATGACTGAGCAACCCTGAGCATCTGGAACGTGGACCTTTTATAATGGACAGTGCAAGATGTGCAAAAAGATGAAAGACTTGTAGCGAATTCTCTCCCAACACTGTTGAGAAAGAAATTTTCACCAGCTACCTAAATAATATCTTGTAGACTGCTGGTTGCACTTGGAGAACTAATATACATGTATGTGCCTGGGCCCCACCCAAGAGATTTTAGTTCAGTAGGTCTGCAGTACACCATAACAAGATGCATTTCTAAAAGATCCCAAGTAAAGATGTTGCTGTTGCTTCCAGCAATTCCCTTCCTTCGCTTACTTGATTAATGTGTAGAGAGTAACTGGAATTAGAATAGGGGAAAACATGATGATGGAGCCAACATGCAGAAACAAAGAAAGACGGAAGGATGTAGAGAGGAAAGAACTTGATCTGCTCTTATTTGGGGTAAACAATACTGGGATTTGGATTTCAGGCCTGTATATGTGGCAGTAAATGCCTACTGCTTGACTTTCAGCTAGAAAGTAATGAGTTTATTTTGCTAAACCCAGGACTCAGCACTGGGAAATTATGATCCTACACACTAGTCCAACTTGTTTGTTTTTCAGTCCTAGGGTTTGAACTCAGGGCCTTGTGTTTGCTAGGCAAGCACTTTACCACTTGAGCCATGCTTTCAGCCCCAACACCAGTCCACTCTGAAGGGTAAAGTTCATGTTCAACAAAATATTCCTGTTCTTATATTTGTTTCCTTCTCCTATTCAGTACCATTTCACCCTTCCCTTGGATAGCAACTTTTCTAAGTGGGTAGTGTTGAATTTCCCCATCCAAATAATAATTATGTATTGACATAGTATGTTCAAAACATGAGCATTCACATAGCATTTGTCATACTGATACTACCAAAATTTTTAGATGAGACATTCTTCTCTTGCACAATTTTATGCTATTTTGAGAAAAGAAAATTATAGTTTTATTTTTTTAATTTTTATTTTGTTCATATGTGCATACAATGTTTGGGTCATTTCTCCCCCCTTCCCCCCGCCCCCTCATTTACCCCCCACCCGCTCCCTCCCTTACCCCCACTTACCCCTCGCTACCTGGCAGAAACTATTTTGCCTTTATCTCTAATTTTGTTGAAGAGAGAGTATAAGCAATAATAGGAAGGACCCAAGGGTTTTTACTAGTTGAGATAAGGACAGCTATACAGGGAGTTGACTCGCATTGCTTTCCTGTACATGTGTGTTACCTTCTAAGTTAATTCTTCTTGAACTAACCTTTTCTCTAGTTCCTGGTCCCTTCTCCTATTGGCCTCAGTTGCTTTAAAGTATCTGCTTTAGTTTCTCTGCATTGAGGGCAACAAATGTTATCCAGTTTTTGGGGTGTCTTGCCTATCCTC
Organism: Castor canadensis; assembly: GCF_047511655.1. Taxonomy (NCBI): domain Eukaryota; kingdom Metazoa; phylum Chordata; class Mammalia; order Rodentia; family Castoridae; genus Castor; species Castor canadensis. The sequence goes on from NC_133405.1 coordinate 120,470,134, forward strand.
ATACCTCCCTTGTGTGCTCTCGCTTTATCATGTGATCAAAGTCCAATCCCCTTGTTGGGTTTGCCCTTGATCTAGTGTCCACATATGAGGGAGAACATATGATTTTTGGTCTTTGGGGCCAGGCTAACCTCACTCAGAATGATGTTCTCCAATTCCATCCATTTACCAGCGAATGATAATATTTCGTTCTTCTTTCTTATGGCTGCATAAAATTCCATTGTGTATAAACACCACACTTTCTTGATCCATTCATCAGTAGTGGGGCATCTTGGCTGTTTCCACAACTTGGCTATTGTGAATAGTGCCGCATAAACAGGGGTGTGCAGGTGCCTCTGGAGTCACCTGTGTCACATTTTTTGGGTATATCCCCAAGAGTGGTATTGCTGGATCATATGGTAGATCAATGTTTAGATTTTCAAGTAGCCTCCAAATTTTTTTCCAGAGTGGTTGTACTAGTTTACATTCCCATCAGCAGTGTATGAGGGCTCCTTTTTCCCCGCATCCTCACCAACACCTGTTGGTGGTGGTGTTGCTAATGATGGCTATTCTAACAGAGGTGAGGTGGAATCTTAGTGTGGTTTTAATTTGCATTTCCTTTATTGCTAGAGATGGTGAGCATTTTTTCATGTGTTTTTTGGCCATTTGAATTTCTTCTTTTGAGAAAGTTCTGTTTAGTTCACTTGCCCATTTCTTTACTGGTTCATTAATGTTGGGAGAATTTAGTTTTTAAGTTCCCTATATATTCTGGTTATCAGTCCTTTGTCTGATGTGTAGCTGGCAAATATTTTCTCCCACTCTGTGGGTGGTCTCTGCAGTTTAGAAACCAAAACAGACATGAAGACCAGTGGAACAGAATAGAGGACCCGGATATGAAGCCACACAACTATAACCAACTTGTCTTTGACAAAGGAGCTAAAAATATATGATGGAGAAAAGACAGCCTCTTCAACAAAAACTGCTCGGAAAACTGGTTAGCAGTCTGCAAAAAACTGAAACTAGATCCATGTATATCACCCTATACCAAGATTAACTCAAAATGGATAAAGGACCTTAATATCAGACCCGAAACTCTAAAGTTGGTACAGGAAAGAGTAGGAAATACTCTGGAATTAGTAGGTATAGGTAAGAACTTTCTCAATGAAACCCCAGCAGCACAGCAACTAAGAGATAGCATAGATAAATGGGACTTCATAAAACTAAAAGGCCTCTGCTTTATTTTTATAAATACAGTTTTCATTAACCTTGCAGAGAGTTGCATATGAGTCTCTAGAGATATCAGTGAGTATCTTGTTATTCATTATATTTTAAGCATGACACTGGATGTGTACAGTATACATTTGATGCAATGCCCTCTGAGATTAAAATTAAAGTAGCCAAATGAAAACAAGAATCCAAGGATTTAGACCTACAATTGGAGGAACAATTATCCTTTTTCAGTCTTTGTCCTCTTTATGTTTCTGCTGTTTGATGTAATCATTCATGCAGGCTTTGAGGTATCCCACTCCCTTAACTTCCATGACATCAATTTTTGGGATTTTTACATAATTATTTTACCATTTTAATTAAAAATTGACCCATGCTTATCATTTTTCTAAAAAACAAGCAATACAGAAAAATATTAGACAGCAAATAATTACCCTAAACTCTGACACTCAGAAATAAACATTGTTAATGTTAGTTGAATAATGTGCCAAACTTCTCTCTATGCCTGTAGAGATGGGATGAAAAAATGGGTAGGAATATACAAAGATTAGAGAAGGAAAGAGAAATAGATAGGGAGGCCAAGCATGGTGGCTCACACCTGTAATCCCAGATACTTGGGAGATGAACATAGGAGGGTTACAGCTTGAGGCAAGTCCAGCCCAGGAAAAAACTTAGCAGGACCCTAGCTCAAACAAGCAGGGTGTAGTGGCACACATCTCTAACCTCAGCTATGCAGGAAACATAAGTAGGAGAATTGTGGTCCAAGGCTAGCCAGCCTAGGCAAAAGCATGACACCCTATCTGAAAATTAACTAAAGCAAAAAGTACTGGGGTCATGGCTTAAGTGGTAGAGTATTATTTGCCTAGCAAGTGCTAGGTCCTGAGTTCAAAATTCCAGTACCACCGGTGGGGGCGGGCATAAAATAGGAAAGAAAAATTAATAGATACCACCTCGTAAAATGAGATTATATTCTACAAGCTGTTTTGAAAAAATGTATTAAGATGTATATTTATTTAAAAGAAAGAAAACAAACTGAAGAGATTTCCCATTTAAATTGGCAGATTGAACACAGGCATTTACCTCCAATACATCCTGAAACTTCGTTGAAATGAAAGAAATTGATTTAAAACAACTTCATTTACAAAGAAAAAGAGAATGGAGAAGAAACAATAACACAAAATTTTGTATGAGTACAAATGAATTTAGCTGAATTCCAAGCCATTAGTGAGAAAAGCTGAAATGCACCATAGTTCCCCCAGATACTTTAGGTAGCAACAGAGAAGGAAGGACTTACATGTTGATTGGAAGTCTATTTAAGTAGAACACTCCTTTATAAATGTAAAATATGTAGGTACCTTGAAAACTAATCTGGCTGCTCCTCCAACAACTAAACCCAGTGTTATCATATGACCCAGCAAGTCTACTCCAAGAAAATTGGAAACATATGTTTATACAGAAACTTGTATAAAAATGTTCATAACAGTATTATTCATAATAGCCAAAAAGTAGAAATAAGCCATATGTCCATCAACTAGATGAACTGTGGCCTATCCATAAATAGAGTGCTGATACATGCTACCACATAGATGAATCTTGGAAACATTATCCCAAGTGAATGAAGCTGATCAGAAAAGTCACATATTACATGGTTCCATTTATATGAAATGCTCAGAATAGTTACATCCATCCAAACAGAAAGTACAGTGGATTAGTAGTTGTCAAATGCTGGGGTGAGGGGAGGAGAATAGGGAGTGACATAATGGGTACAGGATTTTCTTTTGGGGAGACAATAATGATCTAAAATAGGTTATGATGATATTTACACAACTCAATATTCTAAAAACCATAGAGTTTTACACTTTAGAGGGATGAATTGTATCTCAATAAAGCTGTTTATTAAACGAAAATGTTCTCTGACAAAAGAGGGGAACAGGTCTGGGGTCTGGACAATGTTAACTGTTTCCAGCTCTCTGATGAGGGCCAAGTGGCTCCAATAGCCTGAAGCCATTTCTCTGAAGAAAGTCCAGGGATGGACACCCAAGGTCTAGGAGGGACAGCATTCTGGGTGGAGGTCAGTAGCATCTACAGAGGTTATTGATTGAAATGGTTTTGAAATCAGTTTTCTGAGTCAATTTTCAGTATTAGTCTCTTCTGTATCATGGAGAAGACACAATTCTTAAATCTGTATGAAATGAACATATTCTAAATCATTGAATGCCAAGTCATTATATACTCAAATCTAAACACAATTCTGAAAAGGAAAAAAATCCTTGATTTGGACATTTTTTATTTTATTTTTTATTATATTATTGTTGTAGTGGGGATACACCGTGACATTTACAAAGTGCTTACAATATATCTTAGCCAAATTCACTCCTCCCATCATTCTCCTTTCTCTTATAGAGGAGGAAAGCTTGAGTTAGCCATGAAAAAACTGTGAGCTTGTGATTGGACTTCTTCACACAAATGATCATTTCCCTAAAATCCTAAACAACAAAAAAAGCTTCCTTTAAATCCAACCTTCTCTCTTCTCACCTTACCCTCCTACGTATTGAACTTGCATTTAAACTCATTATGACACCTAAGCCCTCAAATCCTCTATCTTCTACTCTTTCTGCCATTACTTTCCCACCTGTTTCCCTCATAAATGTATTTATTTATCCTTGTCTATTTTCTTTTTAGTGCTTCAATTCTAAAAACTTCTCCCCTGTCCCAAGATATTTACATCAAAGTTCCACAACAAAACTTCCATGAATACTTTGGTGATTCTCCAACACTCACAAAATGATTTAAAATGATATGACAGTGTTTAATTAAAATCTAAACCTTATGGTACTAAATCTAGCTGCTATAAGCATCTATTCCTTTTCTCCAATTAGACTGCAATCTTCTAAGGACAATGTGCTGTGTCTTCACACCACCTGGTGCTTATCTAGACAAACCATAGACAAGCATATGTAAGTGATAACATCTCTCCTTAATAGAAACAATGACTACCAAACACAATCACACAAGATAAATTTCACTTTATAAAACACTAGTACAGCACAGAATCAATTTACTGATGGATTCTGACTTATTACTTCAGAATGATAATGCAGAAAATTGAAAAAATACCAAAAATGCAAAATACAGTTCTCTAGATTTATTTCCAGTTTATTCATTTAGGTGTTAATATGTCTGAGGATTGTGAGTTATCATAACATTATGATACTTAGCATTCTCTTTACAAACAACTAGCTCTTGAGAAAAACAAGAGACAGCAGTCAAAGGTAGTAGGTCTGGGAGCACAACAATGTCAGCTTTTTCTGGTAGAACAGGTGTCTAGCTATAAAATAACCACATTCTATGATCTGGATGTCAGTGTTTAATTTTTTCATATGCTACTTGGAGTTAGTCTTAAAAGAGATTTAAATTTCTACCCTCTGCAATAACACTAAATAAGAAAAAAGTAATTCTTTCTAGGCTTGTTGCTATGGATGTCACTAATTCTATGAACATATATGCATCATTTAAAATGAACATTTGAGGAAGAAGAAGAGTGGGTTAAGTACAGATATACAGTATGCAGACTGTATATCTGAGGTTCGTGTTAACATCTAGCAGAAACACTAACCCACCTTCTTCAATGGTTTCAATAGCTCCGTTGTAATGTACTCACTCCATTCTCTGCTCATGTCTTTGTTTTCTTCATCCTCATACCATTTTGCCCACTGGCTTTAGAGTCCTGGGTCTCCTGAGCATTAAACATCTACATCTTCACTCCCTTGCATTCCCTCCCAAGCACGGCCAGTTCACAGGCATTACATCACTTGGAACTCTATTCTAGCTCACTGATGTTTGCTCTGTCACTACCCTCTCTAGCCATATTTTCCCATCCTTCAATATGTTACATCCCTCAGCTCACCCTAATTTTCCTTTTCCTTAACTGCCTCATTAGTATGTTTTTCTATCCTTTAAAGTAATCAGCTTTCTTCTGCCACCAAAACATCTAACTGATGCAGATACTAGAATCTAGATTTTTCTTATTCTATTATGCACTTATTTATCTAAACATTTACTAATTTTTATAAAGTGCAATTTACTAAATGTTTCTTTTATGGTCATACCTAAAACTCTTTGTCTAAGAAGTATGAATGGCAAATAAACATTAAAAGATGCTCAACATCAGCTAGGCACGTGTGGCTCACACCTGTAATTCTAGCTTATTGGGAAGCTGAGATCAGGAAGTTGCGGTTTGAGGCTATCCTAGGCAAAAAGTTCATGAAACCCCATCTCAATCAATAGCTATGTGTGGTTGTATGTACCTGTTACCCCAGCTATGTGGGAGGCTGAGATGGAGAGGATTGTAGGTCTAGGCCAGCCCAGGTTAAAAAGTTAGTGAGATTCCCCAGGTCAACACAGTGAGACCCTATCTCAACAAAAAAGAAAACAACTAGAGCAAGAAAAGCTGGAGGCATGGCTCAGGCAGTAGAGCACCTGCTTAGGAAATGCAAAACCCTGAGTTTAAACCCCAGCACCACAAAAAAAAAGACTCTTAGCATCATTTGTCATTACGAAAATGAAAATTAAAACTACTTCTATATTTTAGAATAACTATTTTAAATGTCAGTACACAGATAAGGATGCAGAGCAACCAGAATTGTCATTGCTGTATATACAAGTGGCACACATCTATTCTGGACAACAAATCCACAAAAGTTTTTTATAAAATTAACATAGTTACCACGTGAACCAGCAATCCCACTTTTAGATATTTACCCAAAAGAAGTAAAAATGCATTCACACAAAATTCTATACACAAATATTAAAAGCAGATTTACAAATAATCACAAAAATGAAAACAACCCAAATTACCCTCAACTAGGGAATGGATAAACAATGGAATACTATTCAATAATAAAAAAGAATGAATTATTGATACATGCAACAAATGGATGAATTTTAATTTCACTTTATTGAGTAAAAGAAATAGAACCGAGAATTCCAAGATGGCGGCTAGAGGTAGGAAGCAGAAAGCGACCCTCCTATAGTGAAATCTTGGAGAGACGCTGGAGACACACTTTGCAGGCATAATCACCGAGAAAAGGCATAACTTTGACTCCTCCACATCTCCAGCCAGCGCAGAGAATCTCCACTTCACGTTAAACGGAGAACCGAGGAGGCCCCCGGGCCGCCAGTGGCCGGCGCCCATACGGCTTGGGAAGACGCGGACCAGGTGAGCTTCGCGGTACCGCGGTTCCCCCACAGACAAGCCTGGGCCAGAGCAGCATAGCCCCCTGGACAGACTGACCTCCACCCGGGAAAAAAAGAGAAACTGAGTACTAAGCAATAAGAACAGTTAAGACACACTGGAAAGAGGGTGGGGTGCCCTGAGCGCTGAAGATTGGGGGAAGGGAATCCTTCCCGGGACTGTAAATAAACGAGCCGGGTGGGCCGGAGAGGCTCTGGCGGGAGCGGGGCGCGCCAGCAACCAGGAGCGGGGAAGCTTGTGAGAGGAGGGAAGACCCACTTCCCACGTGAACTGTAAATAAACACGCAGGCCTGACAACGCGGGGCAGTGTCGCCTTTCCCAGTGCTTGGAAAGGGAAAAGCCTGTAGCAGAGGCCCCCCTCCCCCGCACAGGAGAACTCTGAGCAAACAAAGCCTGTGGGACCAGGTGAGTGCTAGCTCACCCCAGAGATCTGCATAAATAACGCAGCCAGCTACAGGCTGAGAGCAGCAGGCAGGCAAGCCACAGGTGCAGATACCACTCTCAGAACTGCCTCCAGACGCTTTTTTTTCTTTTTCTCCCTACCTTTGATGAGAGAACAACCGAATTACACCTGCAAGCTGAAAAACTTACTGAAACTATATTGCATTTGAACTGGGGACACTTGGTGGGGCTTTTTTTTTTTTTCTTCTGTGTGTGTGTGAGTGTAGTTTTGTTCTACTTTATGCATCCCCTTTGATGAGACAACTACAGAACAACATCTGAGGCACCAACTCCAGGACTGGAGATTGAGACGGACATCCAAATTATTAAGACTGAAATTGCATTGCATATAAACTTGGAAGTTTTTTGGTTTTTTTTGTTTTTTTTAATTTTCTATTTTCCATTTTATTTTAATTCATTTTTATAAATAGATATTACTTTCATATACTTATTTTTTATTTTTTTTATCTTTGATTTTCAATCCTCTCTCTGTCACTCTATTGTCTGTTCAGCTTACTGTCGATTAGTACACTAACACTCCCTGTTTATACCTTTGAAACTCTCTTGTCTGATACCTTGTTCTGCTTTCTCCCTCTTGTCTGTATATTTGTTTTCCCCTTTTCTTTAACTTCTTGCTTTCCATCTCAGCTCACTCTTCCATTCTCAATATTACCATTGTTATTATTACAAGCTAGAAAATACTTAATTACACACAGTACAGGGACAGTAACAACACCAAGGACAATGACAGGAAGACAGAAAAAACAAGGAAACCAGTTTCCCCACAGCAAAAAATTAGTACAGGAACCAGAGGGGAATGAAGAGAACAGAAACTCAGAGCCAGACTCCAACAAAATGAAGATAAACTATGCCAAAGGACCCAATGAAGCCTACAAGAATAATTTAAAAGAAGACATACTACAAGTACTCAATGAGAATTTTATAGAGATGATACTGGATAGGGTCAACCAAAATGTACAGGAGACACTCAAGAAATTCCAAGACAATAAAAATAGAGAATTTGAAAAAGCAAAAGAAGAAATAAAGGAAACCATAGAAGCACTGTATAAACACCAAAATGAAAGAGAGAACACAATGAATAAATGGATAAATGAACTCAGGACAAAAATAGACAACAATAAAGAAGAAAACAGCCAGGATATGGAAAACCTCAGAAAAAAGAACGAAACAGAACTGCAAAACAAAACGGAAGGCCAATCCAGCAGAATAGAACAAACAGAAGACAGAATCTCAGAACTTGAAGATGAAATGGTAATTAAAGGAAAAACTGAAGAACTACTAATTAAACAACTCAAGACCTGTGAAAAGAAAATGCAAGAACTCACCGACTCCATCAAAAGACCAAACTTGAGAATCATGGGCATCGAAGAAGGACAAGAGGTGCAAGCGAAGGGAATGCGTAATATATTCAACAAAATAATAACGGAAAATTTCCCAAATCTAGAGAAAGATATTCCCATACAAATGCAAGAGGCCTCCAGGACACCAAACAGACCAGATCAAAATAGAACTACTCCACGACATATCATCATTAAAACAACAAGTTCAGAAACTAAGGAAAGAATATTGAAGGCTGCAAGAGAGAAAAAACAAGTAACATACAAAGGTAAACCCATCAAAATCACAGCAGACTTCTCAACAGAAACATTAAAAGCAAGAAGAGCGTGGGGTGAGATCTTCCGGGCACTGAATGAAAATAACTTCAACCCCAGGATACTCTACCCAGCAAAGCTATCATTCAAAATAGATGGAGCAATAAAAGTCTTCCATGATAAGCAGAAACTAAAACAATATGTGACCACAAAGCCACCATTACAAAAGATTCTGCAAGGGATCCTGCACACAGAAAGTGACACCCAACTTAACCATGAAAAGGCAGGCAGCACCAAACCACAGGATAAGAAAAAGCAAGACAGTAGAGAGTAACCTCAACTTAGGTACACACAATCAAACCTTCAAACAACTAAGATAACTAAATGGCAGGAATCACCACATACCTATCAGTACTAACACTTAATGTTAACGGACTTAATTCACCCATCAAAAGACACCGTTTGACAAAATGGATTAAAAAAGAAGATCCAACAATTTGTTGCTTACAGGAGACTCATCTCACCGACAGAAATAAGCATATGCTTAGGATGAAAGGCTGGAAGAAGATTTACCAAGCCAATGGCCACCGAAAACAAGCAGGAGTAGCAATACTTATCTCTGACAAAGTAGACTTCAAACCTACATTGATCAAACGAGATAAAGAAGGACATTCCATACTAATAAAAGGGGAAATAGACCAAAAGGAAATAATAATCATCAATCTGTACGCACCCAATGTCAACGCACCCAATTTCATCAAACATACCCTGAAAGACCTAAAAGCATATATAAACGCCAACACAGTGGTTGTGGGAGACTTTAACACTCCATTATCATCAATAGATAGGTCATCCAAACAAAAACTCAATAAAGAAATCCAAGATCTAAAATATGCAATAGATCAAGTGGACCTAGTAGATGTCTACAGAACATTTCATCCAACCTCTACACAATATACATTCTTCTCAGCAGCCCATGGAACCTTCTCCAAAATAGATCATATCCTAGGGCACAAAGCAAGCCTCAGCAAATATAAGAAAATAGAAATAATACCATGCATACTATCTGACCACAAGGCAGTAAAAGTAGAACTCAACAACAAAAGTAAAGACAAAAAACATGCAAACAGCTGGAAACTAAATAACTCATTACTTAATGAAGAATGGATCATCGATGCAATAAAAGAGGAAATTAAAAAGTTCCTAGAAGTCAATGAAAATGAAAACACAACCTACCGGAACCTATGGGACACAGCTAAGGCAGTCTTGAGAGGAAAGTTTATAGCCATGAGTGCATATATTAAAAAGATTGAAAGATCCCAAATCAATGACCTAATGATACATCTCAAACTCCTAGAAAAACAAGAACAAGCAAATCCCAAAACAAATAGACGGAGAGAAATAATAAAAATAAGAGCTGAAATCAACGAAATAGAAACCAAAAAAACCATACAAAGAATTAATGAAACAAAAAGTTGGTTCTTTGAAAAAATAAACAAGATCGATAGACCCCTGGCAAACCTGACTAAAATGAGGAGAGAAAAAACCCAAATTAGTAGAATCAGGAATGCAAAAGGGGAGATAACAACAAACACCATGGAAGTCCAGGAAATCATCAGAGACTACTTTGAGAACCTATATTCAAATAAATTTGAAAATCTAAAAGAAATGGACAGATTTCTAGATACATATGATCATCCAAAACTGAACCAAGAGGAAATTAATCACCTGAATAGATATATAACACAAAATGAAATTGAAGCAGCAATCAAGAGTCTCCCCAAAAAGAAAAGTCCAGGACCTGATGGATTCTCTGCTGAATTCTATCAGACCTTTAAAGAAGAACTGATACCAACCCTCCTTAAACTGTTCCATGAAATAGAAAGGGAAGGAAAACTGCCAAACACATTTTATGAAGCCACTATTACACTTATCCCAAAACCAGGCAAAGACACCTCCAAAAAGGAGAACTATAGGCCAATCTCCTTAATGAACATTGATGCAAAAATCCTCAACAAAATAATGGCAAATCGAATTCAGCAACACATCAAAAAGATTATTCACCACGACCAGGTAGGCTTCATCCCAGGGATGCAGGGGTGGTTCAACATACGAAAATCAATAAACGTAATAAACCACATTAACAGAAGCAAAGACAAAAACCACTTGATCATCTCAATAGATGCAGAAAAAGCCTTTGATAAGATCCAACATCACTTCATGATAAAAGCTCTAAGAAAACTAGGAATAGAAGGAAAGTTCCTCAACATTATAAAAGCTATATATGACAAACCTACAGCCAGCATTATACTTAACGGAGAAAAATTAAAACCATTCCCTCTAAAATCAGGAACCAGACAAGGATGCCCACTATCTCCACTCCTATTCAACATAGTACTGGAATTCCTAGCCAGAGCAATTAGGCAAGAAGAAGGAATAAAAGGAATACAAATAGGTAAAGAAACTGTCAAAATATCCCTATTTGCAGACGACATGATCCTATACCTTAAAGACCCAAAAAACTCTACTCAGAAGCTTCTAGACATCATCAATAGCTATAGCAAAGTAGCAGGATATAAAATCAACATAGAAAAATCATTAGCATTTCTATACACTAACAATGAGCAAACGGAAAAAGAATGTATGAAAACAATTCCATTTACAATAGCCTCAAAAAAAATCAAATACCTAGGTGTAAACCTAACAAAAGATGTGAAAGACCTCTACAAGGAAAACTATACACTTCTGAAGAAAGAGATTGAGGAAGACTATAGAAAGTGGAGAGATCTCCCATGCTCATGGATTGGTAGAATCAACATAGTAAAAATGTCTATACTCCCAAAAGTAATCTACATGTTTAATGCAATTCCCATCAAAATTCCAATGACATTCATCAAAGAGATTGAAAAATCTACTGTTAAATTTATATGGAAACACAAGAGGCCACGAATAGCCAAGGCAATACTCAGTCAAAAGAACAATGCAGGAGGTAACACAATACCTGACTTCAAACTATATTACAAAGCAATAATAATAAAAACAGCATGGTACTGGCACAAAAACAGACATGAAGACCAGTGGAACAGAATAGAGGATCCAGATATGAAGCCACACAACTATAAGCAACTTATCTTTGACAAAGGAGCTAAAAATATACGATGGAGAAATAGCAGCCTCTTCAACAAAAACTGCTGGGAAAACTGGTTAGCAGTCTGCAAAAAACTGAAACTAGATCCATGTATATCACCCTATACCAAGATTAACTCAAAATGGATCAAGGATCTTAATATCAGACCCCAAACTCTTAAGTTGATACAAGAAAGAGTAGGAAATACTCTGGAGTTAGTAGGTATAGGTAAGAACTTTCTCAATGAAACCCCAGCAGCACAGCAACTAAGAGATAGCATAGATAAATGGGACTTCATAAAACTAAAAAGCTTCTGTTCATCAAAAGAAATGGTCTCTAAACTGAAGAGAACACCCACAGAATGGGAGAAAATATTTGCCAACTATACATCAGACAAAGGACTGATAACCAGAATATACAGGGAACTTAAAAAACTAAATTCTCCCAAAACTAATGAACCAATAAAGAAATGGGCAGGTGAACTAAACAGAACTTTCTCAAAAGAAGAAATTCAAATGGCCAGAAAACACATGAAAAAATGCTCACCATCTCTAGCAATAAAGGAAATGCAAATTAAAACCACACTAAGATTCCACCTCACCCCTGTTAGAATAGCCATCATCAGCAACACCACCAACAACAGGTGTTGGCGAGGATGCGGGGAAAAAGGAACCCTCTTACACTGTTGGTGGGAATGTAGACTAGTACAACCACTCTGGAAAAAAATTTGGAGGCTACTTAAAAAGCTGGACATCGATCTACCATTTGATCCAGCAATACCACTCTTGGGGATATACCCAAAAGACTGTTACTCCAGAGGCACCTGCACATCCATGTTTATTGCGGCACTATTCACAATAGCCAAGTTATGGAAACAGCCAAGATGCCCCAGCACTGACGAATGGATTAAGAAAATGTGGTATCTATACACAATGGAATTTTATGCAGCCATGAAGAAGAACGAAATGTTATCATTCGCTGGTAAATGGATGGAATTGGAGAACATCATTCTGAGTGAGGTTAGCCTGGCTCAAAAGACCAAAAATCGTATGTTCTCCCTCATATGTGGACATTAGATCAAGGGCAAACACAACAAGGGGATTGGACTATGAGCACATGATAAAAGCGAGAGCACACAAGGGAGGGGTGAGGATAGGTAAGACACCTAAAAAACTAGCTAGCATTTGTTGCCCTTAATGCAGAGAAACTAAAGCAGATACCTTAAAAGCAACTGAGGTCAATAGGAGAAGGGGACCAGGAACTAGAGAAAAGGTTAGATTAAAAAGAATTAACCTAGAAGGTAACACCCACGCACAGGAAATCAATGTGAGTCAATGCCCTGTATAGCTATCCTTATCTCAACCAGCAAAACCCCTTGTTCCTTCCTATTATTGCTTATACTCTCTCTACAACAAAATTAGAGATAAGGGCAAAATAGTTTCTGCTGGGTATTGAGGGGGGGAGAGGGAGGGGGTGGAGTGGGTGGTAAGGGAGGGGGTGGGGGCAGGGGGGAGAAATAAACCAAGCCTTGTATGCACATATGAATAATAAAAGAAAAATGAAAAAAAAAAAAGAAGAGATGAGCAATAAAAAAAAAAAAAAGAAATAGAACCATAGGCTTTGTATAATTCCATTTATATGACGCTCTGGAAAGCAAAATGATATTAGTGATTTCCAGAGCCTGGGGATAGGCTAGAGATTGACTTCAAAATGAAACTAGAGGTAATATTTTGGAGTGGTGGAATCATTCTATATCCTGATTGTGGTAGCTTATACACAGCTATGCATTTGTTAAAACCCATACCAGAGTAGTAATTTACAAGAGTAAATATGTCCATTTTAAAGTAAACTTTTTTAAAATATGAAGTATAGGTGAGGATGTGGAGCAAAGAAACATTTTCATAGTCTTATAGGGAGGTAAATTGGTATAATCACTTTGAGAAATGTTAGGTATCATTTTGAAGAATTGAATATGGACATATCTGATGAATTGGCAACTTGATCCCATAGAGAAGCATGTGCATCTGCATCAGAAACCTTACATATCAATGCATATAACAACACTGTTTATAATAGCAAAAAGATCTGTAAACAATCCAAATGTCCTTTAGAAAGAAAATAGCTATATATATGTGACACATTGAGGAATACGACTCAGTTCACAGGAAGTGATGACAAGCTGATCTTTGTAGTAGTTTCTTTTGCTCAGCTCTTTTTTGTTTTTGGTTTATCCTGTTTTTGTTTTTTGAGATAGGTTTTCACTATACATCTTAGGCTGGCCTCAAGCTCTCATTATATACTACAACCTCTATCTCCCGAGAGTTGGGATTACAGGTGTGAGCCAGCATGCCCAGCTTTTGGCCAGCACTTAAATGTACATACTCCCATCAATTTTGTGAGCCCAAATCCCTTCATCAAATTTCCTTTTTTCATATGACCTGGTTTGTGTTTCTTGCAACTAAGAACCCTGAAAGATTCAAAGCCCAATCTAAACTTAACATCTGCCTTCAACACAGGTAGATTCATCACCTTCCAAATCATTAACACTCAAACTTGACATCATTTTAACAACTTCATCTGCCTTACCTCTTGTCATTTCCACCTCTTTAACATGTCACACCTGTCTGAAATTAATGCAGACTTCTGTGAACTCACAGAAGATAAACCTGTTTAAATCATGTGCATCTTTTAAAACTAGTTCAAGGTCAGCTCTTGCCTTTGCTTTGTCTCCAAAGCCTTGACAAATATATCCATGTCCCATTCTGAATTTTATAGCCCAATTTCCCTGCCCTTATTAATGCATTCAACTAATGCTTATTGTTTAACCACTATTCCTGGAAATACAGCAATAAATAAAATGGACATCAATCTTTGTCTGGTAGTAAGTAAAATGCATAGTAGGTTAAATAATGATAGGTGCTAAGGAAGAAAAAGTAAATAGAGGGGTTGGGGGTGGCACAGCTCAAGTGGTAGAGCACTTGCCTAGCAAGCACAGGGCTCTGAATTCGAACCCCAGTACCATATAAAAAAGAAAAAGTAAATAGAATAGAGGCTGGAAAATGTCATGGAGTGTGCCATTTCAGATACAATAGGCACCACAGGCTTTACAGAAAATGTGACATTTTAGGAAAGACCAGAAGCAAGTGAGGGAGTAGACCAAGTGCCTATCATTTAAGACAAAGGAAACAGTAAATGCAAAGTCTCCAAGTTTGAGACATGTTATGTTTTTTTGTGGAAGTATGTTTTTTGTGGCAGAGAGAGCAACAAGGAGAGTAGAAGGAGAGGAGTAAGAGGTAACAAGGGAGAAGATCATGGAGGACCTTGTTGATCCTGGTGAGGACACTGACTTTTCTCTAAACTAGATTGGGAACTATTGAAGAGTTTTCAGCACCCTTGATCTAACTTAATTTTAGCTGACTCATTCATAGCCCAGAATGGACCACTGGCGTGAAGGCAAGAGAGGGAGACAATTTAAGAGATTATCATCCTTTAGCAATATGTTGGTAGAAACATCATTGATTTTAAATCTCCCTGAGCTCCTCTCAATAATAGCAAAAACAACTAGGGTAGCATATGAGAAAAGAAAAATATTAATTCAGGGACAATATTATTAACATAAGGATGATAAATAAATCTCCATAAACTCAGAATACAGTTTGGATGCAAGGGGAACGTGAGAAAAAAAAGCTCTGAAGAAAAGGAGGGAAGATAAAAGGGCTTCTGGTAGTTCTAAGAACCAGGAGACCCAGAACTTGCCAGTAAATCATCACCATGAAAAGAAGTCACTCTTAGGAATGAAGGGTTCAATGGGCCAATCTGAAAAAAACAGTTGAAACATGAGAAATAGTCTCAGTCTCCCATTTGAAGTGAGTGCAGGAGGGCTGCAGGGAGGTCTCAGATGCTGGACAAATTGGTCCCATAGGTCCTCTGAGAAAGTAAAGGCCCATGCTAAGGACATACCCTGGGGAATAATACCAGGTTAAAGAGGTAAAAAAAGAAAAAAGAGAGGGAAATAAATAGCCCATCCAGATTCAAGGAGTAGTGGCAGAAGAGTATGTATACCAAAGGACTATATTTTTTCAGTACTTCCAAATAACTATAAAAAAGAGAGTCCAAGAGCTCTGAAGCTTGGAAAACCACTGTGATCCAACCCCCAGTAAAACACAGGTACACATGTCTCACTTAAATATGAGTAGGGGGCTGGGAGTGTGGCTTAGGTGGTAGAGCACCTGCCTAGCAAGAAAAAAGCCCTGAGTTCAAACCCGAGTACAACCAAAAGCAAACTTGAGTAGCAAAAAAGGAGCAGATTCAACTTGATATGCAGAAATATAATTTGTTCTCATTTTAATGTAAAGTGACAGGCTAGCATGCAATTATTATATGCTCTTGTAACATAGCTATAATACAGCTGTTAGAATTGGAGGAGGAAGAAGAGGACACTGTAAGAAAAACAAAATAAGTTTGTTAGTTGCCTTAAATAGATAAAAGGAAATTATTTTAGAATAGACATTCTGGAAGAAGGTGGAGATGTAAAAAGATGTTATTACCTAACTTAATGTTACTTGTGAAAAACAACTAGTAAATCATAGCAAAAAACTTCTTTGACTCTGGGATACAAAGGCAGGAAACCATTTGCAGTAGGACTTAGAGCCTATGTAAGAAAAATAACAAGGTTAGAACTGTAAATCACAATCCAAGTCAATAATCCACATTCACGAGCATTTGAACAATTTAGGAAAAGTATCCTTGATAAGGCAAGAAATTTACCCTACTGTAAGAATAAGTCAGAAACCATACATATACTACTTGGGGAGCACAAGCCAGTGTTCGTTAAGGAAGCATATGAAGGTGGGACAGGACCAGCTCCTCCATACACTTCCAGGGAATTTAATCTAAATTTCTGATGGAGGAGACAAAAGATCTGTTACATAGAAAACAGAGTGTCTATTTTTTAGCACGAGTGAAAAGTGAAAAGTTTCTCCATAATTAGATAAATTTCTCACCTTCCCTGAGCTTCAGTTTTCCTATCTCTATAATGTCCCTAATAATATATCATGATATCATTGTAAATGCAGACATGCTGAAGTATCAAACATAGCAGGGTCCTCCCCTCCTCCATTTGCATTCTTTAGAGATCAATATAAACTCTCCAATCACCTTTGAGGATAACGATATCCTAACACATGGAAGATTGCTTCTTGTTCTGCCCTCAGAGCTTAAAATGGATAGCTCTCACATTCCAGAAACTTACTTTAAAAAATTCAACTTCATGTGTTAAATAATGCTTTCTATTTGAGATAAATATTAATGATGTTTTAACAGCTTTTTATAGCTCCTGGTCTATTATTTTGTTATAGACCATTAAGCAATTGTTACATTACATTTGTGGTTGACAATGTCTTTGCTTTGCTTTTACTGTGCCATATTGCTTTTTAAACCATGTGGGAAAACAACTGGATGAAAGGCCCCTTATCAAGTCAAGACATTAGTATTCTATCTTTTTAAAGAGTTTACTCTCTAGGCATATGGAATCGAGTCTAATTAAGGACATTTGCATCATTTAATTCTAGCAAAAGCAACACTGTCATTCTGTCATATTAATTTTATTTCTGTCACTTTCACATTTAATGAGTCTAAAAAGCAGGATGCTTGGCCATGCAAGAGAACAGTGAGGAAGATGTTGGGAATAGTATCATCATTCAATTCATACTTGTTGGCAATCTGAGGGACTCCCTGCACTAAGCTCTTTGCGGTGCTTATACAGCCATAGGAACCCAATAGTACAGTTTTCCACAGCATGGTACAGCTCCAAGAGACAGGAAAATCACACTCAGTAGACAAATACACAAAACAGGCTGATTAAGAGAACTCAGAGACAGTGTGACCTAAAAAGTAAAGGAGGAGAATCACAGATCTGCCAGATAATAAATGCCCACTACATCTAGCTTGAAAGAAGCAACCATGTGCAAATAAACATAGTATCCTTACAGGAGCTGAATAGGCTTCCCAAAATAAGCCAGTCACATTTTCATGAGCCTACACCATGTCACTTCTCTGCTTCAAAACCATCCCTACTGACCTTATGATTAAAACAAAAATCTTTATTGTGACTTATATCAAGGATTTCAAACTGAGGCCTGGTATTAGATGATAAATGACAACAGACTCTAGGCCCATATGTCAGGAAACAATAGAAAGGTGGTGTGGGCTGTAATGAATGTCAGGTCTCAAGGTCTGTATCATAGGGGTAGCCTCCCCTCTGTTCTGATTTGTTGCACGTGGACAAGGACAATATTGCTAGAATTTCTAGGTGTTTAAGAGAAGGCATAAAGATGGATTTTTTTAAAGCTAACTTTTAAATAATTCAAATTTAAAATACTATATAAGCCAGTATTCTGAAGAACAAACAAAAGCAAGTCTACCCTGCAGACCACTATTTTCTAACTTCTGCATGTGCCCACAACTAGTGAGAAAGAGAGGGATTGGGGGAGAAAGGGATGGAGGGAGAAAGAGCAAAATTACATGTAGATACATAGTAGACAACTGATAGATGAATATATATGCAATTCTTCAAACCAAGACAAGAATAGATAATGATGAAAATTTGCATCATCTAGTCTGCATTCCATATATTTTGATCATTTGGGCAGGGGCTAAACTGATCAGAAAAACGTAAGTGAATCCTTCTTTAAATTAATTTATTCAAGAAATTTCTAAGTTTACATTAACATACAAGGTAATTATGTATTAACCAAGACAAAAACTTCATTAAGACATATATTACATTGCTATTTTTGTCTTATGTTCAGAATATGTCAGTATTCTTAATTGTGTTTTTATAAATTACAGCAATTTACATACATCCACTGAAGTTAGTTCAGAATAGAAATTTCTAGCTAAATATGATCTTACCACTTTCAACTTATTCTTACTGTGTTTAAGATACAAAATTGTTTCACATGACTTTGTTTTTATGCCTAAGGATTGGAAAACTGTGATTGAGTTTCATAAAAGAGGTAAGTATATCCATTCACAAGTTCTCTGATATACAAGATATTACTATGACTTTTCACATCATACAAAAAATAATTTCAATGAAATTCCAGAAAATTACTTTCCAAAATGTTTGAGCAATATTAACATTCATATAATAGTACCTTTCCATAGGATGAAATATTTGAACAATAAAATTATTTGGATATCTAAGAAAAAGTATTTTTGAACACCTTATTTCTTTACAATTACATTTCATGTGATAAACTCTAACAAAAATGAAATGGAATATTTCTGCTTTTTATCATCTCTACCATGTGGATACATAAATCCATGCAAAGTTCAATGACAAATCAACCCTCACAAAGATAAGGCTTCTTGCATTTCCTCACAAATCCATTCTCACAATTGGGTAACTGGATAATTAACTACTGGCCTGAATCAGCCACTTAGTATATTGTGCAGGTGTATATACTAATGCTAAAATGACACATTCTTAAGTTTAAAACATTTGCTTATTTTGCCTTGTCTTATAACTGCAGAAATAAGACTAGAATGAGTTGTGATCCCTGAATTTAATTTTTGTACTGTAGCTTTATAAATAATCTCTGGTGCTTACAAATAAAACAGGAGAAGGAATTACCTAAATAGAAACACTGGACTGGGCAGTAGGAGTATTCGGAATGATCCAAGTATTTATATGCAGTTATCATCATGAAAAATGTCAGAGTTCCTCTGGGTCATCTACTGTCTGAAATGATAAGTGCTAGTGCCTTCCAATTGTAAGCTGTAAGAACACCAATATGTGTCCTTTCATTTTGTACCTATTGTTGCCTAATGGGGGCAAAAATGATTACTGAGCATCTGCCAACTTGATAAAATGCTATAATTATCCTAACCGTGTAATACGTATCAGTCCTTCCACATGAGTGTAAGGGGAATATGTTCAGGGAAAAGTAGCTTAAATCTCACAGTAGTTTTTGGATATATTTCATTATTTTGGGTTTCTATTTAGCAGTAACAAAAAATGGAGGTCTTTTTCTTCTTTAGACCAAACTTGGTCATACTAAGATACATATTTGTTTGATTTAAAAAAAATTATTTTTCCAAACCATTACTGTCTCATCATGTTGGTTCTGAAGATTGGAAATATTTCAAAGCTTAAATGTTCCTTAGCCTAAGGGATTTCTAGTAGAATTTTATTCTCTGCTATCATACTCACAAAAGTGCATATTTTTATTTATGTATTTTTGCATATCTGTGGAAAAATGCACATAAATCGTTAACATCATAACTATTTTATGGGCACAGCTCAATGACATTAAATAAGTCATAATATTGTGTAGCCATCACCGCCAATCATCTCTATAACTCTTTTTATCTTGTAAGACTGAAACTCTATGCTCATTAAAGAATAACCCAACATTTCTCCACCTCCCCACCCCACCCAGCCCCTGGCAACCACCATTCTATGACTTTGACTACCTGAAGTACCTTATATAAGGGAATTATACTGTTTCCCACAGTGACTCTGTCAGTTTACATTCCCACCAATAGTGCACAATTGTTCCAGTTTCTCCATGTCCTTCTCAACATGTCGTGGGTTTTTTTTGTTTAGATATTAGCCATTCCAATGGGTATGAAGTGGCATGCATTGTAGTTGTGATTTGCATTTCTCTAACCATTAGTGATACTGAGCATTTTTTCATATGCTTTTTGACCATTTGTATATCTTCTCTGGGGAAATGTCCACTTAAGTCCTTTGCCCATTTTTGAATAAGGTTGTTTAGTTTTGTTGTTCAGTTTTAAGAATTCTCTGTATATTTTGAGTATGAATCCCTTATCAGATAAATGATTTGAAAATATATCTCTAATTCTTTGAGTTGACCTTTTATGCTGTTGATATTGTTGATATCAATGCACAATTTTCAAATTTTTCATTAAGCTTAATTTGTCTGTTTATTCTTTTGTCACCTGTGCCTTTGATGTCATACCCAAGAAGTAATTGCCAGCTGATGGAGTTGCTCAAGTTGTATAGCACCTGCTTACAAAGTGTGAGGCCCTGCGTTCAAACTCTAGTTCCACCAAAAAGAAAAAAAAAAAGAAGTAATTGCCAAATTCAACATCATGAAGATCTGTCCTATTTTTTTTTCTAAGTTTTTTATGCTTCTAAGTTTTACATTAAGGTTTTGGATTACTTTGAATTTAATCTTTGTGTAGGGTACTAGGCAATAGTCCAACTTCATTTTTTGCAAGTAAACATGCAGTTTTTCATCATTATTTATTTTGCAGGGGTTTTCTAATATGTATTTAAATGTTTTCATGTTTATCTATCTCAAACTTGAACAAAATTCAACTCAAATGGGACAATACCCCACTTCTTTTTTTTATAGAAAATACTATTCTTTCTCCATTGGATAGTCTTAGCACTCTTGTCAAAAAAAATCATTTCACTTCCCCCAGTTTGAGCTGTGCAGTGGGGTTTTGACCAAATTGGGCGAGGGCACAAAATAACCTCTTACCCCTTCTCACCAAGAAAGAGAGGGAGAAAGGGATGGCTATATTAAAAAGAGACATCATTAGAAGGTGATCCAAGATGGTGACCAGGACACAGACACAGAACTCCTGAGCTCCATGATCCAGAGACTTTGCTGAGAGGCTGGAGACACACTTGGCTGAGGTAAAGCACAGAGAGAGCTGAAACATCAGCACTCTTAACCCTAGCTCATGGAAGGGTTCTCCACACCACCATATAATAAAAGAATAGCCAGCACTGCACACCAAGCCCCGCCCCACAGGTGTGCGGAGCCACTGCTCTGCACACCATGGGATCTCCAATCCTCCGGCCCTGCTCCTCAACCCTGCCAGGGCCGTGCTAACCCAAACTCCCACCCCTCAGACCTGCACGGATCTGGAAAGACGAGCCCTTAAGACCTGCCAAGCCAGCGATCCACAGACATTCACGATCTCTGCCAGGCCAGGCCCTAAGGCCTGCACAGGCCTGCACAATCTCCACTCTGCCAGGCCACGCCCCCAAGACCTGCCAAGCTGGCGATCCACACATGCAGGATCTCTGCTCTGCTGGGCAGTGCCCCCAGGCCTGCACAGGTCTGCATGATATCCACTCCATCTGGCCACATCCCTCAGGCCTACACAGTCCTGCACAAACTTTGCTCTGTCAGCCACGCCCCCAAGGAATGCCAAGCCAGTGATCCATGGACATTCACAATCTCTGCCAGGCCATGCCCTCAGGCCTGCAAAGGCCTCCATGGTCTCCACTGAGATGTGCCCCTAAAGCCTGCCAAGCCAGCAATCCACAGACATGCATAATCTCCACACAGCCGGCCACGCACTTCAGGCACGTCAGGCACACCAGGCCCATGCTCTAAAGGCCCACAAGTTGCCTCAACTAAAGGCCTCCACCTGTAGGCCCATGGGACCCCACCCACCTGCCAACCATCACAGGAGAGCCCCAAACCTTCCTAAGAGACACACACAGACAGGTCCGGATGCTAAAGGAGTAACATCAGAACAACTAAGACTGCAATTCTACTGTTCCAGAACTGGTGATTTTTTTTCTCTTCTTTAAGGGATTTGCTGCCTGGTTTGCTGTTTGATCACCCACCATCTCTCCCATTTTTTGCTTTTTTTTTCCTCTTTTCCTCTCTTCTCTCTTCCTTTTATCTTTCCACTTTTTTCTCTTTTTTATCCTTCTCTCTTGGTTTTGTTAGTATTAATATTGTTACCCAGCTAATACTAAATTACACATAGTCCAGGGATAGAAATGGTACCTAGTGGAAATATGGGAAGAAAAAGGGAGGGAAACCATTCTCCCCACCCCAAAATAAAGTAGTACAGGATTTAGAGAGAAATGAATAAAATGGATACCCAGATCCAGACTCCAACAAAACAAAGATAAACTATACCAAGGAATGCAATGAAGCCCATAAGAACAACCTGAAAGAAGAAGTCCTACAAGTAATTAATGAGAATTTCATAGAGATGTTACTAGACATGGTCAACCAAAATATACAGGAGGCACTCAAGAAATTCCAAGACAACAAAAACAAAGAATATGAAAAAACCCAGAAACAAATAAATGAAATCATAGAAGCCCTAAACAAACACCAAACTGAAACTGAGACCACCATAAACAGAGAGATAAATGAGTTAGGGGCAAAAATTGACAAAGTTAAAGAGGAAGTAACCCACGATATAGAAAACCTCAGAAAAAAGAATGAAACAGAAATACAAAACAAAATGGAAGGCCATTCCAGCAGAATAGAAGAAACAGAAGACAGAATCTCAGAACTTGAAAATGAAATGGCATTTAAAGGAAAAACTGAAGAACTATTAATTAAACAACTCAAGACCTGTGAAGAGAAAATGCAAGAACTCACTAACTCCATCAAAAGACCAAACCTGAGATTCATGGTCATTGAAGAAGGAGAAGAGGTGCAAGCAAAAGGAATGCATAATATATTCAACAAAATAATAACAGAAAATTTCACATATCTGGAGAAAACTATACGCATTCAGGTACAGGAAGCCTCCAGAACACCGAACAGACCTGACCAAAATAGAACTAACCCACAACATATTATCATTAAAACAACAAGTACAGAGACTAGAGAAAGAATATTGAAGGCTGTGAGAGAGAATAAACAAATAACATACAAAGGTATACCCATCAAAATCACAGCAGACTTCTCAACAGAAACATTAAAAGCAAGAAGAGAATGGAGTGAGATCTTCCAAGCACTGAATGAAAATAACTTCAATCCTAGGATACTCTACCCAGCAAAACTACCATTCAAAATAGATGGAACAATAAAAGTCTTCCATGATAAGCAGAAAGTAAAACAATGTATGACCATCAAGCCACCACTACAAAAGATTCTCCAAGGAATTCTGCACACAGAAAATGGAAGCAAACAAAACCATGAAAGGGCAGGCAATACCAAACCACAGGAGAAGAAAAGGCAAGAAAGTAGAGAGTAACATTGATTCAGCTACACACAATCAAACCCTTAAACAATTAAGAAAACTAAATGACAGGAATCACCACACACCTATCAATACTAACACTGAATGCTAATGCACTAAATTCCCCCATCAAAAGACACCAATTGGCAAACTGGATTAAAAAAGAATATCAAACAATGTATTGTTTACAGAGACCCATCTCATCGACAGAAATGAGCACTGGCTGAGAGGGAAAGGCTGAAAGAAGATTTCCGAAGCCAATGGTCCCCAAACTCAACTAGCAAAAATGCTTTGCCTTCCTTATTATGCTTATGTCTTTTCTACAACAAAATTAGAGATAAGGGCAGAACAGAACCTGCCTGGAACTAAGGGGGTGAGGGGGGGAAGTGTGGGGAAGGGGGAGGGTGAAGAAATGACCCAAACAATGTATGCACATGTGAATAAATGAACAAAAAAATCATTTGGCCATTTATGATGGGGTTTATTTTGGGGCTCTCTACTGGCACACTGGTGTATATGTCTTCCTTTATGCCAGTTCCATATTCCTTTCTTCTTCTTTTTCTAGACTGTTTTGGCTATATGGGGGTACCTTGATTTTCATGTGGATTTTAGAATGTGTTTTTCTATTTGTGCAAAAACATCATTGGGGTTGAACACCTAACATAAGACCTATTCTCCTAATAAATGTTTAAGTATATAATACAGTATCATAAAATTAAAAGCCCAATGTTGTACAGTAAATACCCAAAATGTACTTACATAACTAAAACTTTATACTGTTTGACCAATACCTTTCTATTTCCCCCTCCACATACACACTGGTAACCACTATTTTACTGTTTGCTTCTGTGAGTTGACTCTTTTTAAATAAATTTTTATTAGGATATATTCATTGTATGGGGGGATTCATAGTGACAATTCCAATTAGACTTATATTGTACGTTATTTACATTGCACCCATCGTCTCTCCCCAACCTCCTCCCTGTCCAGCTTAAAGCAATTGCAAGAGGTTTCTTAGTTATGTTTCATATAGGTATATGAAGTCCATTAACCATATACCATCAACTTAATCTCCTTCATCCACCTTCCACCCTCCCACTAGTATCCCACACACACACACCGTACCTATTTTACAGTCCTGTTTTTCTTTATTAATATTTAGTTGATGTTCAAAGGGGTGTCTCAATGTATAGCCACTGTGGGTATACTTTACCTTGGTCTATTCAGCCTCTTCCATATTTTTCCCTTACCCCTTTACCTCCCACCCCCCCATATTTCAACTACTTTCAATGCACATCCTTATATTCTCTACCTTCACATCTTATGTTATGTGATATTACATAACATGACGCTCTATCATTCTCTGTTCCTTTCCCTCTTTCCCCAAGTTCCACAGAGTAATTCCACTGTTACAAACATGCTCTACATCTGAGTTTGTATGTGATGATACTTATTTTTGTGTATGTTTTTATCTTTTGATCTATCTTCCATGTATGAGAGAAAACATGTGGCTTTTGTGTTTCTGAGCCTGGCTTACTTCACTTAACATGATGTCCTCCAATTGCATCCATTTATTTCCAAACCACATGTCATTATTCTGTATGGCTGAGTAATACTCAATTGTGTGTGTGTATATATATATATACATTAAATTGTGAGATCACAATCATGATCCACTCACAGTTGCAGAGCACCTGGGTTGTTTCCAAAGCTTGGCTATTGTGAATAGTGGTGTGATGAACATTGGTGTTATCGATCCTGTCTTACATCCCTCACTTTCCCTCCTTTTCCTGTGATACAATCCATTGTTCTCCAACCCAACTACTCTTTCTACACCTTCTCATCCACTCTCTCCCTCATCTTAACCTCTCCCTCCTATCCCCCACAACCAGTCACCACCCTACCCCTCCCTCCTACACATTCACCACCTGCTGACTAGACTACTGTACAAACTATACACAACCCCAGCCCCCTGCAAAACCTGACATAACCACCCTCCACTACAACAACAGAAATATACACACAAGGGCCAAAAAACCCAGCAGCCCTCATGCCTCTTCCCACACATACACACACACATTTTCCCACCCCCCCTTTACTGCCACCTTCACAAATTTCCCAAATTTCTATATCTACCCTAATAACCATAATCCCCCCCCAACTCCCACTGTTTATAGATATTATCACCAAGGGGTTTTCTATACAAAATGCAAAATGGTCTGGCAATGAACCTGTGAATTTGTTATTACTAAATTACACCTCCAAGCCAGGGACAGAAAGAACACATCAACCAAGCTAACAACCAAGTCAGTCAAAACAAAAATTAAATCAAGAGAAAGAAAACAGGCAATTCAATCACCAATTAGCCTATCGAGAACATAGCCGCACAGCACCAAGTGGAGCAATGGGAAGAAGAGGGGATGGAAACCACTTTCCTCGAAAAAGTAATTCAATGCAAGATCCAGTGGGAAATGAAGAAAATGGAGACCTAGTTCCTGACCCCCTCCCCCCAAAAAAATGATAAATGTCACTAAGGAGCCCAGTGACACCCACAAAAAAAGAAAAACAAAGAAGAAATCGCTGAGAAATTCATGGAGAAGATAATAGACATGGTTAACCAGAATGTACAAGATGCAATCAAGAAATTTCAAGACACCAAAAATAAAGAACATGAGAAGACACAGAAACAGAAACAAATAATTCAGAGAAGACTTCAACAAATATCAAAGTGAAACAAAGGACAATTTAAAGGAGAGATATATGAATTAAAGACAACAACACAAAATATAGAGGAGGAGTTGAACAAAGATATTGAAAACCTCAGAAAAAAGAATCAAATGGCAATTCTGGAAATGAATAGTCCCTTTAGTCAAACAAAAAACACAGCAGAAGGCCACTCCAGCAGACTAGAACAAGTGGAAGACAGAACCTTAGAGCTCAAGGATAAAATAGAATAAAGAAAAAATCAAAGAAATCTTAGTCAAACAATTCAAGAGTTGTGAAAGGAATAGTCAAGAACTCACCCATTCCATCAAAAGAACAAACCTGAGAATCATGGGCACTGAAGAAGGAGAAGTGGTGCAAGCCAAAGGGATACATAATATATTCAATAAAATAATAACAGAAAGTTTCTGAAATCTCAAGAAAGTTTTGCCCATTCAGGTACAGAAAGCCTCCAGTACACCAAACAGACTTGACCAAAATAGAACCTCCCTGTGGCATGTTATCATTAAAACAACAAGCACAGAGAACAGAGAAAGAATATTGAAGGCTGTAAGAGAGAAAAAACAAATAACATACAAAGGTAAACCCATCAAAATAACAGCAGACTTCTCAACAGAAACATTAAAAGCAAAAAGGGCATGGAGTGAGGTATTTCAGGCACTAAATGAAAATAATTTAAACCCTAGGATACTGTATCCCACAAAACTATCATTCAAAATTGACAGAGCAATAAAAATCTTCCACAATAAATAGAAACTAAAATAATATATGACCACCAAGCCATCACTACAGAAGATTCTACAAGGAATTCTGCACACAGAAGATGAAGGCAAACAAAACCATGAGAGGACAGGAAGTATCAAACCTCAGGAGAAGAAAAGACAAGTAATCAGAGAGCAGCATTGATTTGGCTGCACACAATCAGATCCTTAAAAAACAAAAACAACTAAATGGCAGGAATCACCACATACCTATCAATATTAACAGTGAATGACAATGGACTCAACCACCCCCCCCAATTAAAAGACACCATTTGGCAAACTGAATTAAAAAGGAAGATCCAACAATCTTTTGTTTACAAGAGACCCATTTTATTGACGGAAATAAACACTGCCTTAAGGTGAAAGGTTTGAAGGAGATTTACCAAGCCAATGGCCCCTGAAAATTGCAGGAGTAGGAATTACACAAAGTAGACTTCAAAGTTACATTGGTCAAATGAGATAAAGAAGGACACTTCATACTAATAAAAGGTGCAACACATTAAAAGGAAATAACAATTATCAACCTATATGCACCCAATGTCAGTGCACCCAATTTCATCAAACATATACTAAAGGACTTAAAAAGCACATATAGAATCCAACACAGTGGTAGTGGGAGACTTTTATACCCCTCTATCACCAACAGATAGGTCATCCAAAAAAAAATCAGCAAAGAAATATGAGAACTAAATGACACCACAGATCAAATGGACCTAACTAATGTCTACAGAATATTTCATCTGACAACAGCACAATATACATTCTTCTCAGCAGCCCATAGAACTTTCTCCAAAATTGATCATATCCTACAGCACAAACAAAGCCTTAGCAAATATAAGAAAATAGAAGTAACCCCCTGCATTCTATCTGATCACAATGCAATAAAACTAGAACTCAACAACAAAAACAGCAGTAGAAAATATGCAAATATTTGGAGGCTAAATAACACATTGCTCAATAATCAGTGGGTCAAAGAAGAAATAAGAGAGGAAATCAAAAGTCTCCTGGAAGTTAATGAAAATGAAAACACCACATACCAGGACCTGTGGGACACAGCAAAGGCCTAAAGAGGAAAAAGTTTAAAAAGTCCTTAAAGTCCTAAGAGGAAAGTTTATAGCCATGACTGCACACATTAAAAGGACAGAAAGATCTCAAATAAATGACCTAAAGCTACATCTTAAACTCCTAGGAAAAAAAGAACATGCAAAACCCAGAACAAGCAGAAGGAGAGAAATAATAAAAATAAGGGCCAAAATTAATGAAATAGAGCCCCCCAAAAACATACAAAGAATCAACGAAACAAAACGCTGGATCTTTGAAAAAGTAAACAACATTGACAAGTCCCTGGCAAATCTGACTAAAATGAGCAGGAAAAAGACCCAAATTAGTAAAATCAGAAACAAAAAAGGGGAAATAAAAACAAATACCAAGGGAATCATCAGAGACTACTTTAAGAACCTATATTCCGATAAATTGGAAAATCTTGAAGAAATGGACAAATTTCTAGATACTTATGACCATCCAAAACTGAACCAAGAGGATTTTAACCACCTAAACAGATCTATAACACATAATGAAATTGAGGCAGCAATAAAGGGTCTCCCAAAAAATAAAAGTCCAGGACCTGACAGATTCTCTGCTGAATTCTACCAGACCTTTAAAGAAGAACTAATATCAACACTCCTTAAACTTTTCCAAAAAATGGAAAGGGTAGGAACACTGCCTGACTCATTCTATGAAGCCAGTATTATACTTATCCCAAAACCAGATAAGGACACATCCAAAAAGGAGAACTACTCGCCAATCTCATTAATGACCATTAATGCAAAAATCCTCAATAAAATAATGGCAAACCGAATCCAACAACTTATAAGAAAGAACATTCACCATGACCAAGTCAGCTTCATCCCAGGGATGCAAGGATGGTTCAACATACACAAATCAATGAATGTAATATAGCACATTTATAGAAGCAAAGACAAAAACCACTTGATCATCTCAATAGATGCAGAAAAAGCCTTCGATAAGATTCAATACCACTTCATGATAAAAGTGCTAGCTAAGAAAACTAGGGATAGAAGAAGGTACCTCAACATTATAAAGGCTATATATGACAAACTAATAGCCAACATCATATTTAATGGGGAAAAATTGAAACCATTTCCCCTAAAGTCAGAAATGGGACAAGGATGCCCACTCTCCCCACTCCTATTCAACATAGTCCTGGAGCAATAAGGCAAAGAGAAGAAATAAAAGGAACACAAACACTATCTCTATTTGCAGATGACATGATCCTATACATCAAAGATCCAAAAAAATCCACCCAAAAACTTCCAGATACCTTAAAACAGCTTCAGTAATGTAAAATCAGTAGACTTTCTATACACCAACAATGAAAAATTGAGAAAGAATACAGGAAAACAGTTCCATTTATGATAGCCTCAGAAAAATCAAATACCTGGGAATAAACTTAACAAAGGATGTAAATGATCTCTATAAGGAGAACTACAAACCACTAAAGAAAAAGATCAAAGAAGACTACAGAAGGTGGAAAGATCTCCCATGTTCATGGATTGGTACAATCAACATAGTAAAAATGGCTATACTACCAAAAGCAATCTACATGTTCAATGCAATTCCCATCAAAATCCCAACAACATTCATCACAGAGATTGAAAAATCTACCCTACCCTATAGTTCATTTGGAAATACAAAAGACCACTAATATCCAAGGCAATACTGAGAAAAAGAACAATGCTGGAGGTATCACAATACTGGACTTCAAACTATATTATAGAGCCATAGCAATAAAAATGGCATGGTACTGGCACAAAAACAGATATGAAGACCAGTGGAACAGAATAGAGAACCTGGATATGAACCCACACAGCTGTGCCCAACTTATTTTTGACAAAGGTGTCAAAAACATACAATAGAGGAAAAACAGTCTCTTCAACAAATGTTGCTGGGAAAAGTGGTTATCTGCCTGCAGAAAACTGAAACTAGATTCATGCCTGTCACCCTGTATTAGTATCAACACAAAATAGATTAAGGACCTTAATATCAGACCCAAAACCTTGCAGTTAGTACAGGAAAGAGCAGGAAATACTCCAGTTGAAATAGGTATAGGCAAGGACTTCCTCTGTAGAACTCAAGCAGCCCAGCAACTAAGAGAAAGGATGGACAAATGGGACTACATGAAATTTAAAAGCTTCTGCACGACAAAAGAAATGGTCTTTAAATTGAAGAGACCACCCACAGAGTGGAAAAAACATTTGCCAGCTATATATCAGACAAAGGACTGATAACCAGAATATACAGGGAGCTCAAAAAACTAAACTATCCCAAAATCAATAAACCAATAAAGAAATGGGCAAGTGAACTAAACAGAAATTTTTCAGAAGAAAAAATTTAAATGGCCAAAAAATACATGAAAAAATGCTCACCATCTCTGGCCATAAAGGAAATACAAATCAAAACCACACTAAGATTCCACCTCACCCCTTTTAAAATAGCTATCATCAAAAACACCACCAACAACAGGTATTGGCAAGGATATGGGGAAAAAGGAACTCTTGTACACTGCTGGTGGTAATGCAAACTAGTGCAACCACTCTGGAAAACCATATGGAGGCTTCTTAAAAACAGTGATCTGCCATATGATCCAGCAATCCCACTCCTAAGGAAATACCCAAAGGACTGCAACTCAGGTTACTCCAGAGGTACCTGCACACCCATGTTTATTGCAGCGTTATTCACAATAGCCAAGTTATGGAAACAGCCAAGGTACCCCACTACTGATGAATGGATCAAGAAAATGTGGTATTTATACACAATGGAATTTTACTTAGCCAAGAAGAAGAATGAAATCTTATCATTCACAAGTAAATGGATGGAACTGGAGAACATCATCCTGAGCGAAGTTAGCCAAGCTCAGACCAAAAATTGTATGTTCTCCCTCATATGCGGACTTTAGATCTAGGTCAAAGGCAGTAATGTTGTTGGACTTGGGACACACGCTAAGGGGAGAGCACATACGGGAGGAATGGGGATAGGTAGGAAACCCAAAACTTGAAAGTGTTTGATTTTCCCACTGCAGAGGAGCTAATACAGTAACCTTAAAGCAACAGAGGTCAATATGGGAAGGTGACCAAGATGTAGTGAAGAGGTCAGGTAGAGATGAATCAATTCGGGTTGTAATACATTTGTGTATGGAAGCAATGCTAGGAATATCTCTGTATGGCTATCCTTATCTCAACTAGCAAAAATGGTTTGTCTTTCTTATTATTGCTTATGCCTTCTCATCAACAAAATTGGAGAAAAGGGCAGAACAGGTTCTGCCTGGAAGCGAGGGGGATCGGGGGGGAGAGGAAGGGGGCAGGAAAGAGGGGAAAATGGCACCAAAAATGTATGCACATATGAATATATGAATAAAGAAAAAAAAGAGTGAATCTCCTCTTGAAAAAAAAAAAACACACTAAGATTCCACCTCACTCCTGTTAGAATATCTATCATCAAGAACACCACCAACAACAAATGTTGGGGAGGATGTAGGGAAAAAGGAAACTTCATACACTGCTGGTGGGACAGTAAGCTAGTACAACCACTTTGGAAAACAATATGGAGGCTTCTTAAAAAACTAAACCTAGATCTGCCATATAATCCAGCAATCCCACCCCTAGGGATATACCCAAAGGAATGCGACTCAGGTTACTCCAGAGGCACCTGCACACCCATGTTTATTGCAGCACTATTCACAACAGCCAAGTTATGGAAACAGCCAAGATGCCCCACTACTGATAAGTGGATTAAGAAATGTGATATTTATACACAATGGAATTTTATTCAGTCACAAAGAAGAATGAAATTTTGTCATTTACAAGTAAACAGATGGAACTGGAGAACATCATCTTAAGTGAAGTTAGCCAGGCTCAGAAGGCCAAAGATCACATGATCTCCTTCATATGTGGATTATAGACCTAAAACAAATGCAGCAATATTATTGTACATGGGTCACACACTAAGAGGAGTACGCACATGGGAGGAATAGGGAAAGGGAAGGAAACCTAAAACTTGAATGTGGTTGATATGCTCCTTGTAGAGGAGAGAATAAAGTAATCTTAAACTGGCAGAGGCCACTATGGGAAGATGACCAGGAAGTAGTGAGGAGGTCTGGTAGAGATGAACTGATGTAGGTTGCAATACACAGTGCATGGAAGCAATGCTAGGAATCTCTCTGTATCCTTATCTCAACTAGCAAAAATGCTATGTCTTTCTTATTATCTCTTATGTTTTTTCTTCAATAAAATCAGAGAACAAGAGGGCAAAACAGGTTCTGCCTGGAAGCAGGGGATGGGGGAGAAGGTGGCCCAAACAATGTATGCACATGTAAGTAAATGTAAAAATGATAAATTTTTTTAAAAATTCACTGGAAATACATACTTAACTAAGTAATAGTAATGCCCAACAATTGCATAGGAAAGAAAAAACTTTGTCCAATCCTGCTACTGTGTGTGGCAACCATATATACTAATTGGGAAATTTTATTTAATTTAAAAATGACTGATATACCTTGATCTCTGAAAAAATAATTTAACATTTCTGAAATTATGTATTTCCCTTTTCAATTGGGCAAGAGAGAACAAGCATTCTGTCTTCCTTATTTCTTCTTCCTCACTTTGTCCTTCTTTTAAAATATAAAAGGAAAAGAGGGGGTTTTGAAGAAAAATTACTAAGCAGATTTTTTAAGGTTTCCATGTATTCAATTTCCTCATAGTGGGGATTTGTTAAACCACTAAATCCATTTTTCTTGGATTTATATTTTCCATTTTCATTTTTCCAAGTTCTAGAACTATTTAAAAGTTAAATATAACTTCTAGAATAAGCATATATATTACATGTAAATAACTCAACACCATACTGACCTCAGTACTTCTTAATTCATTTGTTAAGGGGATTAATGAATTCAAATTATGCCCTAGGATTCTGCACAGAAATAGAACCTTAGTGGCCCCATAAGATGTATAAACAAGAAATCAGAAACATCTGACAAAGAATACCTTCAAAAAACAAAATTCCAAGGATAAAATAATCTCTCATCCAATGGCAATATATACTGGTATTTTATCAACAGAGATAAAATATAAAATGGGAGGAAATATTTGTAAATTATTCATCTGACAAGGGATTAATAGCCAGAATTATATAAGGAATTAAAAATCCTTAGGAGCAAATTAATCGAATTTAAAATGGGCAATGATCTGTTAGGGTGGGTTCAGAAAATATCTCAAAATGAGGGCTTCAAAAGAAACCTCAGAAGCAAAGTTTATCTCTGACTTTCTACTGCCTTCCTGACTGACACTCCTCATTCTTTCCCAAGTCAATCCATGGAAACTAGAATTCCTCTTCCTCAATGCAGGTCGTAAGAACTAGAACCACTTTACACCAAAGTCAGCCATAAAGCCTGAAAATGTTTTTCTATTTTTTCCCACTTTTCTGTGTAAGAGTTGGCCATAAATTGATTCTCTGATCTATGTTGTTTGATTGTATGTCATAAGACCCCATTCTAGTAAAGGTGCCTCCCCATACTCAGAAGGAATGAATGCTGATCAGAGAGGCCAAAAGGATTTGAACAGACTGGCCTTGCTTGGTTTCCCTCCACAGTCTATTACTATTTGATCATACCCATTTTGTCCAATCATATCTCTACAGGGTAGTTAGTCCATGCTTCAACAAACCCAAGCATAAGGATACATAGTTCACCATGTTTCTTTGTGTCTTCATTCTAAAGACTCCCATAGCATGTAAAACTGTTATCAAATAAATTCGTTGTAGCTTTCTTTTGTTTACCTATACTTTGCTATGGGAGCATTTTCCATGATCCCTTATATTAGGCAGAAAAGAGACCACCCCCTTTTCTATGACTGCAAATGTGTATAGAATTTCAGATTTGAAAGATGAAAAAAATCTGGAGCTCTTCAAACAATGTGAATATTTTCAATACTTCTAAACTATACTTTAAAATGGTTAAGTTCATCACATCAAGAATATAATTATGCCACACTAATCCTTCAGGAACAGAATTAGTCTATCTAATCATGTTCCAAGACACAAAATTATCAGAAAAATGTTACAAAAATACTGCTTTTAATGACAATGAAGTACAATTTTAAAGAGCTGAGAGGCCAATACCTTCTATTATTCTTATATTCACATAAACAACTGGTAATATGAAGTCATTTTCCCATAGACATTATACCCCATAGACAAGCAATTACATTTTCCATTTAAAAAGCATATTAAAGGTGCATTGGTAAATAAGGAAGGGTAAATCATTTGTTACTCATGTTTACAGGGGCTGCAAACAAGTTTCTAATAATAGAACACTATTGCCCGAATTTTATGCTGTATCTTTGTACTAAATGATAGCCAGAAAGCCTATAAGAACCAATACCTAAATCATAAGTAAATAATTCAATTGATGTGGAAAGTCTTTGAAAGCACATAAAAAATTAGTGTTATTAAAAGACTGCTAGAAAATGCTAATCCCATTACAGGAAAAACTTACTACTATTTTTCATTTTTGACAAATTAATGTAATGCACATCGGGGAAATTATAATAGCTTTGTATTGGTCTTAGACCCCTTCTTTCTACTCCTATGTTTTGCTACCAGGTTCTGCTCTGAGCAGGTTAAGAAAAAGTTTAAAATATTTTAGACTTTAGAAGGAGATTGTCTGTAAGAGCAACAGCATTTCTGTTGTGAGTTAAAGTTTCTGCTTGAAAAAATGGCAATAAAGAGGATTCCAAGATGGCGGCTAGAGGGAGGAAGCAGAAAGCGAGCCTCCTATAGTGAAATCTTGGAGAGACGCTGGAGACACACTTTGCAGGCATAATCACTGAGAAAAGGCATAACTTTGACCCCTCCATACCTCCAGCTGGCGCAGAGAATCTCCACTTCACGTTAAACAGAGAAACAAGGAGGGCCCCCAGGCCGCCAGTCGCCGGCGCCCAGATGGCTTGGGAAGACGCAGAGCTTTGCAGTACCATGGTACTCCCACAGACAAGCCTGGGCCAGAGCAGCATAGCCCCCTGGACAGACTGACCTCCACCCGGGAAAAAAGAAAAACTGAGTAATAAGCAATAAGAGCAATAAAGACACGCTGGAAAGAGGGTGGGGCGCCCTGAGCGCTGAAGATTGGGGGAAGGGAATCCTTCCCGGGACTGTAAATAAACAAGCTGGGCGGGCTAGAGAGGCTCTGGCGGGAGCAGGGGCGGGGCGCACACCCAGCAACCAGGAGCAGGGAAGCTTGTGAGAGTGCCGGAGGGAGGAAAACTCCACAGGAGAGGAGGGAAGACCCACTTCCCACGTGAGCTGTAAACAAACATGGCGGCTGGAAGGAGCAGCAGCACCGCCCAGTAAGCAGGAGCAGGAAAGCATGTGAAAGTGGCAGTGGGAGGAAAACTTCACAAGAGAGGGGGGAAGACCCACCTCCCACATGAACTGTAAATAAACATGCAGGCCTGACAACGCAGGTGCAGTGGCACCTTTCCCAGTGTTTGGAAAGGGGAAAGCCTGTAGCAGAGGCTCCCGCACAGGAGAAATCTGAACAAACAAAGCCTGCGGGGCCAGGTGAATGCTAAGATCACCCCAGAGATCTGCATAAACAATGCCTTCAGCAACAGCAGGCTGACAGCAGCGGGCAGGCAAGCCACAGCTGCAGATACCATTCTCAGAACTGTCTCCAGACTCTTTTTTTTCTTTTTCTCCCTACCTTTGATGAGAGAACAACCGAATTACACCTGCAAGTGGAAAAACTTATTGAAACTGTATTGCATTTGAACTTGGGAAACTAGGTGGGGTTTTGTGTGTGTGTGTGTGTGTGTGTGTGTGTGTGTGTGTGTGTGTGTGTAGTTTTGTTCTACTTTAAGCGTCCCCTTTGATGAGACAACTACAGAACAACATCTGAGGCACCATCTCCAGGATTGGAGACTGAGACAGACACCCAAATTATTAAGACAGAAATTTCATTGCATTTGAACTTAGAGGGTTTTTTGGTTTTTTGGTTTTTTTTTTAATTTTCTATTTTCCATTTTATTTTAATTCATTTTTAATATATAGATATTTCTTTCATTTACTTATTTTTTATTTTTATTCCCATCTTAATTTTTTTTTATTTTTGATTTTCAATCCTATCTCTGTCCCTCTAATGTCTGTTCAGCTTACTGTCAATTAGTACACTAACGCTCCCTGTTTATACCTTTGAAACTTTCTTGTCTGAAACCTTGTTCTGCTTTCTCCCTCTTGTCTGTGTATTTGTTTTCCCCTTTTCTTTAACTTCTTGCTTTCCATCTCCACTCACTCTTCCATTCTAAATATTACCATTGTTATTATTACAAGCTAGAAAATACTTAATTGCACACAGTACAGGAACAGTAACAACACCAAAGACAATGACAGGAAGACAAAAAAAACAGGGAAACCAGTTTCCCCACAGCAAAAAATTAGTACAGGAACCAGAGGGGAATGAAGAGAACAGAAACTCAGATCCAGACTCCAACAAAATGAAGATAAACTATGCCAAAGGACCCAATGAAGCCCACAAGAATAATTTAAAAGAAGACATACTACAAGTACTCAATGAGAATTTTATAGAGATGATACTGGGTAGGGTCAACCAAAATGTACAGGAGACACTCAAGAAATTCCAAGACAACAAAAATAGAGAATTTGAAAAAGCAAAAGAAGAAATAAAGGAAACCATAGAAGCACTGTATAAACACCAAAGTGAAAGAGAGAACAGGATGAATAAATAGATAAATGAACTCAGGACAAAAATACACAACATTAAAGAGGAAAACAGCCAGGATATGGAAAACCTCAGAAAAAAGAACGAAACATTACTGCAAAACAAAATGGAAGGCGAACCCAGAAGAATAGAACAAACAGAAGACAGAATCTCAGAACTTGAAGATGAAATGGTAATTAAAGGAAAAACTGAAGAACTATCAATTAAACAACTCAAGACCTGTGAAAAGAAAATGCAAGAACTCACTGACTCCATCAAAAGACCAAACTTGAGAATCATGGGCATCGAAGAAGGAGAAGAGGTATAAGCGAAGGGAATGCGTAATCTATTCAACAAAATAATAACTGAAAATTTCCCAAATCTAGAGAAAGATATTCCCATACAGATGCAAGAGGCCTCCAGGACATCAAACAGACCAGATCAAAATAGAACTAATCTACGACATATCATCATTAAAACAACAAGTTCAGAAACTAAGGAAAGAACATTGAAGGCTGTAAGAGAGAAAAAACAAGTAACATACAAAGGTAAACCCATCAAAATCACAGCAGACTTCTCAACAGAAACATTAAAAGCAAGAAGAGCGTGGGGTGAGATCTTCCGGGCACTGAATGAAAATAACTTCAACCCCAGGATACTCTACCCGGCAAAACTATCATTCAAAATAGATGGAGCAATAAAAGTCTTCCATGATAAGCAGAAACTAAAACAATATGTAACCACAAAGCCACCACTACAAAAGATTCTTCAAGGGATCCTGCACACAGAAAGTGAAACCCAACTTAACCATGAAAAGACAGGCAGCACCAAACCACAGGAAAAGAAAAAGCAAGACAGTAGAGAGTAACCTCAACTTAGGTATACACAATCAAACCTTCAAACAACTAAGACAACTAAATGACAGAAATCACCACATACCTATCAGTACTAATGCTTAATGTTAACGGACTTAATTCACCCATCAAAAGGCACCGCTTGATGAAATGGATTAAAAAGGAAGATCCAACAATTTGTTGCTTACAGGAGACTCATCTCACTGACAGAAATAAGCATAGGCTTAGGATGAAAGGCTGGAAGAAGATTTACCAAGCCAATGGCCCCCGAAAACAGGCAGGAGTAGCAATATTTATCTCTGACAAAGTAGACTTCAAACCTACATTGATCAAACAAGATAAAGAAGGACATTCCATACTAATAAAAGGGGAAATAGACCAAAAGGAAATAATAATCATCAATCTGTATGCACCCAATGTCAACGCACCCAATTTCATCAAACATACCCTGAAAGACCTAAAAGCATATATAAACGCCAACACAGTGGTTGTGGGAGACTTTAACACCCCATTATCATCAATAGATAGGTCATCCAAACAAAAAATCAATAAAGAAATCCAAGATCTAAGATATGCAATAGATCAAATGGACCTAGTTGATGTCTACAGAACATTTCATCCAACCTCTACACAATATACATTCTTCTCAGCAGCCCATGGAACCTTCTGCAAAATAGATCATATCCTAGGGCACAAAGCAAGTCTCAGCAAAAATAAGAAAATAGAAATTATACCGTGCATACTATGTGATCACAATGCAGTAAAAGTAGAACTCAACAACAAAAGTAAAGACAAAAAACATGCAAACAGCTGGAAACTAAATAACTCATTACTTAATGAAGAATGGATCATTGATGAAATAAAAGAGGAAATTAAAAAGTTCCTAGAAGTTAATGAAAATGAAAACACAACCTACCGGAACCTATGGGACACAGCTAAGGCAGTCCTTAGAGGAAAGTTTATAGCCATGAGTGCATATATTAAAAAGACTGAAAGATCCCAAATAAATGACCTAATGATACATCTCAAACTCCTAGAAAAACAAGAACAAGCAAATCCCAAAACAAATAGAAGGAGAGAAATAATAAAAATAAGAGCTGAAATCAATGAAATAGAAGCCAAAAAAACCATACAAAGAATTAATGAAGATTCCAAGATGGCGGCTAGAGGTAGGAAGCAGAAAGCGAGCCTCCTATAGTGAAATCTTGGAGAGACGCTGGAGACACACTTTGCAGGCATAATCACCGAGAAAAGGCATAACTTTGACTCCTCCACATCTCCAGCCAGCGCAGAGAATCTCCACTTCACGTTAAACGGAGAACCGAGGAGGCCCCCGGGCCGCCAGTGGCCGGCGCCCATACGGCTCGGGAAGACGCGGACCAGGTGAGCTTCGCGGTACCGCGGTTCCCCCACAGACAAGCCTGGGCCAGAGCAGCATAGCCCCCTGGACAGACTGACCTCCACCCGGGAAAAAAAGAGAAACTGAGTACCAAGCAATAAGAACAGTTAAGACACGCTGGAAAGAGGGTGGGGCGCCCTGAGCGCTGAAGATTGGGGGAAGGGAATCCTTCCCGGGACTGTAAAGAAACGAGCCGGGCGGGCCGGAGAGGCTCTGGCAGGAGCGGGGCGCCCAGCAACCAGGAGCGGGGACGCTTGTGAGAGGAGGGAAGACCCACTTCCCACGTGAACTGTAAATAAACACGCAGGCCTGACAACGCGGGGCAGTGTCGCCTTTCCCAGTGCTTGGAAAGGGAAAAGCCTGTAGCAGAGGCCCCCCTCCCCCGCACAGGAGAACTCTGAGCAAACAAAGCCTGTGGGACCAGGTGAGTGCTAAGCTCACCCCAGAGATCTGCATAAATAACGCCGCCAGCTACAGGCTGAGAGCAGCAGGCAGGCAAGACACAGTTGCAGATACCACTCTCAGAACTGCCTCCAGACGCTTTTTTTTCTTTTTCTCCCTACCTTTGATGAGAGAACAACCGAATTACACCTGCAAGCCGAAAAACTTACTGAAACTATTGCATTTGAACTGGGGACACTTGGTGGGGCTTTTTTTTTATATTTTTTCTTCTGTGTGTGTGTGAGTGTAGTTTTGTTCTACTTTATGCATCCCCTTTGATGAGACAACTACAGAACAACATCTGAGGCACCAACTCCAGGACTGGAGATTAAGACGGACATCCAAATTATTAAGACTGAAATTGCATTGCATATAAACTTGGAAGTTTTTTGGTTTTTTTTTTTTTTTTTAATTTCCTATTTTCCATTTTATTTTAATTCATTTTTATAAATAGATATTACTTTCATATACTTATTTTTTATTTTTTTTATCTTTGATTTTCAATCCTCTCTCTGTCACTCTATTGTCTGTTCAGCTTACTGTCGATTAGTACACTAACACTCCCTGTTTATACCTTTGAAACTCTCTTCTCTGATACCTTGTTCTGCTTTCTCCCTCTTGTCTGTATATTTGTTTTCCCCTTTTCTTTAACTTCTTGCTTTCCATCTCAGCTCACTCTTCCGTTCTCAATATTACCATTGTTATTATTACAAGCTAGAAAATACTTAATTACACACAGTACAGGGACAGTAACAACACCAAGGACAATGACAGGAAGACAGAAAAAACAAGGAAACCAGTTTCCCCACAGCAAAAAATTAGTACAGGAACCAGAGGGGAATGAAGAGAATAGAAACTCAGAGCCAGACTCCAACAAAATGAAGATAAACTATGCCAAAGGACCCAATGAAGCCTACAAGAATAATTTAAAAGAAGACATACTACAAGTACTCAATGAGAATTTTATAGAGATGATACTGGATAGGGTCAACCAAAATGTACAGGAGACACTCAAGAAATTCCAAGACAATAAAAATAGAGAATTTGAAAAAGCAAAAGAAGAAATAAAGGAAACCATAGAAGCACTGTATAAACACCAAAGTGAAAGAGAGAACACAATGAATAAATGGATAAATGAACTCAGGACAAAAATAGACAACAATAAAGAAGAAAACAGCCAGGATATGGAAAACCTCAGAAAAAAGAACGAAACAGAACTGCAAAACAAAACGGAAAGCCAATCCAGCAGAATAGAACAAACAGAAGACAGAATCTCAGAACTTGAAGATGAAATGGTAATTAAAGGAAAAACCGAAGAACTATTAATTAAACAACTCAAGACCTGTGAAAAGAAAATGCAAGAACTCACCGACTCCATCAAAAGACCAAACTTGAGAA
The DNA here is from genome assembly GCF_047511655.1 of Castor canadensis. Taxonomy (NCBI): domain Eukaryota; kingdom Metazoa; phylum Chordata; class Mammalia; order Rodentia; family Castoridae; genus Castor; species Castor canadensis. Next base: position 120,511,115 of record NC_133405.1, read on the forward strand.
TCATGGGCATCGAAGAAGGAGAAGAGGTGCAAGCGAAGGGAATGCGTAATATATTCAACAAAATAATAATGGAAAATTTCCCAAATCTAGAGAAAGATATTCCCATACAAATGCAAGAGGCCTCCAGGACACCAAACAGACCAGATCAAAATAGAACTACTCCACGACATATCATCATTAAAACAACAAGTTCAGAAACTAAGGAAAGAATATTGAAGGCTGCAAGAGAGAAAAAACAAGTAACATACAAAGGTAAACCCATCAAAATCACAGCAGACTTCTCAACAGAAACATTAAAAGCAAGAAGAGCGTGGGGTGAGATCTTCCGGGCACTGAATGAAAATAACTTCAACCCCAGGATACTCTACCCAGCAAAGCTATCATTCAAAATAGATGGAGCAATAAAAGTCTTCCATGATAAGCAGAAACTAAAACAATATGTGACCACAAAGCCACCATTACAAAAGATTCTGCAAGGGATCCTGCACACAGAAAGTGACACCCAACTTAACCATGAAAAGGCAGGCAGCACCAAACCACAGGATAAGAAAAAGCAAGACAGTAGAGAGTAACATCAAGTTAGGTACACACAATCAAACCTTCAAACAACTAAGATAACTAAATGGCAGGAATCACCACATACCTATCAGTACTAACACTTAATGTCAATGGACTTAATTCACCCATCAAAAGACACCGTTTGACAAAATGGATTAAAAAAGAAGATCCAACAATTTGTTGCTTACAGGAGACTCATCTCACCGACAGAAATAAGCATATGCTTAGGATGAAAGGCTGGAAGAAGATTTACCAAGCTAATGGCCCCCGAAAACAAGCAGGAGTAGCAATACTTATCTCTGACAAAGTAGACTTCAAACCTACATTGATCAAACGAGACAAAGAAGGACATTCCATACTAATAAAAGGGGAAATAGACCAAAAGGAAATAATAATCATCAATCTGTACGCACCCAATGTCAACGCACCCAATTTCATCAAACATACCCTGAAAGACCTAAAAGCATATATAAACGCCAACACAGTGGTTGTGGGAGACTTTAACACTCCATTATCATCAATAGATAGGTCATCCAAACAAAAACTCAATAAAGAAATCCAAGATCTAAAATATGCAATAGATCAAGTGGACCTAGTAGATGTCTATAGAACATTTCATCCAACCTCTACACAATATACATTCTTCTCAGCAGCCCATGGAACCTTCTCCAAAATAGATCATATCCTAGGGCACAAAGCAAGCCTCAGCAAATATAAGAAAATAGAAATAATACCGTGCATACTATCTGACCACAATGCAGTAAAAGTAGAACTCAACAACAAAAGTAAAGACAAAAAACATGCAAACAGCTGGAAACTAAATAACTCATTACTTAATGAAGAATGGATCATCGATGCAATAAAAGAGGAAATTAAAAAGTTCCTAGAAGTCAATGAAAATGAAAACACAACCTACCGGAACCTATGGGACACAGCTAAGGCAGTCTTGAGAGGAAAGTTTATAGCCATGAGTGCATATATTAAAAAGATTGAAAGATCCCAAATCAATGACCTAATGATACATCTCAAACTCCTAGAAAAACAAGAACAAGCAAATCCCAAAACAAATAGAAGGAGAGAAATAATAAAAATAAGAGCTGAAATCAACGAAATAGAAACCAAAAAAACCATACAAAGAATTAATGAAACAAAAAGTTGGTTCTTTGAAAAAATAAACAAGATCGATAGACCCCTGGCAAACCTGACTAAAATGAGGAGAGAAAAAACCCAAATTAGTAGAATCAGGAATGCAAAAGGGGAGATAACAACAAACACCATGGAAGTCCAGGAAATCATCAGAGACTACTTTGAGAACCTATATTCAAATAAATTTGAAAATCTAAAAGAAATGGACAGATTTCTAGATACATATGATCATCCAAAACTGAACCAAGAGGAAATTAATCACCTGAATAGACCTATAACACAAAATGAAATTGAAGCAGCAATCAAGAGTCTCCCCAAAAAGAAAAGCCCAGGACCTGATGGATTCTCTGCTGAATTCTATCAGACCTTTAAAGAAGAACTGATACCAACCCTCCTTAAACTGTTCCATGAAATAGAAAGGGAAGGAAAACTGCCAAACACATTTTATGAAGCCAGTATTACACTTATCCCAAAACCAGGCAAAGACACCTCCAAAAAGGAGAACTATAGGCCAATCTCCTTAATGAACATTGATGCAAAAATCCTCAACAAAATAATGGCAAACCGAATTCAGCAACACATCAAAAAGATTATCCACCACGACCAGGTAGGCTTCATCCCAGGGATGCAGGGGTGGTTCAACATACGAAAATCAATAAATGTAATAAACCACATTAACAGAAGCAAAGACAAAAACCACTTGATCATCTCAATAGATGCAGAAAAAGCCTTTGATAAGATCCAACATCATTTCATGATAAAAGCTCTAAGAAAACTAGGAATAAAAGGAAAGTTCCTCAACATTATAAAAGCTATATATGACAAACCTACAGCCAGCATTATACTTAACGGAGAAAAATTAAAACCGTACCCTCTAAAATCAGGAACCAGACAAGGATGCCCACTATCTCCACTCCTATTCAACATAGTACTGGAATTCCTAGCCAGAGCAATTAGGCAAGAAGAAGGAATAAAAGGAATACAAATAGGTAAAGAAACTGTCAAAATATCCCTATTTGCAGACGACATGATCCTATACCTTAAAGACCCAAAAAACTCTACTCAGAAGCTTCTAGACATCATCAATAGCTATAGCAAAGTAGCAGGATATAAAATCAACATAGAAAAATCATTAGCATTTCTATACACTAACAATGAGCAAACGGAAAAAGAATGTATGAAAACAATTCCATTTACAATAGCCTCAAAAAAAATCAAATACCTAGGTGTAAACCTAACAAAAGATGTGAAAGACCTCTACAAGGAAAACTATACACTTCTGAAGAAAGAGATTGAGGAAGACTATAGAAAGTGGAGAGATCTCCCATGCTCATGGATTGGTAGAATCAACATAGTAAAAATGTCGATACTCCCCAAAGTAATCTACATGTTTAATGCAATTCCCATCAAAATTCCAATGACATTCATTAAAGAGATTGAAAAATCTACTGTGAAATTTATATGGAAACACAAGAGGCCACGAATAGCCAAGGCAATACTCAGTCAAAAGAACAATGCAGGAGGTATCACAATACCTGACTTCAAACTATATTACAAAGCAATAACAATAAAAACAGCATGGTACTGGCACAAAAACAGACATGAAGACCAGTGGAACAGAATAGAGGATCCAGATATGAAGCCACACAACTATGAGCAACTTATCTTTGACAAAGGAGCTAAAAATATACGATGGAGAAATAGCAGCCTCTTCAACAAAAACTGCTGGGAAAACTGGTTAGCAGTCTGCAAAAAACTGAAACTAGATCCATGTATATCACCCTATACCAAGATTAACTCAAAATGGTTTGAGGATCTTAATATCAGACCCCAAACTCTTAAGTTGATACAAGAAAGAGTAGGAAATACTCTGGAGTTAGTAGGTATAGGTAAGAACTTTCTCAATGAAACCCCAGCAGCACAGCAACTAAGAGATAGCATAGATAAATGGGACCTCATAAAACTAAAAAGCTTCTGTTCATCAAAAGAAATGGTCTCTAAACTGAAGAGAACAACCACAGAGTGGGAGAAAATATTTGCCAATTATACATCAGACAAAGGACTGATAACCAGAATATACAGGGAACTTAAAAAACTAAATTCTCCCAAAACTAATGAACCAATAAAGAAATGGGCATGTGAACTAAACAGAACTTTCTCAAAAGAAGAAATTCAAATGGCCAGAAAACACATGAAAAAATGCTCACCATCTCTAGCAATAAAGGAAATGCAAATTAAAACCACACTAAGATTCCACCTCACCCCTGTTAGAATAGCCATCATCAGCAACACCACCAACAACAGGTGTTGGCGAGGATGCGGGGAAAAAGGAACCCTTTTACACTGTTGGTGGGAATGTAGACTAGTACAACCACTCTGGAAAAAAATTTGGAGGCTACTTAAAAAGATGGACATCGATCTACCATTTGATCCAGCAATACCACTCTTGGGGATATACCCAAAAGACTGTTACTCCAGAGGCACCTGCACATCCATGTTTATTGCGGCACTATTCACAATAGCCAAGTTATGGAAACAGCCAAGATGTCCCAGCACTGACGAATGGATTAAGAAAATGTGGTATCTATACACAATGGAATTTTATGCAGCCATGAAGAAGAACGAAATGTTATCATTCGCTGGTAAATGGATGGAATTGGAGAACATCATTCTGAGTGAGGTTAGCCTGGCTCAAAAGACCAAAAATCGTATGTTCTCCCTCATATGTGGACATTAGATCAAGGGCAAACACAACAAGGGGATTGGACTATGAGCACATGATAAAAGCGAGAGCACACAAGGGAGGGGTGAGGATAGGTAAGACACCTAAAAAACTAGCTAGCATTTGTTGCCCTTAACGCAGAGAAACTAAAGCAGATACCTTAAAGCAACTGAGGCCAATAGGAAAAGGGGACCAGGAACTAGAGAAAAGGTTAGATCAAAAAGAATTAACCTAGAAGGTAACACCCACACACAGGAAATCAATGTGAGTCAACGCCCTGTATAGCTATCCTTATCTCAACCAGCAAAACCCCTTGTTCCTTCCTATTATTGCTTATACTCTCTCTACAACAAAATTAGAGATAAGGGCAAAATAGTTTCTGCTGGGTATTGAGGGGGGGAGCGGGAGGGGGTGGAGTGGGTGGTAAGGGAGGGGGTGGGGGCAGGGGGGAGAAATGAACCAAGCCTTGTATGCACATATGAATAATAAAAGAAAAATGAAAAAAAAAAAAAAAAAGAATTTAAAAAAAAAAAAAAAAGAATTAATGAAACAAAAAGTTGGTTCTTTGAAAAAATAAACAAGATCGACAGACCCCTGGCAAACCTGACTAAAATGAGGAGAGAAAAAACCCAAATTAGTAGAATCAGGAATGCAAAAGGGGAAATAACAACAAACACCATGGAAGTCCAGGAAATCATCAGAGACTACTTTGAGAACCTATATTCAAAATAATTTGAAAATTTTAAAGAAATGGACAGATTTCTAGATACATATGATCATCCAAAACTGAACCAGAGGAAATTAATCACCTGAATAGACCTATAACACAAAATGAAATTGAAGCAGCAATCAAGAGTCTCCCCAAAAAGAAAAGTCCAGGACCTGATGGATTCTCTGCTGAATTCTATCAGACCTTTAAAGAAGAACTGATACCAACCCTCCTTAAACTGTTCCACTAAATAATAAGGGAAGGAAAACTGCCAAACACATTTTATGAAGCCAGTATTACACTTATCCCAAAACCAGGCAAAGACACCTCCAAAAAAGAGAACTATAGGCCAATCTCCTTTATGAACATTGACGCAAAAATCCTCAACAAAATAATGGCAAACCGAATTCAACAGCACATCAAAAAGATCATTCACCACGACCAAGTAGCCTTCATCCCAGGGATGCAGGGGTGGTTCAACATATGAAAATCAATAAATGTAATAAACCACATTAACAGAAGCAAAGACAAAAACCATTTGATCATCTCAATAGATGAAGAAAAAGCCTTTGATAAGATCCAACATCATTTCATGATAAAAGCTCTAAGAAAACTAGGAATAGAAGGAAAGTACCTCAACATTATAAAAGCTATATATGACAAACCTACAGCCAGCATTATACTTAATGGAGAAAAACTGAAACCATTCCCTCTAAAATCAGGAACCAGACAAGGATGCCCACTATCTCCACTCCTATTCAACATAGTACTGGAATTCCTACCCAGAGCAATTAGGCAAGAAGAAGGAATAAAAGGAATACAAATAGGTAAAGAAACTGTCAAAATATCCCTATTTGCAGACGACATGATCCTATATCTTAAAGACGCAAAAAACTCTACTCAGAAGCTTCTAGACATCATCAATAGCTATAGCAAGGTAACAGGATATAAAATCAACATAGAAAAATCATTAGCATTTCTCCACACTAACAATGGGCAAACTGAAAAAGAATGTATGAAAACAATTCCATTTACAATAGCCTCAAACAAAATCAAATACCTAGGTGTAAACCTAACAAAAGATGTGAAAGACCTCTACAAGGAAAACTATACACTTCTGAAGAAAGAGATTGAGGAAGACTATAGAAAGTGGAGAGATCTCCCATGCTCATGGATTGGTAGAATCAACATAGTAAAAATGTCGATACTCCAAAAAGTAATCTACATGTTTAATGCAATTCCCATCAAAATTCCAATGACATTCATTAAAGACATTGAAAAATCTACTGTTAAATTTATATGGAAACACAAGAGGCCACGAATAGCCAAGGCAATACTCAGTCAAAAGAACAATGCAGGAGGTATCACGATACCTGACTTCAAACTATATTACAAAGCAATAACAATAAAAACAGCATGGTACTGGCACAAAAACAGACATGAAGACCAGAGGAACAGAATAGAGGACCCAGATATGAAGCCACACAACTATAACCAACTTGTCCTAGACAAAGGAGCTAAAAATATACGATGGAGAAATAGCAGCCTCTTCAACAAAAACTGCTGGGAAAACTGGTTAGCAGTCTGCAAAAAACTGAAACTAGATCCATGTATATCACCCTATACCAAGATTAAGTCAAAATGGATCAAGGATATTAATATCAGACCACAAACTCTAAAGTTGATACAGGAAACAGTAGGAAATACTTTGGAGTTAGTAGGTGTAGGTAAGAACTTTCTCAATGAAACCCCAGCAGCACAGCAACTAAGAGATAGCATAGATAAATGGGACCTCATAAAGCTAAAAAGCTTCTGTTCATCAAAAGAAATGGTCCCTAAACTGAAGAGAACACCCACAGAGTGGGAGAAAATATTTGCCAACTACACATCAGACAAAGGACTGATAACCAGAATATATAGGGAACTTAAAAAACTAAATTCTCCCAAAACTAATGAACCAATAAAGAAATGGGCAAGTGAACTAAACAGAACTTTCTCAAAAGAAGAAATTCAAATGGCCAAAAAAGACATGAAAAAATGCTCACCATCCCTAGCAATAAAGGAAATGCAAATTAAAATCATGCTAAGATTCCACCTCACCCCTGTTAGAATAGCCATCATCAGCAACACCACCACCAACAGGTGTTGGCGAGGATGCGGGGAAAAAGGAACCCTCTTACACTGTTGGTGGGAATGTAAACTAGTACAACCACTCTGAAAAAAAATTTGGAGGCTACTTAAAAAGCTAGACATTGATCTACCATTTGATCCAGCAATACCACTCTTGGGGATATACCCAAAAGACTGTTACTCCAGAGGCACCTGCACATCCATGTTTATTGCGGCACTATTCACAATAGCCAAGTTATGGAAACAGCCAAGATGCCCCACCACTGACGAATGGATTAAGAAAATGTGGTACCTATACACAATGGAATTTTATGCAGCCATGAAGAAGAACGAAATGTTATTATTCGCAGGTAAATGGATGGAATTGGAGAACATCATTCTGAGTGAGGTTAGCCTGGCCCAAAAGACCAAAAATCGTATGTTCTCCCTCATATGTGGACATTAGATCAAGGGCAAACACAACAAGGGGATTGGACTATGAGCACATGATAAAAACGGGAGCACACAAGGAAGGGGTGAGGATAGGTAAGACACCTAAAAAACTACCTAGCATTTGTTGCCCTTAATGCAGAGAAACCTAAGCAGATATCTTAAAAGCAACTGAGGCCAATAGGAAAAGGGGACCAGGAACTAGAGAAAAGGTTAGATCAAAAAGAATTAACCTAGAAGGTAACACCCACGCACAGGAAATCAATGTGAGTCAATGCCCTGTATAGCTATCCTTATCTCAACCAGCAAAACCCCTTGTTCCTTCCTATTATTGCTTATACTCTCTCTACAACAAAATTAGAGATAAGGGCAAAATAGTTTCTGCTGGGTATTGAGGGGGGGAGAGGGAGGGTGTGGAGTGGGTGGTAAGGGAGGGGGTGGGGGCAGGGGGGAGAAATGAACCAAGCCTTGTATGCACATATGAATAATAAAAGAAAAAAATGGCAATACTATGAGATAATGTTAACTGCCTTTACTAGAATTTGGTTACATATCCTCCAAAAACTACACAGATCAGCAAGAAGAAAACAGAAAACCACAAAAATGTTATACTGTAATTATAATTAGGTGAGAAATTAGTTTAGATTTCAAATTACCTGTATGTAAAGCAACAATAGCACTAATTTCCAGCAAAGCCATCTTCCAAGCTTCCCCAACAAGCATTTTCAGAAAGCAGGGTGATCCAGAAAACCCATGGAGAAGAGAGAAGAAAAAAATAAAGGACTTAATATTGAGCAAAAATCATTCTCAGAAAGATAAAGTTCACCAAATTATAAGAGAGAACCAGAGAAAGATCGAGAGAGAGACACCACATGGGTTATAACAGTGCCTGCAGGTAAGGGACTGAAAAATTCATGGGACATAAGGTTGTTGTCTCAGAAAGTCAATGCTTCTAGGAGAGAAGAGTAAAACTGAAATGAGAAATATCCTTTGAAGAAGAGGTTTAAAAAAAAGTCAAATTCAGAATTCTGCAGGACAAAAAACTGAAAATGGCACAAAATCCTTGCCAACCTCCCCCAAAAAGCTATCCATTAAATAAACTGCATTTTCCTATACTGAGAGATGAGGGCACTCTTAAACCATGAACCTTGTAAATTGCTTCACACTGGCAAACCTGACCATGAACTATGTATGTAAAATGTACACAAGTAGTTTCATCTGTTCAAAGATATTAAGAAGCAATTCAGATTCAAGCCAAAATATTTTAACTGATGAAAATTCTCTCTTAAAAATACAAGCTTGCTGGCAGAATGGGCTCAAACTTTGAAAGCTGACAGATCTGAGTGACTGTGTCCACAAGCTATGTGACAAGGAGTAACTTATGTAATTTCTCTGAACAATAATTTTTTTCATCCATAAGAATTAATATGTTCTATCTAATGAGTATATTGTGAGACTTGAACTAATCTGTATTGTAAATTCCTATTCTAGTAAGCACTCAATAATTAGCTCCTTACTTTCCCTTCCCAAACCAAACTGAAAATTATTAATTTCAGATTTTGAAGTACTATCTACAGCTAGCTAACTCATTGTTTGGATTTTTTTCTCAAACATCTTAAATGTGTTCCTGGTAGAAAGGATTATTTTTATAATCATATCATTACATGGTTACTGTTTTCCTAGAATGACAGACAATCCATTATTGAGTTAAGCTTGAACCAAGACACAGAGTATATTAATTACTGTAGAATTTCCAGGGACTCTTTATCTTGATTGTTGTAGTTTTTATCATTATGAGGTTTTAATTTGGGGCCAGGGTCAGAACATTCAGCCATTATTTAGAAAGTAAATCTACAAATGTTTTCACTTATTTAAAAACACATATGTGTCAACAGTAATAATTTCTACTCCAAAATATTGTTACTTTTACCTTAAACAATTGTTTGTGAAACTTGGGGATATGAGTTAGTAACAAAACTAGTTTGATCATTCTTTGGATCTAAAGGTTCTATATTTCTTTATAATGATCTTTATGTGAACAGCTATATCATCAATATTACTTAAAGGAAACAGGAATAGAAGTAATACTATTATCCAAGTTATTCTCATAAAGATATCTTTGCCCTGTTTGGACTAGGATAATAAGGAAGAATAACCAATAATTAAGGATACTTTACTCTGTCTAAACATTATGAGTTTGTAGCATTGAATATGGGATGACTTTCCCCTTGATGAAAGACTGATGAAGATTGGGTCAGGCTGAAAAATGGTATCCTGGAACCAAAATACAACATCAGCCACTCAAGACAGATTTCAAGCAAGTGAAGTGAGACACCTCTTCTTTTTTCATTTCAGTTTTCCCTCCTACTATGCCAGCTTCCCACTCCCTGCTTAGCCTCCTCTCTTCATTGAATTTCATACCAATGATGACACCAAATTACTGTTTTCAGTGCTATTTGCATTTGCAATAAGATTTTTAAAACAGAAACATCTTCAGGATTAAAGAAAAAAATTTAAACAATGGGATTTTGGTTGTCTACAAGATGGGTTGGGGAGGTACAGCAATCAGGGTTCCTGGGGAACCTTTGGATCACTCTGCCTGTGCAGTTGCCTGTTCTGCCCACACACAGAGCCAGCCTGACAGAACAGGTCAGATTGCCCACTCAGAATGGAATGAAAGAAGCTGACACCAATGTCATGAAAGTAGATGCCAAGATCTATAGCCTAGAAGGGAAATAAATAGAACTTAAGAATGAAAAAACAAAAATACAAGCTTGCAAAAGAAGGCAACGAACACAATGCTAAAAGTACCACTGAAAGGGTTCATGGGTACCATGGAAAATTGACCCAGAATGATCAACTCCAAGATATATCCTAGTCGAACTATCATTACAAATTTTTTAACTGCAAGGGTAAATTTGCTATTCAAAAACAAAACAACTTAGTAGTGTATACTATTGATGAAATTGTAAGAAACAGACCTCATCTTCCCAAGGCTAGGATCCTTTTAGTCTTTTATGTGTCAATCCTGATGTTAAATCCTCAAAAGTATACTTCCTTTACTACCCAGTCCACTCAAAATGTCCTGTCAATTTGTTTACTTCCTTGTTTCAGCCCCTGTCCCAGAAAATAAGGTCACTGGAAGCAGGGATCCAATTGGACTTATTAGATACTACATCCTCATAATAAATGCTCAACAACTGTACAGGAGTTAAAATGATGAAAGTTTAAACTCTTTAAAGAATAAAAACATTATATAACTAAGGTATGACAACTTTAGAAGACAGTATCTATAAATTCTAAAAGTATGGATTCTCTCAATTCTAAAGGTAGTTTGATATATCAGTATTTCTTAAGATATAAAAATATAGCAGGAGTGAATTTCTAGTTTGTATAGGTTACCTTTAATGAATCCTTTTTTAACTTATAATTACTTTTTCTTACCAAGCAGTCATGATATATTGTAATTATAAGTCTTGAGAACCACATATCACTGCATCTTTAGAAAACACATAGCAAGGTTATCTCTGGGTGGTGAAATTATAGACTTTGTTTTGTTTTTTTCTTGGGATTTTTGGCATTAAGTGTGAGTTATTTTGTAGTTAAAAAAAGAATAAATGTTATATTTTTAAAGGGTGAAAAAAGAGATATACATTAGGAAGGAGCAAGAAGATTATTTTTATGTGAATACTTTTTTATCCCAGTCTACCAGCCCAAGCAGCATAACCGGAAAGAAAAAAGCTAAGTGTTGCCTGTCAGTTGCTCAATTCAATTCAACACATACAGCTTTTGTTTTTTGTTTTGTTCCAAATGCTGACATTTGTATTTCCGTGTCATGTCATCCTGATCTGATCTAGGTGGACATATGGGAAATCTAAGTGTATTAAAAATAAATTTCACTTTTGAATACATACACAAGAGTGATGCTTTCCAAACTGGCAGAATCAAGTTTACAACTTGGGTACTTGCTAAAAACACATATTCCTGACTCTCATCACAGAATTCCAATTGGAACCTCTAAGATCAATCTCTTTTGGGAAATATGAAGCTATGACCTGCCTCAAGCTTGCTCCTAGCCCCTATCAACCTCAAAAACCCTGAGAAATTCAGGGTTTTTTAAGAGCCTGTATTTTTCTCCAAACACCAGAGCCCCAAACTTGTCAAATGGTATCAACACAGCCAATGCCAAAAGGAAAATAGATATGAACAGAGACACTGAGCTCATCACACTAGAAAATTCATCACATATGTCAGGAAAGTGATGTTTACACATTTTATTTTTATCTGAGTCCCTTAAAATGGTTGTTTGAGTATTTGGTAATATTTCCTGTAAGCATTTAGAGCCTTTAGGATTCCTTAACAAATCAATATTATTTTCTCAATAGCCCTAGGAGAGAATAAAAAATGTGATCAGTTATCAACAGAGCCTTCTGTCACAGTGATATTGTCTTCCCAAATATCTACTAGCAAAGAGAGTGCTTCCAAATGCTCATCAATTCATCTGTTACAGGAACTGCTCAGGAAAAGGAAAAGGCTGGGCTTGCCCATTTCTCCTTGCTGCCATTACACATTCTTTGAAACCCATGTGTTTGCATGTGCCCTGAAAGAAAACTAATGAATTCTATTTCCTCCACTGACGGCAATCCGAGCTGAGCACAGGCGGCAGTGATGCAATTGGCATTTAATTCATCATGCCCACAGTTCTGCACCTGTGCCACTTCCAGCAGCAATGAGGCAGTGTAACATAACACTTTGCTCATCCACATCCCCAGGGATGAGAGAGAATACATACCAAGGAAAACAAATTCATAATGCAAATATTTATACTCAAATCAATATGTAGAGTTTAGGCAAACCATTTCTTAACACATTGTATTTTATTACAATATTTAGCCAATATTATATAAATATCTTTACCTTGTATGTTCAGCAGAAGGATAAAATTTCTTTAGGAGCTTCTCTTTTTCTGGCTACCAGTGGCTTAAAGGCCAAAGCAGATGGAATATCAGGGTTTCTCTGCCTGCTTCTAGGATTTAACCAGAGGCACCCAACTCAGCTTGGATTCACTAATCTGTTCTATTTTGTTTGAGACAGTAATTAAATAGACTGTTCTTCATTGATTACTTCTAGCCCACAACATCTCAAATAGTGCAACAAACTGTCTACCCCAGCCATGTCTCTAAAATAGAGTCCAAAAGGATGGATTTTTAAGACTACCAGGTCTCAGTCACTCCCTATTCCAGTTATTCTTGCCCACATCTCACCTCCCTAGCCAGTGAAAACACCTGGACCTCTCACAGATTCATAAACCACTTTACCCCACAGCATGGCTAGGCCTCCCTTTCCTATACTCTGCTCCTCCTCTCCTCTAACTCAATCATATCAGTTAAAGTGGGGAACAAAAATTTACTCAAGAATTAAAGTTAGTCATAAACTCAAAAGAAACAGTATCATTTTACTCAGGACAGAAACCAAATCAGTAATTTTGAACAATGGAAAATGTAATATCAAATATTGTTAACTAGCAAAAGATTATTACTAAAGTGACAAAATAAAACTCTAAGGAATACAGGAATAGTAAATGTAGGGACCAGATATTCCCTCTAGGTCTGTAGGTGATTATCCAAGACTGAACTTTTGTTCCCTTCAGAGAAGTTTTGACAGTAGCCCACTGGATAGTGGAGAAATCACAGGGGTGTCATAGGCAGAACTGGTTCACAGGCTGTGAGTTAGAACCCACTCACTAGCACCCTGGAGAAACACCCTGGAAAATGAGGACCATTGAGTCTCTCATACACCACTGGCAACAATATGAGGACAACAAAAAGTAAGCACCCCAACAACCAGCAAGACAATCTCCTGCCTCTGTTACACCTTGAAATATACCTACAGTGCCCTCTACTGACAATGTTTAATATTGTGCCATCTGGGGAAAGAAATGTTTACAAGATCAAAAAAAGGGTATACCTTCTCACTACTCCTATTCAATACCACATCAAATGTCCTAGATAATAAGTAAATAAAATGCATACATATTGGGGCAAAAAATAAAAGTCTTTGTTCTCATATGACATATTTTTCTATGTAGAAAACCCCAAAATATCAACTCAAAAGCAACATCCCTCCCAAAAAAAAACCTCCTGGAAAATTATATGAAGGTGCAAGTTACCACATTAATATGGAAAAAACAATTTCTTTCCTCTATATCACAATAAAAAATTGGAATTTGAAATTCAAAACATAAGAGCATTTATATTAGTACCTAAAAATTAAATACTTAGGCTTAAGTCTAACAAAATATATATGGGATCCAAATAAGGCAAACTATAAAACTCTGATGAACCAAGTCAAGGACAATGTAAATAAATAGAGATATTCCATGTTCATGGATAGAAAGACTCACTATCGTCCAGATGTCTGTTCTGCCCAACTTAATCTACAGATTCAACACCAACCAAATCAAAATCCCAGCAAGTTACTTGGTAGATACTGGTAAACTGATTCTAACATTTATATAGAGAAGCAAAAGAAACAGAAGAGCTCATGAAATATTGAAGAAAAAGGAAGTTGGAGTACTGACACAACCCTACTTCAACAGTTACTGTAAATCTACAGCAATATTGTCTGATATTGGTGAAAGAACAGATAGAAATCAGAAGATTGGACTATTGAACTAGAGAAATACACCTATACAAGTATAGTCAACTGATCTGTGGCAAAGGAGAAAAGGTTATTCAATGGAGAAAAGATAGTCCTGTTCCCAATCAACAGTGCTAAAACAATTAGATTTACACATGCAAGAAAATAAATCTATATCCTGACTTTACACCTTTCAAAAATTAACTCAAAATGGATCATAGCCCTAAATTACAAAATAAAAAAAGAGTTAAATTTCTAGAAGATAATATATTTAAAAATCTAGGTGACCTTGGGTTTGGAAAAGAGTTTTAAATACAATACTAAAAGTATGATTCATGAAAGAAAAAATTGGTAAGTTAGACTTCATTAAAATTTAAGTCCAACCTGGTCAAGAGTGAGTAGCAGTCTCTGTCCAGTGACAGCTTTACATAAGCCTTCAAATGTCCTTTCAGCCAAGGTGAGTGATAATCCAGACTTATCAGAAGTGTGGAAATTTGACAGATCAAATCTGAAGAAAATTAATACTGAAGAAAAATACTCTTCCTACAAGGAAACCATCTAGCAGGAGAAAGAGTACATTCAAACATCCTAAAATGGAGATCAATCAAGAGCAAAATTCAGTGCTGCCTAAAAGTCATGGTTTTGGGCTTGTTTTTATAAGACAATGTGTTGGTAGAGACTTGAGCCATCTACTAATGGCTTCTCACCTAAACTCTCAGTCTCAGAGGTCAGCAGAAGCCAATGTTCCCTTAAAATTCATTTTTAAACCTCCCATTGGTGCATAAATTCCAGATGGCAAATGCTGTCCATAAGCTCCCCACTGATGACCATTGTCTGCCTGGTCCTATTGTCCCCTACAGAGCAAGCCAGTTTTTACTGCAATGGGTGCCTCCATTGTTTCATAATCTTTATGAAGTTGCATGCTTTTGCAACTTCTCACAGTTTATTCTCATTTCTAATGTAGCAATAAAATAACAAATACATAGTCATTATCTTGAAAATTTTTTAAACCTCGGCAAAAGATACTGTGATGAGAATGAAAAGATAAGTCATAGACTGTGAGGGAATGCTTACAACATACATATCCGACAAGGATATCTATGTATGTGTGTTTATACAAGTATACATATAATGTGACAAAGATATATATAATATGCAAATATATTATATGCAAATAATATATATGCATATATAATATGCAAATAACTCTTAAACTCAACAGCAAGAAAACAAATAGCCCAATATTTACATGGACAAAATATCTGAACAGACTCCTAACTAAAATGATATATAAATGGCAAAAAATCATATGAAAGGGTGTTCAATATCACATATCATTAAGGAATTATGTTCAAATGAGATACCAGTACATACCTATTAGAATGGCTAAAATTCAGAACGCTGACAAAACCAAATACTGACAAGGATGTGAAGGAAAAGGAATTCAAATTCATTGCTAGTGGGAATGAAAAATAATGCAGTCACTTTGGAAAACAGTGTGGCAGTTTCTTACAAAGGTAAACAATCTTACTGCATGATCTGGCAATCACGCTCATTGTTCAAAAACTTGTGTCTATATAAACACCTGCACATAAATGTTTATAGCAGCTTTATTAACAACTGTCAAAATTTGGAAGCAACCAATATTCTTCTGCTAGGTGAATGTATAAACAAACTGTGGTATATCCATGCAATGAAATATTCTTCAGTAATTTAAAAAAATGAAATATGAAGCCATGAAGCCTTTTTGCAGCACTGGGAATTGAACTCAGGGCCGCATACATGCTAGGCAAGCACTCTGCCTCTGAGCTATATTCCTAGCTCTAGACATAGAGAAACTTTGATGCATATCACTAAGTAGGCAAAGAAGGCAGTCTGAAAGGTTATATATTATGATTCCAAATATATGAAGTTCTAGAAAAGGCAAAACCATAAAAACAGCAAATAATTTTTTTAAAGCAGTGGTTGTCCAGAGTACAAGCAAGAGGGGAAAAGAAGGATGGATGAATAGTAGGACAACAGGGAATTTTTAGGGCAACAAAATTATTTTGTATGAAACTGTAATGGTGGATATATGATATTATGCATTTGTCAAAATCCAATTAATTGCACAACACCAAGAGTGAACCCAAATGTAAACCATGGACTTTAGTTAGTAGTATTTCAACATTGGTACATTTATTATAGCAAATATATCCACCAATGAGAAACAACAATAATCATAGGGGAAACTGTGGTGGAGGAAGAATACATAGGAAATCTCCACTTTCTGTTCAGTTTTTCTATAAACCTAAAACTGCTCTATGAAATGGTCTATATGATCACAATATGTTATAATCATGAATGAAAATGTCACAATGAAAGCTACTATTTTGTACAAATCATATATACTAATAAAAAAGAAAAAATCTAATTTTTTATGAAGTAGGCAAAGAAAGGATTCAGAATTGAGAGTCAATAAATTGATAACTGTCACAAAGTTCATCTGGGTTGTATGACTGCTCATAAAGTTAATAGAATCTGAGAATATGATATCAAGAAAGGGAATAGTTACAGTGTACTCTTATATGGTCAGACAATAACAGTAGTATTATAGCCAGCTTACATAGGACTTGGCCTACTAGAAGGTAGGTGGAAGTCTGAAAACTCTAGCCTGTTAGGGAATTTGAGGAAATTGAGATGTTTAACGTGGGAAAAAGGATATTAAGTTATCTTCAAATAATAGAAAAGTTATACCCTGTAGAGATAATAAATTTGTTCTATATTTCTTTAGAGGTCAGAACAAGGTTCCATGGAAGTTACAGTGAATAAAACCTAACATTTAGAATTGCCCAAACATCAGGCAGGTTGACTAGGAAAGAGAGATTAAACTTAGTATGAAAGATCATTTACTTGTAAACTAGTACAACCACTCTGGAAAAAAATTTGGAGGCTACTTAAAAAGCTAGACATTGATCTACCATTTGATCCAGCAATACCACTCTTGGGGATATACCCAAAAGACTGTGACACAGGTTATTCCAGAGGAACCTGCACACCCATGTTTACTGCAGCACTATTCACAATAGCCAAGTTATGGAAACAGCCAAGATGCCCCACCACTGACGAATGGATTAAGAAAATGTGGTATCTATACACAATGGAATTTTATGCAGCCATGAAGAAGAACAAAATGTTATCATTCGCTGGTAAATGGATGGAATTGGAGAACATCATTCTGAGTGAGGTTAGCCTGGCCCAAAAGACCAAAAATCGTTTGTTCTCCCTCATATGTGGACATTAGATCAAGGGCAAACACAACAATGGGATTGGACTTTGAGCACATGATAAAAGCAAGAGCACACAAGGGAGGGGTGAGGATAGGTAAGACACCTAAAAAACTAGCTAGCATTTGTTGCCCTCAATGCAGAGAAACTAAAGCAGATACCTTAAAAGCAACTGAGGCCAATAGGAAAAGGAGACCAGGAACTAGAGAAAAGGTGAGATCAAAAAGAATTAACCTAGAAGGTAACACACACGCACAGGAAATCAATGTGAGTCAATGCCCTGTATAGCTATCCTTATCTCAACCAGCAAAAACCCTTGTTCCTTCCTATTATTGCTTATACTCTCTCTACAACAAAATTAGAAATAAGGGCAAAATAGTTTCTGCTGGGTATTGAGGGGGTGGGGGGAGAGGGAGGGGGGCGGAGTAGGTGGTAAGGGAGGGGGTGGGGGCAGGGGGGAGAAATGACCCAAGCCTTGTATGCACATATGAATAATAAAAGAAAAAAAAAAGAAAGATCATTTACTGGAATAATTGTAGAAAGGACTTCTATAAGATTTTCTGGAAAAAGAGACAAAGTTGAACTAAATCTAAATGATTTCTAAGGTCCCTTTCAATTCAAAGTCTATGAAAGAGAGAAAGGTCACATAAGGCTTTGAAAGATAAGCAAGCGTTAAGCCTACTGTGAAAAAAGCAGAGGTAAGATACATGTTACACAAACTATGTTGAAGCAGTAAAATGTAGCATTGTTAAAGTTATGCTTCCAAGGCCAGATATGGTGGCCACACCTGGATTCCCAGCTATGTGGGAGGCAGAGATGGGAGGATCATGATTCAAGGCTAGCCTGGGCAAATATCTTAGTGATACCAAGACCATATCTCCAAAACTAAATTGGGCATGGTGATACACACTTGTAATCCTAGCTACACAGAAGGCAGAAGTAGGAGGATCCTAGTCTGAGGTTGGCCCTGGGCAAAAGCAAAACCCTACTTGAAAAATAAACTAATGCAAAAAGGGCTGGGGGCATGATTCAAGTGGTAGAGTGCCAAGTTCAAGGCTTTGAGTTCAAACCCCAGTACTGCCAAAACAAAAAAATTGTGTGATTCCTTACAGTGTTGTATGCATAATGGGGGCCTAGTAACAACTTGGAGATTATTAAATTTGGTTTAAAAGGTATATTTTCAATGTTGTGAAGAATCCTGAATAAATTTAGCCTATTAAAATTCCACCCTTCCTAGACTACAAGGAAAAGGAGTGAAATCACGAAACAGGTAGGAGAAATGTGATCCAGAAAAAGGGAGTATCTCTGAAGGCAAGAGAAATAGTTCCAGAATAAATGAGTGGTTACAAGTAGCAGATATAATTAGAGAGTTTAGGTAACATGAAGACTGAAAAATGTTCCTTGGACTTGATAGTTAGGAAGTAGATATTAATGTTCAGTAGTTGGTGGTGAAAGTCAGAGTTTTGAAAACCAAGGCAGTGCACTTTGCCTTTAAGGCAAGTGACACCTCCAGCAAGCAATCCAGAAAGCTTCAGAGGAGTATCCATGCAAGCAAATTGTTGTGGGTTGCTCCTTTTCTATTCCTTGGTGTGTTTATGGATTACAAATTACATTCCTCTCACATTTTCCTGAATAACCTGAATTTAAGCTGTTGCACTTTGTGATCCTGTTAACAAATGACCCCTAATTGCTACCTGTCAGGTACCCTAATTTGACTTTGATTTACTAAAGCCCTTAGATATAATAATGACAGCTGTGTTCAACCCAATCTCTACAGTGAGCCTCCAGGTCTGCCACCCCCATAACCTGTAGGTAAGTACACTATGTTTTAAAGGTCATTGATTGGGAAAGGAAAAAAAGAGGGGAAATACTTAAAGAAAACATATGGGGGGCACATTCATAGGTCAAGAGGAAATGATCCAATGGAGAAGGAATGGGCAAGGGTCTTTTGTCCCCAGTGATCCTTCCACTGAGGACAAGTTTTAAGACAGTTTTCAGTCTTAAAATTAACTTTGTGTCACTCCTTAAAAACCACCTGGTAAAAATATCAATCTAACTCATAATTTAAAGCTAAAGACTTTAAATTATTTTAATTCAATGCAACCACACCATATATAAGCTGGTATCCCATCAGTGATCACATACAGGCAAGCATCATCAGGCAAACAAAAGGAGAGCTTGGTGAATGGTATCCATATTGCCCAGTTTCCTCCAACTCATAGGGCCACACTAGCCAAAGGAACAATAGTAGGCATGTGGTTAAAAAAAAAAAAAAAAACTGAGGGACCACGAAGTGACATTCTCGATCACTCTAAAGCAGTGGTCCTCAAACTGTGTAGCATATATCAGAACCTCCTGAAGGGCTTCTTAAGCACTGATGGCTATTCCACCCCAACTTCTAATTCAGCACTTCTGTGTATTAGAATTTACATCTCTAACAACTTTGCAGGTAATGATGATGTTGTTGGTCTGAGGCTCATGCTTACAAAACCACCACTAGTCTACAGCAGTAATTCTCAACACTGCTGAACATCAAAGAATTTTAAATTCCAATTTCTAGGTGACACTCCAGAACAATTAAAGCAAATCATTTGGGATGGGGTACAAGCATCGGTATTTATTAATCCATCCCCAATGATTATACTTCCAATATGCAGACAAAATTGAGAAGCACTGCTCTGAATTCTTCTTCCTTGTGGGTAACACACAACTGGCATTGGTAGGAGTTGTTTGGATAGCTGTCCTTGTGAAGTTCAGTCCTAGAATCTTTTCAACAAAACCTCCACTAGGAGATCTAGGCTAGAGCCTAGGAATCAGCATTTTAACATACACACCTCTACCATTCCTAAGTAATTCTTTTGCAGGTAGTCCAAGAACCACATTTTGAACTTAAGACAATAAAGCTAAAACATCAAAGTACATGATGTACATGTATGAAAATGTCACAATGAAGCCAATTGTTTTGAACAATTAATATATAATAATTTTAAAAACTAAAAAAGAATAAAACCACATAAGGCTAGTTGTAATTTGGTTCCTCTATCCCTTACGTTCTCCTCCTTCACCTTTCCCTTTGCCCTCGTCACCCTTATTCCTTTCTGCTTTCAAGCAGGACTCATGGTTTTCCATTCATATGCCATTTTCTAGGGCTTCAGTGTCCTTTTTCCTCTCACCACATGTTTAACCAATTTATATCCACCCACAGTGAACATACAGCAAATAAGATACTATAGGTAGGAAATATTTTCAGAAATATAACATTTGAGGGGCTTGGGACACCTCAAGTGGTAGAGTACTGCCTACTGATCTCAAGGCCCTGAGTTCAAACCCCAGTGCCATCACAAAATGTAACACTGGAAACTTCCATATATTTAAACCCTTTTAAGTGTAAATTTGAGAAACATTAGCAGCTAAGTTGTCAGAAAAAAATCATTATTTTATCTGTAACATAGAAAGAAAAAATTCCTTACAAAACATCAAGGAAATGATAAAATGTCATGGTAGAGAATGAACAAAAGAGTTTTAAAAATAAACAGTTTACAAAATAAACACAAATGGCCAACAGGCACATGAAAAAGAGTTTAACCTCATTAATAAGTGAAGAGAAACAGACTAAAAAAACCTTGCCACATTGACAAAGGCAATCATGGGATGACAGCATCCTATGATTGCAAGGGACTGGGAGAAAATATATTTATTTCCACCATCTTATTCCCCTTTCTTCTAGTACTTTAGTATATACTGTTCCCACTAAGCAATATACAATACAATACATTTTACAGACCATACATGGAATATAATAGCAATTTCTAGACATGTTACAATTTAAGAAGACATTGACAAGTAATCATTTGTACACAGAAGAGTGACCAGAACAGGAAGGGTCCAGAAATCATAGTTTACAAGAAATAGGTGTGATAAAAGGACATGGGTGGCCCATGGTGAGAAGACTAAGGGTAGAATATTACAACTATCTCCAAACATTTGACAGATTCTTGTGTTTACTCTGGAGATGGATGACACATAATTTGTTACTTACAATGATTAAAGTATGGACATTTGCAAATGACTTACTTTTATACAAACCAGAAAGGGGTCACTGTTACCAAGCTACTCTTTCATTTGCAGTTTGATACTTTCTTGAATTATCCAAAGGTATAGTTACACGTATAGCCAGTTACCTATATTATCTATATTCCCATACATTTGCCAGCCATCTCCCTAAGGCTAAAATACAAGAATACAAAAGGACTAACATCTGCAACTGTAGAACTAATGAGTAGAATTAGAAACAGGCAGATTTGAGCTCAACCAATCAAATAACCTTATTGTTTCATTCAGGGCGCAATCTTCCCAGAAAAGTATTGAGAGGCCCCATACTGAAAGAATCTACAGGGTTATTTGACAGGTTATAAGAAGGGTTACCCCAGTGAACAGGGGATTAATCTCCAAGATCTCTTTTAACCCTAAGAATCCATGCAATAAATAGAAGAACATGTCTTCAAAATACACTGTAGTTCTTTACTTCCAAAGCAAATATTTGCCAAGGCCAAAAAAGCAACAGTATTTCCTCTTTCTGATAGAGTTTTCTCAGTACACAAGAAGGACATTGACATAGCAAGTGCAGTAGAGATAACCCTAACAACTGTGAGTCCCATTTCCTACACAGAAAGTTCTTGAACTCAATTGCTAATCTAGGATCATAGGAAATACTACCACTTACAACTTTTTAAAAGAATGGGAACATAATTTCTCTAAGGAAAAAGCATACACAGCTAACATAAATAAGCATATGAATAAGGGGCAACCCGCAGATAATTTGTTTAAAATCTTAATTGTTTTGTCAAGCTTAGAGAGCTGAATTAAAGACAGGCAATCAAAGGCAGTGATTATAAAGCACTTATCTAGTTGGAGTCATGCTAACAATGGAATCCCCTAGCCATCATGTAGCACTGATATTATTTTGACATTTTTATAAACAATCTGTGAGACAAAGACATCTTCAGATTTGAAGAATAAATTTAGCTGTTCCAAGTACTGAGCTGTCAAACCAGTTGGGGATAAACTGCCTAAAAATGTCATCTGATTGAAGGAGTGGGCAGCAGAAAAGAGGCAGATGGGCTTTAAGGTAAGTGCCAGGTAATGCTTTTAAGCAAACATTACTCCCAAAGAATCAACCATCTAATAATGGATGATTTTCAAATACGTCTATTCCTGACCTCTGTTCATGAAACCAGACTTGTACAGCCATCTTCCAATTGTATATTTCCACTTGTATGGCTCCTATGCAATCAAATTCAAGATATTTACATCTGATCTCTTTATCTACCCCCCCACACACACACACATCCTTTAATTCCTTCTCTTATAATCCCTAACATATTTGATGGTATCATCAACAATCAATCACTCAGGCCAGAAGCATAGGAATCACCATATTCTACTTGTAGCATAAAATGCCAGATATCCATCACATAACTCACCAGAGCAATATTTTCAAAGTGAAAAAATGATCAAATAACTCCTCTCTTAAAATCACTCTAAGCTTCCAATATACCTGTCTAAACTCATTATATGGTCTTCCTATCTGCATCATTCACACCCAGAAATAGTAAGAATCTTTTTGTTCCAGGAGCACTAAACTGTTTCCTATACCATACTACCCTCTTAGAGCTGCTTTCCCTATGACCCAAGAATATCCCTAGATGGATGCAGTAACTCTTCAAATTACATATATTCTTATCCAAGTTGAAAGAGAGATGCATTACTAGGGGACATTCATCATGACATTGTGTGCATTAGTAACAAGCTGGCAACAAATTAAATGTATGTCCACAGGACAATGTATAATCAAATTATGATATATT
This sequence comes from Castor canadensis, assembly GCF_047511655.1. Classification (NCBI taxonomy): domain Eukaryota; kingdom Metazoa; phylum Chordata; class Mammalia; order Rodentia; family Castoridae; genus Castor; species Castor canadensis. The sequence continues at coordinate 120,534,581 of NC_133405.1, forward strand.
TGTATAAAACTATAAGGCAATAAAATAAATGACATATCAGTGTGAATAAATCTCAAACATGTGATACTGAGGAAAATTCAGTGTCATTGAAATACACAAAACAGTAACATTTACTGTAGAAGTACAACTATGCTTGGAAATAATGTTTTTGAAGAAAGAGGAAGGTAAATGATGTCAGGAAGAGTACAGAGGCTGCTTCAAATCTGCATGTAATAGTTCACTTCTAAAAAAGGATCTAAAGTAATTGTCGCAAAAAAGATAAAGTAGAACAAAACAGAGTGGTGTTGTACAAGAATGTTCTAATTTTTTATAATAAAATATATCTGCATATATTATATAACATAATGTTTAAAAACTTTCTTATCTTCCTTCTCCAACTTCATTCAGTACATTTAAGATGGTTCCATGACTACTTGTCTATGCCAGAATAATCATGAAGAGCTCATCTCCAGACTTCAGGAAACACATAATTAAGCAAAGGAAGGTTCAGAAAAGCAACTGAAACAGTGACAGGGCCATGTGTTGCTGGGACAGTGGAGTAACAACTCTTAAACTGCAGGGAGGGCTATAAGTTTCTATAATTTATGTAAGAACTTGATGATGCCTATTTAAGGGAAATGAGAAAAGAAAGGTGGGAAGTAGCCTGAGTCAGTTAACTAGGGATTTTGATAAAGTTTCCTGAGGAACTGTTTGAGCTTCTCATAAAGGCTTTTGGGCACATCAAATGCTTAATTTTCTGGTCAATATGACAGGAGGTAAGGCAATCATATGTTTTGTTAGTGCTGGGGATCATACCCAGGGCCTTGAAATTGCTAGGCAAGTGCTCTACCACCGAACTACACCCCAATCTTTTTGTTTCTTTTCTTTCTTTCTTTTCCTATTTCTTCATTCATTCTTTTTTCAAGGGTTTTTTTCCTTTGGAGGAGCCATTGACAGAGGGTCCTACTATGTAGAACATATTCTTTATGTTTTTTTTCTTCTACAAAATTGGAGAACAGAAGGGTGGAATAGGTTCTGGTGGGGGGAAGGTTTGGCACTGTCAGGAGGGTGGACGTGGTGAGGAAAAGGGATATGAGGATGAATACAGTGCAAATAATGTGTACACATGTATTTAAATGCAAAAATGATATCTGTTGAAACTATTGCAGGAATGCAGGGGGGTGAAGGAGAGCAGTGGAGGGACTGAATTCAAGGATGACATATTTGATACATTTTAAGAACCTTTGTAAATGCTACAATGTACCCCCACTTAGCACAATAATAAAGGAAAAAAATATAACATGGAAATAAAAAAGTTTTAACAGGAAATCTCCTGAAACATATGTTTTGCCTATAAAATCTCTAACATGTACATTTCTACTTACAAAGCAGCCAAAGTATTGCTAGATTGCTGTAGGACAATTTTTCATAAGACTGAATCTGGATCACCATATCTACATCAAAAAATTTCAAAAGGCCTAGGTAAGTTTAACAAAAACTACACAAGTAGAAGTTTTATACTTTGTTGCTAAAAGAAGATGATTTTATATATACATATATATATACACACACATGTGTGTATAAGCACATATATATACATATATATAGAAAGAGATGATAGATTGATCAATTGATAGATTTAGATTCTAACAGACAAGTTAACATCAACCAAGCACTAATCAAAATTGTTTCTGACTACCAATATAAAGTATGAAGAATCACAAATAAAAATTAAATAGTGTCTCCACAATTTTTGAGTTTGTAGTTACAAATTTTCTTAAACACATATGTGGTAGCATGATGATTTGATTGTATCACTAATGTAGTGAAACCATATCATAAATAAGGAATATACTCAGATTCTGAGTGCTTATTACATGGGGGATCAAAACCAGTTTAACTATACTCTTATCATACCTTTAAATCATAGTTTAATTAAGGAGGAAAGGAGATTTCCAGAGACTTCTGAGCAGAGACAAATTTAAGCTTCTAAAGGGAAACAAGACAAAGAAATATGCCACGGTGTAAAGAGATGATGAAAGCAGCAAGTCTTCTAACCATTAATTAAAAGCACCACCTACTATAAATTTCAACTTTGTTAAATATCATTAACCTTAAAATTAACTGGAAACCTAAATATTATGTTTGTTGTGATTCATAAAACACTCTTCTTAAGAGCACTGCCATGCCACAATCACATTTGCAATTATTTATTAACCACTGTACTGCTCACAATCTACAATATGAAAAAAGCCTGGAGTCACAGAATGGTCAGCTCAGTAAGCATCATTGACTACTTGTCTATAAACCGTCAAGCCAAAGTCCTCTGGAAATGCAAAGGGAGAAAAGTCAGGAAAACCAAAACAAGTATGATGTGAGAATGGTTTATTTACTAGAACTCATAATTTATATTAGAAAAATGTAGGCAATTATTGTGGTTGCATCCAGAAAATATTTGTTGAGCACATGCACCCTGCTAGGGACTGGAAAAACACAGCAATACAAACTTCTTCCTCTCTCTCACCTATGGTACACAATTTTATAAATTCTGCCTCATTGCATTGCATGTTTGTTCTCTCAGGTCCTCTAATCTCCACCACTTCCTTCAGGTTACCACTTCCTTAGTTCAAGCCCTTATTGATGCTCCCATTGTGCTAATTAGCATATATACATACAGACTATTCACTATAACATTGTTTGCAACTGCAAAATGACTAATAACAGTATAAATATCTAAACATTCATTAATGGATAACAACTAACAAATTTTGGTCCAATGATGGAATTTGGTGAAACTATTAAAAATCATGAAATACACAATTTTACTTATTTCTTTGGTTATCATTTCTCTGTGGTGGCTCCATGTCATGTGAAACCTAAATAAATGTGCATGCTTTTCTCTTGTTAATCTGTCTTTTGTTATAGGTACCTTAGCTATGGACCTATAGATGGGTGAAGACTTTCCTTCCTTACAGAGCATGCTACAAACACATTTCATATCTTGCTTTCTTCACTTAATATATGCTAGAGGTTATTTCATATCAGTACATAGAATGATATGAATGATATGATAGAATGTTTTCTTGTGGTCTTTTTAGTAGCTTGTTATAGTCAATATGTTCATGAACTATCATTGCATTCTCTCTATAGACAAACTCTTTAGGATGGTCAATTGTAATCAAAAACTTGCTTAGTAAACACATCATGAGAGGGGAATTAGGTTAGGGTTTGCCCAGAACAGGCCTGCACTGATATCCTGAATGATTAATATCACCCCATTTCATTCTCTGTAATAATGTTCTAGTTTGGATGATAAACCATTATTCACAACAAGACAAATCAATATTATAAAATTGAGATATACCCATTTCTCACAGAAGTAAGTGAGCCAGAGCAACTTCTCTTTGGTATCATGCTAGAGATGCACAGTCATTATATCTCTCTGTTTCTATGCTATGTGAGCTATTAGCTCTCCACACTCTCTATTCCAGTTTTTCGTTAGATGGGATAATGTCCAGCTTAGGTGAAAAGGCAACACTCTATTCCTTTGGGGAGTTTCTGCATAACTATTCTAGAATATGTTATTCCTTTTATGATTTAACCCCTTAAGTCATCTTAATTTCCAAGGGAAGAGGAAAAGATGAACAGCAGTTACCATCACTCCCAAGTTCTATCTACAGTAAACCTTATTAGCTATGCACCCTTGGTAACCCTATCACAGTGGAATAGTACCTAAATTCAATAAGGTCCACTTTATCTGTGGACAGGAACATTAGAGGAGCTTTCAAATTCATCACACAGGGAAAGCTTATTTGATTTGGGTGTGAAGAGCCTCACATGCTGAATAACAACATTCAAACTTCTGCCAGCAAAATTCAGGAACTGAAAAAAGAGGAAGAGGGAATTTCAATCTACTTCTCCAATACTGCACCTGGCACATAAAACCGAAAATGTTTAAATACTGGCCCGAAACACTATGAACCTCTAGCTCAGTTGGATTTGTTTAGGGAGTTTGTAGAACTTATATTTATTATAATAATCCTCCTGAGGGAAAAAGTTATATGATATAGAAATATTAATTTCATAGTTGGTAAAATTTGGCATATAACAGCAGTCTGCAGTGGGGCCTGCAGCAGCAGATGGCTTGGAAGGACTCTGGGAAAAGCCCTGCATTCCTCCAATCCCTTTCCACAATGCTTCCAATTCTCACTCCACTGGCTATTGGTTGTTTATCCATCTTCTGTCAACCACCCTGGCTTCATCTCAGCAGCAGCAACAGCTTGTTCCTCTGTAAATAATGGGTATATGGCAGCTGCAGCCATGACTGGGGAAAAATTAAAGCTGAGAATTCAGGCAGTCCTTTCTGCAGCTAAAGTAGACAGGGCTGTTTGAAATGACATGACATTGTGTGGTCTTTTAAAAAAACATTCTCTCCATCCTCCAAGCAGGACTTTTACCATATATTTTAGTTTCTACTTGGCCCTGACCATTTTGAGTGATGGACCACACAAACAACACACTGAGAAACATAGTTCAATTGATGGATTTGATTATTTTGAAGACTTTACTACTCTAGAACAGCCTTAGACCGAAGGAAATTTCAAACTATCATCTCAACCTAACAAAAATTTTAAATTCAAATTAAAATAAGCAGGCTAGATTTAAACAAAGTAATACTTCCTCATATTTCCTTATCTTAAGGGAATTTATTTTGCAAATATTATGACAATTGTCTCCATGTAATGTTGAAATTCAGTTACAGGTAGGGAAATTCAGTTACATAAGCAAAATATCTTCCCATAAAATAAAAATTTCAGGGAAATTATTTCTCTACTACATAACAAAAATTGATGAAAATATTACATTTCAATGCCATGAACTTTATAAACTGATAACACAGGAAAGAGTTAGAATTCTGAAACCAATCAGCATGGTGTGGCATGGCTTTCCACTTAAGTTTCCCATCAAAAGCCACAATGGGAATTTTTATACATATCTACAAGCTTGTAGAGTATCTAATTAAGCTAGTAAATTTCCTCACTTTTAACAGGGGCACAATGCAATGGCTGCTGTAGTGAATTAAAATAAGAAAAAGAGGTTAACTTTTTGATGAATTGGGCAATAGGCCCAAAGCCTATAGCATCACTCCTTCTTGCCCAACTGCCACCATGAAAATGGGATATAATTCCTATCTAGGTATAACAAACCTGGCTCAGGCCCTTAACAGAGTAGCAGAAGCCTAGAGATTTTATCTAAAATGTATATTCCCTTAACTGAAGCACTATCTCCTGCTACATTCACAGTTCATAAAAACAAGTGAAGCATTAAATGTCCAATTTTCAACTGTGGCTTACATTACAAATAACATTGACCTCAGATAAAGTGAGAAATGATAAGATAGTTGTCTTTAACATACGAGAAAAATCCAAATAGATACAGCTGTCCAAGTAAAGTATAAGAACATTAAAAATATCAAGGAAAATATGTAATCACATCACAGCAAAAAGTCAGAGAAAAGGAAAGAAAGGAAAAGACAAAGAAAGAAATCCAAGCAAACACATTAAGGAACAGAAATTACCTCACAAATAATAATTATATGTGAAACTAAAATACAAAGATAATGTATGTTATATTATATAATATAATAAAAAATAATAACTATAAAACTACTAACAATCTATATAAAAATAATATGGGTCCCACTTAACAAAACCTTTTTAAAGACTTGCTTCATTTAAATATTTATGAGCTCCAAAATGGAAAAGAACTCACTAACACCACTGGTTATGTATGGGAAAGGTGATCTGTATGGATAGAAGATGAGTATATTTTCACATACAGCTTTTCCTTAATTTTGAACTATATAATTGCACTATTTTTTAAACTAAATATAAAATAACTGGGTAACAAAAAAGAACAGAATCTCAAAAGTGTACTTCAGATATAAGAAAAACTGAGGATCAAAACCAGGCCAACACACAGAATGAAAATAACTTCAACCCTAGGATACTCTACCCGCAAAACTATCATTCAAGATAGATGGAGGAATAAAAGTCTTCCATGATAAACAGAAACTAAAACAATATGTGACCACAAAGACACCACTACAAAAGATTCTCCAAGGGATTCTGTACACAGAAAGTGAAACCCAACATAACCATGAAAGGGCAGGCAGCACCAAACTACAGGAAAATAAAAAGCAAGAAAGTAGAGAGTAACCTCAACATAGGTACACACAATCAAACCTTCAAACAACTAAGACAACTAAATGACATGAATCACCACATACCTATCAGTACTAACACTTAATGTTAATGGACTTAATACCCCATCAAAATTCATCACCATTTGATGAACTGGATTAAAAAGGAAAACCCAACAATTTGTTGCTTACAGGAGACCCATCTCACCAATAGAAATAAGCATAGGCTTAGTATAAAAGTCTGGAAGAAAATTCACCAAGACAAAGGCCCCCCAAAACAGGCAGGAGTAGCAATACTTATCTCTGACAAAGTAGACTTCAAACCTACATTGATCAAACAAGATAAAGAAGGACATTCCATACTAATAAGAGGGGAAATAGACCAAAAGGAAATAACAATTATCAACCTATATGCACCCAATGTCAATGTACCCGAATACATCAAACATACCCTGAAGGACCTAAAAGCATACATTAACTCTAACACAGTAGTCATGGGAGACTTTAACACCACACTATCATCAATAGATAGTTCATTCAAACAAAAGCAATAAAGACATCCTAGATCTAAAATATACCATAGACCAAATGGACCTACTTGATGTCTACAGAACATTTCATCCAACTTCTACACAATATACATTCTTCTCAGCAGCACACGGAACCTGGTCCAAAATAGATCATATCCTAGGGCACAAAGCAAGCCACTGCACAATAAGAAAATAGAAATTATACCATGCATTCTATCTGATCACAATGCAATAAAACAAGAACTCAACAACAAAACTAAAGACAAAAACATGCAAACAGCTGGAAACTGAGTAACTCATTGCTTAATGAACAATGGGTCATTGATGAAATAAAAGAGGAAATTAAAAAGTTCCTAGAAGTCAATGAAAATGAAAACACAACCTACCAGAACCTATGGGACACAGCAAAGGCAGTCCTGAGAGGAAAGTTTATAGCCATGAGTGCATATATTATAAAGACTGAAAGATCCCAAATCAATGACCTAATGATACATCTCAAACTCCTAGAAAAACAAGAACAAGCAAATCCCAAAACAAATAGAAGCAGAGAAATAATAAAAATAAGAGCTGAAATCAATGAAATAGAAACAAAAAAAAAATACAAAGAATTAATGAAACAAAAAGTTGGTTCTTTGAAAAAATAAACAAGATCAACAGAGCCCTAGCAAACCTGACTAAAAGGAGGAAAGAAAAAAACCCAAATTAGTAGAATCAGGAATGCAAAAGGGGAGATAACAACAAACACCATCGAAGTCCGAGAAATCATCAGAGACTACTTCAAAAACTTATTTTCAAATAAATTTGAAAATCTTAAAGAAATGGAAAGATTTCTAGAACTTATGACAACCCAAAATTGAACCAAGAGGATATTAATTACCTGAATAGATCTACAACTCAAAATGAAATTGAAGCAGCAATAAAGAGTCTCCCCAAACAGAAAAGTCCAGGACCTGATAGATTCTCTGCTGAATTCTATCAGACCTTTAAAGAAGAACTCATACCAACCCTCCTTAAACTGTCCCATGAAATAGAAAGGGAAGGAAAACTGCCTAACACATTTTATGAAGCCAGTATTACACTTATCCCAAAACCAGGCAAAGACACCTCCACAAAGGAGAACTATAGGCCAATCTCCTTAGTGAACATTGACACAAAAATCCTCAACAAAATAATGGCAAACCAAATTCAACAACGCATCAAAAAGATTATTCACCACAACCAAGTAGGATTCATCCCAGGAATGCAGGATGCAATAAATGTAATAAACCACATTAACAGAAGCAAAGACAAAAACCACTTGATCATCTCAATAGATGCAGAAAATGCCTTTGATAAGATTCAATATCACTTCATGATAAAAGGTCTAAGAAAACTAGGAGAAGAAAGAATGTACCTCAACATTGTAAAGGTTATATATGACAAACTTATAGCCAGCATTATACTTAACGGAGAAAAACTGAAACCATTCCCTCTAAAATCAGGAATGAGACAAGGATGCCCACTATCTCCACTCCTATTCAACATAGTACTGGAATTCCTAGCCAGAGCAATTAGGCAAGAAGAAGGAATAAAAGGAATACAAATAGGTAAAGAAACTGTCAAAATATCCCTATTTGCAGACGATATGATCCTATACCTTAAAGACCCAAAAAACTCTACTCAGAAGCTTCTAGACACCATCAATAGCTATAGCAAGGTAGCAGGATATAAAATCAACATAGAGAAATCATTAGCATTTCTATACAGTAATAATGAACAAACTGAAAAAGAATATATGAAAACAATTCCATTTACAATAGCCTCAAAAAAATCAAATACCTAGGTGAAACCTTAAAGGGATGTGAATGACCTCTACAAGGAAACTATACACTTCTGAAGAAAGAGATTGAGGAAGACTATAGAAAGTGGAGAGATCTCCCATGCTCACGGATTGGTAGAATCAACATAGTAAAAATGTCTATACTCCCAAAAGTAATCTACATGTTTAATGCAATTCCCATCAAAATTCCAATGGCATTAATTAAAGAGATTGAAAACTCTACCATTAAATTTATATGGAAATACAAGAGGCCATGAATAGCCAAGGCAATACTCAGTATAAAGAACAATGTTGGAGGTATCACGATACACAACTTCAAACTATATTACAAAGCAATAACAATAAAAACAGCATGGTACTGGCACAAAAACAGACATGAAGACCAGTGGAACAGAATAGAGGACCCGGATATGAAGCCACACAACTATAACCAACTTGTCTTTGACAAAGGCGCTCAAAATATACTATGGAGAAAAGACAGCCTCTTCAACAAAAACTGCTGGGAAAACTGGTTAGCAGTCTGCAAAAAACTGAAACTAGATCCATGTATATCACCCTATACCAATATTGACTCAAAATAAATCAAGGATCTTAATATCAGACCCCAAACTCTAAAGTTGATACAGGAAAGAGTAGCAAATACTCTGCAATTAGTAGGTTTAGGTAAGAACTTTCCCAATGGAACCCCAGCAGCACAGCAACTAAGAGATAGCATAGATAAATGGGACTTCATAAAACTTAAAAGCTTCTGCTCAACAAAAGAAATGGTCTCTAAACTGAAGAGAACACCCACAGAGTGGGAGAAAATATTTGCCAGCTACCCATCAGACTAAGGACTGATAACCAGAATATATAGGGAACTTTATAAACTAAATTCTCCCAAAATTAATGAAGCAATAAGGAAATGGGCAAGTGAACTAAACAGAACTTTCTCAAAAGAAGAAATTCAAATGGCCAAAAAACACATGAAAAAATGTGGTATCTATACACAATGGAATTTTATGCAGCCATGAAGAAGAACGAAATGTTATCATTCGCTGGTAAATGGATGGAATTGGAGAACATCATTCTGAGTGAGGTTAGCCTGGCCCAAAAGAACATAAATCGTATGTTCTCCCTCATATGCGGACATTAGATCAAGGGCAAGCCGAACAAGGGGATTGGACTTTGATTACAAGATAAAAGCGAGAGCACACAAGGGAGATATGAGGATAGGTAAGACACCTAAAAAACTAGATAGCATTTGTTGCCCTCAATGCAGAGAAACTAAAGCAGATATTTTAAAGCAACTGAGGCCAATAGGAAAAGGGGACCAGGAACTAGACAAAAGGTTAGATCAAGAAGAATTAACCTTGAAGGTAACACACATGCACAGGAAATCAATGTGAGTCAACTCCCTGTATAGCTATCCTTATCTCAACTAGCAAAAACCCTTGTTCCTTCTTATTATTGCTTATACTCTCTCTTCAACAAAATTAGAGATAAGGGCAAAATAGTTTCTGCTGGGTATTGAGGGGGTGGGGGGGAGAGGGAGGGGGAAGGGTGGATGGTAAGGGAGGGCGTGGGGGGAGGGGGGAGAAATGACCCAAACATTGTATGCACATATGAATAAAAAAATTAAAAATTAAAAAATAAATAAAAAATTTAAAATGGGGGGTGTAAACTAAAACAAAAAAAAGAATATATGCTAAAAGGATATATGCATTTGTTTTAATGAATTCTAGACATCTCCTTTCTGAAAGCAAGCACTTGCCTCTTACAACAGTCCAATAAACAGGTAGATACTATTTTTAAGAGCTTGTGTGTAGGCCTCGAGCACCCAAGACCATAATGTTAAGGATATATACAGGTGCTAATAATCAACCTCACTGAATAGACATGTAAAAGTGCCAGTCCCACTTAGATCACATGATAAAGTGAGAGCACACAAGGGAGGTATGAATATAGGTAAGATACCTCAAAAACTAGATAGCATTTGTTGCACTCAATGCAGAGAAACTAAAGCAGATACTTTAAAGCAACTGAGGACAATAGGAGAAGGGGACCAGAAACTAGAGAAAAGGTTAGATCAAGAAGAATAAACCTAGAAGGTAACACACATGCACAGGAAATCAATGTGAGTCAACTCTCTGTATAGCTATCCTTACCTCAACTAGCAAAAACCCTTGGTCCTTCCTATTACTGCTTATACTCTCTCTTCTAGGGCAGAATAGTTTCTGCCAGGTATCAACGGGGTGGGGGGGAGAGGGAGGGTGCAGGGAGTGTAAGGGAGGGGGTGAGGGGAGGGGGGAGAAATGACCCAAACATTGTATACACATATCAATAAATAAATAAATAAGCCAAAAAAAAAAGAACAATGCTGGAGGTATCACGATACACGACTTCAAACTATATTACAAGGCAATAACAATAAAAACTGCATGGTACTGGCACAAAAACAGACGTGAAGACCAGTGGAACGGAATAGAGGACTCAGATATGAAGCCACACAACTATAACCAACTTGTCTTTGACAAAGGCACTCAAAATATACGATGGAGAAAAGACAGCCTCTTCAACAAAAACTGCTGGGAAATCTGGTTAGCAGTCTGCAAAAAAACTGAAACTAGATCCATGTTTATCACCCTATACCAACATTAACTCAAAATAGATCAAAGATTTTAGTATCAGACCACAAACTCTAAAGTTGGTACAGGAAATAGTAGGAAATACTCTGGAATTAATAGGTATAGGAAAGAACTTTCTCAATGGAATCCCAGCAGCTCAGCAACTAACGGATAGCATAGATAAACGGGACTTCATAAAACTAAAAAGCTTCTGCTCAACAAAAGAAATGGTCTCTAAACTGAGGAGACCATCCACAGAGTGGGAGAAAATATTTGCCAGCTACACATCAGACACAGGACTTATAACCAGAATATATAGGGAACTCAAAATAATAAATTCTCCCAAAATTAATGAACCAATAAAGAAATGGGCAAGTGAACTAAACAGAACTTTCTCAAAAGAAGAAATTCAAATGGCCAAAAAACACATGAAAAAATGCTCACCATCTCTAGCAATAAAGGAAATGCAAATTAAAACCACACAAAGATTCCACCTCACCCCTATTAGAATAGCCATCATTAGCAACACCACCAACAACAGGTGTTGGTGAGGATGCGGGAAAAAAGGAACCCTCTTACACTGTTGGTGGGAATGTAAACTAGTATAACCACTCTGGAAAAATTTTGGAGGCTACTTGAAAATCTAAACATTGATCTACCATATGATTCAGCAATACCACTCTTGGGGATATACCCAAAAGACTGTGATACAGGTTACTCCAGAGGCACCTGCACACCCATGTTTATTGCAGCACTATTCACAATAGCGTAGATATGGAAACAGCCAAGATGCCCCACTACTGACGAATGGATCAAGAAAATGTGGTATCTATACACAATGGAATTTTATGCAGCCATGAAGAAGAATGAAATGTTATCTATCGCAGGTAAATGGAGGGAATTGGAGAACATTATTCTGAGTGAGGTTAGCCTTGCCCAAAAGACCAAAAATTGTATGTTCTCCCTCATATGTGGACATTAGATCAAGGGTAAACACAACAAGGTGATTGGACTTTGATCACATGATAAAACAAGAGCACACAAGGGAGGTATGAGGATAGGTAAGACACCCAAAAAACTAGATAGTATTTGCTGTCCTCAATGCAGAGAAACTAAAGCAGATACTTTAAAGCAACTGAGGCCAATAGGAGAAGGGGACCAGGAACTAGAGAAAAGGTTAGTTCGAGAAGAATTATCTTAGAAGGTAACACACATGTACAGGAAATTAATGTGAGTCAACTCGCTGTATAGCTATCCTTATCTCAACTAGCAAAAACCCTTGGTCCTTCCTATTACTGCTTATACTCTCTCTTCAACAAAATTAGAGATAAGGGCAAAATAGTTTCTGCCAGGTATCGAGGGGTAAGTGGGCATAAAGGAGGGAGTGGGGAGGGGGGAGGATGGGGGCAAGGGGAGAGAAATGACCCAAACATTTTAGGCACATATGGATAAAATAAAAAATAAAAACTAGGCCAACAGAGAATTAACAAATAAAATGAAGAGGAAGGCACAGAAATGATTCATCATAAGAGACAGTGAAAAATTAAACTTGAAATACTCATAGTGATCACAAATAACAATCAAAGTTATCTGGAAAAGATATAGTAATGAAGGAAAGACAAAAACAATTTAATGGAAAGACAATACCGCTAATGCAGAAAACTCAAATAAAGCAAAAGGTATTCAAAGATATAATAAAAGAAAAAAATTCCTAAAGTTAAGAAAAACATGGACATGCAAAATAAAAAAGCACACAGGTCCAAGAAAAACTGTTGTAGAACACTCAATATATTGTGGTTTAGTTATGCAGCTTCACAGATAAGGAAAAAATTCTTCAGGCATTTAGAGAGGAAAAAAGTAAATTGGCATAGTGGATGGTGGGGTGAGTGGGGAAGTGTGGGCTGTGATTGGTCACAATAAGATTAAATGATATGATGATGCAAACATGTGGGCAACATTCTAAAGGAAAGTCTGTTCAAGAACATTATACCTAGTCATGATGATATTCAAAAAAAAGCAATAAATGAGCATGATAACACACATATATAATCCTAACACTTGTGAGGTTGAGGTAAGAGGATCCCAACTTTGAGGCCAACATGGGATACACAGTGAAACCCTGTCTCAAGGAACTTAAAAAGGCAGTAGGCAGACATTCCCAACCATGCAAAACTCTGGGACTATAAAACATATAAGCCCGTCATTGAGAACCAGACTTGAGTATACAATCTATTCAATCAAAACATGTATCATGTTTAGGGTATAACCACTCTGGTGATGAAGAAACACTGGTTTAAATTATAACAATTATTTTAGGTTTTATTTAGGTGAAATTAAAATCATTAATAAAATAGCTTGTATAGTAAACCCTATTTCTAAAGTATAATGCTATTTTACAGAAAATCCTATTTGTGTAGTAGTATCCTTTATTCTTTTGGCTATAAAATGTTGAACAAAGGTTATTAATGTCAATATTGATTATTTTTAAGTTGTGAGATTTAGGGTGGTTTCTTTTCCTTTCTTTATGGATTAAATTCTTTATAATGAATAAGTACTAATTTTACCAAAACAAAAGTGGTGACATTTTAGAAATATAAACCAAACTGCACCTAGACTAAATCAGTTTTCAATTCAATTATATGACTACTTTTATGAGTTACATTTTAAAAATAACATTTTCAATTCAACATCAAAATCATTCTAATCTGCTAGATTCTGCACAAGTAGATAAGTGTATTTGAAAGAAGATAGGATGGGAAGTTAGGCATGAATTCACATCACAGCTCTAGCACTTAATTCCAGTGAGACCTTGATGAGTCACTTATTCTGAGCCTCCATTTATTTTTGTGCAAATTAAGGACATAAATGTATAGTCATAAGGGCACAATTAAGTGTTAAAGAATATAAAGCATTTAGAACAGCATGTGAAACATAGTAGAAACCAAATGCTAACTATTGTTATTTTTTCATTGAGTAACTTCCATCAGAATCAGGATTTATTGAGGCCAATTTTGCCATCATTATTTGCTCCACTGTCATCAAGGTCATCTAAAATTCATTTTTAAAAATCTCAAAACTACATGAACAAATAATAAAAACATTTTAAAATAGTGAGAGTTCTTTTTTGAGTTAAGAAATTACCTAAAGTAAATTAGATCTTTAACCTTTTTTGATAAATGAAACTCAATATAGTCATATTACAAGTGACTAAAGGCATATAATAAAAGGTTTCTAGTCACCAAATTACAAGGTATTATTATAAGAGTATAGATTAGGTGTCTGATTAGCCTTGAGGCAAGGAGCTTGAAGTATTTTAATTGCTTGTTACTTTTCCTCTACTTTCTATTGATAAACTTGAAGATAAAAGAGGGTAAATTTGATTTACTCAGGCAAAGAGAGCAGATATTATATGTTGTAAATTTTGCTAAAAGTCAGTGAGATGAGAGAATATATTTACATAGTTGTTTAACTATTTCTAATTTAATTTATGTGGTACCAGTAGAAACATCAGGAAAGTTTTGCTTCTTCCTGCTCAATGCTGATTAAATTGATCTGAAGAATCTCCCACTAAATTAATCACCCTGAAGACAGTGTACTTTATGGCTTCTAATGCTGTTGCGAGAAGAAGAAAACCAAGAATCATAGATTTCTGATAACAGAACTAGGGACCAAGAAAATAGAGGGCTACATAAAATGAGTAAGAAGAAAAATAATTAATAGGTTAGGTAATTATGTCTTAGGGTTAAAAGTCTCAACTATCAGCTCTCTAGAGAAAAGAATACCCTAACCAGTTGGGTAAAGAGTTCTCAGCTCTAAACAGCCTGAAGGAGGGGGTGGAAAATCAGCAAAACATAACACAGAGAGAAAGAGCACATTTAAGAGAATGAGTTGGTTTCATCATAATGTGAGCTTTATAAGGATTCCTCTGTCCCCAAAATTGCCATATTCTTGCTGGTGGAGTGACTCAAGCAGTAGAGCTCCTGCCTAGTAAGCATGAAGCCTTGAGTTCAAACCCCAGTGCTACCAAAAAAAGACAAGGACATCCCAAAACTGCCATATTTTAAAATTCTCACAGGCAAGACTACAATCTACAGGTTTCACAGCTGCAAGAAAAGACAATGACAATTACTCTTCCTTCAATTTAGGCCCAGGCAGAAAGGCTATCCCACAATGTTAAACACCCAAACAGGAGTAGCTCAAGAAGTTTGATATTGCAGTTTTGTTCTGAAATCCTGTAGGAATTTGAGAAACCTAGGCTTGTAATTAACTGTTCTCCAGGTCTTAGTCTAAATGATTGAGAAAAATAAAGGCAAATTTTACTGTAAATGCAAAACATGAAAGTGTTCGATGTCCCCACTCCAGAGGAACTAATACAGAAACCTTAAAGCAACAGAGGTTAACATGAGAAGGGGATCAGTCACTAGGGTAAAGATCAGTTAGAGATGAATCAACATGGGTCATAACATGTGTACACGAAAGCAATGCTAGGAATATTTCTGTATAGCTATCCTTAACTCAACTAGCAAAAACGCTTTGTCTTCCTTATTATGTTTATGTCTTTTCATCAACAAAATTAGAGATAAGGGTAGAACAGGTTCTGCCAGGAACTGAGGGGGGAGGAGGAAGAGGGTGGAGGAGGGGGGCAGAGGGGAGAAATGACTGAAACAATGTATGCATATGTGAATAAATGAATAATTTTAAAATGCAGATGCAATAATAATACTAATTACCACTTATAGAACATTTAGTGTGTTTTAGATGCATTTGGCTAAATCTTCTGCATGCATCATTTATCTCTTCCTTCATAAAATTCCTAGGAGATATATGTTACTATTTCTTTTTTACAAATGAAAGGGTATAAGACCATAACAATTAAGTAAGCAGTCCCTTTATCCATGCTTTTGCTTTCTGTGGTTTCAGTTACCTATGATCAACTTTAGTCCAAAAATATTAAATGGAAAATTCCAGAAATAAATGATTCATAAGTTTTAAATAACTTGTTACAGCATAGCATAATTGCCCATTTTATTAGTTATTGTTAAAGTTTTACTGTGCCTTTTATAAATTAAACTATCATAGGTATGTATGTACATACAACATTCAGTACTATTCATGGTTTCAGGCATTCACTGGGGAAATGGAATATATCTCTCATGGATAAAGGGGAACTACTGTGAACCTACTAAAGCAACAATCTGTAAGGCAGAGTGTCCTTGCTGCCTATTTTTATCTATTTGAGGCCCAGATATCCCAGCTTATGTAGTCTGTTATTCAACCTAGTCTCAATGACTACTTAAAACATTTATGGGGGACTTGATGAAGCAGCATTTTGTTGGAAACAACAAAAGCTGGACCTCCACTATGGAATAAAACAATTGATCAATAATCAGTGATCAGCTGGGTGTTGGTGACTCATGCCTGTAATCCTAGCTACTCAGGTGGCAGAAATCAGGAGGATCACTGCTTAAGGCCAGCCCAGGTAAATAGCTCACAAGACCCTATCTTGAAAATACCCAATACAAGAAAGGGCTGGAGGAGTGGCTCAAGTAGTAGAGCACCTGTCTAGCAAGCATGAAGCCCTGAGTTCAAACCTCAGTATCCCCACCAAAAAAAAATCAGTTGATCAAGCAAAATTATGTAACAACCACAAGTAGAATTTATCATACTTATTATTTCACTTTCACTCCTCCAAAAGCATAAGCAAATATAGTTGGGAAAATTGTCCTTTTTTGGAGGGGTAGGGAGTACTAGGGATTTAATCCAGGGCCAAGTGCTCTACTTCTTGAGCCAAGTCTCCAGAAATTGTCTCTGCCTTAATCTTTCCCATGTAGTCTAGGTTATGTGGACCTCTTTCTGTGTAGCTTGTATACTTCTGTTCCCAGACAAGTCTTCACTGTAATGAGATTTTGTTCTATGTGGACCTGCAGTAAGAATTGCAAGTGTACTTGATCTCTATCTAGGGTTGCACAAAGATCACTTAAAGTACTGAATTTTTACCAGTCATACACCTTCAATGTACTCTGCAAAAATGTCTACTCACTAATTAATAAATCCTCACCACCTTGCCCATCATGGTTTCCCCCTGGGTCCTCTAACTTCCACATCCTCAGTATTGTACCTGGCATCCCACTGTGGGAGGGATGTGTTGTGGTTCTGGTTTTATCCAAGGAAAAGTAACTTCCTGACCTAGGTCCAATATGAAGGCTTCATGCTCATGGGTCATATACTGGGTGTTATGACACCTGTATTTAAAATTTGTAGTTTTAAAAACTTTCCCCCACTATCTTATGGGTTTCCCTTTAAAGGTGCTTACTTTAAATGTTCCTCAAAATGGCATAAGATTTAAGTCTACTCTCAATGTCAGAAACCCTCCATAAACTTTGTTAATTACAAAATAAGAAAGAAAAGGAGGAGGAAAAGAGGCAAGCAGAAGGGCAAAAATAAGAAGAAAAAAAGAGAGTTATATTCAACAGAATAATGCAAATAGCTGGAATAAGTCAGAGAGAAATGTGATCCTAAGAGCACTGTAATTCTGCCTGTGCCTTGCCTGCCCAGGCAGGGCTCCAAATTCATCCCTGCCTCATTTCAGGGTCTCTGACATTCATCCTGCCTTGAGAGTCCCTCTATTCTCCCACCAGCCCAAAGTTCCCAAGTTCCTTAAGTAGACCTCAAGCCTAAATCTGAATCTAAACCCAGCAACATGGCACTTAAAATCTCTGTCATTTAGAGCCTCACTATGGTATTAAAAAGAAAAATCTGAAATTGAAAACTTTTGATTCACAACTTAGTTCTAGGCATTATCATATTTATACAAATTTAAATTATCCATTAAACAATGAAAGTAGATATCAGAAAGATATTTGAGGTACAAACACTAGAAAAGAAAGGCAAAATTGTCCCTATTAGCAGTTGATATGATAGTATACCTGAATAACCTAAAAGAATCCACTGGAAAACAAATAGAAAAAAGAGAGTATAAAAATTAATACATGGAAGCCAATAGTCATTCTGCAAATAAACAACAACCAAAAACCAATATAATGGAAGATAAGAATCTGTATACAAGGGCAGCAAAGAGAATAAAATGCCTGGAAATAAACTTAAGAAATGTGCAAAACCTATATGAGAAGAACTTTGAAATAATGTGAAGAGACAGGCTTAGGAAATGGAAAGTTATACCATGTTCTTGGAAAGGAAGTCTCAGCATTATAAATATATCAATTGTCCTACAACACTCTATACACTTAATATAATCCTCATAAAATACTAATAATTACTTTTTATTTACAGAGTCAATGTGAAAAATGAAGCAAGAAGAACTAGGAAAAACACTAAAAAAGAAAAATGGAGAAGAATGGATGCTACAAGGTATGTTGGTAGCTATCTGAAAAAAACTATTGGATCTACATTTCACACTGTGTACCAAGATGGGCTCCAAATATATCACATGTGTAACCATAAACCGTGACGCCACTAAAGTTCTATAAAAAAATGAAAGTGTATTACGTTATAACCTTGGCATGATGAAGGCCTTTCTTGGAGCCACAGGTATGGCTCAAGTGGTAGAGCAACTGCCTAGCAAGTGGAGGGCCCTGAATTCAACCCCTAGTATGGCCCCAAAAAATGGTAAAGGCCTTTCTTAATTATGACTTTAAAATCCTAAAGCTAAAAGAAAAGATAAAAATCAACGAAATAAAATTTAACACTTTTTTTTCTTGGAAAAAAGTACATAAGGTTAGGTGCCAGTGGCTCACACCTGTAACCCTAACTACTTGGGAAGCTGAGATTGGAAGAATCATGGTTTGAGGCCAGCCCAGGCAGGGAGCTCGAAAGACCCCCATCTCAACCATAGTTGGGCAGGGTGGTACACACC
The DNA here is from genome assembly GCF_047511655.1 of Castor canadensis. Lineage (NCBI taxonomy): Eukaryota > Metazoa > Chordata > Mammalia > Rodentia > Castoridae > Castor > Castor canadensis. Next base: position 120,553,590 of record NC_133405.1, read on the forward strand.
TGTCATCCCAAGCTACAGTGGAAAGAAGAAAACAAGAGGATTGCAGTCTAGGCCCGCTCATGCAAAAAGAGAGACCCAATCTCCAAAATAACCACAGTGAAAATGGCTGCAGGTGTGGCTCAAGTGGTAGAGCACCTGCATAGCAAGTAGAAAGCCCTGAGTTCAAAGCCCAGTACCACTAAAAACCCAGTAACACTAAAAGAATATTTTTAAAAGTATGTTAAGAAAAGTCAAGGGCTGGACATGGTGGCTCATGCTTATAATCCCAGCTACTTAGGAGGCATAGGTAGGATTGCAGTCCAGGCCAGACCTGGGCAAAAAGTATAACCCTATCCAAAAAATAACTATAGCAAAAAAAAGGGCTGGAGGGCATGGCTTAAGTGATAGAGTACATGCCTAATTTAAGAAAAGAGGGAAGGGAGGAAGGGAAGGAAGGAAGAAGGAAGGAAGGAAGATCGAAATACAAATAATATTAGGGAATTTATTTGAAACATAACAGTAAGTACTAATCCCATTTTATGTTCTAGAAATTGAGATGGAAATGATGAACATTACAATAGAAAAATGGACAAAAGACATGACTAGTTACACATGTAAGCACATGACCCTTAAACATATGATACTAAACTTCATCACACTCATAAGATCCAAAAAGTTTGACAACAGATGCAGTCTGTTGGAGGCTGTGAAAGTAATTCATACATCCTGAAAATGGTTAAAAAAAAAAAAAAACCTCCTATAAAGAACTTGGCAAGATCTACCAACATTACAAATTTTCATTCTAGCCTTCAATCCCTCTTACAAGAATTCATTTCTATAGCTATACCTGTACATAGAAGAGATAATATGTGTACAAAGTTATTTTGTTGTAGCATTTTTTGTAATGTCAAAAACTGAATAAACTATGGTACATTCACACAATAAATGACTATGCAATCATGATGTTCTATGTAGTTATTCAGAATGATTTCCATATTGTACTAATAATGAAATAGGAAGAGATGCTGATCAGTATATACAGCATGCTATCTTCTGTATAAGGAAGAATACAAATAGATGATAGATAAATAGATAGATACTGAAAGAATAAATAAAAACAAGTGGTCATGCATAGGGAGTGAAAATGGGGACCAGAGAAGACAAGAACAGGGATGGGAAGATGACCAATAAGTGTATGCCCTTTTATAATGTTTCCATGAGAATATATAACAATCTAAAATTAAACAATACTTACTAATGGATTTTCTTGGCTTTATTTTGTACCATCTTTATTAGCTTACAGAAGACTATTTAATATTTTTAACTTAATTCCCCAAAATCTTAAGTTTCAAAAGAAGTATTTCAAAGGATCCCTTGGTGTAATGATTAAAGTCTCAGCTCTTTTGCCCTCACCACAACTTGATCCCAACTGCTTACCTAGCTTCAATTCCCCAATGTACCAATTCCAATATGTGTAACAGAGGCTTGTACAGGAAAAGAACAAGGGGTTAAAATATATGAAGAGGAAACAGCCAAACCAAGGTAAGGAAGGGGATATGTAGAAGGAAAAATCTGTTTGGGTGCATCGGGGTTAAAATAGAATGGATCCAGCCTCCTGATGTTTGTGACATAGACCCACAGACACATTAACTATATTAACCACCATCAGAAGATATTAAGCCTACAACTTCTGTATTGGAGTTGATATAGTTCTTTCACAAAGGAAAGAAAATCTCCCTCCCTTTCACTCTTGCCAAGGGTTGAAGCTATAAAAAGAAACCACTCCATCAGGCAACAGCTGGTCAAGAAAGAAAAAAGATAAAGGATATCTCAAAATATACATTCTTATGAACAGATGAGTACATAAACAAAATGTGAAATACACATACAGTGTAATGTTATACAGCCTTTAAAGGAATGAAATTCTGAAAACACAGATGAACCTTGAAAACATTATGCTAAGTGAAATAAGCCAGACACAAAAGGATAAGTATTATATGGTTATGGTTCTACTAATTGAAGTACCTAGAACAGGCAAATCCATAGAGTTACTAGGGGTTGTGAGTAGGGAGATAAGGGGATTTACTGCTTAATTGGCCTATAGTTTCTATTTGGAAGGATAAAAAGATATACAAATTGACCATGGTGATGTTTACGCACACTGTAATGTATTTAATGCCACTGAATTGTACACTTAAAATGGTTACGATGATAAATTTTGTTATGTATATTTTATCACAATAAAAAATGTACATTTCTAGAAAAGAGAATCCTGCAGCTCCTTGCCACCAACTAGAACAAATTTTCACAAGCCAGTCAGCCATGAGGGATATACATTGAGGGTAACTAGGTTATTTTTAATGATTTGTATGTAGGTATATATGAGTAGATGTCACAGTCATGCTTCAGCACTGGCTGAAATGTCAGAAGATTTTGTGCAAGCATGAAGCAAGTCTCTATGCACATATTTCTCTATTTCCTTGTGTGTGCAAAGGATATAAAAATAGCTGCCTTCCTCACAAGGTTGTTTTTATTTTTTTTCATTTATACATATGTGCAAACAAAGTTGTTTTTAGAGTCAGGTAAAATAGTGACCTTGAGAAAAACCTCGCTGATACACTGGAGCCAAATATGGCAGAATAAAGTACCAAGAAGAATCAAAACTTCAACACCCTGAACCCCCAACCTGTACAAAGCTTCTCCATGCTACGTTACACTGAGAAAACAGGAGGGCTCCTGTGCTGCCAGACACCAGCTCCAAACCTGCTTGGAAGACATCCAGCAGACCAACAGGTGGGCACCAAGCGTCACGCAGTTTTCCCCCAGCCACCCCTGGGATAAACTAGCATCCCCCTGGACAGACTGACCCCTGCTTGTAAAAAAAAGAAAACTGAATAATAAACAAGGAACTGAAAAGGAACACACAGCAGAGGGGGCAGGTGCTGTAAGTGCACAGGAGAAGGGGGGAGGAGCAAGGAGCTGACCTCAACATGAACTTTCAGTAAACAAAGATTGGAGAGGCAGAAGGGCCAACAGCAGGCAGGTGATAAGCTGCTGCCTGAAAAGGTGCAGGTAGCAGTCCACAAAGTCATCTCCTGAGCCAGTGAGCAACATCCAAAGTTAAACAATGCCGCAAAATTGAAAAACAATCAGCAAACTATCATAACACACTGACAGCTGGAAGCGAGCTGACAGATCTCTGATCTTGCCCAAGAGAAAGGGGGCAAGGCAAAGAAACAAGTCCCCAGTAAACCAACACAGCAAAAACCCAACTCCAAAGCAGGATGGCTCGTAGGGTACAGAGCTGTTCTCCAGAACCTGAGGGCAATATACAAACTCAAACTGCCACACCTCACTGAGGGAGGAGCTGACTAAGCAGCTGCCACTGAAAAACAGGGAAAAAAACTTGCGAGACTCCCCAACCACCTGGTGAGACTAACACAGAGCTTCTGCTTAAATAGCAAAACCAGGACTGGATGATGAAGGAGTAACACCAGAACAACTAAGACTAAAATTCTATTATTCCTGAACCTGGAATTTTTTGTGTGTTTGTTTGTTTGTTTTGTTTCCTGTTTGTCTGTATGTGTGTGTTTGTCCATCTCTCCCTATTGAATTCTCTGCGGGGGGGAGGGGGGGGTTGTTGTTGTTGTTAGATTTACCATTGTGAGTTAGCTAATTCTAAATTACACACAGACCAGGGACAGAAATAGCATACATACACTAAACTAAAACCCAATACAAAAACAAAACAAAATTAAGCTAAGGGAAAGAAAACAGATGACTGAAACCACCAATAGCCTATCAAGAAGATAGTTACATAGTACAAGGGGAGCAGTGGAAGACAAAAAAGGGATGGAAACCATTCTCCCCCAAAATATAGCTTAATACAGGATTCAGAGGAAAATGAAGAAAACAGATACCCAGTTCCAGATTCCAACAAAACAAAGATTAACTATGCCAAAGAACCCTACGAAACCCACAAAAACACTCTGAAAGAAGAAATCCTGCAAGTAATCACTGAAAATTTCATGGAGATGTTACTAGACAAGGTCCACCAAAATGTACAAGAGGCAGTCAAAAAATTCCAAGACAACAAAAATAAAGAATATGAGAAGACACAGAAACAAATAAATGAACTCATAGGAACCCAAAATAAACACCAAAGTGAAACAGAGAACACTATAAATAGAGAGATAAATGAATTAAAGATGAAAATTGACAATATTAAAGAGGAAGCAACCCATGATATGGAAAACCTCAGAAAAAAGAATGAAACAGAAATACAAAACACAATGGAAGGCCATTCCAGCAGAATAGAAGAGGCAGAAGACAGAATCTCAGAACTTGAAGATAAAATGGAAATTAAAGGAAAAACTGAAGAGCTATTAGTCAAACAACTCAGAACGTGTGAAAGTAATATGCAAGAACTCACTGACGCCATCAAAAGACCAAACCTGAGATTCATGGGAATTGAAGAAGGAGAAACAGTATGAGCAAAAGGAATTCATAATTTATTCAACAAAATAATAACAGAAAATTTCCCAAATCTAGAGAAATCTGTGCCCGTTCAGGTACAGGAAGCCTCCAGGACACCAAACAGACTTGACCAAAATAGAACTACCCACGACATATTATCACTAAAACAACAAGCACAGATAATAGAGAAAGAATATTGAAGGCTGTAAGAGAAAAAAAACAAATAACATACAAAGTTAAACCCATCAAAATTACGGCAGATTTCTCAATGGAAACCTTAAACACAAGAAGAGCATGGAGTGAGGTCCTCCGGGCACTGAATGAAAATAACTTCAACCCTCGGATACTCTACCAAGCAAAAATATCATTCAAAACAGATAGAGCAATAAAAGTCTTCCATGATAAGCAGATACTAAAACAATATATGACCACCAAGCCAAGACTACAAAAGATTCTTCAAGGATTTCTGCACACAGAAAATGAAAGCAAACAAAACCATAAGAGGGCAGGCAAAACCAAACCACAGGAGAAGAAAAGACAAGAAAGTAGAGAGTAACATTGATTCAGCTGCACACAATCAAACCCTTAAACGACAAAAACAACTAAATGACATGAATCACCACATATCTATCAATACTAACACTGAACATTAACAGGTTTAACTCTCTCATCAAAAGACACCATTTGGTAAACTGCATTAAAAAGGAAAATCCAACAATCTGTTGTTTACAGAGACCCATAACCTCGACAGAAACAAGCACTGGCTGAGAGTGAAAGGCAGGAAGAAGATTTACCAAGCCAATGGTCCCTGAAAACAGGCAGGAGTAACAATACTGATCTCAGACAAAGTGACTTCAAACTTACATTGATCAAACGAGATAAAGAAGGACAGTCCATACTAATAAAAGGGGAAATACACCAAAAGTAAATAACACTTATCAACCTATGTGCACCAAAGGTCAGTGCACCGAATTTCATCAAACATACGCTAAAGGACTTAAATCATATATAGACTCCAACACAGTGATAGCAGGAGACTTTAATACCCCCCTATAGATAGGTCATCCAAACAAAAAATCAACAAAGAAATTCTAGAAATAAATCACACCATAGATCAAATGGATCTAGCTGATGTCTACAGAATATGTCATCTAATGACAGCACAATATACATTCTTCTCACCAGCCCCTGGAACCTTCTACAAAATCGATTATATCCTAGGACACAAAGCAAGCCTCAGCAAATATAAGAAAACAGAAATAATCCAATGAATTCTATCTGATACAGTACATTAAAACTGTAACTCAACAACAAAAACAACAGTAGAAAACATGCAAGAATTGGAAGATGAACAACACATTGCTCAATGATCAGTGGGTCATCAATTAAATAAAAGACAAAATTAAAAGGTTCCTGGAAGTTAATGAAAATGAAGACATGACCTACGAGAACCTATGGGACACAGCAAACACAGTCATAATAGAAAAGTTTATAGCCATGAGTACATATATTGAAAGGACAAAAAGATCTCAAATCAATGACCTTATGCTACCTTGCAAAATCCTACAAAAAGAAGAACAAGCAAAACCCAAAACAAGCAGAAGGAGAGAAATAATAAAAATAATGGCTAAAAGTAATGAAATAGAAACAAAAAAATACAAAGAATCAATGAAACAAAAAGCTGGTTCTTTGAAAAACTAAATAAGATTGACAGACCCTTGGCAAACCTGACCAAAATGAGAGAAAAAACCCAAATCAGTAAAATCAGAAACGAAAAATGGGAGATAACAACAAACACCACAGAAATCCAGGTAACAATCAGAGACTACTCTGAGAACCTATATTCTAATAAATTTGAAAATCTTGAAGAAATGGACAAATTTCTAGATATTTATGACCACCCAAAATTGAACCAAGAGGATATTAATCACCTGAATAGATCTATAACTCAAAATGAAATTGAAGCAGCCATAAAGAGTCTCCCAAAAAAAAGAAAACTCCAGGACCTGATGGATTCTCTGCTGAATTCTATCAGACCTTTAAAGAATAACTAATACCAACTCTCCTTAAAGTTTTCCAAAAATAGAAAGGGAAGGAACACTGCCTAACTCATTTTAGGAAGCCAGTATTACACTCATCCCAAAACCAGACAAAGAAACCTCCAAAAAGAAGAACTACAGGCCAATCTCCTTAATGAACCTCAATGCAAAAATCCTCAACAAAATAATGGCAAACTGAATTCAACAACATATCAGAAAGATTGTTCACCATGACCAAATTGGCTTCATCCCAGAGATTCAGGGGTGGTTCAACATATGCAAATTTTTAAATGTAATGCTGCACATTAATAGAATCAAAGAAAAAAAACCACTTGATCATCTCAATAGATGCAGAAAAATCCTTTGATAAGATCCAACACTACTTCATGATAAAAGCTCTAAGAAAACTAGGAATAGAAGGAATGTACCTCAACATTGTAAAGGCTATATATAACAAACCTATACCCAACATCATACTTAATGTAAAAAAACAAACCATTTCCCCTAAAATCAGGAACAAGACAAGGGTGTCCACTATCCCTACTCCCACTCAACATAGTCATGGAATTCCTAGCCAGAGCAATTAGGCAAGAAGAAGAAATAAAAGGAATACAAGTAGGTCAAGAAACTGTCAAAATATCCCTATTTGCAGATGACATGATCCTATATCTTAAAGACCCAAAAAATTCTAGCCAAAAACTCCTGGACACTGTAAACAGATACGGCAAGGTGGCAGGATACAAAATCAACTTACAAAAATCATTAGCTTTTCTATACACCAACAATGAACAAATTGAGAAAGAATATATGGAAACAATTCCATTTACAATAGCCTCAAAAAAAATCAAATACTTAGGAGTAAATTTAACAAAGGATGTCAATGACCTCTACAAGGAGAACTACAAACCCCTGAAGAAAGAGATCAAGGAAGACTACAGAAGGTGGAAAGATCTCCCATGCTCATGGATTGGTAGAATCAACACAGTAAAAATGGCTATACTACCAAAAGCAATCTACATGTTTAATGCAATTCCCATCAAAATCCCAATGACTTTCATCACAGAGATTGAAAAATCTACCTTAAAGTTCATTTGGAAACACAAGAAACCACAAATAGCCAAGGCAATACTCAGCAAAAAAAGAACAATGCTGGAGGTATCACAATACCTGACTCCAAACTATATTACAAAGCAATAGCAATAAAAACAGCATGGATGGAGGGGATTCCAAGATGGCAACTAGAGGGAGGAAGCAGAAAGCATGCTTCCTAAAGTAAAATCTTTGAGAGATGTTGGAGATACGCCTGGCAGGAAAAACCACCAAGAAGAGGCAAAACTCTGACTCCTCCACACCCCCAGCCCACACATAGAATCCCCACTCCATGATAAACGGACAAACCAGGAGGACTCCCACGCCACCAGATGCCAGCTCCCAGACTGCTTGGGAAGATGCAGACCACCAGGTGAGCTAAGCAGCACACAGTAAATCAGCATAGCCCCCTGTATAGACTGACCCCCACCCAGGAAAAAAAGAGGAAAAAACCAATCTGAATAATAAACAAGTAGCTGAAAAAAAAAGACATTTAGCAAAGAGGGTGGGGCACCCTGAGCTCCAGAGAGTGGGGGGAGGAGCAATCCCCACTTGAACTGTGAATAAACAAACCGGCAGGATAAGGTAGAAGTGGCAGCACCTCCCCCCCAGGGTGCTTGGAGAGGGGAAGGCTTGTAAAAGTGGCTAAAGCAAACCATGCTACACAGGAGAGTGGGAAAAAGGCACTCCCTCACACGATCTGTAAATAAACAAGCTGGTGGGGGAAGGCAGGAGCAGCAGCACCTCCCCCAGTGTGCTTGGAGAGGGGAAGGCTTGTAAAAGCAGCGAAAGCATAGCACGCTCCACAGGAGAGTAGGGGAGAGACACCTCCCCACGCAAACACTAAATAATAAAAAGAAGACTGCAATTGTAACAGGCGGGTAGGGCTGCATACTGGGGAAAACAAAAGGGGCATGTGGCCAGAAGAACTCTAAACAAACAAAGCCTTCAGGGCTAGGTGAGTGTAAAGCTCATTCCTGAGATCTGCATAAATAAAGCCTGCAATAGCAGAAGGCTGACAGTAAGTGGCAGATGAGCCACAGCCCCAGATAGACATTCACAAAGCTGTCTCCAAACTCTTTTTGTTGTTGTTGTTCTTTTCATCTTTGGTGAGACAACAACAGAACAAGGACTGGATGCTGAAGGACTAACTGAAACTGCATTGCATTTAAATTTGGGATTTATTTGTTTTGATGTGTTCTGGTTTTGGGGTTTTTTTGTTGTTTGTTTATTTTTTCCTCTTTGATGAGATGACAGCAGAACTTCTTCCCAGACACCAACACCAGGACTGGAGGATGAAGGACTAACACCAAAATTAATAAGACTGAAACTTTATTCCATTTGAACTTGGGGATTTTCTTTTTTTTTTGTTTTACTATCCTCTCTCTGTCTCTCTAATGCCTGTATAGCTCACCGTTGATTAGTACACATTGGCTTTATTTGTGTGTGTGTGTGTGTGTGTTCATTTTGGATTTTTTCCCTTTTCCTTTATCTTCTTTGCTTTCCCTCTTCTCTCACCCTTCCACTCTAGAAATCATCATTGTTATTATTACAAGCTAGACAATACAGAATTACACACAGTATAGGGACAGTAATAATAGCAAGGACAATTATGGGAAGATGGACAAAAGAGGGAAAACACTTTCACCCCAATAATAAATCAGTACAGGAACCAGAGGGAAATGAAGAAAACAGATACCAATATCCAGACTTCAACAAAACTAAGATAAACTATGCCAAAGAACCCAACGAGGCCCACAAGAACAACCTGAAAGAAGAAATCCTGCAAGTAATCAATGATAATTTTATAGAGATGATACTAGATGTGGTTAACCAAAATGTACAGGAGACACAAGAAATTCCAAGACAACAAAAATAGAGAATTTGAGAAAGCACAAGAAAATAAAAGAAACTACAGAAGCACTGAATAAACATCAAAGTGAAACAAAGAACACAATTAATAAAGAGATAAATGAACTCAGAACGAAAATAGACAATATAAAAGAGGAAGGAACTCAGGATGTAGAAAACCTCAGAAAAAAAGAATGAAACTGAAATACAAAACAAAATGTAAGGTCAATAGAGCAGGACAGAACAAGCAGAAGACAGAATCTCAGAACTCAAAGATGAAATGGTAATTAAAGGAAAAACCAAAGAACTATTAAACAAATCAAGACATAGAAAAGAAAAGGCAAGAACTTACTGACTCCATCAAAAAAACAAACCTGAGAATCATGGGCATTGAAGAAGGAGAAGAGGTGTAAGCAAAAGGAATGCGTAATATAAAAACAAAATAATTACAGAAAATTTCCCAAATCTAGACAAATCTATGCCCATACAGGTGAATGAAGCCTCCAGAACACCAAACAGAACTGACAAAAATAGAACTACCCAACAGCATATTATCATTAAAACAACAAGTACAGAAACTAGAGAAAGAATATTGAAGGCTGTAAGAGAGCAAAAACAAGTAACATACAAAGGGAAACCCATCAAAATCACAGCAGACTTCTCAACAGAAACATTAAAAGCAAGAAGAGCTTGTGGTGAGATCTTCTGGGCACTGAATGAAAATAACTTCAACCCTAGGATACTCTACTCAGAAAAATTATCATTCAAAATAGATGGAGCAATAAAAGTCTTCCATGATAAGCAGAAACTAAAACAATATATGACCACAAAGCCACCACTACAAAAGATTCTTCAAGGGATTCTGCACACAGAAGTGAAACTCAACATAGCCATAAAAGGGCAGGCAGCACCAAACTACAGGAAAAGAAAAAGCAAGACAGTAGAGAGTAACCTCAATTTAGGTACACACAAACTTTCAAACAACTAAGACAGATAAATGACAGGAATAACCACATACCTATCAGTACTAACACTCAATGTTAATGGACTTAATTCCCCCATCAAAAGGCACTGTTTGATGAAATGGATTAACAAGGAAGATTCAACAATTTGTTGCTTACAGGAGACCCATCTCACTGACAGAAATAAGCATAGGCTTAGGATGAGAGGCTGGAAGAAGATTTACCAAGCCAATGGCCCCCGAAAACAGGCAGCAGTAGCAATACTTATCTCTGACAAAGTAGACTGCAAACCTACATTGATCAAATGAGATAAAGAAGGACATTCCCTACTAATAAAAGAGGAAATAGACCAAAAGGAAATAACAATTATCAACCTATATGCACCCAATGTCAATGCACCCGATTTCATCAAACATACCCTGAAGGACCTAAAAGCATACATTAACTCTAACATAGTAGTCATGGGAGATTTTAACACCACACTATCATCAATAGATAGGTCATCCAAACAAAAAATCAATAAAGAAAACCTAGATTTCTTATGGGACACAGCAAAGGCAGTCCTGAGAGGAAAGTTTATAGCCATGAGTGTATATATTAAAAAGACTGAAAGATCCCAAATCAATGACCTAATGCTACATCTCAAACTCCTAGAAAAACAAGAACAAGAAAATCCCAAAACAGATAGGAGAGAAATAATAAAAATAAGAGCTGAAATCAACGAAATAGAAATCAAAAAAACCATACAAAGAATTAATGAAAAAAAAAGTTGGTTCTTTAAAAAAATAAACAAGATCGACAGACCCCTGGCAAATCTGATAAAATGAGGAGAAAAAAACAAAAATAAGTAGAATCAGGAATGCAAAAGGTGAGATAACAAAAAACACTGCAGAAGTCCAGGAAATCATCAGAGACTACTTCGAGAACCTATATTCAAATAAATTCAAAAATCTTAAAGACATGGACAGATTTCTAGATACATAAGATCACCCAAAATTGAACCAAGAGGATATTAATCACCTGAATAGATCTATAACACAAAATGAAATTGAAGCAGCAATAAAGAGTCTTCCTAAAAAGAAAAGTCCAGGACCTGATGGATTCTCTGCTGAATTCTATCAGACCTTTAAAGAAGAACTGATACCAACCCTCCTTAAACTGTTTCACAAAATAGAAAGGGAAGGAAAACTGCCTAACACATTTTATGGAGCCAGTATTACACTTATCCCAAAACCAGGCAAAGACACCTCCAAAAATATAGGCCAATCTCCTTAATTAACATTGATGCAAAAATCCTCAATAAAATAATGGCAAACCGAATTCAACAACACATCAAAAAGATCATTCACCACGACCAAGTAGGCTTCATCCCAGGAATGCAGGGGTGGTTTAACATACAAAAATCAATAAATGTAATAAACCACATTAACAGAAGCAAAGACAAAAAACACTTGATCATCTCAATACATGCAGGAAAAGCCTTTGATAAGATCCAACATCATTTCATGATAAAAGCTCTAAGAAAACTAGGAATAGAAGGAAAGGACCTCAACATTATAAAAGCTATATATAACAAACCTACAGCCAGCATTATACTTAATGGAGAAAAACTGAAACCATTCCCTCTAAAATCAGGAACCAGACAAGGATGCCTACTATCTCCACTCCTATTCAACATAATACTGGAATTCCTAGCCAGAGCAATTAGGCAAGAAGAAGGAATAAAGGAATACAAATAGGTAAAGAAACTATCAAAATATCCCTATTTGCAGACGATATGATCCTATACCTTAAAGACCCAAAAAACTCTACTCAAAAGTTCCTAGAGACCATCAACAGCTATATAAGATAGCAGGGTACAAAATCAACATCAAAAAATCATTAGCATTTCTATACACTAATAATGAACAAACTGAGAAAGAATACATGTAAACAATTCCATTTACAATAGCCTCAAAAAAAAAATCAAATACCTAGGAGTAAACTTAACAAATGATGTGAATGACCTCTACAAGTTTTCCTCTACAAGGAAAACTATAAACTTCTGAAGAAAGAGATTGAGGAAGACTATAGAAAGTGGAGAGATCTCCCATGCTCATGGATTGGTAGAATCAACATAGTAAAAATGTCTATACTTCCAAAAGTAATCTACATGTTTAATGCAATTCCCATCAAAATTCCAATGACATTCATTAAAGAGATTGAAAAAATCTACTGTTAAATTTATATGGAAACACAAGAGGCCATGAATAGCCAAGGCAATACTCAGTCAAAAGAACAATGCTGGAGGTATCACAATACCTGACTTCAAACTATATTACTAGGCAATAACAATAAAAACAGCATGGTACTGGCACAAAAACAGACATGAAGACCAGTGGAACAGAATAGAAGACCCAGATATGAAGCCACACAACTATAACCAACTTATCTTTGACAAAGGAGCTAAAAATATATGATGGAGAAATAGCAGCCTCTTCAACAAAAACTGCTGGGAAAACTGGTTAGCATTCTGAAAAAAACTGAAACTAGATCCATGTTTATCACCCTATACCAATATTAAGTCAAAATGGATCAAGGATCTTAAGATTAGACCCCAAACTCTAAAATTGGTAGAGGAAAGAGTAGGAAATACTTTGGAATGAATGAGTATAGGCATAGACCTTGTCAATGGAACCCCAGCAGCTCAGCAACTAAGAGATAGCATAGATAAATGGGACTTCATAAAACCAAAAAAGCTTCTGCTCAACAAAAGAAATGGTCTCTAAACTGAAGAGACCACCCACAGAGTGGGAGAAAATATTTGCCAGCTACACATCAGACAAAGGACTGATAACCAGAATATATAGGGAACTTAAAAAACTAAATTCTCCTAAAACTAATGAACCAATAAAGAAATGGGCAAGTGAACTAAACAGAACTTTCTCAAAACAAGAAACTCAAATGGCCAAAAAAACACATGAAAAAATGCTCACCATCTCTAGCAATAAAGGAAATGCAAATTAAAACCACACTAAGATTGCACCTCACCCCTGTTAGAATAGCCATCATTAGCAACACCACTAACAACAGGTGTTGGAGAGGATGTGGGGGGAAAAAAAACCCTCTTACACTGCTGGTGGGAATGCAAACTAGTAAAACCACTCTGGAAAAAAATTTGGAGCCTACTTAAAAATCTAAACATAGATCTGCCATATGATCCAGCAATACCACTCTTGGGGATATACCCTAAAGAATGTGACACAGGTTACTCCAGAGGCACTTGCCCACCCATGTTTATTGCAGCACTATTCACAATAACCAAGTTATGGAAACAGCCAAGATGCCCCACTATTGATTAATGGATTAAGAAAATGTGGTATTTATACACAATGGGATTTTATGCAGCCATGAGGAAGAAGGAAATGCTATCATTCCCAGGTAAATGGATGGAACTGGAGAACATAATTCTGAGTGTAGTTAGCCTGGACCAAAAGACCAAAAATCATATGTTCTCCCTCATATGCAGACATTAGATCAAGGGGAAACACAACAAGGGGATTCGACTTTGATCACATGATAAAGCGAGACCACACTTGGGAGGTATTAGGATAGGTAAGACACCCAAAAACTATATATCAATTGTTGCCCTCAATGCAGAGACACTAATGCAGATACTTTAAAGCAACAGAGGCCAATAGGAGAAGGGAACCAGGAACTAGAGAAAAGATTAGTTCGAGAAGAATTAATTTAGAAGGTAACACACATGCACAGGAAAGCAATGCAAGTGAACTCCCTGAATAGCTATGCTTATCTCAACTAGCAAAAACCCTTGGTCCTTCCTATTATTGCTTATACTCTCTCTTCAACAAAATTAGAGATAAGGGCAAAATAGTTTCTGCCTGGTAGCGAGGGTGAGGGGGGAAGAAATGACCCAAACATTGTATGCACGTGTAAGTAAAAGAAAAACAACAACATGGTACTCGCACAAAAACAGACATGAAGACCAGTGGAACAGAATAGAGGACCCGGATATGAATCCACACAGCTATACCCACCCTATTTTTGACAAAGGTGCCAAAGATATACAATGGAGAAAAGACAGCCTCTTCAACAAATGTTGCCTGGATAAGTGGTTATCTACCTGCAAAAAACTGAAAGTAGATCCATGTTTATCACCCTGTACTAGTATCAACTCAAAATGGATCAAAAACCTTAATATCAGACTCAAAACTCTGAAGTTAGTACAGGAAAGAGCAGGGAATACTCTGGAAGCAATAGGTATAGGCAAGGACTTCCTCAATAGAACCCCAGAAGCTCAGCAACTAAGAGAAAGGATGGACAAATGGGACTACATGAAATTAAAAAGTTTCTGCACAACAAAAGAAATGGTCTCTAAACTGAAGAGAACACCCACAGAGTGGAAGAAAATATTTGCCAGCTACACATCAGACAAAGGACTGATAACCAGAATATACAGGGAGCTCAAAAAACTAAACTCTCCCAAAATAATGAACCAATAATGAAATGGGCAAGTGAACTAAACAGAACTTTTTCGGAAGAAGAAATTCAAATGGCCAAAAAACACATGAAAAAATGTTCACCATCTCTGGCCTTAAAGGAAATGCAAATCAAAACCACACTGAGATTCCACCTCACCCCTATTAGAATAGCTATCATCAAAAACACCACCAACAACAGGTGTTGGCAAGGATGTGGGGAGAAAGGAACCCTTCTACTCTGCTGGTAGGAATGCAAGCTAGTGCAACCACTCTAGAAAACCATATGGAGGCTTCTTTAAAAACTAAACTTAGACCTGCCATATGATCCAGCAATCCCACTCCTAGGGGTAAACTGGAAGGAATGCAACTCAGGTTACTCCAGAGGCACCTGAACACCCATGCTTATTGCAGTGCTATTCACAACAGCCAAGTTATGGAAATAGTCAAGATGCCTCACTACTGACAATGAGTTAAGAAAATGTGGTATTTATACACAATGGAATTTTACTCAGCCATGAAGAAGAATGAAATCTTATCATTCGCAAGTAAATGGATGGAACTGGATACCATCATCCTGAGCGAAGTTAGCCAAGCTCAGACCAAAAATTGTATGTTCTCCCTCATATGTGGACTTTAGATCTAGGGCCAAGGCAGTAATGTTGTTGGACTTGGTTCACACGCTAAGGGGAGAGCACATACGGAAGGAATGGGGATAGGTAGGAAACCCAAAACTTGAACTTGTTTGATGTCCCCACTGCAGAGGAGCTAATATAGTATCCTTAAAGTGACAGAGGTCAATATGGGAAGGTGACCAGGAAGTAGTGAAGATGTCAGATAGAGTGAATCGATTCATGTTGTAATACACTTGTGCATGGAAACAATGCTAGGAATCTCTCTGTATAGCTATCCTTATCTCAACTAGCAAAAATGCTTTGTCTTTCTTATTATTGCTTATATCTTCTCATCAACAAAATTGGAGAAAAGGGCAGAACAGTTTCTGCCTTGAAGCGAGGGGGCGTGGGGCAGGGAGGAAAAATGACCCAAACCAGGTATGTACATATGAATATATGAATAAAGAGGGGAAAAAAGCCAATGCAATAACATGTGATTATGTATGGGACATGCTATACCTCCCCCCATTTCTTTAACCTGCTCTAAATGTTATGTAAAGAAATCCCCCTTTGTTCTCAGTGCTCAGCCTTTGGACATGAGTCTGCTGAGTTGCTGCTGGCTTGCTTAATAAACTTGCTAAAAGAAAAAATAATAGTGATCTTTAGCATACTTTTGAAACCTGTAAAGTACTATACCATAGCACATTAACATTATGAATTTCAAGAGTGAAACTGAGCTTATCCCAAACCACCAACAAGGAGCTAGACCATCACAAAACTTTTGCATTCAAAAGTCGAACATCCTTAGGAAATTGTATTTATACTTCAGTAAACACATTAGATTCTGTGGCAATAACAGTAAGATGGTAAATAGGACCATGTATCTGGACCAATTCCCAGGTCTTATTGAAAAACTTCACTGAAGTAACTAACATTTTGTTTAGAAGTATTTGAAGAGAGCATTTGATATACTCAACAGGTAAGAGGTACACAATTTTCCAGAGATGAAGTAAAAGCCCTCATTTTTTAAAGTGTGTGAAATAATGATATCATCAAATAAGTTGTAGACAAGCTAGTATCTTATAAATTAAATAGTGTCCTGAGTACAGACAGCTAATATCTAAGAGATATTTCTCCTTGGTACAATCAAGATACTATGGTAAAGGTCATGTTCATTAGAAGTCTGAATATTCCAGCTTGAAAACAACTTCTGCTAACCAAACCAAAAATCACAAATGGTTTCTAATTCAATTGTGTTTCCTCATAAACATTTCATTCTAGCCAACTAAGTTAAGAGTCTCCCAGTGAATTTCAAGAATATATGCAAGAGGTTTCTTTTAAGAGAGCATGGCATAGGGAGATAAGTATACAGCCAGTAGCAATAAGTCTGTAGAATAACAATGTCAACATTGAAAAGGAGAGCTGGAAAGCTCACAGACTTGTTCAATTTCTAGAAAAAAATATTCCCAGATTCTACTAAGAAAGCACAGAACATAGTCTTGAAGATATCTGCAAGATAAATAAAAAGGGTCAAACACCCAAACTTGGATGTTTATAGTGATTCTCAAGTTTTGTTACAAAATTAAATTAATTTATTTCAAGACTCTTGGGGTTAAAACATTTACTCCTAAGAAGCTCTCTACTTGAAATTGTTATTGTTGAAGACAGATTTTAAATGCATTAGGTATATTCAGAAAACTAAATGGAAAAAATAACAACAGTAATTAGGTTGACCCTCCTGCCTCCAGAAAGTTAAGATATATGTCTGACAGGTAATTAAATGCAATATTCTAAAATTGGGAGTGAAATCAACAGAGAAACTCTGCAGAATACCAATAGCAGAGTGGCTTATGTTTCTCTTACCTTATTTTGACTCTCCATAATGTTTTCCATTAAAGCACTACTAAAGTGGGTATTTCAGCTAGTGCCCAAAGAACTTCAATTTGGGAATAATGCATAGGAGAGGCAATTTGGTGCTGAAAACATGGGATTTAACATTCGGTAGACACAAACCCAAATTTTGTTTGCTTTTGTTACTTACCAGCTCATGATGCTAAATTATTTATCTCTCCAAGCCTTGGGGTTTTTTCCCCCTTTATACAATGGGGACAGTAATGGCTTCCCTGCAAGACTGTTAGAAAAGGAAATTTTATAAATATTCATATAGCCCTTTCTAGTGCTGGAATGTAGTATATTCACAATAAAAGTTTGTTGGACTACATATATAGTAAGAATGTCAATCTTGGAAGTTACCTGAAAGAGAATACCATCATTGCAATGATAATAGCTATTATTTTCCAGAAAAGGATATAGTTAACTTCTTTTGGGACTATTCTTAGTGCAAACAGCTTTCAAACACCGATCTAACTTCACTCTCAGCACTTAGGCTCAAACACAAGCAGATTTAATCCATGTCAGTCATCTCTTTAAAAAGGGTTATAATGGCATAAAACATTGAAGGTTTTAATTGGATAACTCAAAGGATTTTCCACCTGCTGTGATTCTGATTGGCTGAGTGGAACCAATAAACCAGCTACATGTGGGTTGACCTAAAAAACTCATTTTCCAACAAAAAATAGACATTTTAGAAAAAGAATATCATTTTCAAGTGGCAAAGTTGGTTTTTTTAATCATGCTATTCATTTTCCTCTTGTATATCTTTAGGGTCACTAGAAATAGGATTTGTAAATAAAATGAAAGAGGAATACCCAAGTTACATTTAAAGGCTTAGAAAATGCTAATGAGATTTTTAATTAAAAATCCTCATAAAGTAAAATCATATTAAAAAGAAATCCACAAAAAGTTAATTGAGATAATTGTAGAAAAAAATCAGAGACTGAGTGAGTAGAATAGTCCAATGAATTGGTCTGCTTGGGTTTAACAACAATAAAAAGTATGGCCTATTTGCGGTGATTTCATTCTGTTTCAGCTTGGACAAATTTTCTCTTCACTAAGAATGGGTTCTTTTATCCTCAGTTTCATTCAAGTAATAGTGGACTCAACTTTTCCTTAGTATTGTGGGATACCATGCTGTGGAAATAGCTTCAAATAATGAGCACTGGGGGATGACTGAAATGCTGCTCATGTTTACACTGGCACACAGGCACAAACAAAAGCTCCAGCACACTAGCAGCATTCTGTTGATCTGCTGATTTTCTCCGATATGGTTCCTGCCAAGACACAATAACAAGGGGAATAACAAAAAGTCAGCTAAAAGATCTGTTATAGGAATGGTGAGCAATGTCCTTTTAAAATCAGACTATAATATGCTCATATAGTGCTGAAATTCACCCACACTGGACAAAATAATTCATGAAGATGAAGTTTCAAGTCTATTGAAAATATTCCCATGGGGAACTCTACTCATGCATGTCAAATAATAGAGTCCAAGGGTATTAGCCTGTCTAAAGAAGATGTTCATTATCTGTGCTACCCCTTTTATCCACCACCATCCTGAAGGATATTGTTAGAGGCAGCCAATAGTAGATCACATAGCCATAAATGTTCACAGTTCATAAAGGATGTGTAGTACATAGCAAGAATGAAGTAAATTTAGAACATGTGACCTTCACCACTAACTCCCCTTTTTATGAAGCAATAACATTTTTATTAATTTATGAGATTTCTTGTCAGTAGGCTGAAGGCAATACCATATATATAATTGAACTTCCAATCCCATAAGACATTTTGTATGAGCCTTTATCATGGATTGAATTCTTATAAACTTTAGAAAATGGAAAAGGAAAGACCTATTCTGGGATTCCCTTAATTAGTCATAATGTTCTTTGTTTCTATAAATAGCTTTGCATCAGAACCTCAACATCAGTTACCATAATGGAAGGCATAGCAGATTTTGCAGTGATTTGTTCTGATATCTTAGTAATGAATCAACAGCATTTCTGTATTCCATGGTGCTTGAAGGTACCTTACAAAAAGAAATCTAGGCATAGGGAAATGTCTATGCTTGACCCTTAAATTGTTAGGAGATGGAATAAAAGTGAGAGCAAAACAGAAAGGCCATATAATGAATTTAATGACACTCAAATAGCTTGGTCTCTGCTGGAGGCCACTGGCCTTCCTCTAAACATCCTATTCATGCCACTCACAATACCAGTAGCACCACTTTTACTGACAATTTTCAATTTGCCCTGACTCTGGACCAGTTCTACCATCCAATCACTTCAATTGAGAATTGGAACAAAGGTAAGTTAACGGCTCAAAATATGTGGGATTTTTAATTTTATATATAGCTCTTCTTCCACATCACGCCTCTTTCCTTCCCACTACCTAACTCCTATCCTCCTTTCTATGTTCGTGTGTTAGATAGAAGAAATGTTAAAGATAAATAGAAGGGCTGAGAGGATAAGAGAAATCCAGTAATAATTATTGGTTCATAAGGCCCAATACCAGTTCCTGTGACATTAACAAAGACTCCAAAATAAATCAGTGAGGCCATATTGGGGAGCAATCTTGAACTTAGATGACAGTATTTGAATTCAAATATTCCTAGATGGAAAAGCAGTGAAACCTAAAGGAAAGGTAGTAAGGATTAAAGTAAGTGGATTAATAAACCATCTTTCCATTGTAACTGACAGAAATCTAATAGTGGCTCAAACAAAAATAAATGAGATTGGGGTTTTTTGGATGGGACTGGGATTTGAACTCAGGACTTCACACTTGCAAAGCAGGCACTCTACCACTTGAGTCACACCTCCAGTTCATTTTTGAAGATGGGGTCTCATGAACAATTTGCCTGAGCTGGCCTTGAACTGTGATGCAAGTAACTAGGATTACAGACATGAGATTTTTTAATAATGTAATTAAAAGTCCAGGGAGATTCTAGCTTCAGGAGTGGTTTAAACCAGGGGTTCCAACAATGTATTCAGGATTTCATCTCTCCCTCTCTCTCCATTCTTCATCTCTATTTTTCTCAGTAGGTTCTTCCCTATCTTTCATTCAAATATTTCAGCCATCACAGCAGGAGAAAAAGAAAGCTTCACATTATGGCTATTTCCCATAAAACACCCAGGAGTGAGTTCTACTGGTCAGGACAAGGTCACATCTACATTCTTATAGTGAGAGGAGTTATGGGAAGAAGGGGGACATTAGTCCCACCCAAAGCTTCATGGTCTGAGAGTTTTCCAAAGGAAAATTGAAGTGCCGTTGCCTCAACCACACAGAAGAATGGACACAGAGCAGAAAAAAGCAAAACATGCACCACAGTAGAGTTACATGCTTAGGGAGGGAACATCATCTAGCTATAATTTGGATAAAATAACAGAAATCACTAAGTGCCACTCCCCCAACCACCAGTATCTATTTTCTCATTCTTTCTTTTATAAATAGCCTCCCCAAGTTCTGATATATTCTGATATATGACTGCCCTTGCAGCTAGGTGTAGCTGTTTGACTAAGTTTAAGCTGATGGGATATGAGAGAAAGTCTTGTGTAACTCTCAAATCATCTCAAAGATAAAGATGTTTCAGGTATATTTGTTTCTCCCTTCTTGCTGTCTGAGAAATAGCTACAACTATAACTGTCACATTGGACCAAGATCTAGAAGTCACATATTGAAGATGGCAAAGTTGACCCTGAGTCACTGAATGGCCTGGTAAAATAGAAGTTTGCAGAATCTAAACTACCCAAAGCCTTTGGACTTTTACCTGAGACAGAAATAAGCAGCTTATCCATCTATCTTATATGTCTTATTTAAGTCACTGTATTTGGGGATGTTGTTGTTATTGTTTACCTATAACCCAACAAATACATTAAAAGACTCATTATGGCAAAGTTGTAGAGAAAAAATGACAAAATTATTTTTAAATGATGGAAGCATAAGGGTTTCTGAGTATGTGTGATTATAATATGTAGTATTTCATGTAATGACAATATTGAAATAGATAATAACAACTTATTTCTTACTCTTTAGATTCCCTACACAAGTAAAAGGATGATAGCTATCCCTGAGTGATAAAACAGACATTATTTTTATTCTCTTCTTCCTGTTTGTATTCATTTGTAAATTTTCTAAAATTAACTTATGTTTGAAGTGAAATGGAGGTTATCAACCTTACCAAAAGGAAGGAAATGGTTTTTCCAAGGGAATTCTATTCAGAACGTTAAGATACATTTACTGCTCAATAAGAGGTAACACAACAATGGCCATGAGTCAAAAAAAAAAAATGCCGCAAATTCTCTCCAGTTCTCTATGCCCCTTTACAAGGTGACTTTGCAGCTCTTTCCATCAAGGAAAGAAATCTATTGCTCCACCCTTTGAAATTTGAGTTTGGCTATGTGACTTGCTTTGGCCAATATGCCAGTTTACTTCAGCAAATGTGATGCAAACTAAAGATTGAAAAATTCTTACACATTGGAGCTTGATCTTTCTTAGTGTTCTTGGGAATCTCAAAAACACCACATGTGAATGAGCCTAGGCTAGCCTGTTGGATGATGACATATAACAAGTCATCTCAGCTAATATCAATCCAACCTCCATATAGTTTGAATGAAGTCATACTAAGTAAACCCACAGCCTTGGCCATGCTGGCCTAGACCAGAAGAAATACACACATGATCCACAGAAGAATGAGACATAATCACATTGCTTTAACACCACTATGTTTTGCAGTTGATTGTTATGGACCTTGTAAAACACAGGGTGTCCTCTAGTTTATCATTGCAAACAGCAAAGTACATGTTACACAGGGTTCATTGGTAAAAATGATTAATATCTCAGTGCATACATATCACTATTTGAGTTCATTTAGCCTAAGGTACAGAAAATAAGTGACTAAAGCAGAAAACTAGAAATAGAAAGCAATATATAACAACAATAAGGAATAAAGCATTTTAAGTTAGAAGGTTTAAGTAGCATTATGCGAATTTTTCAGAATTCTCAGAAGAAATGTAGTGGGAAGAAGAATCATAGATATTTTTAATTAGAAAGGAATTTAAGGCTCATGTAATACATTCAACTTTCTTTATGGTTGAGGAAACTGAGACTTAGAAAGGTAAACTGATTTCCTACGTTTTACGATAGCTTATGCCAACTCCAGAAAAATGCTTCATTGCATTGTGAGTGTGTCTTGATTCTAACCCCCAATCATAGGGCAATTTCAAAACCTTGGGGACAATGGGTTCAGAAATTTTAAATCAGAAAACTGCCTGACACTTAGTAAGAGTTTGGCATATGAAAATCACAACCAGGAGCTAACTAACGTAACAAGCTCACAGCTAGTCCAAGGAGCTCTCTATAAACATGGGCTCAGTTTCAAAATAGCACCCCTGTGCTCTTCCAACAAAATAGGGAAAAAAAGAAAAAAATCTATTGTTCTTCCTCCAAGATACAGAAAAAGAAAATCTAGGGCAGACACAATTTTGAAAGCAGATAGACACATTCTTATTGGCAACCAGAGATAAGAACTTTATTAAAGCCTTAGATTTCTGCCATACATTTTTGATGAAAAATGTGCACAGTTGAGATGAAAATCCTCTAGAATTGTACACTCAGCTTATTGCTATAAACAGCCACCTCAAAACTCAATGGCTTAAGCCTAGGCATGGTGGTATATGCCTGTAATCCCAGCATTCAGGACGCTGAGGCAGAAGGATCTTAGGTTCAAGTCTAGCCTGGACTACATAGCAAATTCCAGGCCAGATTGGGCTAAATAGTGAGACCCTGACACACAAAAAATCTCAGTGGCTTAAGACAACAATTTATTATTTCATACAATTGTATAAGTCAATTGTATAGTTCTGCTGATCTCTCTAGGACTTATTCATGCAGTTATATGTGACTAACAGGTCAACTGGGGACTGGATTCAGCCTGTATAGATGGCATAGCTGAACTTCCTTCTCTGTGTGGCCCTTCATCCAAGATCTCTTCATGTAATGGTGGTCTCAGAGCAGTGGTTCAAAGAGGACAAAGGTTCCAGAGCTCCCATACCACATTTTGTTGGTCAAAACAAGTTACAAGGTCAACCTAGAGTCAAGTGGGGAAGGGGGATAAACAACACTTTTTGAAGAGAACTGCAAAATGCTGTAGCCACACTCTTCAACCTACCACATACACAATTTTTATCAAGGCTTAAATATCTATTTTTGTCATTTATATCTAATGAAAAAATATATGGCTGAAATAAAAATCCCCTAGAATTGTACAACTAAACCTGTCAACTGCACCAAACTCAAAATTTTTTCTACAGAGACACTGTAGTATTTTCCTTATTGTGGTTGGCAAATGCATTAATAACCTTCCTGAACAAGATGCTCCATTAGAAATTATACTGAACACTTATCACATCAGTCACATTCCTACATGATTACAAACTCAACATCACCAGTATAAAACGTCACAAAAGAATAGTTTTTCTATCTATGTGGATTTAAGATTTAAATGTTAAAAAATGTACTGACAGGAAATATGGATGAAGATTTTTTAAAATAATTTTTAGGTAAAGATCTTTTCACGCATGAACCACAGGTAGAAACCAAAGATGAACAGATCAATAAATTGAGTATTTACAAATTTAAAACTTCTTCCCTTTTCTTTGTGGGGGGAAGACAAGATCTTTCTAGATAGCCCAGGCTGGTCTCAAACTTGAGATCCTCTTGCTTCAGTCTCCTCAGTGCTGAGATTACAGACATGTACCACCACACCTGATCCCACATTTAAGATTTCTTATGACATATATCACATTAAACAAGTAATTAAAAATAATGATTACTGAATGACTTAGTGTTTACTAATCGCCAAGTACTTTCAAACTTTAGATCATTTGATCCTTATAAGAGCTCTATAAAGTGGATACTAGTAGGTAAGCAAACTAAGGTACAAAAAACCAGTTATATAAGATACCAAGATTAGCTAGTAAGTGCCAAAGCCAATATTTAAACCTAAGCAGTATTGTCTCCAGTGTCCAAATTCCTAATCACTAAGATCTACAGAAAATTGAGAAAGCCTGAGAAAAATATACATAACAAAGGCTTAATGTCATTGACATGCTAAGAACTCTTGCAAATAAAATACAGAAAAATATACCATCTTCTACAGACAAGGTCTGTGAACAGAAAATTCACAAAAGGGAAATGTAAATGACCTATGAAATATGAAAAGTGTTTATCCTTACTAGTAACCATAAGAACTCTAATGATATACCATTTGTCTCCTGGCCAATTTAGCAAAGACAAAAAGAATGATGATACCCATGGCATGGATATTACCTTCTTGCTTGGAGAAAGATAAATTGACTATATATACCTAGAGGGTGGATATATACACATATATAGATACATACATATGTATATACATTCATACATACATATACAACCATTTAAACATGCATACAGTTTGACCAAGCAATTTAACTTCTAGTAACTTTCCAATAGAAATAATCAGATAGGTCTATGAAGCTGTAGGTTAAAGAAATTTATTATGGCATTGTTTATAACATTAACTAAAATATAAAACATGGAATATTGATTAAATATGCTGACTCATCTATACATAGAATAAGATTTGGCTTTTAAAAATAATGATGCATATTTTCATTTACTGACATAGAAAGAGGTTCATGAAATACTGTTAAGGAAAATAGTAAGTTGACAAAACTGTATAAATAGTATAATCCATGTTTTTAAATCTGTGTGTACACAGATTACATATTCTCCCTGGGTTGGAAGGTTATATGTTCATAATACTATAATTTAGATTCTATATTATTCTTCATGTAATTTCATGTATCACTTTTCTAATCACAGAAAAAGCTGATTACCTCATTTCCAGAAGTTTAGAGCACCAAAACTCTTTCCAAGCCCTTTACAAAAACCTACTAGCAAGAAGACTTTTCTGTTTGCTATCTGTGATCACCTATGTGATCAATTTCACTAGAGACATGGGGAGAACATTCTGTTACACAGTAAGGGCTGCTTGTTACTCAGTACTGCTCAGGGTCACTGCCTCATGGCCTCCAACACCATACCCCTACCTGGTCAGCTTTCTAATCACCACTCATCTGAGAACTAAAAATAATGACAGAGATGACAAATCACAGTTCCCCAGAGCTCATCAACCAATCCAATTCAAGGGAAAAATGAGCCCAGTAATAAATGCTTTCAAATGGGCTTAAGGGGAGAGAATGAGAACCAAGGAAAACTCACTTCATAAGTACAAGCAATTAACAATCACCACATTGCAGGCCTTCTTAAGCAAAAAAGTCACATGCTCAGAGCCAGGGGCAGTCAGAAACTGCAGAATGTCTTCACCTGCTGACTGATGAAAATGACTGACGCTGGGGTGCCAGCTGAAAAATCAATTATTCACATCTACTAGGCAGCTGCCCCCTACACAGCGAGCAGCAGCAGGTCGCAGGAAGGGGAGATTGTTGTTAACATGCACTATCCATTTCTCTGGCCTTGCAGCTCAACAATAGCAAAATCAATAGGCTGCTCCAAACTACAAAACAGGCAAGTAGGGCACCAACTGCATTCCAAGTACTGTGAAAACAACTAACAACACTATCACAGAAAAATGGCAAGGGGAAGGATTTCTTGCCCCACTATCGTTTTTTTCTATATTCAATGTCTTTCCTATCTCCCACAGTCATAAGAACCCAAAGGTTTATGTTATTCCTAATCATTAGGTTACCTTTGCTAAAAATGGAAAATAGGTATTCATGTTCAAAAGCTCATCAGCTGATTTTCATCCTTTCATCCACCTCCTCTCATTGCCTTCTGTCCTGCTGGTCCAAAAAGTCCTCTTTAGATATGTAGGTTCCTCTTTTCAAACAGTATAATCTATTAAGGTTAAGAAGCTCAGAAAACTCATTGGAAAATAAGGAAACTATAGAGCTTTTTTGTTAATTGCTTATGTTTGAAGTATATTTTAGAAAAATATTTATTTCATGGTTCTAATATCTGCTGCTCTTTATAAATAAAAACCATACAAAAGTGAGGATATAAAATAGTACAGACATTTTTGGAAAGCAGTTTGGCAGTATCTTATAGGTATAACCTTACCATATGACCAGCAATCCCACTTGCAGATGAAATGAAAATTTATGTTCACATAAAAACTTTTGTGTGACTGCTTATGGCAGCTTTATTCATCACCATACCAAAAACTAAAAACAATTGATATTTTCCTCCACTGGTGGATGGCGAATGGATAAACAAACTGTTGTGCATAAAAACAATGGAATATTGTCACTTGTAAACAGAAGCAAACTACTGATACACACAAAGTGGTTGACTCTCATGTATTCACTTAAGTGAAAGAAGCTAGACTCAAAATTTACATATGGTATGGTTCCATTAATATACCATTCTGGATAAGGCAAAATTATAAGAATGGAAAACAGATTAGTGGTTACTAGGAGTTGCAGGTAGTGTGGGAGGCTAACTACAAATGGACAGCTGGTGGGAATTATTTAGAGCAATGGAACTGTTTTACTGTTTTGTATCTTGATTGTGGTAGAAGTTATAAACTGTGCTTATTAATACTCACAAATATATATATATATATATATATATATATATATATATGCCAGAAGAGTGGATTTTACCACATGTAAATTGTACTTTAATGTTTTTAATTGAAAAAAATGAGGTAGGAAACTCAAGGAATTCCTCTATGGATATAAACCACTTTATCTCTTATGCATTTTATACACTTTCCGAGGGCATCAGCATCTTTGCTTATGCCATATTCTCCCTGTTGCATACAGATCAGTGCTACAATACAATTTGGATCTGTAGCAAACAGGACTGTCAAGAACATTTCCCTCCCTGCAGAGCCTCTATTACTGTGAACAGAAGAACTAGCCAAGGCCAATAGAGACTTTTAAATGCTGGACTAGAGATATGGCTCAGGTGGTAGAACACTTGCCTAGCAAGCACAAGGTCCTGAGTTCAGTCCCTAGGCTACAATTAATTAATTAATTAATTAATTACTAAAATGCATTTCATGGCTATTCAAGTCTCAAAGCCTTTCCTCCAAAAACTTCCTGAAAGAGTTAGAATAAACAAGCAGGTATGACAATGTAGATAAGAGTACTATGCAAAAGCTCAGGAGTCCTGGATGGAGTTTTACCAAATTTGTCACTAGGTTACAATATGATCTTCAACAAATTACTTACGATTTATCTCCATCAAAGTCTCAGGACAAAAAAATACTCATCTCAAGAGACTTCCAAAAGTGTGGGCAGGGTAAAGGGAACCTATAAGGGATGCTGAACCACACAGATATTAACAATAATGGGAAGCTGTTAGCACCTGTAGTCCTGAAGATGAAAGAGGAGGTGGTTATAGCCCTACAGAGGCTCAGTGGCATCTGGAGCTGTAGATGAGGAACTTTTCTGGCAGGGACTGTGATCATGAAAGATGACCCAAAGCCAAAATCCAGATTGGGTAAATAGCAGAAAAGAAACATCCTGTCATTTCTCTCCTCCCTCCAAGTTCTTATGGGTGTCTCCCACTAGTTAAATCCAACAGAAGGCTAGCTGGTAACTAAAACTTTAGTGATATGGATTTGGTGGTCAGCCTCAGAATCAAGTACTAGAAGGAGTAAAATTGGAAGGGTAAACTAAGAATGACAATGGCTTCATAATTTCTTAAAGTCGTGTGGTTTTACAACTTCTAGAATCCTTCATTCTTAAATAGTCTATAAATATAGATGACTATCAGGCATCGAAACTTCCTTCCATGTTCCCTAGGAATCACACTTTCACATAGAATAATTCATATTTCCTCAAGAAAGTAATTGTCTTCAACAATTGGGCAAAAACTTATCTTTCATCCAGCTAAACTGAACTGTACTCGGTGGTTAAACGGTCAATAGCCACAGTCAAGCAGAGCTTCTTTTGAAGGATTTTCAGTTGTCTATCAAAACTTTAACCAAGATGCTTGGAAGGAGTAAGTATATGAATAAATTCTTACTTTTATACAGATGAAAACCCTAGAGATTTGTTCCAGAAAACTGTGCAACTATCTGGTAGGGCTTTCTTCTTCACTTTACCATCTTAGGACATAGACTTATGAATATAGATATGAATAGAGACATGAAGCAAAAATAGTCTACAATCCTCTTTTGATATTTTATTTTTTACTCTGTACGTAGCATATGTCTGTCCTGACTCCATAATTCTAAAAGGGGGCTGTGAATACATACATACACACACATATTTGGTGTAGTGGATATACATCTATATCCAGAACTAACAAACTACATGGCAAAGTAGGTCATTAAAAATAAACATGGAGCTGACTCACATTAATTTCCTGTGTGGCGTGTTTCCTTCTAGGTTAATTCTTTTTGATCTTAGCTATCCTTATCTCAACCAGCAAAAACCCTTGTTCCTTCCTATTATTGCTTATACTCTCTCTACAACAAAATTAGAAATAAGGGCAAAATAGTTTCTGCTGGGTATTGAGGGGGTGGGGGGGAGAGGGAGGGGGCAGAGTGGGTAGTAAGGGAAGGGGTGGGGGCAGGGGGGAGAAATGAACCAAGCCTTGTATGCACATATGAATAATAAAATAAAAAATAATAATAATAATAATGGCAAAAAAAAATAAACATGGGCCAATAGGAGAAGGGGACCAGGAACTAGAGAAAAGGTTAGTTCGAGAAGAATTAACCTAGAAGGTAACACACACATACAGGAAATCAATGCGAGTCAACTCCCTGTATAGCTATCCTTATCTCAACTAGCAAAAACCCTTGTTCCTTCCTATTATTGCTTATATTCTCTCTTCAACAAAATTAGAGATAAGGGCACAATAGTTTCTGCCTGATAGTGAGGGGGTAAGGGGGGGAAAGGGAGGGGGTGGGGGCAGGGTGGGAGAAATGACCCAAACGTTGTATGCACATATGAATAAAAGAAAAAAGAAAAAGAAAACCACCCTGGGGAGAAATAGACCTTCAATTACCCAGTGGAGAGTGGAAACTGCTGGGCCAAGCCGTGTTGCAGAACTTGTAAAGAAAGACACCATGGAAAATATAGTATTACTGTGAAATAAAAGCTTGTCAAACACCAGGAAAAATAAAAAATAAAAATAAAAAAACATGGTCTGTTTCCAGTCCTTAAAGCACTACTTAGGACTGAGAAGTCATAAGACTTGCTTTACTTTGATATTTTTTCACAATCTCCCAAATTACACTCTGTTCTTACCTTCAACTTCTCTGTGCATGTTTCCAACTACAGTGGGAATTAAAAAAAAATTCTACAACATATGAAAGGGAACTATAAAGGGGAGCAAGCCAAACACAGCCTTAAGCCATATAACTTCTACTGTGCTCCTAAGTCCACAAACTATATTCATCATGCCACTGGTGCTGCCACCAACAAATCTAAGTCCTACAGTTCTCCAAGTGTACTCTCAATAGTTGTCATGTCCAGGGCACTTTTTGAGAATGTAAGTAGTACTAAGGCTTTTCAGTCCCTGTCAAAACTCTAATGCTTTCCATCCATCAGGCATTGAGTTGTTAGACTGATGCCATAAGTGTAACAATGCATTAAGCAAGTCACCTAGGACTTTCACATTGGAAAGCAGCAGCTAAGTAACAAGAGGATTGTTGACACCCTTCCAAATTAGTCTTCTTCTAATTTAAAGAATGCTAGGATCAATTCCCAGGAAACACAATCAGACAACCAGGGGCTAGATTTCAGTCTCACTGATTCATTTTTGAGCAGTTCCATATAAGGTACAACCAACTACTTGCCTCGTTTGCCTCACAGTATGAAGGTAGAGGCTCTGTAGCAGTATTAACAGGCTACACTGCCATACAACATGAGTAATTCCAATTCTAACCCATATCCAAGGCCTGAGGTAGAAGTGCAAAATAGACTGCTCTTAGAAGCTTTTCCTTCTCTCTGAATTGGCTTTCCTTTCATAACCCTTTTTCCTCTCTTCCCCATCTTGACCTAATCATGATCTTTGGCTCTCAAATGCCCCAATCTCCAAGATACCCATGGGTGGCTATCCTTCCCCCAAAGAATCCCTTGATCTTTCTCTCTCCAAAATGTCCCATATGATACGATGACTGAGAAACCTAAAACTCTAGAAATACATGATTTTTAGGTGGATGTTATTAAACCATAACACACTTGAAGAAAATAACCAGGAAACAGGCTTTATTTCCAACTAACTTTACCTCCATAATCCTCCCAAAGTGAAGACATTGGAGGCGGCAAGGAACTCTTTATCACTTCAGGCTTTCTTTCCCAAAGGGAGAGATAACAATCTATTTGACCTACTCTAGGAAGGTCCCTCCTTCTGGAAGCTATCACCCACTTTATGATAACCCATTTCTACATATGAACAAGGTTCTAATGAGGTCATTAAATCTATTTCAACAATTTATACTGAAATACTATTTCATAGTTAAGTTTATCAAATGTTTGTCACAGATCCCTAACCTCCAAATTTGTACCACTAATTACATAATTTCAAATTACTGTTTTAATTAATCTTTTTAACTGTGGGGATCTTATCTTTTTCTCATAATTATCCTAGCTTTTGCTCCATTTAATATATTTTAAGTACTTTTCAGAAATAAATAGGCCATAAGTAAATGTCAATAAAATATATTTTTAAGGCTTTTTTAGATAACAAATAATTATTCTGATTCTAGGAATAAGCACTGAATTACAGTTATATTGAGCATGACATTAATTCTTAAGCTATGACAGAACCCATGGCTGAAAATGCTAACATATCAATAAAGTGTTAGCAATTTATTCCAAAGAATTGGACTCATCAGAGTCATTCCATACAGTGACCTTGGGAAAGCTTTGTCCCAGACTAAACTGTCAACTATTTTCCTCAAAAGCTGTCTCCACCTAAAATGGTATCTCAACTTTCCAACCAACTCTATCCTGCTTCTACTGACATTATCAAAATGCAGGAAGACCATCATAGATCATTTCTTGTTGTATTTGGTGCTTTTGAAAGAGGGAGTAAGATTGGCAAACAGCTCCTGAAAATCTATTAAATAAATCTATCAACAAAATGCAGAATAAGCTTGAAAAAATAATGAGACCATTGCTGAATGAGGCAGATGGCTTGGCAACCCTAAAAGACTAACATCAAACAAATATTCATTTGAGTCTTCATCTAAGCTTCACTAAATTAGTATGTGAATTCAAACATTTGTCTTTCTACATTTCTTTCCCAGTGATGGAAAGTATATGAGTAAGGACCACTAGCAAGAGGAGGAGGAAATGTTAGCAAAAGAAAATGGCACTTGTAAGTCATGCTGACACTAAGCCTTATGGGAGTATAATAGAAACTATTGGAGACCTTCCATCTATACCTCAAAGGCCTAAGGACATATTTGAGTGTTTCTCTCATGTGTAATTACACATAATTATTACCCCAAGTTTTTCAAACTTTGCCACCACATTCTTTGTACACTGAAGTAGAATCCTTGCCATGCTATTGGTGAATTGATCTTCAATGATAAGCATACTTGCAAACAGGAAAAACATATTTTACCCTCCATGAAAGTTCATAGAGGGGCAGGAATGGTGAAGAGAAAACCTCTTGTTAGTTACATACATAAAATGAGAGATGTAGTCATATTAAAAGAACATATCATTCAGAGTTTAATATTTAGGAACATTAGACTTGGTCACCAACCATGTAAAACCTATACTGAAGATGTGTATGTGTCACACAGTATTCACTTACATTTTCCACTTGAAGAATAAGAAGTTCAACACATTGAATACTTATAAGAGACCATAAAATATAATTCACAGTTAAAAAAGGAAGCTGCTACAAAGGAAAGATTTGCCATTCACTCTGGAAAAGTTCATGATTAATCTCTTTTTTGAAATGACTCACTATGAAAATAAGACATTTAAAATGCATCAACAGAATATATGAGCAGCATTAAAGGAAAATTAAAAAGATTAGTTTTATTCTCTTTTCAAGGCTGTCAGTCAAAAGTATTCTTATAGTACAAGAAAAAAAAATACTTTTCTAGCTATCTCATAGAACTCATATGAGAAAAAATATGATAATTCATACACAGAGAATATTGACACATGATATGAAGCTTTGTTCCTGAAGAGGTACCTCGTTTGATAAGAATTGAACTACCTGTAAAAGGTTATTCCCTATATCCAAGTTGGCTTTGTGTACTAGAATTTGGACCAAAAAAAACCCTGAAAGACTTATACAGGTGATTGTATGAGCTAATTGACTTCTCATGGTGAGGATTCTTTTTTTTTTAATAATTTTTATTGTTTTATTATTCATATGTGCACACAATGCTTGGAACATTTCTCCCCCATGCCCCCACCCCCTCCCTTACCACCCACTCCACCCCCCCTCTCCCCCCAACCCCCTCGATACCCGGCAGAAACTATTTTGCCCTTATCTCTAATTTTGTTGAAGAGAGAGTATAAGCAATAATAGGAAGGAACAAGGGTTTTGCTAGTTGAGATAAGGACAGTTATTCAGGGAGTTGACTCACATTAATTTCCTGTGCATGTGTATCATCTTCTAGGTTAATTCTTTTTTATCTAACCTTTTCTCTAGTTCCTAGTCCCCTTCTCCTATTGGCCTCAGTTGCTTTTAAGGTATCTGCTTTAGTTAATCTGCATTGAGGGCAACAAATGCTAGCTAATTTTTTAGGTGTCTTACCTATCCTCACCCCTCCCTTGTGTGCTCTCGCTTTTATCATGTGCTCAAAGTCCAATCCCCTTACTGTGTTTGCCCTTGATCTAATGTCCGCATATGAGGGAGAACATATGATTTTTGGTCTTTTGGGCCAGGCTAACCTCACTCAGAATGATGTTCTCCAATTCCATCCATTTACCAGCGAATGATAACATTTCATTCTTCTTCATGGCTGCATAAAATTCCATTGTGCATAGATACCATATTTTCTTGATCCATTCATCAGTAGTGGGGCATCTTGGCTGTTTCCATAACTTGGCTATTGTGAATAGTGCCGCAATAAACATGGGTGTGCAGGTGCCTCTGGAGTAACCTGTGTCACAGTCTTTTGGGTATATCCCCAAGAGTGGTATTGCTGGATCAAATGGTAGATCAATGTTTAGCTTTTTAAGTAGCCTCCAAATTTTTTTCCAGAGTGGTTGTACTAGTTTACATTCCCACCAACAGTGTAAGAGGGTTCCTTTTTCTCCGAATCTTCGCCAACACCTGTTGGTGGTGGTGTTGCTAATGATGGCTATTCTAATAGGGGTGAGGTGGAATCTTAGCGTGGTTTTAATTTGCATTTCCTTTATTGCTAGAGATGGTGAGCATTTTTTCATGTGTTTTTTAGCCATTTGAATTTCTTCTTTTGAGAAAGTTCTGTTTAGTTCACTTGCCCATTTCTTTATTGGTTCATTAGTTTTAGGAGAATTTAGTTTTTTAAGTTCCCTATATATTCTGGTTATCAGTCCTTTGTCTGATGTGTAGCTGGCAAATATTTGTCCCACTCTGTGGGTGTTCTCTTCAGTTTAGAGACCATTTCTTTTGATAAACAGAAGCTTTTTAGCTTTATGAGGTCCCATTTATTTATGCTATCTCTTAGTTGCTGTGCTGCTGGGGTTCCGTTGAGAAAGTTCTTACCTATACCTACTAACTCCAGAGTATTTCCTACTCTTTCCTGCATCAACTTTAGAGTTTGTGGTCTGATATTAAGATCCTTGATCCATTTTGAGTTAATATTGGTATAGGGTGATATACATGGATCTAGTTTCAGTTTTTTGCAGACTGCTAACCAGTTTTCCCAGCAGTTTTTGTTGAAGAGGCTGCTTTTTCTCCATCATATATTTTTAACACCTTTGTCAAAGACAAGTTGGTTATAGTTGTGTGGCTTCATATCTGGGTCCTCTATTCTGTTCCACTGGTCTTCATGTCTGTTTTTGTGCCAGTACATGGTGAGGATTCTTGTAGTATCATTTTGATACTCAATCCCATCTCTTACACAACTAAATGAAATTACCTTTTTAGTTTATTATTGGTAAAAAAAAAAAAATCCATCCTTGTCTTTCCCTGAAATGTAGGCAAATGGGGAAAAAAAGATGAAAAATCTTTTCTGTATACTTTTTTTTTTGACACAGGGTCTTGCTATGAGTTCCAAGCTGGCCTCAAACTCATGAATTTCCTGCCTCAGCCTCCTGAATCCTGGGATTACAGACATGCATCAGTATACCCAACTCTTTATACTCATTTTTATGGCATGTTTACATAAAATATTTATAATACTGAGATATTTGAGACAATATAAATATATAATGGGAAGTACATAGATATATGTATATATACATATATATGTATATATAGTGATACATCCACATAACACAATGCCATTTGTGAAGTAGCATGAGAAAGATTTTTATATTTTGAAAAAAAGCAAAAAATAGAGGTCAGTTCAGTAGGTGTCATTAGTACTATTTGCCACATTTTTCTACTTTTCTCATTTTCTTATAAGATGTTATGATGGCACATCCTCGCTCACATGAGCAGCTCTGAACAAAAAGTTGCTATTTGTCACTTCAGACCAGAACATTTAATTTCTTCTGTAAGAGCCTCCAGGGACATTTTCCCTGTACCACAGCAGCTTCCAGATAACAGCGTCCTATCAGCCTAAGTTAAGTTCTGAGAAAATGGTAAGATGGTGCAGAGTACCCCAGCCCTCTGTGCTGCATGAGGAAAGAATCAACCTTTGCTACTTAATCTCCCTGAGATTTGAGGGTTGTGTATTACAGCAGCATGTCCTAGCCTGTTCTGACAATTACAAGGTACATGCACATTACAGTCCAAGAGGAAATTTTACCTAGAAAAAAATACACTAAAATGTTAATGTTGGATAGGTCATGGATAAATCTTTATCAACATTCTGCAGTATCCATATTTTTATAAGCATATAATAACTTTGTAATCAGAAAAAAAGACTTTCCATGTTTTCAAAATGGTAAGGTAAATTTTAAAAATAAATTCTTTAAGTTGTTTTCCATATTTTCCAGTCGATAAATTAAGCCAGCTTCTATCATGCAGCTCTCATGTGAAACACACTTTCTAATATCACTAAAACTGTTGTTTCTCCTCCCTTTGAAACCCATGTGACCTGTCACACCAAGAAGTTGTTTTCCTATTTTAATTTGTAAATGCCTAAAACATTCTCTGCACATAAGAGTTATTAATCAAAGACTAAAATTACAAAGGAATCTTGCTTTATCTCTATTTTTTATGGAACAGGGAACCAATAAAGGAGGAGTTAATAGATAAAAGGCTTTTCCACTTGATACCAATTGTGATACATCAATTATAATGTAAAACTTGAGTGTATAGAAATTCACTTGACAGCTACTAAACAAGACAGCATGAACAAGAATAATCTAATATATACTAATTTCAGCATAGAAAATAAGTGTTTGTGGGAGGGGGAAGTTTAAAGTAGCATGTAAATATAAGTACTATTGTATTATTTCACTATAAGTTCCCACTGTGCTTCATACAATACTTTGCACAGTAAATAGTCAAATGGTTCAGCGGAAAGAACACTGGATTCAAAGTCAAGAGGCCTGGATTCTCACTCCAGCTTTATCAATATGTAATTACCTTTTAATATATCATTGTACCCATTTCCTCATTGGTAAGTCAGGAATGGAATTTACTTTGACTGCCTCAGAGACCTGTGTGAAGATGGTAAGACAATGAATGGAATTAATTCTTTATTAAAATTTTAAAACAGTTTTCAGTTAATGGATTTACCACCTTTTTATAATCCTGATAATACAAAGAAAACTTTGTCATAACATTTCATCTTGCCACACCAAGATCAACAATAATCAAATTCTACCCACTTCTGTAAATAAGTCTCAGGTGATGAACTGGCTAGATGTTAATAAATTGAAGGTATTTGAAGAACTGTTCTTCAAGCTACTTGAAATTCCCATTTACTACAATAAAAAAAATCCCTCTTCTGAGAATGAAGTCAAGGTCATTGTCTAGGGTTTTGACAACTATCACAACTCAGAAGACCAAGTAAGAACTTTGTTTCTTCTG
Source organism: Castor canadensis (assembly GCF_047511655.1). Taxonomy (NCBI): domain Eukaryota; kingdom Metazoa; phylum Chordata; class Mammalia; order Rodentia; family Castoridae; genus Castor; species Castor canadensis. The sequence continues at coordinate 120,590,102 of NC_133405.1, forward strand.
TTAAACCACCACTGCAAAAAGTTACTGCTCTTCCCTTCCCACATAGAGCAGTGATGTGGGAAATACTAAATAATTCATTTTTATTGCTATCTGGGATGACAGAAACACACTGGAAAGAGTTAAGCGTGACACAAGAGCATTGCAAAGACTTATGGACTGAAATATGAGAAGGCTAGAAGTGCTAAAGTCTTGAAAATGTTACACACAAAGCTAGTTCACTTTGGACCAGGGATCAGCAAACTTTTGTTTTAAAGGGCCAAAGAGGACATAATTTAGTCCTTGCTGTCCTACTTAACTCTGATATTGTAGTATGAAAGCTGCCATCAACAATACACAAAGAAATGTGTTCTATTAAAATTATTTATAGACACTAAAATTTTTCATATAATATTCTTCTTTGGATATTTTTGATCATCAACAATATAAAAACCATGCTTAGCTTAAAAGCTATACAAAAACAGACCATAAGTTGGACTTAGTCTACTGACAGAAATTTGCTAAACCATACTTTAGATTAAAAATAGCATTAATTTATATCAGGTTCCCCAGAAGCAGACTCTAAGATAAGAATCATTGTACAAGTGATTTATTAAGGAAGTCTTGCTATTGGAAATGAGAAAAGGAGCGGAAGAAGCAGAGAACAGGGAAGAAAGATAAACTGTGAGAATCAGTCCTCAGGATGACCCCCAAAGGTCTATGCCTCCTTGTTTTCTGTAGTCCCCTCTCACAAGGCTGGTCTCTGTGTGATAAACAGAGCACAGCAGAGATGATGGCATGTTACTTCCAAGGTTAGGCTATAAAAGACTGCAACTTTTATCTTAGGTCCTCCCTCTCTTGCTGTTGTCCCCCAACCCTGCTTTCTCTCCAACACTAGTTCTGAGAAAATTTAGCTACCATGCTTTGAAGACACCCAAGCAGCCACAGCAAGGAATTGGGATCCAGCCAAAAGCCCTGTGAAAGAAAGAGCTTGTGAGCAAATTCTCCAGCTTCAAATGTGACACCTCAATTACAACTGTATGAGAGACCCTGAGAAAAACAACCATTCAGCTAAGCCACTGCCAAATTCCTGACCCTTAGAAATTACATGGGATAATAACTATATGTTGTTTTAAGCTGCTAAGTTATATAGCAATTTGCCACATAGCAGTCAGTATTCTAAAGCCAAACAAGAGAGTGATCTGAGGTATTTCTATAGTGTCACTTCAGCCTGATTTTGGTGTTTAAGCTATTCCTCAGGCAGGAATTTGTGACCTTAGTGGAGCAAACTCAGGTTCTGCCTGAACCACCAACAGCCACACCATGGGCCCGGGGAATGCCCCTAGGATCATGCCAGTCTCCACAGCTGTGAGTTTCTTACATCAGTCTTGGTTGGCTAACCAAGGAGCTGCTTCCACCAAACTTCCCCCAACTTCAGGTAGCAAAGCAAAGAAAAATAGCCCATCTGCTGGGGGTTAAGGCCTGGAAGTAAGTGCAGGACGTTGTGGAGGAATTCAGTACCACAATTAAATCCAACACCCTGGCAGAACCAGTAGCCAGGACAATTCCCATGGATAGAGCTTCTGACACAGTCCAGCACCAGGTGGAAACCTAAAGACTTGTGTCTCAGTCCATGTCACCTCTGGCCAACTGCAGCAGTCTCAAGCCAAAAATAGTTCACAGCACCAGGTGGGCCATAGCAGCACTGGCAAGCAAGGAAGAATTTTTGACATTTTTTTCCTTTTGTTTTGACAGCTTTGTTTTGAATTTATCTTGTTTTGTTTTCCCTCACTACTTTTTCCCCATACCTTTATCTCATATTATTTTCCTATCTTGCTTCTTTCTTTCCCCCTTTCTTGATCCCCCTTCTCTATTAATTTATTATTACTTTTACCCATATTAATTCAACTTCTTAATCATGTATTATGTCTGCCCCTTTCTTTTCTGTTATTATTGGGGGCATAGTTGATGTTTTTAATTTTTTTACTGTACTTGTATATGTGGGTTTTTTATGTTGTTGATACTGTGGTTTGTTTTCTCTCCTCTGAGTAGTATTGTGAGTTGAGTCCTCAAGAAAAGGCTGTTTCCTAAGAAGACCTCCATATAAAACTGGAAGATGTATCCTATCCATCCCAACAAATACACAGATTGCAACATAGAAATACAAGAAATATGAAAAAGCAAGGCAACATGACTCCTCCAAAAGTTCATAGAGGAATCTAAAGATATTAAAACCAGGTGAAATGCCAGACAAAAAAATTCAGAAGTCTAATTTTTAAAAATGACCAATAACTTCAGAGGATGCAAATAAATAGCTGAATAAAGTAAGAAATATAATGTAAGATATGGATGAAAAATTCAGCAAAGAGACAAAGATTCTGGGAAAAAAACAGCATCTTAGAAATGAAAAGATCAATAAATCAAAGAAAAGCACAGTAGAAAGCATCACCAGTAAATTAAATCAAGCAAAAGGAAAAGATAACAGAGCTTGAGGACAAGGTTGTGGATTACTACTTTCAGATACTAATAAGGAAAAAAATAGGACATTAAGACCATAAGTTTCAAGACCTCTGGGAAACAATTAGGGGACCAGACAGCTTCTTCAACAAATGGTGCTGGGAAAACTAGATATCTACATGTAGAAGACTGAAACTAAATCTCTGTCTTTCACCCTGTACCGATATCAATTCAAAGTAGATCAAAGACCTTAATATAAGACCTGAAACTTTGAAACTACTATAGGAAAGAGTAGGAGATATACAGAAACATATGTGTATAGGCAATAACTTCCTAAATAGAACTTCAATAGCTCAGCAATTCAGTGAAAGGATGGGCAAATGAGACTGCATCAAACTAAAATGCTTCTGCATAGCAAAGGAAACAGACACTAGACTTAAGAGACTGCCTACAGAATGGGAGAAAATGTTTGCCAGCTATTCGTCTGATAAGGAACTAATAACAAGAATCCACAGAGAGCTCAAAAAAACTAAACTCCTAAAGATTCAATGACCTAATGAAGAAATGGACACATGAATTGAATGGACAATTTTAAAAGTAAGAGGTACAAATGGCCAATAAATACATGTAGAAGTGCTCAACTTCACTGACCATAAAAGAAATGCAAATCAAAACTAAGAGTTCATCTCATCCCAGTTAGAATGGCTATCTTCAAGAACACAAACAATAATAAATGTTGGTGAGGATGTGGCAAAACAGGAATCCCTGTACACTGTCAGTGGGAAGGTAAATTAGTACAATCATTACGGAAAGCAGTATGGAGATTCCTTTGAAAACTAAAAATAGAATTACCATAGAATTCAGTGATACTACTCCTGTGCATATACCCAAAATAATGTAAAACAGGATACAATAGAGACAACTGCACACCGATGTTTATTGCAGCACTAGTCACAATAACCAAGCTATGGAAACAGCCCAAATGCCCTACAATTTACAAAAGGATTAAGAAAATATGGCATATACACAATGGAGTACTACTCAGCCATAAAGAAAAATGAAATTATGGTTGTTTACAGATAAATAGATGGGAGGACATCACGTTAAATGAAGTAAGCCAAGTGCAGAAAGACAAAGGCCATATGTTTTCTCTCATATATGGAAGATAGCTCCAAAAGATAAATGTATACACAAAAGAAAACATGCCCATATACAATTTATATAGAGAACATGTTTGTAATAGTAGAACTATTCAATGGAATTCAGGAGAGAAGAGAAAAGAAAAAAGAATGATAGAGTCAACAATATCAAAATACATTGCAGCTGTGTAGATAGATGACATAAAGAAATGTACTGAAAGCTGCTGAATAATAGGAGGTAGGAGGGAAAGCGTAAAGAAGAGTAATAGAGGGGGTTGAAATGCCCAAAGTACAATATATTCACAGCTGAGATACATTGAAAAACCCCTTTGGACACTAACTTCGGAATTAGAAATGAAGGACAGGACTGTCAAATAGGTCCTATGAGGGAATGGGTACTTCTGGGAGAGGGGAGTGTGAATGGAGGAGATGAAGGTGAAAGGATATGGTTGAGGGGCTTTACATACATATATGAAATAGAACAATGAAACTGTTTGCAATTGTTTTAAGTAGGGGGGAGGGGGATGAGGGAGAGAGATGATAGAGTCAAAACTAACCATTGTATGATGTACGCATATTCAGAAATGTCACAATGAGTCCCCCCTGTAAAACTAATGTATGCTAATAAAAATGTTTTGAGGAAAAAAAAAGAGATCAAATTTATGAATTTTTTGCATAGAAGAAGGTGCCAAAATTCAGGCTAAAGACATAGAAAACCTATTCAGTGAAATAATAGCAGAAAATTTTCCATATCAAGGGAAAGATATAGACATTCAGGAGCAGGAAGCATTTAGAACACCAAATAGACATGACCAGAAAAGAATCTCTTGCTGTTATGCTCTAGTTAAAATGCAGGAGTACAGAACAAAGAAATAATATTGAAAGCTGCAAGAAAGAAGCACCAGCTCACTTACAAAGCAAACCCATCAGGAAAACAGCAGACTGCTCAGCATAAACCAGGAGAGCATGGGTTGATGTATTTCAAGCCCTGAAGGAAAATAACTGCCAAACAAGATTGTTATGTCCAGCAAAGTTATACTTTAAAATCAAATGAGAAATAAAGATATTCTACAATAAGCATAAACTAAAATAGTTCATGATCGCTAAGCCAGCATTGCAGAATGTACTCAAAGGAATTGTACAAACAGATGAGGAAGAAAGATAAACATAATCACAAGAGCTTGATAAAGAGTAAATTTCACTAGATGAATAGATGAACAAATGTGAATTAGGAAAGAATCAAACATTACCAACACAGAAAACCAGCAAACCTCCAAGATAAATCACGAAGAAAGAAATGAATACAGAGTATTCAAAACGACCAGAAAAAAAAACAGGAATTAGTACATACCTTTTAATAATAACTCTAAATGAAAACGGTCTTCACTTTCCATCAAAAGATGAAAATTAGCTGATTGAATTTAAAAACAGGATCAGGGGCTGGCAAGTGGTAGAATGCAGTCAGGCAGTCAGGCACAATATCCTGAGCTCAACCCCCAGTATAACCAAAAAAAAAAAAAAAATAGGATCCAAATGTTTTCTATCTGCAAGAAACTTAGCTCACTGAAAAAAGACATGCACAAAATGAAAGGACGTAAAATTATATTCCAAGCAAACAGAATCAATTCACATCTGATAAAGCAGACTTTAAGCCAAAATTAGTCAGAAAAGATAAAAAAAGATCACTACATGTTAATAAAGGGAACAATACATCAAGGAAATATAAGAATGATAAATATATATGCATCAAACTCTGGTGCACCCAATTTCACAAACCAAACACTACTAGACATAAGGTGACACATATTCCTAGATACAATAATAGTGTAAGATTTCAATACTCTACTTTCACCAATAGGTAAGTTGTTCAGACAAAAAAATCAACAAAGAAACTTTAGAGTTAAACTGAACCATAGACCAAATAGACTTAACAGACATCTACATAATATTCAAAAGCTGCAGCATGCATATTCTTCTCAGCAGCTCATAGAACATTCTCCAAAACTGACTACATTTGTAGGCCACAAATCAAGTCTTAACAAATACAAAAAAAAGGTATAATTCCTTGTATCTTATCAGATCATAATGGAATAAGCCTAGAATTCAACAGCAAGAGAAACTAAAATATATATACAAGGAGATTAAACAATATACTTTGGAACAGTCACTGAGTCATTGAACAAACCAGGGAGAAATTTTAAAATTCTAAGAAAATGAAAATACAACTTAGCAGAATCTCTGTGATATAATGAAGGCATTCCTAAGAAAGATATTTACAACTATGAATGTCTACATTTATCAGAGATCTCAAATAACCTAATGATAACCTCAAGGTCTTAGAAAAATTAGAACAAGACAAATACAAGATTAGCAGAATGAAATGAATACTAAAGATCACAGCTGAAAATGCAATAGAGACTAAAGAACAATACAAAGGATCAATGAAAAAAGAGTTGGCTCTTTGAAAAGAAAAGGTTAGCAAACCCATAGGAAAACTAACCAAAAGGAAGAGAGAGAAGACCAAAATTAATAAAGTTAGAGATGAAAGGGGGAATATTACACTAGATAACATTGAAAAACAGAGAATCATTAGGGAATATTTTTGAAAATTTACATTCAAATAAATTGGAAGGTCTAGAAGGAATGAAAATTCCTAGGTGCCTAGGACCCACCAAAATTGAACTAAAAGGATATAGCAATCTTAAACAGATCAATAACAATCAAAGAGATTGAAGCAATCTAAAACAGGATGGATTCACTGCTAAATTCCACCGTATCTTTAAAGAAGAAATCGAAAGTGAAGGAATGCTCCCAAAACTCATTCTATGAAGCCAATACTACCCCAATACCACAACTAAATAAGGACAGAACAAAAAAGAAAAATATAAACCAATTTCCTTGACAAACCTAAATGCAAAAATCCTCAATAAGATAATTGCAAACCAATTAAAATAACATTGAGACTTTGGATTCCAAGATGGCGGCCAGAGGTAGGAAGCAGAAAGCGACCCTCCTATAGTGAAATCTTGGAGAGACGCTGGAGACACACTTTGCAGGCATAATCACCGAGAAAAGGCATAACTTTGACTCCTCCACATCTCCAGCCGGTGCAGAGAATCTCCACTTCACGTTAAACGGAGAACCGAGGAGGGCCCCCGGGGCTGCCAGGGGCCGGCGCCCATACGGCTTGGGAAGACGCGGACCAGGTGAGCTTCGCGGTACCGCGGTTCCCCCACAGACAAGCCTGGGCCAGAGCAGCATAGCCCCCTGGACAGACTGACCTCCACCCGGGAAAAAAAGAGAAACTGAGTACTAAGCAATAAGAACAGTTAAGACACACTGGAAAGAGGGTGGGGCGCCCTGAGCGCTGAAGATTGGGGGAAGGGAATCCTTCCCGGGACTGTAAATAAACGAGCCGGGCGGGCCAGAGAGGCTCTGGCGGGAGCGGGGCGCGCCAGCAACCAGGAGCGGGGAAGCTTGTGAGAGGAGGGAAGACCCACTTCCCACGTGAACTGTAAATAAACACGCAGGCCTGACAACGCGGGGCAGTGTCGCCTTTCCCAGTGCTTGGAAAGGGAAAAGCCTGTAGCAGAGGCCCCCCTCCCCCGCACAGGAGAACTCTGAGCAAACAAAGCCTGTGGGACCAGGTGAGTGCTAGCTCACCCCAGAGATCTGCATAAATAACGCCGCCAGCTACAGGCTGAGAGCAGCAGGCAGGCAAGCCACAGTTGCAGATACCACTCTCAGAACTGCCTCCAGACGCTTTTTTTTCTTTTTCTCCCTACCTTTGATGAGAGAACAACCGAATTACACCTGCAAGCCGAAAAACTTACTGAAACTGTATTGCATTTGAACTGGGGACACTTGGTGGGGCTTTTTTTTTTTTCATCTGTGTGTGTGTGAGTGTAGTTTTGTTCTACTTTATGCATCCCCTTTGATGAGACAACTACAGAACAACATCTGAGGCACCAAGTCCAGGACTGGAGATTGAGATGGACATCCAAATTATTAAGACTGAAATTGCATTGCATATAAACTTGGAAGTTTTTTGGTTTTTGGTTTTTTTTGTTTTTTTTAATTTTCTATTTTCCATTTTATTTTAATTCATTTTATAAATAGATATTACTTTCATATACTTATTTTTTATTTTTTTTATCTTTGATTTTCAATCCTCTCTCTGTCACTCTATTGTCTGTTCAGCTTACTGTCGATTAGTACACTAACACTCCCTGTTTATACCTTTGAAACTCTCTTGTCTGAAACCTTGTTCTGCTTTCTCCCTCTTGTCTGTATATTTGTTTTCCCCTTTTCTTTAACTTCTTGCTTTCCATCTCAGCTCACTCTTCCATTCTCAATATTACCATTGTTATTATTACAAGCTAGAAAATACTTAATTACACACAGTACAGGGACAGTAACAACACCAAGGACAATGACAGGAAGACAGAAAAAACAAGGAAACCAGTTTCCCCACAGCAAAAAATTAGTACAAGAACCAGAGGGGAATGAAGAGAACAGAAACTCAGAGCCAGACTCCAACAAAATGAAGATAAACTATGCCAAAGGACCCAATGAAGCCTACAAGAATAATTTAAAATAAGACATACTACAAGTACTCAATGAGAATTTTATAGAGATGATACTGGATAGGGTCAACCAAAATGTACAGGAGACACTCAAGAAATTCCAAGACAATAAAAATAGAGAATTTGAAAAAGCAAAAGAAGAAATAAAGGAAACCATAGAAGCACTGTATAAACACCAAAGTGAAAGAGAGAACACAATGAATAAATGGATAAATGAACTCAGGACAAAAATAGACAACAATAAAGAAGAAAACAGCCAGGATATGGAAAACCTCAGAAAAAAGAACGAAACAGAACTGCAAAACAAAACAGAAGGCCAATCCAGCAGAATAGAACAAACAGAAGACAGAATCTCAGAACTTGAAGATGAAATGGTAATTAAAGGAAAAACTGAAGAACTACTAATTAAACAACTCAAGACCTGTGAAAAGAAAATGCAAGAACTCACTGACTCCATCAAAAGACCAAACTTGAGAATCATGGGCATCGAAGAAGGACAAGAGGTGCAAGCGAAGGGAATGCGTAATATATTCAACAAAATAATAACGGAAAATTTCCCAAATCTAGAGAAAGATATTCCCATACAAATGCAAGAGGCCTCCAGGACACCAAACAGACCAGATCAAAATAGAACTACTCCACGACATATCATCATTAAAACAACAAGTTCAGAAACTAAGGAAAGAATATTGAAGGCTGCAAGAGAGAAAAAACAAGTAACATACAAAGGTAAACCCATCAAAATCACAGCAGACTTCTCAACAGAAACATTAAAAGCAAGAAGAGCATGGGGTGAGATCTTCCGGGCACTGAATGAAAATAACTTCAACCCCAGGATACTCTACCCAGCAAAGCTATCATTCAAAATAGATGGAGCAATAAAAGTCTTCCATGATAAGCAGAAACTAAAACAATATGTGACCACAAAGCCACCATTACAAAAGATTCTGCAAGGGATCCTGCACACAGAAAGTGACACCCAACTTAACCATGAAAAGGCAGGCAGCACCAAACCACAGGATAAGAAAAAGCAAGACAGTAGAGAGTAACATCAAGTTAGGTACACACAATCAAACCTTCAAACAACTAAGATAACTAAATGGCAGGAATCACCACATACCTATCAGTACTAACACTTAATGTTAATGGACTTAATTCACCCATCAAAAGACACCGTTTGACAAAATGGATTAAAAAAGAAGATCCAACAATTTGTTGCTTACAGGAGACTCATCTCACCGACAGAAATAAGCATATGCTTAGGATGAAAGGCTGGAAGAAGATTTACCAAGCCAATGGCCCCGGAAAACAAGCAGGAGTAGCAATACTTATCTCTGACAAAGTAGACTTCAAACCTACATTGATCAAACGAGATAAAGAAGGACATTCCATACTAATAAAAGGGGAAATAGACCAAAAGGAAATAATAATCATCAATCTGTACGCACCCAATGTCAACGCACCCAATTTCATCAAACATACCCTGAAAGACCTAAAAGCATATATAAACGCCAACACAGTGGTTGTGGGAGACTTTAACACTCCATTATCATCAATAGATAGGTCATCCAAACAAAAACTCAATAAAGAAATCCAAGATCTAAAATATGCAATAGATCAAGTGGACCTAGTAGATGTCTACAGAACATTTCATCCAACCTCTACACAATATACATTCTTCTCAGCAGCCCATGGAACCTTCTCCAAAATAGATCATATCCTAGGGCACAAAGCAAGCCTCAGCAAATATAAGAAAATAGAAATAATACCATGCATACTATCTGACCACAATGCAGTAAAAGTAGAACTCAACAACAAAAGTAAAGACAAAAAACATGCAAACAGCTGGAAACTAAATAACTCATTACTTAATGAAGAATGGATCATCGATGCAATAAAAGAGGAAATTAAAAAGTTCCTAGAAGTCAATGAAAATGAAAACACAACCTACCAGAACCTATGGGACACAGCTAAGGCAGTCTTGAGAGGAAAGTTTATAGCCATGAGTGCATATATTAAAAAGATTGAAAGATCCCAAATCAATGACCTAATGATACATCTCAAACTCCTAGAAAAACAAGAACAAGCAAATCCCAAAACAAATAGAAGGAAAGAAATAATAAAAATAAGAGCTGAAATCAACGAAATAGAAACCAAAAAAACCATACAAAGAATTAATGAAACAAAAAGTTGGTTCTTTGAAAAAATAAACAAGATCGATAGACCCCTGACAAACCTGACTAAAATGAGGAGAGAAAAAACCCAAATTAGTAGAATCAGGAATGCAAAAGGGGAGATAACAACAAACACCATGGAAGTCCAGGAAATCATCAGAGACTACTTTGAGAACCTATATTCAAATAAATTTGAAAATCTAAAAGAAATGGACAGATTTGTAGATACATATGATCATCCAAAACTGAACCAAGAGGAAATTAATCACCTGAATAGACCTATAACACAAAATGAAATTGAAGCAGCAATCAAGAGTCTCCCCAAAAAGAAAAGTCCAGGACCTGATGGATTCTCTGCTGAATTCTATCAGACCTTTAAAGAAGAACTGATACCAACCCTCCTTAAACTGTTCCATGAAATAGAAAGGGAAGGAAAACTGCCAAACACATTTTATGAAGCCACTATTACACTTATCCCAAAACCAGGCAAAGACACCTCCAAAAAGGAGAACTATAGGCCAATCTCCTTAATGAACATTGATGCAAAAATCCTCAACAAAATAATGGCAAATCGAATTCAGCAACACATCAAAAAGATTATTCACCACGACCAAGTAGGCTTCATCCCAGGGATGCAGGGGTGGTTCAACATACAAAAATCAATAAACGTAATAAACCACATTAACAGAAGCAAAGACAAAAACCACTTGATCATCTCAATAGATGCAGAAAAAGCCTTTGATAAGATCCAACATCATTTCATGATAAAAGCTCTAAGAAAACTAGGAATAGAAGGAAAGTTCCTCAACATTATAAAAGCTATATATGACAAACCTACAGCCAGCATTATACTTAACGGAGAAAAATTAAAACCATTCCCTCTAAAATCAGGAACCAGACAAGGATGCCCACTATCTCCACTCCTATTCAACATAGTACTGGAATTCCTAGCCAGAGCAATTAGGCAAGAAGAAGGAATAAAAGGAATACAAATAGGTAAAGAAACTGTCAAAATATCCCTATTTGCAGACGACATGATCCTATACCTTAAAGACCCAAAAAACTCTACTCAGAAGCTTCTAGACATCATCAATAGCTATAGCAAGGTAGCAGGATATAAAATCAACATAGAAAAATCATTAGCATTTCTATACACTAACAATGAGCAAACGGAAAAAGAATGTATGAAAACAATTCCATTTACAATAGCCTCAAACAAAATCAAATACCTAGGTGTAAACCTAACAAAAGATGTGAAAGACCTCTACAAGGAAAACTATACACTTCTGAAGAAAGAGATTGAGGAAGACTATAGAAAGTGGAGAGATCTCCCATGCTCATGGATTGGTAGAATCAACATAGTAAAAATGTCTATACTCCCAAAAGTAATCTACATGTTTAATGCAATTCCCATCAAAATTCCAATGACATTCATCAAAGAGATTGAAAAATCTACTGTTAAATTTATATGGAAACACAAGAGGCCACAAATAGCCAAGGCAATACTCAGTCAAAAGAACAATGCAGGAGGTATCACAATACCTGACTTCAAACTATATTACAAAGCAATAATAATAAAAACAGCATGGTACTGGCACAAAAACAGACATGAAGACCAGTGGAACAGAATAGAGGATCCAGATATGAAGCCACACAACTATAAGCAACTTATCTTTGACAAAGGAGCTAAAAATATACGATGGAGAAATAGCAGCCTCTTCAACAAAAACTGCTGGGAAAACTGGTTAGCAGTCTGCAAAAAACTGAAACTAGATCCATGTATATCACCCTATACCAAGATTAACTCAAAATGGATCAAGGATCTTAATATCAGACCCCAAACTCTTAAGTTGATACAAGAAAGAGTAGGAAATACTCTGGAGTTAGTAGGTATAGGTAAGAACTTTCTCAATGAAACCCCAGCAGCACAGCAACTAAGAGATAGCATAGATAAATGGGACCTCATAAAACTAAAAAGCTTCTGTTCATCAAAAGAAATAGTCTCTAAACTGAAGAGAACACCCACAGAGTGGGAGAAAATATTTGCCAACTATACATCAGACAAAGGACTGATAACCAGAATATACAGGGAACTTAAAAAACTAAATTCTCCCAAAACTAATGAACCAATAAAGAAATGGGCATGTGAACTAAACAGAACTTTCTCAAAAGAAGAAATTCAAATGGCCAGAAAACACATGAAAAAATGCTCACCATCTCTAGCAATAAAGGAAATGCAAATTAAAACCACACTAAGATTCCACCTCACCCCTGTTAGAATAGCCATCATCAGCAACACCACCAACAACAGGTGTTGGCGAGGATGCAGGGAAAAAGGAACCCTCTTACACTGTTGGTGGGAATGTAGACTAGTACAACCACTCTGGAAAAAAATTTGGAGGCTACTTAAAAAGCTGGACATCGATCTACCATTTGATCCAGCAATACCACTCTTGGGGATATACCCAAAAGACTGTTACTCCAGAGGCACCTGCACATCCATGTTTATTGCGGCACTATTCACAATAGCCAAGTTATGGAAACAGCCAAGATGCCCCAGCACTGACGAATGGATTAAGAAAATGTGGTATCTATACACAATGGAATTTTATGCAGCCATGAAGAAGAATGAAATGTTATCATTCACTGGTAAATGGATGGAATTGGAGAACATCATTCTGAGTGAGGTTAGCCTGGCTCAAAAGACCAAAAATCGTATGTTCTCCCTCATATGTGGACATTAGATCAAGGGCAAACACAACAAGGGGATTGGACTATGAGCACATGATAAAAGCGAGAGCACACAAGGGAGGGGTGAGGATAGGTAAGACACCTAAAAAACTAGCTAGCATTTGTTGCCCTTAATGCAGAGAAACTAAAGCAGATACCTTAAAGCAACTGAGGCCAATAGGAAAAGGGGACCAGGAACTAGAGAAAAGGTTAGATTAAAAAGAATTAACCTAGAAGGTAACACCCACGCACAGGAAATCAATGTGAGTCAATGCCCTGTATAGCTATCCTTATCTCAACCAGCAAAACCCCTTGTTCCTTCCTATTATTGCTTATACTCTCTCTACAACAAAATTAGAGATAAGGGCAAAATAGTTTCTGCTGGGTATTGAGGGGGGGAGCAGGAGGGGGCAGAGTGGGTGGTAAGGGAGGGGGTGGGGGCAGGGGGGAGAAATGAACCAAGCCTTGTATGCACATATGAATAATAAAAGAAAAATGAAAAAAAAAAATAAAATAACATTGAGATTCTATCTCATACAAGTCAGAATAGCTATTATCAAGAAAACAAACAACAAAAAGTGCTGGCAAGGATGTGGGGGAAAAGTAACACTTATTCACTATTGGTGGGAGTGTAAATTAATGCAACAGCTGTAGAAAGCAGTATGGAGGTTCCCAAAAGAACTAAAAATTCACTTACCATACAATCCAGCAATACCACTCCTGGGCATATACCCAAAGTAATGAAAGCCAGGATATGATAGAGCCACTTGCACACCCATGTTTACTGCAGCTTTGGAAACAGCCCAAATGTCCTAAAACTGATGAGTCATTTAAGAATATATGGGATATAAGCCATAAAGAGGAATGAAATTTTATTGTTTGCAGATAAGTGGATGGAACTAGAGATTATCATGTTAAGTGAAGTGAAGTAAGCCAGGCTTAGAAGAAAAAAGGTTGCATGTTTTTCCTCACATAAGATAAATGTATACATAAATACATATATCATTATAAATACATATATATATACACACACACACATACACAGAGGAAAAAGAAAGAAAGAAAGGGAGGGAGGGAGGGAGGGAAGGAAGGAAGGAAGGAAGGAAGATTATAATAATGAGCCTTTCTGAGGAGACTACTGGGAGGCAGGAGAAGAAAAGAGAATGATAGTCAATAATACTGAAACACATTGTATCTATATATGAAGATAGTATAATGAAATGCACCAAAAGCTGTTGAATAATAGGAGACTAGGATGATAGAGAAAGAGAAATAATGAGGGGGGGTAGTATCTAATTAAAGTACAATATATTCATGTGTGAAATACCAGGGCAAAACACCCTTGGACAGAACTATAAAACAGATCCTGTCCAGGGATGGTTACCAGTAGGAGGAGGGAAGGTAAACAGAGAGAGTGAAGGAGAGTGAATATGGTGAATGTACTCTGTAAATGTATAAGAAAAAATAGAACAATGAAACCTGTTGACATTGTTCTAAGAATGGGGGAATGGAGGATGAGGGAGAATGATGGAAGGGGTAAATCTAACTAAGATATATTCTAAGCACAAATGTAAATGTCACAATGAATTCCCCCATACAACTAATATATGCTAATAAACTTTTAAATGCTGAATAAATTAGGTTTAGAAGGAAAATACCTCAACATAATTTATTATGTCCATATATAACAAGGCTACAGCTATGATCATACTGAGTGGGGAGAAGCTTTCAGCTTTCTAAGATCTGAAACAAAGAAGCCCACTTTCACCACTTTTATTCAACATAGTACTGGAAGTCCTAGCCAGAACAATCAGGCAAGACAAAGAAAGGGAATCTCAATTGGAAATATGGAAGTTTGCAGATGACATAGTCTTTTACATTTGTTTAAAATCTCTTTGGGCTGAAGGCATGACTCAAGTGGTGGAGCACTCACCTAGCATGTGCAAGGCCCTGAGTTCAAACCACAAAAAAAAAAAAAAACCCAAAGAGTCTTCCAAAAAACTGTAAGAACTAATAAATTCAGCAAGGTTGCAGGTTACAAAAGCAACAAACAAAAATCAGTGCTTTTTCTGTCCAGCAAAACACAACTAAAGTTAACTGATGCTTTTTCCTCCTTCCTTCTTCCTCTTTTCTGGGTCTTATATGACACTCAAGGTGAAACAGTCATTGGTTATGATACTATAGCAGGAACAGAGGAAAATTTTCATTCCTTGATGGTATCCTCAAGCTGTTTCTTCCTAAATTTTTGAAGCATTAAGCAAATAATCTCATTAATTTTAAAATCATTGTCAAATTTTCTGGAATTTTCTGCCAAATGAAATCTCTAGCTGACCAAAGTTGTATATGGAAAAGAAATTGTACTTTTTGAAAAGTCAGATAGCCTAAATTTATTGAGTTCTTAAGATACAGCCCCTGTGGAGCAAAAGCTGTGTGTTTCTTCTAATTTCTCCATTGTAATCATTATTTAGAACAATGCATCTTTACCAAGCATGAAAATAATTTTCTTTTCAGTTGGAGTTTACTTTTCAAAATAGTCATACTGATGGTAAAGTCAACTGAAAATTTAATTATATTTTAACGTTCACTAAAAAAAGTTACTATTTAAAGCAAACTGCTGGAAAACATTTTTAGAATGGACATACTTTAAATTTATCTTAAATATAAATGTTCAAATATTAGATTAGCTCAACTAGGGCCTGAATATATGTCTATTCAGATATTCACCTACCAGATTTTCATTTTGGACTAAGAATTAAATATGTTTCCATCATAATGGACTACCACATAACATAGATAGGTATACATGGGAGTTCCAAAGTTTATAGCAGAATAGATTTCCCCACCTGAAAGACTTCTCAAGCTAAGAAGCAGTTCTCATGCTGGTAAATGCACCCAACTGCCATCAAGGGCCAATAGTTTCTCCTTCTGCTTTGGCTAAGCCATCTAAGCCTACAGAAACAGTGGGGAGAAAACAAACATGGAATAGGGCATTTTTGTGCCTCAGAAAGAAATTTTCTTTGATCCTCTATCTCTCCCTTCTTGATCCATTCATCTCTCCTCATGATAAGCCATTACAATAACATCTGTTCCACAATAACATCTTTTATACTAAGTAGTTTGCTTCAATGACATATATCCTGCCCCACTAACAGGAAGATCTCTGGCAAACTTTATAAGAGAAAATAGAAAAGAGGGGAAACTAAATCAAAAGTACAAGTGATTTCCCCTAAAACAAGACTTGTCGTGTTCCTATTATTTCATATTTGGGTGACTGCCAAATTTTTACTTGGTATCCTTAAAGCCAGACTCTTCTGTCCATTATTGTCACCATCAAATGATTCTTAAATGAGTCTTATCTAAAATACAACATTCAGAGAGGCTCCAAAATGGTGACTCACAGACACAGACTATGTGAGCTCTGTGAACCAAGGACCTCACTGAGACTCTGGAGACACACTTGGCTGAGGTAAAGCACAAGGGAGAGCTGAAACTTCAGTACCCTGAACCCCTAGCCCATGGAACACTTCACACCACGATACACTGAAA
Organism: Castor canadensis; assembly: GCF_047511655.1. Taxonomy (NCBI): domain Eukaryota; kingdom Metazoa; phylum Chordata; class Mammalia; order Rodentia; family Castoridae; genus Castor; species Castor canadensis. Next base: position 120,606,710 of record NC_133405.1, read on the forward strand.
GAACAAGCAGGTCCCCATGCCGCCGCCATCTTCCAGACTTCTGCCCCATGGGTCCACCTGACCACCTCTCGCCAGACTGCCAGGCCTCTGCCCCACAGAACACTCAGGCTGCCACTTGCCAGCCCACCACCCCACAGACCCAACAGACTACCGCCCACCCACCAGCCCTCCAGGCAACTGCTTGCCTGCCAACACACCGGCCACTGCCTGCCACAGGAGGGCTCCAACACCACCAGACACCAGCTCCAAACCTGCCTAGGAGATGCAGAAAAACAGGACTGGATGCTAAAGGAGTAACACCAGAACTACTAAGACTGAAATTCTACTGTTCCTGAATCAGGGTTTTTTTTTTTTTCTTTTCTCTTTTCTTTAAGTGTTTGTCTTGTTTGCTGTCTGATTGTCCACCATATCTCCCTATTGATTTCTTTGGTTCTCCATTTTTTTTCTTTTTCTTCTTTTCTTTTCCTTTTTTTTCTCCTTCTTTCTTGGTTTTGTTAGTTCTACTATTGTAAGTTAGCTAATACTAAATTATACATAGACTAGGGACAGAAACAGTACCAAGCAGAATGATGGGAAGATGAAAAAAGGATGGAAACCATTCTCCCCCCAAAAATAAATTACTATAGGAGTCAGAGGAAAATGGATACCCAGATCCAGATCCCAACAAAACAAACTATGCCAAGGAACCCAATGAAGCCCACAAGAACACTCTGAAAGAAGAAAAGCTGCAAGTAATCAATGAGAATTTCATAGACTAGACATGCTCAACCAAAATGTACAGGAGGCATTTAAGAAATTCCAAGACAACAAAAATAAAGAATATGAGAAAACACAAAAATAAATGAAACCATAGGAACCCTAAACAAACACCTAAGTGAAACAGAGAACACTATAAATAGATAAATCAATTAAAGATGAAAATTGACAATGTTAAAGAGGAAGTGGCCCATGATATGGAAAACCTCAGAAAAAAGAATAAAACAGAAATACAAAACAAAATGGAAGGCCACTCCAACAGACTAGAACAAGCAGATGACAGAATCTCAGAACTCGAAGATGAAATGGTAATTAAAGGAAAAACTGATGCACTATTAGTCAGACAACTCAAGACCTGTGAAAAGAATATGCAAGAACTCACCAACTCCATCAAAAGACCAAACCTGGGAATCATGGGCACTGAAGAAGGAGAAGAGGTGCAAGCAAAAGGAATTCGTAACATATTCAACAAAATAATAACAGAAAACTTCCCAAATCTAGAGAAAACTATGCCCATTTAGGTACAGGAAGCCTCCAGGACACCAAACAGACTTGACCAAAATAGAACTACCCAATGACATATTATCATTAAAACAACAAGCACAGAGTATAGAGAAAGAATATTGAAGGCTGTAAGAGAGAAAAAACAAATAACATACAAAGGTAATACCATCAAAATCACAGATTTCTCAACAGAAACTTTAAAAGCAAGAAGAGCATGGAGTGAAATATCCTGGGCACTGGATGAAAATAACTTCAACCCTCAGATACTCCACCCAGCAAAACTATCATTCAAAATAGATGAAGCAATAAAAGTCTTCCATGATAAGCAGAAACTAAAACAATACATGACCACCAAGCCAAGACTACAAAAGATTCTTCAAGGAATTCTGCACACAGAAAATGAAAGCAAAAACACCATGAAAGTGCAGACAGTACCAAACCACAGGAAAAGAAAAGGTAAGAAAGTAGAGAGTAACATTGATTCAGCTGCACACAATCAAACCCTTAAACAACAAAGACAACTAAATGACAGGAATCACCACATACCTATCAATACTAACAATGAAGGGTAACAGACTTAATTCCCCCAACAAAAGACATCGTTTGGCAAACTGGATTAAAAAGGCAGATCCAACAATCTGTTGCCTACAAGCGACCCATCTCCTTGACAGAAACGAGCACTGGCTGAGAGTGAAAGGCTGGAAGAAGATTTACCAACCCAATGGCCCCCCAAAACAGGCAGGGGTAGCAATACTTATCTCAGACAAAGTAGACTTCAAACTTACATTGCTCAAACAAGATAAAGAAGGACACTCCATACTAATAAAAGGTGAAATACACCAAAAGGAAATAACAATTATCAACTTACATGCACCCACCGTCAATGCACCCAATTTCTTAAAACATACTCTGAAGGAACTAAAAACATATATAGACTCCAACACAGTGTAGTGGGAGACTTTAATACCTCCCACCACCAACAGATAGGTCATCCAAACAAAAAACCAATAAAGAAATTCTAGAACTAAATCATACCATAGATCAAATAGACCTAGCTGATGTCTACAGAATATTTCATCTGATGACAACACAACATACATTCTTCTCAGCAGCTCATAGAACCTTCTACAAAATAGATCATATCTTAGGGCATAAAGCTAATCTCAGCAAATATAAGAAAACAGAAATAATCTCATGCATTATCTGATTACAATGCATTAAAACTAGAACTCAACAACAAAAACAGCAGTAAAAAACACACAAACAATTGGAAGCTGAACAACACATTGCTCAACGACGAATGGAGCATCGATGAAATAAAAGAGGAAATTAAAAGGTTCCTGGAAGTTAATGAAAATGAAAACATGACCTACCGGAAACTATGGGACACAGCACAGGCAGTCCTAACAGGAAGGTTTACAGCCATGAGTGGATATATTAAAAGGACAGAAAGATCTCAAATCAATGACCTAATGCTACATCTCAAGCTCCTAGAAAAAACAAGAACAAGCAAACCCCAAATCAAGCAGAAAGAGAGAAATAATAAAAATAATGGCTAAAATCAATGAAAATTGAAACAAAAAAAAATACAAAGACTCAATGTAAAAAAAAAAAACTGGTTCTTTGAAAAAAATAAATAAGATTGACAGACCCCTGGCAAACCTGACTAAAATGAGCAGAGAAAAAACCCAAATCAGTAAAATCAGAAATGCAAAAGGAGAGATAACAAAAAACACCATGGAAATCCAGGAAATCATCGGAGAATACTTTGAGCATCTATATTCTAATAAATTTGAAAATCTTGAAGAAATGGACAGATTTCTAGATTCTTACGACCATCCAAAACTGAACCAAGAAGATATTAACAAATATATAATGCAAGATAGTATAATTAGTCCCCCAAGGTTACCATAACAAGCTACCAAAAACTGAGTAGCATAAATTTTATTTTTGCACAATTCTGGAGACTAAAAATCCAAAATCAAGCTGTTGGCAGGTCCATGCTCCTATGATGGCTTTAAAAAAGCATCCTTCCTTGAATCTTCTTACTTCTGATGGTGGCCCACAATCTTTGACATTCCTTGGCTAATGTCAGCATGACAAAAACCTCTGCCTCCATCTTCACCTGGCCTTCTCTATATATCTACCCTGTATAAGGACCCACCCTAATCCAGTATGACCATATCTTAACTTGATTATATCTACAAAGATCCTATTTCCAAATAAAGTCATATTCATAGGTTCCAGAGGCTAGGACTTCATTATGGGCTGAATTATATTCCTTCTTCCCACTAAATTCATATATTGAAGTCCTAACTGTCAATACGTTGGAATATGACCGTGTTTAGGTATTAAGTTAATTAAGGTTAAATGAAGCCATTTATGTAGGCCATAAAGCAATATGACTAGTATCCTTATAAAAAGAAAACATTAGGGCCAAGTGTGGTGGTTCACATCTGTAATCCCAGCTGCTCAGGAGGCAGAGATTGGGAGGATTGTGTTTGAGGCCAGCCTGGGCAAAAAATCTGAGAGACCAATCTCAATCAATAAAAAGCTGGGTGTGGTGGTACATACCTGTCATCCCAGCTATGCAGGAAGCATGAGAATATGGATGGCAATCCAGGCCCATGCAGGCACAAAAGAAAGACCTGAGTGTGTTGCAAAAGGTACTGAGTGTGTTGCTTAAGTGGTACAGCACCTGCCTAGCAAGTGCAAGGGCCTGAGTTCAAATTCCAGTACCAAAAGAGAGAGAAGGACACGGACAGACACAAGGAGAAGACAGACATATGCAAACTATGGAGAGAAGATGAATAGCACCAACACCTTGATTGTGGACTTCCTGGTCTCCAGAACTGTGAGGAAATAAACTTTTGTTGTTTAAGCTACCCAGTCTGTGATATTTGTTATGGAATCCATAAAAAAATTAACACAGATTTCCATATACCTTTTGGTGGGGAATACTAGTTAACCCACAATAGACAGTTATAAGTCCTACAAAAACCAATAAAGCAAAAGTAGAGGGATAATAAGAAAGAAAGAGTGAATAGTGGAATTGAGGTCTCTCCATTTCTAATCCCAAACTTTCTTACCTGAAACTATCAAGGTGTGCTACAGAACAAAAGCTCTTTACATAACTGGATCTATTTTCCTTGAAAGATGGATGGAAAAGATCATTTTTAAAATTATGTTAAATTACATGAGAAAGAGGCAGGAGGATGATGAATTGCAGACAAGCCTGAGATACATATGAGACCCTGTCTCAAAAAAAAATATTACATGGACAATTATTGAGTACTCATTGTCAGGCACTGTGCTGAACTTTAATATTATGATTTTGCTTGTTCCTTAAAACAGCCCTATGAATTGGGTACTATTATTTTAGCCACTTTATAGATAAGAAAATATTTACTTATAAGGCCAAATGGTTTACTCAAACCAAATAGGTAGAACCTAAACCCTCTAGCCCCTAAATCCCCTTCTTAAGCACTTTGACATACTACATCCTCCTCATGTACAGGTTATAAATGAGAGCATGTTATATAGAACTGCCCTTTGAGGTCAAGAATTTCTTTCAAATAAAAGAACTTGCATAACTGCATATCAGAATTATGTATGACTTGCCACAGATTTCTTTGTTCTCTGTTTTCAAACATGAATCAATGGAAACACTTGCAATCCTTTATTATGAACCTATTTCTTTTAGCCATGGAAAATGACCTCATAACCCACAAATTCTCCAAGTCAAAGTGAGGGCTTCTCTAAACCCAAGTTTTCCCTGCTATAAAACAAGTGATCCCAAGACACAAGTCAAGACTAAACTCACTGAGAAACTATTGCATGGAGAAGGCAGAGACCTTAAAAAGAAAGTAATTTTAATAATCAATTTTTAATAATTGATTGTTTTCAATAATCAATGCCCCTAAACTACATTTATTAAACAGCTTAAACTGAAATAGAAATGCTAAAATGTAGATTTCCTGGGGGATTGTTCAGCTGATTACATTACTATGCTACTGGGGAGGGGAACACAGATCAGGAAACACTAAAATCCCCAGCATAGCAGGTGCACTTCATGAACCGCAAAGCTGGGTCTTCCAACAACAGACTAGCCACTCCAGAAACAAGACAAAATAGAAATACTACACCTAAGACCTGGAATGTGGTTCAACTACTGTGAAAAGTGAGAGTCATAATTAAAACAAAGGGAAAGGAAAACACAGGCAGAGAAACCTGTGTTGTGAGGTGATGGAGCACCAGTCACAATATCAAACTGGAGACTTGGAGGAGGGACCACCATCCCCAAACCTTCCCACTGAGTATATTTACAGCTATTACTTTCTTGCTGTTTGTAGAAAGCCTTTATAGATGTCTTGAGAATATATCTGATATAGAAAGGAGTCTGTTATTTGGCTTTCTTACTACTAAACTATTGATATTTTAGGAGAGTAATTGAACTTCTCAGTACTAACTTGTTTTCTCCATGAACTATCCCCCAAAGATAAGTGAGTTTTCAGGGCATAGGAAAAAGTAACTGTAAATCTAGTGCCTAAATGACATTTGTAGTTTATCAGCCTTTTTCTTTTTTTTTTATTCATATGTGCATACAAGGATTGGTTCATTTCTCCCCACTGCCCCCACCCCCTCCCTTACCACCCACTCTGCCCCCTCCCTCTCCCCCCCCTCAATACCCAGCAGAAACTATTTTGCCCTTATTTCTAATTTTGTTGTAGAGAGAGTATAAGCAATAATAGGAAGGAACAAGGGTTTTTGCTGGTTGAGATAAGGATAGCTATACATGACATTGACTCACATTGATTTCCTGTGCGTGGGTGTTACCTTCTAGGTTAATTCTTTTTAATCTAACCTTTTCTCTAGTACCTGTTCCCCTTTTCCTATTGGCCTCAGTTGCTTTAAAGTATCTGCTTTAGTTTCTCTGCGTTAAGGGCAACAAATGCTAGCTAGTTTTTTTAGGTGTCTTACCTATCCTCATCCCTCCCTTGTGTGCTCTCGCTTTTATCATGTGCTCATAGTCCAATCCCCTTGTTGTGTTTGCCCTTGATCTAATGTCCACATATGAGGGAGAACATACGATTTTTGGTTTTTTGAGCCAGGCTAACCTCACTCAGAATGATGCTCTCTAATTCCATCCATTTACCAGCGAATGATAACATTTCATTCTTCTTCATGGCTGCATAAAATTCCATTGTGTATAGATACCACATTTTCTTAATCCATTCGTCAGTGGTGGGACATCTTGGCTGTTTCCATAACTTGGCTATTGTGAATAGTGCTGCAATAAACATGGATGTGCAGGTGCCTCTGGAGTAACAGTCTTTTGGGTATATCCCCAAGAGTGGTATTGCTGGATCAAATGGTAGATCGATGTCCAGCTTTTTAAGTAGCCTCCAAATTTTTTTCCAGAGTGGTTGTACTAGTCTACATTCCCACCAACAGTGTAAGAGGGTTCCTTTTGCCCCGCATCCTCGCCAACACCTGTTGTTGGTGGTGTTGCTGATGATGGCTATTCTAACAGGGGTGAGGTGGAATCTTAGCGTGGTTTTAATTTGCATTTCCTTTATTGCTAGAGATGGTGAGCATTTTTTCATGTGTTTTCTGGCCATTTGAATTTCTTCTTTTGAGAAAGTTCTGTTTAGTTCACATGCCCATTTCTTTATTGGTTCATTAGTTTTGGGAGAATTTAGTTTTTTAAGTTCCCTGTATATTCTGGTTATCAGTCCTTTGTCTGATGTATAGTTGGCAAATATTTTCTCCCACTCTGTGGGTGTTCTCTTCAGTTTAGAGACCATTTCTTTTGATGAACAGAAGCTTTTTAGTTTTATGAGGTCCCATTTATCTATTCTATCTCTTAGTTGCTGTGCTGCTGGGGTTTCATTGAGAAAGTTCTTACCTATACCTACTAACTCCAGAGTATTTCCTACTCTTTCTTGTATCAACTTAAGAGTTTGGGGTCTGATATTAAGATCCTTGATCCATTTTGAGTTAATCTTGGTATAGGGTGATATACATGGATCTAGTTTCAGTTTTTTGCAGACTGCTAACCAGTTTTCCCAGCAGGTTTTGTTGAAGAGGCTGCTATTTCTCCATCGTATATTTTTAGCTCCTTTGTCAAAGATAAGTTGCTTATAGTTGTGTGGCTTCATATCTGGGTCCTCTATTCTGTTCCACTGGTCTTCATGTCTGTTTTTGGGCCAGTACCATGCTGTTTTTATTGTTATTGCTTTGTAATATAGTTTGAAGTCAGGTATTGTGATACCTCCTGCATTGTTCTTTTGACTGAGTATTGCCTTGGCTATTCGTGGCCTCTTGTGTTTCCATATAAATTTAACAGTAGATTTTTCAATCTCTTTGATGAATGTCATTGGAATTTTGATGGGAATTACATTAAATATGTAGATTACTTTGGGGAGTATCGACATTTTTACTATGTTGATTCTACCAATCCATGAGCATGGGAGATCTCTCCACTTTCTATAGTCTTCCTCAATCTCTTTCTTCAGAAGTGTATAGTTTTCCTTGTAGAGGTCTTTCACATCTTTTGTTAGGTTTACACCTAGGTATTTGATTTTGTTTGAGGCTATTGTAAATGGAATTGTTTTCATACATTCTTTTTCCGTTTGTTCATTATTAGTGTATAGAAATGCTAATGATTTTTCTATGTTGATTTTATATCCTGCTACCTTGCTATAGCTATTGATGGTGTCTAGAAGCTTCTGAGTAGAGTTTTTTGGGTCTTTAAGGTATAGGATCATGTCGTCTGCAAATAGGGATATTTTGACAGTTTCTTTACCTATTTGTATTCCTTTTATTCCTTCTTCTTGCCTAATTGCTCTGGCTAGGAATTCCAGTACTATGTTGAATAGGAGTGGTGATAGTGGGCATCCTTGTCTGGTTCCTGATTTTAGAGGGAATGGTTTTAATTTTTCTCCGTTAAGTATAATGCTGGCTGTAGGTTTGTCATATATAGCTTTTATAATGTTGAGGAACTTTCCTTCTATTCCTAGTTTTCTTAGAGCTTTTATCATGAAATGGTGTTGGAGCTTGTCAAAGGCTTTTTCTGCATCTATTGAGATGATCAAGTGGTTTTTGTCTTTGCTTCTGTTAATGTGGTTTATTACGTTTATTGATTTTCGTATGTTGAACCACCCCTGCATCCCTGGGATGAAGCCTACTTGGTCGTGGTGAATAATCTTTTTGATGTGTTGCTGAATTCAGTTTGCCATTATTTTGTTGAGGATTTTTGCAGCAATGTTCATTAAGGAGATTGGCCTATAGTTCTCCTTTTTGGAGGTGTCTTTGCCAGGTTTTGGGATAAGTATAATACTGGCTTCATAAAATGTGTTTGGCAGTTTTCCTTCCCTTTCTATTTCATGGAACAGTTTAAGGAGGGTTGGTATCAGTTCTTCTTTAAAGGTCTGATAGAATTCAGCAGAGACTCCATCAGGTCCTAGACTTTTCTTTTTGGGGAGACTCTTGATTGCTGCTTCAATTTCATTTTGTGTTATAGGTCTATTCAGGTGATTAATTTCCTCTTGGTTCAGTTTTGGATGATCATATGTATCTAGAAATCTGTCCATTTCTTTAAGATTTTCATATTTATTTGAATATAGGTTCTCAAAGTAGTCTCTGATGATTTCCTGGATTTCCATGGTGTTTGTTGTTATCTCCCCTTTTGCATTCCTGATTCTACTAATTTGGGTTTTTTCTCTCCTCATTTTAGTCAGGTTTGCCAGGGGTCTATCGATCTTGTTTATTTTTTCAAAGAACCAACTTTTTGTTTCATTAATTCTTTGTATGGTTTGGTTTCTATTTCATTGATTTCAGCTTTTATTTTTATTATTTCTCTCCTTCTATTTGTTTTGGGATTTGCTTCTTCTTGTTTTTCTAGGAGTTTGAGATGTATCATTAGGTCATTGATTTGGGATCTTTCAATCTTTTTAATATATGCACTCATGGCTATAAACTTTCCTCTCAAGACTGCCTTAGCTGTGTCCCATAGGTTCCAGTAGGTTGTGTTTTCATTTTCATTGACTTCCAGGAACTTTTTAATTTCCTCTTTTATTGCATCAATGATCCACTCTTCATTAAGTAATGAGTTATTTAGTTTCCAGCTGTTTGCATGTTTTTTGTCTTTACTTTTGTTGTTGAGTTCTACTTTTACTGCATTGTGGTCAGATAGTATGCACGGTATTATTTCTATTTTCTTATATTTGCTGAGGCTTGCTTTGTGCCCTAGGATATGATCTATTTTGGAGAAGGTTCCATGGGCTGCTGAGAAGAATGTATATTGTGTAGAGGTTGGATGAAATGTTCTGTAGACATCTACTAGGTCCACTTGATCTATTGCATATTTTAGATCTTGGATTTCTTTATTGAGTTTTTGTTTAGATGACCTATCTATTGATGATAATGGAGTGTTAAAGTCTCCCACAACCACTGTGTTGGCGTTTATATATGCTTTTAGGTCTTTCAGGGTATGTTTGATGAAATTGGGTGCGTTGACATTGGGTGCATACAGATTGATGATTATTATTTCCTTTTGGTCTATTTCCCCTTTTATTAGTATGGAATGTCCTTCTTTATCTCATGTGATCAATGTAGGTTTGACGTCTACTTTGTCAGAGATAAGTATTGCTACTCCTGCTTGTTTTCGGGGGCCATTGGCTTGGTAAATCTTCTTCCAGCCTTTCATCCTAAGCATATGCTTATTTCTGTCAGTGAGATGAGTCTCCTGTAAGCAACAAATTGTTGGATCTTCTTTTTTAATCCATTTTGTCAAACGGTGTCTTTTGATGGGTGAATTAAGTCCATTAACATTAAGCGTTAGTACTGATAGGTATGTGGTGATTCCTGCCATTTAGTTGTCTTAGTTATTTGAAGGTTTGATTGTGTGTACCTAACTTGATGTTACTCTCTACTGTCTTGCTTTTCCTTATCCTGTGGTTTGGTGCTGCCTGCCTTTTCATGGTTAAGTTGGGTGTCACTTTCTGTGTGCAGGATCCCTTGCAGAATCTTTTGTAATGGTGGCTTTGTGGTCACATATTGTTTTAGTTTCTGCTTATCATGGAAGACTTTTATTGCTCCATCTATTTTGAATGATAGCTTTGCTGGGTAGAGTATCCTGGGGTTGAAGTTATTTTCATTCAGTGCCCGGAAGATCTCACCCCATGCTCTTCTTGCTTTTAATGTTTCTGTTGAGAAGTCTGCTGTGATTTTGATGGGTTTACCTTTGTATGTTACTTGTTTTTTCTCTCTTGCAGCCTTCAATATTCTTTCCTTAGTTTCTGAACTTGTTGTTTTAATGATGATATGTCGTGGAGTAGTTCTATTTTGATCTGGTCTGTTTGGTGTCCTGGAGGCCTCTTGCATTTGTATGGGAATATCTTTCTCTAGATTTGGGAAATTTTCCGTTATTATTTTGTTGAATATATTACGCATTCCCTTCGCTTGCACCTCTTGTCCTTCTTCGATGCCCATGATTCTCAAGTTTGGTCTTTTGATGGAGTCAGTGAGTTCTTGCATTTTCTTTTCACAGGTCTTGAGTTGTTTAATTAATAGTTCTTCGGTTTTTCCTTTAATTACCATTTCATCTTCAAGTTCTGAGATTCTGTCTTCTGTTTGTTCTATTCTGCTGGATTGGCCTTCCATTTTGTTTTGCAGTTCTGTTTCGTTCTTTTTTCTGAGGTTTTCCATATCCTGGCTGTTTTCTTCTTTATTGTTGTCTATTTTTGTCCTGAGTTCATTTATCCATTTATTCATTGTGTTCTCTCTTTCACTTTGGTGTTTATACAGTGCTTCTATGGTTTCCTTTATTTCTTCTTTTGCTTTTTCAAATTCTCTATTTTTATTGTCTTGGAATTTCTTGAGTGTCTCCTGTACATTTTGGTTGACCCTATCCAGTATCATCTCTATAAAATTCTCATTGAGTACTTGTAGTATGTCTTCTTTTAAATTATTCTTGTGGGCTTCATTGGGTCCTTTGGCATAGTTTATCTTCATTTTGTTGGAGTCTAGATCTGAGTTTCTGTTCTCTTCATTCCCCTCTGGTTCCTGTACTAATTTTTTGCTGTGGGGAAACTGGTTTCCCTGTTTTTTCTGTCTTCCCGTCATTGTCCTTGGTGTTGTTACTGTCCCTGTACTGTGTGTAATTAAGTATTTTCTAGCTTGTAATAATAACAATGGTAATATTTAGAATGGAAGAGTGAGCTGAGATGGAAAGCAAGAAGTTAAAGAAAAGGGGAAAACACATATACAGACAAGAGTGAGAAAGCAGAACAAGGTATCAGACAAGAGAGTTTCAAAGGTACAAACAGGGAGTGTTAGTGTACTAATCGACAGTAAGCTGAACAGACATTAGAGAGACAGAGAGAGGATTGAAAATCAAAGATAAAAAAAATAAAAAATAAGTAAATGAAAGTAATATCTATATATAAAAATGAATTAAAATAAAATGGAAAATAGAAAATTAAAAAAAAAAAAAACCAAAAAACTTCCAAGTTTATATGCAATGCAGTTTCAGTCTTAATAATTTGGGTGTCCGTCTCAATCTCCAGTCCTGGAGTTGGTGCCTCAGATGTTGTTCTGTAGTTGTCTCATCAAAGAGTATGCATAAGGTAGAACAAAACTACACACTCACACACACACACACACACACACATAAAAAAAAAAAAAGCCCCACCAAGTGTCCCCAGTTCAAATGCAATACAGTTTCAGTAAGTTTTTCGGCTTGCAGGTGTAATTCGGTTGTTCTCTCATCAAAGGTAGGGAGAAAAAGAAAAAAAAGCGTCTGGAGACAGTTCTGAGAGTGGTATCTGCAACTGTGGCTTGCCTGCCTGCTGCTCTCAGCCTGTAGCTGGCGGCGTTATTTATGCAGATCTCTGGGGTGAGCTAGCACTCACCTGGTCCCACAGGCTTTGTTTGCTCAGAGTTCTCCTGTGTGGGAGCCTCTGCTACAGGCTTTCCCCTTTCCAAGCACTGGGAAAGGTGACACTGCCCCACGTTGTCAGGCCTGCGTGTTTATTTACAGTTCATGTGGGAGGTGGGTCTTCCCCCACTCCTCTGAAGTTTTCCTCCCACTGCCACTTTCAGCAGCTTTCCCGCTCCTTCTTACTGGGCGGTGCTGCTGCTCCTGCCGGCCGCCATGTTTGTTTACAGTTCGCGTGGGAAGTGGGTCTTCCCTCCTCTCACCAGCTTCCCTGCTCCTGGTTGCTGGGCGCGCGCCCCGCTCCCGCCAGAGGCTCTCCGGCCCGCCCGGCTTGTTTATTTACAGTCCCGGGAAGGATTCCCTTCCCCCAATCTTCAGCGCTCAGGGCGCCCCACCCTCTTTCCAGCGTGTCTTAACTGTTCTTATTGCTTATTACTCAGTTTCTCTTTTTTTCCCAGGTGGAGGTCAGTCTGTCCAGGGGGCTATGCTTCTCTGGCCCAGGCTTGTCTGTGGGGCTACCGCGGTACCGCGAAGCTCACCTGGTCCACGTCTTCACACGCCGTATGGGCGCTGGCCACTGGCGGCCCCGGGGGCCCTCCTCGTTTCTCCGTTTAACGTGAAGTGGAGATTCTCTGCACCGGCTGCAAAGGAAGGTGAATTTTTTAACTGCAGAGACCTTCATTCAGCAGAGCATTCAGACTGACAAGGCCGCTGAGGTGAGCTGCTCTGGATAGTCCTTTATCAGCCTTTGAAAAGGAAGGAGGTAGTCTAGCTGTAAAGCATTTCCTCTAGTTGAAATTTGTCCTTGCCTTGCCTTACACACACATGCACATACATGTCTTGCAACTTAGCATCTTTTTAAGAATAAGGACAAAAATGTGGATTTGTTTTGCAAACCAACAAGTGATATTTCCAAGAGAACCATCATGATCTTTTGTCTGCACCGAAAAGTTGCTTTCATCCCACATAGTCCAGCTGTTATTCCCAGGTTGCTGAAATAAAGAACATTAAATAACAGTGCTAAAATCAGTCACTAAGACTTATGATCACATTTGGTCCAGTGAAAATTAGAGCCTCATTCAGAAGGGTGATGCACCTTTCCACAAGTGCCTTCACCTCCTAGCACCCACAGTGTCCCCCTTTTCATCACTATCTGGTTATTAGAGCAGCTGGGAAAAGCATGGATCAGTGCTTCCCCCTCCAGTACTTACCACCAGGAGAGAAGAATTATAGTCTTACATCTCTCTCAAGTTTTCTTTCATGCTGTAACTGTAAAGTAGCCAGTGTCTGAATTAATGAATGACATAGTTCTTCTTAGAGATGATACCTTTCATCCAGATAGACCACTGTTAAGAGTCACATCCTCTTTCTAGTTCACTGCACCTATTCAGAAACTGTACCTTAAGCATCTATTATGTGGCAAGCACTTTACTATAGGTCAGGTCTAACTATAAGTTATTTATCATTACCTCTATTCATGTGGTCCCTGACCTCACAGAGCTTACCTTTTAGTGGGGAGATGGCCAGTTAAACAAGCAGTCACAACAATGTGGACTATGGTGGCTAGGTAAGGATGGTAATGGAAGCACATACCCAGAGCATCTAACCATAGAAGAAGCTTTCCAGAGGAGGTGACATTTAAATTGAGACCTGAAAGATAAGTGAAAATCATCAGATGAAGGTGGCAGGAGGCATGTTCCAGGCAGAGGTAATGACATAGGTGAAAGTTAGAGGAAAAGGAGTGCATATTGGAGAAGTTCAACATGTCTGAAACACAGAGTTAGAGGGAGCTTGTGTTAATATACTTCCCTGAACAGCTCATTCTCCCAGTTTCTGTAGCATGTTTCCTCCAACTTCAAAGTGTTCCCTACTCCAACACCTTTTAACCCCCTTAACTCTCAAAACATGACCTTACTTAACATTTTGTGGACAAAAATGAAGCCAGCAAAAAAGAACTCCTCTACTCTATTATCAAACATAGAAACCAGTATTTAGTTGTGCCCATCCTGAGTGCTTTCCCCACCCCAACCTTCTATAGTAGTATTGAGTTCTGCCTCCCATGTAAGGTCAATTGTTAATGCTTTGGACTCATTTTCCTCTGGCCATCCCTGGAAACATACTTTTTTAGTATTCCTACTCTCTCTCTCTTGTATATTCAATCTGTCCCTCACAAATGAACTATTTCTGTGAGCTTTATATGCTCAAGTTTCTCTCATTTAAAAAAAAATCTGATATCTATCCCATCTCCTCCAAGTAAATAGTATGTATTTCTGTCTTCTGCTTCATAGAAAATATCTCCCAAGAGTCATCTATACTTGTGAGCTCCATCTGCTCACTTCCTAGTCATTCTTCAATTCATCCTAACCCAGTTATCACATCTCCACTCCACCATATGGTTTATACTAAAGTCAGCAATGGCAGCCATGTTGCTAAACCAAAAGGGAACAGTTTTCATTCTTCATCTTCTTTAATGTCTGAGAATACTTGACACTGTGAAGTATCAATTAACTTTTAATACTCTCTTTCCTTGGCCTCCACAATACATCCCCTTTTTGGTTTTCCTTTGACTTATCTTTTCTCCTTTTAAGGCCCTTTTTCATAGCATATCTTTTACTAAGTCATTAAATGTTTGAGTTCTTCAAGACTTCATTTTGGGCTCTCTTCTCAATGTAAAAATCGTTACTCCCTATGTAAAATCATAACCATAACTTCAATTACTAGCTTTATATAGATAATTCATAGGTTTACATCTTTAGCCCAAAGCTCTCCTGTAGGGTCCAAATCTGTGTATACATACATTTGTCCACTTAGGATTTCACTTTGTTGCCTCAAGTGCACTTCAAACTCTAATTTTCCACAATTGAGCTCATAACTTTCCATGTCCCATCTTCCAAATATAAACACACATGTGGAATAGTCTTTTTCAAGTATTTTCTATCTTATCACATGGTATACCATTCATCTAACTTATCAAACCAGAATTATAGGAATCATCTTTTATATTTTCTATTCATTCCCCACTTCATATTTATTTCTGAGTCAAATTAATTTTGCCTTGAACATATCTCTTGAACCTATACCATTCTCTTCATTACACATCTACTACCTTCCTAAACAAAGCTAGCACCATCTCCTAAATACATTACTACAATGATCTTCACATTAACCTCACTTCATCTTCTTTTACCTGCTTAATAGATTGATCTTTTGAAGACACAAGTCAGGACTTCCAGTTCTGGCCTACAGTAGTTTCTCTTTCCCAGTAAGTACAACCCAAAATACTGTAGATGCAAAAGGTAACTGCCTGAGGACTGAGGACTCAGTGAAGTAAATAGCAGGAAAATGTGAGAGAGAAATCAAAACTTAAAGAAGCAACCTACATGGCGGTGAGTCTCCACATATATTTTCCTCTTACCTATCCCATCTTTGATACCAGTTACAAAACTGTGCAGTGGATGCAAGAAGCAAAACCTCCAACAACAGCCCCACAGTCTTGAACAGAGAACCAGGGAAAGGGACTCTTGCAAATAGAAAAATATAGAAAATTTTATAACTTTTGTTCTTTTTCTTTTCTTCATTCTCTTTTTTGTAGGGGACCCCAGTCATGGACTATGCATTGGCATCATAGAGAGCCAAACACCAAGAGAAATTCTCTTTCTATGCAGAAGAATTAGAAAAAGAAGTTCCATGGTGTGAAGTCTGTGGAAGAAAATCCTGGGGGAGGGGATTCTATTTCTCTTTTCTCTGATAACTCTGCCCCCAGAACAGACCTCATCACACAGAGATGCATGGCAGTAACTTAGGCAATAAGACTTCAAGAGAAATGTTGTCTTTCTGAAAAAGTAACCAAAACAGGAGCATCTGAGTACCAGAGAGAGTAGGCAGAATCCTAGAAAGAGAAGGTCTGGAGAAGGTGATCCCCTAACTTTGTGTATAAACCCTTCACCTGTGTGTATGTGAGAACAGACCCAAAGCAGCGTAAGAACTTCTTTAAGAACTGAACTATGTTGTAAACTGTGCTAAAGTCCCAAACTAACCCAAGTGAGGCAAAGATCCAAAGCAGTGTAGCAAAGACTTAGAAAATGGCATTAACATTGGAATGGAAACCAAAACAGAACTTACAGTCTGAATCTAAACAAGTTGGTTGCTTTATTTATTTTAAATCAACATTCTCCAGAAGATTTTAACAGGATCCAGAATCTTACAACATAATATCTAAAATGTTCTGGATACAGTCAAAATATACTTAGTATTCAAAGAACCAGAGAAGTGTGATCAATTCTTAAAAGAAACTCAATAGATGCCAAAACCAAGATAACCCAAGATATTGAAAATATCAGACTTTAAATAAGCTACTATAACTATACTGAAGTAAAGCTAAACATCTTTAAAACAGATAGAAAGATAGAAGTTCTTAGCAAAGAAATAAACTATAAAAAAAGAACCAAATGAGAATTTTAGAATTAAAAACTACAACAACCGAATTTTAAAATTCACTGGATGAACTCAATACCAAATGGAGATGACAGAGGAATGAGTTAGTGACTTCTGAAGAGAGATCAATAAAAATTGCCTGGTCTGAATAAAAAGACTAAAACAACAGATACATATACATTAACAGAGCCTCAGGGATGTGTTAAAAAATACTGAAGGATAGAACATTTCTGTCTCGGGAGTTCTAGAATGAGGAGAAAAACTGTAAAGAGTGACGAAAAAGGAAATGAAGAAATAATAGCTAAATTTCACCAAAGTTGGGTTAAAATGTTTACAGTGAACAACAAACAAAATAAATTCAGAGAAAGCCATCCCCAGATATATCATGATTAAACTCCTAAAAACAAAACATCAAGAAAAAACTTGGAAGCAGACAGTGGAAAGTAACATATTATTTATAGGGGATAACAATTCAAATGACTGAAGATTTCTCATCAGAAACCATGGAGTCCACAAGACAATGGAACAACATCTTCACAGTAGAGCAGGAAGAACAACAGAAATGGCAAATATCTGATCAAATGTAATAAAATACTTTGTTCCTCTTATGCTCTTTTAAAACCATATGACTATTGAAAGCAAAAAATATATAGGGATGACGAATAAACATATGAAAAGATTCTTAATGCCATATGTCCATCAGGCAACTTCAAATTAAAACAAGATACCACTACACAACTACTAGAATGGCCAAAATTCAAAACACCAACAATACCAAATGCTAGCAAAGATGTGAAGCAAAAACTCTCTCACTTATTGCTGGTGGGAATACAAAATGGTACAGCCACTTTGAAAGACACTTTGCTAATTTCCTACAAAAGTAAACATATTATCATATAATCAAGCACTCACACTCCTTGGTATTTACCCAAATTAGTTATTTTGATAAACCATATCCACATAAAAACTTGCATACAAATGTTTATAGCATCTTTATCTATAATTTCCCAAACTTGGAAACACAAAAATATCTTCTGATAGGTTAATGAATAAACTGTGGTACATCTCAATAATGGAACATTATTCAGCACTAAAAAGAAATGAGCTATCAAACCATGAGAAGATATGGAGGAAATGTAAATGCATGTTACTAAGTGAAAAAAGCCCATCTGCAAAGACTATATACTATGATTCCAACTATATGACATTCTGGAAAAGTCAAAATTATGGAGAGAATAAAAATATCAGTGATTTCCTGGAGTTGGGGGAAGAGAATGATGAATAGGTGAGAAAGAGGATTTTAGGGCAGTAAAACTATTCAGCATACTACAATGGGGATTGGAGGTGTAGCTCAAGTGGTAGAGTGCCTGTTTTGATACTACGATGGTGGACATATATTATACATTTGTCTAAACCCATAGAATGTACAATACCAACAGTGAATCCTCTTGTAAACAATGGAGTTTGGGTGATAATGATGTGTTTTTTTTAAAAAGTCAAAGGATGGGAATTATATACCAGGCAAATATCAATCAAAAGAATGCTGCAGTTACCATATTCATATTACATGAGGTAGACTTTGTAAAAAGGAATATTGCAAGGGATATAGTCATGCATAACAATGATAAGATAATTCACCTTAGAAGAGAAATAATCCCAAATATGTATGCATTAAAAATAGATCCTAAAAATACATGAAGCAAAAACTGTTGGAATTCAAATGAGAAGTAGAAAATCCACAATTATGCTTGGATACTGAAACACTACTCTCTCAATAATTGATCGAAGAAATAGAAAATCATCTAACATGTAGAGGACTTGAACAACACTATCAACCCACTTGACCTGACATTTATAAAACACTCCACCTAAAAACAGCAGATACTACTACTAACAACTATTAGAATGGCTTTTTAAAAAACTTGATAATACCAAACAATAGTGAGGATGCAGGGCAACTAGAGCTCATATATTGCTGGTAGGAATACAAAAATGCAACCACCACTCTAAAAATCAATTTGTCAGCTTCATATAAACATGCAATTATTAAAACTTCTCTACTTTAGAGCAGGAGCAGGAGGGAGTAAAACTTACAAAAAAACATGACATGTACTGCTTAAAGAGGCCAGAAGGATTTGAGTGTTTGTGGATGCTGTGAAGCAACTGAGTCCAGGAAATCCAAAAGAGGAGTGTATGTAGAACGGATTAAGAGACCAGGAGCTGAGTGCACACAACACATGTAAGAAAGTGAAGGAATACACAGTTGAAGAGGTGATGTCTGAGGGATCAAAATAAGATTTTTGAGTAGATCAAGAATCAGTATGGTATACCAGCAAAGTATATCTGGTGTTCGTACCAGTACCCAAATAGGTAGTAGGTTTTGCTAGAAGTTGTGACAAGTTAACATTGCTTAGATTTTTAACACTCTCACAAAAAAAGATAAGTTGGAGAGGTGATTTAGAGGTTAATTAGCTTGATTGGCTCTATAATGTATAGAGCAAAACATCACATTGTACCCCATAAATATACACATCTATTTTTCAATTAAAAACAATTATAAATAATAATTTGCTTAGAAGTACATTTTTAGGAGAATTGGTGTGGCTATTTCCTGCAAGAATTTCTTCAGAATTCTTTATCCCATTGATTTCC
Source organism: Castor canadensis (assembly GCF_047511655.1). Classification (NCBI taxonomy): domain Eukaryota; kingdom Metazoa; phylum Chordata; class Mammalia; order Rodentia; family Castoridae; genus Castor; species Castor canadensis. The sequence goes on from NC_133405.1 coordinate 120,625,998, forward strand.
TACCTTAATTTCAATTTTGTGTACAGAAGTAATCCTAAATATTTATTGCAGCCTCATCATTATAAATATACAGCACCTTCAATATGTATTGATTTATAAATAATGTACATATGCATCTGAAATTGTTATATACGTTAGAACAGTCCCAAAATAGAATGATGTAAATGCAATCAAAACAATTATTTTGAAGTAATTTTGTCATTTTTAATGATACCAAACCAAATACTCTGGCTATTCTAGAAAAAGTTATGCAATTGAACATGCATATTTTATTATTATTATTATTATTATTCACATGTGCATACATTGTTTGGGTCATTTCTCCCATTTCTCCCCCTGCCCCTCTCCCCGAACCTCTTCCCCCTTCCCCCCTCAGTTCTAGGCAGGTCCTATTCTGCCTTTATCACTAGTTTTGTGAAGAAAAGAGACAAGCATAATAAGGAAGTGTTTTGCTAGTTGAGTTGAGTATAGCTATCCAGAAATATTCTTAGCATTGCTTTCGTGTACACGTGTTATGACCCATGTTGATTCATCTCTAACTGATCTTTACCCTGGTTACTGATCCCCTCCTTATAATAACCTCTGTTGCTTTAAGGTTTCTGTATTAGTTCCTCTCGAGTGGGGACATCAAACGCTTTCATGTTTTCAGTTTTCTACCTATTTCTATATCTCCCATATGTGCTCTCCCCTTATCATGTGATCCAAGTCCAACCACATTGCTGCATTTGCCCTAGATCTAAAGTCCGCATATGAGGGAGAACATATGATTTTTGGTCTTCTGAGCTTGGCTGACCTCACTCAGAATGATGTTTTCTAGTTCCACCCATTTACCTGCAAATGATAAGATTTCATTCTTTTTCATGGCTGAGTAAAATTTCATTGTGTATAAATACCACATTTTCTTGATCCATTCATCAGTAGTGGGGCATCTTGGTTGTTTCCATAACTTGGCTATTGTGAATAGTGCTGCAATAAACATGGGTGTGCAGGTGCCTCTGGAGTAATCTGTGTTGTATTTGTTTGGGTATAGCCCCAGGAGTGGGATTGCTGGATCATATGGCAGGTCTATGTTTAGGTTTTTAAGGAGTCTCCAAATTTTTTTTCCAGAGTGGTTGTACCAGCTTGCATTCCCACCAGCAGTGGATTAGGGTTCCTTTTTCCCCACATCCTCGCCAACACATGTTGTTTGTGGTGTTTTTGATGATGGCTACTCTAACAAGGGTGAGTGGAATCTTAGTATGGTTTTGATTTGTATTTCTTTTATGGCTAGAGATGGTGAGCATTTTTTCATGTGTTTTTTGCCATTTGAATTTCTTCTTTTGAGAAAGTTCTATTAAGTTCAGTTGCCCATTTTTTAATTGTTTCATTAATTTTAGGAGAGTTTAGTTTCTTAAGTTCCCTGTATATTCTGGTTATAAGTCCCTTGTCTGATGTATAGGTGGCAAATATTTTCTCCCACTCTGTGGGCAGTCTCTTCAGTTTAGAGACCATTTCTTTTGTTGTGCAGAAGCTTTTTAATTTTATGAAGTCCCATTTGTCCATCCTTTCTCTTAGTTGCTGGGCTGCTGGGGTTCTATTGAGGAAGTCCTTGCCTATACCTATTAGTTCCAGAGTGTTTCCTGCTCTTTCCTGTAGTAATTTCTGTGCTGTATTACATTTATATGTTTGCATATGTTGAACCACCCCTGCATCCCTGGGATGAAGCCAATTTGGTCATGGTGTATGATCTTTCTGATATGTTGTTGGATTCAGTTTGCCATTATTTTATTAAGGAGTTTTGCATCGATATTCATTAAGGAAATTGGCCTGTAGTTCTCCTTTTTGGAGGTGTCTTTGTCTGGTTTGGGGATGAGAGTTATATTGGCTTCATAAAACCAGTTAAGCAGCGTTCCTTCCTTTTCTGTTTTGTGGAACAGTTTAAGGAGAGTTGGTATTAGTTCTTCTTTAAACATCACATAGAATTCAGCAGTGAATCCATCAGATCCTGGACTTTTCTTTTTTGGGAGACTCTTTATTGCTGCTTCAATTTCTTTTTGTGTTATAGATATATTCAGGTGATTAATATCTTCTTGGTTTAGTTTTGGGTGGTTGTAAGTTTCTAAAAATCTGTCCATTTCTTCAAGATTTTCAAATTTGTTAGCGTATAGGCTCTTGAAGCAGTCTATGATGATTTCCTGGGTTTCCGTGGTGTTTGTTGTTATCTCTCCTTTTGCATTTCTGATTTTACTGATTTGGGTTTTTTCTCTCCTAATTTTGGTCAGGTTTGCCAGGGGTCTGTCAATCTTTTTTTTTTTTTTCAAAGAATCAGCTTTTTGTTTCACTGAGTCTTTGTATGGTTTTTGTTGTTTATATTTCATTGATTTCAGCCCTTATTTTAATTATTTCTTTCCTTCTGCTTGTTTTGGGAGTTGCTTGTTCTTGTTTTTCTAGGAGTTTGAGCTATAGTGTTAGGTCATTGATTTGAGATCTTTCTGTCCTTTTAATATATGCACTCATGGCTATATACTTTCCTCTTATGACTGCCTTTGCTGTGTCCCATAAGTTCTGGTAGGTCTTGTTTTCATTTTCATTAACTTCCAGGAACCTTTTAATTTCCTTTTATTTCATTCATGACCTATTTGTCATTGAGCAATATGTTGTTCAGCTTCCAATTGTTTGCATGTTTTCTACTATTGTTTTTGTTGTTGAGTTCTAGTTTTAATGCATTGTGGTCAGATAGAATGCATGGGATTATTTCTATTTTCTTATATTTGCTTAGGCTTGCTTTGTGCCCTAAGATATGATCAATTTTGGAGAACATTCCGTGGACTGCTGAGAAGAATGTTTATTGTGCAGAAGTTAGATAAAATATTCTGTAGACATCAGCTAGGTCCATTTGATCTATGGTGTGATTTAGTTCTTGGGTTTCTTTATTGATTTTTTCTTTGGATGACCTATCTATTGGTGATAGGGGAGTATTAAGATCTCCCACTACCACTGTGTTGGAGTCTGTGTATGTTTTTAGGTCCTTCAGAGTATGTTTGATGAAATAGGGTGCATTAAAGTTGGGTGCATATAGGTTGATAATTGTTATTTCCTTTTGGTGTATTTCCCCTTTTATTAGTATGGAGTGTCCTTCTTTATCTTGCTTGATCAATGTAGGTATGAAGTCTACTTTGTCCAAGATAAGTATTGCTACCCCTGCCTGTTTTCGGGGACCATTGTCTTGGTATATCTTCTTCCAGCCTTTCACTTTCAGCCAGTGCTTATTTCTGTCGGTGAGGTGGGTCTCCTGTAGGCAGCAGATTGTTGGATCTTCCTTTTTAATTCAGTTTGCCAATTGGTGTCTTTTAATAGGGGAATTTAGTCCATTAACATTCAGTGTTAGTATTGATAAATACGTGGTGATCCCTGTCATGTAGTTGTCTTTGTTGTTTAAGAGTTTGATTGTGTGTAGCTGAATCAATGTTACTCTCTACTTTGCCTTTTCTTCTCCTGTGGTTTGATATTGCCTGCCCTTTCCTGGTTTTGTTTGTTCATTTTCGGTGTGCAGAATTCCTTGGAGAATCTTTTGTAGTGGTGGCTAGGTAGTCATATATTGTTTTAGTTTCTGCTTATCATGGAAGACTTTTTATTGCTCCATCTATTTTGAATGATAGTTTTGCTCAGTAAAAAGTATCCTAGGATTGAAGTTATTTTCATTCAGTACTTGGAAGACCTCACTCCATGCTCTTTTAATGTTTCTGTTGAGAAGTCTGCTGTGATTTTGATAGGTTTAGCTTTGTATGTTAATTGTTTTCTCTCTTACAGCCTTCAATATTCTTTGGTCTCTGTACTTGTTGTTTTAATGATAATATGTCATGGGGTAGTTCTATTTTGATCAGGTCTGTTTGGTGTTCTGGAGGCTTCCTGTACCCAAATGGGCATAGTTTTCTCTAGATTTGTGAAATTTTCTGTTATTATTTTGTTGAATATATTACACATTCCTTTTGCTTGCACCTCTTCTCCTTCTTCAACCCCCATGATTCACAGGTTTGGTCTTTTGATGGAGTCAGTGAGTTCTGCATTTTCTTTTCACAGGTCTTGAGTTGTTTAACTAATAGTTCTTCAGTTTTTCCTTTAATTGCCATTTCATCTTCAAGTTCTGAGATTCTGTCTTCTGTTTCTTCTATTCTGCTGGAATGGCCTTCCATTTTGTTTTGTATTTCTGTTTCATTCTTTTTTCTGAGGTTTTCCATATTGCTCGTTACTTCCTCTTTAATATTGTCAATTTTTGTCCTTAATTTGTTTATCTCTCTGTTTATGGTGGTCTCAGTTTCAGTTTGGTGTTTATTTAGGGCTTCTATGATTTATTTGTTTCTGGGTTTTCTCATATTCTTTATTTTTGTTGTCTTGGAATTTCCTGAGTGCCTCCTATGTTTTGGGTGACCATGTCTAGTAATATCTCTGTGAATTTTTCATTAATTACTTGTACGATTTCTTCTTTCAGAGTGTTCTTGTGGGCTTCATTGGGTTCCTTGGTATAGTTTATCTTTGTTTTGTTGGAGTCTGGATCTGGGTATCCATTTTATTCATTTTGCTCTAAATCCTGTACTACTTTATTTTTGGGGGAGAATGGTTCCCCTCCCTTTTTCTTCTTCCCATTTTTCCACTAGGTACCATTTCTGTCCCTGGACTATGTGTAATTTAGTATTAGCTGGGTTGCAATATTAATACTAACAAAACCAAGAGAGAAGGATAAAAAAGAGAAGGAGAAAGAAAGGTAAAAGGAAAAGATAAGAGTGGAAAAAAGAAAGAAAAAGAAATGGGAGAGATGTTAGGTGGTCAAACCACAAACCAGGCAGCCAAATCCTGTTCTGGAACAGTAGAATTGCAGGCAGTCTTAGTTCTGTTACTCCTTTAGCATCCAGTCCTCTCTGTGTGCCTCTTAGGCATGTTGGGAGCCCTCTAGTGACGGCCCGAGTGAGAGCCTTGTGGTGTGGTTATCTGGAAAGCCTGTAGAGCTGGGGCCTGGCTCCACCTGAGGGGCAGGGATCCTGGCAGGCTGGGGAATGCAGATGTCTCAAGCCAAGCTGGTGCCTGCCCCGAGTGGTGGGTATCCCGGCAGAGCATGGCTCAGGTCGTCCTACACAGGCCCAGCAGTGCCTGAGGGGCAGGGTTTGAGGGGTGGGGGTCCCAGCGGAGTGTGGATCTGGCATTGCCCAAGAGGTGCAGGTCCTGGTGGGGCATGGATCCGGCATGGGGTTAGGGCCCGGCACAGCCTGAGGGGTGGGGATCCTGGTGGTAGTGGTGCATGGATCCGGCACAGAGCTGTGGCCCGGTGCAGCCCGAGGGGCAGAGAGCCCAGTGGAGCAGAGCAGCAGCTCTGCAGGCCTATGGGGTGGGAACTTGGCAGGCTGGCTGTTCTTTTATTAGATCGTGGCATGGAGAAGCCTTCCATGATCTAAGGGTTTAGAGTGCCGTATTTTTGGCTCTCTCTGGTGCTTTACCTCAGCCAAGCGTGTCTCCAGCATCTCCCTAGGGTCCCTGGTTCAGGAGTTCATGAGATCTGTGGCTCTGTCTCAGTCACTACCTTTAAAAGCCTCGAAAGTTAACTTTTTCACAGAAGTAAAACACCATCTTTATATTATATATAATATACATATAATGTGTACATATATGCATATATAATATACTTAATATATATACATACATGGGTGGAGAGAGAGAATAAATACTAGGAGGTATTTGTTTAGATCTGAATAGGGCATCATTCCTCATTCCTGACTATGTCCTGACTAACGAAGAACTCACACAAGAGCTAGATGGATCATCTCTTCCATTTTCTTGTGGTTCCCTTGTGCTTGCATTCTGACTCATCTCTTAATCCTCAACTTCATGGCAGAAATTCTTTAGAATCTATTGGTCTACTTGGAGACAAACAGATCAGCTAATATATATTTAACATACAACCCATAAATCCACTTAACAGGGCACAAATCAATTGAAATATACCATAGCAGAGTCAAACAAGAAAGTTAGCCACTGTCAAGCCTCCTTCAGAATGCCCTGTTCCTCCTGGATATCTCTTGGCCATACACAGGACTCATAATCATCTCATATATGAACTAAATGAGTACAACCATGTCAACTTGTATATTAAATAATAACAAAGCATAATCTTTATTTTTACATATAAGTTGTGATGTATAAAAGTTAAAATAGAAATAGAAGCTAAATTTCACTGCATACCATTCTCATTATATACACATTCCATGGAGAGATTCATGAAATATATCATAGAAATTCCATTTTAGGAAACATTCAGCAACCAATAAAATAATGTGATACACAATAATTAAATGTGTGGAAACAATGTGTACTCAGAATGAAAAGTAGATAGCCAACAGAATTTTTATATAGATAGTACAGAGGAAATATATGTATATAAGGGTGAATATTGGCAGGGAAAATGTTTAAGAAGCATATATACCAAAATGTTGGCAGTAATCATCTATGGATGGTAAGAGATGTGTGTGCATTTGTCATTTCCCAAAATATTTTCATTATTTTGTTGTCATAGAAAGATGCAGTTTTTTTTTTTACTGTTTTCACAAGAGGTATGTCTTACCTTATAAGGTTGGGTCATAACAAGGTTATTATGAAATATGAATATATAGTGTTCATTACATTAATGCATAAAAGTTAATAGTTCACTGTGAACCAGTAACTTTAAACAACATGGGCCACAACAGTGAGCAGAAACAGACTCTCTTCCATCCCCCCATGAAGAAAAAGCAGACAATAATGAATAGACTAAAATATAATAGTAGTAGAAACTAAAAATGAAGAGTATATGCTACTATAAAACCCAAAATGAGAGACATAATCTAGAACAGAGGAAAAAGATGATACTTCAAGTATTGGTGGGTGAACATACCTCTTATTTAAAACATTTTAAATGAAAATGATTGAATTTTAATTCAAAACCAAATTGTAATTGTCTGCAGCTTTTGATCATGTCTATTCCCTTCTATTAGGATCAATAATGAACAGTTGCTTGAACTTTCCAAAGGATCAGATAATGATCAACCCTTAGAAAAGAATACTTTGGCACAATCAAAATGATTCTAAAACAGTCTTTAAGTCCTCTCATGGTCTTTCTGAAAGGTGATGATTAAAAATAAACTTTTAATCTAACCACAAAAATGATGAAAAGATAAATGCTAACAGAAGTAGAAATTCTAGTGAGTCAGCCCCTAGAGAGATGAGTCCCATGTACAGTGTTGTCTTGGTTACCACTAAAGATCAGTGAAAGACATTTGGGAACAGTCAAGTTTAATGGAAAAAAATGTGACAAGACAAAATTGGATTTACCTCAGATACAGTTAGGCAGACACTGTCAATTTCATGGTCCTGCCCTTCCCAATCTATACATTCCCGAATGCGAAAATGACTTAAAAGCAAGATGCATAAAAACTTGGCTTCTGTAGTGCAGTCCTCAAAATGCTAGGCAACTATAAATTAATACATATTATCATTTCATCTAGTTTTCTAAATTGCTCTCCCAAGCCATTTTAGAGGGCCTGTGATTTTTCAGGCCCTTAAATCATTTCTGCCAACACTATTACTTACAGTAACTTGCATAGAAGCCTAAATCTGCCGTGTTCCTGTCCTTGTTGAAAATGCAAATCTTTCCGAACGTAGTGGTTTTGTTATTATAAAAGCAGAACATAACTCTCTGGCATTCTGCAAGCCTCTAAGCCACACTGCATGATGGGAATTTTAAAGAGAGATGCCACCACTTTGCCCATCATTATCATTTCTCCCTTCTGATGGTCCTGGGCAGTGCTTTGGATAACACCTAGGATATACCAAAGGTACCTGCCATTCTTTTAAGAAGACTTCATGATTAGGAGACTATGTGACAAACAGCACTGTGACACTGTGGACAATTGAGTTGCTGAATTTGGGGGCAGAAATGAACCTTGATTAGTATCTATTTCCTTTTTGGGTGAAGAAAGATGATACTAAGGTGTTCTTTTTCTTTCCTTTCCCAGAAAGACGAGAGAAAAGGCAGTGTGTCACAGCTAACAACTCTCTCTGCTCCATTACTCCTGGCCTAGCATCTAAGAGAGGTAAATGATTTCACTGATTAGAAAATGAATCTTGAAAATGCAAGAGCCGCACAGAATACTGGCCCAGAATTGCACAGGTATTTGAATGAATGCTGGAGAATAAATTCATTTAAAATTACCACCAGTGAAAGTGCACTTTTAGAGATGTGTATTCTGGTCCAATTATCATCACTGATAATATGATTAGTACCCCTTTCACGGTACCAAATTCAAGTATCATTTGAGTATTTATGCACATTTTTAAAAATTAAAATCTACCTCCATTCACAACAATCCATGGGGATAGATATGCCTTATTCCTTTTTTTGGTTGAGGACATTGTATCTCAATAGGATAACAAAGTCAAAGTGAAACTGTAAGAGTGAAATGTTGATAGCAATGGCCATACTGACACTTATATATTAGATGTGATAATATGGGAAATTAGTTTCTCCCTGGGTGTAAGGGAGACCTTTTGAGAGGTGCATTAACTTGTTCAGTCTACTAGTGTAGCATTTAGTAAATTGTATCTCCAGAGCATTAAATAGCACCATAATGCTCAAGAACAAAGTAAGGAAAATGGGAAATGCATTATCTGCTGTGCTGAAAGTACTTCATTCACCCCATGAAATCTGGTCCAATGATTATTTAATCCAATGTCCTGAGAATTACTAATTTGGTACATAAAACGTGCATCATATATACCTTTGTCTTTGGCATAGTGGAGCAAATGTGCCCTTGAATAGATATTCCCACATTTAACACCTGGCAAAGACATTAGACCACAAATGCTGAACAAAAAATGTTTAAAATTACTGGGTTTTACTCCTATCTCATCTCTACCAGCCATTTCTTTTGTCTTCTCTCCTCAGGAGAAAGCTATAGGATTTGTTCCTCAGGATTCTCTCATTCATTGAGGACCTAGCCCTAAAAAAGTGAACCATGTAGAAACACTACCTGGCAAACACAGCCACAAAGAAAACTCAGCAGGATACCAATAGCAGTTGCACTGTTAGCCCTAACTAAAGTTGAGACACATGCCAAATCATGGTTATTTCATGGTGTACCAATGAACATCAAATAATTTAAAATAAAGATAAAACACAGCTCAGATGAATAAAAAAGACAGAAAAGAGTAAATTACAAATAAAAATAGTATGTGACAGTTTTTATGTCAAAGTAATATGGGTATCCAGGGATAGAAGTCCGATAAGAGAATCAAGACTAACTACAGAGTTGTGGAGTCAAAATTCTAATATATCATGGGGCCTGAGGAGCCCAATTTTCAATCCCATCATTTATCAAGGCCCAGAAGAGCAGAGCAACTCACACAAAGTCACATTGATTGTCAGTTACACTGATAGGACTAGATGCCCATATTAATTCTGTCTTTACCTCTTTGGTATTAAATAATGCCGAGGAAATTGTATCCTGGCCCTAGTGAAGCCAAGCCATTCTTCTGGCAGTTTGAAGACATTTGACTCCTTCAAAGGCACCATCTTATGCCAGAAAATGCCAAAAAAATTATGTGCATATCACATCTCTATTTATTCATAATTTTTAAAACACAATTCAAATGTATGAGTAAATTCCCTGAAATGAATACAATTTGCTGTGTGAGGAACTACAGTTTTATGGCCTTGATGCTATACCATGTATTTAGCACAGGAAAACAAATAAAATAACACTGCTCTGTGAACAGAGCTACCAGATTGTATTATTTAATACTCCTGATAGACAATAGTCATTTTTGCAAGTGGCATGTGGCCAAGATTGTAGGTCTCAAAGAGTAACTCAACTGTGCTCAATCATTGCATCTCCCTCTATTAAAATACTGTATTGATATTTCTAGAACCCACAGCAATCAATCTGATTGATTAATGAATTTTTTACAGCTTTTGTTTTCCTGGCACTGGCTCTCAAAAAAATTAGACACTCATTTCCTCCTCCATTTGTGGTTGCTAGGAAAGTGACAGATTTGGTGATAAATATTTATTATCTCCCAATTCCTGTCTCCCTTATGGTGGGGTTATTACTTTATTCAGTTCCAGAGCTAAGGAAAATGTCTGCTGTGTCATTAATAATAAACAAAGCAGTAGTGTGTGTGTGCAATAATGAATTAAGCTCATCCCAGCCCATCTGTGCATCACCATTCACAGACATCTTGTCAAGTGAAGGTTCTGCAGAATCCACAGGTCCTTGGCCCTCTCATTATGGAAATAATCCATGGGAGGAGGCAAAGTAAATTGTAAAATATTATTATACAAAGTGAGCAACCTCTTTTCCTAAAGAAGCGTCTGGTAATGCGGCAAATTTCTAGCTATTGTTGCCCCAGGGCTAATGGGGGAAAGAAGGGAAAAATCTCAAAGGCTCATTTGATCTTGGAGAGTCAATAGAGCAGACTCCCTGTAGAAATTAAGCAGCTGGAGAGGGGCAAAGATAAGTCTGGACTTGTTCACTTTTTCCATTTCTTGGCTAATTCAGAATGGCTCCCTCAATATGCTAGTGAGACTTTTCCAAAATGCTTTCTAAAAATTTCACTCACAGCATTTCTTTCTCCCTTCATTAATCATTCTCTAATAAATAGCAACATAAGGACTTACTATTCTGACAATAAACCTTTGTTTTCTTCTACTTATAGACCACCATACTTCTTTGACCTATCCTTAACATAACAGATACCCTAAATCAGTGCCTCTCAAACTTTAATGAGCATACAAACTACCTAGCATTCTTTTGATGATGTAGATTCTGATTCAATAGGTCTCAGGTAGAACCTGAGATTCTGCATTTCTAGAAAGATTCAAGTAATGTCAATAATGTCTGTAGACCTCCTTTTTATGATCCTGGAAATTGAACTCAGGGCCTCAAACAAGCACTCTACCACTTGAGCCAAGCACCAGTCCTTTTGCTTTAGTTTGTTTTTCAGATAGGGTCTCACACTTTTGTCCAAAATGGCCTCAGAGCTTGATCCTCCTACCTCCCCTTCCTGAGTAGCTGGAACCACATGCATGTGCCACCACATCTGGCTTATAGACTTCTTTTCGAGAAACAACAATGACATCTTCAATGGGTCATTTTCCCCTCTTGGAATTTCACATAGTTATGCAAAGAATAAAAAAATAAAATAAATTTAAAAAACAAATAGTCATTCAAGATAATAAATTAAGAAGCCTACATAAACAAAGATAACACTTTTAAATATTTTACATAGATGAATTTGATGTTTTCCCCTACAGTTGCCTCTCAATATATTGTTTCTCCTTAAATTATAGCACCCTGTGACCCCACATTCAGGTAAGTGCCACAAGCTAATGAAGTATATATCAAAGTGCTCTCATGAGTGGTAATACCATAAAAGGGTTCTTCTACTATTTGTTTTCATTATGATTCCTTCTCACCTAGACCATAAACTCCCAAAAGCAATGAGACATCTACTAGTGCATCTTAGCCACTCACTTAGCAAGCTGTCAAATCCAATCCAACCAACATTACTGAATACCTACTAAATGACTGACACCATGCTGAGCACTGAAGATGCTGAAAGTAATAAGAAAAAAAACATACTTTTAAGGAGTTTAGCAGAAATAGTAATTCTCCCTGAATCACTTAAATATAGCATGTGTTAGAAAGCTAAATTAGCTCAACTCTACACAGGCAAGATCATCTTAAGATATAAAGGCAAATATATTCATTCCCATATTTTAAATCCAAATCATCTCCTACATAAATGCCACACAACTTTTTTGCATTCTTTTGAAACTGTAAATAAAATTTAATGACCATAACTCTTTTGAGAATGCTTCAGCATGTTTATTATGCAGAAATAAGTGACAACTAACAAACTGACCAGATGTAAGCAAAATGAGAAAAATAAAAACAAAAGCTTCACTTTTAATTTTTGAGAAAATTTAACAGCTTTAATATAGATGAATTCTATGCCAGTAGAGAGGAAAACTTTTACAAACAAACCATCAAAAGAAAGATATTTTCTTTTCCTTGTTATTTAGTAGCCCAGTCACACCAAGGTTAAAAAATAATATTTCCATATTCCTTATCTAAGGGGACTCAATCAAGCAAGACTCCTTTCAACCCTCATTGGGACCAAAGGAACAGATGTAAAAACATCTGTCCTGCTTCAAAATGATGAAAACACCACTGTGGTATCAAAGACAGCTCTGGGTCACTCCACAAGAGGCTTTAGTCTCAACATGAAAGTGTTTTATAGACTGTCATTGTGGTGAAAATCAAGAATGATACAGACTAACATTTTAATTATCAACCTGAAAACCTAGTTATTGGTCTTCTCTATTCTATCTTACAGCATTATCACTGATACGCCTAATCAAAGCTTTCTTATGTGCTTTTTGGGGACTGAAAAATGCTTGAATACTTGACATTTTTGGTGCAGCAACAGTGACATCCAGTGGGTATCAAGATTAACCCCAAAACTCTGTGTAAACGAGGATTAGGATATTCCAAAAATTGTTGTTGGTTACCAATGCTCACTTAGTATGAGAATCATACATTTTAACTTCCTTGGGATAACAATGTATTTAGTTATTAGACAAAGCAAAGTTATACCTTGATTAACTAGCTAACATGTTGCTACAGTTTTTTCCCAAGTCATTGCCATTCATTATAACAAAAAACCTTAGTCAGAAAGCTCTTATTAATTTTACAAATACATTCTTTTAATATTTGCTTCTCAGTAAGTTATTTAAGTTGTTTGATCACCTGAAATGCATCCAATTACCAAAACTTCCCTGATATTCAAGTGAAGAAATGCAACTCTTAGGTTTTCTTTTTGTATAGTTTCCCTATATATATTCTTCAGGTATATAAATATACTTATATATTTTAAATATATATATTTAGAATAAGTCTGCACATTATGTTGAGTTAGTGGCTAATCCAATTATACAACACAAATACAATGTTCATGGATTTCTAGACTTCCATGTCAGTAATCTGTTTCTATCATTACTTCATGCTATTGCTCCCATTTCAGTTTTAAGTCACAAATAGACACCACAGAAGTTTAATAGCTTTGGAGAGAAAATAATTGCTCCACAGGTATGAATCCCTCAGGCTTAGTGGAAAAAGGTTAATTACCCAGACCCTGAAAACCTTTCAGAAGAGACATGGATATTGCTGAAATTCCTCTGAGAGGAGAATTAAATTTTAAGGTATATTGTGGATGAAAACAAAGAGACCAGTGAATTCAGTTCATTAGCCCAAATGGGCTCCCTTTGCAATAAAAAAGCAGGGGCCTTGAAATAGAATAAAGAATACCCAAAAATTCATCTGTATATACCTCCAAAAAGTGATTCATCAAAAATTCAGATCAGATTCACCCTATAGGAAAATCAAAATTATGCAATTTAATTAGTAGGAAGACCAGAATTCCTGGACTCTGCTATTAAAGTAACAAGCTTCATAAGGCATTGGAATAGGCCCATTAAATTGTTTTAGATAAACTCAATGGTAATACAAGGTATACATGTGAAAAAAAGGCAAAGAAACTGAAAAAAAAAATGCATGGAAGCATAGAAAATAAGAGAATCACTCCTAGGACATTTTGTCTATTGTGCTCCTACTGTCCAATGTGATAGCTACCAGCTACTTATGGTTATCAAGCATGTGAAATATGGCCAGTTTAAACTGAGATACACTGTAAGTGTAAAATATCCCACAGATTTAAGACTTAGTATTTTTTTAAAAGAACATAAAATAATTCATTAATAATTTCTACATTGAAATAAAAGCCATATATGACAAGCTTACAGCTAATGTTAATACTTAATGGGAAAAAATGAAAACTTTTCTCTAAGATCTAGGGAAAGCAAGGATGGATGCCCAGTCCCATCATTTCTGTTCAATGTAGTACTGGAGGCCCTAGCAAGAGAAAGAAATGAGAGGCATCAAAAGTAGAAAGAAAAAAACAAAATTGTTCCTGTTTGCAGATGACATGAACATATATACAGAAATCCGTACAGTCTTCTCCAAAAAAAAAACTGTTAGAATAAATTAAGTAAAGTTGCAGGATACTAAAAACAATAGGTATTATTTCTCTAGACTAATAACGACCTACATTAAAAAAAGAAATCAAGAAAATGATTTCATGTACAATACCTACAAAAAACTTAGGAATAAATCTAAAACAAAGGTAAATGCTCTATATAATGAAAACTACAAAACATTGATAAAATATTGAAGAAAACAAATAAGTACAAAGATTTCCTATATTCATGGAGTGAAAGAATATTGTTAAAAGGTCCATAGCAATCTATATAGCAATTTATAGATTCAATATAATCCCTATCAAAATATCAATGATCTTGTTTTTAGAAAAAATAATTTTAAAATTCTTGTAGAACCACAAAAGACCCTAAGTAGCCAAAGAAAGCTTGAGAAAGAAGAACTAAGGTGGAGGCATCATACTACCTGTCTTCAAAATATATCACAAAGCCACAGTAATCAAAACAGCTTTAACCAGAGGTGGTGGTAGACACCTGTAAACCCAGTACTCAGGGGGCTGAAAATGGGGATCCAAAGTTTGAGGTCAGCCTAGCTACAGAACAAGACCCTGTTTCCAAAATAAAACATTGTTCTGGCACAAAAATAGCACCTACACAATGAAACAGAAGAGATACCAGAAATAAGTTTGTGTATTTATGGCCAATTGATTTTTTGACAAAGGAGTCAAGAACACACAGTACAGAAAGGACAGTCTCCTCAATAAAAGGTGGTGATCTACAGAATGAGAGAAAATATTTTCAAATTATACATCTAATAAGGGGCTAATATCCCAAATATACAAGAAACTCAAACAACTCAGCAGTAAGAAAACAAATAACTTAATTTAAAAAACAGGCAAAGGACCTGAATAGGCATTACTAAGAAGACATACAAATGAACAACAAATAAATGAAAAGTGCTCAAATCACTAATCATCAGGGAAATACAAATTAAAACCACAATGAGGTATCATTTCAGACCTGTTATAAAGGCTATTATCAAAAAGACAAAAGGACTGGCAGAGTGGCTCAAGCGGTAGAGCACCAGCCTAGCAAGGGTGAAGCCTTGAGTTCAAACCCCAGTATCACCAAAAAGCATATATATATATATATATATATATATATATATATATATATATATATATATCATATCCTTAAAAAAGACAAAAGATAACTAGCTTTGGCAATAATGAGACAAAAAAGGGAGAACTTGCACACTATTGGTGGGAATGTAAAGTAATACAACCATTATGGAACACAATAAGTGATCCTCAAAAACTGAAAAATAGAACTACCACATGACCCTACAGTCCTACTTCAGGGAATACATCCAAAGGAAATGAAATCAGTATGTTGAAGAAATATCTATACTGCTGTGTTTATTATAGCATTATTTATAATAGCCAAGATATGGAATCAACTTAAGTTCCCATCAATAGATGAATACATAAAAGAAATTATACATATATATATATATATATATACACACACAAACACACACACACACACACACATACACACACACACACACACACACACACACAATGCAATACTGTCCGGCCATTAAAAAGGAACAAGATCCCATCATTTGTGATAACATGGATCAAGTTAGTTGACATTATGCTAAGTGAAATAAGCCAGACACAGAAAGACAAATACTACATGACCTCACACATGGAATCTAAAAAAGTTGATGTCACCAAAGTAGAGTAGAATGATGGTTGCCAGCAGCTGGAATGGTTAAGGTGGAGGGTGGTAGGGAGATATATAAAATTTCAGTTAGACAGGAAGAATAAGTTCAAGAGATCTATTGTACAATATAGTTAACATATTGCATATTTGAAAAATGGTTAAAAATGGATTGTAAAGTGTTCTTATGGCAAAAAAGGATAACTATGTGAGGTAACAAATAAATTAGGTAGATGTAGTCATTCCACAATACATACGAACTTCAAAACATCATGTTGTACACAGTAAACACATATAATTTTATATGTCAGTATAAAAAGTAAAAACTTTAGAAACATAAAAATAACATACATTCATTACATGATAAAATGGTAGCACTTCTAGCTGTGTCTGATTAATAAAATATATTATCAAATTATTTAAGAGACTAGGAATGTAGCTCAGTAGAAGATCACTCCCCTAGCACACGCAAGACCGTGGGTTCAATCCCCAGCACTGAAAAAAAATTACATATTTATTTTTACTTTTTAATGTGGCTACTAACATTTTTTAAATTGTACATGTGATTTGTATTATATTGCTATTAGCGTTGCTCTAAGCAAGAATGAATACATGTTACTTCACACATACAAAAAAAATAACCTCCAGTCATTTAATACACTATATCTTCTCAATATATTTATCTCCTCCTCAGCTGTCCTGGCCATGCTTCCTGCATTTGTAAATTCATATGCATAACTGAAGTATATTTTAAATTCAAATTACTGATTACAGTTTCTGCTATTATCCATTGGTCATATAGGCACAATAGAAATAGAGAGGCATAATTCAGTGGTTAGACTTACAGCTCCTAAAGCCAAACTAACCAAAATCAAATCTTTGGCCTGCTCTTTCCTAGCTGTGTAACAGCAGGCAAGTTATTCAAACCATTTTTGTGTCTCAGTTTCCTCAAATGTAAAATGAGAATTAACAATAGGATCATTGAGGGGATAAAACAAATTAATACATTAAATCACCCATGACAATGCCTGTCAATTGGAAAACATTATTATTAATTACACAGTTGATTTATTCTTTATTATTGACAGCTTAAAAGAGAACAATGAACATCTGACACCTTAAAATATTCTTGGAGCTTTAAGAAGCATTGATTATATAGATATATGTGCCTTTAAAATTTAATCCCACTCTTCAAATAACATAATTCAAAGTTTATTACAATGTTGATTATTTCTTCATTTTTCCCAAGAAAAATCCATAATGCATTTTCTCCTAAATTTTCTTTTATTACATCCTCCTTTACATTTCCTTTGATTAATCTCTTATAAGCATGTTTTCCCTGCCCACTACCCAAAATTCAAATCTTAGTCACTTGGAGTCATCATTCTTCCATCTGGATCTAGAACACAGTTTTTTCTTATTCTTTTCCTTCCAATTTCAAAATTCCCTCCTTCCTAGTCACATCTGCCATTTTTCAGACCTTGTCTAAGTTCTGTCTAACAGACACAGATGTCTCCATCCACGTCAGCCTGCATTCATTACTCTCCCTAAATACTCACACTGCTGCCTGTTCATTCAATTAATGATTACTTGTATGTTTACATTCGAGTCAGGCTCTGAGGATACCAAGAAAAGTGAGGCATGTGTGCACCCCTTCCTCATGGAAATTATAGCCTGAATTGGAATATAGACATCAAATAAGTCCTCATCAGAGAAATGTGTGTCATGAGACATAAGCCAGAGAACTAGGGAACTAACTTAGATGCCCATGGTTTGCCTCCCTAACCAGTCTACAAGCTAGTCTACAAGTGTATCTTACTTCCTTAATGAAATTAAAGTGATTATAAAGAATCACTCCAGCTTCTAGCACATTATTAGACACACAGTAGGACTTTATGTAATAAATGAGCAAATAAATATAAACAATATTTCTATCATTTAGACCCTATTTCTTTCATACTACCTGCCACTTTGGCCTCTGAAGTTTAATTGTTTAAATTTTTTAACATACAATAGTTGTATAGGGGGATACATTGTGATATTTACATATGTGCTTACAATATGTCTTAGATTTACCCCTCCATTGTTCTCCCTTTCCCCCCTCCCTCTTCTTAGAACAATTTCAACAGTTTTCATTCTTCTATTTTGAAACATGAATACAAAATACACCCAACATATTCACCCTCATTAACACTTTCCTTGTCCTCACCCCCAGAAAATACCCATTCTTCCCTCCTGCCCTTCTTTTTTTTTTTGACAGCAGCACTGGGATTTGAACTCAGGGTCTCACACTTGCTAGGCAGACACTCTACCACTAGGGCCACTCTGCCAATCCCCCTTCATTTTTTAAGTGCATATTGATAGTCCAAGGGGATTTTGTCTTGGCACTTCAGGCCTCTATGTATCATGCTTTAATCAAATTGACCCCCTTAACTGTCATTACTTACTTATTGTCTATCATCATGCTCCCTAATATTCAACAACATACAGTACAGGGTATTATATTATATTCATATACAGATGGATTGTTTCAATATTTTTCATTCTCTAGCATTTTCTTTACCTCTCCTGCCTTCCATAGTCCCCTCAGACAGACTCACAAATACAATTTTGTTCTCTCCCTATATGTGTGTATGTATCTATATATACATTTAACTTATAGGTCTAGCTTCCACATATGAGGAAAAACATGTGACCTTTGACTTTTTGAGCCTGGCTTACTTTGCTTAACATAAAATTATACAGTTCCATCTATTTACCTGCAAAAACACATAATTCCATTCTTCTTTATGGCTAAATAAAACTCCACTGCGTAGATAAACCACATTTTCTTTCTTTTTTAATTTTTATTTTATTCATATGTGCATACAATGTTTGGGTCATTTCTCCCCCCTACCCCCACCCTCTTCCTTATGCACCCCTACTCCCTCCTTCTCCCCCCCTACCCCCTCGCTACCTGGCAGAAACTATTTTGCCCTTATCTCTAATTTTGTTGAAGAGAGAGTATAAGCAATACTAGGAAGGACCAAGGGTTTTTGCTAGTTGACATAGGGATAGCTATACAGATAGGGAGTTGACTCGCATTGGTTTCCTGTGCATGTGTGTTACCTTCTATGTTAATTCTTCTTGATCTAACCTTTTCTCTAGTTCCTGGTCTCCTTCTCCTATTGGCCTCAGTTGCTTTTAAGGTATCTGCTTTAGTTTCTCTGCGTTAAGGGCAACAAATGCTAGCTAGTTTTTTAGGTGTTTTACCTATCCTCATACCTCCCTTGTGTGCTCTCGCTTTTATCATGTGATCAAAGTCCAATCCCCTTGTTGGGTTTGCCCTTGATCTAGTGTCCACATATGAGGGAGAACATACGATTTTTGGTCTTTTGGGCCAGGCTAACCTCACTCAGAATGATGTTCTCCAATTCCATCCATTTACCAGTGAATGATAACATTTCATTCTTCTTCATGGCTGCATAAAATTCCATTGTGAATAGATACCACATTTTCTTAATCCATTCGTCAGTGGTGGGGCATCTTGGCTGTTTCCATAACTTGGCTATTGTGAATAGTGCTGCAATAAACATGGGTGGGCAGGTGCCTCTGGAGTAACCTGTGTCACAGTCTTTTGGGTATATCCCCAAGAGTGGTATTGCTGGATCATATGGTAGATCAATGTTTAGATTTTTAAGTAGCCTCCACATTTTTTTTCCAGAGTGGTTGTACTAGTTTACATTCCCACCAGCAGTATAAGAGGGTTCCTTTTTCCCTGCATCCTCTCCAATACCTGTTGTTAGTGGTGTTGCTAATGATGGCTATTCTAACAGGGGTGAGGTGCAATCTTAGTGTAGTTTTAATTTGCATTTCCTTGATTGCTAGAGATGGTGAGCACTTTTTCATGTGTTTTTTGCCCATTTGAATTTCTTCTTTTGAGAAAGTTCACTTGCCCATTTCTTTATTGGTTCATTAATTTTGGGAGAATTTAGTTTTTTAAGTTCCCTACATATTCTGGTTATCAGTCCTTTGTCTGATGTGTAGCTGGCAAATATTTTCTCCCACTCTGTGGGTGTTCTCTTCAGTTTAGAGACCATTTCTTTTGTTGAGCAGAAGCTTTTTAGTTTTATGAAGTCCCATTTATCTATGCTGTCTCTTAGTTGTTGTGCTGCTGGGGTTCCACTGAGAAAGTTCTTGCCTATACCTATTAATTCCAGAGTATTTTCTACTCTTTCCTGTACCAACTTTAGAGTTTGTGGTCTGATATTAAGATCCTTGATCAATTTTGAGTTAATATTGGTATAGGGTGATATACATGGATCTAGTTTCAGTTTTTTGCAGACTGCTAACCAGTTCTCCCAGCAGTTTTTGTTGAAGAGGCTGCCTTTTCTCTATCATATATTTTTAGCGCCTTTGTCAAAGACAAGTTAGTTATAGTTGTGTGGCTTCATATCTGGGTCCTCTATTCTGTTCCACTGGTCTTCATGTCTGTTTTTATGCCAGTACCATGCTGTTTTTATCGTTATTGCTTTGTAATAAAGTTTGAAGTCAGGTATCGTGATACCTCCTGCATTGTTCTTTTGACTGAGTATTGCCTTGGCTATTCATGGCCTCTTGTGTTTCCATATAAATTTCACAGTAGATTTTTCAATCTCTTTAATGAATGTCATTGGAATTTTGGTGGGAATTGCATTAAACATGTAGATTACTTTTGGGAGTATAGACATTTTTACTATGTTGAGTCTACCAATCCATGAGCATGGGAGATCTCTCCACTTTCTATAGTCTTCCTTAATCTCTTTCTTCAGAAGTTTAGTTTTCCTTGTAGAGGTCGTTTACATCCTTTGTTAGGTTTACACCTAGGTATTTGATTTTTTTGAGGCTATTGTAAATGGAATTGTTTTCATATATTCTTTTTCAGTTTGTTCATTATTACTGTATAGAAATGCTAATGATTTTTCTATGTTGATTTTATATCCTGCTACCTTGCTATAGCTATTGATGGTGTCTAGAAGCTTCTGAGTAGAGTTTTTTGGGTCTTTAAGGTATAGGATCATATCGTCTGCAAATAGGGATATTTTGACAGTTTCTTGACCTATTTGTATTCCTTTTATTCCTTCTTCTTGCCTAATTGCTCTGGCTAGGAATTCCAGTACTATGTTGAATAGGAGTGGAGATAGTGGGCATCCTTGTCTAGTTCCTGATTGTAAATAGTGCTGCAATAAACATGAATGTGCAAGTAGCTCTATCATATCCTGAAGCACATTCTAAAGGTTCAATTCTTACCTTTCATTATCTCATGGCAAAGAAGAAAGATCACTCTACTCAGATAAATAAAATAGATCCCAGCTCCCAAATCCTCCAATTATGTGTTTATTTGTTAGGGAAAGTGTTGTGCAAGCATAAGATACTGGTACTTGGGGCTCATATATACATAGATATGATCAATGTTGACATTTTCATATAGATTTTCCCATCTCCATTCTTTTCTCCATGTATATAATAGAATATATATAACACATATAGCTTTCTAAAATTGGGGTGATAATGATATATACATTCTTACATTCAATTGTCATTTAATATACAGTGAATGTCATACTGTTGAATCTCATCTGCAAAATAGTTTTTCTGAGGGAGGGTCTCCCGATGAAGCCAAGGCTGGCCTGGAACTCACTATGTAGCTCAGATTAGCCTTGAACTCACAGTTCTCCTGCCTCAGCCTCCCAAATACTGGGATTACAGGCATGTATTGCCTCATCTGGCTTGCAGGATTTGGTGCTTTTTTTTTTTTTGTAGCACTGAGGATTGAACCCATTGCCTTGCACATGCTATACAAGTGCTCTACTGTTGAGTTACACCCCTTTCACCATTTTCCCTTTTTTTATTAGCATAGCTTTGCCCATTTTTCAATTGAGTTATTTGTTTTCTTGAGTCATTTGAGTT
Source organism: Castor canadensis (assembly GCF_047511655.1). NCBI lineage: Eukaryota > Metazoa > Chordata > Mammalia > Rodentia > Castoridae > Castor > Castor canadensis. Next base: position 120,647,710 of record NC_133405.1, read on the forward strand.
TTATACATATTTTGGATATTATCCCCTAACAGATTCTCTCAAGATATGTGGCCTTTTCATTCTGTTGATTGTTTCTGCTGCTATGAGAAAGCTATGGGGTTTGATGTAACTCCATTTGTCCATTTTGGTTTTGTTTCCTATGCTTTTGGAATCTATCCCAAAAAAAATCATTGCCAAGAGCAGTGTTGTGGAGTTTTTCCCATTTTCTTCTAGTAGTTTTATAGTTTTGAGTCTTACATTTAAGTCTTTAATCCATTTTGAATTAATTTTCTATATAAGAGCCTAATTTCATACTTCTGCATGTAAATATCCAGTTTTTCAAATATCATTTGAAGAGACTGCCTTGTTTCCAGTATATGACACTTTCCCCCTTCCATTAAATTTATTTCTAAGTGTTTTATTTTATGCTAGCGTAAATGGTATTTCTTAATTTCCCTTTCCAAGAGTCTATTGTTAGTGTATACAAATGTAACTAGTTTTTGTCTGCTGACTATATCCTGCAACATTATTGAATTCGTTCACTAATTCTAACCGATTTTGGGTGTCATTTTTAGGATTTTCTTTATATAAAATCATGTAATCTGCAAACAGACACAGTTTTACTTATTCCTCTCTCATTTGGATGCCTTTAATTTCATCTTCTTGCCTACTTTCTCTGGGAAGGACTTCTTGTACTATACTGAGTAGATACACTGAGAGTGGACATCCTTGTCTTGTTCCTGGTCATACAGGAAAAGCTTTCAACTTTTTACCTTGAATTTGATGTTAGCTGTGGGCCCGTCATACATGGTCTTTGTTACGTTCTATAATTAATCTGTTGAGAATTTTATCATGAAGGGATGCTGAATTTCTTCAAATATTTTTCTGTATCTGTTGAGTGATCATATTTTTATCCTTTATTCTGCTAATGTGTTGAATCATATTTATTGATTTGCATGCGTGGGTCCATTCTTGCATCCCAGAAATAGATTCCTCTTGATCATGATGTAATGAGCCTTTTCAAGTTTGGTTTATGGACTCTAGAAAATTTGTAAACCTATATAATATGGACATAGAGTAATGCTTAAGCATTAACATTCCTTATACTTACAATCTTTCATTTTTCTATGATGTTGGGCTAATTCTCAGGGTTCAAGACAAAGGAGAAAGTGGGTGATAGTAAAGTTTCCATTCTTCCCTATATTCCTCAGTTTAACCCAACAAGAGATCCAATATTTCTTCCCTAAAATTTAATTTCTCAACTAACCAACTAAGGGGAAACAGGCTACATACTATTCTTCTCTAGCTGTATTCATTCATGCACCTTATCAAATGAGATGATGGCTATGCAAGCACTCTGTAAAGCACATCCAGAATTAGAAGCAGAAATAATTGATTTTTTTGAGTTAAAAAATAATAGAATATTTAAGATGCAGTGCTAAAAATAAGAACTTGTTACAAAGCCAATGTGTACAGTATAATCCTATTTGGAAGAAAATTACCTATTTTGCATAGATATGTTGGCAGGCTATGCCACAAAACTTAACAGTGATTATCCCTATGTTTAGAAAATGTAGTAATCTCTAAGTTTCTTTCTCTTGTTTTGGCTTTGCTTACCTTTAATTCCTCCCATTGCTATGTAATATGTAATGTTTATGTAAAGAGAAAAGCTATTTTGAAATATTGTGTAAATATCATTCCATGATGCTATTTTTTATTTTTCTAACTTTATGTATTATTTCACATCTTTATCTTTGCACTTACACTTTTAAATTCCAAACATTATTTGAGTTTCCTATGGCAACACTAACAGATTACCATAAACTAGGTTGCTTAAAACAACAGGTATTTATTGTCTCACAGTTCTGGGAACTAGGAGTCTGAAATCAACGGGTCAGCAGGACCATCGTCTCTCAAATGCTCTAGCGGATCATCTGTTCCATGATTTTCTCTTAGTTGCTGGTGTCACTAGCAATCTTTGGCATTCCATGACTTGGAGCTCTAAAATCCAATCCCTGCCTGTATCATCACATGATGTCCTTTCTCTGTGTGTTTACGACATCTTATAAGGACCCTGGTCATATTGCCTTAAGGGACCACCTTACTCCAGTATGACCGCATCTTAACTAATTACATCTGAAATGAACCTATTTCCAAATAAGGTCACATTCTTAGGTATTGTGAGTTATTAATTTAACATACATTTTTAGGTTTTGGAGACAAGTTCTTGCTGTGTATCCCACGCTGACCTTGAACTTAGGTTCTTTCAGCCTCAGCCTCCCCTGTACTGAGCTTGCAGATGTACACTACCACACATGGCCTAACATACCTTTTTGAGGGACATAATTCAACACAAAATGCTGACTAAACAATTTTGTAGTTAGTGTTTTAAGTCTACATATGTTAAATAAATTCTGTCCATAGTTTGCTGTTGGATTTGCTTTTCAAAAATTGCAAGTGTACTATCACTTGAACAAGTCTAAATTTCTTGGAATACCATTACAGAAGTGTTTCTCCAACAGTCTAAATTCATCATCTCTATAAGACATTGAAAAATTATCATCTGTACAGGATGATTTTGAAACTAAAGCCCCGTGTATTTTAAGCATTCATCAATGCCCTGTCAGGAACAGACACAGCTCTTCTCTCACTTGGGAGACTGAACATCTCATATTGCATTGCTTTGTGAGTTTGCAATAGATTAACAAAACATTTTTTCTTCTTTTATCAAGACTAGAATTTGTTGTTCAAACCCACAGTAAAGAATCAAAGGAAATAAGACACATTTTTTATTTTATTCTCTACTCAGAAATACTTTCTTGCAAAGAAAAAGTGGAGAACCACAACCCTTAAGTAATCAAGATGAGCTCTTGAAGAGCAAACAGCTATTGAAGCCTAAAAAGCAGTGAATCCACCACACTGTGAACAACCCCTAAGTGTATTTGATCAATCTTTTGAAAAAGTGGCTTTCTGTGTGCAGCTGATGATGATCACTCTGAAAAAGTAAAACCCCTATTAAAGAGATGCTATTTGAAAAAGTATAAAAATCCAAAATAAAAAATGTCATAGTGTTGTTTTGAAAAGTAGAGTCACCATTTCCTTCTCCCAAAAGATAAAGTTTTCTCACGTGTATCTTAGTGGTGTGTAAGTGATAATACCAAAGAATTCAATCATACATCATGTTTAGCTGGTAAAACTTCAACTTCTTTGGTGATCACAGTGAGAAATACAGCCACTAAGACTTAAATGTTTGGTAGTAATAATGTATCAGTCAGCCATTGACACAATAATGGTATATAACAAACACCTATGTAAACTCAATGCCATTAAGCCATCAGCATTATTTCTTGCTCAGACATCTGTGAGACAGCTGGATTTTACTGATAGTCCCTAGGTTCAGATGTGCTCCATTCAAGGCTATGAATTAAGTTCAAGTCTATTCCACCTGTCCCTGTCCTTTCTGGATATGCACTGCCCAAAGAAGGCATTCAAGGGGGCAAAGTTAATTACATATGCATATTTCAAATCTTTGCTAGCATTATAGGCATTAATATCTGTAGTGTAGGAACTTCCTCTACCCTCTTATATTCAGTGGCTAGGGCCTGCAAATTAAGCCAACAATTGACAGATAAACAGGAAAAAAGGCATGCAAATTTTGTTAATTTTTAAAATTTTAAATACACAGGCAATTCACAGAGATGTGAAAATTCAAAGAAATGGTGAGATTCAGGAGCTTATATAATAACATTTTAACAAAGGGCAATAAATGATGGCGAAGTGACAAGAAAGAGGGACTGGGATTCCTAGGACCAATAAATTATGGGAAGTGATTAGGAAATACATGAGGGAAACTAAAAGAAGAAAAGGGTTAATTAGTTAAGTCTTTTTATGCAGATTCATCCCAGTACTGGCTCTCCATTTCCAGTGATAAGAGTTACTTTCCTCATTCTGATATTGGAGGGGGATTATACCACATTCATAGGGGAGATTTTTGTCCTGGTTTTAGGCAGCTAAGGGGAGGGCAGAAAACATTTCCTGTATTTTTTTATTCTTAACTGTGTTGTGTTCAAAATATTTTATAGCATATCTTGGGGTGGCATATTCTGAACCCCTTCACATACCATTTACTTAAGCATGTCACATAGCCAAGACAAAAATCAAGGATCAGGGAATAACCCCTGATGAGACCAATGATTCAATCCACTACAGACAGCCTAGGAATTTTATAGATACACTCTATTTGAAATATGCAGAGCAAATAAAGACCTGTCTCTTAAAAATATTTTATCTTTTAGGAATTCATAAGATCTGATAACTTTTACCATCTACCATTTTAAAGACTATTTTTCGGTGCTGTGAATGTTAGTACACTTAACAATTTGATAAATATTATCATGGTATAATTTAGTCTCTATTATTTTCTTTGTATTTTATTTGCATGTGTATAAATTCTGGTGTCCCATAAATATTTAATGATCTTTCTAAAATTATCTATATAACATACACTTACTATTGATATTATCTATCAATATCCCTATTTGAAAGATCTTAATAATTTATCTGAAATAAGTCATTTTACATTCATCAATTATTGTAGCATCTTTTTTGCAATATCTAATACATAAATTTAAGTATATCAATACATCTGCCATAGGTTGAGTTGCTTCCCCTGAAATGATGTTAAATTTGAGGACCTATTAATATGAGCTTATTTGGAAAGAGGGTCTTTGTAGATGATCAAGTTAAGATAAGACCATTAGGATGAGTGCTAATTCATTATGCCTGGTATCCTTATAAAAAGGGAAAATTTAGACACAGACACCTACAGAGGGATAATGATGTAAAGTCACAGATAAATGCATCTACAAGGCAAGGAACACTTGTAGGAGAGAGGCATGAGATAAATTCTTCCTCACAGCCCTTGGAAAGAACTAACCTGACAACACCTTGACTCTGGAATTCTAGCTTCCAGAACCATGAGATAATATATTTCTGCTGTTTTAGGCATCCAGTGTGGGTTTCTTTGTTACAGCAATACCAGGACAGTGATATACTGATAGCCAATACAAGGAGCTTTTATACTCTATGTTACTTAGAATACCAGATATTAAGTTCAAGTGATATGCCTGTTTCATTTTACTATCATGATCATTATATTTAATGATAACCTATACTATCATATGATCAATGATCACACCCAAGTTCAAGGGTGCCAGAAATGACATTGAAGTAAGCATTTGTCTACTTGGTCTTCACAAGGTCAAAGACAAAGCCAATTTGGAGCAAGTACTGAAGTGGAAGCTAAATGCTAGTGATCTATTTTTATCACCACTTAATATACTACATATTTTTACTTCTTTATTTTGTGTATGGTATGCGTTCTCATTATTCCTATTACAATGGAAGATCATGAGGGTGGGGGTACCTGTTTTGCTTACCACTGTATCTCTAATGTTAGAACTATGCCTGCCATATAATGGGTATTAACTATTTTTCCAAAGAATGAACTGAATCTCCAAGTAAGAGTCAAATAATTTAAAATCTCTTAACCTTGCTATAGTTTTTTTGTCTATGTAAGCACTTCTTCCTTTGGAGCACCAATGATATACATGGAGTTGGTTTTTGTCCTCAGAGGAAACAGGGAAAACCTATAAAAGAAAATATGCTCATTTGCCAATTCCCCAATCATAAACTGCAGAGGCAAGTTCCCCATAAGGAAACCCCAAGAGAGTTTATTATTTCAATAACCTGGGAGAGAAATTCTTTAAGGTGGACAGCAAGACAAAGCTGGAGGAAGGGGGGATAAAGCAGAATGATGGAGGAGATGAATTCAAGTATGATATATTGTAAGAACTTTTGTAAATGCCACAATGTACCCCCAGCACATCAATAAATAAATAGAAAAAGCTGGAAGTGAACAGGCCTTGAAGCCAAACTGAACTTGGTTAGGTGCTTGCTGATACAAATTAAAAATGTCTCTGAACCCAGAACTGGTGACTCATGCCTATAATCCTAACTACTTGGGAGGCTGAGATCAGGAGGACCATGGTTCGAGGCCAACCTGAACAAAAATGTTTATGAGACCCCATCTGAACAGAAAACAGCTGGGTGTGGTGGCCTGTGGCTGTCATCCCAGCGATGGTAGGGAGCTTAAAATAGGAGGATCATGGTCCAGGCTGGCTTGGACAAAAAGTGAGACCCTATCTTGGGAAACCCAACACAAAAAAGGGGCTGGAGGCATAGATCAACCGGTAGAGCACCTGCCTAGCAATTGTGAAGCCCTGAGTTCAAACTCCAGTACTTCCAAAAAAAGAAAAGACTCAGGTTCTTTCCATGAAATGGAAAGAATAAGTCTTTCTTCATAATGTGTTGTGCCGTTAAATAGGATGAATATGAAGCTGTAAGAATTATGCCTAATAAAGTAAAAGATGCAAGCATGACTCTAAGGAATGCAGCTATAATAGCCCATTGAAGGAAACATGCTCAAGACAATAAATATACCATCAATAGTGGTACTAGGGTTTTTGAACTCAGAGCATCACACTTGCTAGGCAAGCACTCTTCCACTTGAACCCCACCAATGAATTCCTGAAAGTTTATTGTGTGATTTCTGGCTTTGCCTAAAATTATTTAAGCAAAATCATTATAGTCTTCACAGGGAGGGCTGTTTGCCTCAGAGGTTGGAGGGAAGTTGGAAGTTTTTTCTAGTTTCTAGAGACTGCATAGAGATTGTTCTATGTTGAATGGTGGCATTAGCTGAAGCAGCATTTAGCCGTTCCACACATAGCTGCATAAAGCAAGGGAGAGAATTAGATAACATTTCAAGGGGAAATCGCCAATGAACAAAAATAGCAAGGAGGCAGTGCAGTCTTGGGTTGAGCAATAGCACTTTTAAAGAAGCAAAGCCACACAATCCTGTTGTTTTCAGCAAGTATTCTCCTGAAAGCCAGCTGTTTACCTCCAACCAATGCCATAACAGTGGAAGGCTTTAGCCTTTGAAAGCTAAAGCAATTGCTAAGAGGCAGGTTGACCTAACATTTCATTCTGCATTTGTCATTTCTTTCACTCAGGCTCTATGGTACAAGTCCTGTCCACTGCCAGAATGAAGGAAACTACATTTACAGGTGTGGTGTTTATTGCCATAAGAGATTCCAAGGGGAAAAAAGTCTACAGACCACAGCTCCCCATTTTGTCACCATGAAAATGTATCCTGTAAACTGACAAAGATTTGGATATTATCCAATCTGCAGATGATCCAAGCCTTCCCACTGCTTACTTTTGACACCTTAATAATTTTGCAAGGCTTCATAGAGGTTATGCATTGACCAAAAATATGAAATGCAAATGAATATATTCTGCTACTTATTAGCAACTCCAAAGGGATCTTTAATAGAGGTCATTTCTTGAGTTCTTCACTCCAGTTATGAATTGAAATGTGACTAAGATGTGACTGTTATCACCAAAAGTCAGATGTGGTAATTTTACATTTGACTTCCCCTTGACCCTTAGCTGTTGGAAATAGTTTTAGTACCAAGCATTAAAGAAACTGAGCTATCATCAGCAAGGTAAAATTAGTAAATAGCTTAAGATTGATGCCTTTGGTATTCTTTTCCCTCTAGTACCTCATTAAAAGAAATAACCTATGTAATATCTATAGCATTGGTGTAGCACCTAGCAAGTACCACATAAATATTAGTTTACATTCACAAGTGCCCTCTGTGCCCCTTCCCCAAACCTGTCATCTAATCTTGTTCTGCACATCTATCCCTTCCAACATCTAACTTTATTGCTAGAACACCTAAAAGGGCCTACTGCCAGGACCACCACATTTTTGGCACCAATCCTGATAAAACTTAACTGGCTTAAATATCATTTCTTAAGAGCCAGTTCTGTGCTTTCTGACATATCACCAAGTAATCCAATAATTGTATTAGAGTTCCCCAGAGAAACAGAATATCTGGTATCTAAGATGATATTTATGGAAATTGGTTTACATGGTTATACAGGCTTAGAGATCTACATCTGCATACTGAAGAACCAGGAAAGTGTTACAAGTCAATTCAATCTGAAGACCTAAAAAAAAAAAAAAAAAAAAAAAAAAAAAACGGGGATACTGGTGTAAGTTACAAAGTCTAAAAAGGACTGAGATTCAGGAGCTTTAATGTCACAAGGCAGAAGAAGATAAATATCCCAGTTCAAGAAGAGAGAGACAATTTGCCCTTCCTAAGACTTTTTCTATCTGGGCCCTCATCAGATTGGATGATGCTCATCCACAATGGTGAAGATGGATCTTCTGATTCAAATGCTAATCAATTCCAGAAGCACCTTCACAGATACACCCTGAAAGAATGTTTGACCAGATATCTGGGCACCCCTTACCCAGTCAAGTTAACATAAAGTTAACCATAATACAAATTCATTTGAATTAAGGTAAAAATAATCCTAGAAGCAGGCAAAAAGTATACTCAATGAAAGTTAACATGGCTAGTTGACAAGAGTTTCTTTGAACATGTTTGAACATGGGGGAAAGAGAACTGAAAAGAATTGGGATTAATCAAACCCATCATGATCTAAGAATTATGTACAATAATGTCTTAGAAATGGAATATATTCTTGTGAGTATAACCACCAATATTTTATGCTGAACTAGAATATAAGTACCAGAGCAGGAATTCCTGTTTCCAGTGATGTTATACAAGTTTATTCAGATCCAAACATCTTGAAAACACAAAAAAATAAACCTGGATAAAATTGTCTTAATCACCTTAAAAGTACCAAATAGCTAAACTCAAAGACTAAACTTTGTGGACAGAATTCAGGGTCTTGTGAATTCAAGGCAAGCACTCTACCACTGAGCTATATCCCCAGCCTCAAAACTAAATTTTGGATGAAAGACTATCCAGAATGGGATCGTTAAAATTCTGAATGCTTTCTTTTCCCACTTGACTCTAGATCATGTAATAAGACCTAAAGTGGATAGGGACTTTATCCAGACTCTAGATAATTTTTTAAACCTAAAGATAGCAATTTTAGAGATTCAGCACATCTCTAAAGGATGGGTACCATCATCATGAACCCACCCATGTGCACTAAGCTTCCCATCAACATGTTAGTGATTTTAAAAAAAGACTATCCAGAGAGAAACAAGTACTAATGGAGCACCAAAGCCACTTATGCAGAGAGGGTGTTTGTTTATACCATACTATATACTTGGGTGTTGGTTCAGAGAGCAGAAACCAAGATCAAGTGTGGGAAGCTTTGTAGGAGAGCGTCCTATAAAGAATTATACACAAAGGGTTATGTACTCCTACCTGCTCAGCTCATGGCAATCTCTTTAATGGTGCCTTTGCTTTTACCTATCCAGGTAAAATTTACTACCACCCCCCTTTGACCTATACTGTACCCTGTGCACACTCGATCATAATACCTGTAACATAATATTACACATATTTATAAACTTGCCTGTTTCTGACTTAATAAGCTATAAACTCCCTACTGACAGAGAACATGCATTCATCTCTGTGCCACTAACTATTTGTGTTTGCACAGCTGTTGGGAAAAGTTTTCAATTAGCAATACTCTTCTTTCATGAAGGAAATCTCATGCCATATATATTTTTATATACATATTTATATATATATATATGCGCCATTACATAATAATCAGATGACATGCTAACCATGGTTATCTTTGAGTGGTTGAATTATGTGCTATTTACTCTTTTTATATTTTTTAAACTTCTGTGATAAACATGTATTACTTTGGATACAAGGAAAACAACCAAGGAAAGACCATAAACTAAAAAGATCTGTAAACTTGACTACATTAAAATTAAGAACTTCTGTTCATCAAAGTTATAATTTAAACAGTAAAAAAGGCAAGTCACAAAATAGGAGAGAATGTTTTTGCACCACACAAAGGAACTCCCACATATCAGTGAGGAAAAGGCAAACAAACCAATATAAAATACATGTAAATAACCATTTAAAAAGAGGAATTGTGGGCTGGGGACATAGCTCTGGTAGAGCACTTACCTAGCATACTTGAGGTTCTGAGTTCAACCCCACCATCTCTTCCCATTACTGCTCTTTCATCTTTATGCCCTCCAAGAAGCCTCTGTCATTCACTGTTCTTCCAACTGCTAATTTCTTGCTTAGAACCCTTCAGCTAACACTGGGATTCATCTTTTCTTAGTACTAGTTTAGGCAAACATACCAAAAAAAAAACCTTCCAAATCTCAAAATTTCTGGCCTAGGGTGCCAGGAAATCTAGCCATGTAGCCTGTTTGGAATGACAAGATCCAGTCCCTTTCTGTTATGTGGGTGGCTCTGGTGATGGGAGGCACAGATTTGAAGATTTATTTATAAATACAAATTTGGGGGTTTTTTTTCCTATCAGAATTGAGCTTGCCCTGGTACACTGCCCAATTCCAAGTTATAGCCATGAGTTGTTACCAACAGAATCTCTTAAATATTTGGGTCAAACTTTCTCTGCCTCCTCATATTATCCCTTAGCCCAACAGGGCCCATCCAATAGATGGGTTAGATGCCACATACTTGAGCTTAGCCATACATTTCTCCAAGTCTTTTCTGCTTGGACTCAGAGGTTTCAGAAATCAACCAAAGCAGTCTGTAGACCCTTCTAAATTGGTCACCATGGAACATTAAAAGCATATGAATTTTATTGTCTTTAACCAGAGTTTATCTTCTTAAATTTTCCACTTGTACCACCCCTCCCTATAATATGAATCAATAGTACATACCTTCCTGGCCCCTTTGGTATTTGAGTTTAAAGACTACTTTAGGGGCTTTTTGATCCAATGTGTCTTCTGCTATGATAAAAGCAGGTGTGGGCAGTATTAGTTTCCTGTGGCTGATATAACAAATTGTTACAAATTTGATGGCTTAAAACAACATAATTCTGTTTGTTCACTCACAGTTCTGGAAACCAGAAGTCTAAACTAGCATGACCATGCTAAACTCAAAGTATCAGCATGATAGCATTCTCCCCAGGGACTCTAGGGGACAGTTTGTTCCTTGCCTCTTCTTGGTTCTGGTAGCCACCAGCATTCTCTGGCTTGTAGTTGCATCACTTCAATCTCTGTCTCTGTCTTCACATCACATTTATCCTCTGTGCATGTGTCAAATCTCCCTCTATCCCTTATGATGAAATTTGTATAGGCCTTTAAGGATCACCAACATGGTCCAGGATTATCTCCTCATCTTAAGACTCTTAACATAATCACATTTGCAAAGGCCTTTATTCAATACATTCCAGAAATTACAACCTGGTAATTGCAACCATGATTTAGTCCTACCATGATGTCCAAATGTGAAATTCTATCTCAGCCCCTAGCAACACTGTCTTGCTGCTTACTCTAACAAGAACAGCTCAGTTTTCTTGCAATCTATCCATGAATCATCTACATTGTGTCCATGAACCATCTCTCCTGACTTCTATACCAGTCACCTCCAAATATTCTTGAAAGTGTCTTTCAATCAGAAAATGGAGCATGCTCCTCCAATAAGTGCTGTTCATTCATAAATTATGTGTACCAATGTATCACTGTCCTAGCATGCCATCATACACATAAAAATAGGAATTTGTAAAGGTGAGGGGAAAATAAATAAAGTTATATTTTCTTCCAACACCCAAATGAATCATCTTTCTAACTCCCTGGGGTGCACATATCCTACCACTAAAAATGTTCTTGTATACATCTTTGTTCCCCCAAAACTCCAAGGAGGAGCCTCAAAAACTGTTGCTTATGACTAAGAGACAGGATTGTCAAATGAGACTACATGAAATTAGAAAGCTTCTGTACAACAAAAGAAATGGTCACCAAATTGAAGAGGCTGTCCATGGAATGGGAGAAAATCTTTGCCAGCTATACATATGACAAAGGATTAGTAACCAGAATATACAGGGAGCTCAAAAAACTAAACTCCCAAAAAATCAATGACCCAATAAAGAAATGGGCAAATGAACTGAACAGAGCTTTCTCAAAGGAAGAAGTCCAAATGGCCAAAAAAACACATGAAAAAAATGCTCAAAATGCCTAGCTGTAAAGGAAATGCAAATCAAAACCACACTGAGATTCTACCTCACTCTTGTTAGAATGGCTACCATCAAGAACACAAACAACAACAAATATTGGTGAGGACGTTGGGAAAAAAGGAACCCTCATACACTGTTAGTGGGAATGTAAATTAGTACAACCACTCCAGAAAACAATATGGAGGCTCCTTTAAAAAACTAAAAATAGAACTGCCATATGATCCAGCAATACCACTCCTACGGATTTAACTGAAGGAATGTGAGTCAGATTACAATAAAGGCACCTGCACACCCATGCTTATTGCAGCATTATTCACAACAGCCAAGTTATGTAAATAGCCAAGATACCCCACTACTGATGAATGGATTAAGAAAATGTGGTATTTATACATAATGGAATTTTATTCAGCCTTGAAGAATAATGAAATTTTATCATTTGCAGGTAAATATATGGAACTGGAGAACATCATCTTAAGTGAAGTTAGCCAGGTTCAGAAAGCCAAAAAATCATGTTTTCTCTCATATGTGGAATATAGACCTAATACAAATACAGCAATATTATAAAAAACAGGTCACTCTATGGGGAGGTCATATACAAGAAAGGAAGGATAAAAGAAGGAAGTCAAGAAGGTGAACATGGTTGATGTACTTCCTATACAAGAATGAATATAGAATTTTTAAACCTGTCAAAATCACCATAAGAAGGGGACTAAGGTAGGAAGAAGAAAAGTAGAGATGAACCAATTCAGGTTATAATATATATATACATGGTAATGTCATAAGGAAACTCCCTGTATAGCTATCTTAAACAAATTTTTTTTCTTTTACAAAACTGGAGAACAGGAGGGCAGAACAGATCCTGTCTGAGGGGTTGGTACCAGTGAGAGGGGGTAGGATGTGGGGAAAGGGTATGGGAGGGTGAATATGATACAAATACTGTGCACACATGTATATACATGGAAAAATGAGACCCACTGAAACTATTATAGGAATGAGGGGAGAAGAGATAAAGGAGAATGATGGAGGGGGTGAATTCAAGTATGATATATTTGATATATTGTAAGAACTTTTTTAAATGCCACATTGTACCCCCAGTACAACAATAAAAATTAAATCTTAAATATAGGCAAAAAAAATTGTTGCTTATAATAGGAAGGCTGAATGAGTCCTGGACTTCCATTGTACCTTCACCCACAACAAGTCAGCTTGCATCTTCCTGATATATTTGGGGGTTTTGAAAATGATTTCAATGGGAAAAATGTTGCTCTGAAAAAAAAATTACAAAAAATAATAATAACAGGTTTGAAACCCACTTCTCTGGAGCACTCTCTTGGTGTGAGCCTTTGGGAGGCCTTTCATGCAGGTGGCACATGACATCACTAGGCCCCAGCTGTTCCTTATTAACTCAGCCTCTCAGCAAAAGACACAGCCTTTTACAACTTGCCTTTTTTAAGGAGACAGCCCATTTTACAAATCAACCAAACACATTAAACACAGTTAGATTGCCACATTCCATAAATACAAATTTGACAAATAAATCCTATGTCCTCACAGCCTCCACTAAGACAAGGAACGATTTGAAGTCCTGAAGGACACCAGGCGTGGAAAAAAAGCATCCCTGTTTTGTCACCCTCAAAGAAATGCCTGCCAAGCCAACTGCACCTCCAGGAGGTCACAGCACAAGAATCACCCAGGAGCCTATAACCCTCAATGAGACCTCTAAACCATTTCCCATATGAGAGGACTTTGTAAATATGTTGTTTGCCTGTTCATAGTGCCTAATTAGGCCCTGACCATGAGGCTAAGAGGTGGAGAAGAAAAGCCAGGACGCCTGCAGGCTGCCACTTGAGTTCACAGCAAAATGACAGGCAGCATGTGTGATCCAAGGGGAAGAATCTGACAGTCACACTTCAGTCTTTCAGCCACATATTTTACATGGGGAGGTTGTAGCATCAATAGTGTCATCTTCTAATAGAAAGGACAGCTACATATAATGCATAATTGCCGGTCTAAATGACTTGTTATTTTCACTGCCTATTCTAAAATGTCTGTAATTGCTTCCAATGAGACTTTGAATAAATGATAAGTCAGCACAGGCAATCACTGGTGGAGACATAGCATAGCTTTGGAAAACTTAGTGCAAATTATTTTGTCATGTGTCAATTTGCACCAATTCCTGATTATGATCACAAGGCATTTGTACTGCTTTGTTGGGTATTTCTTCCAACTGTGTCCCACTTAAGCAACAGAAGGAATATCACGTGTAGGTGTATAAAAGACAAGGCAGTTTATTTTCAAGGGCAATGAGCAGAAGCTGGCAGAGCCTGATAAATTAGCTTTACAGAATTTTAGCTTGTGCCAAGTCCTGGCCCTTTCTGTAAAACAGAACAAAGTAAGGTAAAAGCACACCTTCCTGAGAGTTATTGCCATCTCACCAAATGAACTTCTTCCCCCCTCATATGCTTGTTTGCCAAGTCTTAAAATAACAAATCACTTCTTTATAACAAAATTGTTCCCCTGGAATAATAGGCTTCAGTGTGAGTTCTGATAGAGCAATAGCTCCTCTAAATGACAGCAAAGGCCTGCAGCAGGGATGTGAGGCACATCTATTTCAGGGCTTCCCATTAGAGAGCATAGCAGTTTGGTAAGAAATGAAGTCATTTCCTGACTCATTGGGATGCCATGTTTAAATCGCAGTTTTCAGCCTGAGGATAAAAAGATTGGAAAAATGTGGCTGAGCCTAGAAGAGGTGAATCATCCCTTAAGGATTCAAGAAACCAACTTTTTAAGGCCCTCCATACAGGACTAGAACAAATTAGATAGGAAAAGCAGCTTAGCAAAAGCCTTCCTCAATAAGAAGAAGGTTCCTTCCACAATAAGAAGAAGGTTCTCCATCCTGTTAAAACCAGTTCCATAAATGATCTTACATTTCAAGTGCGGAAGCAAAAGAAACAGGCAGATGTTTAGGCATTATACATATCAGGAGACAAGAGAGAAAATAGATTGAAAGTCTGACTTATTTTGGAAACATTCAGAATGTACAAAGTATCAAAAAAAAAAAAAAACTACTTTTGCTGGTGGCGTGGCTCAAGTGGCAGCTTGCCTAGCAAGCACTAGGCCTTGAGTTCAAACCCCAGTACCACACAAAGGAAAAAAACCGTAATATTTTCCTGGTGCCTGGGATGGAATTTAGGGCCTCGCAAATGCCCGGCAAGCACTTTACCACTAAGCTATACCTCCAACTCCCCCAAAACAATTTTTGAAAAATGATACATATACCATATCACATTACTCACTCTAAACTTATATAATTTTATTAGTTAATACTACCACAATAAGGCTAGAAATATCTTTTTAATTTTTATTTTATTCATATGTGCATACAACGTTTGGGTCATTTCTCCCCCCTTCCTCCACCCCCCTTCTTTAGCCCCCGCCCCCTCCCTCTCCCCACCTACCCCCCCGCTACCTGGCAGAAACTATTTTGCCCTTATCTCTAATTTTGTTGAAGAGAGAGTATAAGAAATAATAGGAAGGACCAAGGGTTTTTGCTAATTGAGATAAGGATAGCTATACAGGGAGTTGACTCACATTGATTTCCTGTGCATGTGCATTACCTTCTAGGTTAATTCTTCTTGATCTAACCTTTTCTCTAGTTCCTGGTCCCCTTCTCCTATTGGCCTCAGTTGCTTTAAGGTATCTGCTTTAGTTTCTCTGTGTTGAGGGCAACAAATGCTATCTAGTTTTTTAGGTGTCTTACCTATCCTCACCCCTCCCTTGTGTGCTCTCGCTTTTATCATGTGATCAAAATCCAATCCCCTTGTTGGGTTTGCCCTTGATCTAGTGTCCACATATGAGGGAGAACATACGATTTTTGGTCTTTTGGGCCAGGCTAACCTCACTCAGAATGATGTTCTCCAATTCCATCCATTTACCAGCGAATGATAACATTTCGTTCTTCTTCATGGCTGCATAAAATTCCATTGTGTATAAATACCACATTTTCTTAATCCATTCATCAGTAGTGGGGCATCTTGGCTGTTTCCATAACTTGGCTATTGTGAATAGTGCTGCAATAAACATGGATGTGCAGGTGCCTCTGGAGTAACCTGTGTCACATTCTTTTGGGTATATCCCTAAGAGCAGTATTGCTGGATCAAATGGTAGATCAATGTTTAGATTTTTAAGTATGAGCTGGAAATATCTTCAATTAAAATTTTTAAAAATTTTTAAAATGTTTTTAAATATAACAATTTAGCAAGGATTCCAAGGATTTATTTTATTAGAAAAATTTTCAATGTTCAGTCTCACTAGTAATCAAAGATACAATTTTAAATGACAACGAGACACTACTTTTACCCATCAAATTTGCAACAGTTGGCAAAATAAGGAGGGGAACATTACTCAGAATTAGTGAGGAACTACAAATTGGTCCAACTTTCTGAAAGGTGATTAGACAATATGCATCAAAGGCCTTAAAAATGTTCATGGTCTTTAACCTAGTAATTCTGTTTCTAGGAGTCTATCTTAAAGCAATACAGTCTTATTTAGAGTATAAAATTCAAAAGGCAACTTCAATGACCGACAATAAGGGAAAATATTGTGGAACACTAATGTAATGGAGCATCATACAACCCATTCAAATTATATTTAGGGGTTATTTCTAATGATAAGGAGCCATACCAATGCAAAAAGTGTGGGAAACTATATATACAGGAAGAAAAACTACCTAAAGGAATTCCTAGTTGGATACCACTCTGAAGAATGCGCTGGCTCTCCACATTTTACATTTACCATGTCACTATTAATGGATTCACACAGTAAACACTTAACCCTTATGGTATCTGTATAAAATTCTCAAAAAACACTAGGGTGAGCTGTCTCTGCTAGTTGGCCTTGCCTCCATGCCCCTGGATACCTTGCGCCAATGAGATGAGGGCAGTGCTGGGAGCAGCCAGCCTTAATACTGGGCAATGGATCATAGTCTCCCTTTCAGGAATACTTTTACTGAACTCCAGAATTGCTATGGAATACAAAACCCAACTGAATGATTGCTTATTGAGTCTTGGCTGATTTCTTACAAAATAGTAAATATCAGATAGAGATAGGGGGAGAGGTATCAGAGAAAGTTATACAGAAACAAACACCAAATCCAGAGAAAGAACCAATTGGTAAACAAGAAAGATCTAAGAAATGGAGTAAAAAAGGAAGAAAAGAAAAAGGAATGAAGAACAGTGAACTATGGCTACCTCAAAACTACTGGATTATAGCAAATTATTTTACCAGTTTTTAAAAGTGAAGTTACCATGTGAAAACACAACTCTAGAAAGCTGTATTCCCTAACAAGAGCTAAGATTTATTGACTGTTCTCCATGTGTCTGGCACTGGTGAGTTAACAGACATAGTAGAATATTTGTATTAACTTATTTAATCCTTATAATTGCTTTGTAGGATAAGTGTTCCTATTGTTCCCCTTTACAGAAGAGAAAAAGCAAGCCCCAGAGAGATTAAATAATTTATATAAGCTCTCACAGCTCTCAGGAGGAAGTGTAGGGATATGACTCTAGAGGGTTCTAGTTCCAGGTCTTTGTCACTATGCATACAGCCCTCACCTCACTCAAGTTGTGATGATTCCACCTTTTGAAGCCCTATAGTTCTTACCATCAGTCATGCATATTTGATATTGAACATTTACAGTTTTGTGTATTTGTTGCATTATCATGTATAGTATGTCTTCTTAACTAGACTATAAAACACTGCATGCAGGAACTGTAAATAATACTTCTCTATAACCCCACAGTACTTAACACTATTCCCCACTCATTAAATAAGATTTAATTGGACCTTCCCCAAAGAGATAACTTTCAAAACAACTTTTCCAATAATTTTGCAATCAAATAAATTCTATCAACATTCTTTGCTAAAAAGCAGTCATCTTTTGAGATTGCTGAAAATTTAAGAAAAAAAAATAAGTTAATGGTTTTTTATCTCTTTATATTCCTTTTGACTGATGAAACCAGATATAATCACTTTGCATCTTCAAAGTGCTCCACCCCCATGAAAACAGGGAAAAAATGAGCCATCACAAGGACACAAATGTGTTCTGCTGAAGGCAATCAAATAAATCAAATAACCCCCAAAATACAGTTAAAGCAAAGTGACTCAGACGCAGTTCATGTTTTTAGTCACTTAGAATCCAAAGTTACTCTGAAGCACGAATAGTTTTTAAAGCATTACTCATTTTGCTTTCTCTGATAAAACTAAAATAATCCAATACAATTATCTGAATGGTTATAATTTAAAGATTTAAAATACACGCTCAAAACCTAACATTTCAAATTAGTGCCACTCTTTAGGACAAACTCTAACTAATAATAATGATCTGGTATAAAAGTATCCTGGAGAAACTAATTTCCTACCATTTTCTTTTTATTAAGCTAATCTGAAAAAAAAGAGCATTCTTCCATGGGGCTGTCCTAGAGAAAGCACAGCACTGTAGAAACCATGCATCTGAAAAATCATTACTCAAAATTGAAAGCCATTTTTCCTTTCTCATCTAAGAAGCTTTTATTATTCTCAATGCTAGAAAATTAAATGTGGTTCAAGACCTTTATTTAGAAATAATTGAGTTTTGCCAAATCAATAAACTGAAATAATTTCTAAGTACCTCAAGGATGACAAATAGGCTTAATCATACATGCCAACTCCTACTGATTGGTAGTAGATACCTAGTTGCTCTGCTGAGAAAGATTTCGAAGCCATCTCCAAGAGAAAACATATTTAGATCAATATCAGCAATGAATGTGGGAAAAGAAGCATCAGTATCAAAAATCTGTGCTGCCATCATTTGTTAAAAGTGAAACACAAATCCTAATCTGAAATGAAAAATATGAGTCAGAGATTTCAAAGGTGCTATTGGATTGTTTGGTTCATTGCAAGGGAGAAAGCTCATGGTTAAGACTTATGGGGCTCTAATTAAATAGGAGTAAAGAAATAGGAAAGGAACTGAACATCTGTGGACAGTCTACTACATGTGAACCACATGCTTCCATGGCCACACCCAAGAATTTTCTCATTATCAATAACAGCACTTTTCTATTATCTTCATTTAATTTCAATCATTCTATATTTCTGGATTTACTCCATTAAATAACCAGTTTTCCAATAATCCCTCTATCCCATTGATATTCCAAATCCTGGGTCCTATCACCCTTTCACTGTCCCTCATCTGTACCATGGTCTGACCATTATCAATCACTCCTTTGCATTCATTGTTAATTCCATTAATAATGCAATTTCTTCACCATAATTGCCTAGCAAAACCCCACTTCTCTGCTCACTCAGACCTGCATCCATGCAATGTATACCTTGTTGGAGAAAACATTCACAACTGTAATGACTGTCTCACTCTAAATTCATGATTATCTCGAGAAGGTCCTTAGTAAGTTTGGCAATCCCACTATATTTCCTTTATCAACTCACTCTTCCACTAACCATCTATCTCATAGCTTCTCCTCTCTCTCTTCAAAACTCAGTATCTCTTCCTCCTTACTTATTCTCAGCTGATGGTCCTATTTTCTGCTTTCTGGGAAACACAGAAACAATCACAAGAGAATTCCCATAGCCTCTCATCAACCCATTCACCCACCTGTCTGCATCTATTTCTGTATTCTCTACCTTCTCTTGTGATACAATGGATGAGCTGTCCTTGCTCTGATCAAAAGCCATGCCCTCCATTTGCATGCTAGATCCCATGCCTCAAACTTAATCAAGTACATTTCTTCACAAATTCTCCCCTCCCTCTTGTCATAACCAATTTTCCCTTTCCACTGAGTCATTCCCAGTAGCATTTAAACAATCTATAAAATAAGAAAATTTAACTTGTCTTGAGCCACATACCACTGCATGTACTGCATGTACTGCTCCATTTGATTATAAAACTCTTTGGAAATATTCTTCATTCCATTTCTCTTTCCAGTCTTTCTTGATCACATTCTCATCCCCAACCCCACACTACACTGCATACACCACTCAAAGTGTTCTTGTGCAAGTCACAAATGACTCTTTCATTGGTAAATCCAATGATCAATTCTCAAAATTCATCTCTCGATCTATCTATGGCATTTAACAGAGTTAGGAGTCTTCCTCCTCAGAAAGAACAATTATCCTCGTTGGCTTCCAGCATACCAAATATTGTTTTCTTCCTTTCTCACTAACCATGATTTCTCAATATCCATTGCTGATCCTTTTTCATCTCCCTAACCTCTAAATTCTCAACCTAAACTCATTCCTTTTATAATCATATAAACCTTATAAATCTCATGGCTTCAAATGCTATATTTAACATAAAGATTTTTCAAATATGATCTCCAGCCCAGACGTCTCTTAACTTTAGACAGTTATGTTCAACTGCCAATTCAGTAACTCCATAGGAAATATCTAATGTACATCTCAAATTTTCCAGGTCCAAAACTAAACTCCTGGTATGTCCCCCCAAAACCCACTCATTCCATAGTGTTTTCAGTAAATAGCAGCTTCCATCAATATAATTGCTCTTTCCAAAAAGCTTGGAATTTTCTTTGAAGCCTCTCTTCATTAGGCCTTCATGCCCGATCCATCAGTAAATCCTCTTGACTCTGCATGTAACAAATCCTCACCACTTCATGGTCCAAGCCACCACTATCTCTTGCCAGGTGTCCTTGATACAGCCTCTGCCCCACTACAGTCTATTTTCACACAGAAGGTCAAGTGAGTTCCTTTTTAAGGAGTAAGTCAAGTCATTGTCATTCTTTTGCTTGAGACCCTCTAATGGCTTCCTATCTTATCATGACATAATAGCTGACAAAAGAACTTTAAAAGAGGAAATATTTAGTTTGACTCACAGTTTCAGTCCATCACAGCAGGGAATGTGTGGCAGATCTAGAAGTTCACATCATGGCAGCCAGGAAGGAGAGAGAGAGAGAGAGCAAAAGAGAGAGAGAGAGATTAGAAGGCTTAACGGTGCACTATTGGATGGTAAAACTATAAATAAACAAGGGAGAATGATTATTATAAGAGTCCAGTAGGGAGAAAAGGGGTGGTTGAAGTTGAGATAGGATATTTGGTTGGCCTTGGGACTTCTTAGGTGATTAACAAGATTCTATTTCTTGACTTGGGTAACAATTAAAGGAATGGTAACCATATATTACTTCATCACATTTTATATTTGTTTTATCTTGCTTTCTGTGTCTGTTTTTCCAGTGGAAATATGTAAGTAAGTGAAAACATAATAAATAAACAGAAGAATTTGCCTTCCTTTCCACTTTGCTTGGGTTGAAGTTCTGTGGGAGCTGTCCTTGAGAGGAGAACTATGAATTTATTAAGTTCAAGTCAATGTTTATGTCCCCTCCACCCAGAGGTGTAAATCCTCATCATGCTTTAAAAACAACTTTAGAAATCACAGCAGGACTTATTACAACCCTAGACAAGCCATATGTGTGATGTCCACATCTTGGCCTACTGTTGAAGGAATGTCTTATGTCAAACCAGTAAATACCTACCAGGAAGCCTGTTGTGATCCAGGCGGTCTGCCAGGCACTGTGAGGGAAGCAAAATGCAAAGCAAAAAAGTCTTGGCAAATGTGAACAAAGCTCATGAGAACCGTGTGGGCTGAGTAGAGATCTGTGGGACAACAATTTTAGAAGGATTTGCAGGTCTTGGTGGGGGGCAGAGATAAAGACAGACAGAGAGAGAGAGAGACCACAGGTGTACCTCCTTTCTTGCAAAAGATATGCTCCTGAAGAGTTCTGTGATGATTAAATTTTTATAAATTTAATTATATTTTCTCATTGACTTACATTATAATCAGAGAGTAGCTTTATCTACATTTTGGATTAATCTTCAACTGGCGGTGGCTCCCAACAGTTTCAGTTTCCCTGCTTCTCTGTCAAGTAGTTAATAGTTTATAAACAAACATTTAAAGGCACTATTTAAAGGAACCCTTGAGTGAATCCTTTTAAACAACAAAAGATTCTTTGGTAATCATTCATAAATAATCATTAGATCAGAAGCTCACCAAGCTTTCTTAAAGTAAAGCAGACCAATACATGAGACTCCAAGGCCCTTTGATTGGGCTTTATTGTAATTAATCTCTGAACTTAAGAATCAAAACCTATTTTATGTGTGTTTTAGGACATCTTGTATTACTGATATTTCCTCTTTTCCCAATATCATTTGAAAGAGCATCATGTCCAGAGACTTACAGGAAGCACTATTGAATATAGCTCATATTACTGAGTTATGTGATAAAATCAGACCTTGGTTTTCATACCTTAGTTAAAAATTACACAATTAAAACAAAATGCCACTAAATTCAGGAGAAAGGTGACTTAAGATGACTGGTCCATTGGTTGGATTCTTCAGGACAAAAGATGCTCAGAATGCTCACTTTAGCATTCACTCATAAAGATTAGACTGCCTGAAAATCTCAAGCACGCATCCCTTAACTAAAACTGAGGACGGAGTTTACTGACTCTACTTTTTCCAACTATGTCACCACATCTCTCCCCTGCTCCTCCACACTACCCTGCCTGCCTCACCTCCCTATTTGATTCTCACTCAGCCCTCCTAATGATTTTTTTCCTGAACAAGCTAAGAAAAGATGCCATCCTTGATGTCAACAGCGTAACATTCCATCACACTTCACATCTGTTAGGTCACACTTGGGTCTGGAACATGAGAGGAGATTCCCAAGCTGCTATAGAATGGTAAAACTTGGCCACTGAGGCTCCTCCAGTTGGTTTAAGTAAGGTTGCTCTTATACTTCATTTTGACTGGGATTTGTAGACCAGTTTTTAATATAATAGCTCACTCTACTGGTTACACATACCCAAAGGGATGTGATTTATGATGAGTTTCAGTCTGACTAGCTTTGTTATTTCTGATTAAAGACCCCATTTATTTTGAAGTAAATAGGTAAGGTTTAGCTCACTTTTTTGTCTTTGGTGACAAGAACATAACTTATAATTGGTTTATTTAGAAAATATACCAGAAATTAAAAAAAGAGTACAGCACAGAAGAATAAATCAAAAGTCAGTTTTATTGTAGAAGAGAAAAAAGGATGCTCTTGCCAAATCAATTACTTTCTGTGGCTTATAGTACTTCCTTCAAAGGAATACTTTCCCCCACACTGTATCAGTCTTTATCTGAATATAATTATATGGCTTTATAGTTTGAGCACTTATGGGATTGTGCAGCTTTTGACAAGCATTTCACTATAGCCTTGTAGTAAGCAAAATAACTTACACCCTTTTATAATCCCTGTCCCTTGAGTGAGGGCAGGACCTAGAAGTTGCATCTAAGCAATAGATTATGACAAAGATAGAGAGATTTTGCAGATGTAATTAGAGACCCTAATCAGTTGACTTCATTCATCAAAAGGGGGATTACCCTGAGTAGGCCTGACCTAATCAGATGATGTGTTTAAAAGAGGGTGTAGAGGATACATAATTAAAGCAGCAGAGACTTCGTGTGTGTGTGTGTGTGTGTGTGTATCTCACTTTGAAGCAAGCAAGCATCCATGAATTCTTTAGCTGTAAGGAAATGAATTTTGTCAACCACATGAACTTAGAATAAATAGATCTTTCCCCAGTGGAGCCTTCAGATGAGAGCTCAGTCTAGACAACACCTTGATTTCAGGCTTGTGAGACCCAGAGCAAAGAACTCAGCTAATCTACGTGCAAACTTCTGACCTAAAGAAACTGTAAGGAAACAAGCAACTTTTGTTTTAAGGCTCTAAGTTTGTGACAATCTATTATGCAGCTGTAGAAAACTAACATAGCCATGAATAACCAACAATGGAATTGATAGGTCTGGCAATGTGGCTCAAGTGGTAGAGTGCCTGCCTAGCAAGCACTGAGTTCAAACCACCAAAAAGATAAAACAATGGAATCAAAGCCTTCTGCTAAGGGGAACGCTAACCCATGAGAGCCAGGGAGCAGAGAAACAAGAGTATCGCAAATTAGAACAAGTGTTTCTACTCTCACCCACCCCATCCACTTTTCCATGTCTATAAACACAGGATCTAGAAGAAGGGAGACCTAGTGTATACTTCACAAAGTTTTCCCCTGCCCCAGTCTTGTTCACAGACTATAAAACCCCTTTCTGTATCCTTTCCTTGCAAAGAGCCCACATGTACAACCCCTAAGTTCAAAGAGATGAAGGAACCAAATATGCCTCCAAGGAAATAAGAAAAATCCTACTAAGTAGACAACTATGAGTGTCAAAATAAAATGCCAACGATGTCCATAGCTGTAAAAAGGAAGCTTAATGCAATAAAAAGGAAGATGGCTCTCAACATGTATCAGGCAGCCAAGCATTTTTATATGGATGAATAAATGAGAATTAAAAGGAAAGGGCTTGTCATTGCAAAGGAGCAAGAAATATGAGGGAAATGTACTATGGAAATCAAAGTCAAAGAACAATGTCAGAAATTCTTAATCCAAGAAGCCAACAAAGTTAACATACCCACAGAGAAGTGGTTCTCAAAGTGTGGTCCTGGGACCAGCAATAGCAACCCCACCTGGGAGATTGTTAGAGATGCAAATTAGGTCTGACCTCACTCCAGGCCTAATGAATCAGAAACTCCGGAAGGAAGCCAGGCAATAGATTTTTAGAAACCCTTCAGGGGATTCTGACTCGCATTCAAGTTTAAGAACCACTGACCTAGAGAAATGAAGAAATCTTATGGGAATTTTTTTTTTAAGGAGAAGAGGAAGAAGGAGTGGGACATAATGAGGAGGGGGGAGTGGGTAGAGGGAGAAGAAAACCTAATGGTCTTAATTCTGGCTGTGCATTAAAAAGAAGAGGAAGAAGGAGGGAGGAGGAGGAGAGGGAGAGGAGGCAGAGGAGGAGGGAGGAAGGAGATAAAGAGAAGAGGAGAAAACCTAATGTTCTTAACTCTGGCTACTCATTAAAATCAGCTGCAGAACTTTAAAACTACTAATGTGCTGGCTGGCCAATCACCAGAGACTTTGATCAAATTAATGTGCAATGGAGACCAGGCATCAATTATTTACCAGCTCCCCAGGTGATTCAAATGTGCAGCCAGAGCCGAGACCCCCTGATATAAAAGGTGAAGTAGTGTGGGAGGGCATCACTCAAGACTGCTACATAAATGACCTCTAAAAGAAGGTTTGACTCTTCCTGATGCGGTGTTCTACTTTCTCCAAAGTATTCACACATATATTCTCAGCTGTCAACACTGCTATGCTTTTGCACAAGGCAGGGAAATTGCTTTTATTGCAGCAGCAAAGAAAAAAATAATCAGCAGCTAGCCCTTTTCACGGTCCCTGCTTACCCTCTGAATTGGCTTTATACAAGCAATGCTTCCTTTCCCTGACCTCAGTATAAGGGGTGCCCTGGAAGGCAGTGAGGAAGAAAAGCAGCACTGTCTTCTATTTGCAGTTGCAGCAGCCACCACTGGATCATACTTGACCCCCAGACCACCCTCAGCCCCAGCATGCACAGGCAAGTGTGCCAAGGCATCCCTTCAACAACTTTAAGCCACTCACCTACTCTGTGAGACCATCTCCCCCTGAATCTGGCAGGTAAATGAGTGCCTCTAGTGGGAGAGGAAAGGAAGCCCTGTGTCATCTCCAGCTGGGAGAAATAATAAAAAAAGGCTTTCAGCTGCTTAGTAGCTCACTACCCTCTCCTCCCCAGGGCTCCGCAATAGTCTTTTAACTATCCATACCGATTAAATCAACTTGGGCCAGTGGATGACAGTCTAAGCCTCCAGATAGAAACAACAAAGGTTTCTTTTTTTTTTATTCATATGCATATACAAGGCTTGGGTCATTTCTCCCCCTGCCCCCACCCCCTCCCTTACCACCCACTCCGCCCCCTCCCTCTCCCCCCTACCCCCTCAATACCCAGCAAAAACTATTTTGCCCTTATTTCTAATTTTGTTGTAGAGAGAGTATAAGCCATAATAGGAGGGAACAAGGGACAACAAAGGTTTCAATTGCCCAAGCATGCCACAGAATCTGCACAGCTGTATGCAATTTACAGGTTCTGTGCATGGCCTTTGCAGGTGCAGCTGGTGGAGACTGCTCCACCACTAAATGACACAATGGTGACATCCTTGGGTAGGTTAACATAACACAGATGACAACTAGGAACAACCAGTAATGCCTTGTCCCAGAGTCTCGGAATGCAATATATAATAGATGACAATTATGATGGTAGCTAAATTTATCACTGGAAATTTAACTTTTCCCAAAAGCTCAAGCAAGCATTTTAGAATCTGTCAGCATGTTGTCTCAATGAAAGTGCCCAAGCGTGGCCAAGGAATGGATGCCAAGGCAATAGAAAGTAGACCGTGCAAGTGGAGTGTCAGGCCTCAGATTTTTCAGGAACTAATCAGACAACTTCTCAGGTTGGGGACTGCTATGTAGAGCAGTGGTTCTCAGCTGGCACCGACTTGGCCCCGTGTGGACATTTGGCAATGTTTGGACAAATGTAGGGGTGTCACAACTGACTAGAAGGCTGCTACTGGCATCTAGTGGATCATGGCAAGAGATGCTACCAAACATTCTACAATGCCCAGGACAGCTCCCCACACCAAAGGACTATCCCTCCCCATGGCATTAGTGCCTACTAAGAAACCCTGATCCAATGAAATGCCTCCTCAATGAGCAGTGGAGGAGGAAAATACGATGGATTTCTTTACTAGAGAAAGGAGCTGACCTCCTGGAGGAGACTAGACAGGTAGGTTAATCTTGACATTATATCTTACCCACCCACAGCTTTCTGAGAACTCAATGTCTAAATCACCCAGGACAAATAATTCTCTAGATCCTTATCAAATATTTTCAGGAATAAAAGTCCCACACCCTCCCTGTAGCAACTTGTTTCAATGTTTGTCTTCTAATGGATGAAATATTACACTGAATCACTTGAAATTGCCAATATTTGACATATTTGAGCCTTCAAAAGGGCAATTTCCTGTGGTTTGACCTAATGTGTCTTACTTTCAACATCCATTTTCTTGTGTTGACCCTTCAGTCAGCACCAATACAATGGTTTTGGTGACAATGATATCTGGCCAGCAACCATTTGGTAGACAACTCACTACTTGCCCCCCTCATATCCAATCTGGTTGTCTTTTTCTCTAGAAAAATTACTGTGTCTTTCTATAAGTTAATTGTTACTCTTTTTGGCATTTTCAGCTGTAATTTCATTTTATCCTATGGGAAGGAACTAAAATAAGAGGTTATACTGCTATATACATAAGGTCTTAAAATTTGAGCAAACATAAAAGCCCACAAAATCTTGCCTTCTTGGGTCTTGTTTTTGTATCCACTATGGCTAATTTAATATAGGCTGTCTATAGCACACCATTATTTAATTAACATGTTCTCTAATTGGTACTGCAGACTCATTGGAGGAACTCACAGTTATTAAATGGCTTTGATATGTGAAGCAGTGCACTGTAAGTTTTCACATACATTATCAATTTAATCTGAATACAAGGCTATGGGGAAGGAATACTTATTCCATTTTACAGGTGGTAAAACTGAGGCAACTCAGAAGCCAACATTTGCAACCTATATGCATTGGACATAATATTATCATTACTGTAACACAGTGAAATAAAATTCTGTTGAGATTTAGAATGTCAAAGCAACCATTTGAGAAGTACATGACATTGTTAGAGATGATCTTGCCTGTCCCATTACCTCTCCTTTAGCATAATAGAATGTCCACTTACAAAAAAATTATTTTATTGTGCATATGATCTCTCTTAAGATATCAGCATCATCTCCTTTCCTCACTTCAGGATAAAAAAACAAAACAGCCACTAAAACTGCCTGTGAGCTTTTTTTAAAACAAGACTTGCTATATCCGTTTTCAGCTGAAAATATTATGTTGCTTTTCATTCCGCTCTTTCATTAAAAAACATAAATTCGCTGATTAAAGATGAAATCATATGCATTCTTGTCTCCCAAAACCACTGCTTAATGTATTTAAAATTCCCTTCATGGGCAGGGCGGGGAGGAGGCAGCAGAAGAGTTTGTGCAGGTGAAGGGGTGAGCTATGGCCACCTTGTGGCTAATTGCTGAAGGGAGCACTTCTCAGACCACAGAAGAGACAAAAGCAGACTGACCTCCAGTCTCTGGTATCTACAAACTTGCTTCTTCTGAACTCATTTCTGAGAACAGTAATTGGGCATTTATTGAGCAGAGCCATACTCTCCATAAGGGGAGGTAGAGAGACAGCATGGCTTTGTAAAGTTCTGTAGATGCTACCTTTTTTTAAGTTTCATAATTAAGGTGTTAGATGCAGTATCTATGGGGCATTTAAAAGAAAATTAAATTTTATTGTTATGGCTTCTAAGGACTTAAATTCTGTTCAACATTTGGTACAACTTTCTTCTAGAATAGCAGTGAGTTATTTGCCCATAATCTGAAATAACATAGTGTGTACAAATGTGTAATCTGGTCATCCTAAAATAAATTCATTTGCTTCTACATGTCAGAGACAGAGAATCATTGTACCTTTGTGGAAAGTTAGGGGAAATAAAACATCTGGCTTCTATCACACTCATCACCAACTAGATATGTGACTTTAACTCTTTCATCCTGATTTCTTACCTGTAAAACAATGGACAATAAAATCAAGTTTTCACATATTTTTAGCAATAAAAATCCTTTTTTCCCAAAAAGAGTTTCTAGAACCTAAATATGCCAAACACTCAAAAGGCAGCTACTATAGCTAAATCTGGACAGGTAGGCTAGACCCATGCACCACCACTATCCCCTCCACTTCCCTCCTCCTACTCAAGCCCCTTAACCCATCTCTGCTGAATCCCAGGCATCAGAAATTGAAGATCGTTGGACCAAGCGATTTCTAAAGTTCCTTGTGCCTTAAGCATCTATCAGGCTAAACAGCCAAAGTTTTAAAAAGGCAAACATTTTATGAAGACATTTTATAGACATACTTCCAACATTTTAGCCTGCAAAAGATTAAGCATACTGAGCAATTAGAGAACAATTTAATTCTCTACATTAAACTGTGTGCTTCTGGTTCAGAATACAAGAGACGGTCCTTTGAAGAACATTAGATGAATCACTTTTACAAAATACCCAGAAGAGTTGTGGCCCAGGAAAACTCACTGATTACTTTGCCCAGCTTCCATCCATGCTGACTTCATGGTGGCCACTATAGGCCATGTGAACTGAGCAGCAGATAAGTCCTGATCCATCCACAATGATCTCTGCTCAGAACCTTACTTGTGCTATGACGTCCTTTAAAGACAGCACATTGTTTGCTCAACTGACGACAGCTGCCTTTCTTACTGGCTGTTTTCCTACCTGAATGATAAAATATGTTTACAATTGCCCCTTAGCCCTGAAACATTTTGCCACTTGTGACTTCATTCACGAGGTAATGGATAACCTTTGAATGATTTAAACAAATAAATAATATGATCAGATTTGTTTTTAAGAAAGAGCACTCTGGTGGCAATACAGAGGAGCAGAGATAGAGAGGTGGGGCAAAAATGGAAATAGAGAACAAAACAGATTAGAACCATAAGTAAAGTAATAAAGGTTGTTCATTTGAACTACATCATTAGCAATTAGGATATAGAACAAGGAAAAGACAAGTGACACGGTTAGAAGGCCCATAAGAACATGGTTATGTGCACAAGAGTCAAGAGCCAATGTAACTTCTGAATTCCTGGGGTATGTAAAGCTTCATTTACAAGAAAAGGAAATACAGGCAGTGAAGGTTTGGGGACAGGTGAATGAGCATTTTGGAAACATTGAGTCTGACATCCAGGTAGAGATATGTAGAAGACAGTTGGATTATATAGGTTTAGAATCTGCCAACCCAGAGATTATCAACATCAAAAAGCTATCATCATCTCTAGGGCTGCAGAACGAGAGGAGTGTTACCTTAGCCCAGATCTGGGATCTGCCCAGCTAAAGTTGAAGCCCTATGAGATTATCCTATGGTAACTGAAACCACCAAAGAAGGAGCTCTTGAGGGAGCTAGAGCCTAAGAGAAGACACAGCAACCAAAACCCCTGAAGATGGTAGGGAGTGAAAGGAAGAAATGCCCGGCTACTCTTCTCCTCCTACCCTGCAGTCTTCTGTTAGTACACCCTATAGGCTAAATCTGCCTGGAAGCCAGCAGACAGTGGCAGTTGTTCCCTACAAAATAGAGTTGAGGAGGAGAACGCAAAGAATGGATCTTAGAGCTAATAAGCAAATGACCTAGTCTGACCTTATCAGAAACAGTTACAGTGAAATGCAGTTTTCTGCAAAGAAACTAGGAGATAAGGAAGTAGAGACAGTGATTGCAGACATTTTTTTGAAATAAGCCCAGAGGAAGGGACAGATGTATAGAATAATTTCTAGGAAAAAATACATAAGGACCTATGGAGAAATTTTTTTGGTGATACTGAGGTTTGAACTCAGGGCCTACACCTTAAGCCAGTCCACTAGCCCTTTTTTTCTGAAGGGTTTTTTCCGAGATAGAGTCTTGTGAACTATTTACTTGGGCTTGATTTGAACTACAATCCTCCTGATCTCTGCCTCCTGAGTAGCTAGAATTACAGGCGTGAGCCACCGATGCCTGGCTGGAGAATGTTTTAAAAACAAGTACAGAGGGAATATAGTTGATAGAAACCAGGAAATGAAAGAAACATGACACAGAGAAAGAATATTTGATAGACTGGGGGCATGGCTCAAGTGGTAGAGAGCTTGCTTTGCAAGCAAAAGGCCCTGAGTTCAAACCCCAGTACTGAAAAAAAAAATTGAACAAGAACAACATCCAGAGAAGACATAAGGAGACTTATGGTGAATAAATGACATTCTCAGACATATTTACTCATTCAGTAAATATTTATTGGGTACTGACTATGTGCCCAGAACTGTTTTTCAGTACTTACAATATACCAGTGAACAAAACAAATAAAAAAAATCCTGCCCTCATGGAGTTTGAATTCTAGTACAGAGAATGATGGAGAATTTTATTTAAGGATTAGTAAACTAGTCAAATATGTGGGGGTTTCGGGAATGAGGGAGATCATATCTTAAATTTGTCAGGGTAGAATATATTAACTGAAAAACAAGCAATTTTAGTGGTTACACACAATAAATGTTTATTTCCCCCTCCACAACATCCAATACAGGTGTCCCTAGTCAGATAGCTCTCATCTAAGCAGTGATTCAGGGACCCAGGCTCTTTCTATTTTATGGTCTTGCCTTCTTCTAGGTCCCTAGGGGTCCTTTCCAGTCCATTGGAAAATGAGGGAAAGAATGGAGGATCGAGCTTAAAGACCCCCATATCTGGGATCTTTAAGGATGTGAAAAATGAGGTGGTAGGCATCCTGACCGTCATACGTACTTCCTGTTCCTAATGTCCTGGCTTAAAAGATTTTGCTGATGGCAACATATCTGCTCATTTATTGAGCTTCTTTTCAAAATCTCTCATATGGAGTTGTTCACTCTACATAAAAAAGCCTGGAGTTCTCAGTTACTGTCAGATAGTCTCTAAATGCAGTGAATTCTAAAGCTGCTCCTGCCTTAGTTTATCAATTTCTCTTGCTTCCCCAGATTTTCCACGTATTCCTCCAAGGAAAGCATTCTTGGAGAATTCAAATCAGAACTGCTTTGTAAGTTCAAAGGACTTAATACAGCTCAATACAGTTAGAGAAGTCCTAGAAGCAGGTGAATAGGTGACAGGAATCCATAGACTGTCTCTTACACTAGCAGCCAACACTCTTTGCCTGCAATATTGGGATCTCCATTCAACATTGTAAGAATTGACCCCCAAAACCCAATATAACCTCAACCTATAGGTGCATCACATAAAACAAACAAAAGAAAAGACATTAGGATTGTAAGAAAGAGCATTATGGGAAGAAAATCATTTAAAATAATGTTGCTATAACTTTTGACAACATAATTTAGAGGTTCTTTTAGTTGAGTACATCTATACCTCAGTCCCTCTCCACCTCCTTTCCCCAACAATGTTGTCTTGGCTGTCAATTATTAGGAAAGAAGGCTGTTCTTTAAAAAGCTTTTAAATTATATTAGAAATGATTGGAAACTTACCTAAAAGGTCTTGAAAAAAAGAATGAAATAATTCATCTTCTGCTTGTTTTACATAAAATATAAGGTCCTGGTCTGTTCTATTTATTTGTTTGTTTCCATGAAAGCTGGAATCAAATACCAAATAAAGTTCAGTAAGTTAAATGAGAAACTAATAGCCAGCAGTGTTTCTGCCCTGTCTTAGGCCTCTCTGAATTTTTGTGAGACAAAAAAAAAACTAAGAAGCATCTCCCTATTCAGAATAGTGCTTTGTAAGAGAAAATTTTCATTCATGAAGCAAATTATCCATGTCATTACCCCAACTTGTTTCTTATTGCAAATTTTCATCCATCAGGGTTAGATACTGATATCTGCAAATTGTTGATGCACCATCCCTACTGGTGATAGTGCTCACAGTTAACTTTGTGCTATCACCGTGGGTGCTTTTAACAATTGCTGACACTAGCACTTTCTAAATTTTCTTGTGATTGACATCCTTGATAGGGTTGGCAGGGAGGGTTATAAAAGATGCAGACTCTGTCAAGGATTCTTTCTGAGCTAGCCCTTCCTTCCTATCTACCCAGCAAGGTCTTCACCTTACAAGCCATTCAAGGGTTGCCTCCTGACAGACAACCTCAGGAAGTGTTGTGTAGATCCTCTTTGGTGCTTGAACATCATTCCCATGAGCATTTATTGCAGTGTTGCAATCAGTCCGTTGGATGGTTGTCTTGTTCATTGGACTCCTTTAGGGAGTCTTAGTCTCTCTTGAATTCCCACAGCTAGCTCTTTAATGTGGGGAGAGAAAGCCCTTATGACAACTAAGAAAGGTTCATGTGACCTCAGCTAAAGGATGAGTGGGTCCCCATCTCTGGCCTGGTTTTGACATCAGCCATGATGGCCCACAGCAGCACTCTAGGACAGAGGGGAACTGGAATGTGAAATAAACTGCATACCTATGGTGACAGGAAGGAGACAAGATGTATTTCCTTACCACCTTAAACATTATGTTGATAAGATCTGTGCAGTGCCATCCATACCCGTCTATCCCAAAAAAGTTGCCCATAGAGATAATGTCTTACAGCCCTTGGAATACCAATGTACTTCCCAAAGTGACCTTCAGAATTATAGAGAACACAAAGGATAGGATGCATTTATTATGCAAATATCAACCCTGAAGATATAGAGTTAGACAAAAGAGACCAAGTCTCTACTTCAGCCTGCTGATATTCACACAGGTGGCATCTATGTTGACATTTATACCTGTCATATATAACCAGGACATTTTAGGACTAATGATACTAGAGTTTAGCTATTGAGGCCCACTGGTTATGGGAATCCTCTCTTCTTCTTCATATTACTAGTCATTTTAATAACTTCTATTTCAAAAGTTTATTTATTATTAATAGCTAAATTATATGTCAAGATTATGAAACCCAAATCTTAGGATAGACCATGGTAGATTTAAAAGATGCTTCCTCAGTTCCAGACACTTTACAAACATTAGTTAATTTGCTCCTCACAACAACACTAGCAGCTGATATTGAATATAATATCCACATTGTACAGAACAGGAAAATGAGACTCACAGAGGCAAGGTTGCTTTCTCTGAGGCACATGAAACTATGATTCAAACTCAGGTCCAGCTGGTGCCAATGTCTTTGCTTTTTCACTGTACCTTGTTAAAAGCGACTTTCAAATTATTCACTTTAATGCTTCCATTTTATCAAGAAAAACACCACTAAGTGCTACTAATATATACCTATTTGCTTCAATCTTTGATTTAGTTACACTAGTTTTATGAACTACTGCTTAAAATCCCCTTCCAGCCCTACAATCAATGAGAATATTAAATGGATTGAGCATCTGCCCTCAGCATTATTATTCTAGATAGAAAAATGATTACCAAATTCATGCCTATGAGTTCACCTTTCAACATTCATTTAATCAAGATGAGCAATTACCCTAGCGGGCAGTAATTAGGTAATTAGTAAAACTAGTTAATACAAATAGCATATTAATATAACCAAATAAATGCTAGTATAATTTTTATAATTATTGTGGCATATAGGTCTACCTAATTTTTTTAAGTAAAAGACACATAATTTCTGAGCTATGTATTGCACAATTTCCACTTGCATGTGGGAATGCCTTTTGACATCTGTGACCCTGCAGAGTAAAAAGGAGATTGAGACAATTATCTCGGGTACTGAAGCAAAAGCCTGCTTACACTAAAATTATCCGCCTAGTCTTTGCTTGATTCTCTCTAAATGGTTGCTCCATTTAAAAGCAAGTGCTACCTTATAACATTGTACCTAAATATCCTTTTCTGCTTAGAAAATGAAAATACAGTACTCTTAGAATAATTTACTCTGGACAACAGCTAGGCGCAGTGGCAGAGTACTCTCCAATTCTGTAATCTAGTCCTAGGTTTTCTATTTATCTCCCCTAAGAGAAAAAATTTATCTTTAGCAACACCACCCTGTGGATTATTCACCCCCACTCCCACCCCCAAAACCTAAACCAACTGTAATGAGGGAACACATTCATGAGAAAAAGTCAGTATCTCTTGATAATATAGTACACACACACATGCACACACAAAAAAATATGTAATTTTGGTGGTAGATATTATCAAGCACCGTATTCTGTGATGGCTTCATTCAAAATGGTTGCCAATCTTAGCCTACTTTTAGGATAGATATCCATCCACACCCAGGATATATAACAATGTGTGAACAATATTTATAGGAAAAATTTTATCTCCCCTAAAAATGACCTGCCAACTGATTTACATGCATTTATAAAGCCTATGGACCAACTATGATCAACTAATGCCCCAAATCATAGAATGCCAGCATCTTAAAATTTGCAGACTTGCTAACTGGAGTCTGGGTTATGGCTCTCTTGTTTGAGCTAACCTCTTAATACTCCATTAGATTTCATTACTGTCCATGAATATAAGAATGTATTTGGTTTCCAGGCCTTCCTTTAATGACAGAAACCCTGGCTCAGTCAATATTTTTTACATGCTGACATAGGTGATGAAGGTATATACATGAAATCTGTTTCATTAATTTTCTGGTTATAATTCTTTCCTACTGACCAAGGTTTCATCTTTACTTATAACTGTATATGTAATAATATATCACAATTGGATTAAAACCCCTTTTTTTCTTTCTTACAAATCCAAATACAATTATGTCTGATGGTTCAATTGCAATTTCTCTAAAAGCAGTTGACCCCTTCTATGAAATGCAATCTCATTAACTTTGACTCAAACCTTACTGATACACAAAGCAATCCAGAATTTCACCTGGGTTCCCAAGCCCAAGAAGTTCCATTTTTACATGATTTTGTTGTTGTTGTTTCTAAGAAGAGTGATCATTTCTGGAACTATAAGCTGTTGTTTGAATTTCCAGTCTGTAAATTGTGAAGAAGTCTTGAGGGTGTGAAACAAGAGAAGATAAATTGCAAATTGGCACTAAAGAGAAAATAAATACAAGATTTTAGTGGAATCTAATTGTTTCCCACATATCATAGTAACAGCTATTATCCTTCCTTCTAAATTTATGTCATCTGCACATTTATCTATATTCCTATTTGTCTGTCATCTATCTGTCTTCCACCTGCCTGTTAGTGTCTATTTATTTGGCATGGCAAGTTGTACTGTCTTTGTCTGAAGAGAAGAAAAGAAGAGAGAAAATGATGACAAATCTTGGTGTAGCATGAATAGCAACGAGGTAAGGCTGATGCCTGATGTGCGGATGAATCCTGTAAATGAAGTGGCCCTTGAATTAAATTAATTTAAAATCTGGCAAATATTACCCGGCATGTTTGTCAATGTGCTGTATAATTATTAATTTGTTCATTGAAGCAACTGTATAAATAAATAGAAAGCAGAATGTCATGATTAAGCAAGCATTGAAAAATCCAGGGTCAAGGAGCCCTGCAACAAGGGATCTCAATAGCTTTCCTGGGCCCTACTTTTACATCTCCTGGTAAATCCACACATCGATAACAGCAAATTAATTGGCCCAAATTTAGATGCCAACAGGGCTTTTGTATTCTCAGCGCACATTTTTGTCTTCTCAGAGTGAGATGTTAGTAACAGGGGTTTTAATATTACCCCTAGGGGAGCACCAGAAAATCTTAACAATTTCCTTCACTAGAGTATTTTCATTAGCACTAAATGCCGTGCAATTTACATTTGAAATCAGGTGTAGGGGTGAGCAGAACGTGACAAGACACTTTGCAGTGGTGCTTTTTTTTTTTTTCCAATGTTATTTACTGTCATGGAGTCTCAGAAGACAAGTGTATGAATCAAAAAGGAAGAATTTCTTGATTTCTCTTTGCCCTTACTTTTAGACAATGGAAATTCTATATTAGTCACATACTCAAAACACACATTTAAAACAGCCCTCTTTTGCCAAGAAAAAGGAACACCTAAAAAATAATAACAACAATGTACCTAAAGCAGAATTAAATGAAACATCACCTGACAGCTGTGAACAGAGATTCCAAGGAAGGGGTAAGATCCTATTAGGGAAAGAATTAGAAGATAATACAAACACTAGGCTTGTAAGTTGTGGCTACACAGCTCAATTACCCAACTAATTCTGCCCTAAAATAATGAAAATTTTACTGTAGATATAGACTGTGAGTGGAATTGAGGATGTTAGGATAAGCTAGACTCTGGATAATGTCATTTCAGCTCAACAAATATTTGAATACCTCTCCTGGAATGAAAAGCAATTTGCATATATGTTAAATCAGGGCACTATTTTTAACCAATATTATGTACACTAACCACTTGTTAGAGTTTATGTTTGGATTGGGAGTCTCAGTTCCTTAATGTCTTAGTTGAGTCTCCAAGTCTAATAAGGAAAACGAAGCCAGGAGACTTACCCCAACTAACCTTACTACTAGCCATAGGAGGTTGGTGCTGTTTTCCTGGTTTTACAGTTGTTGGAACTTAATACAAACATATTTGTAGCAATTCAAGAACAATTTTCTTATTGCATCCACCAGGCTCTCATCACAACAAGGTCTCAGCTGCCATGACATTCAAATAGCAAATAAAAGCCCCATTGATGATGGTGGAAATTAGTTAGCATCTGACCCTCAGCTTTGACAGACTCAGGAAGGTCTTTGGATGAATGAAAGATGAAACTAACCTCCGAATTTGATTGCGTATGAAATTTATGTTTCTCATGTATAAGTGTGAGTTTGCCAGGTTACTCACTGGCCTGCTGTTTATGCTAACAAATTAATGAGGTGCTTTGTTTATGGCCTCATGTTCCCAAAAATGTTCCAAAAGAGGGCAAGGGCAAGATAATAGAGCAAGAGAGAGAAAATTTTCTAGCCCAGTAGTTCTCACTTTATTGCCTATCAGGATCACCTTCTAAAAATCCCAAATCCCAGACCATACTTCACATCAACTAAATCAGTATCTCTGAGACCCAATAAATAGTTATCTAAATGATTAAACATAAAGGTTAACCCTTATTGGTACCAATCAGTACAAAAAAATACATAATTTATAATAAGATTTAACTATTTACAAATCCCCACACAAATGTAGCTACTCTGATGTGACAGTCAGAAAATGCCAGTCAGTTGTGTTACTCTATCATTTCTGTGACCTTGGGTGGATTCCAGCACCTTCTTAGGTTTTAGCTTCCTTTCTATAAAATAAAATCATAATTGTCTTTCCTCACAGAGAAAGCCATATGTCAAAGAAAACTTCTCAAACTTTAAAGCCTCACTTTAAAAAAACATTTCGTCAGTTTTGCACACCTTAAAAGTGTGACCAGTCACTGCTAAAAACAAGACATAATTCCTTCTCCAGGCCTTAGTTGATCTAACTCACACTGAATCTTTCTTGAGCTTTGTACCTCCAGGGACCAGAAGCCAGTTAGCATTAAAACTACTTGCAGAATTATTTCCTCAGCTGTCAGCTTGTCTCTTTCATCAGTCCCTGATGGTTTGTTGGCTCTGTTTAGACCACTTAGGAACAAAATCACCTCATTTGGCCTTCTCATCTGTTGTCTCATCTCTAATGCTTTAATGTCTTCCTTCTGCCTTTGTTCCTTCCTATAGTGTGATTCTACCAACTTGCTAAAAAACAAAACAAAAAAACCTGTGGCCATTTTTTCTCAATCACAAAACAGCATAGAGAGTAAATTTTGGACTTACAATTTATGGTGATTATTGTTGTTTGCTGTTGTTGTTTTTGTGTTTTTGCACATCTGGGGATTAAACTCAAGGCCTCACACATGCTAGGCAAGTGTTCTACCACCAAGCTTCACCTCTGGATCTAAAATTTACCTTAAACAAACAAATCCTACATTCATTTCTCAAGTCTACCACTTAATAATATAGACAATTTGCTCAATGTCTTGACTTTCTGATCTAAGATGAGAATAAATATACCTATCTTCCCAAAACTGTCAGAAAATATCAAAGCCAGCACACAATTCTTTTGAAATTAAAAGTACATTGTTAATTTTAAAACAATTATAAGATCTTCACAATACCACCTCTTCCAATGAGTCTACAACCAGTTTTTTAACTACTATCTAAAAGTTGCCAACATTT
The DNA here is from genome assembly GCF_047511655.1 of Castor canadensis. Lineage (NCBI taxonomy): Eukaryota > Metazoa > Chordata > Mammalia > Rodentia > Castoridae > Castor > Castor canadensis. The sequence continues at coordinate 120,686,424 of NC_133405.1, forward strand.
AACCTTTAATGATAGTTATACTAAATCTAACAAAAACCAAAATAAAAATGAAGTTGCTTCTTTACATTTCTCTCCATTTTTTTTTTCTCTTATCTTAGCACAAGGTCAAATACACTTAGGAAAGAGATCCAAAATACTCCCAACTTGTATAGCTTTTTGCTGTTTTCAAGTCCAGGAGCATCTTGAATGTTCATCTGGAATTCCCAGGTATTCAGCTATGTTCTCTGTGTTTGTTAGAATCTCTTATTTTCTCCAGTGCTGGAGTTCAAACCCAGAGCCTCTCACAGGCTAAGCAGACACTTTACTACTGAGCTACATCTCCAGTTCTATTAGAACCTGTTTTGGTCAGGGCTTTATAAGCAGTCCACAGAATCAACACTGAACCAAAAATGCCTCTCTTGCATTTATTTAAATACTAATTGTCAAATCTGTCTTCCTCCCCAGACTAATTTGAGGACTGAAGGACGGACTGCAGGAGGTCCCAAAAGGTGATAAGTGGTCAAGGAGACACTTCTCCTCTCTAGGAAACACCCATTTGCATCTGAAAGGCACCTCCACCATCAGGCAATGCAAAAAGGCTATAAAACCCCACTTCCCACCCCAACCCATGGGCTCACTGGTTTCTGGGTCCCCCTGCATTCCCCAATATGCAGTCTTTCTCTTCTCTTCTCTTCTCTACAAATAAATTATCTACAAATAAAATCTTTCCGACCTCTGCTGTTAGAGTCTGTGTGTGCTTTCATTCTCAGAGCAGGCTCAAGAACCCTGAGCACCTGAAATTCCTGCACGTGTCATCCGTGCATCATATTTGGTAACACACGAAGGGACCAGCCATCACCTGAGGGTGGTATAGGTTGTGCCAAACTGGGAAAGACTGCCTAGGAATGTGACTGTGAGCCTCCAGCACTCCAGTGGAGTCTATTTTCCAGGAGAGACCCTCCACCACGGCCTAGCTATGGTGGAACTCTCAGGTTGAACTTTTCTCTCTCTCTCTGTCTTGTTAAGGAGAATTTCTCCCTTGGGAAACTGAGGAAAAGCTCCGAGCCCACTACAACTGTCCTGCAGGCAATCTGAGGAAACTCAGACGCCAGATGGGGGATTATACTGTACTGCCAATGCTACGTGGGCAGAACCTGACTTCAGTGCACCAAGGCTTTTTCTTTTTTCCTCTCCTTAAACTCTAACTCTCTCTCTTTCAAGATCTGACCGGCTTAAGGGGAGGTCCAAAATCAGCCGGTGGAAAGAAAAGTTTGTCTTCAAGCCACAAAAGGCGTTCTGGCTGAGGCATTCCCCAGTGTCACCCAAAGGCTGGAGATGCAACTCCCTGATCTGCCCTGAGGCTCCAAAGGCAGCTAAGTCTCAGACCTTTCCAGCCATGTCCGCGGCAAACAGATAATCAGATCTCTTATGCTTCCTTCATGGTTTCTGTGGCCCAAGAGTGCTTTCTTCATGGTTTCTGTGGCCCGAGAGTGGAGGTCACTTCTTGCTTCCAGTGCTCCAGTACTGCTCTCGGGCAGGATGGACCTGGACAGCAGTGATGACTAATAATCCCTCATGTGTTGAGCCTGGAAACTCTCTTTACCCCCAACCCTCAGCCTCTCCTTCCCCTTTCCCAGGCAGTTCAGGGTGAATGTCTCCCTCCCTCCTTTGCTCTAAACAGCAGTGAGCTTCTTTCTTCAGGGAGTTTGGGAAAAACCCCTACAGGCACCAAAAAGTGCTAGTCTCCAATTTAGGCTTAACTGTCTTTGTCAAGCATCAGGTTAACTGGTTAAACAGGTTCCGAAGCCTGCCCTTGGGGAAAGAAAAAAAAATTAAAAGGCAAAAACCTCAGCTCTTCTCCGTTTTTGCCCCTTACTGGAGCAAAAGCCTCCAGATGCTCTCTCGCTCTCTCTTTTCATAGAAAGCATATATGTTTCACAGGATATATAGGGGAACAAAAGTCTACTTCATCAGGAGTCCCCATCCATGCCTCTACAGGGGTCCTCCTTCTGGCCATGCAAGCCCTCTTGGTTACTTTGATAGAATTATTTTTTAATTACAAGCATTCAGCTGATAGAGGAGAACTAGGCCTACCTGGGTCACAGGGCAAACAGGCAAGTCAAAATAGATGAGAGATTGGTCAAAGATCATCTCAGGGGGGTGGGTGCAACTGAGATACCTATCTGTAAATCCTCCACGGCTTTACCCACTAGTGGCAGTGGAAGGAGCAAGGGAGAGCAGGACGCCCTCTCCCACTAGAGTTTCTCCTCATCTGGGGATGCTTAGATAAAAGGAGAAACCTCTGTTAAGGTGACCAATTTTCCCTTGTTTCCCTTTTTAGATGGGAAATCAAGCCTCAAGGATCCAGGAAGGATCCCCCCTTGCCTGCTAATTAAAACATTGGAAAGATCTCAATCCAGAAAGTCTTCAGCAAAAGTGACTCAAGTTTTACTGTACCCAGGCTTGGCCACAGTATCCTCTGGGAGATGAGGAAAGATGGCCAGAAGGAGGGAGCATTAATTATAATACCATTCTTCAATTAGATATGTTCTGTAAAAAGGAGGGAAAGTGGACTGAAGTTCCATATATTCAACTGTTCTTTTTCCTAAGAGATCACCCAGAATGGCTAAACAAATGCAGGCTAGATAGCCAGATCATGGTAACCCTTTGCAAAAAGCCCCCAAACTCCCTTGAGCCAAAAAATCTATCAGCTCCCCCTCTCCCCCTTACCCAGCCACCTCACACACCAGGCATTGCCCCACAGGACTCTATCCCCTCCAGTTAATTCCTGGAGGGGACAGAGCTCATGTTCCTTTTAGAGTGAGTGAACTTAAAGAAATAAAAAAGGATTTCGGAAATTACACAGAAAACCCAGATCAGTACATCCAGGCATTTAGAGAAGTCAGCCAAAACTTTGAACTGAGCTAGAAAGATGTAATGCTATTGCTATCTCAGACCCTCACTGCTCTGGAGAAACAGTGGGTACTAGAGCAGGCAGTCACAGCTGGAGACAATTATCACTTAGATAAAAGCGGCCCTACTACAGCCCTGTCTGGACCCTCACAGGAGGAGGAGGAGGAGGGAGAAGAAAGACAAAGACATTGGATACCTAAAAGGGAACCTCGATTCCCAGTTCCAACAGGAGATCAGTCAGTACCTAGGTATGACCCTAAGTGGGACCCTAAAAATGACAAAGATGAATGGAGTCATAACCATTTCATCCACTGTATTCTTGAGGGTCTAAGGAGAGCCAAGGTAAAACCTCTTAATTACTCCCAAGTCACAGCTGTACAGCAAGGACCCTTAGAAACCCCAGTAGCTTTCCTACAGAGACTTAAGGATGCTTTACAAAAGCATGCCAACATTATACCAGAGTCACAGGAAGAGGAAATTGTCCTAAAAGATAAATTTCTAACATAGCACCAGATATCCATAAAAAGCTTCAGAAACTGGTGGCTGAAGGGAGCAGAGATCTGGACCAATTGGTCCATGTAGCCATGTCCGTATACTATAATAGGGACTTAGAAAAAGAAAAGAAGGATCTGGAAAAGAAAAAGGGAAAGGATAAATGGCAGGAGGCTCTGATCACAGCGCTCAGACAGTCTTCCCCAGGGCAAAGTCCAAACCCAAGGACATGTTTTCAATGTGGACAGGCAGACCATTTTAGGAGGGAGTGCCCTCGAAGAAAGCTACCTCCAGGACCCTGCCCCATTTGTTGGGGAAAACATTGGAAGGCACACTGTCCCTGGGTTCCCAGGGACAGAGCCTCCCACCCAATGACAGGTCCTAGGGCCTCCCATCTAGGCTCATGTGACCACCATAAAAGCAGGGAAGCCCCAGGTTAAACACAAGGTCAGCCTCCTTATCAATACTGGAGCCAGCATCTCAGCTATTCCTTTCTCTTCCGGACCCAGGTCCTCCAAAAAACTTACTGTTCAGGACATATCAGGCCAGCCTCTAGAGTGTTATTTCACTCAGCATTAGCCTGCTCCTGGGGAGATTTCCATTTCTGTCACTCCTTTTTAATTGTCCCAAAAACTCCTACTCCTCTGCTAGGGTGAGACCTTCTATCTAAGTTGGGGATACAGCTCCTTTTACCCCCAGGAGAGTACTTTTGCTTGCCCCTAACAGAGGAACAAGTAGACCCCACAGTGTGGATGGATGGACACACTGTGGGACAGGCACAAACAGCTGCCCCAGTCCTAATTCATCTCAAGGACCCCTCCTGGTTACCCCATCAAAAACAATATCCTTTAAAGCCAGAAGTTAAGGAGGGGCTAATTCCCATAATCAAAGACTTAAAGAGACAGGGACTGCTAATAGAATGCTCCAGCCCATACAATACTCCTATTCTCAGTGTCAGGAAGGGACCTAACAAATGGAGGCTAGTCCAGGATCTCCACCTGATCAATGAAGCAGTAGTGCCTCTCCACCCTGTAGTTCCAAATCCCTATATGCTTTTAGCCCAAATACTCCAGGTGCCTCTTACTACTCTGTCCTGGATTTAAAAGATGCCTTCTTTTGCATTCCCTTACACCCTAAAAGTCAACCTATCTTTGCCTTTGAGGACCCCCATAAGAAAGTCTGGACAGGACACTTGGACTGTCCTCCCACAGGGATTCAGAGACAGCCCCCACCTCTTTGGGTTAGCTCTAACCCAAGACTTGGCAGAATGGCAATATCCACAAGCTACTCTGCTACAATATGTAGATGACCTCCTGCTCTGTGGCCCAAATGAGCCCGTCATTTCACGAGCCACTGAGTCCTTACTAAACCTCTTAGCAGATAGAGGTTATAAAATCTCTAAAGAAAAAGCCCAATTGTGTCAGTCTAGGGTTACATATTTAGGTCTTGTCCTGGAGAAAGAAATGAGGTCTCTAGGAGAAGATAAAATCCATCCAATCCTGACATTTCCTCTACCTAAAACTCTAAAGCAATTGAGGGCCTTTTGGGGGGTCACAGGATACTGTAGAATTTGGATCCCGGGATATGCAGACCTAGCCAGGCCCTTATATCAAATCCTTAAGGAAGCACAAAAGGATACCCAGCCCTTTAGTGAATGGGATGACAAGTCAAAAAATGCATTCCACAGGTTAAAGAAGGCTCTTATGACAGCTCCCACCCTGGGTCTCCCAATACAAGACAAGTTTCAATTATATGTCTATGAAAAGGGAGGACTGGCCTTGGGTGTGTTGACTCAGCTCCAGGGCATCACTCCCCAGCCAGTAGGTTACTTAAGCAAAGAGTTAGATCAGGTAGCCAAGGGATGGCTTTGATGCCTCAGAGCAATGGCTGCAGTAAGCCTTCTAGTGCTTGAAGCTCAGAAACTTATTCTAAACTGCCCCCTAATGGTTTATACCCCACACAACCTAGGGGGAATTTTAAACTCAAAAGGAGAACTTTGGTTATCTGACAGCCATCTACTTAAATACCAGGCCCAGCTTCTGGGAGGGACAGAAATAACTTTAAGGACCTGTCAGAGCCTAAATCCTACATCCCTACTACCAGAGGCAGAGGGAAATCCTGAACACTCATGTGAGGAGGTACTTATGGAAAATTGTGCTGCCTGACCTGACTTAACTGATCGGCCCTTAAAAATCCCAGATCTAGAATTATACACTGATGGCAGTTCCTTTGTCAAGAATGGTGTCAGACATGCAGGGCTTGCAGTTGTGACAGAATTTGGCCTCCTCAAATCAGGTCCTCTTCCTCCTAATACAAGTGCTCAATTGGCAGAATTAGTGGCCCTAACAGAATCCCTAAGACTGTCAAAAGAACAGAGAGTCAACCTCTATACAGATTCTAAGTATGCCTTCCTGATCCTGCATGCTCATGCAGCCATCTGGAAGGAAAGGAAAATGCTAACTACAACAGGAACAGCTTCCCATAGAGAAAAGGGAGGTTACTTTAATAGTTTTAGGGATAACAGCATTAGTTGCAGCCCTTGCTGGAATCAGCTATGGGGTAATTGCCAATCATGTAACTGCAGAAAACCTAACCAAAGTAGTAGAGGGCACCTCAGACCAGGTAGGCCTTGCTATTAAGGACATGCAAAGGTCTTTGTCGTCCCTTGCCTGTATGGTAATGGACCACCACCTGGCCCTAGATTTTCTTTTGGCTAAACAAGGGGGGGGTATGTGCCATGGCCAATACTTCCTGTTGCACATATATAAACACTTCAGGCATTGTAGAGGAACATGCAGACTACATTCTCCAATAGGGTTAAATGGCTCCCAGAGCAATCTCTTGAAACTCAGGTTTCTGCACAGGTATAAGAACAAATAAAATCCTGGCTTCCCTCCAGGACTTGGTTCCTACCCTTTCTGGGGCCTATAGTTGCCATTATTGTCTTGTTTGTGTTTGGGCCTTGCATTTTAAACTTACTTGTCAAGTTTGTTTCTTCTTGCCTAGAATCCATCAAACTACAAATGCCTGTGGTGGAGATGAAAATGACCTACTACTGCGGTCCCCTTGACAACCCCTGTCATGGTCAGCTCTGATGCTGCGGGCCCCTCCATCGCTCCCTGTGAGCAGGAAGTAGTTACTAAATAGACTTCATCATCCCTATCCCTAACAACAGTTAGGGTGACCATTGAGAGGGGGGAATGAAGGACTGAAGGACAGACTGCAGTAGGCCCCAAAAGGTGATAAGTGGTCAAGGAGTCACTTCTCCTCCCTAGGAAATGCCCACTTGCATCTGAAAGGCATCTCCACCATCAGGCAATGCAAAAATGCTATAAAACCCCACTTTCCACCCCGACCCATGGGATCACCGTTTTTCCAGGTTCCCCTGCATTCCCCAATATGCAGTCTTTCTCTTCTCTTCTCTACAAATAAATTCTCTACAAATAAAATCTTTCCGACCTCTGCTGTTAGAGTCTGTCTGTGCTTTCATTCTCAGAGCAGGCTCAAGAACCCTGAGCACCCGAAATTCCTGCATGTGTCATCCATGCATCAACACTGTTGTCATTTTACCACTGAGGCCACTGAAGCAGTGGTATACTGGAACCATCTCATACTAGCTTGTGAGGATCAATTGCTTGTCTCTTCCCAAGTCCATATTCACTGATGTCTAGGCTATTTGGATGCTTGTAATCAGCTGTGGTGAGAGTTTTTACAGTACAAAACTCAGCAAATGCTACAAAATAGGGCTGTTTTTGAGAGCTGGTTTATTAGCACACCATTGTAATGAGTCCATTACTGGTACGATTGGCCCCACTTCCCCTGGAAATTGGATGTTGTGCTATAGCCAATGTCAAGATGGACATTTACTAACCTCCCATCCTTTTTTTTTCTTTTGGTGTCATTAGCCAGAAGGAAGGTGTCATGTGACCTGGGTCTAGATCAGCATTTCCTACCTTTGGTTACACAGTGGAATTTCCTGGAGAACTTAAAAAAATGACCAATGCTTGGCTTCCAACCTTCAACATTCTCATTTAATTTATTTGATGAGGGATTATTGAAGTGTGGTCCTTGGACCGGCAGTATCAGCGTAACTTGGGAACTTCTTAGAAATACAAATTCTCTGTCTGGAGGAGTATCTCAAGCAGTAGAGCAACTGCCTTGCAAATGTGAAGCCCTGAGTTCAAATCACACTACCACCAAAAAAAGAAATATACATTCCACTCCAGACCTGCTGATCCAGAAACTCTGGGGGTGATCTGTGTTGTAATAAGTCCCTCAGACAGCTCTGATGGAGCTAAAGAACCATTGTGTAGAGGGTGAGGTTTGGGCATCTGGATTTTAAAAAATTTCCAGGCGATTCAAAAGTGCAGCCACAGTTAAAAAAACAGAGGACTTATAGTTTATTAAAGGACCCATTGTCTGCCTTTGCTTATAGGGATCATAGCCAATTCATCCAGTAGGTAGAGGCCTACTCACAGGGCAGTCAGTTGAGATTAAACAAGGTCTTGAAATCCTTTCTTGTGGTGAAGGTCAGTAGATTCCTATTTGGATTCTCAGAAGTCAAACAATCCTTTTCTAGGATTATCGGTAGAGAATTGCCATTGGAAAGTGTTTCACTTAGTAGCTTCCAAACGCTGTAACCCTCAGGTCAAAGCCACCTGTAATACAGCGTAGAATGCAGATTTTTTGCCCTCCCCTTCCTACTGAAGCAGAATCTGGGGAGTATCTCAACATCTATCTTTTGAACAAGTTCTCCATATCACTCTTAATGACCCATTTTGAACCACTAAATTTGGTGCACAGATGGGAGTGGGGTTTTATAGCCTTTTTGCATTGCCTGATGGTAGAGATGCCTTTCAGATGCAAACAGGCATTTCCTAGGGAGGAGAAGTGTCTCCTTGACCACTTATCACCTTTTGGGACCTCCTGCAGTCCATCCTTCAGTCCTTCATTGTCCCCCTCAAACTGATTCTCTGCTGTAGTTCTGGCTAAATTCCTAGCTAACTAGCAGCCCTCATTTACAGTTTCTCAGCCTGATTCCCCATCCTTCTCTGTAATTCTGAGAGCTATGCAATAGTCTTCATAGTAAATCACTTAACTCAGCCCAAGAATGTTTCTGTTGCTTAATGCTAAAAACTCTGACCTTCTCAAGATTAGATGTGGAGGTTAAGAACCTAAAACTTAGAGTCTAAACTCCTGCAGTCCTAGGAAGGATTTTGCTTTAAGGCATTTGCATCTGAAGAGAGATGAAACTCTTAAATCAATGCTTCTCAAACTTCAATGAGAATCACCTGGGGATCTTGTTGAACCACAGATTCTCATTCAGTGGGACTAGGGTGGAGGCAGAAAATTTACATTTCTCACAAGCCTCCTGGAAACACTGATGCTTCTAGTCCAGGAACACACTATGAAGCCAAGTCCTGAAACCATAGAACTGAACAGTTAAGAGCATGGATTCCTTGCAGACACCCATAATTTCAAGTCAAATAAGAGTTTCCTTGCCTCCCTTCTTTTCTGATCAGTGCCACAGCTGACCTAAAATATTTGCCATGGCTGACGCAGGCTATCCCCAGCTGCTGTGACAGTCTACCTCTTTATGCCTGAGATAGTGATATGGGGTAGGCAGGTAGAAAGGGTACAATAGCACAAAGGAGTCAGGGCACAGGTGCAGCACCATGTCCTGGTACATTTTGCCAAACATCCTGCTCCATCATTATCCTGGAATAATAGTTGACTACAGTTGAGGCTACTTCTCAGTATAGTGGCCACCAATCCCCAGCAGCGACCCCAACAAGGACTTTCCGCACTCTAAGGATTAGCCAGAGGACTCATCTACATCTAATTATAGCTGCAATTTCATGCTCGCACCTCCCCTCAAATCACCATATTGGCTCTGAGGACACCTTAGTAAGTAAACCACTCCTCATTCTCCAGTTTTTGGAAAAAGCCTTCCTGTTTTGCAGAAAGCTCCACAATTATGTACATATTCTTAGCGTAATCATTAAACTGTCTATAAAAGTGCCTAAGACCTGAGAACTCAGTGCACATGACTGCTTGGTCAAGCTGCCTTTGAAGATGTACTAAATAGTACATTCTTTACCTTCATTTCTGCTTCAATAAAATGTAGCTTTGCTTTAAAAATCTTGCAGTGTTAAAAGCTCCTCTGTGCATGCGTTCCTGAATTCTTTCTTTAGAGGCCTGCCATTCCTCTCCCCTGACAATACTATGGTCATTGTTATCTGACCATCTCAGATCACCTTTCCTAGTACACAAGCCATAAATATATATTCACTTATTCATTTGTTCAACATCTTTTTATTTTTTGAGACAGGATCTCACCTTGGCCTTGAACTTGAGAACCTCCTGTGCTGGGATTACAGATGTGTACCACCATGCGCAGCAATCAACAATATTTTGTGTTTATCTCTTATTCTTAATGCTCTCTAATAAGTTTAAATAATTGTAGATTCTCCCCCATGTGTTTTAAATAAGCTGAATTGGGAACATTTCCAATGCCATTAAATGAGGACCGGATTTACACATGTAACAAGTTAAAGGTCAAAGGGATCTGTGTAGGCAAGGAAATGTACCAAGCCTGTCAGCAGCTTGGCTGTGGGAAACTGTGACTTGATAATCTGTCAACTCAAGCTATCAATCAAAGCCCATTATTACTATTATACCACCCATCTGACACTAGATCAATAGGATAAGTATTTTCTGATGTCAGATCAATGGTATGATTAAGTTTGGGGGTGACAGCTAAACAATTGCATCTATCCTAGGTACGTGAATGTTATTACCAGGAACATCAACTCAAAGTAAAATGATAAACCACTTCCTGCACAGTGTTGTGAAAGAAATGTTCAAAGCCCCAGAAATTCTTGGTGCTCCCACCTACTAAGATAGCAAAGGTAAAGTGTGTGTTTATTTCTAAGATTTATAAAGTATCCATTTTGCAAGCGAGCGCATGGGGAAGCTACATTTCACAGAGCCACAAGCTAACAACAGTCCCCTGGGACTGTTAGGATAAGAGTTTCTTGTCATACCATAAAATCTGAAGGAAGGTAAAAAAGAATTCACATGAACTATGAAATACCGTTGTTTCTTTTTCCAACTGTAGCAGTTTCCCATCCTGGAACAGCTTCTATCTTAGGGATTCAGGAATGAATTTTAACCAGGATGGAGAAAAGGTGGATAAAGGAATATAATATTAGTATTCTCCCTCCTCCCAGCTCTCATCATTCACATAGTCAACAGCAACTAACACCATGTTCCACACACTAAGCACTATGTTACACACTTGGAATATAAGTGCTAGAAAATTAGTGCAATGTATTATAGGGTACATAGTAGAGAAACAAACCTAGTCTGGAAGAGGTCAATGAAATCTCCTTAAAGAAGTGTCACTTGAGCTAATACCAGAAGGATAAGGCCTAGGTAGGCCAAAGTATGGGGACAATAGTCCAAGAAAAAAAAGCAGCATGGTCCCTATTGTGGCCATTTATGTGCACTCCCTTCCTTGGATGACTGATGGCCCATGCCCAAGATGTGCTGATGGACAAGAATCTAAGAGACAGAGAAAATGCCTTGCTAACAGTCAACATGTGCCACAAGGACAGAGTGGCCACCCCTCCACTCTATGACAGCTCTAAGCACACTGTGAGTGAGGCAAATTTGAATCTTTCTCCCACTCCATTCTCAAATGCTTTCCTATAGCTACTGGGCCCTAAGAGCCAGATGCTCTGAATGTCCCATCTCACTCACCCACTCCCAATCACAGAAATCTCAGATGGGTAGAGGGTGATGATGCCAAAGACTTATATGCTTTAATGGGGAAGATGGCCTTATTGTAAATGTGGCTATGATAGGGAAGGGTGTATGCAGAGAGGGAAAGGAAGGAATGGTGTGAGGTATAGGTTGATCTAATCATTCCAATTCATGGAGAAGCATATTATTCAACCATATATTACGTATGTATATGTGTTTTATATATGTATATGCACATATATATGTGTGTACACATACAAAAGTATTTATGTATGGTGGTTATGAACACATTGTATGAGCATGTGTGTGTGTATAATCATATCTGCATGTATACATTTTTAATGACTCTTGATTACATTTGCAGAAACTCTGCTGTGCACAATATGTGTATAATTTCACTTAGTTTTCACAACAACCCTAAGACATAGAGTCCTATATGATACCTACTCTTCAGGTAAGTAAACTAAGCTCAAAGAGGCTCATTGACTTGCTCACAATCACACAGATATTAAGTACATCTCATCTCAACATCCATCTCTTCCAGAAAGCATTTCTTTCCCTTAGTAGCACCACCCATTTTCCAGCTCATAAAAATTTTACTTCAACATTGTCAGTAATTATACACCTAAGCTGTTAAGACTCCCTTGAGAAAAAAAGTTATGTGCACTCTCAAATGGATTCTAAATGCCAGAATTGCTTGGCCTGAAGCCACAGCCAGCATTTCATCAGGGTGCACTAATGTTCATAAGGTGAGTGGTGGTCTGACCTTCAAGAAAACTCTTTTACCTGGGGATTGGTGAGCCCCTGACTCTACCAGCCTATATTCAGGCCATGTGGTCAATAGCCAAAAGATATGTCAGAAATGAAGCCCTGCCACCATGTTGCAGTTACAAAACATTCTGCAAAGCAAATGCTAGGATACCAAACCAATTTAAAATATGGAGCATAATAGACATGAAGTGTTCTGATTTGGAGCAGAGGGACAAGTTAATCAGAGTGAATATCCCAGCCACACAATCACAATAGCTAAAAGATGGAGACTAAAGACCTTGTCTCCCTTTATGTATATGCCTTCACATATAACTTAGCAAGAAACAGTTTCACTTACCTTTTAAACAGCCAGAGTGCCACTTTATCATTAAGCAGCAATGTCAGGGAAGAAATGAGCATTATTTAAAATGCAAACAGAGTAGAAAGGATGGCTGCCAAGAAACAGCTCATCCCAGATGCCTCAAGCTACTGCTGCCTGCTGCTACAGAACGCCTGCAGGAGATAAAGTTCACACAGGCCTATGGCTCTCAAAGTTTGGCATGCAGCAGGATCCCCTGGAGGGCTTGTGCAACCCAGGTTGCTGAGCCCCAGCCTCACAGTTCTAATACAGCAGGTCTGGAGTGGGGCCTAAGAACAGGCATTTCTAACAAGCCTTCGGGGGTGCTAATACTGCTACTGATGCTTTGGTCCCAGGGACCACACTTTGAGAACCACTAAGGCAAGCATTGTTAAGTCTGCCCCACTAGCATTGCTGACAGTTGTATATAAAAGATGACTAGAGCGAGCCTGGACAAAAGGATCCTTCAACCTAAAGAGAGTTGTCCAGTCACAATGAAAGCCATAGATGCTTGGACAAAAGGCAAATGGCTTCCTCCCAGAGGCTCACCATCCTCCAACACCCTGGTGTTCACTTCCTCCAGAAAGAGTAAAGAAGCCCACTGGGCTAGGTAAAGGTTGGTGATTATATTAGCCAGCCAGGAGGAAAGGCCTCATTGAATTACAGATATCACAGAGAAATCCCTAGAGCAATCGATATGATTTTTCTAAGTAGAGCATGGAAAGCACAGTAAGATAAAGGTTTGGCCTCTTTCTTCCTCTAGGCTACTGTGCGTAGAAGATGTCTGATAATGAACTATCTTTCCTCTCTACTGATTTCAAATAAAGACTGTCAAACAAACTGTGCATAAGTGCCAAGGTCAGATTTGGTCCCCAGCAAACAATGAAATAACTGAACTTAGGAAAATCGGACTTTTACTGCCACCCTATTGTACCAGACTTCCCTGTCTCTAATCACATTCCTATCTTGTTTTGCCCTGTCTTCTAAGAATTAACCAGCTTTGATGTTAAGTCAGTTACAAATATGCCAGGCTCGGGCATGAGTAGTACGCCTTACAGCATCGGTGCCCTGGAAAATTGCAACAGGAAAGGCCACCATACAGGACCTTAGCAACTGGAATTTGGGAGGGATACAGAGAACCATACATTGCCCTGGAGGTCTAGGATAAGTGTGACACCCCTTGGGTTTAGCTGAGCCCTGTTAATCCTTCCTACAATGAGTGTCTATCCTGTCAGGATTTGTGATTGAGAGCTGCTTAAACAGGTGAGAAAATTTCAGGAAGCTAATATGTCCCATCTAATCAAGGCTAAGTGTTCCCTCTTTGCCCAAGCCCTCTTATTTGCATGAGTACCACATGGTAATGGGTAAATCATTTTTTCAAGGTTGTTTGAAATGCAGGCCCTTAAATAAGTGATCTAGTGCTCAGTTTCATCTAAAGGAGAGGTTACCCAGCAAGCCTTAAGAGTCATGCCCTCATCAAAACTATTTCCAGCTTGGCCTCATCCTTTAAGAACCCAATACTACAAAAGTAGCTAGAGCAGGGTTGTAAACCAAGAGATTACGTCTTCACACATATCTGGAAACTCACCTTTTCCTCTTTTGAAGACTGGTAGCAACCAGTTTTAGTCACTTAGCACCACCACTCTGTTCCTTCTTTTATAACTACATTTTTGCATGTCCTTTTTCTTGGATTTTGTGGCTTTTGCTCTCTTTGGGCCAGATATACTGTTTATTTTTAAAACCTTGCCTCTGCTATGCAGCACTTGGGCAGACTTCAAGCAAGGTGTTTTGCATGTCATCCCACTAGGGCAGTGGCTCTTCCGGCATGGTCCCAGAACCCACAGCCTCATGCACTAAAAGAGGCCTCCAGAGGATGCTGATGCAAGCTATGGTGTAAGAAACATTGTACTAGAGGATATGGGAATAAGGGATAAATTAGGAAAAACCCAGTTCAGAGTAAGGGGCTGTCTCACTCCAATTAAAAAATAACCCTGTGACTATATAGATAGATTAGATAGATAGATAGATAGATAGTTACTTTTTTATCATGATGGTGTGCTGAAGCCAGCTCCTACCAGCTTGTGATAGTTATTAAATATCAGGAATTTTGAAAGACAGTTGTTAAAGAATTGGTATCTTAAAATCAGAAATGGTGAGAGTATTCACACCATGGAAATGAGCAGACACTACAAATCACAACTCTTATTCAGGGAACAAATTTACCAGCACACCCCCAGCTGATTTTTAAAAAGGGTTGTGACATAAAGCAGTGATAGATAAAGGGAAGGACCCATAATTTGGATCTTGGAAAGAGTGCAAAACAGGGACACAGCCCAGTCCCAGGGAAAGGCCAGAAAGCCAGTTGTCAAGACAGAATCTGATGCTTAGAACAGTGCCTCCAGCCAGACTGGGAAAGTCAGACTACAGAGTAAGACAAAGCATGTTTAATGTATATAAATGTATGTTTGGAAAGCAAAAATAGACCTTCTTGTAATCTTCTTGGCTAGCGGTGATGCAATCATTTTTTTTCATTCACTCATTAGTACTTACTGAATGAGTATTGTGCACCAGGCCCTGTGCTAGTCTCTGGTGATAAAGTAGTGAATAAAACAAAGTCTCTGCCATCACAGAGTTTACAGCTTAAAGAAAACAAGTACTCACAGGCAACAAGTATATGTAAGAACAAGTATGTACAAGATGACAACAATGACAAAAGAACTACACAAGAACAGCTTAGCATCCAATGATGATAATGAGTTATTTGACACCACTGATCATAAGATATAAAGATAGAAGATGCTCAAGGTGAGCTTCATTAACAACATTTTGTCAACATTTGAACAAAGACCCAAAGGAAACAAGAGACCTAGTCATCGTTGAGAAACAATTCTTCACAGCTCTCTGCATTTTTGCACAATTTGGGAGCAGAGGCCCTCACTACCTTTGCTCTGGATAGCTTCTCAAGGATGTTGAGTAGCAAGCTAATTTGTTTGTAAGCAGGATAAAATCAGGAACTCTCCAAAGTTCATGAATGCTGTGAGAGTAAATGAGGCTTGAAGAGTGACCCAGGCAGGAGGAACAGCAAGTACAAATGCCATGTTTAGGATAATAATCTTCAACTCTTTGGTTTGCCTTGCTCCTTCGTAAATGTGTAAGTTAACTTGGTCTACTCAACTTGTTCTGTCGAAGTCTAACTTTTGAAATGACACTACTTCTTGCAGTAACGTCGGTGAAGAAAGAGAGAGTCTCTCCTTGTCCCAAAGGGGTCACATCAAATCTGGGGACATGTGAAATTTATCTCATTTATAGCTTGAGAAAAACAGTCCAAAAATGTCTTCTAGTGCCAGAACAAACACTGTAGAGGACAGAGAAGAGGATCAGTGACCAACATTGTAAAGCAGAAGGCAGGATCCTAGAGTCTGATAGGAGACAAATAGAAAATTTCAGAAAGAAGAATAGAATCAAAATCCTCAAATGGGAAGGGCTCTTCAGTTGGTAAGACCATAGCAAATCCCACAGAAGTTAGCAACAATCACAAGGGCAAAAAAATAAGGCAAGCTGACTATATAAAGAGCATGCAGATAGAAGAAAATGCATCTGGCATATAGCTTCCAAGAGCCACATTTGAATGCATTTTTAAATTGTTTTTCAAAATAGTCATTGGAAAGATGGATAGAATTCTGTATTCAGACATTTGCATACAAGTCACTCAGTCCTTAGAAGTAACTAGTTTTCTTAAAATTAAATAGATAAGCCCCTCAGAGGAGGAGCACTTCTTAAAATTTCTTTTATCTTTAAGAACAATATGAACTTGACTTTAGTTTTCCAGTGTTCAAAAAAAAAAAAAAAGAGTACACTTAGCTAAGTCCAAGAAAATCCAGGCAGTCAATACTTTCATGTGTACCATGATTAAATTTGCCAAATACTCTGACAATGGTAAATTGTAAATGACAAAACAAATTGATGCTGTGATTCCTGTAAACCCTTTATTTTCTCTCCTAGCTCAAAACACTTTTCGTCCTTCCTCCATAACTTTTATAAACTCACTATTCCAATTAGTAAGACACGGGTGTGGGTAGCTTAGACACATATAAGGTTTCAAGAGTAATTCAATCCTGAGGTCTCAAAATCCATACAGGACTACAGAAACACAGGCTAATTCAATATTTACCATGCTTTCAAGACCTTCAGTGAGTGACATCTTATCATCTCTTATAATAATCTCCTATTTAAAAATTCCTGTGAAGATTTAGTTACAATCATGGTTATTGCTATACTATTATAAACAGGAAAAACTACCACACCTTAGATGTCCCCAGGTAGAGGAATGGTTAAATTCCTGAGGCACCATGTGTGTGGCAGGGCATCTTGCTGCTACTCAAGTATAATGTAGACTGGCATTAGTATTTTGTTAAAATAGGGAAGTTATGAAACAGCATATACAGGGTGATCTTTTTGCATAAGCATATGAATGTACATTCTTCATGTGATCATAAAATTTTTATTAGGCACTAATCTTCTATGCTAGGCACTAGGTTAGGTTCTGAGAACACAGTGGTGAAAAGACAAACAATTCCCAACCTTGTCAAAGCTGATAGTCTAACCAGAAAGATACATTAGAAAAATAAGTGTACAAGCCTTTAGTTAACTGCAATTACAGGACATGCTGTACAAGCAGGATGCTGTAAGTTCCAGCTAAGGAAATCCCAGCCCCAGACATTCCACTCAATCTTTCCACATCAACTTCATGTAGTCCTTCTGTGTGATAAAGTTTAAAGATATATTTTCCTTCCTCATGAATATGAATAAGTTTTCCTACGTTTTGTATGAACATATTTTTATAATAAAACCAATGAAAGAGAAATTTTAGAATTTCTAGAAATAGTTTCTCATTAAGCATGCCATCCTGCCAAAAAAATACCCTCACATACTGTAATTCCTCACTCCTCAAACCCTTTTTGCCAAGCTAATAATGTGAATTGTTTGAACCTCTCCTTATAGGCTTTTATTTTCTCAGCTTTAAATCATCCTCATTGTCCTTTTATGAACTGCCTCCAAGTTGCACATGATTAGTGCCTGTTCATTAGATACTGAGCAAACTTGGGGACAGATGCACTGCAGTAACTTTAAAGGCCTTGTTTTGTCAAAGAAGGGCTGCAACCAATGTGCAATATGTATCCTCTGCATCTATGATAAACGTACCTCTTCAAGTTGGGTTCCCCATGAAGGCATTCAATCTTTCCATTTCTTTCTAATTAAGACCGTCTTCCCAACTTCAAAGGCCTGGATTACATCCACAACCCCTAAATAATGTTTCATTTCTTTAAAAATAGCATTTCCCTGAAACAGCATTACAGACATTTCAGCGTGCTTTTTTCTCCCGTCCTGGCCTGTCAGCAGATTTGCTACTGCTCTGGCCATCAGACACAGTGCTTCAGGTCCAGGCAATTTTACCAGCACAGCATTTTTATTTTATCCCTGGAAGACAAAGGAAGATGCTGTTTTAAAGTTTCAAAATGGTATCTAATACTTGTATACCTAATATGGATGTAACATTTCTCTCATACAACTAAACAAGAAGTTGAAGTTTGGAAGTTCCAAAGATTGACACCTAAATGGAAAGATAATACAAACAGGTAGGTTTACACGGAAGGCACAGTGTCCTCTTTATACACATTAACAGGCTTGAGTTACTGGGAAAATACACAGCAATGCCTAACAACGCCATACAACCTGAGTTGAGCATTAAGATTAAGCTCTGCTCAGTTGTGGGAAGTTTCCATGGACCCATAGATGACTCTTCTGTGACGTTTTTATTACTGTTGGAAACAGCACACAGGGCCTGGCCAAATATACAGTCAACCTCTGGGTCAAAACACTTACAGAACCACCACAGCTCAAATTAAGCCTGACCACTTTACTGCCACTAAGACAGCTAGAATGCACATCCACGTTTCTTTAAGTTTTTATCCCTGACTGAGTATACAATGGTCTGCTTATTGACTGAGCCAAAGCTATAGATCCAGAAAAGACAAAATGGCAATTTCTACTTCTTGGTAAAAAATCTGAAATTTAATTCACTTTTTCCACCACCATTAAGGTATTTGTATTTTGCCCCACAAGGCAGAACTTTGAAATCTCTATTGTACAAACATACTCGAACTCTTATTTGCACCAATATGAAGTGAAAAAACAAACATAATTCAATTCTGATTCCAGGTCTATTTCATCAACACCTTCAGTGAGATTCTAAGCTATCCAAGATACAGAGCCTGTGCCTGTACCTGTAGAAGCTAATAGACAAAGAGTCTCACGTAAAATTATGAATTTCCTAGGAAATAACAAGCCAGAAACCAGCCTGAATCTTTTTGTATTTTTATTCTCTTTCAATACAGACTCAAGTGTAGATTCCCTGGAAGGAAAAAAGGAAGAGGGGAGAACTGCTTCCTATGAAGGACTGTCATGTTAGGCTGTATGTGCACTGAAGAATTCCAGGGGCCGCTATTCATGCTGCCTGTACTTGTACAGTATGGCAACCTGGGTCCAAAAGTCTCCATTAAGCAGAGATTCAGGAGAGCTCAATCAAAAGATTGAGACTTGATCATGGCTTCTGAGCTAGAGTTCCTTAAAATTCCCCTAAGAGTACTCTTTGGTCCCAAAGCCTGAGCTGAACATATGGCTAGGGTTAAAAGGCACCAACTGAAAAAGTTTAAAAAGATAATGAAGCAGAGAGCTATATAAATTATGTCTTAGCCCAAGCTGAAGAGTTAACCACATTTGTTACATTTGTAACATTTCTCCCTATAGTGTAATCACTAAATGTTTATTGGATGGATGGACCACTAAATAAATGATTTTGTAGAGGTGATAGATGATAGATAGATAGATAGATAGATAGATAGATAGATAGATAGAAAGATACAGAGATATAGCCTGGTCCCAGCTTACAAATTCCCATTCCTCTAGTGTTCTGTGCTCTCTTGTTTCTTAAAATTTATAGATGGAGGTTTTCACTGATAATAAAGAAGGATAGTCTTCACCTTCAAGGGTTCTCCTTCTACACTTACAGTGTTTCCCAAATAATCACTTAAATAATTTTGAGTGGGACTGGGGTTCCAAATAATGTATCTAGTATAAGCAACGTTCTCTGGTAATGATGCGATAAAAATAGAAATTAATCACAAAATCTAACAAGAAAAAACTCTATCACATGGAAATCTAAAAACATACTAGTGAACAACTCTTGAGAGAAAAGAATAATACAAAATGAAATTACAAATTTTCTTTAAAATAATTTTAATGGAAACACATAAAAATGTTAGATAGAGCTAAAACTGTCACAAAAGAAAAATTTATGTCATCAAACACCTATATCAATAAAGTGAAAACAAACAACTCAAAAAACTAGAAAAGAATAAGAAAAAATAAATATACAGAAATAGAAAGTAAACACCCAATTAAAACTTAAAACTCAGATACTATTTTGTACAGTTTTCTACAAATAAATTCAAAATTGACAATTTCCCACAAATATGTGATTACTTTATATGCCAATTGCCATAAGAGAAATAGGGAAAATAATTCAAAAGCTCTCCCACAAAGAAGCACCAGGCCCAGATGGCTTCACTGGAAAATTCTACCAAAACTTTAAAAATTAAATCATCCCAATGCTACTTAAACTATTCCCAAAAAAAGACCTTTCAAATTTTTTTAGTATTTAACAAATATTGTTTCACAAAACACAATTTTTTTTGGCAGCACTGGGGCTTGAACTCAGGGCCTCATGCTTGCTGTGCAGATGGTCTACCACTTGAGCCACTCCACCAGCCATAGTAATGTGTAGGGATGTTAATCTGATTAAAGCACAATATATACATGTCATACATATCTGAAATACCAAGGTGAAACCCCGTTGGACTATTGATACACACTTTAAAAAAAATAAAGGACAGGAGGGTAAAACAGGTCTTGTCCAGCATGATAATGGTGGGAGGAAAAAGGGCATAAGGATGAATGAGGGTGAATATGGTGGATGTATTTTGTATTCATATAAGAAAATAGAATAATGAAACCTATTGAAATTGTTCTAAGAAAGAGAGGAGGGGGATGAGGGAGAATGATGGAGGGGGTGAATCTAACATATATTGTAAGCATATATGTAAATATCACAATGTATCCGCTGTACAACTATTATATTCTAATAAAAACACAGGTTAACCTCACTATAAATATCAATGCAAAAGTAATAAATTGGGACAGGCCACTTGGGAGGTAGAGGTGGAAGGATTGCGAGTTCAAGGCCAGCCTGAGCTACAAAGTAAGACTGTCTCAAAAGAATCATAAATTAACTATCAGCAAGTAGAATTGAATGGTATATTTAAAATAATATATCACCATCAGAAGCACTTTTGCAAGGATTACAAAGGTGGTTCAATTTTAAGGTTTTTTAAAAATGTTAAATAAAACTAATTAGAAAAAGTTCACACAGTCATTTTCATGGATGTTAAATACATTTGACAAAACCCAATACTATGTTATATAAAAAAAAAGACTCAATAAAATGGGAATTGATGAATACTTTCCCAGCATTGCATACCTCAGTACAAAAAGCCAGCAGTCATTTAATGGAAACACAGTAGAGGCCTTCCTGCAAAAGTCAGGTACAAGAACACAAGAGAAATCAATTGAAGGCATAAAAATCTTGAAAGAAAAAAGCAAGCCTATCTTTATTTGCAGATAATATAATAATATATTTGGAAAATCCAAAATAATCAATGGAAAAATTACTATAAGCAAATGAGACAATTCAATAATAAAGTAGAAAACTATAAAATTAACATCAAAATCAATAACCTTCATATACACAAATAAAAACCAGTTAGAAGGTACAATGGAAAAACTTTAATGGAATGACATGTCATACTTTTGGTTAGAAAGAATTAACATGATAAAGATGTTAGTTGTGTCTAAGTTAATTTATAAATTTAATGCAACCCCATTAAAATATCAACAAGGTTTTTTCTGAAAATTGACCAGATGATTATAAAATTCATTCAGAAGAACAAACAAGCCAGAAAAATTCTACAAATCAGTAAGCTTCCGTAATTAAAAAGGTTTGCATGTGATACAAGAAGAGTCAGAACAATTAATGCAACCAAATAGAAGTTTTGGCCCAGTTGCTTCTGGACATTTAGTTCGTTCTTCCACATGAATGCTAGGCAGTCATCGTCTTTTGCTGAAGTCACTAGAATGAAAAAGCAGACTTTCATATTTGTTCATTACTATCAGGATTTGTTTAAATGAGCAACATGGAATATAACTCAATGGAGACTTCTCTGTTACAGAAGCCTAGAGATCAGAAATATGTCCCCTGTACTCATTATGCTTCTTGCTTCAAGATTTAAGAAGCCAAGGAAATTCTAATAAAAGTCTGATTTCCCCACAGTACATTGAAAAGTTTCCTTAGCTCTCAGTTTTTAGACTCTACTTAGCATCCTATATACTTCAAAGTCTCCATTTATAAATAGAAAACAAATCCCTATCACATAATAACTAGTAGATAAGGATTTTTTTTTCATTTTTCTTTTATTATTCATATGTGCATATAAGGCTTGGTTCATTTCTCCCCCCTGCCCCCACCCCCTCCCTTACCACCCACTCTGCCCCCTCCCTCTCCGCCCCCCTCAATACCCAGCAGAAACTATTTTGCCCTTATTTCTAATTTTGTTGTAGAGAGAGTATAAGCAATAATAGGAAGGAACAAGGGTTTTTGCTGGTTGAGATAAGGATAGCTATACAGGGCATTGACTCACATTGATTTCCTGTGCGTGGGTGTTACCTTCTAGGTTAATTCTTTTTGATCTAACCTTTTCTCTAGTACTAATAACTAGTAGATAAGGATTTCTAATAACTAGTAGATAAGGATTTTTTTTAAATGGCCGGCAGAGTGGCTCAAGTGGTAGAGAGATAGCAAGCATGAGGCCCTGAGTTCAAACCCCATGCTGCCAAAAAATAAAATAAAATAAAAAGAAGAAAAACTTGTGTCAAGCATAATCTTTGCATCTATATTTAAATATTGAAGTAAGTAAAATAGGTTTCACTCCACCTCAAGCAGTAGCCAGTGTCTTAAAAATACTGCATTCTAGTTTCTACCAGCCTACACTAAGGTACCTCAGAGCTTCTGAGCTTATATTCATTCCTTTCCTTTTATGGAATCCCCTGTCAAGACAAGTTACATGGCACATGCTTATAGCCTCAGCACTCAGGAGGCAGAGGCAGGAAGATTATGAGTTTAGTCTAGCCTGGGCTACATAGCAAGAGTCTTATGTCAAAAAAGCCACAGGCTGTGGGCTGGGCATGGGCACCTGTAATCCCAGCTACTAGAGAGGCAGAGATGGGGAGGATCATGGTTTGAGGCCAGCCCGGGCAAACAAAATTATTGAGACCTCTATCTCAATCAATAAGCCAGGAATGATTGTGCATGCCTGTAGTCGCAGGGAGGTCATAGGTAGGAGGAGCACAGTTTGAGGCTAGCTCTGAGCAAAAATGCAAGATCCTACCTGAAAAATGACTAAAGCAAAAGAGGGCTGGGCTGTGATTCAAGTGATGTAGCACCTGTGTAGCAAGCATGAGGCCCCGAGTTCAAACCCCAATACCACAAAAAAAGGGGGCTGGGGATGTAGCTCAGTGGAACAGTGCTCGCCTAGCATGCCCAAGGCCCTGCATTCCATCCTTAGCACTGAAAAAAATATTATACCTAAGTGTAATAGAGAAAGGTAGAGTGCAAAAGACCAATGACAATGCCAATAAATCTGAAGGAGAAAAAGAGCATTTGCTGGCATCTCACAGTGGGCTTTGAAAGTAGACACTCAGAAACACTAACATGCATGTCCACAACATGGCATATGTCCCTGACAGGCGTATTCAGTCCAGTCCAATTCCTCAAGCATGTATGGGGCATCTATGATGGATAGCACACTAGGTGGTGCTGGAAGCAGACAGGTGGGAGGTACCCAAGCTCGTGCTGAAGATTCAACTGTGAACTAGACCAGCAGAGTGATGGCAAGTGAATAGAAAATAGTAATTGTACACATGTGTGAATAAGGAACACTGAAATCTGTCAAAGTCATTTAAGAAGGGGTGGGGAAGAGGGAGAATAATGGAGGGGATGACCCAAACCAGGGTACATTGTATGCATATGTGGAAACATCACAATAAAACCCCCTGTTTAACTATCATGTACTAATAAAAATGCCAACACAGTGGTTGTAGGAGACTTTAACACCCCATTATCATCAATAGATAGGTCATCCAAACAAAAACTCAATAAAGAAATCCAAGATCTAAAATATGCAATAGATCAAATGGACCTAGTAGATGTCTACAGAACATTTCATCCAACCTCTACACGATATACATTCTTCTCAGCAGCCCATGGAACCTTCTCCAAAATAGATCATATCTTAGGGCACAAAGCAAGCCTCAGCAAATATAAGAAAATAGAAATAATACCGTGCATACTATCTGACCACAATGCAGTAAAAGTAGAACTCAACAACAAAAGTAAAGACAAAAACCATGCAAACAGCTGGAAACTAAATAATTCATTACTTAATGAAGAGTGGATCATCGATGAAATAAAAGAGGAAATTAAAAAGTTCCTGGAAGTCAATGAAAATGAAAACACAACCTACCAGAACCTATGGGACACAGCTAAGGCAGTCTTGAGAGGAAAGTTTATAGCCATGAGTGCATATATTAAAAAGATTGAAAGACCTAATGATACATCTCAAACTCCTAGAAAAATAAGAACAAGCAAATCCCAAAACAAATAGAAGGAGAGAAATAATAAAAATAAGAGCTGAAATCAACGAAATAGAAACCAAAAAAACCATACAAAGAATTAATGAAACAAAAAGTTGGTTCTTTGAAAAAATGACCAAGATCGATAGACCCCTGGCAAACCTGACTAAAATGAGGAGAGAAAAAACCGAAATTAGTAGAATCAGGAATGCAAAAGGGGAGATAACAACAAACACCATGGAAGTCCAGGAAATCATCAGAGACTACTTTGAGAACCTATATTCAAATAAATTTGAAAATCTAAAAGAAATGGACAGATTTCTAGATACATATGATCATCCAAAACTGAACCAAGAGGAAATTAATCACCTGAATAGACCTATAACACAAAATGAAATTGAAGCAGCAATCAAGAGTCTCCCCAAAAAGAAAAGTCCAGGACCTGATGGATTCTCTGCTGAATTCTATCAGACCTTTAAAGAAGAACTGATACCAACCCTCCTTAAACTGTTCCATGAAATAGAAAGGGAAGGAAAACTGCCAAACACATTTTATGAAGCCAGTATTACACTTATCCCAAAACCAGGCAAAGACACCTTCAAAAAGGAGAACTATAGGCCAATCTCCTTAATGAACATTGATGCAAAAATCCTCAACAAAATAATGGCAAACCGAATTCAGCAACACATCAAAAAGATTATTCACCACGACCAAGTAGGGATGCAGGGGTGGTTTAACATACGAAAATCAATAAACATAATAAACCACATTAACAGAAGCAAAGACAAAAACCACTTGATCATCTCAATAGATGCAGAAAAAGCCTTTGATAAGATCCAACATCATTTCATGATAAAAGCTCTAAGAAAACTAGGAATAGAAGGAAAGTTCCTCAACATTATAAAAGCTATATATGACAAACCTACAGCCAGCATTATACTTAACGGAGAAAAATTAAAACCATTCCCTCTAAAATCAGGAACCAGACAAGGATGCCCACTATCTCCACTCCTATTCAACATAGTACTGGAATTCCTACCCAGAGCAATTAGGCAAGAAGAAGGAATAAAAGGAATACAAATAGGTCAAGAAACTGTCAAAATATCCCTATTTGCAGACGACATGATCCTATACCTTAAAGACCCAAAAAACTCTACTCAGAAGCTTCTAGACATCATCAATAGCTATAGCAAGGTAGCAGGATATAAAATCAACATAGAAAAATCATTAGCATTTCTATACACTAACAATGAGCAAACAGAAAAAGAATGTATGAAAACAATTCCATTTACAATAGCCTCAAACAAAATCAAATACCTAGGTGTAAACTTAACAAAAGATGTGAAAGACCTCTACAAGGAAAACTATACACTTCTGAAGAAAGAGATTGAGGAAGACTATAGAAAGTGGAGAGATTTCCCATGCTCATGGATTGGTAGAATCAACATAGTAAAAATGTCGATACTCCCCAAAGTAATCTACATGTTTAATGCAATTCCCATCAAAATTCCAATGACATTCATTAAAGAGATTGAAAAATCTACTGTTAAATTTATATGGAAACACAAGAGGCCACGAATAGCCAAGGCAATACTCAGTCAAAAGAACAATGCAGGAGGTATCACGATACCTGACTTCAAACTATATTACAAAGCAATAACAATAAAAACAGCATGGTACTGGCACAAAAACAGACATGAAGACCAGTGGAACAGAATAGAGGATCCAGATATGAAGCCACACAACTATAACCAACTTATCTTTGACAAAGGAGCTAAAAATATATGATGGAGAAATAGCAGCCTCTTCAACAAAAACTGCTGGGAAAACTGGTTAGCAGGCTGCAAAAAACTGAAACTAGATCCATGTATATCACCCTATACCAAGATTAACTCAAAATGGATCAAGGATCTTAATATCAGACCACAAACTCTTAAGTTGATACAAGAAAGAATAGGAAATACTCTGGAGTTAATAGGTATAGGTAAGAACTTTCTCAATGAAACCCCAGCAGCACAGCAACTAAGAGATAGCATAGATAAATGGGACCTCATAAAACTAAAAAGCTTCTGTTCATCAAAAGAAATGGTCTCTAAACTGAAGAGAACACCCACAGAGTGGGAGAAAATATTTGCCAACTATACATCAGACAAAGGACTGACAACCAGAATATATAGGGAACTTAAAAAACTAAATTCTCCCAAAACTAATGAACCAATAAAGAAATGGGCAAGTGAACTAAACAGAACTTTCTCAAAAGAAGAAATTCAAATGGCCAAAAAACACATGAAAAAATGCTCACCATCTCTGAAAATAAAGGAAATGCAAATTAAAACCACACTAAGATTCCACCTCACCCCTGTTAGAATAGCCATCATTAGCAACACCACCAACAACAGGTGTTGGCGAGGATGTGGAGAAAAAGGAACCCTCTTACACTGTTGGTGGCAATGTAAACTAGTACAACCACTCTGAAAAAAAAATTGGAGGCTACTTAAAGCTCTAAACATTGATCTACCATTTGACCCAGCAATACCACTCTTGGGGATATACCCAAAAGACTGTTACTCCAGAGGCACCTGCACATCCATGTTTATTGCGGCACTATTCACAATAGCCAAGTTATGGAAACAGTCAAGATGCCCCACTACTGACGAATGGATTAAGAAAATGTGGTATCTATACACAATGGAATTTTATGCAGCCATGAAGAAGAACGAAATGTTATCATTCGCTGGTAAATGGATGGAATTGGAGAACATCATTCTGAGTGAGGTTAGCCTGACCCAAAAGACCAAAAATCGTATGTTCTCCCTCATATGCAGACATTAGATCAAGGGCAAACACAACAAGGGGATTGGACTTTGAGCACATGATAAAAGCGAGAGCACACAAGGAAGGTATGAGGATAGGTAACACACCCAAAAAAACTAGATAGCATTTGTTGCCCTCAACGCAGAGAAACTAAAGCAGATACTTTAAAGCAACTGAGGCAAATAGGAGAAGGGGACCAGGAAATAAAAAAAAGGTTAGTTCGAGAAGAATTAACTTAGAAGGTAACACACACATACAGGAAATCAATGCGAGTCAACTCCCTGTATAGCTATCCTTATCTCAACTGGCAAAAACCCTTGGTCCTTCCTATTATTGCTTATACTCTCTCTTCAACAAAATTAGAGATAAGGGCAGAATAATGTCTGCCTGGTAGCGAGGGGTAAGGGGGAGTAAGGGAGGCAGTTGGGGGGGGTATGGCAGGGGAGGAGGGAAGGGGGGAGAAATGACCCAAACAATGTATACACATATGAATAAAATAAGTTTTTTTTAATGTTCTAATGTCTCCGCGTCCTCTTCAGCACTTGTTATTACCTGGGTATTTTTATTGTAGCCATCCTAGTAGAGGTGAATTAGAATCTCACCGTGGTCTTTGTATGGACTTTGTAATGGTTGTAATGGTTTTTGTATGGTTTTCTAATGGCCTTTGTATATTTCTTTGGGGTACTCAGATCCTTTGCCCTTTTTTTTTCAGATTGGGGAATGGGTTGTCTTTTTACTATTGTATTGTAATATTTCTTTATATATTCTGGATTAAAAATCCCATATCAAGATATATAATAATTATGATTTAAGATAATAGTTATTGAGACCCTACCATGTGTCAGGCATTATGCTAAGTGCCTGCCAGTTATTATCTCATTAAATTCTCACAACAAACTTCTGAGAGTGGGTATTCTAATTATCATTCCTATTTATAGATGAGAAAGATGAAACACAAACACCCAACTTATACCATTAGCAAGTGACAGAGCCAGAATTTGATTCCATGCAGTCAGATGAAAGAACTGACATCTTACTCGCTGCCATGGAAATTTACACAGGCAGCCTCCCTTCTGCATCAAGAATAATTCCAGCCAATAAAGCTTACTCCCTCCTTACCTCACTGGATGTTGTGAGAATATGGTAGCCCAGGGTCCTTGAAGCAGCAGGATTTCGTTAGAGAAATATGATAGAGCAAAATTCCCCAACATATATTCTATATCATTTTAGCCCTGGGAGTTACTCCTTGAATAGTGTTTGTGGACAGATAGTCTAGGAAATGCTGCAAGTTCCACCACACTCTGGAACACTTTATAATATACCTTAGTACATTAAAGTCCATGAGAATTCTTGCAATAAAGAAACATATTAAATTTTTGAGTGTCCATGCATCTGTAAACCTGATAGACACACAAAATCATAAACCTATAGAATGCATTTTAGAAAACACCATGTGAAATCTATGTAGGGTCCACAGGAAGAGGCTAAGTAATCACTCTGGGTTTCTAAACTATATAATCTCCCATGCGATTTTATGCCCTAAAGCTTCAAGAATGGAACATAGGCAAGCTCAAACCAAGACCTTGACCTGCTTTCCACATTTCTCAGCCTTGTTTTAAATGCAGAAGATCAACACACCTTAAAAGGTGAAAAACAAAGTCTGTCATTGCTCAAGAAGCTATTGTCCACAGCTCTATCTAAATTTTACATCTCTGGTCCATTGGTGCAGAACAAACCTTTTCGTGTCGTTAGTTATTTTTATTGTAAATATCCAGTTTTCCATTTCCTTCCCTGTCATTGCCTTTCTGTGGATAGGAACCATTTGTGTCATTCAAAATGTGTTCACTTATCCATCTCTCAGATACTGTTCAGAGTGGTAGGCATGTTCCCTAACTCATAAACAGATTATATCTGGAAGCTGCAGCCCAAGAAATGTACATATAAGCTGTGTGAACTGGACAGTGAACAAAACTAATTAACTGTATTCCTAATGTTTAAGAGACGTGAGAAAAAACATGTAACTTCCAAGGAGAATACTTCTATAATTACATCTATCACATACTATTACAGAGCTAGTCATTTGAAATGACTGGCACTTCTTGATTTCATTGTTTTAGAGATGCCAATTCAGGAATAATTCTGAATGTGATGCATTGGTAGTAATTAACAGAACCTATTAAATCTAATCAATTCTTGGGCCAGGCCTGGTGTTGCATGCCTTATAATGTCAGCACTTGGGAGGCTGAGGCAGGATGATCACGAGTTCAGGGCCAGACTGTGCTGCATAGTGAGTTCTGGGTCAGCCTTAGCTACATAGTGAGACCCTGTCTTAATCCCCCACCCCCTAAAAATCTAATAGGTTCTTAGATTTAGACTGCTTTGACTATAAATTAGCTCTTGCTATATAACAAACTCAGTAGCTTAAAACAACGACCTTTTTCTTAGCCATCCATGGGTCAGCTGGGCTCTAGGTCTGCTCAACGTGTCTTTTCCTCTTCTTTGAATCAGTAGATTAATTGGAACATCTTCTTGTAATGAAGGTAGAAATGTAAGAGATCAGCTAATCACATGAGCATATTTCACATCTCTGCTTGTATCATTTCTGTTAATATCCCATTGACCAATGCCAAGTCCACAGCCAAGCTCAAAGGTAATGATAAGTAAGCCTGCCACCGGTGCTCATATCTAAAATCCTAGTTGGTTGGGAGGTTGAGATTAGGAGGAGTGTGGTTCAAGGTCAGCCCAGGTAAATAGTTCATGAGACCCCCATCTCCACAATGACCAGAGCAAAATGGACTGGGGGAGGTGTGGCTCAAGAAGTAGAGCACCTGTTTTGCCAGAGAGAAGCCCTGAGTTCAAACTCTAGTCCCACCAAAAAAAGGGAGTAATGATAAGTAAAAAACACCCCCCATCATGATAGCAAATCACATCACATAGCCAACATCAGTGGAGTGGGCAAGTCTACTTCCCTGGAGGCATGGGTAGGAAAGTGAATATTTTTAAACAATAATCCAGTCTTCCACAGGCTCTACTCTTGATTTTGCCATTTATCAGCAATGTGGCCATGGGCAAGTGTCTCAAGCACTGTTCCTCAATTTCATCTTATGCAAAATGTCAAGAATGGAAGATAAAACTGTGCCTACATTATACGGTTGTTGTGAGGAGTGAATGAGAAAATGCATGTAAAGTGTTTGCAACTGCTGTTAAATTCTCTTTTGCCACCATTAGCAGTTGCAGGAATGATCAAAATAATTATTCCTTAGGAAATGAAACAAAAGTGCCCTAATCATCAGATACAAATACCAAAGCATTTTTACTTTTACTCCAGCCTCCTTTTCAATACAGAAAATGTCTACATTAATGCATCAGAAAATCAGAGAAAGAAAACCAAGGTCACATCGGAAGCTCTAATCCAATGTTAACCTTATGACAACCATCTAGAAAAACCAAATGAGCAAAATGCATATATGCCTTAGTTATATGGCTACTTTATAGAAAGTCCTAACTACCTTTTTAAACCTAAATGGTTAGAAGCTGAATTACCAGATAGTTGCCTCAGTCCTCCACATCATTTTGTACAATTTGCAGCAAAAAGGGGGGAGTGACTTTTCACTACATCAAACAAGTATTATAAGGAAAAACATTAAGTAAACCTTTTTAAAAGAATTTAGGGTAGAAGCAGAAGAACTAGCAATAAAGTATCCCACATAGAAAAAAAACCTATTGGAGTCTTTTTCATAACTCAGTTGTGAGTGTAATTCAGCCCAAACACATCAACTTTTTCTAAGAAACAAACTTACAATTGACTCATCTTCCCTTTGGTTCCAACCAAGCTAGGTTGCATTTTGAATACTGCTTCTTCCTCAGGACTTCTGAAGATCATACTGCCATTCTCATTGATTCAATACTGACCTACAGCTCTGAATTGTGCCTTTCCTAAGTACTATAAACCTGACTAAATGCCCAACACAAATGGAATGGCAAGGGTTTATGTCTATTCACACTGTCCCAAGGACTTAGCCCATAACTTATGAGCATCCCATAAATTATTGACTAATTGAAGCAATTGCATATAAAAATGCCCATTCCTTCCATCCACAGAGAATGTACAACCAATGTCCACAGAACTTTTATTAATGACTATAAAAACCATGATGTTTGCCAGCATAGGTAAAAGCTGTCTGCATCTTCTCTACCTAGTAAGATCTATACTTTTAATTCTCTTTCTCATATTTAGCTGTAGGGTCAAACAGAGAGTAAATCTTTTGCCTAGTCCAACTCAGCTCAAATACATAAATGTATCAATAAATAGTACACAGATGGACTATTAGGAATATCATTCCACTCAGAAACTCAAGCCAAAAACATGAATGGCATCCTAGATTACAAATGTACTCCCACCCATACCCTGCCCCCCCCACATACACAAACATACATCCTTTATCACCAAGGCCTGTGAATTCTGACTCCTAAATATTTCTTGAATTATCAATATCTCCCTATCTCTACTCCCTAACTTCTACTATCCATTATTGCTACTCTCTAAGGTTACTGCAACTTCCTCTTCTTCCCAAGGGCTTGCCATATTCCAGTTCATTCTCCATGACATAAGTCTAATTATGACAGGTTCCAAAACAATAACCACAATATCTACAGCTCCTTTCATCAAGTTGTAGAGTTGATTTCTCTACCCCTTCAATCTGAGCTTGGCCCATGGGACATTAACAAATAGTACATAAGTAGAGTCTTCAAACATGCTCAAATATTTGTGGCTATCCTCTCTTGCTTCTAGGAATCATTCAGCCATCATGAGAACAAGCTGGGATAGCCTATTGGCGGATGAGAGACCACCTGGAGAGAGCCCATCCACATCACCTGAGGTCCTGGATATGAGAGGCCATCTGAGATCATCGAGCTCCAGATGAACTGGCCTAAACCAAAGAATAGTCCAACTTCCCCATAAAGTCATGATAAATAATAAAAGGTTATTGTCTTAAGGTTATTGTCTAAGTTTTAGCATTGTTTTTTATACAGTTAAAACAAGCAGATCTTTTTTTGTCCCCTGCTTAAAATCCCAGAGTAAATTCTCTCAAGATAAAGTCCAAACATCTTAACTTACTAAAATGTGGCCCTTCATAATTTGAACTCTAAATATAGCTAAACTCTACATACAGTCCCCTCTCTCACCATTCCCTCTTCTCCCCTCCCAACTTTTGCCTTATAATTAAAAATTTTCAAACCTTTAAAATCCCACCTAATAATAAATGAGTTCCATTTCTGTCCCTGGCTAAACCCCCATTATTCTCCGAGTCCTTCTTGCATCCTGGTAAGTAGCCATTTCTAGTTGGTTTTAATTTATTAAACACACACCACTCAATTTTCAGTGCCCTGTAGGAGGTTTTTTCACTGTATAATAAAAAGTTGCTGCTGTTTATTCATATTTTAATGATACTGTGAATACAATGGTGCATATTCTGACTCCTATTCTTAGAGAAACGGTCTCTGTTGGATTCTCACTGCCATTCACTTTTCTATTTATTGTTGGACTTTGCTATTATGATAATTCCAGATACATCAAAATAATATCATCATGGGCCAGTTGCTTTGTTCAAAAACAAGCCATTTTGTCAATTTGTTTCCTTTTATATTCAATAATAGAGCTTACAGCCGGATTAATGTTTTAATTGAGCCCCACTTGTGTTTGTAGCTCCCTGTAGAAAGTCAGTCATCCTCAAAACACTGAACTCATTACTCTTTTCCAGCTGCTCTAAACTAATCCATCATCATTTGGTTAAAAGTAGCTGTATTCCTTCAAGCTAAGACACATATGCTGTGTATATATGGAAAAGGTCATCATTCCTCTTGCTTTGATAGTTACCTGGTTAGCCTGATAAATGTATCTAATCAAACTAGGTAATTCTGTCTCTAACTTAAGATACTCAGTGACAGTGACCTCAGATTCCCACTTGGAGCTGTGCCATATTGATCCAAACTACTCACTTGTCTATCTTGCAAACCCTAATTCCCATGAAACTCAGCAGAAAGAAGTAAAGAACCTTTAAATTTCAGGCTCATGGGCAAGTGTTGATTTACATAGTTGAAATGGCATCCAAGAAAGGTCTTCTATTCCTCTATTCTACTTCCCACACACAAAAGCCACTTTCAGTGAGACTATTACATTTTCACAGTGATACTGTTGGCAGAATGTGACTGCAAAGGGATGAAACTAAATGTGAGCCAAGAAAGTGGTCACTTCAACAAGCTCTTTTTACTGTGTTTCCTTGTCATCCACCCACTGGGATCACTATCTCAACTGCAAGGGACCCTCCTACGTTGACCAGCAAAGGCAGCACACAGAATCCACTGTGCTGAAAAGGAGAATGGTTTTTAAAAATAGCCCTTTAGGTTTTACAGCTAAGTTACAATTATGCTGTGCAAACTCATTTACATGAACAGCCTAGCTACACTGCTTTATTAGACTAAAATTCATTCACAGAGTCAACAAACATTTATCCAATGCCTGCTAAAGTGGCAGGCATTCCATATTTTCAACAGAGTGAGTGAAACTCACACTATGATTACATTTACCACAATTAATGTGTCTCCTTCCACAGACTTCACCAGGAAGTCTTCCTATAGCCACCATCCTTGTTCAGGCCCTACTTCCAGTCACAAGGTGTCATCAATCCCATCCTCTAAGTATTAATTAACTCTGCCCTTGCCCTCCACCTCTACTCCCACCCCTTACATCTAGGCCTGGACTTATCACAACCTCCTTTGATGGTTTCATCTTTTCCTCTTCATTGCAAAATGACCATCTAAAAAGCAAACATGACTGTGCCACTTCCCATATTAAAAATCCCATGAGGGTCCCTATTCTATAAATCCCTAATTCCTAGAATCACCCTTGTCACCACCCTTAAGCCACCACCCCCCTTTCTGGGTGAACTTACAGGGTTTTGGTGAGTAAGCCACATGGTATTAATATGTGTACAAAGGCTTATACCACATTAGCATCTTTCTTCCACAAAACCTCTCTTACTCTTCTCCCTCTCAGATCCTCTAGATATTGGAAGCAGCTAGCAAAGGATTATGGTATGTTTAGCTAGAGAACTAGGCTTGGGCAAATAAAAGAATTGACTAAATTGTTGATTCTTCCTCGGTCTCTACTCCACTTAGGAATTGGCTCATGAAATACTGCATAAGGCTCAGAGCAGCTTCTATTTTCCACACAGTTCTAGAACACCAACAATAAGCTCCAAAAATCAGAACCAGGTACTAACAGTTAGAAGATTCTACTCTAGGATGGTGGCTGCAAGTGACCTGATCCTACCTCTGAGAGTTGAAGACTAACACAGACCCAGAGGGCCCACAGCAAGACCAGAGTCTTTGTGATAACATTTCTTGGTTCACTGTGCCCTGTCAGCCTGGGAACCCTGTACCAGAACATCAGGGTAGTACCCAGGTATTATTTTTAAGTAAAAATTCTTTTTTTGACAGTACTGGGGTTTGAACTCAGGACTTCATCCTTGCTAGGCAGGTGCTCTACCACTTGAGTCAGGCATCCAGCTCTTTTTGCTCTTGTTATTTTTGATATGGTCTCCCTTTATGCCTGGACCAACCCAGACCGTGATACTCCTATTATATACTTCTTGGTGTCACTAGGATGACAGGCACACACCACCATATCTAGTTTTTTCTGTGGTTGTGCAAACTATTTTATCTGGATTTTATACTTCCTGCCATTACTGGGATGACAAGCACACATCAGCAACACAGGTTTTTTCCATTAAGATGGGGTCTCATGAACAATTTTGCCCTGGCTGGCCTGAAACTATGATCCTCCCAATCTCAGCTTCCCAACTAGCGAGGATTATGGGCATGAGTCACCACACTGGGCTTATCTTTCAAATGTTATTTTAAAAATTGCTTATTTTAAGAAACTTAGAAAATACAGATAGGCATAAAGAAAACAAAAATTACCTATAATCTAATTACTAAGATATCAGATCCATGGGTATAGTTTAAATTTTTATTGAAACATAGTAATTGTACAGAAAAGTTTACGTAAAAGCACCACTTACATTTGGGTAGATATCATCATGGTCTTTTTCATAGATTTTACCAACATGAGATTATACCGTGCATACCTTTTTATTTCCCACATTTTGATTTTTTATTTACAATGTGTTATGAACAATGAACATCTTTTCAGGCCATTAAATGTTCCTCTATAATATCACTTTAATAATAGCTTACTATTCCATCAATACCCTAACCTATACTTAGATATTTACATTGTCTTCATTCACATGGAATTAACATCTTTTTAAGCATTTTTGAATGCTTCCATATTTCTGAGACATTCAAATTTTATAAAACTCTTTGAAATACACCTTGAAATATAGCAAATTAATACATTTTCTCTGTGGCTAATATTAAAACACCTGGTCAACTAATAGCATTTGGCAGAACTTATTTAGACTGATTAATTAGAAACTTAAGTTTCTCAGAATAAAGTTATGTTTTTACCTTAAGCCACTTGGTCACAAGGGGAACTTGACATGATAATCAAATCAAATCAAACATCTTTCATATAAATCACAAAAGCTATAAGAGGGTATTTAATTGGGAGTTTTGACAGAGACCCTAGAACTTCAAATACTAAATAAAAGGATATGTAAGATAGACTACCATAAAAAGAAGAGTTCATAATAGCAGAATAAATCCAGTTAGATATTTCATCCACATCAAAGATACAAAAGAAATTAAGAGAATTTATAAGAAGGGTAAATTTTGACCTTTTGGAGAGGGTTGAATATGGAGTCTCACCTCTGTGATTTCTAAGGGGATGG
Organism: Castor canadensis; assembly: GCF_047511655.1. Classification (NCBI taxonomy): domain Eukaryota; kingdom Metazoa; phylum Chordata; class Mammalia; order Rodentia; family Castoridae; genus Castor; species Castor canadensis. The sequence continues at coordinate 120,722,154 of NC_133405.1, forward strand.
GATATGGGGGGAGCATTATGTCCTATTTCCAAGCCAGGTGACATGTGCTACACCGGTACCACTTGAAGAGCTTAATGTATGCTCAACAACAGATGGCACATAGTGAACTGGTGGTTGACACACTTTAGAAAGCCAGTGTAGCTGGACACCTCAGATTAAAAGGCTGCATCTAGGAAGTAAATACACTCACCCCTAGTGACAGGTCAAATGTGTATAAATCCCAGGAACCATATGTCGACCCTGCTCAAGAGGGCAGCCTGCTAACTACAGAGCTCTCCAGGACTAAAAGGTTGTGGGATGTGTCACCAGGATAGAGATGGAAAAGGGATGGGAACACTGCTCAAATCGGGGTTGGGGGGGTGGACACAAAAATTCTCTGAGATAATCATCTTTAAACATTTGACCAGAGATAACAAAGCTACCCTGAAATGGGGCCTGCAAATAAGAATGGTTTTTTGCTCCTCTTTCCCTTTCTTCCCATGCTCCAATTCCAAAGGTGCCAAAAACCTTAAGCAGAGCTGGGAAAGTATGAAAGTAGGGAAGACTTTCAATCAGGTTTGGAATATGTGGGATCCAACAATTTTAACTGAATTGAGAGTGGGTTTGCAAATTAAACTCACCTTAGAACTTGCTTTTCCCTGTGAGTAGCCAGAAAATCATGGGACTTCATTGAATTTTTATCCATAGCTGGGAAAAAAAAAACGTTTTCCACAAAATAAATGAAAAGAGAGACCAAAAAAAAAAAATGGGAGACAATGACAATACTTTCTGACAATACTCTTTCATCCCAAGAGTCTTGTCCATTTGATGTGCCAGTTGCACCGCTAACAGTTTGGAAGTTACATGGGTCAAGAATTGAGTTAAACTTTTTATACATAACTAAATTCTTACAACTCCATAATAGACACTGTAATTATACTCATTTTATAATTAAAGAAACTAAAGTCCAGAGACATGAAAAAACGTATCTAAGATCACATCTATTGTTTTGTTTTGTTTTTTCTAATTTGAAGAAACATTTATTTTGGCTCACAATGTCAATCACACATCTATTAAGGTCAGATTCAGATCTGTTTGACTCCACAACTCATGCTTTGAACCATTACCATGGTGAATTATTGGTAAACACTTTAAGAAGGACAACTTTCAAGTTGTAAGGATTGGAATCACACAATCACTAACCTGACTTATTACACATAATAATATTATAATAATATTATGTGTAATCATTAATAATAATAAGTAATACTTATTACTGCACATAAAGAAAAAAATTGCCAAAATACAATATTTAAAATCAAAACGGTGATCAAAATGCTTGAGTTTGTATTACTCGGGGCTTACAGCAGCTAAAAGGTTTCAGTGATATTATATTGCATACAAATTGCAAATTAAACATTATCTGTGGAGTTTCCTGTGCAATAGCCATAATATTTCATTGTAGAGTAATAGCACAGGTCCTGATCCCTAGCTTTTGGTACCCATGAGTAGCTGGAATCCCTTGTTGTAAGGGCTTAACATCCCCCACGCATTGTCTTGCCTGAAGGCGAGTTTTCTAAGGCCTGACATCAATAGAAACTTCTTTGTTGTAGATTTGATTTTTATGGACTGGGATCAACGTTGTGAACATACAGTGACTGCAGTTATTAGGGAATGCTTTCATCAACTAAAGCTGACTGGAGGAGGGACAGGGTTATCCAAACAGCCCAGCTGTATGTCTCTGCTAATTGTGACTTAATCCCAGTTTATAAAAGTGTCTGCATTGTTTATCATGGATCTCAATTCTGCCAACTATGCCAAACAATGCCAATTTCTGTGCAGGGAGTGCAGGAGATGTTTAAAAGATGTGTGTCAGTATCTACAGGGATTAGGGTGATCTAGGTCCACATTCACAAACATCTTGAGCCATATTTTGAATATGTCTTTCCAGAAATGAAATTCCACAGCACTATCTACCACCTCCACTCCTCATGGCAGGCTTAACTCATCTCAGGGGACAGGGTTGTATTTTCTCCTCTGCCTTCCTTGAAATGGATACTTCTTTCTTCCTTTTTTGGAAAAAAAAATTGGATAGTGCTTTACGCCTGAGAAGCTCTTAACAAATTGTTAGTTGTACAACTTCTTCTGGTTTCCGTTCACTGACATGTCAAAATGTAAATCACCTTTCCTCCTAGACCTAAGGCAACCTGACACTTGAGAATAAGATCATGTGTTGTTCCTTTCACTGGTCTCATCAGCCCGCCCTCCTCCTCCTCCTCTCTCCTCTCTCGCTGTGATTCTATTCATCCCTCTTCATCTCTCTCTCTCTCTCTCTCTCTCCTTCACTTGAAGCTTGAAGGCAATTGCCAAAATCCCTTATAGTTCAAGTAAGCAAGAATTAAAAACCTTGTCTGGATTAAAAGCATTTCCCGGTACTAAGAAAAGATTTTTCTCCCTTCCACAATAGAACAAAGGTTACATTAGAAGATACTCCACCAAAAAAGAAAACTCGAATATCTGCGAACTTAGCCAAGGAAGTGGAATCTGAACACTCATCGTGTGTCCCCAGGAACCCCCAAACACTTTGCCCTTCTCTGAGAACCACTAGGCAGAGCTTTGAGTGACAGGCAGTATGGTACAAGCCATGATTTAAATTCTGTTTGCTTCATTCTTCACATAGACAGCAACGGGCTTATAGAATGCAACTGAAAACATAATTTAGATGGGAAAATACAACACGTTTTTCCCGGGAAGTTGGGGGGCGGGGGAGGGGGGGTGAAGCGACATGGCTTAATCCAACCAGCAGAGGGCGCGTTTTACACATATAAGTACAAACGAACCTTCCCTGGAAGCTATAAGGGTTCCTGTAATTTTTGTCACAAATTTCTGGTTTCGGGGAAACCACATCCAAGCTTACTTGGACAAAGCTCTGGTATAGTCACTCAGTTCTCTCCTCTTGTTTAAATAAGACTATTTTCTACAGCCCCCTGATCCCACCACTCAAAACTATCACTTTTCTGCCCCTGGCTCTGGCATGGGAAAGAAAGTGAAGATAAAACTCCCTCACACATCAGCTTCCCAGAAACAGTGACCTGTATTCCCAAGCAGCCTTCATTTGTTTAAGAGACTTGCACCTAGAATTTCTTGATCAAAGCTAATGTGCTGTAAATTTCTTCATTTAACAGACTTACTCTGTTCAACTCTTGACACTGGGAATTGGGATTTCCCAGAACTATTAGCACTGCACAGTAGGCACCCCATGCCGGCCAAGAACTGGGGATTAACAGGTATTTGTCTCAGCTAATTTCACTCTCTATACCAGCTCTATAGAGACTGGGGCTTCTTGGCGGAGTGTGTGCCACCCTGCTAATTGGCTACGAATGTAACTACTCTCGCATGCCAATGGAGTGGGGTACTCCACAGCCTTAAGAGGCTTGAGGCAAACAGATCCTTATGATTGACAGGAATTTGAGATATTTGAGGTTGCTGTAAATGGTTCATAACTGTAAATGGGTCATTTGTCAACATCTACCTCCCAATAGACTGTGTGCTGGTGGTTTGTAAAAATTATGCTCAATGACAACAGCATCTGTGAAATCCTACAGTAACAAAGAATTTCCATATAATCCACCCAGAATACATCTGCAGAATCAAACGTCCTCCAAGTAGCTCCAATAAAACAAAATTCCCTAAGTCACATAAAATTGTCATACTCATCAGGATATTCATAGAACACATGAATTATTTCTGGAACAAAGACTATAAAAGCAGGGAAAGTTGTTAATTCTTTTTCACATGTCCCATTCTTCCCCTCCTTGCTAATAATTACTCTCTTAGAGATATATCCTACTTCTAACGTTTCCGATATAGGAATGGAAGAGTCAAATATTAAATAATATTATATGCATTAGCTATCTATTGTTATATAACAAATTATCCCAAACTTAGCAGCTGAAACCAACTAACACTTATTATCTCAGTTTCTATGATCAACCAGGACTGATCCAGGAGCAGCTAAGCTGGGTGATGTTGATTCAGTCTCTCTGAGGTTGCAATCAAAGTGTTGGCCAGGGTTGGAATTAACACAAAGCTCAACCAGTAAAGAATTCACTTCAAAGATCACTCACATGGCCTTGGCAGCCATAGAAGATCCACTTCCAAGCTCACTAGTGTGGGCCTTTCCAACAGGCTGTCTCCCATACTATAGACTGAATGTCCCTTGGAACTTCATATGCTGAAGCCATAACTGCCAGTGTGGCTGTATTTGGAGATGGGAACTCTAAGGAAATAAAGTTAAATGGGGTTATAAAATGAAGCCCAGATCTGATAGGAATGTTCTCTCTCTCTTTCTCTCCTTCTCTCTCTCTCTCTCCCTCCCTCCCTCCCTCTCTCCCACTCTCTGCCTTCCTTCTTCCCTCCTTCACCCTAGCATGCACATGAAGAGTTCATGTAAGTAAACCACAAGAAGGTGGCCAACCACAAGCCAAGAAGAGAACCCTCACCAGAAACCAAATTAGCTACTACCTTGACCTGGAACTTCTAGCCTCCAGAATGTGAGAAAATAAATTTCTGTGGTTTAACCCACCCAGTCTATGTTTTTTTGTTATGGCAGAGCAGTACAAGAGAAAGCCCTGAGATGGAAGCCATCATCTTTTTATAACTTAATATCAGAAACGACATCCATTGCTTCTGCCATATTTTATTCATTATAAGCAAGCCAATAAGTCAAGGACATCTTCAAGGGGAGGGATTTATACAACAGCATGATTGCCATGAGGCAGAGATCATTTCCAAGTGTGTTTGCTTTGCCATGATGATAGTAATGGTTTTCATTATCATTTTACCACTACATAGACCTCAGGGTATTCTGCAATTCATCTCACCTTTATTCCTACGTCTGTAATAATGCTTAAAATTAAAACTTCCTCAAAAATGAATATTGGGAGTATAAAGTAAGTAAATGGTTGGTAGGATGAAAATGTTCAATGTCAGGTTTACTCTATTTCATAGAACTTTTTTCAACAGATGAACTTCTTGGCTATGGTTCCTAGATTTCCTTCATTGTATGCAATGAGATGATATTGAGTCATTTAAAGCATATTTAATAATTCTATTGTGTCAACAAATATGTGTCATGTGTATCATGTAGAATATATTTGATGCCATTCTTCAAGTTTTTAATTTTAATTTGGCATCTAAACATAACTCCAACATGATGAAATACTGAAATACTAAATTTCTAGTTAAAATAAGGGATTGCTGTTTGGGATAATGAGATGATATACATAAAAGTCTTTTTTCAAATGAATGGTAGTTAAAATTAAATTTTGGCCATAAAGTGCAAACAAAAAGGACCTAAAAAGAAGTCTCTCAAAAGAAGGCAAAGTTGACCCTGCACGGCTCCAGAACTGGAAATAGGAAACAGGTTCTACTGATATGCAGTCCTTTGGTCTCACCATCCCATTAACATAAAAATCATTAGCACTATGCAAATCAGTAACACAATCAAGATTCCCAGAGTAATTTCTATTCCCATGTCTGCAGAGAGATCTAGTCTAGTTAGTTGTACAGATAGAGCTTCCGGAAATTTTAATTAATTAGGGGAAAGCATTATAGTCACAAGAAAAAAACTTGCAGTTAATCCAGTTCAGTTAGTGAAGGTTACAAAGAAGAGAGTTATATAGGCTTTGCAATCTTGTGTGGGGAATTCCATTCCGCGGCCACCAAGATACCTCTGACTATACAGCCAGTACTTCGTAACACTAGGTCATTGGGTCAGGCAGACATAGTGAGGGGTTTGGATGCTTCTAGCATTCTTACTGAAAAGTAACCCCACACAGCGAGCCTGTTTAGGTTTCAGTAAGGCAGGGAGGGGACAGTCATATCTTCCTCTCTTATAAAATATTAATGCCAGCAGTTTCCATATCAAAACCATGGTGACTCAAAAGACAAAATATCATTTAGGAGAGGAAATTCCTGCTTCTTGTTTTGTTTTAGGTTTGTTGGCAGTACTGGGGTTTGAGCTAGGGCCTTGTGCTTGCTAAGTAAGCACTATACCAGTTAAGCCATGCAACCAACCCTTTTGGTTTCAGTAATTTTTCAGATAGGGTCTCTTGTGTTTTTGCCTGGGTGCACCTGGACTACAATCATCCTATTTACATCTCCTGTGTAGTTATAATGACATGCATGTGCCACCACACCAGCTAATTGGTTGAGATGAGGTCTGATTTTTTGTTTTGCCCAGACTGGACTGGAACCAGGATCCTCCTGATTTCTGCTTCCTAGTAGCTGGGGTTGCAGGTGGGAGTATAAATGCCCTTGGGGCCCGCAAAGTGCATAAATAAAATTTCACCGGCTGCTCTGGGTATTATTAAGTGATACAGTCATAACTTATCAATCTCTTAGTGCTGAAATTTTACCAGTTCAAGTGAAAAGTAGAAGCTTTACCTCGTTTTAAATCCATTGTCTGAAATATTTCCTCTAATACATTAAGAACCATATCAAAAAATGGTATGTACTTTTTGCTTCAATTGTCACATATAATTAAGAAAACACAACAGGAGAAAGAAAACCTATTGTATGTACCTATATTTTTGTTCTTTCCTTTGTCCTTTCTTCCTTCCTGATGCTTTAAGAATTCTTCCATTTCCTTTCTATTTAAGAATTTGTTACCCATTTGTAAGGGATAGATTTGCTATCAGCAAACTCCTTTAGTTTTTCTTCCTCTGAGAATATCTTTATTTTACATTCATTCCTAAAGAGAATATCTTTATTTTACATTCATTCCTAAAGAGAATATCTTTATTTTACATTCATTCCTAAAGAATAAATTGGCAGAATACACAATTTGTAGTTGACAATTCTTTTCTTTTAGCACTTGAAATTTTCTTCCAGTCTCTATTTCTGATGAGAAATCCCTGTCATTCAAATCTTTTTTTTTCTCCTATTGGTAATGTCATTTCTCTTTGACCCCTTTTCCTTGGTCTTTACTTATCTGAAGTTTGATTATGTGTCTGTCTTGGTGTGGATTTGTTGGTATTTATCAAGTTTGGGATTTTCTCAGCTTTTTGAGCCTATACGTTTTGGTTTTTGCCAAATTTGGAGAATTTTCAGCCATCGCTTCTTTGAATACTTTTTCAGTCACTCCCCTCTTTCTTCTCTCTTGCTGAGAGCATTTGTTTTAGTACCACTGGTCTCTGAATCGTTCCTCAATTTCCCATCTATTTTCTCTTTGTGGTTCACATGAAATAATTTTTTCAGTTCTATTTTCAAGGTTTTTTTTTTTTTGTTTTTCTTTTATGGCGGGATTGGAGTTTGAACTCAGGGCTTCACACTTGCAAAGCAGGTGCTCTATAGCTCAAGCCACACCTCCAATCCTATTTTCAAGTTCACTGATTCTTTTCTCTACCCTCTCTATTCTTCTGAGCTTCTAAATTTGTGGTTATTTATTCCTTAATTCAAAATTTTCCATTTAATTCTTCTTTATATTTTCTATAATATACATTTTCTCTTAACACACTTGCTACACTAAAATTTGACAATCCCAACCACCAAATCTCATACAAGAGAAAAGACATAATCAAAAGCATAACAAATACCATGTCATAGTGTTGCCTAAGACAGCAGCAGCCAAGAATGAGAAAAAAGAAACTAATGGTCTCCTGGCTAGGAGACACATAGATCTGTAGACCTCCATCCTGAAGAAGCCATGATATTTCTTTGTGTAAGCTTGAGTTCTGCAGAGCTCAAAGGCTGCTATACAAATTATTCATGGTCAGTCCAAGACCAGGGATCTTTCCAGTTGCCCAAAGGAGAAGAGGTTAGGACATGACTGTGGGCATCTGAAGAAGTCTGGGTTTTCACTGCAGCATCACAATTTTAGCTGATACTACAACCAGATGTAGGGGGTTGAAATTCCTCAGTATCACCTGAGAAACAGGAACAAAATATAACCCTGGGCTTTATTTTATGCTGAGACCCATCCCATCATTTCTAATGAACCACATAAAATGAATTGAAGAATTTTCTAGTTTTTATAAGAGAGGTGTTATATGTTCTTCTAAATTTTGGTAGATTTGATTTGTAAAAATATCCAGGTCTGATGACTGTACTTTGTTTGGTGGGGGGGAGGGGGTAAGCTACTTAGGAGATTTGGTGGTCAAACTTTTGCAAATTCCTTTAGTGAGTATTCAAGTTTGGTATTTCCTTTTTTTTTTCTTTTCAAAAGATGAAATTTATTTATTTATTTATTTATCTTTTAGATTATGGTTTGCAATGTGGTGGGGTTTTTTTCCTTTCTCCTTTTATCATTTTTACATTTACTTATATGTATATATATTGTGCTGCCTCCACCGCCCCTGCTTCCAAGCAGAACCTGTTTTGCCCTCTTCTTCTCCAATTTTGTTGAAGAGAAAACATAAGAGATAATAAGAAAGACATAGCAGTTTTGCTAGTTTGAGATAAAGATGGGTATACAGAGAGATTCCTAGTGTTGCTTCCATGCATATGTGTATTGCAACCCACATTGGTTCATCTCTACCAGACCTCTTCACTACTTCCAGGTCGCCTTCCCATAGTGGCCTCTGTCAGTTTAAGATTACTGTATTCACTCCTCTACAGTGAGCACATCAACCACATTCAAGTTTTAGGTTTCCATCCCTTTCCCTGTTCCTCCTGTATGCTTTCTCCCCTTAGCGTGTGACCCATGCCCAATAACAATTCTGCATTTGTTTTGGGTCTATAATCCGCACATGAGGGAGAACATGTGATTTTTGGCCTTCTGAGCCTGGCTAACTTCACTTTAGATGATGTTCTCCACTTCCATCCATTTACCTGCAAATGATAAAATTTCATTCTTCTTTATGGCTGAGTAAAATTCCATTGTGTATAAATACCACGTTTGAGTTAATTTTGGTAATTTGTATTTTTTTACATTTTTATTAGCATATATTATTTGTACAGAGGGATTCATTGTGATATTTCTAGATATGCTCATAATGTACCTTGTTTAAGTTTATTCCCACCATCATGCTCCTTCATCCCCAGATCCTGCCTACTTAAAATGATTTGGACATGTTTCAGTGTTCTCTTTTGATGTAAGTATGTAAAGTACATCAACCTTATTCACCCTCCTTTACCCTCTCCATGTGTCAAAATTATTCACTTTCTCTATATTTTGAAATGCTATGTCCCGAGGAACAATATCTTTTAGGTGAGATCAGGCGTATTCAGAGTGGTATAACCATAGCCAAATAATATCCTTTACATATAAACATCATTTAAAAGTAGAAGAGAAAAATCCTACAACACTAAAGAATCTGCATTATAAACCTAGACAGAAAGATTGCATGCTTAAATAAAAGTGTCACTAAGACGCACATCCTCCTAATATGATAACCAAAATGTCCAAAATAGATTAAAAATCACCCATTATACAAAGAACCAGGAAAATCACAGTTTGAGTGAGAGAAGACAATTGACTGATGTCAACACCAAGATGAATGTGATGTTGGAGTTAATCTGACAGAATTTTAAAGCAGCCTTGATAAAAATTCTATAGCAAGCTGTTATAAATTCTCTTGAAACAAATGAAAAAGTAGAAGATCTCAGCAAAGAAACTGAAGTTATGAAACAGAACCAAATGGAAATTATAGAGCCCAAAATTACAGTCTAGCATGTGTGAGCCCCTGGCTTCAATCCCCAGCACCACATAATAATGATGATGATGATATAACCAAAATCTAAAAGTTTAATCATGGGCTCAACAGCAGAATAGAAAGAGAAAAGAATTAGTGAACTTGAAGACACATCAATAGAATTCACTCAGTTTGTATAATGGAGAGAAATTCATTTAAAATTTTAACAGAACCTCAGGAACTTGTGGGGTTATAACAAAAGATCCAATATTCCTATCATTGAAGTTCAGAAAGATAAAATTTGGGCTGGGGGTATAACTCAAGGGGTGGAATGCCTGCTTAGTATGCACAAAGCCCTAGGTTCAATTCCAGCATCATAAAAAAGAAGGAAGAGGAGGAGGAGGAAAAGGAGAAGTAGCTGAAAGAAAATGTAAAGAAATAACAGATGAAAATTTCCCAAGTTAGGAGAAAAATATAAATCTACAGATTCAAAGCTGAGCAAATTTAAATAAGATAAACCCAAATGAATTTGTGCTAGGACACATAATAATTATCTAATAACTGAAGATAAATAATCTTGAAATTGGTCAAAAAGAAACATCATATAGAGGAAAATCAGTTCAAATAGCTGAATCCACGGAAGTCGAAAGGAAGTGGCAGAAATAAGGTGACAAAAGAAAAAGATGTTAACTATGAATCCTACATCTGATGAAACTATCCTTCAAGAATGAAGGAGAAATAAAGACATTCTCAGTGTAAGCAAAGCTAAAAGAATTTGTCACTAGTAGAACTTTAAAGAATGGCTAAAGGAACTTCTTTCAAACAGAAAGAAAATGATAAAAGAAGGAATCTTGGAAATTAAGAAGGAAGAAAGAACAATGGGAAGGATAGAAAAGGGCACATACAATAGAATATCTTTCTCATGAGTTTTGTAAATCATATTTGATGATTGAAACAAAAACTATAATACCATTTGCTACTCAAGAAAATTGTATTTACAAGTGGTAAGAGTAAAGGGAACTAAACCAAGCAAAAGATTCCACACGCTCATATTTTGAGCCATTCCGCCAGCCATTTTTTGTGTATGTGTGTTGGACATTTCAAGATAGGGTCTTGTAAACTATTTGCCTGGACTGCCTTTGAACCTTCAATCCTCCTGATCGCTGCCTCTCAAGTAGCTAGGATTATAGGCACGAGTCACCAGCACCTGGCCACACATTCATTTTTTGTTATAAGTAGAATGTGATAAGTCACATTTGTATATCCATAACCACCACTAAGAAAACTACACAGAGATACACTCAGAAACACTATAAATAAAATAAGGTGGAATATATTTAAATGTTCAAGTAACCCCCATAAAGAAAAGAAAAGAAAAATCGAGAAAAAGAATCAGAAAAAGGACAGCAATAAAATGGAAGTCTTAAATCCTGACAAATAATTAAGTATAACTTTATATTTATCTTCATAAATATAAATTGGTCTAAATATACCAATTAAAAATCAGACATTGGAGACATTGGCAATGGCAGAGTGAAAAACTCATCTCAATTATATGCTGTTTACAAATAATCACTTCAAACTCAAAAGTATAAGTAAGTTGAGTACTTGGGAGGCAAAGGCAGGAGGATCATAAGCTGTGACCAAAAAACAATTTATAAAATACAGTTAAAGCAATGCTAAAAGGGAAATTTATAGCACCGAATGCTTACATTAGAAAAGAGAAGGATCTCAAATCAACAATCTAAGCTTCTGCCTAAGAAACAGAAAAAAAGAGAGAAATAAACCCAAAGCAGAGGATCACATAAGAAATCAATGAGGGACTGGGGCATGGTTCAACTGGCTAAAGCACTTGCCTAGCAATTATAAGGCCCTAAGTTCATTATCACCAAAAAAATGAAAAAATATGAAATTGAAAACAAGAGCAATAGAGAAAATAATGAAAAAAGCTAGTTCTTTGAAAAAAAACAAAACAGATAAGTTTTTAGCAAGACTAACAAAAATGAAAACAGACAAGAATGAAACAAAGGATATCACTAAAGATTCTGTATCCGTTAAAAGGATAAGAAAGTATATGAACACTTTATGCTCATAAATTCAAAATAAGAGAGTACTATGAACACTTTATGCTCATAAACATAAAAACTTGGAAAAGATGGACCAATTCCTCCCAAACCACCAAAACTCAACCCAGATGAAATAGATAACAGGAACAGATGCTACTTTTAAATCATTCCTTTAAAAAGGCTTTAATTGAATCATTTATATTTGTTTTAACTACGTGAACTAAAAAAATCTGTATAAAATATTACTTACACTTCTTAGACTGAATTTTCTTCTGCCACTAAGATAATCTGGGTTTAATTTTCCCTTTTATTTCTACTTTGTTGGGTTTTGTTATTTTTTTAGTTTTGTGAGATAGGATCTCACTACGTAGTTTGGGTTGGCCTAGAACTCGAAATCCTCCTGTCTCAGTCTCCCACATGCTGGGATTATATGTGTGTATCACCACACCCAGTTTATTTCTATTTTTATTTGATACAATGTTACTAAATATTTCAAGAAATACTTAAACACTACACACACTCAGAATAAAGTGTTACTGAACAAATCAGTGAGTCATACACATGCGCATAGGCATATCCACAAGTTCCCCTACCTAAATATGAAAAATCCAGTACAGTAGAGACCCAGGCTGAGGCATGCCCACCCTCAGAATGGAGGCCACAACCTAAAACCCTGGGCTTTGGAAAATGTCCCTTCCAATAGTACTGTTAGTTAGTGCTACAAATACTCAAGGCTCAAAATACACATCACATATGTACATATGACTAGCTAATAAACATCACCTTATTAAAGCAAGGAACAAAAGAAATGTATATCCCCTATTGTGCGACTATATGTCCAGCTCAGGGCATTCTGGCTGAGATTTCTTTTCAACCAAGGGTATCCTTGACATTTACTTTAACTTGGCTCCTTAGGAAGTGTGGCAGAGAAAGCTCCTGGGTGAACATATGTAGCTCAAGATCCTCCCAGCACTCCACTAGAAATGCAGGAACATGTAAACCTTCACGCAGCCAGCATCTCATCTTGTGTATGCCTACAGACAGCTTTAGAAACCTTCCGAGCCCAGATCCCAGTCTGAGGCCCCTCATCCCCAGAAAGTATTTTTAACTACTGTTTCAGAGAAAACTGAAGCTAAGGGAGGTGAAATCCATTTGGCTCTATTCCTTCAAATACATTGGTAGCCACATCCATCCATAGAACTCTATACAGACTACCCCTCTCACTAAGTAGGGTTCACCTTGTTAGTGAACACTTAGTGGAATATATTGGTACATTCCAATAGCTTTGCCTCCCTCTCTCTAATTTTAAATCTCTGCCTGTCTGCTAGCATCTTCTGTTCAGGCTGTAAGCATGTTCAAATTTCCTCCCAAACTACAAAGCGGTGGTTTTCAAGGTATAGTCCAAGAACTCCTGCAAGGGGTAGGGGTCTCTGAGGCCCTTCAGCGGTCCACAAGGCCTTCCTTTTACCAACCACACATCTGTGTGAAGCCAGATATTTCTTATTTGCTTCAACCAAGACAACACACTGGAACAGATTGGATGCAAAAGCATATTCAGCAGGCATTAAAGTGATTTGCCAAAATGAAAAATAATGCCATTCTTTTCACAATATTTTTGCTTGGAAAACAGTTATTTCTCATAATAGTATGCTATGTTCAGAATGAGTGCCTTATTGTTATTTTAGATTAATCTTTTAAAATTTGTGCTAATATATAATATGTTAAACATTCATAGATGTAATCCACATAAATGAAAGCCCTTAGGGCTTCTTAATAATTTTTTATGAGTAGAAAGATGTCCTGAGAACAGAAGACTTGAGAGCTACTGCTATAAGTTCTTTTCTGAATCCTACTACCAACTCAAGCTACTTCTCTCGCTACCACTCCCTATTCCTGTTTCTTCAGCCCCATTTATCTCCTCAATCCTTCAGAATGCAACTTTTGCTTCCTATCACTCCCCTGAAACTATTCTCACCAAGGTCACTGGTGATTTCTTTTTTTAAAGAATTTTTTTTGTGGTACTGGAGTTTGAATTCAGGGCCTACACCTTAAGCCACTCCACCACAACACTTTTTGTGTTAAGTATTTTCAAGATAGGGTCTTGAGAACTATTTGCCCGGGCTGGCTTCAAACCTATCCTCCTGATCTCTGCTTGCTGGGTGGCTAGAATTACAGGCATGAGCCACTGGCACCCAGCTTTAAAGAATTTTCATCATATTCTTTCATGATTACAAAACTAATACATGGTATATACTCACACACATACACAGAGAGAGAACATGATTTATTAGTGGGTCTGTCAAAGGGGACTACAGGGAGGCAGGAAAGGGAAAGAGAATGTTAGAGAGTGAAAAATACTGAAACATTGTGCCTTTGTATGAAGATAATATAACCCAATGCACTGTAGGCTGTTGAATAAAAGGGGAGCAGGGTGATAGAGAAAGAGTAAATAATGGAGGAGGGGTTGATCTGATTAAAGCACAATATATCTTAAAAACTAAAGGGAACCCCCCTTTAACTATCAATATACACTTTTAAAACAATAAAGAACAGGAAGGCAAGAAAGGTCATTTCTGGGGGTGGGTACCTGTGGGGGGGGGCATAAGGAAAGGGTAAAGAAGAGCAAATATGGTGGATATATTTTGTATTCATGTATGAAAATAGAACAATGAAACCTGTTGAATTGTTCTAAGAAGGGAGGGAGAGGGGATGAGGGAGAGAGGGAATCTAATTAGTTATACTGTGAGCACATATGTAAATATCACAATGTATCCCCCCCCACAACTATTATATAGTAATTTTTAAAGTAATGCATAGTCACATTGTAGGACATTTAGAACACATATATAAGCAAAAACCTGTAATAAAATTCACCCAAGTCCCACTGCTCTGAGATAACCACTGTTGGGATTCTGTCCCTCCAGATGGTATTAGAAAATACATAGTGTTTGGATGTGCATTTTACATACAGTTCTGAAACCAGCTTTTTAACTGACTTGGTCACTGGTCAGTTAACAGCTAAATGCTAAGGTTTCCTTGCAACCTTTAGCCACCTTCCCCTCCCTGGATCACCTGGCATTGCCAATCATTTAATCCTTTTGGATTCTCTTCCCTGCTTGCCAGGTAGCATTCTTAATTGGTTCCACTCCTTCTCTGTCTCCACTCACTCTACATGTCCCCACTGTTTATAAAGCTTTAAGTGCCCTTTATATAGTCATATCAAGGGCTGAGATCTTGTCTTAATCATCCTTGTACCTCTACCCTCATCTACTAGACGGTTGATACATACATAACTAAATGTGTACTAAACACAATGTACCTGTGGCCTTCCTTCCTGATATACAATTCTATGGTGCAATGCATTGGCACTTTGCACTTGTGCTCATAGCTATGCCTATAGTGCAGACATCACCAGTGCTATAGCAAAATAACTCTTAGATACATCGTAAGCAACCTCCAAAGTACTAAAGGGATGATTTGTTATTTTCTTGTAGTTTTGGTTTTACTTTTGGTTTGAAACAGGGTCTTACTATGTAGCCCTTGGCTTGCAAGAGAACTCCCAAGCACTGGAGTTACAGGTATGCACCACCATGCCCTGGTAAAGGGATGATGTTTTCCTGGGCACGTTAAATGAATTCTTACTGAAGAGTTCTTTTCTGAAATTCGTTTTCCATCCTATACGTTGGGCCAAAATCCTTCTATCAATGAAATAAAATGGAAATAGAATAATTTCGATAGAAAAACAGCACTATTCTATTCAACAGAAAAACCTCTGGCTTTTATGTGCTTTGTGACCTAAGGCCTACACCACCTTCCTCATCAGTGAGATAAACACAACCTGATTTTAGAGGATTTCTGAACGTTTCCTATTCAGTATATTTTTCCTCTTGCCCATGACTGTTAATACTCTTCTCAGAGATCTACTTAGAAAAAATCCAAAAATAAATTAAATACCTATTCCCAAAAAGACTTTTTGAACTCTAGAGATTTATTTATAACTTAAGATTATAATTGAGACTTGCAATAGACAAATATCACTTAGTGAGATATTTTGAAAATTAGAGACATATATGAATCATATATGTCATATAATTTGAGATTATAATTGAGATTGTGTGAGACAGACAAATATACTTTATAAGATTTTTAGAATTTAGAGATTTCTATATAAATTATATATTTAAGATTACAATGGAGATTTAGATATGAATTTATGTATATAATGGAGTACAGTCTTCATCAATACAGCAATTCCTCAGTAATTTAGGAAAATAGGTCAGTTGAAAACGTCTATGTTGGGTAGTATATGAAATTGGTCTGCTTTAACAAAGGTCATTTATTTCAAATTCCTGTAAAAAATAAATTCAGTACAGAATTGAATCTAAAGGAACAAAAAAAATGTTAATGACCAGAACATTGTCTTAAGACCAAGACTTGACGGTCAGCTAGGTGAATCCTTTGCTAAGTGATAAGTCTCATCACTTGCAGATACACACAAACAATAATAACTGGTAGTACAGACCACTCTTAAACCAAAAACACATTCTCCAAGGACTAGAAAACACAAATATTATTTTTGGTCATTTACGAAGGTTGCACAAAACATGTCTGTTTAATGAATGTTGCACACAGCTGTGCCCTGAGAAATGATCCCCAAATCTTTCGGTTATTTCAGAATTTCTGGAATCTTCTGAAGTCTATTTCAGGTTTACACTCAGACCAGAAAATTATACAGAGTCTATCCACGGGTCTCAACCGGCTGTGCAGCACCCTTCTAAGTCACTTTAGCTAATTTCCTTGCCACCCGTGCTGTCTATGGGTAATTAAGAGGTTAACATAACAAAAGTGGAGTGTGGTGGGAACCTGTACAAAGGGTGACCTTTGAGCCTTCCACCTGTCCCTGCCCATTCTGGCCACACACCAGTTTTCTTTGTGAATCACACACAAAAAAAGAGTGCTTTGGGGCCTCAGCAAAGGTGACCAGCTGTCCTGAAATCCTAAAATTTCCCAACAGCAAGGAGATGGGAAACTTTAGCATGAATTGTTAATAAATATGAACTACACAAATTATGCCAGTATATAAACTAAAGACCTGTCAGAAACAATTCAGAAATGAGATTTCACCAGGATCATATTATATTCACACATTGAAACTTTCCTCTGTTTTTTCACAGTAAGAATCAAATACACACACACACACACACACACACATCTCACTCTTTTAGAATAAGCAATTACATTTGACCAAAAGATAACATTGATGAAAATGAGTTTGGGATCAATAAATGCATGATTAACTTTAGACAAAATTCAACTTCATTAGAAGCAGGAGTAGGAGGACAAAAACATGAAAGTGTTTTCCTGAAATAGCCTCTCTAACAATCACCAATAGAGGAAGAGCACATTTCCATTTATCCACTTCTGGATTCGGGCTCTGTAAGAACATATTTGGATAATTTATGCACATAAAGTATTTAATAGCAACAAATTCATATGCCTACTGATTTTCCTCCATGTGAAAGAAAAAAATGTAAAGGTCACCCAGATGATTTCCCTTTAGGTAGCAGAAGTAGACAGCTGCAGTTCAAACCCAAGTGCAGCCATTTACTAGCTGTGTGACCCTGGCAAGTTAATTAATTTCTCTGAGCCTCAGTTTCCTCATACAAAAATCGGTTTGATGAAAGAATGCAGCCCATGGCTTTTTATGAGAATCATATGAACCAATACACAAAATGCACTTAGACCCAAGTTAGACACATATAAAGAAAGATACTGTTTTGGTAGTATTTATATTATTTAAGCTTTGAAAGATACCAACAAATTATTAAGTAACTAACATGTAACTTCAATTTATCTCACAGGGGTAGAATTTCTATCAGTTCACCAAGCTTTCATGTGGCAGAAGTAAAAAAAAAGTGATTTTTAAAATATTAAGAAAAAATTGCCAGTCTTAAACTTTCAACTCAGGTTTTCTTTCTTGCTTGCTTGCTTGCTTCCTTCCTTCCTTCCTTCTTTCCTTTTCTTTCTTGCTTTCTTTCTTTCTCATTGCTTTTATGGTTCTGGGGATGGAACCCAGGGCTTCATGCATGTTAGGCAAGCACTATACCACTGAGCTAAGTTCCCAGTCCTCATTTATTTCATAAAGCCCTCTGTGGGAAAAAAATATACACATAGGTGTGATAAAAGACAGCTGCAAATTCTTTGCTACATTACTCATGGCGGGGAGTTTCTATATCCCCTCCTCCTTGAAGCTGAGAAAGCTCTGTGGCCATTTTGATGAATAGAATACAACAGAAGTGACATTGCACAAGTTTCCTAACCCAGGCACTAAAAGTCTGGCAGCTTCTACTTTCCAACTCTTGGGACATTGTCTCTGGAAATCCAGCTGTCATGGTATGAGAAGTCCAAGCCATACAGAGATATGGCCCAAGTGGTAAAGTGCCTGCCTAGTAAGTGCAAAGCCCTGAGTTCAAATCCCAGTACTACCAAACATAGAAGATGGAAGGAAGGGAGGGAGGGAGGGAGGAAGAGAGGAAGAAAGGAAGGAAGGAAGGAAGGAAGGAAGGAAGGAAGGAAGGAAGGAAGGAAGGAAGGAAGGAAGGAAGGAAAGGAAGGACCATGTGTAGGCACTTTCAGATGACAATTTCAGCTCAGCTTCCAGCTGACAGTCAGCATCAACTGTCAGCCATACTAACCCAGATGCCCAACATGTCAGTGAAGCAGTCATCTTGGAAGAAGATCATTACACCCCAGCCACCCCAGCTGATGTCACACAGATCCGCTATGAATTCCCCAGCCAAGCCCTTCCTGAACTACTGATCCACAAAATTTCGAGCAAAATAAAATGACTTTGTCAAGCCACTAAGTTTGACTTTGTTAATCAGTATGACATAACTAATAATCATTTTTCTGACATTGAATTGGATGATTGGAATCTTAATCAAGAGGAATTTTCTTCTTTCTTTCAGACTGCACTTGACCAGAGACCACATATGACAAAGAACATATTACAAGAAAAAAAAATGAAAACAATAAAGTTTTCTTTCCATTATTATCACCAGTGTGTGAAATATTATTTAGAAGGAAACTGTTTTGAGGGAGAGTGGGGTAAGGGCCCAGGATAGGATGGAATGAGTTTGTAAGGACCCAGCTATTATGGCTGCAGGACCAGCTAAAGTTGAATAGACCATGAGCTCTCCTAAGGGAACAAGGAGGAAAGAAGAAATATGGTGACTATGAAGGCCAATATGTCATCATGTCATCAGTGGATGACAGGTGAGGATACTCTCTCATGACCATTGAGAAAGAGAGAGAGAGAGAGAGAGAGAGAGAGAATGTATGCATCATTTTACTGTGAATTAATTAGGTTTCTGCCGCAATAATGCTGCCTAACAAACACCACAAAACTTCACAGGCCTACGATAAAACATTTATTCTTCTTACTCAGAGTTCTGAGGATCATATGGAGTACCTTGGGCTGCAGTGGAGTCTGGGTCTGTACCACACTTCTCATTCTCTTTGGACCAGTGACTACTGGAAATATGCTCTTCTACTGGCAAAAGTTCCAAAGGAACATTTAAAGGGCATCAGGGTATCTTATTGTTATCATTCCAAAGAACCAATCTCAAAGAGTGAGAGAAATGTGCACCATCTACTCTAGTAGGAGAAACTGCAAAGATGCAGGACAAAGGACACCATTATATGTTTTATTTCAGGAAAGGAAGGAACTTTTAACCCATGAAAAGTTTCACAAATTTTCTAAATGCCCCAGAAGTGGCCCTGGAGCCACTAATCACCATAAAGTCACAAGGTTATTAATGCATTACTGGACTTAAATGCTTTGATTATATTATCCTACCATAAAATCCACTATAAACACTTTTTCCTACACTCTGTTCCTGCAGTAACTATAGCCATAATAATAACTAACTTTTGCATGGGATGTTACACTTTATAAAGCACTGGCACATATATTGCTTCATGTGTGATGATAACAACCCTACAAAGTGGATAAAGCAGATTCTTCCACCATCCACTTACAAATGAGTGGATACGAATGACTTGGCTCAGATCACACCAGATATGAGTGGCTCAGATCCAGGTCTTTAACTTCAGTGCCATGTTCCCTCTGCTTCCCTTGCCACTGATAATTCCCAACTACATTGCCCATTTCTGGGACAAGCAATGTGACCTAATGGAATTAGACTTATTCTTTTCTCCCCCTCCTCCCTAAATTGGTGACATGAGAACCTATCACTCGTTTATAAGCCTGCATAAAACCTAAGATAACAATGGTGCCAGTGGGAGGAATAGTTGAAATCTGGGATTCCTAGATGGTGTCTACACACAAAAGAGATTTGACTGTTTGAATGAGTTGACTGGTAACTAACCAATTACTAACCAGCTCAGTTAATATTTCAGCCTGATATGTAAGTAGTCACAGCCTGAAGTGACAGGTGCTGCATTTTACTTTTGTTCTACTGTTGACAAGACTTTTGTGCGATCCATAATCTCATTGGCACCTATTTACTGCACCTGTCTTGCAACTGTAATAATAATAATAATAATAATAGGCCAGGCATTCTGGCAAGTAAAAGCAGTAACGTGAGTTGTTTCAAGATAATGGTGTTCTTTGTTAAACTGGATCCGTATCAATAAAATACAAAGAGAATCACAAGAATATAATTTTCAGCATAAAGTTGCCCAGAGGAGCTTGCAAGGATTCCCCAGACTCTGTCACCTGGATTTCCATCCAGTACCCTAGGACACACTTGAGGGCTGTTTGAGAGAATCAGGTATCAGGGAAAGCTGCGTTTTCCCCTTCCCTGTATCTCTCCTCAACTGAACAACCATCAAGTCTGTCTCTGGCATGTTCAACAATTTAGCACTACCACTCCAATCTAACCTTGGAAGGCAGCATCCTGCATGGAAATTACTTGAGTTGGAAATTACTCTACAAGGACCAATCAAACACACTCTTCTACAGATCAGAAACAGTCACTTGCCTAAGGTCCCAAGTTCATGATAACAATGGTGCCAGTGGGAGGATTAGTTGAAATCTGGGATTCCTACATGGTGTCTACACACAAAAGAGGTCTGTGTGTAGGTTTTCTGTGTCTAATCTTCATCTTATATAAACAAGCTAATATGAATAGTAGATGATAGGATGGTACCAGTGACTCACACCTGTAATCCTAGCCACTCAAGAGTCAGAGATCAGGAGGATCAGGGTTCAAGGTCAGCCCAGGCAAAGAGCTCTCAAAACCCTACCTCAGAAAAGGGCTGGTGGAGAGGCTCAAGAGGTAGAGCACCCTGGGCATATATCCAAAGGAACGTAAGTCAGGATACGATAGAGACCCTTGCACACTGTTGTTTATTGCAGCACTGTTCACAATAGCCAAGCTATGGAAATAACCCAAATGGCCTACAACTGATGAGTGAATCAAAAAATGAGATATATATAGAGAGATATATATATGAAGTTTTACTCAGCCTTAAGGAAGAATGATACCATGTGATTTGAAGATAAATGGATGCAACTGAAGGACATCATGTTAAGTGAAGTAAGCCAGGTTCAGAAAGACAAAAGCTGCATATTTTCTCTCATATGTAGAAGATAGATCCAAAGATAAACATATGCACAAAAACAAATGTGATCACATAAAAACATATATGTACATGTTTGTAATAGTGGAACTACCCTATGGAACTTGGGGAAGGAAGGAAAGGAAAAGGGAATGCTAGAGAGTCAACAACATGGTAATACATAACTTCTGTGAAGGTGGAGGTTATAAGGATGTGTATTGAAAGCTGTTGAAAAATGACGGGGGTTAAGGGTCAAGGGACAGTAATGGAAAGGGTTGAATGGACCAAACTAAAGTATACTCACAGTGGGTATATATTGAGAAACCCCTTTGAACACTGACTTAAATTTTATAATGAAAGATAGGACTGTAAAATAGGTACAGGAGGAGATTAAGGTGAGGGAATATGGTTCATGGACTTAATATACAAAATAGAACAATGAAATCTTTTGCAATTGCTTTAAGTGGGGTGGGAGGGGGCTGAGGGGGAGAGATGGTGGGGGTGATCTAAACAATGTACAATGTAAGCCTATTCAAAATTGTTACAATGAATCCCCCCGAACAACAAATATATCCTAATTTTTTAAAATAGCAAAAAAAAAAAAGAGGTAGAGCACCTGCCTAGCAAGAATGAGGCCCTGTGTTTAAACCCAAGTACCACCAAAATATAGTGATAATAGATGATAGGAGTCAAGAATTTAATGACTGAAGCACTGTTCCAAGTGCTTTATGTGTGCTAGCCTATTCTATAAATGAAGAGATGGGAGTGCAGAAGCCATGCCCAAAGGCACACAACTGCTAAATGGTAGGGCTGGAACCTGAATTCATGTGGCCTGGCACCAGTACCCCATGCTTTCCTACCATTTCTACACTGCTCCAAAACATTACGGAATGCATCCTTATGACAGGTGTGGTTCTCGATGCCAAGGATACAGTGGAGAATAAGGCACAGACTCTGTCATGGAGCTTTCATTCTGGAGGAGGAGATAGACCACAAATATGTAAATATAGGAATATATTTATTCAAGTCTGTATCAAGTATTGTATTAATTTCCTAGGGCTGTCATAACAAAGGACTACAAAATAGGTGGTTGAAAACAAATTTATTGTCCCACAATTGTAGAGGCTAGAGGTTTAAAATCAAGGTGTCAGCAGGGTCATGTTCCCCCTGAGGCTCTGTGCAGAATCCATCCTTTTCTCTTCCTAGCTTTTGGTGGTGGCTGTCTATCCTTGGCTTATATCTGCATCACTCAAATGTCTGACTGTTGTCACATGGCATTGTCTTCCTTTTATAAGGATACCAGCCCCACTGGATTAGGGGTCACTCTAATAACCTCATCTTCATCTGGTTATATTAAGCTACTATTTCCAAATAAATTCACACTCCCAGCCATGAGAAATTATGTCTTCAACATATCTTTTAGGGAGGTGCGACTCAACCCATAAGTATCTCCTATATGCAGGCACTGTTCTAGGTGTTGTAGATACTGTAGAGAATAAAATAGATTAAAAATCCCTACTTTGTATTAATCTAACCATATGTTCTGGAGATAAACAAGAAGTAATAAACATGATAGAGAAATAAATTAATGCTACAGAATGTTAAAAGGGAATCAAGCCAGTGCAAATCACTGGCTATAACAAGAGCAGGTCTGGATTGATCAAGGAAAAGACCCCAGTGTCGTGAGGATAAGATGGGTGATGAGAGAGAGCAGCAGGAGCTACAAAGGTCACAATAGGCCAGATCATGGAGGCCTTATAGGCCACTTGCAAATATTCTGGCTTTCACTCAGAACAATGGAGAGCAACTTGATCTGACTTCTGTTTTAAAAGGAGGCCTTTGGGTGATGTGTTGAGCAAAGATCCCTGAGGGTGGAGCAAGTTCCAAGGCTACTACTGCCATCCTAATGACAGACAGTAGCTTAAAGCAGGGAGGGTAAGAGTGGAGAGTGAAGTAGGATGACAATGGCTCATGCCTGCAGTCTTAGCTACTTGGAAGGCTGAGATTGGGAATTGCAGTTTGAGGCCAGCCTGCACAAAATAGTTTGTGAGACCCCGTTTCACTGGAAGAAGCTGGGAGTGGTGGCATGTGCTTATCATACCAGCAACAGCAGGAAGTGTAAAATGGGTGGGCAAAAAAGTGAGATCCTATTTCCAAAATAACCAGATCAAAAGGGCTGGAGCCATGGCTCAAGCAGTAGAGCACCTGCCTAGCAACCGAAGACCTGAATTCAAACCCCAGTATCGCTACACACACACACACACACACACACACACAGAAAAAATTACTCCTCAGTCATTCTCAGCCTCTCTTTCTAAGATGACCCATGTTCATCCCTGAAAGTGCCTTTCTAGTTAATAAACTTTGCTATCACTGTCAATAAAAAAAAATCATTCTTCAAATTCATAAGCTAGAAGGTAGAATAGAGGTTTACCAGGGCCTGGGAAGAGGGGGCACTGAGAAGTTAGCGTTTAATGGGTAGAGTTTGAGTTTTACAAGATGGAATTTATGGAAATAAATGTTAGTAATGGTTGCACAACAGTGTAAAAGCACTTAAGCCAGGCATGGTGATACATCCTGTGACTTTAGCACTCAGGAGGCTGAAGCAGTAAGATCTCAAGTTTAAGGTTAGCCTGGACTACATAGCGAGATCCTGTCTCAAAACAAACAAAAAACCATGTGAATGCATTTAATGTGACTTAACCACACATTTAAAATGGTTAAAATGATCAATTTTGTGTTATGTACATTTGGGCACAATAAAAATATATTTTGGTGTGATGTTCTTTAAATAAAAAGATCATTCTGAGTGCTGGGAAGAGTATGAACTATAGAGCAAAGAAAGGAAGCAAGCAGACAGGTGGAAAACATTCCTGTTGATGAATTCTGGGCATTTATGCACAGAATTTCTCCCTCTTCATTATCATATTCTGATACAATTTTACAAAGGACTATCTGTCCTTTTCAGACGTTCAAATAAAAAATTTTAAATGTCAAAGTGCCAAAGACTTACTAAGTGAAGAAGCAGTTGTCTAATTTCTCCCTACAATTGATCAACATGAACAGTGTCAAATTCCTAAAACTCCAGAGAAAGCAAGCCCACAGCTGCCTTCAGGAGCCCACTCCAGGGTCTACAAGCCTTTGCCATGTGGAAACACATTCAGTGCATCTTAACTAAATCCCTCTGATTACACTCAAAGTCCATGTCCTCTTATTCCAGTCTCCTTGAGTTGAAGGACAGCTGGTTTCCATCCTCTGCAAAATAAGGCACTCTATACTTGGAGATTTCTGTTAAGTCCTCTTCTTCAGGCTAAACAGTCTCAATTAATTTACGCTTTTCTTCTATAAAATATCTCTCTAAATGCTCCACACTCTTGTTTAAATTGTTCAGAACTGGACACAATCATCTCTGAAGAATAGGCAGAACAAAAGTATATAAGATTACAGTAAAGAAAACATAATTAGAAAGAATTATGGTGAGCCAGCTTGAACATCAAATTTTTACAGTTTCATTAACACTATTAACAACTATTTTTGAAGCTACCACCTTTTTAAGTTAATTAACAATACATAACAGTTATAAATTTCAGATGATCATAGATAATTGCACTAAACAATTCACCAAATACTGTTTATCTTCCAGAACCAACAAAATATGGGGAAAACAGAGCAAATGATAAATGCTACTAACTTCACCTGTGTTAACAATGGTTAAATACTCCAATTCAGTGACAACCAAAGAAAAACTCACCTTTACAACAATGATCAAATTACAAAGGGCAATGGCAATTAGCCGAGTTTCTAAATTTGAGCAGATTCATATGACAGAGAATGTATACTGCCACACCAAAGATTCTTTGTAAAGCACACAAGTCACAATGGCATTGAAATTTAGATGTGTTCTTGGCCATCTTACGGAAGAAAATCCATTGGGCTCAATATTGGTTGATTTTCTGAACTTTTGCCAGTCTTTTTCTCATTTGTTTTTCTGCACTGGACCACGTATATGTGTTAATAGAGCAGCAGTTCTCAAACTTACTGGTTTCAGAACCCCTTGCACACTTAAACATTACTGAGAGCCCCAAAGAGCTTTTATTTGTATGGGCATAGCTTTCAATATTTACCATATTATAAATGCAAACTGAAAACTTAAGTATTTTCTTTTAACTCACTTAACTATTGAGGGGGTATGGAGTTTGAACACAGGGCTTCATGCTTGCTAGGCAGGTGCTCTACCACTTGAGCCACACCCCAGCGCTTCTAAAGATAATAATAAACCCATTACTTGTTGTTATAAATAAAATGTTGAATAAAATAGCTATATTTTACAAAACAAAAAATAGTGATAACAGTGGCATTGTTTTATATTTTTTGCAAATCTCTTTAATGCTTGGTTTAATAGAAGACAGCTGCTTCAAATATCGGCTTCTGCATTCAGTCTGTTGCAACATCACATATCATGTACTTCTGCAAACCTACACTATATACTTAAAAAAAGAGAATTTATGAAGCAAATAGTTCCTCACTATTAGTATGAAAATAGTTTTTGCCTTGTATATCCTCAAAATGGTCTTGTGAAACCCTTGGGTCCCTAGACAACACTTTGAGAACCATCGTTAGCAGAGGTTGTGGAGACTGAAATTATTTCCAGGAAATTGAAATTAGTAAGGACAAAGCCTATAGACTCTGGAATCATGCAGCTCAAATGGAAAGTAAACTATACCTCTTCACAAAATATCTTGGGCTTCAAACCATGGTAATCATATAAGATCCAGAGGCAATAAATCTTAGCAAGATGGCCCCAGGATCATCAAGTATTATTTAAGCATCACCTTCATTTCACCTTAAGAGTTAGCTTTCACTGGATTCAGAGAAAGCATTCTTGTCCCTTTAGGCATATCACCTGACTTTCAGACTCCCTTCAGCTTATTATATTCTTGTACTTTTCCTCTCCTTCATTGTTTCCAGAAATCTGAACACAAATGACCACAAGGTATCATACATGACAAAGAAGGCTTTAATTTAGGAAGATAATTTAGAGGTTTTTACTCAGTCCTAGGGAAATTCACATAACTTGATCTTTTCTGGACCTGAAACCAAAATCCTGTCTTCCTCGAGAAGGCTACAATTGTTAATCAAAATATCTGCCCTAATGTATACAATAAAGCATGCCACTCTTCCACAGTCCAAAGATAAGAATAATTGTTTTAAAACCCAATGTTTACTTGAGGATTTGTTTGAGAAAATAGAGAAACATGCATATGAGTCCTTATGTTATCTTTTTCTTTTGCCGTTTCATATTAATCTACTAAGGAGAACTGTATGTGTTAGAAGTGGGCTGGATATTAATTTCTAGAAAGATAAAAGAAAAATGTCAGTAATCCCACTTCTAACTCAGAAAAGAAGGCAGTTATTTAGTATTCAGAAAATATTTTATTTATCCATTGCTGACTGTGTACAAAAAAATGTCAAATAAGAAATAGCTTAATTGGCCCAATCCAGGCACTAAGTCTCTATGAACAAAGCCATATTCTTGCTGGGGGATGGCAGAGCAATTTCCACAAAATTAAACTGGTATATATGCTTATATATGTGTCTTTCACCCACTGTAACTGGAAGGAGAATACTGGTTAGCTCTATCTTGTAGTGGAGCATGGATTATAACCAAATGTGGCTTATAAATACAAAAGCAACAAATTTTTTTTAATAAAAGGAACCCTAGTGCTTCGCCTTTGGATAAGATATCACTGGGGACTCTTTTTTTACATTCAGTAAAATACTCAAATAGCAAGTGTCAAGGTATTGTATATCTACCCAGTTGGTAAAATAAGTCACTTAATTTGGCAGGTAAGTATTAAGTAATCATGCTGTCAGAATCGGGTGAGTATCAAAGGGAGAAAGACAAAGACTGAACAAAAGAGGAAAAATAAAATAAGTAGCAGATTATCAAATAAGTAAATAAAAATGAGAACTTCTCAATGCTCTATTGTATCCCTCATAAACCAGTTCAACCCTGCAGACTTTTCTTCTGCTAGGAAGTCAGGATGTGGGTGTGAGAAAAAAAAATGGCCTGACTGCTTGAGAACTGTGCTATGGGAGAGGTGGTTTTGAAGGTTTCAGAGAAGAAAAGCCTGATCCCTTTAAGAATTAAAAGCTGGTCTCTGGCAAGCACGGAGTTGCAGAATGGCAAAGAAGCCTGGTTCTCCATACATTAGCTTTTCCCCTGAAGGAGGGAGCTGAATTAGAAGCATAGCTGCCAGGAAAAGCCTGAATAGAGACCATTTAAACAGATTTTTATTCAGGCCCAGGGAAACTCACATAACTTGGTCTTTTCTCACTTCTCAAAACAGAAAATGTATGTGTAAGTGCATTGAAAGCTCCCCCACTCCTGGAGGCAAGGATGAAGCCTTATTTATCTATGAAACACCAACATTTTGCACAGGGCTGGGCACATAATAGGCCCTCAATACATGTTTGTGTTAACAAAAGACAAGATAATGTCTCTAGACACTATCCACTTTCAGTTGTTTCCCTTTCTTCTGCAAAAAATAAATGGTGATTTTAGGCTTTTTCTGAGATTAAAGCCAAGTTCCTTTTCATTAAAAAAAAAAGAGAGAGACTAGAGAGTCAGAATAAAATTATATAGTAGAACTGGATGCTGAGATTACTATATGGCAGGTCCTTTATTTGATTGATAAGGAAACTGGAGTCCAAAGAAGTTAACAGATTTGCATAAGGTGACCTACTACTAATGGCAGAGTAGAGAATAAATCAGACCTCCTATCTTCCCATGTAGCATCAAGTAGAACTGAGGTATCAACTGGGACCCATGGATGGGCTTCAAGACATCCAGTACCCCCAAGTTTATGGAAAAACCTATGTGCATCGTATCTGTGGGAGAGAGGGTCCAAAGTTATCACTTTATTTTTTATATTTTTAATTTATTTATTTTGTAATGCTGGGGATTGAACTCAGGGCCTCCAGAATGCTAAGGAAATATTCTACCACCAAGTTAAACCTCCAGCTCTGTCACTTGGTTTTCAAAGAGGTGCGTGAGGTTCAAGACTATTAACAACCAGAGTCTCTGAGCTGGGCGCCAGTGGCTCACACTTGTAATCCTAGCTACTTAAGGAGGCTGAGATCAGAAGGATCGCAGTTCAGAGCCATCCGAGGAAAATAGTTCATGAGATCCCCATCTTCAAAAAAAGAGAAAAAGGCAAAATACAGAGACAGACATATTCACTTCTTGTAGGATTTTGTTCTCTCCAGGATCTCAGCCATTTGAATGATGTCCATCCACATTGAGGGCAGTTCTCTACTTAGTGCACTCAGACTCACACACTATTCTTCTCTGGAAACACTCTCACAGACACACCCCAAAATAGTGCTTTACCAAATTTCTAGATATTCCTTAATCTAGTCAAGTTGACCTCTAAAGTGAACCATCACAGTAACTAAGCTATAAACCAGAATACAAATGTGTTCTCTCGTGGGGCGCTGGTGGCTCATGCCTGTAATCATAGTTATTCAGGAGGCAACAATCAGGAGGCTCGTGGTTCAAAGTCAGCCTCAGGCAAATAGTTCATGAGACCCTTTCTCAAAAATACCCATCACAAAAAAGGACTGGCAGAGTAGCTCAAGCAGTAGAGCACCTGCCTAGCATGCATGAGGCCCTGAGTTCAAACTCCAGTGCTGCCAAAAATCATGTGTTCTCTCATGGTGTATTGAATGCAGATGCCCAAGGCTGCAGCATTAGTCCACCCCAAGGCCTCTCTCAATTCTCCCTGCCCAGCCCTCCCCCTAGGCCAATAATGTGATATTCTAAAACCTACAATACACAGAACTATGATGAGGCAAAATGTCAAGTATTTTGAAAAGTCCTTTAGGCTGAAGGGAGGACAGGGAAGGCATCATGGTCCTGTGATTAAGAGCACAGGCTTTGGAGTTAGACAGACCTGAGCCTCATCCCAGATCTGAAATTGACCAATTCAAGCAAGTCACTCAAACTCTCTCACCCTAAGTTTTCACAACCATAAAACAGAAGCTATAATATCATCATCTGTTGTATAGCATTATTGTGAAAATTAAATAAGACAAAGAAGGTAAAACACCCAACATTGTCCCTGGAACATATTAAGTGTTCATTTCATGGAAGGTTTTTGTTTGGTTTTTTTTTTAGGGGAGAGCATGAACACAGTCCCCCACTACCACAAATTATGCAGTCGAGTTTCCAACATTTGGGGAAATCGCAGGGGTCAGACATCCGGAGTGCAATGGATAAGCCTTGCCCCGGGAAAACCACCTTCGTGATCATGGTATGTCCCCTGCCAGGTAAGTATTCATGGAAGTTATTTTAAGAGTAAGACTATAGACTCAATTCCAGCAGAAAATCCAGTGTGATCCCATCATTTCCTTTGCCCCAAACAATGGTCTCCAGTCACACTCTGTGGATTTTCAAGGACAACTGGCACATAATATTTTTTCTCAGGTTCTAAAAACATGCCTGCATGTGTGCGTGTGCACACACACACACACACACACACACACACACACTAATACAACCATTATGAAGATCGATCTGGCAGAATTTAATGAGAGTATTCATTACCTTATGATCCAACAATCTTACTTCTGGAAATATACCCAGGATATAGCCTACAAATGGCTCAAAAGGGGACACTGATATGGAGTGCTGTTTGTGGCAAAGAAACTTGGAGCAACGTAAGTGTCTATCCCAATGTGATAATGGAAAAGTACAATGTAACAGATGCACACTGTAGCATGACATGGAGCAGTTCAAAGCAACAAAGTAGCTGGATACAACCAGCATGTGGACAGATATTAAGGACATTGTCCTAAGTATAAAAAGGATTAAGGAATACATTGGATTCTTTAGAAAAACCATGAATGTAAATGCTTTTTGAGTGGTGCTACAGAATCAAACCCAAGGCCTCACTCATGCTAGGCAAGCATTCTACCACTGAGCTACAGTCCCAACCCCATTAATGTAAATTTTTAAAATATGTCCATGAAATATCCTTGCAGATTCTACAAGAATACATATAAGTTTTAATATGCATATTAGACATTAGAATCATTGTCAGTGGTGGAAAGAGAAAAAATGAGGAGTAAGTGGTGATAAAAGGGAAGGAAGGAATGAAAGAAGCAAAGAAGGAAAGGAAAAATACAGGGAAGGAGGGAGGGAAAGAAGGGAAGGAGAATCTTGTGTGTTTCAGTGAGGACAGTGTGTTTTATATTACAGAATGTAACTCAACCTTCTAATGAAATAAATAAATAAACAAACAAACATCACCACCAGATGGTTGTTGATAACATTTGCTTGGTACAATAAATTAAGAGGCAATTTCAAAACTTCAGTGATCAAGAACTATTAAAACACATTCTCTTTTCAAATAACTGGACTACTCTGTTATTCACATTGCCCATTTGACTAAATGCCCTTTCCTCTTTTGTTGTAAACATTTCAACTTAGAGGAACAGAAAAGGAACCTAGAAAGCAAAGAGGAATGAAGGGGGTTGCTAATTTTAATATTAACCTATTAATCCTCACCGAACTGAAGTCAAACAGTGAGAAAGACAATGTGTACCATGGTGCATATTTTAATACAAAGCAGGCCAATTACCAATATTTGAATACTTGTATCATTATTTATTCATCATGGACATACAAAAAATTCAGTAAAATACTCAAATAGCAAGTGTCAAGGTATTGTATATCCACCCAGTTGGTAAAATAAGTCAGTTAATTTGGCAGGTAAGTATTAAGTAATCATGCTGTCAAACTCGGGTGAGTATCTAAGGGAGAAAGACAAAAACTGAACAAAGGAAGGAGGAAATTATAGAAAAGAAATGAGAAGGGGCCAAAAATAGGCATAAGGAGAAAATAAATACAGTGTGATGTGTTCAACAGTAGGGATGAATGTCTTGATTCCATCACAGACAGATTATTCTAGAAATAAGGACAGACATTTCAGAATAATGCCAATGGAGCTGAGGGTTTTTTGTCCACCAGATGGAGGTTGTTTCTAAAGGTGAATTATGGATTAAAATGGTGTTTCAATGTCAGCTTTTTGCATCTTACATTTCATTGTGTGAGTTCCCCTACAACATTCTGGGCAGCATACATAACACACTGAAATACAGACATTAATCTGTGCTTTTATCTCCTAACTGCCTAGACTAGGGGTTGGCAAACTTTTTCTATAAAGGAGTCACATAGTAAATACTTTTGACTTTATAGGCCAATAATGATACCATGGTTCATAAGAAGTTCCTTCTCTATTTGACTAGCCATTATTGTCTCAACTCATGTTTTCCTCTTATGACTGTATTATGTCCTTTGTTTTTATAAAAGGAAGGAGATCAGTGTCAGTTACAGCTGAAAACTGGATTTAGATTATAGCAAATACCCTCTATTCTTGGTATTTCCATTCTGACAATGCTAATTCTTTCTCGGTCTTCAGCCTGCTGGTTCTTCATTTCACAGACTTTCACTCTTATTACTTCACTTAAAGATACCCTGTTATGAGAGTAAGTCTTTGTTTTTTTAAGAGGCCAGTTCCCAGGGAAACAGAGGGGAAAGGAAGTACATTCTAAGAAGTTTCTATACGGCCTCAAATCCTCTCTTTCTCTTTCCTCCTATAACCAATTCATTAGCAAATCCTGTTGTTTACATATTCCAGATATAACCAGAATTTAATATCTCATCTATCAATTTCAAGCAAGCTGTTGCAAACCACCATCATTTCTTGCCTGGACAACTAGAAATAAACTCCAAATGGGTTCCAACTTCAGCCCTTGCCCCCCCCCCCACACCAAGACACACACTTTATGCTCCATCTATTCTTCATTTTTTGTGTTTTATTCTGAAATAATTTTAGACTTACAGTAAAGTTGCAAAAAGAGGACAGAGTTTACCATATGCCTTCACCCAGCTTCCTCTAATGTTAATATCCTAGTTCATTTATCAAAGTTCCATAGTTCATTTATCAAAACTAAGAGATATACAGATAGTCCCCAATTTGTGGTTTTTCAATCCCACAGCAGTGCAAAAGCAATATAACCTTCACTTGAAACCATACTTCAAATGTTGAAGTTTGACCTTTTCTTGGGCTAGCAATAAACAATAGACATTCTTTCTACATCCTGGGTAGCATCAGTAAGCTCCCAGTCACATAATCGTGAAGGGAAAAAACTGATTCTCCACAGTATACTGTGTTGCTAAGCTAGGATGTGCAGTTGGCATTTTAAATGCATTTTCAACTTACAATATTTTCTTTTTTTTTTTTTTTTTTTTTTACAGGTTTTTAAAATAACCTTTATTAAGTTAACATGTGCATTACAGGAAACAAACACATGAAGCAAAGAACAAAATCATCCATAGCCACAAGCAGTACAGTTGGACTGTCCTAAATCCTGTGTACACATAACGATCCATTTTAGGTAACTGAGATCGTATGGTCTGTATCATGCTTTTCCACACACTGTGAATACTCACCAACTCAATCCCAAAACTACATGAATATTTTGATAGCCAAGAATACACTACACCAACTCAATCTGTTAGGAAAAAATTATAATCCTGCCTTCCTTGGGGACAAAAATTTCACTGAAGACAGAAATGGCAACAGGCCTCTCTCTAGACAGAATTATCAACTTACAATATTTTCAATGTACAATGGGTTTATCAAGATGTAACCACATTGATAAAAATCAAAGCTCTAAAAAAACAGATGTAACCATATATCAAACCCAGGGCCTCACAGCCAGTACTTCACATATGCTGGGCAAGTGCTCTACCACTGAGCTACATCCCTAGCTCACATTATATTCTCCAAATACAAACATAGGCAATGGGTACCAAAGGCATTGTCAACTGAAATATTATTAAACCAAGTTCAGTACAATATCTTTTAGTGTTGCTATTTTGTGAAAATATTCGATGCATTCAGTAGACCATATTAAAATAAAAATAAATATTTTTTGTTAACACAAAAAATAAGAAGAAGAAGAAGAGGTGATGGCAGAGGAGGGCAGGAATGGTGGCTCACAGCTATAACCCCAGCTAGATGGGAGGTGGAAATATGAGGATCGTGGTTTGAGGCCAGCCTGGACAAAAAGTACAACACCCTATCTGAAAAACATGCCAAAGCATAAAAGGGCTGGAGGTATCGCTAAAGTGGTACAGTGCCTGCCTAGCAAGCATGAGACCCTGAGTTCAAACTCTAGCACCGCATACACACACACACACACACACACACACACACACACAAAGGTGTAACACCATTAGGAGTTAGGGAGTATCTGAGCATTATTACAATACTATTAACTCAATTACAAACTATTTGGATTTCACCAGTTTCTCCACAAATGTCCTGATTCAGGACACATTTCTAGTGCAGGATCTAATCCAGGATACCATGCTTCTTTTAGTCTTCATGTCTCCTTAGTCTCTGCCACTCTAACAATTCCTACTCTTTCCTGCCTTTCGTGTGCTTGAGGCTTTCAAAGTGTACTAATCAGGGATTTTGTCAAAGGTCTCTCAACTTGGGTTTTTCTGATGCTCCCCATATGTCTTCTGGGGAAATGCTTTAGCATCATGCAAATATCCTGTTTCTCACCATGCTCTATACAGTGACTTTAGCATCCGTTGATGATCCTTACCTATAGGAATTATTGCTATGATGTTTGTCCAGTGTTGATTGCCAATGTCCTTCATTCCTTCCATATTTATTAAGTGGTATTATACTGTAAGGAGAAGTCATCCATTCTCTCCCAATAGTTAACTAATATCACTACAGATTTGTGGATACTGATTTTATTCTATGGATTGCAATTTGTTGCTATCACTATTTATTCTGTTGCTCAATGTGTCACAGATTTGGCCCATTTGAAACTCCTTCAAAATGGATCTTGTGTTCTTTCCATGTGCCCCTATTATCTTATGAGTATTTCATTATTTTCTGAGACCATAACATGCTCCAAGCTAATCTTCTATTTCCTTTCTCTGGCTCTGGAATCAACCATATCTCCGAAGAACTGATTCTTTTCATTGAATGATAATATATAGACATAGACATGTTCATTGTTCCTATAATGTCATTGGTTCTGGGCTCTATAAAGCACAGAGCTAAGTAATATATGTATGTATACTATCACGTGCATATATATATATATATATATATATATATATATACATATATATACATATATCTCCCCGCCTATAATTATTTCTGTACCTATCCATCTTTATCTATATTAAGAAACACAAATTCATAGTTACCCTCAATTCCAATCCAATCCCATAGGGTTCATTTTAAACTTCTCTCTTTCCTTGTATTGTAACACTGACAAGAAGAAACCTAGATCTCATTATCAGCAATATGTTTTCTTACTTGCTCAAATCCAGCGTACACATGAAGTATTTTCAAATTGTTGACACATGTCCTCTGAGAAGCAAATTTGCTAACTGGAGTACAATATTTTGTATAGTCTTTTTTTTCTTTAGCCTTACAATATACAGTCAAAATAAATGTTTTCCAAAGTTGCTTGCTTACTTCTTATCTTCCCCATCCCTACAATGTGGTTACGTCATTCATTTGCAACACAGTACATTCCTTTGTTACTACTATTTGTGTTCTGTTTTGGGTTCCCCTCACATCTCAATTTATTTTATTTATGTACTTTGTGGGAGGGAGTTATATGTAACATTACCATGGTTCTAAGCATCAGAGCTATATTTACAGAAATGTAACTTCCATTTCTGAGTGGTTCTTTAAAAGTATAAATGAAATCATGTCACATTTCTGATTTGAATCCCCTCAGTAGCTTCCCATATCACTCAGAATAAAAAGGCTAGGTCCCTCCTATATCATACAGGTGCCACATGGTCCACCCCCTGCAACACACACACACACACACACACACACACACACACACACACACACCCCACACCTTTCCAAGGTCTTCTCACATTCCTCTTCCCTCTTTCCTAGCCACTCCAGTTCTCCTGCCTTCCTGGCATTGTTTGAACCACTCTGCCTCCAGGCCCTTGCTCTTGCTATCCCCTATACTGGAAACACTCTTCCCAACAATATCTACATGGATCTATATCTTCTTCATCTTTAAACTCTCAGTTCAAATTTTACTTTAACAAACAGATCTTCTCGATCATATAGAAAATAGCACCACCATCCTCCTCTCATTGTCTTATTTACTCTAGTTTTTATCATAACACTTAGCATGACAATGTGAGCCTCACAACATCAGAAACTTTATTTTATTGCCAACCTGCACATAGTAACTTGAAACATGAGTTCTCATTAAATATTTTGTTGTATGAATGAGTAAACACTTTATCTCCCAAAAGTCTACAATAGATTACTTTTTCTTTGCTAGGGATCAAAGCTAAGGCCCAGATATGTTTCCTGTGTATCTTCCAACACAGCCTAAACTCTCTCTAGCTATTCATTGAGCATGCCGAGTATATTCCCACACTTTTACCTGAAAAACAGACAAGGATGAGGAATAAGTCTCTCTCTCTCTCTCTCTCTCACACACACACACACACACACACACACACACACAGCCCTTTACATCCAACTCCTCATTTTTCAATCAGGGTTCTGAGTACACTAAATACAAACAATCATAATAAGATGAACTTTAAAAAAGAAAAGATGCCATATGTGGTGGTTCACACTTATAATCTCAGCACTCGGGATGCTGAGGCAGGAGGATCATGGCTTGGTTAGTGTAGGCTACATAGTGACTTCCAAGTCAACCTGAGCTGCATAGAGACCCTGTCTCAAAAAAAAATGTCAGCAAGATAGTAGAATAAGAGTTCATGACTTTCCCTCCTCCCATGAGCACCAGAAATAAACACCTATGCATGAATCAATTCCCTCTGAGAGAAAACCAGAAAACGAGCTAAGAGACTCATACACCAGGCAACTGAGGAAAATACCCACATAAAAACAGGTAGGAAATTTGGTTAGGTTCTGTGGCTCACACTTGTGATTGTGAGGCAGAGATTGGGAAGATTGTGATTCTAGGTCAACACAGGCAAAAAAGTTTTCAAGATCTCATCTCAACAGAAAAGGTTGGGTATGATGGTGCATACCTATCATCCCAGCTACAGTGGTAAATGTAAAATAAGAGGATCCATTCTAGGCCATCCTGGGAAAAAAGCAAGACCCCATCTCAAAATAACCAGAGCAAAAAGTTCTGGGAGTATGGCTCAAGTGGTAGAGCACCTGTCTAGCAAGCACCAGGCCCTGAGTTCAAACCCCAGTACGGCCAAAAAAAAAAAAAGAGAGAAAGAGAGAGGAAAAAAAAGGTAGGAAAAGTTGAGACATTCATGCACAAATGCCACTCCAGGCACAGTACCTTCAAACTGGGAAAGGATCCCCAACTCCCACCTTCTCCCTGAGGAGTGAGGATTTGGATCACATACAGCACCTCAATTTTTATGATTCTTCCTGGAGACTTTGGCTCTTAAGTCAAACCCTGGGAGAGGAAGGGACTTGGCTTCCAGCTTCCCTGGACCACAGAGGATAAAGAGATAGTTTTAACTGGGCATACAAGCTCTTATAACATTTGTAGTCTGAAGAATTGGTCCCGCGAGAAAGGACTAAAACCCCCAGCTTCCATTTTCTCCCAAGAAGAGGTTTGTCTGCATACTTTTCCAGCTGCTTCCAGAGGCACAGGCTTCTGGCCAGCCTACATCTGGAAGCCACCGGGGCAAAAGCACACTGTATCTCCAGGAGACTAAAGGGAGTGTGGGTACTTCCTGTGCTTTCTCCTCTAGCTCACTCCAGCAATAAAGCCAGGTCTGGACTGGAGATATGACTCAAGCCATAAAATGCCTGTTTTGCCATCACAAAACCCTGAGTTCAAACCCCAGTCTTACCAAAAAATAAAAGCCAGTTCTGAAGACTGTCCCTGGAAGGAGTTGGGCACTCAAGTGTCACAACTTCTGTTAAATTCCACCAAGAGACTGAGCCATAAAGCACTTAGCTCTAGGAGTTCACAGGACTCTATATTTCCAAGTGTCCTTAGACCACAAAGAACAAAAAGGTATTTTTATTTATCTTGTGTGTGTGCTGGGGATGAAACCCTTGTGCATTCTAAGCCACTGCTCTACAAGTGAGTTGCATCCGCAGCCTCCAAAATGTGGTTTTTAAACAGGTACACTTCCTGCCAGGCACCAGTGGCTCACACCTGTAATCCTAGCTACTTGGGAAGCTAAGATTGGGAGGATGACGTTTTGAGATCAGCCTGGATAAACAGTTCACAAGACAAGACCCCACCTCCAAAAATAACCAGAGTAAAAATGGACTGGAGGTGTGGCTCAAGCAGTACAGTGCCTGCTTTGCAAGTGCAAAGCGTAGTCCGACCAAAAAAAAACCAAAACACATAGTGCACTTCCAACAGTTACCCTACCCCTGGGTTCAGAGCGTACAATCAGAATGAGAACCCAGATAATTATTTGTCATGGATCCTCTCCTCAGCTTAGTGCGAAAGAAGTGGAAGACAAACTCCAACTCACAGCTTCTTCCTGAGGATAGAAGGAACTGAAACACATGTTGAATACCCAACTTTTCCAGCTGCATCTTGAGAGAACTATCTCAGGGCGTGGTGGGGGGGGGCACTAAGAAAAAAGACAGCAAATTGGACAAGCACGAAAACTTTAGAGACACCTAGAATCTCTGGCAGGGTTGATTGGTAGGCTCATCTTCTACATGAGGTCATTCTGACAAGACTAAGGAGACGTGGTTGTCTTTTCTAGTGCATAGAAACCAACACACAGAACAAAGGAAAAAATGAAAAAGCAGAGAAATATAAATAAACCTCCAGAAACTGACCCTAATGACATGGAAATATGTGACTTACCTGACAGTGAATTGAAAAGAATGTTCCATTGACAAATAAATGGATAAAGAAAATATGACATATACATAATGAAATATTATTTATCCATAAAGAATGGAATCTTCTCACTTGTAACAATATGGATGGAGCTGGAGGACATTATGTTAAGTGAAATAAGCCAGACACAGAAAGACAAATACCATATGGTTGCACTCATTTGTGAAAGCTATAAAAACCACTTTCACAAAAGAAGAGTGTAGAATAGTAGTCACCAGAGATGGAAAGGGGCAGGGAAGGGAGAAGGGGAGAAATTAGATAATAGATACAGAAATACAGGAGGAATTAGTTCTGGTGTTGTATATAGCATAGTAGAGCAACTATAGTCTACAACAGTCCATGAGATATTTCAAAATAACTAGAAGAGTCTGAAGTCACCAAAACATAGAAATAATAAATATTTGAGGAGAGAGAAATGCCAATTATCCTGATTTGATCATCATATGTTGTATTCATGTATCAAATTACTATATTATACAAAATAAATGTGCATGAATATTACATATCAAAAAAAAGAGGACCAGTAGAGGACCTGCCTAGCAAAAATAAAAATAGCTGGGCACCAGTGGCTCACACCTATAATCCTAGCTACTCAGGAGGCAGAGATCAGGAGGATCATGATTCAAAGCCAGCTCCAGACAAATAGTTCAAGAGACCCTATCTCAAAAAAACCCATCACAAAAAAAGGACTGGAGGAGTGAAAGCAAGCATGAGGCTCTGAGTTCAAACTCAGGTGCTGCTAAAAAAAAGATTAAAACGGGCTAGGGGCACGGTTCAAATGGTAGAGTGCCTGTCTAACAAGTATCAGCCCTGTGTTCAAACCCCAAAAATATATATGCAACCAGGCACAGTGGCTCATGCCTGCTATCCTAGATACTTGGGAGGAAGATATTGGGAGGAGCAAAGTTCAAGGCCAGTCCAAGCAAAAAGTTATCGAGACCATCTCAACCAATAAAGAGTGGGGCATGTTGGCATGTTCCTTTTACCCCAGCTACTCAGGAAGCACAAATAGGAGGATCATGGCTGGCCTGAGCATAAACAGAGACTGAAAATGACTAAAGCAAAAAGGGCTGGAGGGGTGGCTCAAGTGGTAGAGCAGCTGCCTAGCAAGCAAGTGGCCCTGAGTTCAAACTCCAGTACAGCCAAAAATAATGAAGAAGTCAGGCATGGCAGTACACATCTGTAACCCCAGCTACTCAGGAAGATCATGAGTTCAAGGCCAGACTGGGCAAAATTAGTGATATCCTATCTCTAAAACAAAATACAAAAGTGAGGGGGAGGCATGGCTGAAGTGATAGAGTAGGAGGCTCTGGAGTCAATCCCCAATATCACCCAGAATGGGAAGAGAAGGGAAGGAAGAGAGATGGAGGTGTGACTGAAGTATTACAGTGCCTACCTAGTAAATGGAAGGGCTTTAGTTCAAACCCCAGTACCACAAGAAAGAAAGAGAGAAGGGAAATTTTTACCCAACAGCAGAATTCACATTCTTTCAAGGATACATAGAACATTCTCCAGAATATATCACGTTAGGTCACAAAACAAGTCTTTAATAAATTTAAGATTAGCTGGGTATGGTGGCTTGTGCCTGTAATCCTAGGTACTCAGGAGGTAAAAATCAGAAGGATCAAAAAATAATCTGGGTGTGGCAGCACACATCTGTGATACCAGCTATGCAAGAGGCCATAGGTAGGAAGATTGAAGTCTGAAACCAACCCTGGGCAAAAAAAGGCAAGACTCCATCTGAAAAATAACTTAAAGCAAAAAGGGCTGGAGGCATGGCTCAAGGGGTACAGCACCTGTCTAGCAAATGAGAGACCTTGAGTTCAAACCCTATTACTGCCAAAAAAATATTTAAGATTAAATCATACCAAGTATCTTTTCTCTTAGGGATATCTGCACTTCCATGATTGTTACAGCGACACACACACACACACAGAAAGAGAGAGAGAGAAAGAAAGAAAGAAAGATTAGGATATTATGCAGCCTTAAAAAAAAATAAGGAAACTCTGGGCTCTGGTGGCTCATGCCTGTAATCCTAACTACATAGGAGGCTGAGATCAGGAGGACCCCGGTTCGAGGCCAGCCCAGGCAAATAGTTTTCGAGACCCCCATCTCTAAAACAACCTGAGCAAAATGGACTGGAGATGTGGTTCAAGTGGTAGAACACCTGCTTTGCAAGCTCAAAGTCCTAGGTTAAACCCCAGCCCACAAAAAAAAATAATAATAATTATACAAAAGCTTAATGTGCCCTGAGTGCCTCAAGAGAAGGCAGCACCTTGAAGACCCCTCACTTCTGCTGTGAGTTGTCCAGATGTGCCTTGCATTTGTTAGCTCCCTAACATAGTAACAATGTCAATATATCAGTAACAATAATTGCTGTCCTTTCTTGAACATCCACTTTCTCAGAAACCAGAGAAATGGCCTTATTTGATTCTTGCAACAGCCCTGTTAGGTGCTACAATGTTCCACATTTTACAAATGAAGACACTCAGGCTAAAGGAGGTCCTGGGGCTAGTGAATACTGGCATCAGTACTAGGACCAACCATCTACACCTTGTCCCTTACCTAAACCATGACTTTCTATCCATCAAATAGCTTTTTTAAAGCTCTATTAGATGAGATCGGGCGTGTTCAGGGTGGTATGGCCATAGACTTTAAAGCTCTATTAAATAGAAGAATCTATTCTTAACTTCAGAGGATCATAACTCAGAGGACCTGCAACCCCCTGAAATTAAATATATGAAGCATGTATATGTGTGCATTTCAGGGGGATGTCTTCTCTTTTATTAGTCTTAAAGGAGTCCTGGATTCCAAATAAGGCTAAATCCCTAATTAAAAGGAGGGCTACACTAGAAAGTACAACATCCCAGGTCAAATGGAGTGTTAACAGATCAAGGCAGGAAATGTCCTAATATATGTAATGCTGGCCGTTCATCTGTACCTGCCTCTAAAACTCTCTGCCTCCAGAAAGCCCATTTCTTTATCTACGCAACAGCATCACACAAAACACAGCTGAGTTTTCTAAGAAGGAAGTCAAACCAGCTTTGCAGCAGTCATGGGGCAAGCTGTGCAGTGCCTGGCCAGCAGAAAAGCCAGGAGGAACCCACAGAGTCTTGGTGCACGGTGACATGAAGGCCACCTGTTTGGAAACAGAAGTGTGAACAGACGGCTGCTGTAGGTCCCTTCCAGACTCATTTTTCTACCGACAGGAATTGGATTCTGACTCTGATCCAAATAGAAATTAGGTCATTTATTCCACTTCTGAAAACCTGGCAGGAATACCTTTCTTTAAATGCATTCATTAGGCAAACTGAGTATTTTCCAAATAGGAATTCCAGGGAGATTTCCAAGTCTCATGC
This sequence comes from Castor canadensis, assembly GCF_047511655.1. Lineage (NCBI taxonomy): Eukaryota > Metazoa > Chordata > Mammalia > Rodentia > Castoridae > Castor > Castor canadensis. Next base: position 120,763,728 of record NC_133405.1, read on the forward strand.
AAGCCTATGGCTTGAGCTTGGTTTTCATTCTCAATGCAGAATGATCCACTGGTCACCCGCAGTCACAGCTCTCTCCTGCCCACAATGTGGGAGGAACCTGAGTTCTAGTTGTAAAGGTAAAAATCACACTCCACTAATCCCAAGACCTTTCTCCATGGAGGCCTTCTATGGTAGCTTGGATTATTACTCCCAACTCCTATTCCCTTCCTGTAATAGGATTATAAATTCACAGAATTGCCATTTGATCATAATAGTTTGCAAAGTAAGCCTCTCCACCCAATTGACTTTAGGCCTAGCTTGTGACTTGTTTTAACCAATAGAATGTGGATCGAAGTGACACTGCATCTGCTATGAGCAGAGATTTTTAAGAGGCATGGCAAGCTTCCACTAGCAATTACTATGCTTCTATCACTCATGCAAAAAGCAAATCTCCAGAAACTGTTGTTCTTCAGCCTGAGTCCCATGGACACGGAGCAGCCTGGATCTAAGCCCAGCTGTGCTTAGCAGCAGACCCATGGACAAAAGACAAAGGAGTATTTCTGTTAGCTCCTAAAACACCAGGGCTATTTGTTACTTCAGTTGAAGCTGACTAATGCATTTCCCAAACCCAATGCATCAACAGGTTATTCTGGAACTTACAAACTACAAAGCCTTCATAAAGGTACAGAACACCTGTCCATCTCTTCTAATATACAAACAACCAACAGCCCTCATCAAAATACCCAATGCTATGTCAGTTCACTTTAAAATACCATTCTAACCCCCAGTATAATAATAATAAAAATAAATAATTTTTTTTAAATAAAATACCCTTCTATTTCATCTCTCTGTGTAACTGCAGAAGTATCTCTGGCAGTCATTTTGGAATGGTTAGCTTAAACTTTCCTCCTTTAAACCTCCATAGAAATGAAAGCTGACAATGGTTTTATTTCATAAAGCCTTTTGAATTACTCAATTGTTTGGGGTGGTTCAAAATCACCAACACTGAGGCTTATCAGTATTTTATTAACCTCCTTCTATACATGAGAAGTATTTATGGCCGTTGTACTCAGTCTTGAAATAAGTATACAGTGTAAGGATACTGTATGTTACCAATAGATCAAAGGAAGATAAAGAAATGAATAAAAAGCAAGAAATGATTGAAGCACCCATAAGAGTTGATTTGATGACACTGGGAATGGAGCAGAGGATACCAAGTCTTGATCATGACTTTTCAGAGCCTTCTTAAAAGTCTATCTGTTCATAATATTAAGCTGTTGTCATGTTTCTCAGTCTCTGAATTCCCCACCCCCTTTCCCATTTTTCTTTCTCTATTTCTTTAACACAAGATTGAATAATGTCGAGCTGCTTTCGCCCTAAGAAGTTGAGAATTGCTGGATTCTGTTTAGTTGCTGGTATAATTGGAAACAATTGAATTTGAATAGCAATTTGGTTTTCATATCTTTTATTTATTGACATTCTTCAAAATATAGAAGGGTAAAAACAGTTTTACATAATATAGAGGATGTCAAGAACAGAAAAAATGAGGACAAAGAAAAAATAGAAATTGAATAAAAATATGGGTTTAGTTCTATCAGAGAGTTTCAGTTTTTATATTCGTTTGTGACTAATGTACATTTCTCATCTGAAGTACTGTTAATCTATAAATATTATTGGTACAGGGCTTATCCATTTGATAAACAAACCTAGTTATTATGTAACCAATGCTCAGAAAAAGGAAAAGTGTTTACTTTGATTTCCACTTAAAATGTAAGGACAGCAAAGGAATAGCTATTTTGACTTGCAGAAGTCCCATATATAAGTGGTTGGGCATCAGTATATGTCAAACTTAGATTTTTTTTTCTGTCCCTAACTCATAGGTATGCTCAGTTTGTCATGAGTGTACCCTTCTGCATGTATATCATACTTCAATATCAGGGCTTTTCTAAATAAAACTGGAAAACAAACAAAAGACTAACACCTGGTGATTTTCTTCCATAGGGTTTGGTAGTAAATGAACTTGTAAACCAGCTATTCAGTGGTCAAAAACAAGGAGAGAATTACCCCCCCAACCCAGAAAGTTTAATAATCCCATATTTAGAACAACTCTTGCTGCACCATGCAGTCCTTTTTGTGTACCGAGAATGGAAACAGCAGTGTGTATTATCCAACGCACATGTGGTCTTTGTCAACTCTATGAGGTTTGGAAACCCTAAAGCAGCTCTTTCCTCCTGGGCACGATGTCCACAATCCTGGTTATTCTTGGTGGTTTAGGGATCAGGTTCTCAAGCCAAAGTGCAAGTGTTCAAGTCCCAGCTCCACTACTTCATAGCTATGCAACCTCAGACACGCATTTACCTCATCACACCTCAGCTTTGTCAATCTACAAAATGGGAACAGTGACAGTACCTACTTCAGGAAATTATTGCACAGAATTATGTGTCTGGCGCCTAGGACCTGAATACATGTTAGGTTATTATCATAACTTCTACGAAAATGGTTCAGTATGAGACATGAATCAGTGAAGGAAGAAAAAGCACTTAATTCTGTCTAAATTGCCTTTTCCATAAAAATAAACAATAAATGGCCAAAGTGTACATGGAAGATGCTTGTAAAATAATGCCACCAGAAAAAACAAGCTGAATTGGAGGGGTTGGATAGCAAGATAAATAGATAAACAGATATGTTATAAAATAAATATACTGAAGTATTCATTATAGCATCTAGGTGATGAGTCTGTGAGGGTTCATAGGATAATTTTTCTATTTTCCATATATAAATGTTGGAATAACATAAACTGACAAAAGTAAATGGCATAACTGCTTAAATTCTGTATAATTAAGGAGAGACCCTGTACTGAACAACTTCAAGTTAATTATAAACACCTAATTATGGATTTGTTCTTGTCTCTCCAGACTTTTCTGTTTCACTTTCTACTTTTAGGAAAACCTTTACTTTCACCATAAATTCTTCTGTCTTATTAGATGTTCCAATGAATGCTTCTTTCTCATTCTGTTTTCAAGCAGATTTGGTTCTTATACAAAGTTATAAGAACCACGAGGCCCACCCTGGCTTGTTTCACCCAAAGAAAATAAGAAAAGAAATGTGGAGGCCCTTCTCTTTTAACAGCCCAATAGATATGATCCAATTATCCTAGAGATCTAAGTTATTTATATTTTATCCATCCCTTAAATTAGGCAAATTCTAAGCCTATTTAATTGCAAGAATGCATTAATTCTCCATAGAGAAATGTGGTCTTCTTTGTTCAAAATTCTACTCATTGTCTGTTGTCCCTTTTTGTAAAGAGCATCTTGTTTGGCCCATTAGTGTCTGAACCGACAAAAGAGCGGGGGGGGGGGGGGGGGGGGGGGAGGGGCAGAGATCTCTGGCAGACACAGTTGGATTGTCTCCCCCATAGCCTTTCCCTACCGTCTTGTTTACCAGCTGGTAAGACTATCTCAAGGCCAAAAATGAACACGAAAACATGATGGAACCTGTGGAGGGTTGTACTTGATTTTCCATTTCTGCTAGTTAAAACAAAATCTTTGAAGGCTTAAAATGCATAGTAACACTTCTGTTCCCCAGAAAGCTACCCAATTTGTACCCTGCCCCTCACCAACTAGGGCTGTGGTTTCTGACTTCTAGAAGACTAAAGCTGGTCTGTGTTTGCTTGTTTGCCTACCTTTGGCTGATGTTCAGAGTCCCTGATGCCTTTCCCTGCCAGGTGTTCCTCCACTCATCCAGTAAGAGGTGGGATGAGAGAGTCCACATTGGAAAAATCCCAGAAACTGGAAGCAAAGATTAGCCCTTCACAATTCTATTTCCCAGGTCCTCTCCCCTAGGCACAGGAGACCCACAGGGTAGGACCCTAAGATCTGGGGAAAGAAGGCACTGAGAACCTACAGGTATACCCTTAGATCTCCATCCCCTCTCCTATGGGGGACTTCAAGTCACCATCCCTCTCACCAGCTTCTACTAGGGCCCAGGGCTTAGGCATCCTCTCCCCAGCCTCAACATTCTGGACATTATTCCCTTGTGGCCCCCGCTCCTCCTGGGTGCCTGGAAGATGGACTGACAGTAGCTGCTTTGTCGAATTTTGGTTGTGCTTTGATGCCATGAATGCTGCCTAGTATATGTCCTTAGAGGGGGCACATGATGAGAGGAGCCAGGTTCTCCTTGTCCTCCAGCTGTTCTGTCCTCTCTCCTTCTCCCCTGACTCCAGGCCTGAACCCCTCCTGTGCTGTAATAAATGTTTGTAAGTTAAAAAATATTTATTATAAAAAAAGAAAAAAATGCATAGTAATTTATGCCACTTTGTAGATGCTGTAGCAGTTGTAAAATATGTCCACAAATTTTTTGTCTTCCCTTAAAGAGGTAGGATTGAGGTGCAAGATTCAAAAAAGAGGCTAAGGAAGTAAGTTGAGTTTTGCCATCATCTATCACAAAAAATCTCCAAAGGATAAAAGGTTGGGAATGACTGGTAAGTAGTCAACTAGAACATACTGCCAGAAATATCTTTATAATAAATATAAAAATTAAATGAGCATTTTATTAGTATAAAGATAAGTAAAAACAGATTTATTTTGCTAATTATCTACTAGCTGGTCATTTTGAAGGCTAGAAATTTACCTACCCAGAAAACAATTTCTAATACAAATAATAAAATCATCCCTTATCTTTATTATCTATAATCCTTGACTCTTTTACTGTGACATGTTGACACCAATGCCTCTATTATTCTGTTTTGTCTTCATTTGTTTTAATTGGGCCACAACCTACATACAGTACAGACTGTACTCTAATTACAAGTATGCAACTCAATACTTTTTTGACATATGTATACACCTGGGTCACCACCACCAAGCCAAGATCTAAGATTTTTCCAGCACTAGAACGCTCTCTCATGACCTATCTCAGTCAATACTCACCCTCAAAGATAACTACTATTCTGACTTTTATCACTATCTACTAGTTTAGCCTGTTCTTTTTCTTTCTTCTTGAGACGGGTTCTCACCATGCAGCCCAGGCTAGCCTCAAACTTGTGATCCTTCCACACCAACCTCCCAAGTGCTGGGACTATGGTCCTGTGGCACCACACCCAGCAGTTTTGCCTGTTCTTGAACTTGGCAAAGATCATAGTGACTGAACTGTTTTTTTACTGGCCTTTTCTATAATGTCTATGAGGATCAGTAGTTTCATTGTTTGTTTTCTTGTTTGATTTTGTCTGCGTAATATTTCATTGCTTGCAGTAATTATAAATTACTTATCCATTCTCATAATAATGGGCACATTTATTGTGTCCAATTTGGGACTATGGTGCATAAGGCTGCGGTAAGCATTTTTGCAATGTGTCTTTTGGCAGACATTTCTTGTAGGTATATAGTTAGAAGTGGAATTTCTGGACTATAGGGTCCATGTAAATACTTCTAACCACTTTTCAAAGTGGCTATATTCCCCTATTTGTCTGCAGTTTCTAAGAGAAGGTATTAATAGACTCCCCCAGTGCTACCTCTTCTCACCAATCCAATACCCTCTTTTTTTTTTTGGTGTGGTGGAGATACTGAGGTTTGAACTCAGGGCCTAGTGCTTCAAGCACTCTACCCCTTGAGCCACACCTTCAGCCCAATGCAGTACCGTTAAAGAGAAGCCTAATAGCACACAATCAGTCCTCTCTCACTGACTCCCATCTTTCTATCAGCCTTTCACTTTTTGCTCTCACTACCAAGGCCAATTTAAATGAATTTACCGTGAATGAATATTTGTGGTTCTCTCATGGCCTTATAAAATCTAAGCAGGTAAAGGTAAATGATTTTAGGTCCATTTTAATTCTGTCTTGTTTCATGAACTTGGGTAACTCTTTTTTGTTGTTTTGTTTTTTCCTTCAGTTCATGCCTTTGTGGTTTAAAGAAATGAATGCAACTAAACTATGGGCGCATGGTGAAAATAAATGAGTAAAGTTCTTCAGGCTTCCTAGGGACAGGAAGGAGGATGGGAGGAAACAGTTACAGAAATGTAATCATTATTGTAATCGGCCTGCAGTGCTATGAATAAGTCATAATTATCTCACAATCTGTGTTAATGCTGTGATGCTTTCTCTTGTCGTGTCAACATGTGCGTGCACGTATTGAAAAGACCCGCAGAGCTACTGCAATGCCAAACGCCTTGAGCTCTCCTGTACTGGCTGTTGACCTCCAGGAAAATGATCTGAACCCTCAGGACTAGGGAGGCTTAGCCTTTCCCTACTCAAATCCCTACCATATGCTTGTGTGAGAACCACCACACTCACACTGGAATAATGACCTATTTATATTGTGTTGGGGCCTATTTCTGACATTTGTGCTGGTGCATTCTTAATTTACACTTAAACAAATCCCAGAAAATGTCATATTCTTGTGCATATGGATGTTCCTAACCTCATCTTCATTCCATGCTTTTGAGTTGTCAGACAATATTCTCCTCCCTAGAAAAGAAAAAAGAACTGGAGAGATAAGATAATGAGAATGAAATCTGGAAAACTTGTGTGCTCATGAAATGGTTTTAAGTATGCTAAATTGGATGCCAGCAGTTTTAGTCTAGACCAACTATTTTGTTGCTCCCAGATTTTTTTTCTTTTGTAAAACACATCAGGAGGCAATGCTAAAGCAAGAATGTGTGTGGTGGTTTCTGACAGATTAAGTGGTCCCTGGGACCAAAGGTCAGCATTCTCTCAGATGCTCCATCACTTTAGTATCAAGCTTGGCCTGGCTATTAGGGATGTAGAAGGGGAAAGGGAGAGTGGGGAGGAAGGATAAGAAAGGGAAATAGGGGAGGTGAATATGATCAAAGTACATTTTATGCATGTATGGAAATATCACAGTAAAACCCATTACTTTGTACAATTAGTATACGCTAATAAAAATATATATTCACTTTTTTAAAAGACTTGATCTGACCCATGGTCAGTCCTCATTCAGCCCCAGAAGAATTAAATAAGAACTGGGGACGTGGGGTCCAGGCCTTGGCAGTTTTTCAAATTCTCCAGGACATTCTAACATACAACCAGATATGTAAACCACTGTGGTCCAACCTGTCTTGCACCATGGCAACAAGAGGAAGGCAGTATCACCTAACTTGGGACAGTCACATTCAAACTATGTTCAATGTCATCTGCTTGACTCTTAAATGCGCTGATCAATGCTGGAGGGGAATCTTTCACCAAAGCAAAACATGTAACAGTTTGAATACTAACACATTTCACCAAAGTCATGCTTCATCCAAACAAAGGAAGAGGGAAAGCAAAAGGAAGAGTCGGGGAAAGAGCAACAGTGGCAGGCAAGGCAGCTGAGCAGGCTGCTCAGAGGGGTATAACAGAAGTTCTCAGGGCTCATCCCAATGTTCACCACCTTCGCACAACAGGTATGAAGGTTTTGATGCAGGAACCTGGAAGAGCTCTGACTTAGGCTGCATAGCTACAACATGGAAACCGATCAGTCTGAGACCAGGCTCTTGAGAGACCTGCACAGCCCCCTGCAAAGGAATCTATATGTGTACATTGACACTTTTTTTTAATAAAGTAGGGAGGGTTGCTAAACCCTGGGACCAGAGATGTAAGTAACAGAAGGAAGGAGAAATGGAGAATGTTCTGATACCAGCTCTCCAATGGGCTTCAACAGACAGAGTCTGAGCTCCAATCAACAGACGTGCAGGAGCTGGAGATGTAGCTCAGTGGTAGAGTACTTACCTACACAAGGCTCTGAGTTCCATCCCCAGCACTAAAAGAAAGAAAAGAAGTACAGAACTAGGCACAGAGGTGCATACATGTAGTCCCGGGTACTCAGAAGGCAAAAAGGCAGGACGATCACTTGAGCCTAGGACTTCAAGGCCAGCCTAGGCAACACAGAGAGACCCCGTATCAAAGATAGATAAATAAATAGATAGATAGATAGACAGACAGACTAAAAGGACCACTGATATTAAAGATTCTACAAGGTATGACTTGGAAGGAACAAAAGCAATTCTTTGAAAGGCATGGTCTCTGTATTCTGCAAAGTCCCACCATGGCTCCTGAGGATAAGTGCCTCAGTAAGCCTCAAGACAGCCCCTTTGGTGTTCCCAAAAGAGGCACCAGAGACAACATAGTGGCAAACAAGCACCATGAGGCAGCTCCATGAGCAAAAGTCATCAAAAGGTAAGACTTGGAAGATAAGAAAAAACAACATGGCTAATGCTGCATAATATCTGAGCACATGCAAGCCTTCTCCTAATGAGTAGTAGAAATCCTTTTGGGAAGGAAGGGGTTTTATGAAGGCCATAGACCTTTGTGAGCTGGGAAATTTGGATTCCTCCTATTAATACAATTCCATATGTAACCACTAGTAAGTGTAACCCAGGGATGTTCATATCACAGTAATTTATTATGTGATACTGAAAAGAAAATGGACCTATCAGATATATATTCTTTTAAATTTTCCCATTTCTGATGAATTAATAAATGTGTGAATAAAAAAAGGCTGTATAGCAAGGGAAGTCATACTGTTATAAAATTCCTCAGGCTAGAAAACAGTGTTGCCTTCAGAAAATCCACTTTTCTCTTTTACTATAATACCTAATGGAAACTTTCAGATTCATTGTCAAGTAAATCATGAAGTCTTCCCCTACCAAAAGTCCATTAGCAAAGAAGGTCACAGAAACAGAACAGGATAGATGAGAAGGAAAATGTAAGCAGGGGTAAGATATTGTTATTCAACTATCACATTCTTGAGCTCATTCCTATCATTCAAGAAAGCTAAACACTTGGTAGAACTGGAATGACTCAGAAAATTACAAATGAAAAACACCCAAGATCCAGAGACAACAAATGGCTCTTGATAAACTCCTTGTTTCTTGTTAGTATTTCAGTTCTCATAACATAAGCCACCCACATTGGCTTCTATTCATTGCCCAAGTCCAGTGGCCTCTGCCGGACACACATTTAAAAAACATGGCCTCACAGTGAATGCTGAGGGACTAATCAGCTCAAAAAATGCTAGCAAGCTATTTCAGGTTAGAGAGCAAATTCCAGGCAGTGAGTCTAACTCTCAAGGTCTCAACTTAATAATTTCCACTAAATATAATTTAGACAGACTCATGCTCTCAGTGTTCTTAGCAGGGTCATCAGTGTCACAATTGAAAAAATGCCAAAACATTCCCCAATTTATTGAAGTTAAAGTTAAATGAGAAAAAAACCTTTTTTTCCTACTAAGCTTTCCTTTTTCTCTCCCTCTTTGAAGACATAGATATTTTCAAATATGTGGCACTAAATAGCAGAAGAAAGATGTGTCCATTTTATAAAAAAAGTCACAGTTACGAGAAGATACAAATAAAGCACCAAAGCTTTACCCTAGCATTATGCTTGGGGTCTGGACCATCGGACCACCTTGTAGGCAAAACTACTTTATACCTGGTTGTTAGCATGCCTTCATAATTAGAATTCTTTGGATGAGATCCAAGACAGAATTCCATACCCAATTCTATTTTAATATTCAGAAAACTAGAGAAGGGCCAATTTGTTTCCCAAAACAAAGATAAGAGCCACCCAGGGGCTCTACTTTCTAAGTGAAAATCATATTTAATAACCCCCAACATCATTTGTATAGGCCAAAACATTGCTTACTATCCCATTGAGGTTTACGTTAGGGATAGCAGCAAATGGGAAGTCTCATTAGCTGGGCTTATGCTCAAAATACTGATACGCTGCTCTCATTCCAAGGGGGGAGAGCATTGTTATGGCTTGAGGTCCAAAGAGTCTTTCTTTGCCCCAAATCCAAATGTGCAGCAAGAGCCAAAGAGATGGCCTCGTTTCCAATGCTATGTGCAAAATGGCCAGGCTCTGATGCATGAAAGGAAGAGGCAGAAGCATTCAAATGTGCTGCCTAAGCTTTGTGGAAGAAGAAGAAGAAGACAGAGCCACATGCATGTGTCTGACCTCTGAATACAAGGACACCAGCGGTACATGCCTGTAATCCTAGCACTGAGGCAGGAGGATGGTAGGCTTGAAGCGAGCCTGAATTACCTGGTGAGGTCCCATCTCAAACATATATATATATATAAAGTGTGTCAATGAGCATGCTCATTGTGGGACACCAAATGAAGAGGCTAGGAGTGCTGAAGGCTAAGCATCAGTGTGCAAATCCTGGTTCCCACTTCCCAGCTTTGTTTCTTCATCAGTAAGATAAAGCTGATAATACAGCCCCTTCCTCTTATGGGTTAACTGAGTTAAAATATAAAGCAAAGAATGCCTGGTATGCAACAGTCTCTATGGGCTATTATTATTTACAATTTTTCAGATGGTTTGAAATTATTACTTATAAAGATAGAAATGGATTACAGATTAAAAACAGGACATTTTAAACAAAAATTCAGTGATGGGGGTGATGAGACTGATTGGACTGGAGGCGAAACAACAAAAATAGTATACTGGAATCAAATGAATCTTTCTCAAGCAATCAGCAGGACATAAATGAAAGTGATGTGCCTAAAATGCTCTCACGATGTCATAGGAAGGCAGAATAAAATGGTGGCTGAATTTGTTATATCATGTTATATTATGTTTTATCGTGTTAAAAGAGCACACAAGTCATCAGCATAGTTGAAGTAGTGAAATTTTTCAAAATAATTCTCTAGTCCTTGCCAAATGATAACATCATTTTGAAACAACACACAGTGAGCATAAAAATAAGGCTCTTAGTTTTTTCAGCATAAATTAAACAGCTTAATGCTGTTGAAAAATTGTGCAAACAAAATTTAAATCTGCTTACATAAGTACACATAGGATCTTTCAAAGCAAGTGTCACAATAACACATAAAGAAAAGCTTATTAGAAAATGGGCAAAAGACTTGATCAGACAGACACTTCAAAAAGAGAAAATCCAAATGGATGCAAAAAAAACTAGGGGAAGGGGCTCCGCTTAGTTATCAAAGAAGTGGAAATTAAAACTACAATGCCGTATCACTATGCATCCACAGAAGAACTTAAATCAAAATGGAAGACAATATCAAGTGCTAACAAAAATATGGAGCAACTAAAATTCTTCTACGTTGCTGAGGGAAAAGTAAATTGATGCAAACCATTTGGAATGTTAGGAGAAAGAATCCAGGTACAGAAGAGCATGTACTGTGTTATTCCATTAATATGAAGTTCAAAAGCAGGACAAGGGCATCTTGGGTTCTAGTTACATCTTGGGGTCATCAGGCTTTTCAGTTATGACTTTTGCAGTTTTCTGTATATGTGGCACATTTCAATAAAAAGTTCACAATTTTAAGGATGTTGTGGAGGCAAGACTGGAGAGAGGATAGTTAATGGGTACAGGTGGACAGGAGGAATAACTTGTAATGTTCTATAGTACAGTAGGGTAAACATAGTTGACAGCAATTAATTACGTTTTCCAAAAAAGCTGATAGAGGGAATTTCAAATGTTTCCAACACAAAGAAAGAATATGTCTGAGGTGTTAGATGTGCCAATTACCCTAATTATTAAACATTGAATACATGTATTGAAATGTCACACTGAACCCCACAAACATGTACAATTACTATATATCAATTAAAACTCAAAATCATTTTAAAATAATACTAAAAAGGAAAAAAGAAAAAAATTCACATTTTTAAATGTTTAGTAAATCCTGATTGATGCTACAGCACAAATGAAAGTTCCATGAAAAGAAGGGACATATGTCTCTTTTTTTCATTGATGTGCCTGACCCAAGCACAATGCCTGAGACATAGTAAGGCCTCAACTGATATTTACCAGATGAATGGATGAATGGTAGATAAACTGCTCCAAACATATCATGAGTACCATTATCTGAAACACCAAGAACACACATACCTGATTAATGTGCTCAAGGGCTTATGTTCTATGCTGCAATTCACCAGCATAACTGCGTGTTTCTCCCTTGGCCTATTTTTACATATTTCCCTCCAGATGACCATGAAGAAGACTTTTAGAATACAAACTACTTCCCACTTGTTCAACAGGAATATAGTCTTTAAGTATATTGATAAGTTTTCATTTATTACCAAAAGGTAACAAAGTAGTGAGGAATTGTGAAATAAACAGAAGTAGTAACTTGTATCACTGCTGATTCCTCAATGCTTTCAACCACAGTAGCTCTTAATTCTATTTAGACAAGCTGGAAGCATTAGTGATGTGTCAGCATCTTTCAAAATAAGGTTGAATAATGCCATGCAAACTGTTGATTTTATCAAGCAGCGTCCCTTAAATTGCTTATTTTTCAATGCTGTTTATAATTATATGGGCAGCAAGTATCATAACTCTTGTTTTGTATGAAAAGCCAATGGCTGTCTCAAGGCAAGGTGCTAGCACCAATTCTTAAAATATAACAATAAATCAGTATTTTTATAAAGGAATTTGTTGTGGGGACAGATTTCTAGTTTTTCCTTCTTCCTTTAATAATAGAACACCTGCATGTTAACTGTACCCATGACAAGCTAGCCAAAGACTACATTTCCCAGCCTCCTTTGCAGCTAGGTGTGACCATGTGACTCAATTTCCCCTCTGGGATTGAGTGGAAAAGTGTTCCTTCAGGGTTGTATCTGCAAAAAGAATGGGTGTATTGTTCCATTGTGCCTTTCCACTTTCCACTGGCTAGAGTGTGGACTCATAACATCCTAGACCACGATCTGGAAGTCACATGCTGAGGCTGGCAGAACAGCAACACAGAATGTGCCTTGACCTCTAATAACCTTGTAAAGCAGTGCAACCTTGCCAGGACCAGGCTGTCTTCCTCAGGATCATTACATGAAAGAAAAACAAAGTTCTGTCTTGCTTAAGCCAAAATATTACAGTCTTTTTGTTAAGAGAAGCTTATATTAAACTCTACTGAATACAAATTCCCCTCACTAAAATATCTCTGAAATAGAAATTAGTATAGTCACTTAAATAATTAAAATTAAATAAGTTTGTTTCTCATTTTTTTCCCTGAATGTGGGAAGCAGAAAAGAGCCCTCCCACCAAAAATATTTCCACATCCTAAACTCTGGAATTTATGAATGGTATCTTACATGACAAAAGAGTTTCACAACATGTGATTAAGGACCTTGAGATGGGGAGATTAGCCTGAGCTATCCAAGTTGGCCCAATGCAATCATAAGAGTCCTTATAAGAAGCCAGGAGCTGGGGGATCATTCCTGTAGACCTAGTCACTTGGGAAGCTGAGATTGGGAGAATCACAGTTTGAGGCCAGCCCAGGAAAATAGTTTGTGAGACCATACATCTAAAATAACCGCACCAAAATGGACTGGAGGCGTCCAAAGAGTACCTGCTAGTACCTGCTTTGCATTCAAGAAGCCCTGAATTTAAACCCCAGCCCCATCAAAAGAGAAAGAGTTCTTATAAGAAGGAGGCAGAAAAATCAGAGTCAAAGAAGGAGATATGGGCGAGTGGCTCAAGTGGTAGAGCTCCTGCCTAGCAAGTGTTCAGGGCCCTGAGTTCAAACCCCAGTGCCACAAAAAGAAAAAGACAAGGACAGAAGCAGATATTAGAGTGATGAACTTTGACAATGGAGAAAGGGACCATTAGCCATACAAATGGCCTCTAGAAGCTAGAAAAGGAGCTGGGCTCCAGTGGCTCATATCTATAATCCTAGCTAATTGGGAAGCAGAGATCAAGAGGATCTCAGTATGAGACTACTAGCCCAAGGAAATAGTTTGAAAGACTGCATCTCCAAAATAACCGGAGAAAAATGGACTGGAGGCATGACTCAAGCAGTAGAGTGCCTGTTTTGCAAGTGAGAAGCCCTGAGTTCAAACCCCAGTCCCACCAAAAAAGGCAAGGAGAGTGATTCTCCCTGAGCAAGCAGAAGGAACACAGCCCTGATAATACCTTGATTTTAGCTCTGCAATGTTCAGACTTCTGATGTCTAGAACTGTAAATTTGTGATGTTTCCACCCACTAAGCTCTTGATAATCTGTTGCACAGCAATAGGAAACTAGTAGAGCAGTTCCTGTTTATCCATGGGCGACATGTTCTGAGACCCTCCAATGGATGCCTGAAACCTCAGACAGTACCAAACCCTAGATACACAATGTTCTTCCCTATACATACTAGAAAACTTAATTTATAAATTAGACACAATAATTTATAAATTCCAACAATGACAGAATTGAACAATTAGAACCATGAACTGTAGAAAGAATATATGAAAACAATTTCATTTACAATAGCCTCAAAAAAATCAAATACCTAGGTATAAACTTAACAAAGGATGTGAATGACCTTTACAAGGAAAACTATAAATTTCTGAAGAAAGAGATTGAGGAAGACTACAGAAAGTGGAGAGATCTCCCATGCTCATGGATTGGTAGAATCAACATAGTAAAAATGTCTATACTCCCAAAAGCAATCTAAATGTTTAATGCAATTCCCATCAAAATGCCAATGACATTCATTAAAGAGATTGAAAAATCTACCGTTAAATTTATATGGAAACACAAGAGGCCACGAATAGCCAAGGCAATACTCAGTCAAAAGAACAATGCTGGAGGTATCACAATACCTGACTTCAAACTATATTACAAAGCAATAACAATAAAAACAGCATGGTACTGGCACAAAAACAGACATGAAGACCAGTGGAACAGAATAGAGGATCCAGATATGAAGCCACACAACTTGTCTTTGACAAAGGCACTAAAAAGATATGATGGAGAAAAGACAGCCTCTTCAACAAAAACTGCTGGGAAAACTGGTTAGCAGTCTGCAAAAAACTGAAACTAGATCCATGTATATCACCCTATACCAATATTAACTCAAAATGGATCAAGGATCTTAATATCAGACCCCAAACTCTAAAGTTGGTACAGGAAAGAGTAGAAAATACTCTGGAATTAATAGGTATAGGCAAGAACTTTCTCAACGGAACCCCAGGAGCACAGCAAATAAGAGATAGCATAGATAAATGGGACTTCATAAAACTAAAAAGCTTCTGCTCAACAAAAGAAATGGTCTCTAAACTGAAGAGAACACCCACAGAGTGGGAGAAAATATTTGCCAGCTACACATCAGACAAAGGACTGATAACCAGAATATGTAGGGAACTTAAAAAACTAAATTCTCACACAAGAGGCCACGAATAGCCAAGGCAATACTCAGTCAAAAGAACAATGCAGGAGGTATCACAATACCTGACTTCAAACTATATTACAAAGCAATAACAATAAAAACAGCATGGTACTGGCACAAAAACAGACATGAAGACCAGTGGAACAGAATAGAGGATCCAGATATGAAGCCACACAACTATGAGCAACTTATCTTTGACAAAGGAGCTAAAAATATACGATGGAGAAATAGCAGCCTCTTCAACAAAAACTGCTGGGAAAACTGGTTAGCAGTCTGCAAAAAACTGAAACTAGATCCATGTATATCACCTTATACCAAGATTAACTCAAAATGGATCAAGGATCTTAATATCAGACCCCAAACTCTTAAGTTGATACAAGAAAGAATAGGAAATACTCTGGAGTTAGTAGGTATAGGTAAGAACTTTCTCAATGAAACCCCAGCAGCACAGCAACTAAGAGATAGCATAGATAAATGGGACCTCATAAAACTAAAAAGCTTCTGTTCATCAAAAGAAATGGTCTCTAAACTGAAGAGAACACCCACAGAGTGGGAGAAAATATTTGCCAATTATACATCAGACAAAGGACTGATAACCAGAATATACAGGGAACTTAAAAAACTAAATTCTCCCAAAACTAATGAACCAATAAAGGAATGGGCATGTGAACTAAACAGAACTTTCTCAAAAGAAGAAATTCAAATGGCCAGAAAACACATGAAAAAATGCTCACCATCTCTAGCAATAAAGGAAATGCAAATTAAAACCACACTAAGATTCCACCTCACCCCTGTTAGAATAGCCATCATCAGCAACACCACCAACAACAGGTGTTGGCGAGGATGCGGGGAAAAAGGAACCCTCTTACACTGTTGGTGGGAATGTAGACTAGTACAACCACTCTGGAAAAAAATTTGGAGGCTACTTAAAAAGCTGGACATCGATCTACCATTTGATCCAGCAATACCACTCTTGGGGATATACCCAAAAGACTGTTACTCCAGAGGCACCTGCACATCCACGTTTATTGCGGCACTATTCACAATAGCCAAGTTATGGAAACAGCCAAGATGCCCCAGCACAGACGAATGGATTAAGAAAATGTGGTATCTATACACAATGGAATTTTATGCAGCCATGAAGAAGAACGAAATGTTATCATTCGCTGGTAAATGGATGGAACTGGAGAACATCATTCTGAGTGAGGTTAGCCTGGCCCAAAAGACCAAAAATCGTATGTTCTCCCTCATATGTGGACATTAGATCAAGGGCAAACACAACAAGGGGATTGGACTATGAGCACATGATAAACGCGAGAGCACACAAGGGAGGGGTGAGGATAGGTAAGACACCTAAAAAATTAGCTAGCATTTGTTGCCCTTAATGCAGAGAAACTAAAGCAGATACCTTAAAGCAACTGAGGCCAGTAGGAAAAGGGGAACAGGTACTAGAGAAAAGGTTAGATCAAAAAGAATTAACCTAGAAGGTAACACCCATGAACAGGAAATCAATGTGAGTCAATGCCCTGTATAGCTATCCTTATCTCAACCAGCAAAATCCCTTGTTCCTTCCTATTAATGCTTATACTCTCTCTACAACAAAATTAGAGATAAGGGGAAAATAGTTTCTGCTGGGTATTGAGGGGGGGGAGCGGGAGGGGGTGGAGTGGGTGGTAAGGGAGGGGGTGGGGGCAGGGGGGAGAAATGAACCAAGCCTTGTATGCACATATGAATAATAAAAGAAAAATGAAAAAAAAAAAAAAACTAAACTAAATTCTCCCAAAATTAATGAACCAATAAAGAAATGGGCAAGTGAACTAAACAGAACTTTCTCAAAAGAAGAAATTCAAATGGCCAAAAAACACATGAAAAAATGCTCACCATCTCTAGCAATAAAGGAAATGCAAATTAAAACCACGCTAAGATTCCACCTCACCCCTGTTAGAATAGCCATCATCAGCAACACCACCAACAACAGGTGTTGGCGAGGATGAGCTGGGGGGGGGGAAGGAACCCTCTTACACTGCTGGTGGAAATGTAAACTGGTACAACCACTCTGGAAAAAAATTTGGAGGCTACTTAAAAATCTAAACATTGATCTACCATATGATCCAGCAATACCACTCTTGGGGATATACCCAAAAGACTGTGATACAGGTTACTCCAGAGGCACCTGCACACCCATGTTTATTGCAGCACTATTCACAATAGCCAAGTTATGGAAACAGCCAAGATGCCCCACTACTGACGAATGGATTAAGTAAATGTGGTACCTATACACAATGGAATTTTATGCTGCCATGAAGAAGAACGAAATGTTATCATCCGCTGGTAAATGGATGGAATTGGAGAACATCATTCTGAGTGAGGTTAGCCTGGCCCAAAAGAACAAAAATCATATGTTCTCCCTCATATGCAGACATTGGATCAAGGGCAAATCCAACAAGGGGATTGGACTTTGATCACATGATAAAGTGAGAGCACACAAGGGAGGGGTGAGGATAGGTAAGACACCTAAAAAACTAGATAGCATTTGTTGCCCTCAACGCAGAGAAACTAAAGCAGATACTTTAAAGCAACTGAGGCCAATAGAAGAAGGAGACCAGGAACTAGAGAAAAGGTTAGTTCAAGAAGAATTAACTTAGAAGGTAACACACATGCACAGGAAATTAATGCGAGTCAACTCCCTGTATAGCTATCTTTATCTCAACTAGCAAAAACCCTTGGTCCTTCCTATTATTGCTTATACTCTCTCTTCAACAAAATTAGAGATAAGGGCAAAATAGTTTCTGCCGGGTAGCAAGGGGGTAGGGGGGAAGAGGGAGGGGGTGCGGGGGTAAGGGAGGGGGTAGGGGAAGGGGAGAGAAATGACCCAAACATTGTATGCACATATGAATAAAATAAAAATTAAAAAAGAAAGAACCATGTACTGTAACAAAACTGCCTTCCTCACTATCCTTACACTTTGGGGCTATTAAGTAAAATAAGGGCTACTTGAACACTTGTACTGTGACACCTCCACAGTCAACCTGATAACTGAGCCAGCTACAAAGTGACTAACACAAGACCTTATAATACCTTATAATTGGTGCACAATTTAAGATTTATGAATTATTTATTTCTGGACTCTTCCATTTAATATTTTTATAAGGCAGTTGACCACAGTAACTAAAGCCATGCAAAGTAAAACCACAGATAAGTAGGGACATCTACATAGTGAATATCTTTTTTTCCCCATTATGCCTTTATTCAGAGGGCTAAAAGGTATATATAGAGAGAATAATATCTGATTATTGCATGATTCTTAGTGAATGTTATTCTTTGGGTCAACTAAACTATTTTAAAAACTAATGTTAATGCCAAATTTTCTAGAGCCCTAGATTCACTGGGTGTTTTTTAGTCATTCAGAAGCAGTAATAATTTATACAGTAATAATAATTTATGCAGTAATAATAAACATAACAATGATTATTAAGTTCAGCTTCCAAATATTGAGAGGAAACACATATACTTTACTATGTACACTGAGTATCTTTTAGCCACATGGATCTTGTTTCAGTTTTTCAAACAAGTCAAGCTCTTTCATGCTATGGAACCACTGTTCATGCTGCTTCTGCTGTCTGAAATGCTCTTCTCCCAAATTATGGCAGTTTCCTTCTTGTCATTCGGGCTCATCTTAAATGTCACCTCTTCAGAGAGGCCTTCCCTGCCCATCTAAAGCAGTGGATCACGCCTATAATCCTAGCTACTTGGAAGGCAGAGATTGGGAAGATCACGGTTCCAGGCCAGTCTGAGCAAAAGTTTGTGAGACCCCCATCTCAACAGAAAAAAGCTGGGTGTGGTAGCATGTGCCTGTCATCCCAGCTATGGCAGGAAGTGTAGAATAGGAAGACCAAAGTCCAGGCCAGCCTGGGAAAAAGGGGAGACCTTATTTCCAAAATAACCAGAGCAAAAGAGGGCTGGAGGAGTTGGCTCAAGTGGTAGAGCACCAGGCCAGCACATAAGAAGCCCTGAGTTCAAACCCAAGTACTGAAAAAAAAAAGCCAAAGATTCCTTTCAATGACATCACAAATTATGTCATAATATAAGATACAAATTTTGACTGGCTAGAAACCCTTCCATTGTGTCTCCACATTGTACACTCACTCTTTGAGAAAAGAAGCTTTTAGGTATTACTAATGATTAACTTTGTAACTAAAAGGTCTCATAATTCCTCTTTCAGGAATGTAGATGAATTTATATTCAGATCAGGTCGTGAGACTCCACAGCAAGCTACAATAAACTGTTACTACTGGCAACTATTTATCTATGAGTTAAGTTTTTTATACTACATAGCCAAAGCAAAATACAAAAATAAATTAGCTGCTAAAAGCAAGGTCTCAAAGAGATATTTGCACACCCACGTTCACAGCATCAGTATTCACAGTAGCCAAAGGGGAAAGCAGCCAGGGTATCTACTAATACCTGAGTGGAAAAGCAAGATGTGGTCTAGACATACAATTCAGCCTTTAAATGGAAGGAAATGTCAACACACACTATACAGATGGACCTTGAGGACAATATGTTAAGTGCAATAGGCCAGTCACAAAGGACAACTACTGTGTGATTGCATTTATATGAGGTACCTAGAGTAGTCAAACTCATAGTGACAGAAAGTAGAAGGGTGGTTGCAAGGGGCTGATGGAAGAGAAATGGGGAATTATTTAATGGGTACACAGTTTCAATTTTGCAAGATGACGAGTTCTAAATATTGATTGTACACATGCAAACATATTAATGCTATTGAACTGTCACTTAGAAATGATGAAGAGTTTTGTGTGTATTTGACCACAATTAAAAAAATAGCTAGCCAGGCGCTGGTCGCTCATGCCTGTAATCCTAGCAGAGATCAGGAGGATTGCAGTTTGAAGCCAATGTGGACAAATAGTTCCCAAGACACAAAACAGAGCTGGTGACATGGTTCAAGTGGTAGAGCACCTGCCCAGCAAGCATGACTCCCTGAATTCAAGTCCAGTATTGCCAAAAAAAAAAAAATAGCTAAGTTAGGCCGGGCACTGGTGGCTCACCCCTGTAATCCTAGTAAGGAGGCAGATATCAAGAGGATCATGGTTCGAAGCCAGCCTGGTCAAATAGTTCTAGAGACCTTATCTCAAAAAAACCCAACACAAAAAAAATAGGGTTGGTAAAACGGTTCAAGGCAAAGGCCCTGAATTCAAGCCCCAGTACCACAAAAAAGTAGCTAAGCTTGCCTATTTAAAATTTTTCATTTCTAATTATGGCATAAAATATGTATTAATCTACTAACAATATTTTATCATATAAATTATACTTTCATATGATTAAATCAATAATCAAAATACTTTGTTATATATTATAAATATATTTGTGCTAAGACAGATCATATTCATAAAATAGATTTATGCTATTAAAACAGCCCCCTCTAGGACCAGGATCTAGAGAAAAGGTTAGATCAAAAAGAATTAACCTAGAAGGCAACACACACGTACAGGAAATTAATGTGAGTCAACTCCCTGTATAGCTATCCTTATCTCAACCAGGAACACTTGTTCCTTCCTATTATTGCCTATGCTCTCTCTTCAACAAAATTAGAGATAAGGGCAAAATAGTTTGTGCTGGGTATTGAGGGGGGCGGGGGGCGGAGTGGGTGGTAAGGGAGGGGGCGGGGGCAGGGGGGAGAAATGACCCAAGCCTTGTATGCACATATGAATAATAAAACAATAAAAAATAAATAAATAAAACAGCCCCCTCTCATCTTTTCTGTATTAGAGTTCTATGTAAGATTTCATTTAAAATAAATTGTGTCTTCATAGTCTTTACTCCCATTTCCTACATGGGGAGCAGGAAATGTTTCTCCCTTTTTTCTATTTCTCCTCACTTTTATCCTGTTATACTAAATTCCTTTCCTAATAAATGTTACTATTATTTTTACTAGTAGTAGTAATAATAATAATAATAAATCATGTCTTTGCTGAGGTGTTTGGAAACTACAGGCTCATGAAGACCAAGTTTCCTTCCTGCTTGTGACTCTTACATATTGATCTGCTCACCTCTGGTGAAAGAGGGTCTTTTAGGACTGGATGTGTGGCTCAGGTGGGATAGCACCTGCTTAGTAAGCACAAGGTCCTGAGTTCAAACTCCAGCACCACCAAAGAGAGAGGGAGAAGATTCTTTCACAAGTGGCAATTGAGTTCCGTAAATGGTTCCACAGCATATAGCTATGGCAAAATTTATCAAATTATCCACTTTAACTATGTGCATTTTATTACATGACAAAGATACCACAATAAAGCAGTTAAAATTTTTACAGACATAGAATATTATGTCCCTCCTAAAATAGTTTCACTTAACAAAATGTGTGTATGTGTATGTGGAACTTGAATCTGATCAAGCCTCTCAATCTACCGATTTTTAGGAACAAGGATAGAATAGGCTAAATGACACCATATGCTTACATTTAGCAAAATCCAAACTATACCTGAACTACAAAGAAAGTTAGAGATGTTCAAGGAGCTAATTGATTAAAAGAGATATAAGTAACCACAATATATAGACATAGATCCTGATTTGAACAGATAAAAAAAAATGTTCTGAGACAATTGTGGTAACCTGACACTGGTCTGGATATTTGATAATATGAAGAAAAAATTTAGATACAATAATGATATCATCATAGCCATGCTTTTCTTTTCTTGGCAGTATTTGGGTTTGAAGTCAGGGCTTCACACTCGCTAAACAGGTGCTCTCCCATTTGAGCCACTCTACCAGCTCAGTGGCTATGCTTATTTAAGAATCCTTTTCTCCCAGAGATTCACATTGAAATGTTCAGAGAAGAAGTTATATGTTTCAGATTTATTTTAAAGTAATTCAGGTATGGAATATTGATGAGAACGTTGGCCATGAGTTGTTCATTCTTAGGCCTGGCTGGTAGATACCTGAAGGTTCATTATACTATTCTTCCTACTTTAATATATGTTTATATTTTTCTATAATAAAAGATTTTTAAGGTTTTTTCAATCCTTAAAATTTAAACCTTTTAAAGTTTAAAAATAGATCATATATAAAATAAAAAGTACTGAATGATCTTAAGTGTACAAAAAATAGTATTTATAACTACCTATATATGTAAAAAAAGGTTAGAACAATATACTTTGTATGCTCAAATAGGAAGTGATCCTCCTATTTTTGCAATGTGAAGCTTGCCCCTCAAAATGATTTTGTCAAACTAAATATATAAACCATTATGGATGTTGATAATATTGCTAAATATCTACTTATAGTATTATACTTAATTTTTTAATTTTATATACATATATGTTAATATCTCACAAACTATAAAGTAAATATTGATAAAGAAATATGGCTCTTTTCTCTTCTCACATTGCATAAGAAAGTTTTATTCTCACTCTTTACATGCTTTGATCACTAGAACAACGTACTGAGTCATCTCAGTGACCTTCTAGAACATAAATCTCAAACTTTAGCATATCCAGGACTATGCTAAAGGCTTTCCAAGTGGTACTTGGTGATAGATAGCTTTTGATTATTGTTTTTGGTGGTACTGGAGTTTGAACTCAGGGCCTCATGCTTACTGGGCAGGTGCTCTACCACTTGAGCCATGTCCCAGTCCTTTTTGCTTTGGTTATTTTGGAGGTAGGGTCTCATTTTATGCCCCGGCCAGCCTAGATGACGATTTTCCCATTTGTGCTTCCTCACGTAGCTGGGACAACAAGCATATACTGCCACACCCAGTCATTGGTAGAGATAGAGTCTTGCAAACTTTTTGCCGTGGCTGGCCTCAAACCATGAGTCCCCCTGATCTCTGCCTCCCAAGTAGTTAGGATTACAGGCTTAAGCCACTGTGCCTGGCCAACAGATAGCTCTTAAAGAATCAGTTTCCAGATCCTCAAATTTATATACTCCTTCCTAAAACTGACCTCCCCAAAACACGTCCATAAGTGAGAAGCAGGTTCTCATGTCTATTTCCCCTTCCACAATCTCCCTCTCAAATTTACTATAAGAAATTGTCCCTGATGTAAAAACTCCAGGGTGCCAAACATAGAGAAAATTGCAAATACAGTGCATACTGGCATTGGTGTTTAGAGGGTGAAAGGCATTAATAGCATGATAACAAATTGTTTTTCAAGAAAGTTATTGCAAGTCTTTGCTTCCAACAAAATTGAGGGAGGGACAGTTTGAGTTTTCAGCTGATAGACGATTAAAAATAATTTTTTGGCCAGGGGTCAGTGGCTCACATTGGTAATCCTAGCTACTTAGGGGGCTGAGAACAGGAAGATTGCAGTTCAAGGCCAGCCCAGGAAAATAGTTCATGAGACCCCATCTCCAAAATAACCAGAGCAAGAGAAGCAGTGAAACTGCAGGTAATTTTAGCATTGCTGGGCGGTCCTGAAAATGTCAGATTCCAGTCTCAGTGTCAGCAAGAAGAATTTAGTTGCAGAGAAGTTAGAAGAGGAATATGTGATTTTAACACTCACTGCAGTTATAGAGGAGCCTAACCAAGAACATCTAATGGAACCCAGTGTTTCTTCATCAGCAGACATCAAACATGCAGAACACTTTCCTTGTCCCAAACCTAATTGTAATAAACCAATCCTTCCCCTGTCGACCATTTTGCCTCCAGTTAATGAGGTATCTGGGAACACTCTGTGGAACTAGTGCCAACAATTTAATTTGAGTACCTGTGGCCAGAAAAGAGAGGTTTACATGAGACTCCAGAAGCATGCATACCCTGAACAAAATATAATATTCTTAAAACACCACTGGAGGCCAGATTGCAGCCCAGTTCCAGGAAATGCAAGGGAAAACAGCTTCAGAAAAATAGGAGTGAGGAAGGAGACTTACAGAGGAGGAGAGTAATCTAGAAGAGGGCACTAACATAGTTGAAGTGGCCACTTCCACTCGGGAGCCCATGCTGAGCTGCTGCAAGACCTGCTCAGCCCAAGGCTGTGAATTTTTGTTTCCTTCCTACTTCCGTGGAGGCCTTTTTGCTGCAAGCCTCTGGTGTCAGGTGGTGTGTGGTCCATGGCAGATTTCTCTCTGCAGATGTAGCAGGATGGGTTCACCTGCAGTTTCACACGGGGCAGATTTGGGTCCCTGACATGCAGAGGAGGATGATTTCTTTCTTCCTGTTACCAGCCTGTGTTTTCCCATCCCTGGGACTAGAAGATGATATGTTGTGCCCTGGATGTGTTAAAAGGAATAAGAAGATTATGAAAAAATTAATTGTAACAAAAAAGAAAAAACAACACATTGTAGCAAACCAGAATATGTCACTCCAAAATATGCCACCTTAAACAATGTTAAAGTGGTATTTCAGCCGGAAGGAAATGAAAAGCTTTCTGTCTTCTTACCATCAGCCAAAAAAAAACCGGACATAAGTCTACAGAAGTCCCTTCTCCCATTTCTACCAAGACAAATGGTGCCGAGCCTGTAGATAAACTCACGTGTGTCCTGATTTAAAAAAAAAAAGAGCAAAATGAACTAAAGGTATTGCTCAAGAAGTAGAGTGCCTGCTTTGCAAACACAAAGCCCTGAGTTCAAACTCTAGCCCCACCAAAAATAAAATAGTAATAACTTTTGGTCAGTGGCTCACACCTATAATTCGAGCTACCTATGTAGGAGGCAGAAATCAGGAGGATCTCAGTTCAAGGCTAGCTTGGGCAAAAAGTTCACAAGACCCCATTTCAACCAATGACTGGGTGTGGTGGTGTGCTCTTGTCAACCCAGGTATGAGGAAAAGCACACACAGAAGGATCATTGTCTGGCTGGCCCATGCATAAAGCAAGATCCTATCTGAAAAACAGCCAACACAAAAATGGCTGGGGGCATGGCTCAAGTGGTAGAGCACATGCCTGACAAGCATGAGGCCCTGAGTTCAATCCCCAGTACCACCAAAAATAATAATAATAATAATAATAATTTTTGATGATAGATTGTCATGTGTTGTTTGGCATCTACCTAGGAGAGAATTCAGAGAATTAAGTAACATGCTATAAACAAAACATAGTTTTGTTGTTTTGAGACAAGTTCTCACTATGAAGCCCAGACTGGTAAAAAAAAAATTATGTGTACATAAAAAAGAAAAAAAGAATGAAGACTTAATCCAATAGTAATGAGCATTCCATGATTCAGATTACATTCTCTAGATACTGCTTCCCACTGAAAGGAACCAGAACTTTTTGGAGAAATAGCAAGAGCAGGAAATGAACTAAAGAGCCAACTTGAAGAGTCTCTGTTGACCAAAGAGGGGATCATTTGAATATCAATGACAATGGAAATGTATTTGAATACATCAAATTTGTGAAAAACCAATGAGTTCATAAAATCACTCAAATAAAACCCAAAAAGAAAAATTAGCCCTCATTGGTCACCTTTTTAGGATGTGGTGGAGCCAATTCATTTGTAAGAAAATTGGCAAATAAAGGAAAAGAAACATATTTATCCTGCCAATGAATGAGGAAAGGTTTCTCTTCATGGAAGTATTCCAGCTAGCAAACAAAGAAGGAATGACAATGTTGGAATATCCCCTAATGAGTCAGTAGACCTAATAATGAGCATTGATGGCTGCTACATCATAGAAAGAGAAACCACCAGAAGCTATGTGCTGCTCACGTACAACACTACTTATAAAACATGCCTGCCAAAGAGCCAAACTAGCCTGACCAAGCCTCTGGATCTACCTACCAATTTGCCAACATATAGGACATGGAATTGGCAAGATCTAGACTCTGGAAATACTACAGTTCAAATAATCCAGATTCTTCAATGAATACACTAGAAATCTTGAAAAATTGAGGAATTTTTGGAATAAACAGGAATTAAAAACATGTTGATAAATTGCAATGAATAGACTTCACTTGAATCCTGTTTCAAATCATCAGAGTGTTTTAAAAAAATGTTTATGGCACAAGCAGGAAGATTTGAGCATTGACTGAATATTTAATGATTTTAAAAAATCACTGCTTTGTAGATATGATATTATGGTTATGCTTTAAAAAGAACCTTGTGGCACATATATGCAGTGCATTATTATTCAGTCTTAAAAAGGAATGAAATTCTGATGCATGGTGCAACTTGAATGAATCTTTTGTGCTAAATGAAATAAGCCAGACACAATAAAGGACAAATATTATATGATTCCACTTATATAAGGTACCTAGAATAGTCAAATTCATAGAGTCAGAAGGTAGAATGGTGGGTGTCAGGAGCTGGAGAAGGAGAGAATGGGGAGCTACTATTTAGGGAGTACAGCATTTTGTTGGGGAAAGTTCTGGATAGAGTGACGATGATGGCTGTACATGAATGTAAATGTACTTCAGCCACTGAATAATATGTCTAAAATGATTTAAATGGCAAAGTTATGTTTATATATATATATATATTTTTTTACCACAATAAAAAAAGGAGTCCTTAGCTTTTAGAGGTTCAGATGGTTTTAGAGGTTCAGAGTTTTAGAGGTTTGGGATTTGCTTCAAAATATTCAGGGTAGGAAAGTGAATGTGGATAAGAATGAAACAGGAGTCCATAGCTATTGAAGATAAATGATGGGCTCTTGAAAATTCCTTATGCTCGTCTCTCTACTTTTAGATGTGCTGGAAATTCTCCACCACAAAAGGGAGAGGAGGAAGAGAAGATTAATTTACATTGTATCACACATTGTCCAGGTGAGCCCACTGGTGTCCTTCATTTTGAGTCCATAACTCAGTCATTCCTGCCTGGACCCCTAGTAGGTGAGGTGAAATTGCTTACACCAATATCACCCCAGGATCTAAGGTGACTATGGTAAATAGTGGCCCTTACAACAGTACTTCTATCTCAATTTCTTGCTTTGTACCCTAGCTTTGCCCTGGAATAGAAGCCAATTCTACATGTCTGGCCACTGGACTGGGGATGTAGCTCAGTGGTTGAGTGTTTGACTAGTAGGCATGAGGCTGTGAGTTCAATCTCCAGTACTGCAAAAAATACAATACAATAAAAGGAAAAAAAGAAAAGAAGAACCATAAATCTCTGGCCACCTATGAGACCTTTCCACCCTGTCACCTTCCTGCTTTTTCCCTGCAATCCCAGTCTTTGTGCTCAATTTCTCCCTCAAGAAGCTAATAATAATAACAGCAGTCAAAACACCACGAACACTTATGAAGTACTTTTTCTATGACAGGCATGGTTTCAAGTGCATTACATACATCAGGTCATTTAATCCTCACAATGGCCCTATGACTTTAGTAGCATTTTAACTTCCACTTTACACAGGAGGAAACTGAGGCATTAGGTGATTAAAGCCACACAGACAAGCTGGCACTGTCAACAAGGTGGTAGAAATGAGATTCAGACCCAGGTATAAAAGGCCTGGAGCCTCTGGCTCCCCCACCTCACCTCTCATATTGGCTGTCCCTATCTATCTCTTACAAAGAGAACATTCATATCATTTCCTAACAAATCCAGCTCACCCCACCATTGCCATTCCTTACTCAAGGCGTGGCTCAAGTGGTAGAGCACTTGCCTAGCAAGCAGAAGGCCCTGATTTCAAACCCAGTCCCACCAAAAAAAAAACCAAACATACAAAAAAGTCAGTGGCCTTGATGGACAAGCAGTCACAGAAGTCCTGCTGCTGATGACAGAAACGCTGGCTCCTTGGAAGGGTCCTGCATCCATGCT
Source organism: Castor canadensis (assembly GCF_047511655.1). Taxonomy (NCBI): domain Eukaryota; kingdom Metazoa; phylum Chordata; class Mammalia; order Rodentia; family Castoridae; genus Castor; species Castor canadensis. The sequence continues at coordinate 120,791,501 of NC_133405.1, forward strand.
GTGCCATCCCCAGCCTGAGTGGTGAGCTGAACAGGGTGTGGGAGCTGGCCAGGCAATTCCCATACCACACCAAATGCAGGAAGCATCTGACGTGCCCACAGAGTTCATTGTGATCGTACTTGACCTGTGCTAGAAGTCTCCAATTTGAAGTGAGGAAAATGAATTATTTGTATGTTGGGGGCGACACAGAGAGAATATGTTATAGTGTGACAGATGGAAATAGATTCACTAAGACATTAATAGTATCTAGACAGGTTTTCAAGCACACCTGGGAATACATTACTGACACACTACAGGAATACACTGGTACACTTTTATTCCCATAGCAGGCAAAAAATATTTTACCTTTTACAATTCAAAAGAAAACTGCACTGCAATGACATGCAAATCTTTTAATTTTGTCTTCTGAGCTAAAACTCTAAAATTTTGTGAGTTTTTGGTGTCATCAGCAAGGGGAGAGCATTTTTGGCAAGATATTCACTAAGATCAAATCTTTACTGTCATTTCAATATCATGTTGAGCATGATTAATGTCAATCCTTTCTATACTTTTTATCTTTACACACAACATATACTTATGCATATACATAAACATATGTGCATTTATCTCATCATTAAAACCTTAATTTATCCTAAATGTGTAGATATTTACTATTAACATATTTCATTATTATGTATGTATATATAATCTTATTAGCCCATTCTTCATTACTATAATGAAATACCTGGGGCAGGTACTTTATAAAGAAAAGAGGTTTATACTTGACATGTACCTGTAATCTCAGCACTTGGGAGGCTGAGGCAGGAGAATTGTGAGCTCAAGGCCAGCCTGAGCTATCTATACAGTGAGACCCTGTCTCAAACAAACAAACAAAAATACGAAAAGAAGTTTAGTTATCTCACAATTTTGGAGGCTGAAAGTCCAAGAAAGGGTGATTGCATTGGTTTGGCCTCTAGTGAGTACTAACAGTGGATAGCAAAATGGCAAGAGCGTGTGTAGGAGTGAGAGATTGCATTGCAACAGGAAGTCAAAAAGTGGATCCAAGGTTGGCTTCACTCCTATAATAACTCACTCTTGACAAAACTAATTCAGGATCCCACAAGAAATACCTTAATCCCTCCTGAGGGCAGCATCCCCAATGATTTAAGTACCCCCATTAGACCCAACCTCTTAAAGATTCACGCCACCTCCCACCACCACCACCACACTAAGACCACACCTCCACATAGTCAAACCTTAACATGCACATACACACACACACGCACATGCGCGCACACACACACACATTCATTTAATACAATCACAACCAGAATTCTGAGGGAATGAGTTGGAATGGGGGAAATAACTTTAAAGTTCATATAGAAGATTAAATGGCTACAAATTGATTGTCCAGGTATTTTTAAGGATAAAAAATAACAAAGGCTCATCCACTATTAAAAATTATTTTAAAATACTAAATAAAGGTAGGTAAACAAATCAGTAGAAGAGAATGAACAGTTCAGAATCCGATTGAAACATACCTAAGAACTCACTACAAGAGCCAGGTGCATAGCGTGTACCTGTACTCTCAGCTACTAGGGATGTTGAAGTGGAAGGATCACTGGAGCCCAGGAGTTCGAGACCAACCTGGAGAACTTGGAGAGAAACCATCTCAAAAAAAGATGAAAGAAATAAAGAGAGGAGGGAGGAAAGAAAGAAGAAAAGAAAAGAAAAAGAAAAAACTCACTACTTAAAAGGTGGCATTTCCACAAACTTGAATTTCAATAAAAGTAGAATTCCAAATATTTATCAAAAGGATGTGTTTTAAAATATATGAACCTGACATTAATTGCTAGTTATCCAAAAAGAAGCAAAATTAGAGCGTTACCTCCTACCACATAATAAATAGAAACTAGAATAATAAAAAATTAGGATAATTTCATATCTTAGTGTGGTAAGACCTTCTGAAACAAGATAGGTAACCCAAGAACCGCAAACACAAAGACTGACAAATTTGACTGCAGTTTTTTAAATCTTTAATTTTTACATAGCAAAAAGCCATCAACAAGGTGAAATACTGGGGAAACAGGCAAAGAATAGGAATAGAAGAAGACAGCTAAACAGTCAAAAATCGTATAATAGGTTGCACAGCCTCATTAATAGTCACAGAAATGCAAACTAAAATACAGATTTTTATCCATTAGACTTGAGGTGGTGAGGTAATTATAATGAATATTGTTGGAAATTTGGAGAAACAAGTACTTTCATACACTATTGGTAGAAATAAGATATAAATTTCTGGAAATTTTGTAATGTCAAATTTAAAGCTTAAACATCAAACAAATAAAATGTTGAAATTAAATACATGCCTGCTTCATGTTCCATAATGAGAAGTCTATTCCACAGAAATAAAAGTGTTAATACTTAAAAATACTCAAGTACAAGATTGCTCAGTAGCAAAAGGAAACAAAGACAGGGCTGGGGGAGTGGCTCAAGTAGAAGAGCACTTGCCCCTGCAAGCATGAAGGTGAGTTTGAACACCAGAACAGCAAAAAAAAAAAAAAAAAAAAAAAAAAACCCACACACAAACTTCTACTAATGAAGGAATGCTTGAATAAGATGTAATTTGTTTATTCACATTTATTCATATAAGCAGAGTATACAACATAACATTGCACTTATTTTAAATCTTGACCAGAAAAAGCAAAGCTTTAAATAGAAAAAAATGTAGTGTTGACCACCTTAATAAACTTTTATCAAAGTGGTCGCAGTGGAACACTTTGATATTCATATGCTCCTGATATTAAACAACAGAAATATACAGAATCATCTATAAATTATCCTTGCCAACTATGTTTTGCCAAATATAACCAAACTTAAATCTAACCAAACATTTAGCTTAATTTCCAGTTTCCAGGAAATAGAGGAGCAAGCTAAAGGACACCCTGAGGAAATAATCAGATGACTACAGAACAGGGATATTCTGCAAGACAACTGACCTGGTCTCATCCAAAGGTCAAGATTGAGAGGGGGAAAAAGGCAGGGAGCCAGGCATGGTGGTTCACATCTGTAATCCCACCACTCAGGAGACTGAGACAGAAGGACGAAGAATTAAAGGTCAGCCTGGGCTAAATGGTAAGTTTAAGGCCAGTTGGAGCTATATAGTGAGACTCTGTCTCAAAAGAAAGAAAAATAGGGAGGAGGGGGCTGAAGACATAGCTCAAAAGCTTGCCTAGCAAGTTCAATCCCCAATACTAAAAAAAAAAAACCTTAAAATGCCTAAAACAAAAAGTGATGTGTGAACTTTCATTGAATTCTGATTCTTTAAAAAGTATATATACAATGAATATATGCTTTATTCAATGAATATATGCTAATAAAAATGAAAAAATAAAATCAAATTCCTTATACACAAAAAAAGGAATTTTAGGCACAGTTCAGGAAATTAGGATATAAATGATATAAGATGTAAGGAAATTAGTTCTGGAGCACTATGCACAGTACGGTGACTATAGACAACAATCATGGACGGTATGCTTCAAAAAGGTAGAAGAAAGGATTTTAAAAGCTTTCACCATAAAGAAATGATAACTGTTTGAGGAAATAGGTGTGTTGAACTTGATTTAAACACCACACAATGTCTACATGTCTCAAAACTTTACACAGTACTCATTAACAAGTACAGTTTTATGTTTATCTATCAGTTAAAAATCAAAACTTAAGTGGCTGGGAGTGTAGCTCAGTGGTACAGCACTTGTCTAGCCAGCATGTCCAGAGCTTTGTGCCACAATAATGATAATAATAAATTTTAAAAAGATTTTTAAAATAATTTTAAAAGATGTAAGGAAATTGTCTGATAATGGTATTATGAGTATGAAAGAAAAGGTTCATATTTTAAGACAACATATGCCATAGTACTTATGGGTGAAGCATTATAAAGTCTACTCTGTCTCAAATGATTTAGGAAAAAAGCTGTTACATTGTACTGAATCTAATGGCTATTTTTTATGTCAAAAACGTGAGTATTGCCAATTTTACATCATTTAACCTGACAAATGGGGGGGTGGCACCAGCACAAATACAGTAAAATGTTAACAATGATTGAACCTAGACAAAGGTCATATAGGAATTCATTTTACTATTATTTCAACTTTTTACAATAAAAACTGAAGGAAAATAAAACAGATCTGTGTCTATTGACCTGGATGGATAGAGGATACATCATCTAGTTTTTTAAAACTGTTGAGAAACATATAGAAGAAGACCCATCAAAGGGGGCTATCTGTTTTTATAGATATGTCCAACCATGAAGAAAAGTATTCATTGTAAACTTAAGCTATTAATATTGAGTATCATAAAAACAGAGGAAGCTGGGAAATATTAGTAACATTTCTTTATATATCTCTAAGTTGTTTCACTTTCAAACTAAGAATATTTTACTTATCTTATTTTTGAAAATCTAACTTAAAACACACACACCATGTATATACAATCTCCCCAAAATATGGGTTATAGATTGCTTTTCAAATAGGGGTCTATAAAAATCTCCCCAAGAATGTTTAACCTGGTAGCTTCATTTAGATCTGAGGTTGGCAAATTCCGTCCTATGCCTAAAGCCTATCCTCCACATTTTTGTTGTGATACTGGAGTTTGAACTCAGGGCCTCATGCTTGCTAGGCAGGTGCTGTACCACTTGAACCACTCTGCCAGCCCTGTTTTGTGTTGGATATTTTTGAGATGGGGTCTTGAGAACTATTTGGCTGGGCTGACTTTGAACTGCAATCCTCCTGATCTCTGCCTCCTGAGTAGCTAGGATTACAGGCATGAGCCACCAAAGCCTGAATTCTCCACCTGTTTTTGTAAATAAGATTTTACTGGAATACAGACAAGCCCATTCTTTAACTTATGTATTATCTATGGGCAATTTCATAATACAATGGCAGGGTTGAGTACTTGTGAGACTGTGTGACCCTTAAAGTTTAAAGTATTTACTATTAGGTCCTGCCCACTATAGGAAAAGTTTTCTGATCACTATTTGGATGGTCATCTCAATGGATGTTTTGGATCACCTGGACAGCCTGCATTATAATGGAAAGCTATTATCCTACTTCAGTGTTCTACTTTTCAGATGGATTTAGAATCACTTCACCCAGAGTAAGATGGCTAGAATTGTGGTAACCTAGCACAAAAAGAATATAGGTAGGCTTAAAAAGCAGTATCAGAAAAATTACACTATCCTGTACTGTTTCTTAATATCTTAATGTATTCGTTTGCTTGCTTGCTTTTTGGTGGTACTGGAATTTGAACTCAGGACCTCAGGCTTGCTAGGCAGGTATTCTACCACTTGAGCCAATATTTTAAATGCTATGGGTTATATATTTGCTAATGTTTCCTACATGTTGTTTGATTTGGCTTTATACTTATATAAGAGCTATAACCTTGCCTAGCATGCACAAGGCCCCTGGTTCAATCCTCAGCACAGAAAAAAAAAGAGCTATAACCAGGAGTTATAACTGATGTTATATTAGCATACAATAAAAATAATGTAAATCAACACTACAGTCCCAAAATTTTTTCTTTCAAAGGAATCTGAATATGTACTTTGAAAACTTTCATAATTAAAAAAGCATATATTAACTAAAGGGTCTGTAACTTACCCAGTTTTAAGAAACTTTCCTTTCCAATATTGTAGTAACATTCAGGAAAATTGAAGTTTTGAAAGAGAAAAAAACCTCTATCAACAAGAAATTTATAGGACTCTCAGTAACCTAATATCCCCGTCTCCCACAAAAACTTGCAAAGTATTATTATAGGATAAAAATGACAAAGGCAGGAATTAATTGAAAGTCAAACCATGATTCTGAAAGACTATGGAAATCCTTCCAAATTAGTGCATAATTTTAAATCAATTACAATAAAGATTCTATATTTATAATGTTATGTTGATATGCTTTAATAAACAGAATAGCTTTTAACTGTAAAGTTTCCTATAGGAATTTTCCCTATGAATAAAGAAAGTGTTCTATGTCACAAAAATAAATGACTGAATAAATTTTAAAACCCTAGATTTAATATTTATGCAGGCATAAGCATCGACTCAAAGTTGCCATATTTGTTATATATTTAAATAATATCTTGTAACTTATAATATAATGTCATTCTCTGGATTTCTTTTCTCTTTTTAGTAAAATCAAAACTTCCTGCAAACTGGGTACTGGTGGCTCACGCCTATAATCCTAGCTACTTGGGAAGCTAAGATGGGGAGGATCGTGGTTCAAGACCAGCCCAGGCAAATAATTCCTGAGACACCCCCCCCATCTCCAAAATAACCAGAGCAAAATGGACTGGAGGTGTGGTTCAAGCAGTAGAGTAACTGCTTTGCAAGTGTGGAGCCCTGAGCTCAAACCTCAGTCCCATCAAAAAAGAAAAGAAAAGAAAAAAACTGCCTGTAAAGGTCAGCCTCATCTTCTCTAATTTAGGAAGTAGCCTATTTTAAAGAATTTGTGGGCTCCCACCCATATTTAGAATTCCTGACTGAGAAAATCTCCTTACCTTCACCCACAATCCAGACACTCTGGTGACTTCCTAAAGTTGTTAACACACACGCAAATGCTTTCAGCTTCTGATGAAGATATTTTAAAGTGGACTTTTTCTCAAACCAAACAAAAAAAAAGAAGCATGTATTCTAAAGGCCATTACATTTCGGCCTATCTCAAACACTCCTGAAACCACTGGGAAAATTTAACTTCTAAAACAAGCTTGTAACAAACACATCCTGCAAAGAGTAGCTGGATTCCCTTGGCTCTGTCTCCCAGCATGCTTCTGGGCCTGAAAACTAAAATGATGGGAAAGCGAGATGCATGTCTGCAAGGAATATGATGCAATAATCGTGTCTACAGTTCCATTATGGTATAATTAATCTTAATTGCACATTAAAAATTCTGCTGAATTCAAAAACTCATGTAGCTTGAATCTTGTGTTACCTATAATTTTACCATGTTATTTTGAGAAATGTAAAATAATAAATCTTCTAAAACAAAATGGTGACTTTGGGGAGCCTGTTCTTAAGGTCTCTTAAAGCTCAACTGTGATCAGCCCAGCCCATATTTTACCATTTGCTGAGGACCAGGGGACAGCATCTTGTGTCCCTGCTTCCCATTCCCAGGCTCAGAGGCAGTCAGCATGTGGGAACGGAAGTGCTGATTACATATTGAGTCACCTGACAGAAGGGGGCGTCACCGATACCTCTTCTTGTGTTTATGTTTCTCTACATTGTTCTGAAGGCTGCCTAGAGACTTGGCATTTGCCTTCTTTTCCATGTATTATTGTGAGAACTTCCTAGGTTCTCTTTCAATCTTCCCTCTCTTGCTCACACAGGCACTTATTAACCTTTTTGGAGCTTCTCCAGGCACACCCCGCAACTCCTACAAGAGCAAAGGATCTTCTTAGAAGGCAGAAAGCTGCACCCACGGCAGCACCTTTATTATGGTACAAGACAGACACAGCCTGCATTATCTGTGAGGCCAATATCATAAGACCCTTTGTTCCACCTCTACCTACTGAGCGATGAGGATTTTCAATACCCAGGAGCTGGTTGGCTTACACCTTGCTGAGAGAAAAGAAACCATTAGAACACCTCGGTCTTGAAAAAACCATGAAAACTTATCATGCATAAGGCTTATGCATTTCAACTGAGCATATTTCACCCTGAGAAGGACAAATTTCACTTTTTTTGGAATAGAAACAAAAATGTTCACTAAGAGCTATATATCTACAGTAGAGTCTACTAAGGGTGCTGTGCTCCGAGATACTGAAAACTCTCAGCTGAGGAACTGAAGCAGAAGTGACAAGAAATGATGAAGGATGCCCTGTAGAGGGAAGAAGACACTGAACATCTGCAGCGGAAAAAATGACAAAAGAATGCTTTAACCATGCCATGAAGCCCAGGAGCATCCTCTCGGGGGGCTATGGTGAAGTAGAACATCTATTCCATGCAGGGATCCTCAAAATCTCAGAGAAGTATATGACTTAACCTCTCCTTGATTTTCCTGCACTTTCCAGGGAGGCATTGAAGCATAAAGCATTCCTTTATAAGAGATAGTCTATGTTCACAGATTGGCACACTCAGCATTGTGGAGATGTCAATTCTCCCCAAGAGAGCCCAGAATCAGACTGGCAAGAATACTGTCACCTGACTTACGAGAAAGCAGGAGGCTACTGGAAAACTGTTAATGGACCACTCTTTGATTTGGGTCATGGTTACATCAGAGTGTTGAGCTTATGAAAATTTAAGAAGCTATACATTTTTTTTCTTTTTTATTATCATATTATTGTTGTCCTGGGGTTACATTGTGACATTTACAAAGAGTCTTATAATAGATCATAGTTGAATTCACCCCCTCCATCATTCTTCTTTATCCCCCATTCCTGGAATAGTTTCAGCAGGTCTCATTTTTCCATTACATACATGAGTACATAACATTTCTACCATATTTACCCTCCCACACCCTTTCCCCACATCCTCTCCCCCACACTGGTACCAACTCCCAAGACAGGATCCATTTTACCTTCGTGTTCTCTGTTTACATGTACTTATTTATATATTACTCTTCAATTATAAGTTTGCTTCTGCTCCCTTTATAAGAGTTCAAAGGAGGGCCAGGCATGGTGGCTTACATCTGTAATCCCAGTTATTACTCAGGAGGTAGAGATCCAGAAGATCTCAGTTTGAGGCCAGCCTGGGAAAAAGTGAGCAAGGCCCCATCTCAACTAATAAACTAGGTCTGGTGGTACACATTTGTAATCCCAGCTATGCAGGATCTGAGGCCACCCCAGGAAAAAGCTATCCAGAAAATAATTGAAGCAAAATAAAAGGGGAACTAGGGATGTGGCTCAAGTGATAGAGTTCCTGCCTAGAAAACATAAGGCCCTGAGTTCAAATGCTAATAATGCCAGAAAAAAAAGTTCAAATGACAGTTTTCAAAGGTTATTACTCTCTTCTATTTTTCTTTTTTTGTTTTTGGTGGTACTGGAGATTGAACTCAGTCAGGGCCTTGCAAGTGCTCTACCACTTGAACCACATGTCCAGCAAAGGTTATTATTAACAGCATAAAAATAAGAGAGAATGTTCAAAATCTGAATGAATTCAGTGGTGGTTGGGTTCTTTTAAATATGTAGATACTATCTGTTTTTCTCCACCTTGCAAAATTACGGCATTTCTGAGACCCTTCAGTTTCCCATTCTTTTTCCTATCTGAGCAATATAAGGCACTATTGATTAACAGGTCTTTTCTACACTGCAATTAAACCAAATACCCCAGGATCCTTTGCTCTCACCCTATATCAAGCTTCTTTGTTCACGAAAAACAACTAGAACAATTGTACTGAATGAAAGATATAAATTACGAAGTGTAAAAAAAAAGTCTCACTCTAAATGTTTCCTCTTTGCCTTCTGAGAAACTCTTCCCGTTTTCGTAAGGAAGCACACAGTTCTTCCTGAAGGCCGTTGGTACAGGACTCCTTACGTTCTCTGTGAAGAAGTCACTCATTTTTAAGCTGAATGCCCTCATAGATAACAAACAATTGGCTTTGCAAGGCACCTTGTAAGCAAACTAATGATCATTTATTACTTAGCTCTGTTGAGAAATCTGTAACTCAAGACTCACTAAAGTCAATAAATGGTGGAAAAAAGGGTATTCTGGCATGAAGACTGTTTATGTGGTATACTGGATTTGTGCTCACTTTCCATTACACTTATCGAAGGGACCTGAAATTTGATTGTTTTCTGTTTCTGAGAATCTACTCACCTACAGAACCGTCCCCAAACAGCGAGATGGGTGGCTCTAACATATCATATGTGCCTCTGTAGAATGAGGGGCACAGACAATGGCAACACAAAGATATATTTAAAAATACATAATGTAACTTGTCTTAATATACTTTTCTGAGTCTAAAAATATGCCAGACCAAAAGAAACATATTTACATAAAAAGCAGACAAGGTCAAATAACAAAGAAAGCCCTTAATTAGTTGTAATCAACTTTAATTTGCATACCGTATATAATTCCTAAATGATTGTTAATAATAACTTTATATAATGGACTTCCAATTTTCATGAAAATGGCACATTTTGATAAGCAGACACAAAACCCTAGTACTAATAAGGTTTAATTTGCATACATTAGACTGATTATCCAAACAAAAGGATTACAGTATTACTTCTCCATACCTTTATGTCCTTATTATGCACATTTATTAACTTCACAAAAGCTAGCTGTTAGTGACAAACAATAGCCATGGTTGAAAGAGAAATCTACGGAATGAATAAGGTACATTTTAATGCTAAGGAGCAAAGTTTATACATCATAAATGCCGAATTTAACTGTTTGTTAGCTAAAGGGGTTAGAATTCCACAAAGAGTGCTTCAATCTTTGAATAAACCAGCTTGGTTTTATGACCTGAAAAAAAAAAAACCTATGCCCTAACACACTTACTTCATTAATTTCATAATGAACTTATCTCAAGCTAGGAAGTCCCAACACGGCAGTATGCTAAGAATTCATGAACAGCTACAGAATTAAGCTTTAAATGTGTAGTTCTAGGGTGCAGTATTAATAAATATATTTCAACAAGCTTAGTTTTCAGCCGAGTAAATAATAATATAGGTGGCATTAGTATTGATATCGGTTCCTAATGGTATCATTTATACCCTGCAATTAAAGTTTAAGCACTAAATAAAGCATTATTAGGAGATCTGGGTTGGCTTTTCTTATATGTGAACACAAATGAAGCTCATGAGTGTTTGGATAAGAGCCAAAAAACTTGAAATTTAACCACAAGCTACTTCCGGGGTTTTCCTCCCCGTTTTACTAGTTGGCAAGATACAAAATTAGAACACCAGGAAATGATTTCCAAAGAAGGCAGGAGGAAGTGAGAGACCCAGGAACAGAACTAAACTCCACCATGATTAACTCTGACCCCTCCACATGGAATACCAAAGATAAGAGCCATTTGCCTGGAATTTGCATGTCTGAATATCCATAAGAGAATATACAATAGCTTACTAGCATTGTGCTCAATGTTCTGTGCATAAAATAAAAGACGTCTTAGCTGAAGGACAAGTGGCTTTAAACCTTCCCATGTTTCCCATGAACTGCTACTCCCTGCTCAGAGCACCAAAGCACTACCAAGGGCAGGATTAGGAAGGAGATGCACTTAACCTGACAATCCCATATTGAGCAGGATGCTCCAACTTTCCCTCTTGCATTTCCAAAGTCTAAAAAATACCTGATTCAAATAACACACTCCATGTTCACTTATCAAATGCCTGAGCACTACAAGAAATGCTGCCTCAGAGGTACCCTTCCCTACTCCCCACCCTGGATTGGTTTCTCCTCTGTAAGGTCCTCAACTGGATTTAATTAAGTGCTCTAGGAGCTGCCATAAACTGTTACAGATAGATATCTAATGTGAAGCATCTTAGCAACATAAGACTGGAAGACTAATGGAAAGTTCTGCAGGCCAGATACAGTAAGTAATGTACGCCTGTAGTCCCAGCACCTGAGAGGCTGAGGCAAGAGGATCAGATCACCTGGGAAATATAGTGAGACTCTGTCTCAAAAAAACAAAAAAAGGAAGGAAGGGAGGGAAGGAAAAGAGGGGAGGGGAGAGATGAGATAGAGGAAAGAGGAAGAAGGAAGGAAGGAAGGAAGGACAGAAGGAAGAAGAAATATGCTTTCATAAATTTATATGCTCATTCTCTGGGAATTTGAGCAAAGGCATTCCCAACAATTTTATTGTGTCCAGTATGAACTTAGAGCCTTAAAATCAATTTCAAATTGGACAAGTAGTAGTAAATAGGCCTCCACCATTCAATGTAAGAATCACTACACAGGACACACGAAATAACAGAATGCTACTGCTCTGAACAGAGCCACTATCATGACCCTGAATTAGGGTAATTTGAGTAAATTTCAAAACACCATAAAGAGCTAGTCATGGCGGCATGCACCTATAATCCTAGCACTCAGGAGGCTGAGGATCTCTTGAGCTTAGGAGTTCAAGACCAGTCTGAGCAACATAGCAAGATTCCATCTCAATAAAAAGAAAGAAAAACAAAAACAAAAAAAACTATGATGAAGCAAAAATTCATTGTTTTGACTGTTCAGTTACTAAATTGACATAAAACAATAATAGTGACTCTACCATTTTGCAAACCCCTAAGTCAATCTCTAAACATATCCAAGATGTTTCCATTGACTTCAGCAGGGTCACCTGCAGACAGAAATGAGTAACTGCTACACTAATACAGTTTATCCAAAGACAATATTCAGACATCAACTTTCTTTTAACAAAAGAAAGCATGTTAATCATTTTATTATATACCCTCAATTAAATCGCTATTGTACGTGGATTTTCAAAATGAGATGACTCTGGCCCTACCCAGCTTTGGACAATCTCCCTTTTAGCCAGGAGCAGAACTAGCAGGGAAGACTGGTTAATCCTCTCTCCCAAGCAGCTGTTCTTTTCCCGGCACCACCCCAGCCCACTGAGTGGGAGAGTGCTCTCTGGACCTAGCACAAAACATAATACAACATGAAACAGGAAATGCGGTCTCCAAGCAGAGACACAACTTCCATTAGCATTTCCTTCACTCAAACCGATAGCACACACTGCCAAAGAAATAAATTCACACTCCGATTCTCTTTTTCCCTTTTCTTTGAGCATTGTGGAAGAGAACTAAAGATCTCTTTGTCAATTCAGATGTGCTGCTTTTCATGTGCTGTGCTACACATCAGAGAGCACTTGGATTATGCAGAGAACAAAGGCCAGTTTGCCTACTTACCTGATTACTGTGAAGTGTCCATCTGTAGCAGCGTCTTCTAATGGTACATCAGCTGCCACGGTGATGGTGATGCAATCACATTCCAGCAAGACTTCTAGCAAAGCTATGAAACCCTCTCAAAGTTGAGAAGATAAAAAAAACACAAAATGAAAACACATGTAAATTTTTGTCCTGTTAATCTCACCTACCATTCCTCAAATCATTCCTGTCTAAAAGGGCTAGCTAGAGCTTGTAGCCAGGCTCCAAATGAGTCATTTGAAACATTCAAATTCTGTGCATACCATTGGATCTCATCTACTTGCATGAGACTATAAATGCACTGTACGTTAGTTTGCCTGGGATGTTTTGATACTGAACCCACCATCGTTTGCGTACTAATTCTACTAGTCAATATTTTCAGTGAAGACCTGTCCAGTCTTCTTTTCACCCATCATAGCCTTCTTCTCTAAGAGTTACAACCCAAATGATCTGATCAAGGTTAAGGCTAGACTAAAGCAAATTCTTCTGCTGAATCCCTAAATGCACTTTAGAAGCAAGAAAGGGAATTGGAGATAGTAAGTTTCATACTTAACTATTTTTTTTTTGTCTCTCACTTAGATTCCAGTCTGTGAAACTTAGATGTTGTTATAGTGTACCCAACTGAATGAGTTTTTAGGGAACTCATTTGTTTCGAATACATGGGTTTTACATCATCACACCATCTGACAATGCAATTATATACACGGTGACATGTTACCTCTCTCTGCGGTGAACATCCCTCTTTAGCCAGGGTTTTACCTGTTGTCCTGCAGTAACTACTTAAGGCACCCTTTCCACACCGGGCAATAAATTCTACAGTTCACTGAAGCTGTTTGAGATCACCAACATATGTATTAGGCAACATCATTTACTGATGACCGTGGTGAGAATTCTCAAGTTCTAGAACATTAGTTAAATTTCATACTGCCATACTATATTGATATTTTATATCAACTTTTCATATTGATACTTTACGTGACTATTTCATATTGATATTCAACTTTGTATTTTGTGTTGCAGGAGATAGAATCCAGGGCCTCTTGCATTCTAGTCAAGTGTTCTACCACTGAGTTATGTACAACCTACCAATTTTTTTTAAATGAGGTCTCACTATATTGCCCAGGCTGGCCCTGAACTCCTGACTCAAGCAATCCTCCTGCTTCCTGAGTAGCTGAGACTATAGGCATGTATCACTATGCCCAATTTATATTTTAACATTTTAAATTTGTTTTGGGGTTCTTACATGTTTCTTATCCACACACGTCATATAGTGTTAGTAGAGATATTAGCATCCTCAATGAGAGCTAAGTCAAAGTTCATTGACTTGGCTAAGACCATAAAATCATGCTTCTTTATTCCTTGCTCTAAAAACACACGTTCTACTAAACCATAATAGAAGCTGGGCGTTGGTAGCTCACGCTTATAATCCTAGCTACTCAGGAGGCAGAGATCAGGAAGATCATTTAGAAGCCAGCCCAAGCAAATAGTTCATGAGACCCTATCTCAAAATTACCCAACACACATCAAAAAAAAAGGGCTAGTGGAGTGGCTCAAGTGGTAGAGTGCCTGCCTAGCAAGCATGAGACCCCAAATTCAAACCCCAGTACCATCAAAAAACCCTATAATTCCAGCACTTGGGAGGCTGAGGCAAGAGGATCACCAAGTTTGAGGCCAACCTGGGCTACATAGTGAGTTTGAGGCAAGCCCTGGCTACATAGGGAGACCCTGCCTCAAAAACAAACAAAAATGCTCCAAAAAAGTTGTGAGTACTAACATGATACCACGGTGGAAAATTCCACACCTGCTACCATGATGTGACTGCTCACAATCAAAATATGAGCACACTAAAAACCTATTAAAGTAATTAGCTTCAGGCTTTATGTATGAGGTGTACATGAAACACACTGAATTTCAAGTTTAGACTTGGGTCTCATCCCCTAAGACCTCTTGTGATATACAATCAAATATTGCAAATCTGCAAAATTACAAAGTCTAAAACACTTCTGGTCTCAAGCATTTTGAATAAGGAAGATTCAACCTGTATATATTATTTTCCTGGCCCTTCTATTAGACTTTGCAATTTCTGTTCTACAGACATGGCTTCATCGACCATTGCTCTGCACACTGACAACAACCTCCAGACATTTTCTTTTTTAATTTAGTTTTATTTTTAACTTATTAATTTATTTTTTGAGATGGAGTCTCGCTACATTGCCAAGGCTGGTCTTGAATTCCTGGGCTGAAGTGTTCCCCCCACCTCAGCCTCCCAAGTGCCGAGACTACAGGCACGTCCCACCATGCCTGACTTTTATTTTTTATTAATATGTAATAATTGTACATATTAGCAGGGCACCATGTTATAGTTCAATACATGCACATAAAGTACACTGGCCAAACTGAGGTAATTAACTATTCCCTCTCCTTATCATTTATGTTTGAAGGCTTTGAGCTCCTCTCTTCTACACCATCATAGAACATTTATTATGTAACACCAGAACTTGTTTCTTCCATCTAACTATGTTTTGATACCCTGTCATCCAACCTCCCCTTATACCCCCAACCCCCAATGTGGACATTTTCTGAAGTTTAGCTTCACACACCCATGTATCTTCTGCAAGTCAGACCATATACTGGTGTGCCCTCGCAGGTCCAGACCACATACCAGATGTCCCCTGAGGTTACCCCTTATCCTATATGTTTGTCCTAGTCATCTTTCTGTCACAGTAACAAAATTCCTGAGATACTTAACTTAAAAGGAAGAATGGGGTTTTTTTGCTCATGGTTTCAGAGGTTTCAATCTACGGTCAGTTGACCCCATTGCTTTAGAGCCTGTGGTGAGGCAGTACCTCATGGTGAGGAGCACTGACAGAGCAAAGCTGTTCAACTCATAGCAGACAGGGAGCTAAAGAGAGATGAAACTGGTGTCCCAAGATCCTTTTTGAGGGCATACCCCCAATAACCTTAAACTCCCATTAGGCCCCTCTTCTTAAAGATTTCTACCACCTTCCAATAGCACCAAGCTGAGAACCAAGCCTCTAACACTCAGGCCTTTGGGAAACATTCCAGATCCAAGCTATAGCAATGTCCTCTGAGATCCAGGGCTAGCTATTCAGTTGCCAATCAACATGTCCAATGAAAACAAGGGCGTCTCATTCATCATCTCCAAAACTACCCTTTCTCCCAAATCTGACCACCAGTATGGTTCATCTCTAAAACCAAAACAAAAATTTTGAGCTAGACAGTTGCACATCATATCAGACACCTCCTTCAATCTCTATATCCAATTATCCCCAAGTACTGTGGCTTGACCTTCAAAATATGTTTCCAGCTGGGTGCCAGTGCTCAGGCATGTAATCCCAGCTACTCAGGAGGCAGAGGTCAGGAGGATCACAGTTTGAAGCCAGCCCTGGGCAAAGAGTTCACAAAACCCTATCTCAAAAATACCCAACTGGTGGAGTGGCTGCCTGCCTAGAAAACACAAGGCCCTGAGCTCAAACCCCAACACTGCTCACTGCCTACACACACACACATACACACACACACACACACACACACACACACACATATATAAAATTCCAATGCTTTCATCTTTGCTCACAGTGGACCACACCAACCACTATCCTTTCCATCCTAGACTATGCAGTAGCTTTCTAATTGGTCTTCCCATATACATACTTGCACCCTTCCAATCCATTCCCTGGCCTAAAAGTCAATGGCTTCCCATTAGTTTGCATCCTTAGTGAGGTTTTCCAAGCCCTTTATCACCTCATCCTCTAACTTCTTCCACTCTCTTCCCTGAACCTTCTTTTCTGCAGTGTAACTGGCTTTCTCTCCATTCTGTGAAGATACAGCACTCTTTGCTCACACAAGGCCCTTAGACAAACTCCTCCTTCTATGTATTACTTACCCACCTGTCCCCAGTTGACCAGGTTAGCGCTAACTAAACTCTCAGAGTAGTTTCACTATCACAGTAGGTAAGTGTGATGTTTATAGCTCTGTATTCATGAGAATACTCACAGCTAGAGATGACCATTTTGGAATTGTATCCCACGCCCGAAGCCTAGCTGCCCCAAGAGCTCAGGAGAACAATTTCCCAGGTGACCTACAACTCACCTTCAGCACTGTGCCCCACCCCAAGCCTACTTTGTTAGAAATGCTTGTAAAGCCAGCTAGCATTTTACAAGTACTTCAGGTGATTCTGATGCACACTAAGTGTAAGGACATGGGTCTAGATAATGTTGAAGTAACTCCTGCTCAGCCCTCAGAGCTCTTCCTCCAGGAAGCCTTCTCTGACCCTACAATCAGTCAGAGCTATTTATTTATTTTCCTAGCACAGAATATCTCTCCTTCACAACACATATCCCAAGTACTACAAATGAAATATTTGTGTAGTCATCTGTTTCATGTCTCTACAATATATTACAATTTCTATAAAGCTAAAAACCACTTTTGTCTCCTCTTCTTTGATTCACAGTGCATGGAGAAATGAGAGGGTTAGGGGGACAGACTTTAAGAAGAACAGAGAAACAACATTTCCTTGTGACAAACTCTTGAGGCTTTAAAAGTATCTAGCTGAACATGTTCGGCACCTAAAACAGTTGGCAGTCTAGGTTCAAGATCTTACTTTAGGTTAGGTACACAGAAGGTATAGCTCAAAGGAGAAACTCATCAAAGCTGAGGTCAACCACAAAGGCTGGAGGTTGAAGTTCAGCACTGTGATATTGATCATTCAAACTTCACATCCAACCACCAGGGCCCTCAAGACTTAAAATGGGTTTTAGAGAACTCAGCTGGCCCCAAATGCCAAGTTGTTTAGTTAAGATAACACTGGCCGCTTTTGGAGATTACTCCTAAAATGGTAGCTTAGCTAAATAAATGGTTCTCTCTCACAGCTTTGTCCAGTGAAGTTCGGTGGAGGATCCTACTCTACACAGTTGTTCAAGGGATCAGGTTCCTTCTGTCTTGTCCATCTGTCCTTGTCTAGGTCTATAAAGTCCTCTCCGCTTAACTATGCATGGAGAAGAAGACGGAAGACGGCACATGGGAGGTTTATAGACAGGCCTAGATGTAGCTCACATCATATCCACTCAAATTCAGTTGGCCAGAACTTAGTCATATGTCCACACTAAACTGCAAGGGAAGTTGGTACAGAAGAAGAAAATAAGGACGTTGATAAAGTTAGCAGTGTTGCTATATTTCTCCCTTCTGGTCATCAAGTATCCATTGCATGCTTTATCCAAGACATGGACCACACTCACACTCTTCCTTCCCAAAAGAGACAGAGAAAAAAACAAAAGTGAGCTGGGGGCCGGTGCTCACACTTATAATCCTAGCTACTCAGAAGGCAGAGATCAGGAGGATCACGGTTCAAGGCCAGCCTGGGCAGATAGTTCATGAGACCCTATCTTGAAAATATTCAACACAAAAAAAGGGCTGGTGGAGTGGCTCAAGTGGTAGAATGCCTGCCTAGCAAGTGTGAGGTCCTGCGTTCAACCCCAGTACTCACCTGGTCAATGCATCCACACAGTGGATCAGGATCTCTAGGTGATGTGCCACCCTCCCCATTCAGTTCAGATTTGGCTCCTCTTGATCTGAAGACCTATAAGTTAAACAAATAACCAGCACCTCCAAGTCCATTTGGTCACTAGCCTACTCATTCACTAATGGTCCTCAGGTCATTTTGGTGCCCTCACTGCTACATGCTGGGTAAGAGAGGACAAACAAGCCACCAACCTACCCACATACCATGGATAAAAGAACGCTTTGCAGTGGTAAACCAAGGGCTCGTCTAGACTCAGGCCACAGATATGCTGTATAAGTGAGAACCCTTTGGACTACCATCCTTCTTCACTGTGTGACAGGAAGAGTCACAAACATACCCACCCACTAAGGTTCTCCGAGTCAGTTTGAGGATTCTGGGAAGCCAAGGGATGACCAGCTTCAACTTGAGATCCCTTTTGGTCACCTCATAGGCTTTGCACAATGGAAAGTCAAGGACGCTTTCTGCTACAACCTGACCACATGCTATGGAAATGAGAACCCTCTTGGCCACCATCCTTCTAATGTGCTAGTGCACCAATTACTCTTCAGCTGTCTTCCTGCCTATCCACTGCTTTTCAGTTGGAGAACCCAATCTCAGGCCTTTACAGAAATCACCAGCCAGCCCCAAATCCACCTATTTGAGGATCCTTCAAGGCCTCAGCCTAATACAGTAATGGGAGCTAAAAGGGCTTCCACCTTCAGGTCTCCAGAATGCACAGGAAGACAGATGCATTTGACCAGCATTCCCCCAGTACACTGGTATCCCAAATGACCTTCCAGTCAGTCACCAACCTGACTCTCTTCCAGCATTTCATGGGTCATTTTGGCCCTCTGCCTCTCTGCATGTTGGGGAACCATGGGCAATTCTTACACTTCTCCTGCCCATAGCTGCACAATTAAGAGCCAGTTTCACGTACTGTAGAGCTGAAGGTACTTTGTGATTTCATACCAACTGCATTTGGAGGAAGCAGGATTCCTTTCTGCCACCATCCTACTTATGTTCTGGTGTCCCAAGGGAACTCCCCATCAGAAACCTGGCCACCATCTCATATTCTGCTGGTAATCTGGACCTGCAGTCTGCCTGCATGCTGGGAAAACATGGCCATCAGTGGGACAGGAAACCCCCACTACCATGTGGGCCTCATGTGATGAGTCTCATATGAGGAGCTAAGAGCTCTTCTGGACTCAAATTGCAGATGTGCCATGGGCGCAAGACCCATTTAAGTCACTGTCCTTCTCTCTCACTAGTTAATGTGGGACAAGGGCCGTCGTAGCCCCTCTAATAACAAACATGGCCACCCACTAGGGTTCCACAGGTCACTTCAGCCCCCAGCCTGCCTGAAACTAGGGAAACAAGAGTCAATCAGCTATCTGCCTGCCGATGTGCTTTGGAAATGAGCCACCATCTGTGCTTTGCATGGTAGGAAGCTGAGAGTCTTTCCTACTATGACATGCCCACACTTATGGGAGAAAAAGCCCTCTTGGTCACCGTACTTCTGTCCATGCTGGTGTGCCAAGGGTTCGTCCAGCTGCTCACAGCTTTCCAACCAGAGAGACCATTCCAGTCACCAACTA
Source organism: Castor canadensis (assembly GCF_047511655.1). Classification (NCBI taxonomy): domain Eukaryota; kingdom Metazoa; phylum Chordata; class Mammalia; order Rodentia; family Castoridae; genus Castor; species Castor canadensis. The sequence continues at coordinate 120,811,457 of NC_133405.1, forward strand.
GACCAATCCCCAGACTAAGGGCTTTGGATGTGGCTCAGCGACAGAGTGCTTGCCTAGCATGTGTGAGGTCATAGGTTCCATTCCAAGTACTGCCAAAAAAATTCTCCAGGTTTCAGTGGACAGGGCAACTAAAAGCCTCTATGGTCTCCGTGCCTCCCATGTGCTATGGAAGTAAGAGCCTTGTAAGTGACCATCTTTCCCGTGCTGGTGTCCCAGAGACTCTTCTGGTCACCAACCTAGCTATTTGCTAGGGTTCCATGAGTCATTTCAGCCCCTAGTCCTCCTATATGGTAGAGAATGAGGTCCATCCTGGCAATTCTACTGTCCATTGCTGGGCAACTGAGAACCATCTTGGCCACTACACCAGGCTCGTGTGCTATAGGGCTGAGAGCCCTTTGTGCCTTCACACTAACTGCATATTGAGGAACAAGGAGCCTTTTCAGTGGCCACTCAAATCACGTGCTGGTGTCCTGTGGGGTCTTCCCATGAGAAATGTGGCCATTTGCTAGGTTTCCACGGGTGTTCAAAACTACCCCACTTGCCTTTCTGCTGGGAACATAGGGTCAACCAGCAATCAATGAGCTGCATGCTTTGGAGATGAGAGCTCTTGGAGCAGCCATATGGGCCTTGCTCACTACAGACTGAGGGCCCTTCTGGTCCCACGAGGCAGGTATACTATGGAAGTGCAAGCCCTCATAGCCACTGTCCTTCCCTCCATGTTTGTATATCAAGGACTCTTATGGCTACCCACTGATCTCCAGCTATGTGGAACTGGAGCCCCTTCTAGGCACTAGCCATGACAAAATCCGTGTACCAGTGGATCCTTCAAGGGGGCCAGCCTATAGCAGAGAAGGGAACCAAAAGACCCACCTCAAGTCTCCAGGGCACCGTGTAAGACAGATGCTTTTTGGTAACTGTCTTTCCAGCCTGCTGGTGTCCTATAGGGCCTTCTCGTCCCCGGTCTGACTTTCTGTAAGGGTTCCACAGATCATTTCAGCCCCTAGCCTCCCTGCATGCTGCGGTACTATATTGATGAGAGTCTGTCTGTCCTCTTTTACCTGCTGGGAAACTGTTTTCTTCTGGCCACAGGCTGCTTGCCTTCTAAGAAAGTGAGAATCGTTTCAGCCATCACCTTTCCTGCCCACTAGTGCCCTGAGGGTTCTACCAACCACCACCTGTGCCCACAATAAGGCTCTGCCAATCCTTCAATCTCCCAGCATGCATCCCGTGTTAAGCCAGAGTCCATTCATCAGGTATCCTTCTAAGGCGCTGGTGGCAGGAAAACCCCTAGTGTACCTGCCTATTTGCAAGCTAGGGAATTGAACCAGAGACCCTCAGGGCTGCCAGGCTGCCTGAGAACTAGTATCCCTAGAGCCCTTTTGGCCATAACAACTGACATTCAGTTGGGGAATTGAAGGCCATTCTGAGCTCAGGTGGCCTGAGTGTTGATAAAGCAAGAGCTCATTTAGGCTCTTCTTCATCCTTGTCTTGAGATGGTGTCCCATTGGCCCACTGGTCGCCAACCTGCCCTCTCACTAGTTCTAGGAGTCATTTCATCCCCAGCCTGCTCACGTGCCAGGGGACAGAGAGCCATCCCATCATCAACCTTCCCACATGCTGGACACATCCCTTCCATGTACTAATGCCCACGGGGCCCTTTGGGCCACTTATTGGCCTTGTGCTAATGCTATGGTGTCCTTTCAAGTCATCACTCTGCCTATGATTCCTTTTGTCCTTCAGACTGTCACCTACACATGTGCTGAAGAACTGAAGGCCATTTTGGCCATTGGCTTGCCACATGCTGTGGAAGAGACACCCCTTTCAGCCACTGTCTGTCCCTTATCCTGTATCTTGGGGAGAACTTCCAAACAGTAGCCACTTGCAAACCAAGGTTCTAGTGGTTCTACCAGCCCCCAACTCCAGCAGTTTTGCTCGAGGGTCCCTTGCAGCCACCAGCCAGCAAACATACTCGGGTCAAGGACTGGGGATCCTCATGGCACTAGCCTGCCCACTTTCTGTGGAATCCACAGCCCCATTCTCTTTCATGGTGTTTCTCCAGGGCCTTTTGGCCACCATTGGTCCCATAATTACTCCCTTTTGTTGGTGCCCTGGGGGAACCTTCCATCCTCCAGCCAGCCTATACATTAGGATGGCAAAAGTCCTGTTGGCTCCCACACTGTCTGTGGCCTTTGTGGTGCAAAAGCAGCCATAGACCATGTAAAAGAATGGGCCTTGCTGGATTTGGTCTACAGGAGTAGATTTCTATCCTACCATCAGTAATACTAGAACTCTGTTTAGCCTGACAAATGGCTATGAAGAATAAATATACAGTTCCAAGCCTCTCTTCTAGCTAGATATGACAATGTGTCTAAGTTCTGGTCATGAGCAATTGTGTGTACCTTGTGTACCATGTCCAAAAAGGGAAGGGAGGTGACCTTTTCTTCCCCTTTCCCCATTCTGTGGCTGGAACATTGGCATGAGCTAACTTGAGTCATACAGATGAAGGCAACACCCTGGGGACAAAAAAGCATCAGGAGAGAAAGAGGCTGAGGCCTCCATGACTTCCTGGAGTAGAGCCACCATATCAGATTCATCTTTTATATGAAAGTGAAATAAGCATCCAACATGTTTAAACCACTGTTGTCACTGAGTCACATGGAGGCCAATCTATATCCTAATGGAAGGAAGTGCCTGATTTCACCAAAAATTAGAGTTGGTGCAATTCAAGTTCTCACTGACAAAAACCAAAGTCAGAGACCCAAGCAGAACAGTAGGAGTGGGAAGTAGCTCTCAGGTCTGTGCACTTCTCTCCATGTCTTGCACTGCCATCTCTCTTTTAGACAACTGCACTCAACAGCTTAGAACCTTCCCTGGTTTCCAAAGCATTAAAATTAGAGACCAAGCTAACAAATACAATCTCCTAGTTCTCCCATCTACCACCCTCCCTAGCCTCAGGCATACCAAACTCACCTCATTGTCTTCACTGTAGCCACCACAACTTTCTGTCCATTGGACATGCCATGCTCTTTCCCACAAGGACCTCTGTAAGTACTGTCACCTCTATCTGGAAGGCTCCTCTTTCCTACCTTCATCACTGAGTTAACTCCAGCCTCCATTCAAGATCTCAGTTCAAGAACTGGTCATGGTGGTTCACACCTATAAACCCAGCTACTCAGGAGGAGATGGGGTGGGGCGGTTGTTCAAGACCAATCCAGGTAAAAAAAAAAAAAAAAGTTAGCAAGACACCATCTCAACAAATAAACCAGGCGTGGTGCATGTCTGTGGTCCCAGTTACTGGGAGGCATAAGTAGGAGGATTGCAGTCCAAGGCCAGTCCCAGGCAAAAACATGAGACTTTTTTCAAAAAATAACAAAAGCAAAAAAGGGTTGGGGGCATGGTTCAAGTTGTAGAGCACCTGCCTAGCAAGCACAAGTCTCCAAGTTCAAATTCCAGTACCAATAAACAAAAAGAAGAAGCCAGGCACGGGTGGCTCACACCTGTAATCCTAGCTACTTGGGAGGCAGAGATCAGGAGGCTTGTGGTTTGAAGCCAGCCCAAGCAAATAGTTCAAGAGATCCTATCTTGAAAATACCTAACACAGGATGGACTTCATGTTCTATTTATATGAACTAGAACAAAGAAACCTCTTGTAATTGCTTTAAGTGGGGCGGGGAGGCGATTAAGGGGGAGAGAAGATGGGGGTGATCTAACCAATGTACAATATAAGCCTATTCGGAATTGTCACTATGAATCTCCCCCATATAGTGAATATATCCTAATAAAAAATTTATAATAAAAAAAAGAAAATACCCAACACAAAACAGGGCTGGTGGAGTGGCTCAAGTGGTAGAGCACCTGCCTATTAAGTGTGAGGCTCCAAGTTCAAACTCCAGTACCACCCCTCCAAAAGAAAATATAGCAGCTCAAATATCACTTAATGACCCTGACCTTCTGGATTCAGCAAAGTCCATATTATGGGCTCTCCTGTCAGTCAAAGGGTTCCAGCGACAGTGGCTCACACCTGTGATCCTAATACTTGGTAGGCTAAGATTGCAGTTCAAAGCCAGCCCATGCAAATAGTGTGACCTCATCACCAGAATAACCAGAGCAAAATGAACTGGAGGTGTGGCTCAAGCTGTAGAACACCTGCTTTGCAAGCTCAAAACCCTGAGTGCAAACTCCCAATCCCACCAAATATTGTGTGTGTGTGTGTGTGTGTGTGTGTGTGTGTGTGTGTGTGTGTGTAGAAACTGGAAGTTTGGGACTCTGAATTGAATAGTTCTGTGAGATTACCAGGGATCCAGGTACCCTTTGGCCAGCCACCCTACCATCCCTAGGATGTGGTTGGTATCTTTGTGGCTCAGTATGGTTGCTAGAGCTCCATCCATCATATCTGTTACAGGCAACAAATTTATGAAATGGAGAAAGGTCCCCTTTTCTCCTTTTCTCCATTCCAGGTGCCTTCCTGGAAAAACCACACAAAAAGTTTAGTCAAATTGTCCACTCCTTCCTGAAAGGGAAGAGAAGAAATGTGATCTATCAGCTACATTGCTATGTGCCTAGGTAAAAATCAGGGCTGCTAAAGGACATAGGGAATGGTTTTGGTTACTTGCTAATGTCTGACAAACCACCCTAAAATTACAGTGACCAAAACTGAATAAATAAGCATAACCATGACCATCTTCTTATCTTCCACAGATGTATGGGTTGTGTGGGCTCAGCTGGGCAATTAAGTCTTCAGCTAGTCTCACTTAGTGCCTCATTCGGTTGCAGTCACATAAGATGCTGGACTCTTGGGCTTGTCACCTCCTTATGCTCACAGCCTCTCCTCTCCATGTGATCTCTCCACTGGATTTCCCCCCTACAACACAAAGCAGAATGTTTCAGGCCTTCTGAAAACTTAGGCATAGTGTCACTTCACTGCCTTGCACTGGTCAAAGCAGTCATAAGGCCAGGCCAAATTCAAGTAGAGAAGAAATCACTTCCTTTCCCCTTTTCTGTGTCTCACAGAATTTGCAGCCTTCTTTAATCCACCACCAGGGGAATGGATATTTGGAGGTAATTAGCAGTCACTGTCTCATGTTCCTTCAAGACAAGCCATCTAAAAGAGTAGGAGAGGAGTCATTGCTGTATAAAACTCATGAAAAGAAATACTGGCCATTATGCTTAGGCTCTAAAGGAAATCAGAGCAAAACTAATGATTTAAACAGTAATTCTCACACCAGCTCTTCATAAAGCCCTCACAAACTTTAAAAACACACTAACCATGGGCAAAATAATCTATACAACATTAATAAGCAATTGAAAACATTCACAGAAGAGGAAATACCACTGGCCAAGTGTCACATGAGAAAATGCTTGACCTCACTAATAATGAAAGAAATGCACATTAAACTCAAATCCCATCGTAAGCTATCAAGTGTTCTTCATCAAACTAATATTTTACATGATTGAAAATGCCCGGTGCTATCAATGTTGTTTATGGAGGTATAACATGTAGATTTTGTTAAGAGCTGTAAGGTTTAAACTGTACATGCCTTTTAATGGAACAATTCCAGTCCTGAGTCAATCCTCCATAGACGATAACTGCACAAGTATTCCAATATGTATTTGAAATAGTACATCCTTCAGTATTCATATATCACACAGTATAAGATAACTTTTCTTTCTTTTTGCAGTGCCAGGGATAGAACCCAGGGCCTCATAGATGCTAGGCAAACGTTGTACCACTGACCCCCAGTCACAACCCATAAGCCAGCTTTTTTTTTTGCTGTACTGGGATTTGAACTCAGGGTCTTGCACTTGCTAGGCAGGCGCTTTACTACTTGAGCCATATCCTCAACCCTTTACCAGCTTTTATCGTCTACAATGTATCACTATGTTGTAGGCATTTTTATCATCTCTGGTTTTCAGGTGAGGAAACTGAGTCTTAAGAGGTAAATTAGATTGCTGGAGGCCACAGAGCCAGGAGGTGGAAAGGATGGGCTCTAAGCCAAGTCTCATAGATTCCAGAGCCCAGTGCATCACACGCTACACATTCTTCCACAGATGTCCTCAATAACTTGGCCAAGTACAGCAGATGTGCACTGCCTCGGGATTACCTTTCGTGTCCTGTCTCTTCACCCTCCAAGCCATTCAGAAGGGCAAGGGAGACAAATGCAGACGCATGGAGTTAAAAGACCCGCATTCGAATACATAGCTATTTAAATCATCAAATGGGGGGGGTAGGAAGAAAGCTATCCTATATAATTCTAGTAAGTTTGCAGCAAAATCGGTACATTCATAGATTGCCAGGGGTGGTGGAAATTGGTCAAACAAGTTGGAGACATTTTTGGCAATATTTCAAGAGAAACTAAAATGCACACACTCTTGGATCGGTAATCCCACTCTTAGGATGATTTAAAGAATGTAATTCGGAGTCTCTAGCCCCGTTTCCTGCATGGGGCCAGGAAATGCTTCTCTCTTTATTTTCCACTTCCCCCACTTATTTTCTGTTATGCTAAATTTCTTTCCTAATAAACTTTACTATTTAAAAAAAGGTAATGCAAAAGAAGTAGTTATGTGCACAAAGTTTTCATTGCAATGTCATTGTAATAGCAAAACAGGAGAGCAGCACAAATGTCCGACAGGGAAAATGATTAAGCAGTGACAAAAGGTCTGTGTTTGACAAGAATCACAGCTGTTCACCTTTCTTCTTAAACTCCTTTGGCTTGTCAAGCCCTGATCCTCGCACAGCCGCGGGTGCTTGTGTTCAGTAAAACAACAACCACTAAGGCACGTTTTAGCTCTGCAAAACCCAAATGGAGCCAGCCCAATGTTTTCTTCACATTTAAAAAACTGAGAACACGCCCCACCTGCCCTCTTTTAGCTCTGCATAAGTCTCCGCTCTTTAGCACATTTGCTGTTTACGGTTGCAACTCCCTCACAGTTTGCACGTCATTTCCAAAATGTTTTCTTCTCTGAAGTTGTGCATCAGCTTCTGGCATTCAGGATGCCCGCCAGGACTCAGAGAGGCAATGTGGCCTGCTGCCTCCTGCCTCAGTGTGACAGAGGCCAAATCACAACTTTGCTAACTGCAAAGCCTCGCCGAGGGATGACCTATAATTATTAGAAATACATCAAATAGTGATTATTTTTATTGATGTCAAGCTGCACTTTCACAACGAGCTGTGTCACAAGGCAGAGCGCGGTCTCTCCTGGCCACTGCCCAGTTCCTGCTTGCAGTTTTGTCCGAAAGGCCCCAGAGAAGCTGTTTGGAAACACTGTAGGCTGCAGGGGGCTGCCAGTTTTGAGGACGATGTGAGGTAGAACAATGGTCATCATTATTGAACAATAATGGTACCAGAACAATGCATCTAAGGCGTTAGAGAGTTAAAATGTTTCCTGCCTAATGAGTGTGTGTTCCATGTAATTATTTTCTTTGTGTGATTATTGCAATTTTTAAAATTGTCTTTCATTTTAAATTGTGTTTACAATATAGGTGACCTCCTTTTACTACATATTCTAATATTGCCAGGTAGTAATGTGCTTGCTCAATATGGAATAGGTCTTTTTATTGTACGTTATCTTTTTTCTTTTCCTTTTTTTGACTTTTTATTTCTATCTTTAAGATTTGATTTATTTTATTTTTTGCAGTGCTGGGGATCAAACCCAGGTCCTCACACATGCTAGGCAAGTGCTCCACCTCTGAGCTACATTCCCAGCCCCTCTCTTTAAGATTTGAAAAAGCCAGGCAGCAGAATAGTTTCTGCCAGGTAGCGAGGGGTAAGGGGGGGTAAGGGGGGGGATAAGGGAGGGGGCGGGGGGGAAGGGTGGAGAAATGACCCAAACATTGTATGCACGTATGAATAAAATAAAAATTAAAAAAAAGAAAAGAAAAAGAAAAAGCCATATTGAGGGGGGGAGAGGGAGGGGGCGGAGTGGGTGGTAAGGGAGGGGGTGGGGGCAGGGGGGAGAAATGAACCAAGCCTTGTATGCACATATGAATAATAAAAGAAAAATGAAAAAAAAAAAAAAAAGAAAAAGCCAGGCACGCAAGGTGGTACATGCTGTAGTTGCAGCTACACAGGAAGCTGGGGTGGGAGGATCTGTTTCTTGAGCTTGAGAGTTCAAGACTGACCTGGCCAACATGTGAGACCTGTCTCAAACAAAAATTAAAAATAAGATTTTTAAAGCCATTTTTCTTTAAAACAACCTAACTAAAAAAACAAAAAGTGACAGGTGCTGGTGACTAACACCTGTAATCCTAGCTACTTGGGGGCCTGCGATCAGAAGGTTCACGGTTTGAGGCCAGATGGAGCAAATAGTTTTTGAGACCTCATCTTCAAAATAACCAGAGCAAAATGAACTGGAAGTATGGTTCAAGCAGCAGAGCGCCTACTTCGTAAGCACAAAGTTCAACCCCCAGTTCCACCAAAAAGACAAAACAAAACGAAAAACAAAAAACCCTCTCTTAGAAGGTATCAGAGAGTAGAAAGGGGATGTGACTCACAAGTGGCCAATTATAATCTTCTGTCTGCTACTGTCAAGCTGTATGACTGTGGACAATCCAGTTCATCTCTTCTCTGTCCCTCAAGTTACTCATTTGCAAATGGGCGAAAGGCAACAGACTGCCAGGATCAGTCACATCCTGGCTCCCGCTCTGTGACCTTAGGCAAACTACTTCTACCTATGCCTAGGGTGACCAACAGATCCAAAGACTGAGGAATTTTCTGGGACTTAAGACTTTCAGTTTAAAAACCACGCAAATCCTGGAAGACCAGGAGAAGTTGGTCACCCTATCTGTGCCTCAGTTTCATCATCTGTAAAGAAGGAATTATAACAGAACCATCCTCATAGGGAACCATGTGATCAGTGTGAAAAGGCCCTTAGTACAACCTCTGGTGCAGCGTAAGAATGCAATAGAAGGCCTCTGTCATTAGCACGACTGTCTTCTCCATTCCATCCCCCTCCCTTCCTATTTCACCATCTCCCTTTCTCCTCTCTTCTATTTAATAGCATAAAGACTTAAATATGAGCATGGTTAGTATTACACTCGACATGCTGTGAAATCCTTTGTTTCATTTACTACAGACAACACCAATGATGCCTTCAAAATGTTTTTAAGCAATTTAATATAGCTCTCATTGGAATGTCACAATTTTCAAAGTTATAGTTCAATCTCCCTTTCGTGTAATGCAATAAAATGGTTACTCTAGTGTCATTTCCTTTATATAAATAACATCAAAGTGCTTCGAGCCAAAAGCTGAGGAAGAAAGGAGAAGGGTAAGGTGATACAGGTACAAGCTGGTCCACGATGATGAGGAAGGACAGCATTTCTGGGCCAGTTTCCCATCCTGTCTTTGAAAAACATTTCAGGGTGAGATATTTTTTGCATTCTATGGCCTGGGAGCCAATGTTGATCAATAAATGCTTGGAAGGTGGGGGGACAGTTGTTGAAGAGGTGCCTGGAAATGGATGAATGCAGATGAAACTATTAAACATGACCAGCCTGAGAGGAAAAGTGGACTCAACCTATCCCTTCCCCTTCTTTCTTCCAGCCTGCAATGCCTGATACCTAAGGAGGCCACATTCTCAGAGGAGATAAAGGAAAATGGGTGAAAAAAAGAATGGGCATTTCCACTGATGGCCGGTCCCCCTTGCAACTGGCAGAGAGTAGAAAGCCCATTCTGAATATTTTTTGCTATGTGGGGGTGGTGTGCAGAATTCTTTGTTTACAACTCTCAGTGTAGGGTACACACCACCATACCCCAAAAGCCATGCCTGCCTGAGAGAAAGGCTGGGGGGAAAGGAAAGAAGGAAAGAAGGAAGGAAGGAAGGAAAGAAGGAAGGAGGGAAGGAAGGAGGGAGGGAAGTAAGGAAGGAAGGAAGGAAAGGAGGGAGGGCAAGGGAGGGAAGGGGGAGGGGAGGGAGGAAGGAAGGAAAGAAGGGAGGAAGGCAGGCTTAGAATTGATTTTCCAGTGTGGAAAATTGTCAACAATAGCATTTTCTATTTGTACTATTTAAAAGATAGTGTTGGTGGTCTCCTCGTTTCTCAGAAAAGGGAAATTTTACACCTGTTAGATTATAGTCTTGGAGCTATTTATTAGAGAGAACGGACAGTGACAGATAACGCCAACTCTCTATTATCCATGAAAAGAAATAAGTAAAAATCACTCCTAGGTCTAAATTTCACTTGAACTGTGCGTTTCAATCTCCTTTCTAGCCTTTCTGGGATTCTCTGAGCAAAATACATTGGTTTTCATTTCTTTTTAGTTCCTTGCAAGGGGGGCATTGTTCATTACTGGGAGAGTAATGAGCAACCGGAAATAGTCCCAACAGCAGGTGATGGAGGAATTAAGGAAAGCCAATGGCCTGGATAAATAAGGGAATGGGAGAGGAGCGCCCACCCCTATGATAAAGAAAACTCAAATGCCATTTGCCCAAATCAAAGTGCCTTCTGCACTCCCACAGCCACAGTGCAACTCTCCAGTTCAGTAAAGATTTAGTAAACTGCTCCTGGGTGCCAAGAACTGTGCTGAACTGTGCACCCGCAAAGTGCAAAGTCTGAAGTGGAAAGAGAGACTGTGATGTTGATTAGAAGCACGACAGACCAACTTTTAGGCGATTGTGAGAAATCTAGTATTTCTCACTACCAGAAACCCCCTCCCCCGCAGAAAAATTTAAGGTCTCATTTCCTCTCCAAAGAAAACAGTGCGAATGCATCTGAGTAGGTTATTTGCTCTCCTCCTGCCACATTTTCCGCCTGACTCGCCGCCAGCCCCTGCACCCACGGTCCTTTCTAGGGACAGTCGATATCAGCCACCCGAGTCGGTGCGTCCCACTGAGCCCCGCAGGCCGCCTCCCCGCCCGCGCCCTCTCGCGGGCGCCCAGGTCCGGCCACCCATTCACTAGCGCCAGGCAGTCACCCAGGCCCGGGTCTTGGCTCAGCTCTCTGGGTCCCTGAGACCCAGAAGGTGACCAGATGTGGGGCATCCGAGCCGTCTTGGCATCGCCCCCAGCAACGCAACAGGGCAGAATGGCCTGAAGCTCCCCTGTCCCTGGGTGACCGCACCTCCTTCCCGATGGGGAAACCGAGGCCACGTCAGGCAAGCGGTGCTAGGGGCAGGCGGAGGCCCTGCCTGCCCGCCGCGGGGTTGGGGCTGGGAAGTGACGCCGTCGGGGCCTGGCGAGTTCTGGCCCAGCGGACCCACGAGACCCCTAGGCCCGGGCGTCCCAGTCCTCCGCCACCGCAGCTCTCCTAACCTCACCTTGGGAGCCGTCCCCCTCCCCTAAAAGACGCTGTGTGTCCTCCCAAAGGATGCAGGGTGGGCTGGGAAGTCGGGGGCAGAATGGGCGCTGCTGGGGGGAGGACGGAAGTGCCCCAGGCTTGGAGAAGACGCCTGTCAGAGCGTTCAGTGTAAGCCCTTTTGCGCAGTTATTTTTATCCCGGGGCCTTTCTGCCTCGTCCTCGTCCTCCTCCTCTATTTTTTCCCCCTCTGTTCAGCTATTTGTGTTTTCTGATCGGGTAAGTGATTTGCGGCAGGAAATTAGATATCTTTATTTCAGAAATACTGTGGTATTAATGCTATGTACTCCAGAGTCGGCTCCCTCTTAAGTCCCGAGATTTTTTTTTTTTTCTCGCAGGTTATTTTGTGATGAAGGGAACACAGCACTGTGCAGCCTCGGCATCTTCCCCTCCTCCCTTCCACACAATGCAACTCTTAATTAAACGCGGGGACACCCACGCCTCCCTTCCCACAGGACCCCTTCCATCTGCTTCCCCACCCCCCCTCCCCCCCCCCCCCGCCTCTGAAATACCAGCCTCGTACGAGCAGGGAAAGCCTCGTGTTGAACTTCCCAATTAGCAAGACACGGCGCAAAATAAGGGACTCGAAAGAGCGGTTATCACTCCTATTTTTGGATTCTTCCTTCCAGGCCTTCCCCAGCAAATGTTTGGTGGGCCCTAGCATGACTTTAAAATCCTGCAGGACTCAGGACATGAAATTGCAGGCACTACAGGTCTTTAGAAGCACGATTTGTGTTTTTCTGATTGATGAGTTTAGGACTCACACATTCCGTACAAAAGAAATAACAGGTTGTGGATCGATTTGAACGGGGAATTTTTTTGCCTTTGTAAAGTCTTCATCGGTAACTTTTTACCAGAGGTTCCAAGAGCTCAAAGAAAATTCAGTCATTTTCCAGGTTGAATAAGTAAAAGAAATCGGACAACAGACCTTAGAACATTTCTCTTTTCTCGATTTCTGGCCAGAGCAAGAGGGACTAGAAAAGACTGGTAGAACCAGGAATTCCAGGATTTCCTGATGCAAATGCTAAGGATGCAGGACAGGATGGAGCAGGACAGGGGCCAGAGTCCCTCCTGAAGATAAGGGACCATCAAGTCAGAAGTTAGGGGACCCTAAGGGTCAGAAGGCAAAGGAATCAGAAACAGACAGCGGAGGATCAAGTCAAAAAGCGGAGAATCCTGGAATCAGATAGTTTGGAGTCCTCAAATCTGATCGCGGGGAACTTAGAATCGAAGCATCAGAAGGCGGGAAGGGATCATAGAGCCCTAGTGTGGGGGTACCACAGAGATCAATCTCAAGTAAAACAAATCTCAGCTTAGCTGCCTTCACATGACCCCTCTAGGAACTAAGGACCCCTTTGAGCCCAGGCCACCAGGCCTCCAGGAACACCCTAGAGACTGCAGATTCAGATCCGCCTGGTGGTGCATCCTCAGCAAGCTTGCCTTGGCCCCGCCCCAATTATTTCACTTCTAGGTCCAGTGTTTCCTGAGGTTCGCCAGCAAGAATCCACCCAGCAATTATCTCCCCTCTTGGGCTCATGGGGGGAACACTAACCACGAACGCGCTGGAGAAGAAAGGTACAGATGGGTCTTTTATTGAACACTTGGAAATGTTTCCAAGGCTTTTGTTTTCTTCCCCCCATTCATTCCAGCCGGATCACTTGGATCTGCCAACTTCAGTCCCCAGAGGCTGCGGCAGGAGGACTCGGCCCACCCGGAGTCCCCGCTAGGGGGCGCTCTCTGGCCGTGGCGCCGAGCCGAGCCTGACGGGTGCGACAGGCTGTGGGGAGAGGGTTGGGGGGGTAGGACGCAAGCAGCCGGGGTCCGCCAGGCCTCAGAACAGACGCTTGAGTTGGGTCCCTTGCTGCTCCTTACCGGAGCTCCAACCCGTGCCCTCCTGCCCTCATCCCGTCTGGGGTCTCCGGGAGCAACTAGTACCGAGTGAAGGCTGCACAGGGGTGCCTGACGCTGGACACACCCGGGGTCCCACCGTCCGGCGTTGGAAAGAAGAAAGCAGATGGCGGTGATAACAAGGCGCCGAGAAGTTTCCCTCTAGGGTCTGGAATCCTGGAGGGTGGATGCGGCAGGAGATGGGGTGCTCCTGCCCTGAGTGCAGAGCCCAGAACACAACAACTTGCTTCTCGCCGGTGGGAGGGGGACGCACGCCGCATTCTGAGGGCTGACCTGAAGCTGAGAACATCATGCCCAGCTTTGTGCTTGGAACAAACCTGGGGCGGGGGGGACCTTTGTTGCCACCTGGATGGATGTCGGAGAAGTGGGGTGTCTGTTTTCTGTCTAGTTCTCACTCCCCTATCCCCTCCTCCAGCTGCTGATGGCTAACAGAAAGTGGCAAAGTTGGCAAATGAGGGAGAGTTGTCCTAACACAGTAATCACGCCCACACATCCATACCTTGAGGGCTCGGCCGGCCGGGATCCTCGGGACGCTTCCAAAAAAGCTGCTCCCCAGCAAACCTCTCCCAACTGAACCCCAATGGGGGAACCCATGGCTCAGGCGGAGAACACAGCGAAGAGGGAAGTTATTAGCAAACGCGAAAGGAGTTTTCCCAGGAATTCCAAGTTATCAATCCCTTTGGACCTTTCCACGGGCTGCTCCTTTGAAAATACATCAACAAACAAACTCCGTCCACAGATAGATCCCAGCAGCCTGGGGAGAATTGAGGCAGTGGTAGAAGTGGAGGGCAAGCTGGGGGCAGAGAAGGCGAAGATACAAGTTCTAGGCAAGCGGATTATGTTACATTTTCTCCTATTACCAGACTTCCAGGAGGAGAGACCTCGATCTGAGCATAAAATTCATACCCTGAAGTGGATAAGACTCTGAAAGCAGCATTTGAGGAGGTTAACCTTGACTGGTTGGAGTTAAGGGGAATGGGGGGAGGCAAATATTTCTGTTTGTGCCCTCCGGCTCTTCCCAGCACCGGCTGTCAATCCCGTCGCTTGTTATCCTCACAAGGCTTCAGTTTGTTTGCCTGATCTCAGCAAGGTTTTCTTCCACAAGTAGAACTATAATTGCTATAATTCTACTGTATCATTTGGATCATTGCAGTATTGTTGTTTTCTCTCCCTCTTTCTCTCCTCCTAACACTGCAATAACGCGCTCCAGTGTTAAATTAGCAGGTTGCGGAAGACCATAAATGAATGAAAGTTTGTTTAAAAAAAAAAAGAAATTAAATAAATAAAACAGCAAAATGACTTGGCAAAGGGGATATCACATCACAGAGAATCCTTGCGTGTAATCAGGACTCATTGTCTTCCCGTCCAATGGCTTCCAAATTGGTCGCCAGACAAAAATGAAGTTTATTTCTATTGTTTAAATATATGTTTTGAAGAGGCTGAGCATAATTTAAGGGGACCTGAGCCATCCGGTGCGACTGGAAGCCCATTACAGCTTTATTTATCTATGTGTATATTGCACAATAAATTAAAACATCTCAGATGAAAAGTGTGTGAGGTTAACTCTCCTCCAAACATTCCCCCCCCAAGATAATGACATCTAACTGCCACCCCTTTATCCCGCATTTCTTGCAAATATAAGTTTGAAACTATAATGTAGAATTAGCACTCTCACCACAGCAAAGAAAGGGATTTCTTCCATTTGCCTCCTCTAGGTAATTATTATTTCTGGTTCTGGGGACAAGTCCCATTTTTCACCATGAACAACAGTTTTAAACACTTCTGACCCTCACTTCCAGCCATTATTGCCATTTTTTATTTTAGTGATAGATTTTAAAAGCAGATGAGCAGAAAACTATTGTTTTCCAAGCAGCCCAGGAAAACCAACACAACAGTTACAGACTTCCAAGATTGGGAAAGCCAGGAGTTGTGAATAACAGCGTACAAACATGAGCAATATTATCACTAAAATGAAATTACTTTTGATTAGTGGGTAAAAGAAAGTGAAAAGTGAGGTGGAAAGTAAATGAAGTGTTATTTTGCTGGCAGAGCAAATATTAAATTGGGTTAAACTGTAAATTCTTTTATATATAGTCTTATAGTCCAATTCTTAAAAGCCAACCTACTCAGCACGCCAAATAAATCCTTCCTAAGTATTAGAAGCATCATTTTGTTTACCAAAATGACCCATGAAGTCACACACACACACACACACACACACATCTTAAGCCCATATTCTGACTAGACACTGGAGATGCAATGAGTCTCTGTTTCCCTTTCCTTAGAAAAGTTTTCTGTGATTTAAAAAAAATTTAATCTGTGGGGAACAGAGTCAGTTGTAGATTCCGAAGTTGGGTGTTGGACTATGAGCAATCTCCGGGATGCAGGGTGTAGAGTGAGCTAGGTCAGGCCCTTCTCCCCAAGATGAATGGACTTGCCTTCTTCCCAATAGCAACCTCACTTGGGAAGATTGATTAGGAAATACCAAAAATAGATCAAATAAAGCTAGTATTTTCACACAGGCCATCCAAAGAAACACTTTATATTCCATTAATAGAATTAGATTTAATTCCAGGGATCATTAAGTCAGAATCCGAAATTCTATGTTAACCTCCCCTTTTGCGGTGGATGATTAAAATTAGAATACACCCTTGCAGAATGTCCGACTCCTTTTAAAAGAAGAACAGCTGCAGAAGGGGGAGGAGGGGGGATGGAGGCGAAGAAGTCTTTCACCGAGAGAGTTGAAACCCCGTTGGGCGCTCAGAAATGATTTGTGCATTTGTGTCTCTTTTTGTTTAACACGATCTTTCTTGGGCTTATTTTTCAACCTACTCCCTGCGTGTGCGGAGCCGACTCTGAAGTCACGGAGCCACCCTGCAGCCGGGTCTTGTGGATTTCCGACGTGGGGCTGGCCAGGGAGGGAAAAGTGCCTCTGTCTTTCCAAGCCACCAGCCACAGGGACGCCGGCGAGGGTCCGCGGCTGGAAGCCCTGTGGAAAACCGTGCGTCTTTTATGGCTGTCGGAGGCGAGGAGACCTGCGCGCCCAGAAGGGCTTTCGGGCTGGGGAGAGGAGAGGGACGGAATAAGCACCAGTACTGTTAGTTTAAAGCTGAACGGGACAGTATGAAAACACCCAGAGGTGGGGGAAAGAAAAAAAAAAAAGAACGCGGGAAAGGCAGGAGACTATCCCAGGTACCTTGGAACAGCAGAGAGGGCATAAGAGGAAATCAAATGACACAAGAGCTCCGATTCTCCTCTGATCCTCCCCCACTCCGCCCCCATCACCTGAGTGTCGGAAATGCGAGTGAGAACCCAACTTAAAACCTTAAAACCCAGAGAGAGGCAGAGACAAGAGAGGGACAGGGAAATCCTTTTCGTGCTTCCTTTAGTAGTAGTAATAGTATAGCATTAGTTTTCGTAGTATTAATGCGCCTGTTCCCAACCCTTATCCCCTCAAGTTGTCTTGAGTGCAAGCCTGCCCGATCTGTCTGCCACCCACTAGCATCCAAGAGTTATGCAGATGTTTATGGCTAGGAAAAATATCCCAGTTATGCATCCTTGTATTTTTAAATACTGACTGTAAGTGATTTAAGTACACTCCTTTGTAAAACGCTTTTCTCTTTGACACATTGAAGGGGCTGAGAGAGGAAAACCTGGCGTGGATTCCCCTTCCCCGACCCTTCTCCCACCCACCACGCTCGCCAGCGTCAAGGCCCTAGCTGTCCTTTGGGCCCTACACTCAGGCACGGAGAGTGTCCTTGCTGGTCCCTCGCCTGGGCTCCACCAAACTCCAGCGAGAGTTGGGTCTTGGTTCACTGCTTTGGATGCGCAGGATGCTGTGTGGGAAGAAACTCTCCCTAAGGCGCACCTCTTCCACCTTTGGTAATGGATTCCGGCTCAGGGGAATTCAGATTAGGCGCTTAGATTTGGTTGAAGCTGAATCCAGGTTCCTTCCGTTCTAGGGAGCTCAGAGCCCTCTCTCCCGCGGGGTCCACTCCTCAGGCTCTATTCCAGGGTAAATAGCCTCATAGTAATAGCCTGAGATGAATTTGGGGGAAGAGAGGGAAGAATTTGGGGAGAAAGAGGAGACTCCCAGACTGCCCCAGTAGCCCCTCCTCGGCAGCAAACACTTGCCAGTCTCCTTCCACCCTGTAGGCCCTGTAGGGAAGGCCGTGTGCCCTTGGCAGAGCTTTGTCTTCAGGGGACTTTTTCTCGCTCCAGAATTAAAAACCCCGAGACAGTGACTAGCGGCAGAAGACGCTATTAATAAGAAAGTCACAGCCGGCCCGGGGTGATGACAAACAGCTCAAGCCGATGGGCCACAAGAGAAAACCGAATGACCAGACGGCAGGTGTTTACTTGTGATCCTCCTTCTAGTACCTCAGAGGCCCATCCGGCCTAGACAGGATGGCGATTGAACATCGCTGAAGTCAATGCGCTCTCCTGGAAACGCAATGCAGGCTTTGAAAAGTGCCGAGTCTATCTGAATGTGATCCGCAAAGCTTAGCCTCCAAGGAGCGAGGTCCACAGGCTGGTTGAAGGGGCGCACGACGCCCAAGTGGCACCCACAGGCCTGTCATCCAAATAAGCTAGAGCTTAGGGCCAATCCTAAAGGAGGAACTGTAAGAAGAGGGTGGTAAACTTGGAAAGTTGGTAGTTTATAAAAAGAAAGAGAAAGAAAGAAAAAAAAATTGGTTCTTGTGCGTGCCGCCTGCTCCCTCCTCCCCACCACGCACATCCCGCCGACCCCTCTGGAATCCAGTCCGGGCTTTGCGCTGCGCCCACAGCCTGACGCAGCCCGGCCTCTGGCGAGAGCCAATCCAAAAGCGCCTCTCAGCACGTGGAGGAGAGAGACTCCAGAGCTCCGCGCCCGCAGCTCACTACACTTGTTACCGCTTGTCCTGAGCGCGGAGAGGGCGAGCTTGGGCTGCGGGCAGGGCGGGAGCCGGCAGCCGGCAACCGGGGAAGACAGAGGCGCAAAGATCGCAGTAATATTCGTTATAACCAGCCATCTAACTCCACCCCCAACACTCACCCATTCATCCCACCTGGCCGGAGAGGCAGCTAGCAGTCCGCTCCCTGAGCCCAGGGGAAAAGCCCCAACCATGAGCAATCAGTACCAGGAGGAGGGCTGCTCCGAGAGGCCCGAGTGCAAAAGTAAATCTCCAACTTTGCTCTCCTCCTACTGCATCGACAGCATCCTGGGCCGGAGAAGCCCGTGCAAAATGCGGCTGCTGGGAGCCGCTCAGAGCTTACCCGCCCCGCTGGCCAGCCGCGCTGACCAGGAAAAGACCATACAAGGTAAGGCTGCGCCCATCAGGCACCTGCAAAAGGCGCTGGGCACTGGTTTGAATGTTTCATGTTCCGGGGGCCAGGAGCCTGGGGGTTGTCAAGTTGAAGATGAAAGGAGAGGGGACAACTCTGAGGCCTGGTGCCTCAAAGTGCGATGAACATCTCTCTCCAGGAGCTGTCTCTCCCTCCCTGTCTGCTTCCAGAAAAAGCTAAGGCCCAGCTTCTCTTCAGAGGACCCTTAGGTTCTCAGTGTTGGTCGTTAGGTAGTTTAAATACCGCTTTTGGTGGCCTTGGTTGTGCTCTGAATAGGGCCGACGGGTTAGAAACAGCAGATGCCTTTTAGACCCTTAGAGCAACAACTTGATGAAGACAAGAAACCCAAAAGCTGGCGAGTGGGGGTCTCCAGGCAGGGTGAGCTTTGGCCTTTCCTCTTTGGAAGACTTCTCTATATGCGGTGCTTTGTTGTTGTTTTTTTAATTGTACATCACTTGTGGCCTTTTAAACCTAAGCTTTGCAGAAAACATTTCCCTGGGATTCCCCAAATGCCCCTTTATTGTATTTGAAATGTATGAAACGTGTGGTTTCTGGTTGCTTTTTTTCTCTGCTGTTATTTTTTTTTAAAGAGTTGAGTTGTTGACATGTTTAAAGGGTTTTATTTTATGAAATTAAAAATTTCAGAACTGTGGTTTTGCCCCTAACCTGTTATGCTCAAGTTTCGCCTTGAGCAGGATGCAGAGGTGTCGCAGAGAAAGAACTGTTGGTTTCTTTTAAAATCCGAAAACCAGCAGTCCAGCCGCAACGCCACTTGGAAGACAGGAGCGGACAGCGAAGAGGGGCCGTTTAAAATAAAACTGACTTTTTCCTTTTCTTTTTTTAGCCTGCAGTGGCACCTGTGCCAGGCGCTTCCTCGAAGGGAAGGAGCGGCCTGTGCCTGCTACAACGTTCCCCCCGCCCCCACCCCCAGTCCCCATCTCAGGCCTTTCTCAGCACATTTTCATCAGGATGCTTTTTCTTTGCCTTTTTGTGCAAGGAGCCCCCGTCCCCACCCGCTATGGGCTGTTGGGACACAGCCCGCGCTCAGGTCCACAGGGCCACTTCGCCCCGCAGGGGTCGCCGCGGGGCAGCGCCCCTCTTGCCAGCCCCGTGGTGGAGGAGCGGGCAGAGGTTGTGCACGAAGTTTTCAGAGTGGTGGTGATTTTGTTTTTAAGTTGTTGAATGTTTTTGGAATCTCCCCTGCCCCCAAATGGAAAAAAAAAAGTGGGAGTGTGGGAGTGGGGAAAGGAAAAGGAATGAAAGAAGGAAAAAAAGAGCGAGGGGAAGAGAAAGCATGGAAAAAGAGAAAAGAAGGAAAGGAAGGCAAAAGGGTGAGTAAAGGCAGGGAGGTGAAAGAAAAAAAGAAAAGGAAAAATAAAAGAAGGGAGAGAGGGAGCGAGAGGAATGGGTAAGAGAAAGGAAAAAATGAAATTAAAGGGCAAAGTGAGAAAGAGAAAGGAAGGAAGAAGAAGGGAGGGAAGAAGGGATCGAGAGAAAGAAAGAAAGAAAGAAAAAGCAAGTATGAAAAGTGGGGAAGAGGGGAGCTGGAGTCCGGAGGTACAGGGGCTGTGCACACCTGGGCCTTTACAGCGGGCTGGCCCCCGGGAGGCGGTTCTGGCGGGGCCGCCGGCGGGCTCGCTGACCGCTCTCCCTTGCCCGCAGGCTCCCCCAAGGGCAGCAGTGCCCCGTTCGAGGCCGAGCTGCACCTGCCGCCCAAACTGAGGCGCCTGTATGGCCCCGGTGGGGGTCGCCTCCTCCAGGGCGCCGCGGCTGCGGCGGCGGCGGCTGCTGCCGCGGCGGCGGCGGCGGCGACGGCCACCGCGGGTCCTCGGGGGGAGGCCCCTCCACCGCCGCCGCCAACCGTGCGGCCGGGGGAGCGGCCGGACGGCCCGGGGACCGCCGTGGCCACCGCCGCCGCAGCCGCCGCCGCCTGGGACACACTCAAGATCAGCCAGGCGCCGCAGGTGAGCATCAGCCGCAGCAAGTCCTACCGCGAGAATGGGGCGCCCTTCGTGCCGCCGCCTCCCGCGCTGGACGAGCTGGGCGGCCCGGGGGGCGTCGCGCACCCGGACGAGCGCCTCGGCGCGGCTGGCGGTCCCGGCAGTGCCCCGGCTGCGGCTGGTGGCACGGGCGCTGAGGACGATGAAGAGGAGCTGCTGGAGGATGAGGAGGATGAGGATGAGGAAGAGGAGCTGCTCGAGGACGACGAGGAGGAGTTGCTGGAGGACGATGCTCGCGCGCTGCTCAAGGAGCCCCGGCGCTGCGCTGTGGCCACTACCGGTGCCGTGGCCGCCGCTGCCGCCGCCGCTGTGGCCACCGAGGGCGGGGAGCTGTCGCCCAAGGAAGAGCTGTTGCTGCACCCGGAGGACGCTGAGGGCAAGGACGGTGAGGACAGCGTGTGCCTGTCAGCAGGCAGCGACTCCGAGGAGGGGCTGCTGAAGCGCAAACAGAGGCGCTACCGCACCACGTTCACCAGCTACCAGCTGGAGGAACTGGAGCGGGCCTTCCAGAAGACGCACTACCCCGACGTCTTCACCAGGTACGTGCATGAGCTGGGTGGTCGAGGCAGCAGTGGCGGGAGGGCACTTGTCATGCGGGCTGCAGACAGGGTGGGCAGGCGGGCGGGCAGAGTCTATCATCGTGCTCCTGGACTCTGCCTAGGTGCACCTTCCCAAACATCAGCCTTGCCTCGCCGAAAACTACCCAGTTCCCCACCCCCGCTCCACTTTAGATTTGAGCTGGGATGGCTTTTTTCCTTCCCAAGATCGTTCCAGTTTAATGTTTTCAAATTACAAGTTTTACTTAGAGGAAAACAGCCTCTGCAAAGAGCACCCCAACATGCTACTTTGGAGAGGCGCGCACACGCACTGCCCCCACCCGCCCCCCTGCAGTGCGGCCGGGGCCAGGTCCCCAGCGACGCACAAGAAGCATGGCGGACAATGGCGCGGCCAGAGCAAAGCAGGGGCTATTTTTGGCGGTTGTACGGTGCGCTGGCCACCCCCGCCCGGTGCCCCAGGAGTCTGATGGGTATCAGTTACCGCTGTTCTCAGTGAGGCTGGAGCCGGTGCCTGCGGAGAAGGCCTTTAAAAAGCCTTTAAAAAGATCCGAGTTCTGTCATTTGACGACTCCTTAAATAACCAAAGCAAGTCGGAACTGGGCAGTGTTTGGTGGCTATACACCCGAGAGGCACGAGCCAGAATGGCTCTGTCCTCTCCCCCCACTCCTCACACATTAAACCCAGAGTGTGTTTACTGTAAGCGGGTTTTGGGGGGGGGCAATGATTACTGGAAGTCTGGCAGACAGTAGACAGAGCAGTTGGGGCCAATTTTCTCTTTAGACGAGTGTCCAAGCCGGGTTGCAGTGTGATCATGCTCCACTTCCCACACGAGTTTTTCTGGGAAAGATGTGGAATAACTGGGCCTCTGGGCTCCTTCTTGCTCGACCTGGGGCGCCGGCCGGCTGGGGGCCCTTCTGTCCCACTCCAAGGCCAAGGTCTCAGCTTAGAAGAGAAGCTGGGGTTGAGACAAATGTCCCCCAGAGAGGAGAGGGAAAGGGACCCTTGACTGGTGACTGTCCAGCGCGGGGCTGGTCAAGCGCTGGCAGTTCCTTCGCAGGAGACGTGCAAGAGATGTGTGCAGCTTTTCAGCGTGCATTTTTGAGGGGGTAAAGCTGCCTGTCCCTTTGAACCAGAGGGAAATCGCTGCTTAGGTGGCAGAAGGCCCAAACCTACTTCAAAATGTAGTTGGTGTGGCAACTGCTACATTCCTAGCCAGAAGCAAGGAAAGACTGGATTTAATGGGGGACGAGGGCACTTAAACTTGGTTATCCCTTTAGCTCAACTCGAGTCTCCCCAGGACACTCAGTCCCTTCCTTATCTTTAAAAAAGGAAATAAATTTTAAAATCAGGGCGTGTTATCAAATAGCTAACTGGACGACCGGCTTTTTGCAGTAACCATACACGTGTACTTCAAAGAAGAAAATGAGCTGGTGTCACTTGGCATCCACGTCTGTCGGGTTTTAGCTTGCAGGGGGGGACCGAAGCGCGCGAGGAGGGGCCGCTCCTCTCCGCCGCCCCACCCCCACCTCTTTGCAGCGCTGGAGTCTGAGCCCCTCGGCTCCAGCTGGGAGCCAGCCACGAGCGCAGTTCTAGATTTGCTGGTGCTCGCTGTAGCAGGGGGGCAACAGGAAGCGCTTAGTGAGCCGATTGTCTCTCGATGCTGAAGCTTCAGGTGTGGACAGGGGCCTCCCGGCAGCGCAGACCCGGTCCCAGGCTCGGGCAGCCCCCGCTCTTTCATATTAGCGAGCGGAGAGCCAATTATTCTCGGCGCGCTCATATTTTCGGTAAACAGGTCGTAAGCCGTTTTACAGCATCTTAATGGTTTCCTATTTGCCTTAATTGTCGCAGTAATAACTGCAATGACGGGGTAGGGTTTCAGCTAAATTGACTTCCCCTGAGATGGGCAGGGTTTGCAGTGGGCACTGGAGTCAGGAGGTGCGCAGAATTTTGTTTAATCGAAAAATTACCCCACTGAACTCTTAACAAGCTTAACATATCTCCAGAGGGTAATGGGGAGTGTGACCTAAGGGGGTGAGGGAGGGAGGAAGGAGGGGGAGAGAGAGATGGAGGGAAAGGCAGAGAGCTGGAAAGGGAGAAAGAGGAGAGGAGAGAAATTTTTATAAGAAGGCAGAACGAAGCCAAGAAGGCAGAAAAAAATTTAGTTGAGTGCTGAGTTCTTCTCCCATTTAGTATGAGGACAAAATAGGGCATAAACACTGTGAGTGTCAGTGTGTGCTTCCTGCCCAGCTCTGGCTAAGAGGGTGAGACTCCTTGTGTCCAGGTCTGTAGACTTGTGGACCCAAGAAGCCACCCCTGTCCCACTAGAATCTAATACAATACCTAATATTGTATATCTGGCAACGTGTTGTGGTTTTGTGTTCTCAGTCAAATAGTAGGCTCTCCAGTGGTGCTCATGTACCTTGGGGGGTGGGGGGACAGCCAGGGAACTGGAGGAGGTCTGCTGTGGAGGGGAAGGTGGCTGAGTTGATGGGGCCTTCGGTGACCTCCTGTCTCTGTGTTGCTTTCTTATAGGGAGGAACTGGCCATGAGGCTGGACCTGACTGAGGCCCGAGTCCAGGTGAGCTGCACACAGAGAGGGAAGAAGGGAGGGAGGAGGGCTGGGGGCAGTGGGAGAGAGAGAGCTGGGTCCATGGATGTGGGAGAGATGGAGATGCCGTCTATAAAAGGAAGAGAAGCAGAATCCCCAAAGCAGACCCAAACACTCACACACAGAAGATGTTTAAACACCAAGACTTGGGAGGCAAGAGGGGGAAGAGCACGGTTTGAGAGTCCAGAAAAGGAGTTCCAGGATCCAAACAGGGTTTTAGAGTGGAGGCTGCATTTCAGAAGCCCCCAGTCCCAAGGCCCCTACAGAAAACAATCCACCAGCCGACTTCTTCTGATTGAAATAATGGGATGGAGCATGGATTTGGTTGTTAGACAAATCCGCTCAGCTCCAGGCAGGTATTTGGCTGCGATTAAGTCTCCAATCGGGCTTCATAAAAGCCCACTTAGTGCTAGAACAAACAGGGCCATTTGAAGGCAAAATGCTGTTTGATTTCCCCTCCGCCCCGCACAAGGATCTGGCTAATGCTATTTGATTTCCCATTTTTTATAGCAATGAGGCCACATTGATCTAATAGGGAGTGAGTGCAATGCTATTAAAGGTGTTTGCAGCCCCATACCAGAGTGCATTTCCGAACCCAGGCCTCATAACCAAAGAGACGATCAACACTGGGCAGCCCCGATGGCCAACAGAAAACAGATGTCCCCGGGTTAGGAGCTGAGTGAATCACTTTACAGTCAAAATGAAGCACTGATAAAGCACAATAAATTCCATATGGCTCATTTAATACACAACAGCTTCTTGCATTAGAGGGCTAATGATGAGGCCTGGCCCCTCCTTTCTGTTGACACATTTCTCCATTGTCAAACAGAGATGTGACAGCAACTCTGCATTTTCAGCTCAGGGGAACAAGTCGTGGGAAAGTTAAATAACTTTTAAAAAGAAAGAGAGCGCCCCCTCCCTTTTCCCTCTGTCCCTATTCACTGGAGAAGATGTAATTAAGTGAATATGAATTATTAGAGTCCTTTCATTTACCTCTGGGGGCCTCAGAGGTATTAATTCAATAATGAGGAATTAATTGCAGGGGTACATCTTGATCATTGCAGTGGAGCCAGAGAGACAGAGAGGATCTGTCTGCAAAAACATTTCCATGTTCTTTAAGGGCCTCTGTCTCCACTGCCCGCAGCCCTCCTTGACTTCTTTCACTGCCAGGAAGGAACTGTGAATATTCTCTGTCTAGACAGATCTGGATGCACAAAAGCTGCCCCTCCAGCCTGGTCCCATCTACCACTCCAACTTTTTCAAGTCCCTGAGTCTCCACTCTGGAGTTTCTGCAGTTCCCAAATAGATGATTTGAAGGCTGTGGAATGTTAGGGAAGGGCCCCTTTTCAGCAGAATTTTAAGCAATCAGCCCATTCGGATTCTTGGTTTTTCTTGCTGTTGGCTTAGTTTCGAGTGCTCAGAGCAACAAACCCAAGGGTGGATATTTGAAAGATATGAATGTCTTCAACTTTTTTCACATATTCCTCTGGGATAATTTACATTATATTTTAATATAACTCTGTATAGCCCTGGAGTTCATTCTTAATTTTTAGACATGTATGCAGTCACAAACCCAGCCCTAAAAATATTAATGCCTTCAGGGGAGAAGGAACATATCTTCTCAGCTGTGGGTGTGATGAGCAGGTCACATAAAAATAATTTCATGCTCCTGGGGGTTATTTTTAGCTGATGGTAGCTGCCATGTTTCAGCAATTAGGAAAATACCTCAGGCTGGAAACCTCCCCCAAGCCTAGAACTATCTTATTTAAATAACCTATTTAAACCACATTCCCTAAAGAAAAACGAAGGACCTGTTAGCTCTGCAGATGGGAAACGTCTACTTCTACCCTGCCTGCAATTTCGGGGTCCTAGGTTTTCCTCAAGCCAGGGTTTTCTCACACAGAACCAGGTCCTGGGTTGAGTCCCTGCAGGGAGCAGGCTGGGTACCCCCTATTTCATTCCATGGAGAACTAGTCCCTATGCACCTGTTTGCTAATTACTGTAAACATTTCTTTCCTCTCTCCCATCCCTCCCCAAACCCAAGAACTCAGCACTTAGGTGTTCAATAAATAGTTCTGCAAAGAATAAATGAAGCATCTCCCTATTTTCTTTTCAGTACGGAGCAGAGATTTTCCTGGCTCTTGGGTAAACCTGAAATAGGTGAAAATAGCTGAAATGCAGCAAAACAGACCCGCCATTCATCTCCTGCACACTGAATGCGTGCTTTCAATTAGCCTTATTTTTACTCATTCCGCAGAACAGTCTTGTGAGAAGTTTTATTATCCCCATTATACAGATTAGAAAACTGAGGTTCAGAGAGGTTTAAGTGACCTGCCTAAAGTGCAACAAGGAAGGGCAGCACAGACATTTCAATCTTGGTGTCCCCATCTCTAACTACACCAAACCACTGTCCTTAAGCTTGGAAGACTGGGCTCCTTGCAATGCGCGCTGGAAAGGGTTTCCTGCTGTCTTAATATGTGGGCTCCTTTTCACTGCTCCTTTGGCCCCGATGCATCCAAGGACAAGCCGAGGCCACCGAGGGGCGAGGTGGGCGCGGGCCACAGTGGAGGGAGGGAGGGCACCGAGGGAAGGGGCGGGTACCGGCCCAGAGCCGCGCCGACCCTGCTCTCTCTGCCTTGCAGGTCTGGTTCCAGAACCGTCGGGCCAAGTGGCGCAAGCGAGAGAAGGCTGGCGCACAGACCCACCCCCCGGGGCTGCCCTTCCCCGGGCCGCTCTCGGCCACCCACCCTCTCAGCCCCTACCTGGACGCCAGCCCCTTCCCTCCGCACCACCCCGCGCTGGACTCGGCCTGGACGGCCGCTGCCGCCGCCGCCGCCGCCGCCTTCCCGAGCCTCCCTCCGCCTCCCGGCTCGGCCAGCCTGCCGCCCAGCGGGGCGCCGCTGGGCCTGAGCACTTTCCTGGGAGCCGCCGTGTTCCGGCACCCGGCCTTCATCAGCCCAGCGTTCGGCAGGTAACCCGCAGCCTTGGAAGGCTGTCTGTCTGTCTGTCTGTCTTTCTCATACAAACACTGGGGGCTGGGAGGAGGCAGAAGTCAAACAGGGGCTACACACATCTTTTTCTTTGGCTCAACTTCAGAGGCTGTAGCCAAGGAAAATAGTCTCTAATTTTGATTCACACACACACACACACACACACACACACACACACACACACACACACGAGTGGATTTTGAAGGGAATGACTTGGGACTGAGCAGGCAAGGGGAGGGCAGTTGGCGGTAACCGCAGCCGTGGTCAGTGGAAGCTGCAAAAGTGTTTGGAGGAAGCAACAGCGTTGGCCATAGGTGGTATTACGAGTGCAGGCGCGTACAGGTGTAGGCTATAGGGCAAAGTCCTTCGAATGCCCCAAAGCCTGGAAGCTTGAGGAACACATTCCTGGTCCCCAGGGACCCATGGAGCCACGGGTGCATAGAGTTATTTCTTCTCCCCCAGACTCCATCTTCCTTGTCACTCAAATGACCTGCCACCATCAATACCCCCATATGCCCAAACCCCGCTCCCCACAGCGGCTCAAGACAACGAAATAAAAGAGAACTCATCGTATATAGGTCCCTTTCTTTAGATGAACACCGAATGATGAAATAAGAAATCTGTATAATCACACAGACAAACAAAGGAGGGGTGTATTAATTTGGAAAGTGCAGTGAAAATACAACTGAATGCAGCTTCAATGATCTCTCCTTGGGAGAACAAAGAAATAATAGATTCATCCAACTGAGCAGCTACTTAACAAAGACCATCCTAGAGAAAATTAAAAATAAGACTTGAAGTAAAATTAGTTTAGTGTACCAAACCAATAAAATAAATAGCCAGAACACTGAAATGTAGTTAGTGACTCAGTTTACCTAATGGAACCAGGAGGCATGTTATGACCCCTCCGGGTAACACATTCTCATTTCTTTCTGGGAGGAAAAACAATTTAGTCTTGGGTCTCCTCCCTACTTTTCCTCTCTGACAACAAATGACTTGTCAAACCAGGCGAACCACTGTGGGAGTATCCAGGCTGCGAGATTCAGAAGCTGGAAGAAGGGGGCGGTGGAGGTGGCACGAAGGGTGAAGAGTGGGCTTAGGAGGAGGAGCCGGGCTCCTGGAGCCCAGGTGGGCTCATTTCTAATTGTAGAAATGCTGAATTGGCTCCGCGGGGGCCTGGAGCCAGAGCCGTCGGGAAGGCGGCTGGGAAAGCCCGGCGGGCGCTAGGAGGCGGCGGGGGTGGAGTTGGGGCCCTGGGGCTGCTCGGGTGTCTGCTGCAAGTCGCCGTTGCTGGGTGGAAGGGATGGGAGCGCCGCGCAGAGTAATCCCGGCGCTTCCCGGAGGCGGTGGCACTGTTGCTGGCAGGGGTCCAGGGCTTGAGCATCGCGTGCGCTGCGCGCGGAGGTCGCGGGCTTGGAGCTGTCTGGGGCAAGAGGCCGCAGGGGCTCAGGGAAGGCGGCGGGGAGAGGGTGTCGCGGCGCCCGGACGCGGGGCCGCCGGCGGGTCAGAGTCGCCTGTCTAGCGGAAATCAACAGGCGGCGCCCTCCGCCCCCACCCCATGGGCATTGGCAGGGCACTGGCAGCTTAGCTCGGCGCAGGAGGGTGGCCGGGTCTGCGCTGTGGACCGGAAGGGCAGCAAACAAGGCCAGCCTTTCCAGCGCTGAGAAGGAGCCCCAGGGAGAGTTCAAAGTCAGTAGTGGATCTTGGACAGTTTTCATCCCACTTTCTTCATTCTCTCTCTTCCCCCACCCCTCCCTTTCTTTGTCCCTCCTCTTCAACCTCGTCGTGCTTTCCTGGCAAACACTACACGCGGGGGGCCTGGCCTTGGAACGCACCCCTTTTTAAGCGAAAGCACAGACTCCGCGCAGTTGGGTGCTAGGCTTTTTGACGGCAGGGCCTGGCTCTGGTCCCTCGGGAAATCGCGGATCCCTTGGTCTTTCCTTGCCCTGTGGGTTTTCAGCCGGGCTTCAGCCTCCGCCCGCGCCCCGCGTCGCGCCCTGCGCACCCCTCGGCTGGCCCGGTGAGCCGCGGCGGGAAGCGCGGCCCGAGGCGCCGCGCTCAGCTCCCGAGGCCGTGACCGCGCTGTTTGCTCTCCCCGCAGGCTCTTTTCCACCATGGCCCCCCTGACCAGTGCGTCGACCGCGGCCGCGCTGCTGAGACAGCCCACCCCGGCCGTGGAGGGCGCGGTGGCATCGGGCGCGCTGGCCGACCCCGCCACGGCGGCCGCAGACAGACGCGCCTCTAGCATAGCGGCGCTGAGGCTCAAGGCCAAGGAGCACGCGGCGCAGCTGACGCAGCTCAACATCCTGCCGGGCACCAGCACGGGCAAGGAGGTGTGCTAAAGGCTGCCCTCCTCCCTCGCGCCCCGGGCGCGCCCCGAAAGGTCACCTCACTCAGCACCACTCAAGACCAAATGGAAACAGAGGACCAGCACACTCCCGAGACGGCACTGAGAGAGCGCAGCCGCCTTCGCAGCAGCCTGGACGCGGGCAAGGCACCCTCGGCGCTAACGGATGTGGCACCTCCTCGGCTGGCTGTCCACCCGCCCCTGCCCCTGCCCCACCCTGCCCCTGCCACTGCCACCCTCGCTCCAACTCCAGCGTCCACTCTCTCCCATTCTTACTTTACTGAAAACATTGGGGAGGTTTTCTCCCTAAAAAAAGACGCCTGGTATTGACGTTAAAAAATTAAAAAGCCCCATCGCTCTTCCTCCTGACACCCCACTTAGCTTTTTTTTTTTTTTCCTTCTTCTTCTTCTAATAGCATTTTGGCGCTCTAAGTTGATCTCCCAGCGCGGGCCCGGCGTGAAGCCAGGGCCAGGGAAGCGAATGCGAGTCTGTAAGATATCTAACAGTGCACTTAAAGGAAAGGGGCGTCTTGTTCTTGTTCTCTTCTTTATCATACATCAACCAAGGTTTTTATATCAAACCAAAGGGAAATTCTCTGCTAGAATATGGACTGTTGAAGTCACCAAACTGTGATTATTGATTCTGTACATACCATTGTTATTAAAAAAAAAAAAAAGAACAGAGCTTTGTATATTTGAAATGTTATAACGCAATTGCACTCAGCGTGGTATGGTAAAAGTTTGTCCTCCTGTAGATTCTTACTGTGTTGTAGATACGGTAGGGTTCCTAGACAAATATTTATGTACTCAAGCCCTTTATTTAACTTATTAACTGTAGAGGCTTCCGAAACCTTCAAGATAAAGGCAATGGTACAGTACTTTTGTGTAATGTGTACTTGTTATCACTTTTCCTTGCTATCTAGTGGAGAAGTGTCACGCTCAAAATAAAAAAAAAATTATATGTTTAACAAAAGGAAGTGTGAATCCTCTGTGTAGGCCCTGAGGGGACAGAAACCCGCCCCCCCACGGGGACCTGGGAGGTCCTGGGCACCTCCTTGGCGTCTTTGCACACTCATTTTCCTGGCAGAGGCCCCTGGTTTGAATCTGAGCCTCAGGGGGATCAGGATTCCTATGAAGGTTAAGGGCACCAGCGCGGTGCATCCCACGCGCATCTCAACTCCCCTGGGCTTGGCTTGACTTGTCACGACTGGAGCTGGGGGTCCTGGGCCGCAGAGGTAGGTGGGCTCGAGGGTAGGTGGGTGTATAATAGTTGTTGACGGTAGAGCTAGAATTTTGAAGCGAGCGGGAGTCTTTGCTAGGAAGGCGAAGAAAACTGTTTGTGGGAAGTGCCACGTAGCAAGGAAGTGCGCAGTCCGAGGGAGATGACAGGTAGTGGCGAGAGCTTGTAGAGGGAGCAGGCTTCCGAGGGGGCGGGCTCCACGGTACAGGAGGAAGGAGGAGGGAGGAAGAGGGAGGGAAGAGAGAGAGAGAGAGAGAGAGAACAGAAGGGAGAAAGGAGAGCAAGCGAGCAAGCGGGAACAGTGATGGAAAGGCAGCGAGGGGTATCCAAGTGGCACATCTTAACTCGACAAATGTCATTACATCACTTATCCAGGCATTGGGAAATGTATACATTAAAAAAAAAAATCTAAACAACTCAGGCTTCGCTAGGAGACCCAAACAGATTTGCAATCTTTAACCCCCTCGGCTCACCCCTCCCGCGGCGGGAACGGTGGCTTCCTCCTCCCCCGGGCCCTGCCAGCGCCCCTTCGGGTGACCGCTTGGTGGAAGCCCGCCCGCGGGGGCTGGGTCTCGCCAACGCTCCCAGGGTGATGGGAAAGGGAAGAGAAGCTTAATTAGTTTCAATTTGCAGTAATTAGCGCGCCGGACCTTTGGGGAGAGGGGCAGGGGGGTGGTGCTGCTGCGGCGTGACTACCGCAGCTCGCCGAGCCCGGCCACCCCGCCACGCCGCGGGCCAGTCGGTCGCCGCGGGGGGCGCGGGCGCGTCTCCTGGCCCGGCCGGTCGGGCTCCGCGCGCGCGCCCAGGAAGAAGGAGGGGGCCGGGTCCCCTGGCGGCCTGGGGGAAAGGTACAGGATGGGGCCGAGGTCGGCCTGGGGAGGTGGGCAGCCCGCCAGGCAGCTGCGGCGCTCTGGCCCGCGCCCCTTAGCAAGCCCACCCCGCCCAGTCATCCCGAACCCGGGCCCGTCGGAAACCGCGGGGAGAGCGTCCTTGGGGTCGCTGGCCCCAGCTGCTTCTCGGACTTTGGCCGTCGGGTGGGTCACCGCCACCTTGGCCGGACCCCAGACTCTCCAGGATGAAGCCCGCAGGCAGGAGCCCGGCCTGGGGCTTGGGAAGCGGCCGCCAACCCCCACTCCCACCACACACTCCTTTTCCGGGTTTAGTAGGCCCTGTGGGAACTTTCTAGGGCATTCCGGGAGGCCTGGGAGTCTCAAATCCTCAGATTCCACAGGCTCTTCTGGAGTGAAAAGCAACTTTCCTGGAGCGGCCAGGGCACTGCAGAGTTTGGGGAGGAGACAGCGGAGTGCAAGAGAAGCGTGAGAGGAGGACTTATTTATTTATTTGGTGGTCAATATCAATTTTCCATCGATTTTGGCTTTTTGTTTAGTAGGGCTTCTTCCCCACCTCTCCAGGCTGCCAGTTGAATGGTATACGAGAAACAGTACCATTCTTCCTGTTAATGAACTCTTTTTTAAGTCATTTTTTCTCATTTGACCCTTCCATGGAGCAGAAGCAAATTGCGTGAAATTACCTCCAAGGATTACATTTATTACCGGCCAATGAGAACGCCTCGCCTTGTTTTACAAACTCTTAATCCTATGTCATTCTGATGCCGCAAACAAGCCCGGGCCTGGGCCTCCTATTCTTTCAACTTTCCCCAGCTGGAGGGACCTCATTCTGCACTTAATATTCCCCATAAATATCACACGCTAAAGACCCCCTGACTTCCAGCAAGTCCACATTAAACATGTGACATGTCACGCATGACAAACTCTGAGTATCTTTTCAAAGCAGCATTAAAAGCAAAGAAACCAATTTTCTTCTCCTTCCAAACCTCCCCAAGTGCTGAATGATGGCGATTGGAAAGAGCCACTGGAGCGTACTTAGGGGGATTTTATGAGATTTTCCAGAATGATTTAATCTTATTGTGAGCATTATTAATGAATGGCAACCCAATTTGGCCCCAATATCTGGGAATGCAGTTACAATGCTGGGAGCCTCTGACCCCCCTCCCCCCTCAAACTTTAAGCAAGTCTCTTCCAACCATGGAGGACATGAGGAGCCCCTGGGAGTTGAGGGAGAGTCTACTTCATGGAATGTCTATCACACCCAGGGCAGAATGGCCCAACACCTGCTTTCCCAGGGTTGCCCCACAGCCTCTTGGGGTGAGGGGTGAGTGGGCCCAGTATGGGCCTCTGTGGGAAGGTAGAAGGGAAAGGCAAAGTTAATTTGTTACATTTTCAGACAGCTTGACCAGATCTGGAGGAGACCAGAAAGACAAGGGAAGGCTTGCAATACTACTACCAGAAGTGCTCTTCCATCACTAACTGCCCATGGCCCAGGCTGTGGGCAGCAATGGGGGCTGAGGGCTGAGTGTGGTGAAGAAGGTAGCCAGGGAATGAATCAGGGACAGTGATGGTTGAAGAGAAACTCAGTCTTAAGCTTAAGTTAGTGGTATTGGCCCTAGTCAGTTTCCCCCCCCTTTTTTTATTACTCCCCCTCCCAATTTGGGCAAACATTTATTAGTGTTGTTTTTAATTTGTCATATTGAGTCAAAGCACCAAATTTCTCTTTTCAGTATGACTTTGAGTGAGGAGATCTTAGTAGAATGAAAAAAGGGGCTGATGTTAGAGGAGGGGAAATTATGTATGGGTTAGCCCAACTTGCTTTTAAAGAAAAAAATATGTACATGAGCAAGTGTGTATGTGTATACACAAGAGTGAGTGTGTCTGAATGAAGGGGGTCTTAAATGGAGCCTAAAATGGTATTTTGGAACACAGAGTTCCCCAGAGCCCTGGACTGGGGTGGGAGAAGAAAACCCGCTACCTGACTGGGGGTGGGGGAAGCATTTTTCAAAGGAAAAAGTCGTGTTGTCCCTGGACGTTATTAACGGTCCAGTTTGAAGTATACATTTTTTTCCTTTAAAGAAAAGGGAGCGATTACCAGTTATACATTAAGAAATGTCATTCAGTCATTTTTATTCATTCTCCGGAAATCTTCGTAAAAGCCTGAATCATACTTCTACAAGCAGCAATTTTGTTAATCCAGGGGGTTATTACTCTGGGCCCTTATTAGGTTCTACACCATTGCCAAGCAATCCTATAACCCTCTCAAAAGAAGTTTACCTCCCTGTTATAAAACCAGTAGTGGTATTTATACTGTGCAATAATTAGTGTATTACTTGAATCCACTAACACGTTCATTTTATCTCTGCACAAAACCTCTAGTCTGCTTATAGAAAGCTTGTGCCTCCTTTGGTGCTGTTAAAGTGGTGAAAGAGTGAATTGAAGGCTGGTTGCACTTTCTCCTTTTGCCTCGCCTTAATTCCCATCTCTTTTTGCTCTCATCCAATTAGCACAGTGTATTAAGCGGTTTATCATCTCATAGTCAGCTATTGAGAGAAACAAGGCGAGCACTTTGCAATAGAACCTGCGCTCCTTTGACACCCTCAGGTACTTACATATTCCACTGCGCTATGAATAATAGAGGAAGAATGGAGCGCTAATTCCCTCATCAAAGAATGCCTTGTCTGCTGCTTTGCTCAACAACACCATTCTGATCAAAAGAAAAGCAATAAAGCTTAGCATAACAAAACGAAACCTACTTATTAGCTTAGTGGTTAAATTAATGCAGAGCCGCTGCTATTCAAAACCAAGGTTTGAAAACAGCCTCCAACAACCTGATAATGCTGCCTTCGGGATGAAGGAATTTTAATCTGAAATTTGAGGCTGGCTCAGATGAGTTAATCTATTAAACTGCTATAAGGAAGCTCCAACACAAACCGTTCAATTAAGAAATATTTAGGTGAGAGGAGGGAGGGAGAGAGTGAGGGAGAAGGGGGAGAGGAGAGGAGAGAGAGAGAGAGAGAGAGAGAGAGAGAGAGAGAGAGAGAGAGAGAGAGAGAGAGAGAGAGAGAGAGAGAAAGAGAGAGAAACTTTAAGTTTGGTTGGTATGGAAGCATCAAATAGCATTGAATTGAGTTGAGGGGTCCAGGATCCTGACAAGAGGGTCTGGGCTCCATGTTTTTCATGAAACCCAAACACACAGATAGGGAAATCTGTTTTTAGGCTTCCTTGTCTCTGCATCTTCTGCTAAACTCATTTTTAAATAGGTTTGAAAATTGTCTGAAAAAGCATCTTAAGGTACATGCATGTTGGCAACAAGAGGTGGTAAGGGTTGGAGAAGGGGAGGTAGGGAGGAGCAGTGAGTTCCTTCCTGTTGGACATCTCCTAAACTCATCTGACTTTATCCTGGGGCAATCACTGTCATGCAATTGACTCCATCCATCCATCTATCTATCTATCTATCTATCTATCATCTATCTATCTTGGCAAATTAAAATCTTTCGTGCATACTCTGTAGAAGCTCGTGTACAAAGTTCTCTGCACATCAGACCCGCACTACTAAATTAAACAGGAGTGCCCCTTTTTGCAGGCAGGGTGCTCTGAGCACAGCAGGGTTCTTTTATGGTACCATTTCCCAATTGGCTCCCATAAGTTTAGTTCAAAGTAGGCTGGTCCTCAAGGTGTCTAATGTTGTGCTTTAAATAATCACTTGCCAAGGTTTAGAAATCAAGAAGATTTATGGAATATTTGGATTCCTGGCCTTTCTTGAAAACTGGATTCTGTGGTGACATTGGGCCCTGTCCCTCTCAGCATCACCACTACCCCCTTTGGACAGGCCCTGACACGCTCTAGTATGAATCTAGGCAGAGAGCCTGTGGTGACATATGGGTGGGTGGCATTTCAGCACCAGTTCTACCCAGTATGCCACCAAGCAAGACACATCAAAGAGTAGAAACCTTTCTCAGAGAAAAGTGAGTAGGTGATATTCCAATCTTCCAATGGGGGTACACTGGAATTCTTTTTTTTTTGGTGGTATTGGGGGCTTGAACTTAATGCCTTGCACTTGCTTGAGCCACACTCTGCAGCCCTCCATTGGAATTTTTAATCCAAGATGCACCTTTAACTTTCCATAAAATTCTGGCATCGTTAGGTGCCTGCAGTTATAACCTGGAGCTAAATCCCAGTTGGAAAAAAAAAAAATCAACTGCTGCCTTCTTTTCTGAGACTGTGCTTAGAAATGTCAGATTTTTCTACAGAATTGAATAGAAATGGTTCCTGCCCTCATGGTGACTACAGTCTAGAGGTAAACAACAAACAAACCAGTGAGATATTATTCGGGTCTTTCAGAGTTTTTTGGTAACCATGTTCAGGAATTTCTATTTATAATGACTATAACCCCAATACCCAGGGATTGAGGAAAACATGTCTTTTCTTCAGAGAGTAAGTGGAGGCATGACCTCCAGAAGCACACATTGGAGAACCACCTCTATATCCTTATACAGTAACAATTATCATAAAAGTTGACCAGATGAGCAGTAAGACCCCATTAAGTCACTAGTTTCTTAAAGCAACTTGGGTGCTCCAACTTGTCACTGGCTATAGAGCTTTCAGTACCAATTAATTAACCATCAGGTCCCTAAATTCAAAGTTCTTCTACTGTGAACTTGAGTGCTAAGGGAAAGAAGAGTTGCTGGGGGAGAGTCTGAGGGGAGAGGAGGGAGGGAAGGCAAAGCCAGACAAAAGGGGGCTTCATCTCCACTACCTAACAAGCATTCCTTCCCTCAATGTGGGGGGACTCTCTCCCAGGAGCCATCAGCTTTGCTCTTCTAAAGGAGACATCACTGAATTCTTGTCTTAGCTCTCTTTGGTTTTCCAAGTATGAAAAGCACATTAGAAACTACAGACCTCATCTCTCTGGAGTTTTGGGTGCTGGGCATCAATCCAGGGAATGCTAAGCATAATGGTCTACCAAGGAGCTACAACCCCCAGTCTTCCCCATACCCGATCTCTTAAAGGGCCTGAAATCTACAGAAATTCTCCTCAATGCTACTCAGAACATTCAGACAAACATCTTGCTGAACATCTCTTGACCCAGGTGATAATGAAACAAAGTGGGTGGAGGTTTGGGAAAGGGATGTTTTTTAGTCAAACTTTACTTTTGCTGTCCAATTTAGTCAACTCTTTGCAACTGATAAGAATTCACGGCAACTGGTTTCCCTTCAGAAAACTTTATTCTTAAGTAAAAAACATAACATAGTTTTCCTTTATGAAAAACACACAGGTAGACATTTTTTAAAAGTAGCACACTTATACACGGGAAAATATATTTTGTTAGTATAATCTTACCAGTAATGTAAGAAAGGAAAGACTGCCATATTAAAATACATTTTGCTGCTGGCAAAGAGGGCACCGTTCTGAAGAAATGAGGAAAACTAATGAACACCAGGGCCTATCAGACAGCCCCCACCTCCATTTTCTTGAATGCAACACAGCAATCCTTACCCCAACTTCCACACATTTTTAACGAAATTTTAGGTCATCCAAGTATTTGAAATGTAATTTCCTGTTATATAAACTTCTACCTGAACTTTCTATGTAAAGGGGAAAAAAAGGAATGTTAGTATACAACACCTGCTCAATACGTGTGTGTGTGTGTGTGTGTGTGTGTAGGACTTTGGAGCAATTCAATAAACAAGCTTACTGTTTAATCTATTTAGTGAGTGCAAGGTTTCGCCCCACCTATATGAAAGAGAAGACTGAAAAGGACAGCCACTCTGGCTTGGAGCAACTAGCTAAGGAAGCATTTGGACTGCGACTGGGTTTAATTGCCATGTGAAAAGGCAAAATGTCAGGCTCCAAGAACCTCTCTTTTTGAGGGTACCTTTGCTAAAGCCCCAGTACCAAGCTCAGGGTCACTTCCATTCCAGACACTCTCAATTCAAGTAGTAATTTCCCTCTCCCAGAAACCGAGTCCCCAATACAATAGGTCTCCAGGTACTTGGGCAAGAGCTCAGCAGTATATTGTGTTATGCAGACAGCTTGGATGGTCTCTGATGCATGGAAGATTAAATATTTTTGTAATTCCCTCCTTCCCAGTCCACATTTATAGGAACACTAGACATAAACCCCAAGGGAAAAGCAGGATACTGGAAAAGCAGGTGGGGCCAGAGGAGAGGCGTGTGCTCAGAAGTGGGGATTCCACAGCTGGCCTTGTTCATTTGCTCCTGGATCCTCTTAGGACTTCACAGCACAATCTGCGAAGAGTTTGCTGAGGTTCACTTCAGAGTAGCCACTCCTGGACAAGAATTGTTCTGCTGTGTTCTTGAGTTTTTTGTAGTCCTGAAGAACCTTGGGGGTAAAAAACTGCCTCTTCATTTTTTCTAAAGTGAAACAAAAAGAAAAGGATTAGAAGTCTCAGGGATAGCCCCTTTCCAGACCACTCGGGATTCCTGCCTCTAGGTCTACATGGTCTTATTTGTGCTCTACTCCTGGGACCAGTCTGATGCTGGGGGCACCCTGAGATTCCCCCGAGAAAGCCTGTCCACCTTTCTCCTGCCTGCCCATTCCTTCTCAGCACCCAGCTTACTGGGTGCACAAGCCAGGCAGGAACTACAAGTGACCGCTGCTTCTAGACACCACTTTCACTGCACTATAGAGCACACGCATGCACTGCATGTGACATCTGGATGTAGTCAGAAATACCTGGTCTCAGAGCAGGCTACCTTCCCTAGTGCCTCCCGGCCCACACTCCCCAGGTCGGCTGGGCCTAGTCAGTTTCTTCTAATTCCCCTCCTTCATCCTTCTGCTAAACAAAACCTCCTTTGCTGTCAGGCACTGGTAATCCTAGCTACTCAGGAGGCAGAGATCAGGAGGATAGTGGTTTGAAGCCAGCCCTGGGCAAATAGTTTGCCATCACAAAAAAGGGCTGGTAGAGTGGCTCAAAGTGGAGGCCCTGAGTTCAAATCTCAGTACCATAAAGACAAAAAACAAAAACAAAAACAAAAAAAACTTCCTTTGTAGAAAGAGGCAAGAGGAGCTGCCTGGAGACTACCTATTGGTTGCCAAGGTTTCTTCTTGGTCTACCCTATGTGAACTTGGGATATATGGTGCCCTGGCCAGGGTGTCCTGTTCCTTTCACCCAAAGGAAAGATCCTTCCTTTCCCTCCCCAGAACTAGCTGCTTCTGCACTTTGTTTATTAAAGGATCAGTAGGGCTGCTATACTGAGTCCTGATCTTTTGGGGAGCCAACCCTGCCCAGGAGAGTTAGAATGATACAGTCATTGTTTAAAGCCGCTTAGGAACCCTATGAGGTGTTTGATGATGCTGACATTATTTTTATTCCCATTTAATGGCTGAGGAAACTGGGAGGTTAAGTCACTTGTCCAAGATCACACAACAGGTCATCAGGGATGTAGATGTATAAACCCTGGTAGCCAGAAGCCCCAGCCCACACTCAGGAGAGGCTCACTTTTGCCCATCCCATGCTTCGGCTCCCAGATAGATACAAGCAAACCCTAGAAATCAGCTATTAATGAGGTGATGGCCCCGGATGCTGCCTGTGCCAAGGTATCTGCGGGGATCATGGCTTCCCAGCACCTTGGAATAGGAAAGGGTCGGAAAGAAACATGGAAGGGGGGCAGGGCATGTCAATCACAGAAAGCAAAATCCCAGTGAAACAACAGAGCAACACTGGAGCCCACAAAACCCCGGAAAACGAAAACTCAGTCTTAAGATTTTTGTTCCTTAGCTACACATTCACATTTGTTCACAACCTTTTCTAAATTACATCAATGCCCTTCCAGAAACAACAACAAAAAGTTTTGTAGCGGATTTAAATGTCCAAAAGGGGTGAAAAAAGAGGCGAGGAGAGAGAGAGAGGGGGGCATCTATAGAAAGACAATTTGAAAGTTCTAATTATCGGAGTCTGAGAATACACAACAAAGGCCCCAACCAGTGTGGCTGCCTCCCGGCAGGCCAGAGCAGCAGGCCAGGCTGGCAACCCTCGTGCATGTGAATGACACAAATGCATCTGATGACTGGGGAGAGCACATTTAAAGAGCTGTGGTAATATGGAGCAGGGAGGAAGACAGAGGACATAGCTCCTGATGTGTTTACCTCCTCTGCTGATGGGATATTGACTTTTCCCACCAGGTTGGTTAGAAAGGGGACTATTTACACTGCTACACAGCAGAGTTAGAATGACAACCAGAGTCACTCAGTGCTCTTCTTCATAAAAGACAACTGTGACCGCCAGTATATCCCATAGCTGGTCAATACGGCCCAGGCACCATTCCACGGTGGTTAGAGATGCAGATAAAAGCTCCCACTTGCTTCCCCAATGAGAATTTAATCAATAATGTATGGAAGATGCCATCCCCACAGGAGTCCCTGTAGCCACCTAAGACAACCCCGTTAGAAGATTCCAAGAGGCTGTTAGCAAGAGACAGAGAAGATCTGCAGCCAACCCTCACTGGGCCCCACAGATGCCTGGCTGTGGTTGTTGCTGTCTCAGCCACCAGCAGCAAAAATCTAAACTACTTCAAGATGGGGAAGGAAATGGTCTTCCTCCACACAAAAGCACCAGCAAAATATACTTGAATGGCTTGAAGTATCATCTGGAAGCCACTCATCTTAATACAGCAGCAAAACTAATCTCCTTTTCTTACTTTCCCTGTGAATAACCTTTGAGAAATATGTATCTAGTGCTTGTTTACTCTGGTCCTTTCTACATGCTTGGATTACTTATGGTTATATAGCATTTACCCAAAATATTCTGTCCCTGAACATAAGAAAATGATGTCAGTTAACCTAGATAATAATTATTCACAAAGTATTTTTACCAAAATGAACTAAGTTTAAAAGTTGTTTTTTATTGATTAGGATCCCAAAATCATGCAAATTATAATATATTTTATACAAGACAAACTAGACCATCATCTGACTTAAGTATTTTACTTAAAAGTCAGCTGGCTAAATAAAATAGTATTACTATTTGAAAAAAAATGAAGTACTGTCATACATGCAAATAATCTCTACTTTACAGATTTTATAGTTCTATGTTGGTAGACCAAAAATCCCTTTTCAGCTTTACTCTTTATAAACCATTTTTGGACTTAAAGAAAACACTGAACTAGAAACCATAAGGCAAAGTCAGTTTAACATCGCCTACTGGTTATTTTATTTTAATTAAGGCAAGCTTAGGCACACAGGCAGCAGCCGTCTCTGTTCTGAATGTCTGTTTCATTTATTTCTGTGCAAAGGTATCAAACAACAGTCAGTTATAATTGATTCTGTCAGGTGTTATACAGTCAGTCATAATTGTCTCTGTGTAGAGGTGTGTCAATTTACTATATCTGAATTAAATATTCTGTCAATTATGAAATCAGGTAATAATTTCAGTCAAGTTTTTTTTAATTGCATGGCTTCCTACCATACAGTTCTCAATTCTCCCACCTTTTGTGATCCATAGCCTCCCTCCCTCAATGCAAGTGAGCTTTGCCTTCAGGAGTGGAGTGCAGAAGACTTGAGGAATTTGAGAGAAAACTGCATCTCTCTGTGTTTTCTGTGGATTTAGAGCCATCCAACTTACAGAGAGCTGTTGGGAGTCCTGGCCTGGCTACCTTTCTCCTGAGTATCAATCCATATTGGAGTCGTGGGCAAGGCAAGTAGCTAAAACATCTCAAGTGACACCCATACTTCAAAGACAAAGACATTTAGGGCTCCAAGTCTGTAAACATTTCTCAATCAAAGTAAGAAATAAAAAACATGATCTTTGAGTCAATTCTTATTTAGAAAAAAATTCACGAGGCACAGTGCAAGGCACACATAGCATGCAAGGCATTTATCGACCAGCTAATGCCTAGAGGACCATTCTTGCCTGTTTAATCACATCAGAGATGCTAAAATATTTCTGAGGGCTGAAGAGTCTCTCTGCTAGTCCACTAT
Organism: Castor canadensis; assembly: GCF_047511655.1. Classification (NCBI taxonomy): domain Eukaryota; kingdom Metazoa; phylum Chordata; class Mammalia; order Rodentia; family Castoridae; genus Castor; species Castor canadensis. The sequence continues at coordinate 120,852,509 of NC_133405.1, forward strand.
TCAGTTCCATTCCTACTTGTAAATAATTATCTTTGGTTTTCTTTT